>NC_058518.1:386589580-387839580 GCF_904849725.1 Hordeum vulgare subsp. vulgare | reverse complement strand
GTACCCTGACTAAATACCAGGTTATAAATCATCCTCCTATTTATATCTTTATCAAGAAAGTCATGGCGAACCATGCTATCATAATCTAGATATCTCTCAGGAAGAAGAATCTCTGCTTCCTCGTGCAGTCTAATAGGTATCTCAAAATGTCTAGCAAGACGGGTAGCATAGATACCTCCATAAACAACGCATTTAGAATGGTTCGTGTTCAACCGTTGAGCCACTATAGCGCCCAAGCTACAAGTTTTATCATTATAAAGGGCTTCGCACAAGACCGCAAGATCTGGGGAGCTAAGGGCCCCAGCTTTCCTACGGCCAATCAAACATTTTCCCACACGAATAATGAGAAGTACCGAAGCACGGGAAAATGTATGCTAGCACCTGTAGCGCAAGACACTCCTCTCTCCTCTCCTACAACAATAGTATCTATGAAAGCCTCCAAGTCCCGTGGACGAGGTTCATGAATACCCCAACATAAGGTAATTTGCAAACATTGCAAAAATCCTGAAGTGACATGCGTTGGGGGATATCATATAATTTGGACTCAACCATAGGAGGACTCTTCCTTGGATAGAAATTAAAGCTGTGCACGAAAATATTAGTGATGAGGAGGTATTGCGGGCACTTATCTTCAACGAAGGCGGTAAGGCCTGCGTTCTCCACCAAGTAGTAAAAGTCCTCATAAACTCCGGCGGTGCGTAAGAACACATCGCTTGGTGCTACCGCAACAGACAACAGCGCCAGAAATTGACACATTGACGGAGACTGGGCTTGCGTTAGTTTTTCCCTTGAAGAGGAAAGGGTGATGCAGCACAGGAGCAGTAACTATTTCCCTCAGTTTGAGAACCAAGGTATCAATCCAGTAGGAGAATCTCATCAAGTCCAGAGTACCTGCGCAAACACAAAAGAGCTTGCACCCAACACTTTAAAGGGGTTGTCAATCCCTTCAAGATTGATTGCAAAGTGAGATCTGAAGGCGGAAAGTGCAATGAAGTAAATAGTGTACGGCTGAAAATATGGTGTGGAGTAGACCCCGGGGCCATAGTGTTCACAAGAGGCTTCTCTCAAAATAGCAAATATCACGGTGGGTGAACAAATTACTGTCGAGGAATTGATAGAACTGCGCAAAGTCATGACGATATCTAAGGCAATGATCATACATATAGGCATCACGCCCGAGACAAGTAGAGCGATACTTTCTGCATCTACTACTATTACTCCACACATCAACCGCTATCCAGCATGCATCTAGTGTATTGAGTTCATGACGAACAGAGTAACGCCTTAAGCAAGATGACATGATGTAGAGGGATAATCTCAAACCAATGATGAAAACCCCATCTTTTTACCCTTGATGGCAACAACATGATGCGTGCCTCGCTACCCCTTCTGTCACTGGGTGAGGTCACCACACGGTATGAATCCAAAACCAAGCACTTCTCCTATTGCAAGAATCATAGATCTAGTTGGCTAGACAAAACCCACAACTCAAAGAGAATTACAAGGATATGAAATCATGCATAAGAGAGATCAGAAGAAACTCAAAGAAGATTCATAGATAATATGATCATAAATCCACAATTCATCGGATCTCGACAAACATACCGCAAAAGAAGATTACATCGGATAGATCTCCATGAACATCATGGAGAACTTTGTATTGAAGATCCAAGGGAGAGACGAAGCCATCTAGCTACTAGCTATGGACCCATAGGTCTATGGTGAACTACTCACGCATCATCGGAGAGGTCATGGTGTTGATGAATAAGCCCTCCGTGTCCGAATCTCCCCTCCGGCGGGGCACCAGAACGTGCCCCCGATGGGATCTTGCGGAGACAGAAGCTTGCGGCGGCGGAAAAGGACTTTCGATGATCTCCTAATTTTTTCTCGGATTTTAGGGAATATATAGGCACAAAACCTAGGGCAGAGGTGGCCCAGGGAGCCCACAAGCCTGGATGGCGCGAGCCCCCCTGGCCGCGCCATGAGGTCTTGTGGGGTCCCTGAAGACCCCCTGCCTTGGCTCTCAAGTCTCCCAATCTTCTTCTGTTCCGGAAAAAATCTTTTCGGAAGTTTTATTCCGTTTGGACTCCGTTCAAAATCCTCCTCTGAAAGGGGTCAAAAACATGGAAAAAGCAGGAACTGGCACTTGGCACTGAGTTAATAAGTTAGTCCCAAAAATATATAAAAGGCATACAAAACATCCAAAGTTTGACAAGATAATAGCATGAAACCATCAAAAATTATAGATACGTTGGAGATGTATCAAGCATCCCCAAGCTTAACTCCTGCTCGTCCTCGAGTAGGGAAGTGATAAAGAATGAATTTTTGATGTGGAATGCTACCTAGCATAGTTGTCCTTTGCAAATTGTTTCACGTGACATGAATGTTCAGATCCGTAAGATTCAAAACAATAGTTTGCTATTGACATGAAAACAATAATACTTCAAGCAAACTAGCAAGGTAATCATGAACTTTCAAAATAACAAGGCCAAGGAAAGTTATCCCTACAAAATCATATAGTCTGGCTATGCTCCATCATCCTCACACAACTAATGTAAATCATGCACAACTCCGGTATTGACCAAGTAATTGTTTTCGCACCCTTACTTTCTCAAACTTTTTATAACTATCACGCAATACATGAGCGTGAGCCATGGATATAGCACTATAGGTGGAATAGAGTGTGGTGGTGGTTGTGAGATAAAAAGGAGGAGATGGTCACATTGACTCGGCGTATCAAAGGGCTATAGAGATGCCCGTTAATAGATATCAATGTGAATGAGTAGGTATTGCCATACAAAGGATGCACTAGAGCTATAAGTATGTGAAAGATCAAAAGTAGAACTAGTGGGTGTGCATCCAACTTGCTTGCTCACGAAGACCTAGGGGAAATTTGAGGAAGCCTATCATTGGAATATACAAGCCAAGTTATATAATAAAGATTCCCACTAGAATATGGTAGTGACAAAGCAAGAAGCTCTCAATCATGAAGAACATGGTGCTATTATGAAGCACAAGTGTGGAAAAAGATAGTAGCATTGTCCCTTCTCTCTTTTTCTCTCTCTTTATTTTATTTTATATGGGTCTTAGACCTCTCTTTTTTTCTCTTTTATTTTTATTTTTGGGCTCTTTGGCCTCTTTTTTTATTCCTCACATGGGACAATGCTCTAATAATGATGATCATCACACTTTTATTTACTCACAGCTCAAAGCTTAGAACGATGATGACTCTATAGGAAATGCCTCTGACAGTGTACCGGGATGTGCAACGATCTAGCTTGGCGTATGACGTTGAAACATCTTGCTAGCTATCTTACGATCATGCAATGGCAATATGGGAGTGACGACACAAGTCATTAGACGGAACGGTTGGAGTTGCATGGCAATATATCTCAGAATGGCTATGAAAATGCCATAGTAGGTAGGTATGGTGGCTGTTTTGAGGAAGGCATATGGTGGGTTTGTGTACCGGCGAGAATTGCGCGGCACTAGAGAGGCTGGCAATGGTGAAAGGTGAAAGTGCATCTATACCATGGACTCACATTAGTCATGAAGAAATCACATACTTGTTGCGAAAGTTTTTATTAGTCATCGAAACAAAGTGCTAAACGCATACTCCGAGGGGAAGGGTTAGTAGGTGTTAACCATCGTGCGATCCCGACCTCAACACAAAGGATGACAATCAATAGATCAATTATGCTCTGAATTCCTAACATAGCGGTTCACCATACGTGCATGCTACGGGAATCACTAACTTCAACATAAGTATTTCTAGATTCACAACACCCTACTAACATAGCTCTTAATATTACCAAATCCACGTCTCAAAACTAATTGAGAGGAATCAAAACTTCTCTTTCTACTCAATGCACATGAAGATGGTGGTTTTTGTATCCTCTTTGGGTACCTATCATCTTTGGGACTACTTTCATAACATAAGCCAACTACCAAGTGACGCACCGCCGTGCTCTAAAAGATATAAGTGAAGCACAAAGAGCAAAATTATCTAGCTCAAAAGATGTAAGTGAAGCACTATGAGCATTCTAGCAAAATCACGAGGAGTGCATGTCTCTCTCTCTCAAAAAGGTGTGCAGCAAGGATGATTGTGACACAACAAAAACAAAAGACTCCTACGATACAAGACGCTCCAAGCAAAGCACATATCATGTGGTGAATAAAAATATAGCTCCAAGTAATGTTACCGATGGATTGAAAACGAAAGATGGGATGCCTTCCTGGGGCATCCCCAAGCTTAGGCTTTTTGGTGTCCTTGAATATGGCTTGGTATGCCTTGGGCATACCCAATATTGAGCTCTTTCCACTCCTTATCTCTTTGTCCATGAGAACATCACCCAAAACTTGAAAACTTCACAACACAAAACTTAAACAGAAACTCGTGGTAACATTAGCACAAGAAAACAAACTACCACCTCTTTTGGTACTGTAGAAAACTTGAATTCTATCTATATTGGTCTTGGGATACTGTATTCTCACTTTTCCATGGCTAGTACCCCCGATACTAACCATAGTTTCATCAAAACAAGCAACCAACTCAACAAAAATAGAATCTGTCAAAAACACACCAGTCTGTAGCAATTTGTATATTTCGTATACTTCTGGTACCTCAAAAATTCTGAAAAATTACGATTACCTGTTAAAAAGACATATCAACCAGAAGCAAAAACAATCAACTCAAAAGCTCTTCTGAATAAAAATTAAAAATCATCTCATGAGCGAAAAGTTTTTGTCTTTTTCCAGTAGGATCAAACAACCATTACCAAGACTAATCATAAAGGTTTTCTTGGCTCAAACGAAAAAAACACAAAAAACACAATCACAACAAAATTATGAAAGTGCGGACGCAACAAAACAGAAAGAAAAAGATAAATTCATTGGGTTGCCTCCCAACAAGCGTTATTGTTTAACGCCCCTAGCTAGGCATTGATAAATCAATGACGCTCACACAAAAGAAAAGAATTGAAGCACAATGAGAGCATCATAAAGCATGTGAAAATCACATCTAAGTCTAACATACTTCCTATGAATAGGAATTTTATAGGAGAACAAATTGGCAAGACAACCAATAGTTACCAAATGCAAGGAAGAACAAAGAGACAATAGAAATCTCAACATAACGAGAGGTAATTTGGTAACATGAAAGTTTCTATCACAATATTTTCCTCTCTCATAGCAATTACATGTGGGATCATAATCAAATTCAACAAAATAGCTATCACAAAGGATATTCTTTTCATGATCCACATGCATGCAAAGTTGACGCTCTTCAAAAATAGTGGGATTATCATCAACTAAAGTCATGACTTCTCCCAACCCACTTTCAATATTATTGCAAATATCATTGCAACAAGTAGTGGACATAGCAAAACTAGCATCCCCAAGCTTAGGGTTTTGCATATTTTTAGCATGATTGTCACTAATAGAATTTATAGTGAAACCATTGCAATCATGCTTTTCATTCAAGGAGCCCTCGTGAATCACTTCATAAATTTCTTCATCACGATTTTCAGATTCACGCATCTCAAGCAAAACTCCATAAAGAAAGTCAAATGCACTCAACTCACTAGCAATTGGATCAACATAATTGGATCTTTTAAAGAGATTAGCAAGTGGATGAGGATCCATATCACTAGATTTTCAGCAAGCGAAGATGCAAGCATATTGAAGGCACATAGCAATACAAGCAAACAGAAAGCAAGCGAGAGAAAAGGGCAACCGAAAAAGGCAAATATTTTTGTAAATTTTTGTTTATCAGAAATGGGGGAGAGGAAAACGAGAGGCAAAAAATTAAATGCAAGAGATGAGTTTGCGACACTTACTTGGATGAGTTCTTGACTTGATCCTCCTCGGCAACGGCGCCAGAAATTCTTCTGCTATGGCAACAAACAACAGCGCACGAAATTGACACGTTGACGGAGACTGGGCTTGCGTTGTTTTCCCCTTGAAGAGGAAAGGGTGATGCAGCACAGGAGCAGTAAGTATTTCCCTCAGTTTGAGAACCAAGGTATCAATCCAGTAGGAGAATCTCGTCAAGTCCAGAGTACCTGCGCAAACACAAAAGAGCTTGCACCCAACGCTTTAAAGGGGTTGTCAATCCCTTCAAGATTGATTGCAAAGTGAGATCTGAAGGCGGAAAGTGCAACGAAGTAAAAAGTGTAAGGCTGAAAATATGGTGTGGAGTAGACCCGGGGGCCATAGTGCTCACTAGAGGCTTCTCTCAAAATAGCAAATACCACGGTGGGTGAACAAATTACTGTCGAACAGTTGATAGAACCGCGCAAAGTCATGACGATATCTAAGGCAATGATCATACATATAGGCATCACGTCCGAGACAAGTAGACCGATACTTTCTGCATCTACTACTATTACTCCACACATCGACCGCTATCCAGCATGCATCTAGTGTATTGAGTTCATGACGAACAGAGTAACGCCTTAAGCAAGATGACATGATGTAGAGGGATAATCTCAAACCAATGATGAAAACCCCATCTTTTTACCCTTGATGGCAACAACACGATGCGTGCCTCGCTACCCCTTCTGTCACTGGGTGAGGTCACCACACGATATGAACCCAAAACCAAGCACTTCTCCTATTGCAAGAATCATAGATCTAGTTGGCCAGACAAAACCCACAACTCGAAGAGAACTACAAGGATATGAAATCATGCATAAGAGAGATCAGAAGAAACTCAAATAAGATTCATAGATAATCTGTTCATAAATCCACAATTCATCGGATTTCGACAAACACACCGCAAAATAAGATTACATCAGATAGATCTCCATGAAGATCAGAACTTTGTATTAAAGATCCAAGAGAGAGAAGAAGCCATCTAGCTACTAGCTATGGACCTGTAGGTCTATGGTGAACTACTCACGCATCATCGGAGAGGTCATGGTGTTGATGAAGAAGCCCTCCATGTTCGAATCTCCCCTCCGGCAGGGCACTAGAACGTGCCCCAGATGGGATCTTGCGGAGACAGAAGCTTGCGGCGGCAGAAAAGGACTTTTGATGATCTCTTGATTTTTTCTGGGATTTTAGGGAATATATAGGTGCAAAACCTAGGGCACAGGTGGCCCAGGGAGCCCACAAGCCTTGATGGCGCGGCCCCCCTGGCCGCGCCATGAGGGCTTGTGGGGTCCCTGAGGACCCCCTGCCTTGGCTCTCAAGTCTCCCGATCTTCTTCTGTTCCGGAAAAAATCTTTTCGGAAGTTTTATTCCGTTTGGACTCCGTTCAAAATCCTCCTCTGAAAGGGCTCAAAAACATGGAAAAAACAGGAACTGGCACTTGGCACTGAGTTAATAAGTTAGTCCCAAAAAATATATAAAAGGCATACAAAACATCCAAAGTTTGACAAGATAATAGCATGAAACCATAAAAAATTATAGATGCGTTGGAGACGTATCACTTGGCCACTCGCACGCTCGAACTTCTGCAACTCGGGGGACCGGATAGTTGGGTTTCTTCTTCTCGTTTTCATCATCCTTGGGATCACGGCTTGAAGAGCCTCTTAAGAACCTCGTCATCTTTTCCTTTTTCTTTCTCTGAAAATTTATGAAATTTTTTAGTGACTTTAAGAAAAAGTGAACAAGGCTCAACAAAACTCATAGCAACTACTCCGACAAGTGCCTAGAGGCCATATCACGCATCAAAAGTACTTGGGACCAGCTAAAATTAGCATGCAAAGCTCAAGAACAGGGTCACGAAGGCAGCAAAAATACTCAATGAATAAGGCACTAGAGAAAAAACTAATTGGACCAATGGAGGAGTCACATACCAAAGAGAGCAATTTCCCCAAAACAGTTTGGTGAATGGGGCTTTGCACAAGGAGATCGAAAATCGTAGCAAGAAGAGAAAGAACACGGGTTTGAGATGTAGAATGATTTTTTTCTGGAGGTAGGAGAAGGAGATGGGAGCTGGAATAAGTGGAGGGGGGACACGTGGGCCCCACAAGCCTAGTAGGCGCGACCAGGGGGGTGCCCGCGCCTCCAGGGCTTGTGGCCCACTGGTGCATCCCCCTAACTAGCTCTCCGTCTCAGAATTTTTCAAAAATTCCAGAAAAAATCATACTTGATTTTCACGGCATTCGGAGAACTTTTATTTTCGGGACACTTTTCTACAGGATGCAAAAAAGCAGAAAACAGGAGAAATTAAAGCTAAATCTATCATTTTTCTTCTAAGCTACCGAAGGTAAAGGTTTGGAACGGAGGGCTGTGACTCTCAGATTCATCCATCTCATGGTCATCAAAAGAAATCCGTCAATGAGGTTGATCAAGTATCCTTAACAAACTTTTTTCGAATCGCGTAAAAAAACGGAGAATTTTCGAATAGTCACTAGGTTACCTCAATGGGGATGTGCATATCCCCAACGAGCAAGTCATACTTCATCTTAACTGTAGGTATAGGGCATTCAAAGCTCTCAATAAGAATTGATGAAGTTTTTTCAATAGCATTGATGCAATGTGCCCGATATTGTTTCTTCGGAAAGTGCACCGTATGCTCATTACCATTGACATTGAAAGTGACATTGCCTTTGTTGCAATCAATAGAAGCCCATGCAGTGTTTAAAAACGGTCTTCCAAGGATGACCGCCATGGCATCATCCTCCGTAATATCCAGGATAACAAAGTTCGTTAAGATAGTAACGTTAGCAACCACAACAGGAACATCCTCGCAAATGCCGATAGGGAATGCAGATGATTTGTCTGCCATTTGCAGAGAGATTTCAGTGGGTGTCAACTTATCCAGTTCAAGTCTACGATAAAGAGAGAGAGAGGCATAACACTAACACCTGCTCCAAGTTCGCATAAAGTAGTTCTAACGTAGTTGCCTTTAATGGAGGAAGGTATAGTGGGCACTCCGGGATCACCTAGTTTCTTAGGAGTTCCACCCTTGAAGGTGTAGTTAGCGAGCATGGTGGAAATCTCAACCTCAAGTATCTTCCTCTTATTAGTCACAATATCCTTCATGTACTTAGCATACAGAGACATATTGAGCATATCTGTCAAACGCATTTGCAGAAAAACAGGTCTAATCATTTCAACAAATCGCTCAAAATCCTCATCATCCTTTTTCTTGGATGGTTTGGGAGGAAAGGGCATGGGTTTCTGAACCCATGGTTCCCTTTCTTTACCATGCTTCCTAGCATTGAAGTTGTTCTTATCGTATCTCTTATTCTTAGGCTGTGGGTTATCAAGATCAACACGTTCAATCTCCACATTCTTATCATTGCTAGGTTGAGCATCAACATGAACATTACTATCAATATTATCATTAGGCTCATGTTCATCACCAGATTGTGTTTCGGCATCAGAAACAGAGACATCATTTGGATTCTCGGGTGTAACAGCAATAGGGTTGCTAGCATGCAAGTTCTTATCATCTTTCTTCTTCTTCCTAGGATGACTAGGTGCATCAGTGCTAACTCCTTGAGAATCTTGTTCAATTCTCTTAGGATGACCCTCAGGATACAAAGGTTCCTGGGTCATTCTACCGCCTCTAGTGACGACTCTGACAGAATTGTCATTCAACTCATTGAGCAAGTCATTTTGAGCCTTAAGTACTTGTTCTACTTGAGTAGTAACCATAGAGGCATGTTTACTCAAAATCTTAAGATCATTGACGTTTCTGTCCACACAAGCACTTAAATGACTAAGCATACGAGCATTCTGTTCCAATTGTCTGCTAACATAATCATTGGAACTTTGTTGTTTGGCGATAAAGTTATCAAATTCATCCAGGCATACTAGCAGGTTTATCAAAAGGAATATCAGTCTCACTGAATCTACGAAGAGAATTTACCTCTACTACCTATGTCGGGTTATCAAGACCATGGATCTCTTTGATAGGTGGTAGATTTTTGACATCTTCAGATTTAATGCCTTTCTCTTTCATAGATTTCTTAGCTTCTTGCATATCTTCAGGACTGAGGAATAGAATACCTCTTTTCTTTGGAGTTGGCTTCGGAGGTGGTTCGGGAATAGTCCAAGCATTCTCATTGCACAAGATATTATTCAATAGGATCTCAGCTTGTTCTACAGTTCGTTCCCTGAAAACACAACCGGCACAACTGTCTAGGTGGTCCTTAGAAGCATCTGTTAGTCCATTATAGAAGATATCAGGTATTTCATTCTTCTCAAGAGGGTGATCAGACAAAACATTCAGTAGCTGGACAAGCCTCCCCCAAGCTTGTGGGAGACTCTCTTCTTTAACTTGCATAAAGTTATATATTTCCTGCAAGGCAACTTGCTTCTTATGGGCAGGAAAATATATTTCAGAGAAGTAGTAGATCATATCCTGGGGGCTACGCACACAACCAGGAGCAAGAGAAGTGAACCAAGTCTTAGCATCATCCTTTAGTGAGAAAGGAAACAGCTTAAGGATATAGTAGTGGCGGATCTTTTCCTCACTCGTGAATAGGGTGGCTATATCGTGCAGCTTAGTAAGATGTGCTACAACTGTTTCAGACTCATAACCATGAAAAGGATCAGATTCGACCAGAGTGATTAACTCAGGGTCGACAGAGAATTCATTATCCTTATCGGTCACAAAGATAGGCGAAGTAGCAAACTTCGGGTCCTATTTCATCCTAGCGTTCAAAGATTTTTCTTTCCACTTGCGCAGTAATTTCTCAAGATCATAGCTATCCTTACAAGAAAGAAAGTCCTTAGCTATCCCTCCCTCCATAACATAACCCTCAGGCATATCAGGAAATTCATATCTATGAGAGCTAGTTCTAACAGGCGAAATAGCAGGTTCTACTTCAATAATCTCAGCAGTTTCAGAAGTATCATCACATCTAGCAGCAACTCTAGCAATTTGTGCATCAAGGAATGCACCTTGTGGCAAAGTAGTATCAAGCAAAGCATCATCACAAGCATCATGGACAGCAGAAGTAGCATCATCAAGCACAGGCGACACATCAAAATTTCTAGCAGGAGGTGGTGTCGCAAACTTACTCATAACTGAAGGTGAATCAAGTGCAGAGCTAGATGGCAGTTCCTTACCCGTCCTCGTAGTTGAGGGCAAGACTTTAGTTTTTGGATCTCTCGGATTCCTCATAGTGATCAGCAGACGTAAATCCCAAGTGACTCGCAGAATATAGCTATGCATCCCCGGCAACGGCACCAGAAAGTAGTCTTGATAACCCACAAGTATAGGGGGTCGCAACCATTTTTTATGGTAGAGTTTTCAACCCAAATTTGTTGATTCGACACAAGGGGAAGCCAAAGAATATTCTTGAGTATTAGCAGTTGAGTTGTCAATTCAACCACACCTGAAAGACTTAGTATCTGCAGCAAGGTGGTGTGATAGCAACAGTAGAAACAATAACAGTAGCAGCAGTGACAGCAGTAGTGACAGAGTAATAGTAGCAGCAATGACAGAAGTAGTGACAGAGTAAGAGTAGCAGCAGTGACAGCAGTAGCAGCAAAGTAACATAGCAAGGACCAGTAGGAAAAACTCGTAGGCATTGGATCGGTGATGGATAATTATGCCAGATGATATTCATCATGCACCAATTATAACACGGAGAGATATGTAACTATCTCCAGTTCATTAATGTAATGTAGGCATGTATTCCGTATGTAGTCATATGAGCTTAGGGAAAAGAACTTGCATGACATCTATTGTCCATCCCTCCCATGGCAGCGGGGTCCTAATGGAATCTACGGGATATTAAGGTTCTTCTTTTAATAGAGAACCGGAACAAAGCATTAGCACTTAGTGAATACATGAACTCTTCATACTATGGTCATCTCCGGGAGTGGTTACGGCTATTGTCACTCCGGGGTTGCCGGGTCATAACACATAGTAGGTGACTATAACTTGCAAGATAGGATCAAGAACACACATATATTGATGAGAACATAATACGTTCAGATCTGAAATCATGGCACTCGGGCCCTAGTGACAAGCATTAAGCATAGCAAAGTAGTAGCAACATCAATCTCAGAACATAGTGGATACTAGGGATCAATCCCCATCAAAACTAACTTGATTACATGATAGATCTCATCCAACCCATCACCGTCCAGCAAGCCTACGACGAGATTACTCATGAACGGTGAAGAGCATCATGGAATTGGCGATGAAGGAAGGTTGGTAATGACGATGGCGACAATCTCCCCTCTCCGGAGCCCAGAACGGACTCCAGATCTACCCTCCAGAGGAAGAACAGGTGGTGGCGGCGCCTCCGTATCGTAAAACGCGATGAACTCTTCTCCTTGATTTTTTTTCCGGACGAAAGGGACTAAATAGATCTGGAGTTGGAAGCGGTGGAGCTTCGAGGGCCCCACAAGCCTGCTAAGCGCGACTAGGGGGGCCGCGCCTGGTGGGCTTGTGGGCTCCTCGCTCCACTCCTCCAGTTGATTCTTGCGCCAGTATTTTTTATATATTCCACAAAAAATCCTCGTACATTTCCAGGTCATTCCGAGAACTTTTATTTCTTCGCAAAAACAACACCATGGAAATTATGCTGAAAACAACGTTAGTCCGGGTTAGTTCCATTCAAATCATGCGAATTAGAGTCCAAAACAAGGGCATAAGTGTTTGGAAAAGTAGATACGACGGAGACGTATCAGTGAACAACTTATATATTGGGTGTCACACATAAGAGTTACCTGAACTCAATATCACCGCTCTTCCTTGACTGCATGTTTGAAACTTGAAAGAATTTTGCCATTGCTTGTCATCATCTCTAGTCAAATTCGCAGTCATCTCACCACATGTATGACCACCAGAGCCCTGGCCCGTCTCCATGTTGCGTGCGCACCGCATGCCTTGTTGCTATTATCGCATCGGGCTTCCGCTGTCCTGGTCGAGTCTCAAGGGTCGCAAACCCACACCATTCAACCCCCACTACAGAGTAACACCGATCATCACCGACCGATGACGAGTTTCACGCTTCCATCAGACCAGTGGGCTCTAGTCCAAATTGCGTGTCACTCGCTCTTTTCCTGCTGAATAGGCTGCGATCTCCGGATCCTTACACCGTAGCCCCTCAATCCAGCTCCACCTCCAACATGACTCCATGGTAGATGATCAGTCTACCCCGCGCCCCGTTGATACGTCCCAAACTTATCAACTTTTCCAAACACTTTTTCTATTGTTTTGGCCTCATTCTTGCATGATTTGAATGAAACTAACCCGGACTGACGTTGTTTTCAGCAGAGCTGCCTGTATGGTTTTATTGTGTGCAGGAAAGTGGATATTTAGACGTCCCGGAAAATTCCCAGAAAAAATAGAGAAAATCCACGCACCGGGAGGGACCATGGGCCAGAAGATGGGCCAGAGGGGAGCCACATGGACCCCAGGCGACCTGCTGGTGCGGCCTGCCCCCTGGCTGCGCCGGGAGGCCGCCTGGGTGGGACCCACCCCCTGTGGTGCCCTACTCTCGCTCCTATTTTTACTCGTGATGAGGAAATTCCAGAACATAAGTCGTTTTGCAAGTTCTCGATGCGGAGCCTCCGCCACCCTTGGTTCATCTTCGGGAGAGCTAATCTAGAGGCTGTTTTGGCCTCCGGAGAGGGGAAATCGTCGCCATCGTCGTCACCATCACCACTCCATAATCCTTCCATGGATTCTCCCATCATGTGTGAGTAATTCCCCGCTTTAGGTGAAGGGGATGGGAGAGATTGGATGAGTTAGATCATGTAATAGTTCGTCAGATTGTTGGGGGCATGTTGCCTATCATCTACTATGGTGTTTATCATCTTTGCTACTACTTGTTACTCTTAATGCTTGTCACTTTGGGCCCGAGTGCCATGATTTCAGATCTGAATACCTTATGTTTTCATGAATATATTTGTGTTCTAGATCCTATCTATGAGTAGTATGCACCTAATATAGTCCGGAACCGACGATCCCAATGGTGACTGCTTGGGACACCAAAGGGGATAGGCTATTGTTTGAGGATTCCATATATCCATTGATTGTTAATGCTTTGTTTTGGTGCTCTTTGACAGGAGCACCTTAATATCCATAAGTTCCATTTGGCCCCGTTGATAGCGGGATGGTAGGACAAAAGATGTCGTGCAAGTTCTTATTGCAAGCACGTACGACTACCTCGGGATACATGCCTAATGTTTGATATATGCCTAGATGATCATTACTTTTCTGTGTGCCTTGCTTCAAGTTAAATACATGATATCTCTCATCCATGACCAACCACCCATCTCCTTATCCTACAATGTTTTAATCCTGCTGGTCACAAGTAGCTTTACTTTCGCTGTTTTACTTTCTTTGCTTTCCCACTATTATTTCCGTTGCCACCATCACTTCCATATCACCGTTGCTACTAATATTTCATTGCCAAGAAAGTATCTTTCTGGTGCGGTTGAATTGACAACTCAACTGTTAAAGCTTATAAAAATTCTTTGGCTCCCCATGTGTTGAATCAATAAATTGGATTAACTTACCCGCGAAGACTGTTGCGATCCCCTACACTTGTGGGTTATCAAGACCTTTTTCTGGCACCGTTGCCGGGGAGCATAGCTTTACTTACAAGTCTACTTGGAGTTATTTTGCTTGCTGTGATTTATTCACTATGGGTAAGAAAGGAGACCCCAAGGTTCTAATTTTACCATCCACTACAAGAAAAGGTACTGCTCTTAGCACTAGTGCTACGCTTAATTCACCTTTCGTTATAAGTAAGTTTGCTTCACCACCACCACATGCTGCTTCTACCGAGTCTCCTACTATGCCTAATACTGTTGATGATGCTTCCACTACTATTGATGAGCCTGGTTTACTTGATTATTTTATTGAGTCTTAGATTGCTAAGGCTGCTAAGCATTCTGGAACTGAACTTCGTGTTACACGCTACCCCATTGGTAGATCTTTTAGTTACCCAGACTTGAGTGGTCCCAAGGAAAGAATTCTTGATGATGATTATATTGAACGTGATGATGATTTGTGCAGGGAACTTACAGAGTGTGCCGACTCTGACCCTGCTTCTGTTAAGAAGCTGCTTGAAAAGCATTCTATGAAGAAAAAGTTTACTCCTGATCCTAAGTTTGCTTCATCTCCTATTTGCATTGAGGATGTTGATTTTGATTTCTCTGTTGATCTTTCACTTATATCCACAGTTGAAGCTGACCCTTTTTATGGCCGAGAAGATGACGATGTTATTGCACACCTTATCAAACTCACTAAGTTGGGTGGCTTATTCACTACAGAGGACAAAAAGAGAAATTAGTAGGTTACTAAGCTACTTCCTTTCTCTTTGAAGGAAGACGCTAAAGCATGGTATGATGCACTACCATGTGGTTTTATTAAGAGTCCTCAAGATTTAGCTCAATCTTTTGTTGCTAAATATTTTCCTGCTCATAAGCAACATGATGATGTACAAAGAATTTATAACGTTAAACAGTTGCAGGATGAGCACCTCCCTAAAGCTTGGGGGAGGTATTACACTTTGATTAAGGCTAGACCGGAACATGGAATTCCTAAGAATGAATTGCGTGATATATTTTATGCTGGTCTAACTGATGAATCTAGAACCTATGTGGATAGTTGTGCTGGTTGTGTTTTCAGGGAAAGAACACCCGACGATGCCGAAGAATTAAAGGGCAAGATAGCTAAGAATCATGATGATTGGTCCATTCCTGAACCACCTCCACCACCCAAGAAGAAAGGTATGCTTTTCTTGAGCCCGGAAGCTATGCGAGAAACCATGGAGTCTATGAAAGAGAGAGGTATTAAAACTGAAGATGTGAAGAATCTACCTCCTATTGAGAAATTATGTGAGCCTACCACTCACCCACCTATGGTAGAGGTACACTCTTTTAGAATTCAATGCAAGTGACGTCCCTCATGGTAAGCCTCCTGATCAATGTTTAGATGAGTTTGATAATTTCATTGTCACTTTAATGAGTGGATTCAATGCAAATTGCATGATAATTCCCTTGCTATCAAAGGTTTGCTTGATGTTTTAAGTAGAACTGTTAATGATGTTAAAGGTCTTGTTAAGCATTTTTATATGGTTCAAACTCAACTTGAACAAATTTCTAATGTGCAAAAATATTTGCTTGCTAACAATGACAAACAAGTTGATACGCACGCATATGGTATAAAGACCCGAGGAGGTACATATACCCAAGATCCCCTTTATCTGGAGGGGCATCCAAAGAGGATCGAGCAAGATTCTCAATTGCAGGAAGAAGACATTGTCAGCTCCCCGAAGAAGAAGCAGAAACATAAGGAAGCTAACAACTATAATGATCCCATAACTGAGGAAGAACCTATTGTTGATCCTAATAGTATATCTATTTTTTATGCTGAAACTGAAGATGATGCTGAACCTGATAAAGATAATGAGAAGATTGATCCAACTGAGATACGAGACGAAGAAGCACCCGACAAGCGCAAGAGGTATACTAGGGAAGATTTTGTCGCAAGAAAGCATGGGAAGTAAAGAGAACCATGGGTACAAAAATCAATGCCCTTTCCAGGTAAGTCTTTCAAAACTAAAGAAGAAAAGCATTACAATAAATTTTGTGAATGTATGAAACCTCTTTTTCTTCAAATTCCTTTGACAGATGCTATTAAGTTGCCTCCGTACTCAAGGTATATGAAAGATATTGTCACTAATAAAATAAAAGTTCCTAATGAGGCAATATCTACTATGCTTGCTATATACTCTTTCAGTGGAAAGATTCCTGAGAAGCTTGGTGATCCACGTATACCCACCATCCCTTGCTCCATAAAAAATAATTATGTCAGAACTGCTTTATGTGATCTTGGTGCAGGAGTGAGTGTTATGCCTTTCTCTCTTTACAAAAGGCTATGCCTAGATAAACTAATCCCTACAGATATCTCTCTTCAAATGGCTGACAAGTCAACAACCGTTCCTGTAGGTATTTGTGAGGATGTTCCAGTTGAAGTTGCTAATTGCTTGATCCTTACTGACTTTGTTGTGCTTGACATGCCTGAGGATGGGAGCATGTCTATTATTCTTGGTAGACCTTTTCTTAACACCGCAGGTGCTATTATTGATTGCAATAAAGGTAAGGTGACCTTCAATGTTAATGAGAAGGAGCAGACGGTGTATTTTCCGAAGAAGATTGATAAAAGGCATGGCCTTAATTCCATTGAGAATATTGAGACCGTGAAGGTTGGAGAGTGGGATTATCCTCTATATGTGCACCACAAATACAAAACCATTATGGTAGGGACAATATCTATCGAAATAAAGGTACCATGATTGCTTTATAAGAAGTGAAACTTTTTGCTCAAATATAACACCTAGTTGGTAGAAAGACTTGATCAACCTAGCTAACAAATATGTTTTATATGAGTAAAAAGAGAAGCTTGTTATGTTTTCATTTCTTTTATCTTTCTTCCTTCGTGCTGTACCAAAGTTTTATGTTTTTGAAACTCCATATGTTTAACCATTGCATCGATCATACCGGAAGTTTTACAGCTTTCAGTATTTCAGATTTTTTTCAAAAGTGAAGTTGTGAGAAAAATTCCAGAAAATTTAAAATAAAGATTTCCATCGAAATGTGATGCAGGGGCACCTGGGGCCAGCCAGGGAGAGCCACCCTCTGTCCAGGCGGCCAGCTGGGGCGGCCTGCCCCTGGCCGCGCCCACTAGTTGCCTCGGCGCACCTGGGGCCCTTTCGAGGTACTTCTTCCTCCCTTCTCTCTCTCTCTCACTCCAAAAATCCCGATTTTTCTGCTAGAGCTCGAGTTCTTGTTGTTCTTGGTGGCAAATTTCAATCTCTCTCTACAACCCATCATTTGCATTGAGAATTTTAGCATTTGCTCCCTGGTATGTGACTCCTCCACTCCTCCAATTAAAATTTTGATTGGTGGTCTTATTTGTGAGTATTTAGGAGCTCTTGGTGCTGTTCATATGAGCTTGCATGCATGTTTAGAAATTTATTTGTGAAGTTTTGATGCAAGCTTATGTATAAGGGGAGTGAGTAGAATAGTTTGCTCTAACTCATTTTTGCTTGAACCTCCATTTTTGTGATGAACCAAATTTTTTGGAAATGATCTTGTTTGGAAAAGCAAAGGGATGGCTTGGGAAGGAGAGACCCGAGCCTATCGATAGATTAACTAGAGCTGCAGCTGTTGGGGAACGTCCCATGGGAAACAAAAAATTTCCTACGCGCACGAAGACCTATCATGGTGATGTCCATCTACGAGAGGGGATGAGTGATCTACGTACCCTTGTAGATCGTACAGCAAAAGCGTTAGTGAACGCGGTTGATGTAGTGGAACGTCCTCACGTCCCTCGATCCGCCCCGCGAACAATCCCGCGATCAGTCCCACGATCTAGTACCGAACGGACGACACCTCCGCGTTTAGCACACGTACAGCTCGACGATGATCTCGGCCTTCTTGATCCAGCAAGAGAGACGGAGAGGTAGAAGAGTTCTCCGGCAGCGTGACGGTGCTCCGGAGGTTGGTGATGACCTTGTCTCAGCAGGGCTCCGCCCGAGCTCCGCAGAAACGCGATCTAGAGGAGAAACCGTGGAGGTATGTGGTCGGGCTGCCGTGGAAAAGTCGTCTCAAATCAGCCCTAAAACCTCCGTATATATAGGTGGGAGGGAGGGAACCTTGCCTTGGGGCTCAAGGGGGTCGGCCGAGTCCAAGGGGGGAGGACTCCCCCCCCAAACCGAGTTGGACTTGGTTTGGTGGGAGCGAGTCCTTCCCTTCCTTCCCACCTCCTCTTTTTTTTTCTTTTCTCTTGATTTTCTCTTCTTGGCTCATAGAGCCCTTTTGGGCTGTCCCACCAGCCCACTAAGGGCTGGTGTGCCACCCTCAAGGCCTATGGGCTTCCCCGGGGTGGGTTGCTCCCCCGGTGAACTCCCGGAACCCATTCGTCATTCCCGGTACATTCCCGGTAACTCCGAAAACCTTCCGGTAATCAAATGAGGTCATCCTATATATCAATCTTCGTTTCCGGACTATTCCGGAAACCCTCGTGACGTCCGTGATCTCATCCGGGACTCCGAACAACATTCGGTAACCAACCATATAACTCAAATACGCATAAAACAACGTCGAACCTTAAGTGTGCAGACCCTGCGGGTTCGAGAACTATGTAGACATGACCCGAGAGACTCCTCGGTCAATATCCAATAGCGGGACCTGGATGCCCATATTGGATCCTACATATTCTACGAAGATCTTATCGTTTGAACCTCAGTGCCAAGGATTCATATAATCCCGTACGTCATTCCCTTTGTCATTCGGTATGTTACTTGCCCGAGATTCGATCGTCAGTATCCGTATACCTATTTCAATCTCGTTTACCGACAAGTCTCTTTACTCGTTCCGTAATACAAGATCCCGCAACTTACACTAAGTTACATTGCTTGCAAGGCTTGTGTGTGATGTTGTATTACCGAGTGGGCCCCGAGATACCTCTCCGTCACACGGAGTGACAAATCCCAATCTTGATCCATACTAACTCACCTAACACCTTCGGAGATACCTGTAGAGCATCTTTATAGTCACCCAGTTACGTTGCGACGTTTGATACACACAAAGTATTCCTACGGTGTCAGTGAGTTATATGATCTCATGGTCATAGGAATAAATACTTGACACGCAGAAAACAGTAGCAACAAAATGACACGATCAACATGCTACGTCTATTAGTTTGGGTCTAGTCCATCACGTGATTCTCCTAATGACGTGATCCAGTTATCAAGCAACAACACCTTGTTCATAATCAGAAGACACTGACTATCTTTGATCAACTGGCTAGCCAACTAGAGGCTTGCTAGGGATGGTGTTTTGTCTATGTATCCACACATGTAAATGAGTCTTCATTCAATACAATTATAGCATGGATAATAAACGATTATCTTGATACAGGAATTATAATAATAACTATATTTATTATTGCCTCTAGGGCATAATTCCAACAGAGGCTTGCTAGGGACATTGTTTTGTCTATATATCCACACATGTCTCTATGCTTTCATTCAATACAATTATAGCATGGATAATAAACGATTATCTTGAAACAGGAAATATAATAATTACTATTTTATCGTTGCCTCTAGGGCATATTTCCAACAACAGCTTCATCCTCCACTATGAGGACAAGTTACCATGATGATATCGTGCCACCGGAGTTGTTCCACGAGGTGGACACGACACGTGCCATGGCATACTCGTGTTCAGATTTCCTTATGGCGGCAGGTATTAAGGATAAGTTTCATAACTTCTGTGCAGCTGCAGGTTTGACACATCTCGTAACACGACGTGTACAACAATATCCAAAACTCACCTATTATTTTGTCAACTTGTTTAGATATAATGATAAACTTCTATGATTGAATTCAGATTATATGAGGATGTCTTTACCATGTCTTTGGAAGAATTTTGTGATGTTATAGGTGTGCGGAATGTCGGGAAGACGACCAAAATGAATGTTCAGCCCTACGAGCTGAAATCCCTATTCGCTTCCCTTTCCAGTAAGGACCCGCGAGAAATTCACCGGGGAAAATCCTCCAACGTCTTGTTTCCTCACATCAGGTATTTCGCATACTATATTGCTTGAGGGGTGTTAGCTCGTGACAACACGAGCAACATTTCGGCTCCGGATCTCGCTATCTTGGCAGTTGCCCTCTTAGGAGATAACACGTATAATATTGGTGCTTTGATTGCTCATTGATACGTCCTTTTTGCATCATGCATTCATGTTGATATTTATCGCTTTATGGGCTGTTATTACACTGCATGGTACAATACTTATACCTTTTCTCTCTTATTTTGCAAGGTTTACATGAAAAGGGAGAATGCCGGCAGTTGAAATTCTGGCCTGAAAAAGGAGCAAGTTTGAGATACCTATTATGCGCAACTCCAAAAGCCGTGAAAATCAACGAGGATTTATTTTGGAATTTATAAAAAATATTGGGCCGAAGAAGTACCAGAGGGGAGCCAACAGGAGGCCACAAGCCTGCTAGGCGCGACCTACCCCCCTGGCCGCGCCTAGGGGGCTTGTGGGCTCCCTGTTGGCCCTCTGCCCCCCTCTTTTGCTATAAGGAGGGTTTCATTCCGGACAAAATTCAAGAGGAGGCTTTCGGGAGGAATCGCCGCCGCCACGAGGCAGAACTTGAGCAGAACCAATCTAGAGCTCCGACAGGGTCGTCCTGCCGGGGAAACTTCCCTCCCGGAGGGGGAAATCATCGCCATCGCCATCACCAACACTCCTCTCATCGGAGGGGACTCATCACCATCAACATCTTCATCAGCACCATCTCATCTCCAAACCCTAGTACATCTCTTGTAAACAATCTCCGTCTCGCGACTCCGATTGGTACTCGTAAGGTTGCTAGTAGTGTTAATTACTCTTTGTAGTTGATGCTAGTTGGATTACATGGTGGAAGATTATATGTTCAGACCCTTGATGCTATTCAATACCTCTCTGGTCATGAATATTATTATGCTTTGTGTGTAGTTACTTTTGTTCCTGAGGACATGGGATAAGTCATGCTATAAGTAGTCATGTGAATTTGGTATTCGTTCGATATTTTGATGTGTTGTATGTTGTTTTTCCACTAGTGGTTTTATGTGAACGTCGAGTACATAACACTTCACCATTATTTGGGCCTAGAGGAAGGCATTGGGAAGTAGTAAGTAGATGATGGGTTGCTAGAGTGACAGAAGCTTAAACCCTAGTTTATGCGTTGCTTCGTAAGGGGCTGATTTGGATCCACTAGTTTAATGCTATGGTTAGACTTTGTCTTAATTCTTATTTCATAGTTGCGGATGCTTGCGAGAGGGGTTAATCATAAGTGGAATGCTTGTCCAAGTAAGGGCAGTACCCAAGCGTTGGTCCACCCACATATCAAACTATCAAAGTAGCGAACGCAAATCATATGAACATGATGAAAACTAGCTTGACGGAAATTCCCATGTGTCCTCGGGAGCGTTTTACCTCCTATAAGAGTTTGTCCAGGCTTGTCCCTTGCTACAAAAGGGATTGGGACACTTTGCTGCACCTTTGTTACTTTTGTTACTTGCTATTTGCTACGAATCATCTTATCACACAACTATCTGTTACCGATAATTTCAGTGCTTGCAGAGATTACCTTGTTGAAAACCACCTGTCAGATCCTTCTGCTCCTCGTTGGGTTCGACACTCTTACTTATCGAAAGGACTACGATAGATGCCCTACAGTTGTGGGTCATCAAGACTCTTTTCTAGCGCCGTTGCCGGGGAGTGAAGCGCCTTTGGTAAGTGGAATTTGGTAAGGAAACATTTATATAGTGTGCTGAAATTTATTGTCACTTGTCACTATGGAAACTAATCCTTTGAGGAGCTTGGTCGGGGTATTTTCACCTCGAACGGAAGCACAAGGAGTTGCTCCTCAACCTGCTGTACCTACTGAAAATATTTGCTATGAATTTCCTTCGGGTATGCTTGAGAAACTGTTGGCTAATCCTTTTACAGGAGATGGAACATCACATCCCGACTTGCATCTAATCTATGTAGATGAAGTTTTTGGTTTATTTAAGATTGCAGTTTGCCCAAGGATGAGGTCAAGAAGAAGGTCTTTCCCTTATCTTTGAGGGATAAAGCATTGGCATGATATAGGCTATGTGATGATACTAGATCATGGAACTACAACCAGTTGAAATTGGAATTTCATCAAAAGTTTTATCCTATGCATCTAGTACATTGTGATTGGAATTATATTTATAATTTTTGGCCTCGTGACAGAGAAAGCATCGCTCAAGCTTGGGGGAGGCTTAAATCAATATTATATTCATGCCCCAACCATGAGCTCTCTAGAGAAATTATCATTCGAACTTCTATGCTCGGCTTTCTCATGATGATCGCACCATGCTTGACACTTCTTGTACCGGTTCTTTTATGAAGAGAGATATTGACTTAAAATGGAATTTATTGGAAAGAATTAAACGCAACTCTGAAGATTGGGAGTTTGATGAAGGTAAGGAGTCAGGTATGAATTTCAAGTTTGATTGCGTTAAATCCTTTGTTGAAACAAATACCTTTTGTGATTTTAGCGCTAAATATAGACTTGACTCTGAGATAGTAGCTTCATTGTGTGAATCTTTTGCTGCTCATATTGATCTCCCTAAAGAGAAGTGGTTTAAATATCATCCTCCCTTAGAAGTCAATGTAGTTAAGCCCAATCCAGTTGAAGAGAAAGTCATCGGTTATAATGATCATGTTGTTCCCAGTGCTTACATTGAGAAACCACCTTTCCATGTTAGGATAAAGGATCATTCTAAAGTTTCAACTGTGATACGTAGGGGCTACATTAGAACACCTACACCCGTGAGAAAATTAGAGTTGAACCTAGCATTGCTATTATCAAAGATCTCCTATCCGACAATGTTGATGGCCATGATATTCACGTCTGTGAAGATGCTGCTAGAATTGCTAAACCACATGCTAGAGACAAACATAGGCCTCTTGTTGGCACGCCTGTTGTTTCTGTAAAGATAGGAGGCCATTGTTATCATGGTTTATGTGACGTGGGTTCTAGTGTTAGTGTAATACCTCAATCTTTATATGATGAAATTAAAGACGAGATTGCACTTGTTGAGATGGAACCTATTGATGTCACTATTCAGCTTGCCAATAGAGATAGTATCTGCCCCTTGGGAATTGTTAGAGATGTTGAAGTATTGTGTGGTAAAACAAAGTATCCTGCTGATTTGCTTGTTCTTGCTACCACACAAGATAGCTTTTGTCCCATCATATTTGGCAGACCCTTCCTCAATACCATCAATGTTCATATTGACTGTGAGAAGCAAACTGTCACTGTTGGCTTTGAAGGTGTGTCACATGAGTTCAATTTCTCCAAGTTTGGTAGACAACCTCATGAAAAAGAGTTGTCTAGTAAGGATGAAATTATAGCTCTAGCTTCTATTGCTGTGCCTCCTACTGATGCTTTAGAGCAATACTTGCTTGAGCATGAAAATGATATGCATATGAATTAAAGGGATGAGATAGATAGAGTTATCTTTGAACAATATCCTATCCTTAAGAATAACTTGCCTATTGAACTGCTTGGAGATCCACCCCCAACAAAGGGTGATCCTGTGTTCGAGCTTAAACAGTTGCCTGATACTCTTAAGTATGCTTATATCGATGAAAGAGAGAGATATCCTGTTATTATTAGTGCTAGCCTCTGAGAGCATGAAGAAAAGAAGTTACTAAAAACTCTGAGGAAGCACCGTGCTGCTATTGGATATACTCTTGATGATCTTAAGGGCATTAGTCCCACTCTATGCCAGCACAATATTAAAACCGATCATGATTCCAAACCAGTTGCTGATCATCCAAGGAGATTAAATCCTAAGATGAAAGAGGTAGTAAGAAAAGAAAGACTAAAGCTCCTCGAAGCAGGTATTATCTATCCTCTTGCTCATAGTGATTGGGTGAGTCCAGTGCATTGCGTCCCTAAGAAGGGATGTATTACCGTTGTCCCTAATGATAAGGATGAATTGATCCTACACAGGATTATTATCAGCTATAGGATGGCGATCGATTTTAGGAAATTGAATAAAGCCACTAGGAAAGATCATTACCCTTTGCCTTTTATCGACCAAATTCTAGAAGGACTATCTAAACACACACACTTCTGCTTTCTAGATGGTTATTCTGGTTTCTCCCAAATACCAATTGCACAATCTGATGAGCAGAAAACCACTTTCACCTGCCCTTTCGGTACCTTTGCTTACAGACGTATGCCTTTTGGCTTATGTAATGCACCTGCTACCTTTCAAAGATGTATGATGGATATATTCTCTGACTTTTGTGAAAATATTGTTGAGGTTTTCATGGATGACTTCTCCATTTACGGGTCTTCTTTTGATGATTGCCTCAGCAACCTTGATCGAGTCTTGCAGAGATGTAAAGATACCAATCTTGTCTTGAATTGGGAGAAGTGCCACTTTATGGTTAATGAAGGCATCGTCTTGGGACATAAAATTTATGAAAGAGGTACTGAAGTCGATAAGGCTAAGGTTGATGCGATCAAGAAAATGCCATGCCCCACAGATATCAAAGGTATAAGAAGTTTCCTTGGTCATGCTGGTTTCTATAGAAGGTTTATTAAGGACTTTTCTAAGATTTCTAGGCCTCTTACCAATCTCTTGCAAAAGGATATTCCTTTTGTTTTTGACGATGATTGTGAGGAAGCCTTCCAAATACTTAAGAAGGCCTTGATAACTGCGCCTATTGTTCAACCACCTGATTGGAACTTACCTTTTGAAATCATGTGTGATGCTAGCGATTATGCTGTTGACGTTGTTCTAGGACAAAGAGTTGATAAGAAGTTGAATGTTATTCACTTTGCTAGTAAAACTCTAGACAGTGCCCAAAGAAACTATGCTACTACTGAAAAGGAATTTTTAGCAGTCGTGTTTGCATGTGAAAAGTTTAGATCTTACATAGTTCATTCCAAAGTCACTATTCACACTCATCACGCTGCTATTAAGTACCTCATGGAAAAGAAAGACGCTAAACCTAGACTTATCATATGGGTTATCTTGCTACAAGAATTTGATTTGCATGTTGTCGACAGGAAGGGTGCTGATAACCCAGTAGTAGATAACTTGTCTAGGTTGGAGAATGTTCTTGATGACCCACAACCTATTGATAATAGCTTTCCTGATGAGAAATTGAATGTCATCAATACTTCACGTAGTACACCGTGGTATGCTGATTATGCAAACTATATTGTTGCCAAATATATACCACCTAGTTTCACATACCAGCAAAAGAAGAAATTTTTCTTTCATTTGAGACATTACTGTTGGGATGATCCTCACCTTTATAAGGAAGGAGTGGATGGTGTTATTAGACGTTGTTTACGTGAACATGAACAGGGACATATCCTACAAAAGTGTCACTCCGAGGCTTACGGAGGACACCATGCGGGAGATAGAACTGCACACAAGGTATTGCAATCAGGTTTCTATTGGCCCACTCTCTTCAAGGATGCCCGTAAGTTTGTCTTGTCTTGTGACGAATGGCAAAGAATAGGTAATATCAGTACACGTCAGGAAATGCCTATGAATTATTCACTTGTCATTGAACCATTTGATGTTTGGGGCTTTGATTATATGGGACCTTTTCCAAAATCCAGCGGGTATACTCATATCCTTGTTGCTGTTGATTACGTTACTAAGTGGGTAGAAGCTATCCCAACTAGTAGTGCTGATCACGACACCTCTATCAGGATGCTTAAAGAAGTTATTTTCCCAAGATTTGGAGTCCCTAGATATCTGATGACTAATGGTGGTTCACATTTCATTCATGGTGCTTTTCGTAAAACGCTTGCTAAGTATGATGTCAATCATAGAATTGCATCTCCCTATCACCCTGAGTCCAGTGGTCAAGTAGAGCTAAGCAATAGAGAGATTAAACTAATTCTGCAAAAGACTGTCAATAGGTCTAGAAAGAATTGGTCTAAGAAGCTCGATGATGCACTGTGGGCTTATAGAACTGCCTATAAGAATCCCATGGGCATGTCTCCGTACAAAATGGTTTACGGAAAAGCATGTCATTTACCTCTTGAGCTAGAGCATAAGGCTTATTGGGAAATCAAAGAGCTCAACTTTGATTTCAAACTTGCTGGTGAGAAGAGGTTATTTGATATTAGCTCGCCTGATGAATGGAGAGCTCATGCATATGAAAATGCCAAGTTGTTCAAGAAAAGATTAAGAGGTGGCATGATAAAAGGATACAGAAACGTGAGTTCAATGTAGGTGATTATGTCCTGCTATATAATTCTCGTTTAAGATTTTTTGCAGGCAAGCCTCTGTCTAAATGGGAAGGTCCTTAAATTGTTGAGGAAGTATATCGTTCCGGTGCCATCAAGATCAACCACACGGAAGGTAATTTTCCGAGAGTGGTAAATGGGCAGAGAATCAAGCATTATATCTGAGGTACTCCCATAAATGTTGAAAGCAATATTACCAATACCATAACTCCGGAGGAGTACATAAGGGATATTTATCAGCCTGTCTCAGACTCCGAAAACGAAGAGGTATGTGATTCGGTAAGTAAACAGCCTCCAAAACGTTTCGAGTAGGATTTTTTCTCCCTTTTGGAATTTTTAGAAAAATAGAAAATTGTAAAGTAGTCCGGAAAGCGCACGAGGAGGCGACAAGCCTGCCACGCGCGGGCCACCCCTGGCTGCGCCTGGGGGGCTTGTGAGCACCTCGTGTGCCTCCCGGACTCCGTTTTCTTGCGGAGTACTCCTTTTGGTCTAAAAAATCATTATATATTCTCCCGAAAGATCTGACCCTCGTATCACGCAATTTTCCTCTGTTTTCGTTTTGAGCCTGTTCTGCTGTAGATCTAGATCGCTATGGCGTCCCCAAAAGCTCCGAAGGACAAGATCTTCGAGAAGGTCATCAATCCCTGCCTCGCGGGAGTGCTGCAACACCCTCAATCTATCGATATGCATGAGGGGATGCTGCACATCCGTGATGTTGAGGGGCCCAAGAAGACCGAAAGCATGGAGGCGAGGCTCGAAGCAATGGAGCAACAAGTCTTCAAGTGCCAAGGGATGGTGGAGCGTGGACTCAACGCCAACCACATGATGATCACAGAGTTCACCAACAAGCACAAGATCGATGCCAATGACATCGGGAAGCACCTCTCCAGGCTTTATGACAGAGTTGATCACCTCCAAGCCTAGATCTATGACCTGCAAAACCAAAACTGTGAGTATGAGTATAGATTTAAATCAATACGGTTGGCTGCAGATTTGAGGATTCCAGAGACTCGGTCATCTTTCCATGATGGAGCACCTATGCCTTGGAAGACGTAGGATCAAACCCATGTTGCAACAACTCCACCACCATCAACTCCAAAGGAAGACAACTAAGCATGGGTATGGGCAATCCCCTTGGCTTGTGCCAAGCTTGGGGGAGTTGCCCCGGTATCGTATCACCATCACATCTTTTGCCTTTACCTTTTCTTAGTTCGATCCTTTTTGGTTTTATCTTTCTCTAGTAGAATAAAGTTCTTAGTGTTTTAGGCTTGAGTTTTTCTTTGTGTCACTGTAATGCCCCAGATGAGACCCTATCCTTAATTTGGCACAAGGGCCTCCGCAGGGATAGAAGCGCATCTCGTCGTTTCGCAAAAATGGATATCGTTACAAGTACATGTACTGAAGAGAAGAGTATATGGAATTGTCTTACACTCGCCACAAGCTACATAAGAGTCACGTCAGTACAATACATAAACATCCTTTGGACTGAGATACTAAGAAATCTGAATGATAGCGATGTGCTCAAGAATCCCGTGGAGCTCAACTCCCCGGAAGAAATCAAGTCAGACACGAGGCACCAAGACAGAACTTCGTCACATTGACATCATATAGATTCCAAGAATATCCGCGTGATCCTAAATTTTTTTTGAGTGAGAAGAGGAGTAGAATTAAAATTATTACGTCAAGATTCCTCACCAGAGCATAGAAGAGGAGAAAAAGAATCCTACTCTCCGATATATAACTAGACTCAAAGTAATTTTTCACTAGACTCGACTCGGCCAAGTTCGATCAAGCAAGGGGGCTCCTAGGTCGGTACGGCTCTGATACCAACTTGTAACATCCAAGATGCGACCCTATCCTTAATTTGGCACGAGGGCCTCGTCAGGGATAGAAGCGCATCTCGTCGTTTCGCAAGAATGGATATCGTTACAAGTACATGTACTGAAGAGAAGAGTATATGGAATTGGCTTACACTCGCCAGAAGCTACATCAGAGTCACGTCAGTAAAATACATAAATATCACGAAGAAGAGCAGGGTCCGACTACAGATGAAAACAAACGAGAAAAGAGCACGACGTCCATCCTTGTTATCTGAGGCTGCCGGCTTGGAACCCATCCTAGATCGATTAAGAAGAAGAATAAGCAACTCCAAATGAACAATCAACCCCCTCGCATCAAGTAACCTCTACATGTACATACAACTGGTGTTGTAGTAATCTGTGAGCCACAAGGGACTGAACAATCTCATTTCCAAAGGTATCAAGACAAGCAAAGCTTATTAGATGAGGTATGGTTAAGTAGTGAGGTTGCAGCAAGCGACTAAGCAATGTATGAGGTGGATAACTTATGAGTACAAGAATAAGAGGGGGATGATCTACGCATAACAGACGTGAACTACTGATGATCAAATGAATGATCCTGAACACCTACCTACGTCATACATGACCCTACCGTGTCCTCGATCGGAGAAGGAACTCACGAAAGAAACAATAACGGTTACAGTTACACACTCAGTTGGCAAGTTTTAATTAAGTTAACTTCAAGTTATCTAGAACCAGTGTTAAACAAAGTTTCCACGTTGCCACATAACCGCAGGCAAGGCTTTCCGAAAGATTTAACCCTGCAGGGGTGCCCCAACTAATCCATCACAAATTACCACAAGCCGCATAGAAATCCTTGATCACGAAGCTCGCGATCTCGTCCGACTCCTTAGTGGAAAACCTCAACTCTGAGATTACCCAAAGCATCACCGGAATCCCGATGCACAAGACATTCGTCAAAGGTAAAACTAATACAGCAAGGCCGCCTGACGTGCCGACAATCCCGATAGGAGTCGCGTATCTCGTTCTCAGGGCACAACGGATGAGCGATGGTTACCACGCCAAGCTGCGAGTTGCCCCGGGTAGCGTTAATAAGCTGCTCTGTTTGGGACCAACACCATCAGCACTGCCCCCCCTGTATTATGTAGAATTACTCCTCGGGTAGCGCTAACTCCCTATGCATTTCAGTATTAACAGAACTATTATGTTGGGCAAATGTAGAACCAATGTTGGGCCTTGCCAGACTAGCTTTAATCTAAAACGAATTATCAAGGGGGTCCCCATAACAACCCCGATCGTGTTTGGAGCACTCAATTATGGAATATAACATCGGTACCCGAAACTAAGGGGGCAAAGGTGGAACAAAACACCAGGCTAGAAAGGCCGAGCCTTCCACCTTTTACCAAGTATATAGGTGCATTAAATTAATAGCAACTAATAGGGTGATATATCAAGGAACCCATGTTAGCACATGGAAGCAACTGCACCTGCAACTAGCAACGCTAACGCATGGGTAAGCAAGCGGTAACATAGCCAAATAGTGGTTTGCTAGGTTGTGAACAGGTTAAGGTTTTCATGGCAATGTTGGGAGGCTGATATTTAACAGGTGGTAGGCAACGAGACATAACGATAGAAACGGTAACAACTAGCATGGCAATGATAGTAATGGTATCTGGGGAAATGGTCATCTTGCCTCAGATCCCGCTTGGAAGAAGAATGACTCCGTGAAGCAGACAAACCGATGTAGTCGAACGGGTCCTCACATTCCGACACGCTTGCGGAACTCTATCAAGACGAAGCAAATCGGAAACATGCATCAACACAGATATTCACCACATCACATGCACGACATAATGCAATTCACATATGATGCATGATCAGTTGAAAATATGACAGACATGGCATGGCAATGCACATCATGCAACACTACACATTAAGCGAAGTTCAATATGCAACGAGTTGCGTATTTACGAAACTCCATGTTTAATTACTTAGTTCACTCTCGTTTATTAATACAACAATATTAAAATTTTGTTAACATGGCAAGGGGTGAACCACAAATTAAACTACATATCTAGGCTTTTTAAATGAGGTCGGAAATGACATATAGCATCTCCGAGATGACCCCACGTGTTACATTCTAATTCTGTCCAGATTTGTCCTAATCACCTTTTATGTTTGTTAAACAGTAAAACAAAGTGGTTCACATGATTCTACTCATCGTTCTAGTCCATTTACATATATCAAACATCTCCAACGGAGCTACGGTTTAATATCTACGACCTAAACCGTTTAACACGATGACACACAAACCGATGCACACAACATGCTAAACAGTTTTAAATATGCATGAGAGTTAGAAAATATTATTCTACACGAAATTCTAGCCATGTTACATATATAACTTGTCGCAATCCGACGCACGGATTAAAAGATACGTGCCTTTTAAAACTTGCAATTTTTCTGAAATTAATAAAATCACAAGTTAATAAAAAAAAATGTATGGGCCGAATCTGTGCACTGGGCTGCAGACACTAGGAGCTTTCGGCCCACACGCTTGGGTGTGCAAAACGAAAATCATAAGAAAAATAATGGGGCTCGCCTAGGACTCGAACCCTGCATCTCTGCGGTGCAGAACTATTGCGCTAGCCAACTAGGCTACTAACGTGCTCGTGTAGGATATTAGAGGCGACACAATATAATGTCAACATGGCAGAACGGATCTAGGAAGGAACTGAATTTCAGAACGCATGAACTGGCTCACATCGGGAAAGCACAGAGGTCGCGGCTATGGCGAGATGATGCGGAGAGGGGCCGGGGCTGACGGATCCGGACATGGGGAATCCATTCCCGTGGACGAGGGGCCTTGAGGGTGATGGGACAGGCGAGCTCCATCAGCGGCGACAATAGGAGTCACTCTGTTCCTGAAAGAAACAAAATATGCATAGATGAGAGGGATCCGAGGAGGAAGCAGAAGGAAGGAGGGGTCGCGAGGGAGGAGCGCTGGGCAGAGAGGGGGCTGAGCCGGAACCAGGCCGGATCTGGCCATCGGTGTTCGACAGCTGATGCTCGAGCAGTTCGAGCAAGCAGTAGCTCTACTCGACGCAGGGGGTGAAGCAGAGGCGGGTCGCGTCTGCACGTGCTACACTCGAGCATGGGGATGAAGGCCGGGCGCATGACTTGGTGAGGCATGCATGTCCAACGGCGGAGTGAAGCTCGATCTCGGGCTCATGGTGTTCTCCTGCTGCTCGTGCAGAGACGAGGGGAGAGATTGAAAGAAAAGGAGAGAAAGAACTAGAGGGAGGGATAGAGCATGGGGAAGGAGAGGGACAGCTGGGCCTGCTGGAGGTCGTTGCCGGCGTCGATTGCTCCGGCGAGGGGCGTCCAACAATGTCCAACTTTGGGCGCGAGGAGCAGGAGCGGACTCGGGCGGCACTCGGGGCTGGCCGCGGGGCGATGGGAGCTAGTCGCCCGGGAGGACGGGCTCGGACATGGTGGTACAGGGGAGGCGCGAGGCTGGTGCACGAGCGATCAGGCTCGGGCGGATGAGGCGCGGGGTCAAACGCTGGGGTTGGATCTGGGGAATCCCGAGGTGGGAGACAGCAGGTGGCGGTAGTGGAGGGACAAACTGCCTATGATTTAGGGTTGGATGCTATTTATATAGCTAGGTTAGGGCTAGGTTCATCTGGACCCTCCGATTTAGATCGGATGGTCGAGATAACTAGGTTAGGGAGTCTGATACGACCATTTTGCATCATGCTTTCATGTTGATATTTATCGCTTTATGGACTGTTATTATACTTTGTGGTACCATACTTATGCCTTTTCTCTCTTATTTCGCAAGGTTTATTTGAAGAGGGAGAATACCGGCAGCTGGAATTGTGGACTGGAAAAGGAGCAAGTCTGAGTCCTCTATTCTGCGCAACTCGAAATGCCCTGAAAATAAACGTGGAATTTTTTGGGAATATATAAAAAATACTGGGCGAAAGAAGTGCCAGAGGGGAGCTGCCAGGGGCCCACAAGCCTGGTAGCCACGGCCTGCCCCCCTCTTCTACTATATGAAGGGTTTCATCCGAAAAAAAATTAGGGTGGAGCTTTTTCATGGAGGCGCTGCCGCCATGAGGCGGAACTTGAGCATAACCAATCTAGAGCTCCGGCAGGACGATCCTGCCGGGGAAACTTTCCTCCGAGAGGGGGAAATCGTTGCCATCGTCATCACCAATACTCCTCTCGTCAGAGGGGAGTCATCTCCATCAACATCTTCATCAGCACCATCTCCTATCCATTTGATATTCATTGCTTCTCTGGTCATGAATATATCCATGCTTTGTGAGTAGTTACTTTTGTTCCTGAGGACATGGGATAAGTCTTGCTATTAATAGTCATGTGAATTTGGTATTCGTTTGGTATTTTGATATGTTGTATGTTGTCTTTTCCTCTAGTGGTGTTATGTGAACATCGACTACATAACACTTCACCATATTTGGGCCCAGAGGAAGGCATTGGGGAGTAGTAAGTAGATGATGGGTTGCTAGAGTGACAGAAGCTTAAACCCCAATCTATGTGTTGCTTCGTAAGGGGCTGATTTGGATCCACTAGTTTAATGCTACGGTTAGACGTTGTCTTAATTCTTCTTTCGTAGTTGCGGATGCTTGCAAGAGGGGTTAATCATAAGTTGGGTGCTTGTCCAAGTAAGGGCAGTACCCAAGCGCCGGTCCACCCACATAACAAACTATCAAAGTAACGAACGCGAATCATATGAACATGATGAAACTAGCATGACGGAAATTCCCATGTGTCCTCGGGAGCGTTTTTCCTCCTCTAAGACTTTCTCCAGGCTTGTCCCTTGCTACAAAAGGGATTGGGCCACTTTTCTGCACCGTAGCTATTACTTGTTACTTGTTACTTTTCACTTGCTACGTTTCACCTCACCACACCATCACTTGTTACCGCTAATTTCAGTGGTTGCAGTTATTACCTTGCTGAAAACCACTTGTCAGATCCTTCTGCTCCTCATTGGGTTCGACACTCTTACTTATCGAAAGGACTACGATTGATCCCCTATACTTGTGGGTCATCAAGACTCTTTTCTGGCGCCGTTGCGGGGGAGTGAAGCGACTTTGGTAAGTGGAATTTGGTAAGGAAACATTTATATATTGTGCTGAAATTTATTGACACTTGTCACTATGGAAACTGTTCCTTTGAGGAATTTGTTCGGGGTATCTTCACCACGAACGGAAGAATGAGGAGTTGCTCCTCAACCTAAGGTACCTACTGAAAATATCTTTTATGAAATTCCTTCGGGTATGCTTGAGAAACTGCTGGCTAATCCTTCTACAGGAGATGGATCATCACATCCAGACTTGCGTCTAATCTATGTAGATGAAGTTTGTGGTTTATTTAAGCTTGCATGTTTGCCCGAGGATGAGGTAAAGAAGAAAGTATTTCCTTTATCTTTGAAGGATAAGGCGTTGACATGGTATAGGCTATGTGATGATACTGGATCATGGGACTACAATCCGTTGAAATTGGAATTTCATCAAAAGTTTTATCCTATGCATTTAGTACATCGTGGTCGGAATTATATTTATAACTTTTGGCCTCGTGACAGGGAAAGCGTAGCTCAAGCTTGGGGGAGGCTTAAATCAATTCTATATTCATGCCCCAATCATGAGCTCTCGAGAGAAATTATCACTCAAAACGTTTATGCTCGGCTTTTTCATGAAGATCGTACCATGCTTGACACTTCTTGTATCGGTTCTTTTATGAAGAAGGATATTGACCACAAGTGGAATTTATTGGAAAGAATCAAACGTAACTCTGAAGATTGGGAGCTTGAAGAAGGTAAGGAGTCAGGTATGAATTTCCAGTTTGATTGCGTTAAATCTTTTGTTGAAACAAACACTTCTAGAGATTTTAGCACTAAGTATGGACTTGACTCTGAGATAGTAGCTTCTCTATGTGAATCTTTTGTTGCTCATATTGATCTTCCCAAAGAGAAGTGGTTTAAATTTCATCCTACTTTAGAAGTCAATGTAGTTAAACCCACTTCAGTTGAAGAGAGAGTCATTGCCTATAATAATCCTGTGGTACCCAGTGCTTACATTGAGAAACCACCTTACCCTGCTAGGAAAAAGGATTATTCTAAAGCTTCAACTGTGTTACGTAGGGGTTACATTAGACCACTTGCACCCCTTGAGGAAATTAGAGTTGAACCTAGTGTTGCTATTATCAAAGATCTCTTAGCCGAAGATATAGACGGGCAAGTTATCAAATTTTGTGTGGACTCCGCTAGAATTGCTAAACCTTACGCAAAAGACAAATACGGACCTGTAGTTGGCCTGCCCGTTGTTTCTGTCAAGATAGGAGATCACTGTTATCATGGTTTATGTGATATGGGTGCTAGTGTTAGTGCAATACCCCGGTCCCTATATGATGAAATCAAAGATGAGATTGCACTTGCTGAGTTAGAACCCATTGATCTCACTATTACGCTAGCTAATAGAGACACTATCTGCCCTGTGGGAATTGTGAGAGACGTAGAAGTCATGTGTGGTAAGACGAAGTATCCTACTGATTTTCTCGTCCTTGCTACTGCACAAGATAGCTTTTGTCCCATCATATTTGGTAGACCCTTTCTCAACACTGTCAATGCTCATATTGATTGCATTAAACAGACTGTCACTTTTAGTTTCGAGGGTGTGTCTCATGAATTTAACTTCTCCAAGTTTGGAAGACAACCCCATGAAAAATAGTCGTCTGGTAGGGATGAAATCATTGCTCTTGCCTCTATTGCCGTGCCTCCTACTGATCCCTTAGAGCAATACTTGCTTGAGCATGAAAATGATATGCATAAGGATGAAAGGGATGAAATAGATAGAGTTGTCTTAGAACAATATCCTATCCTTAAGAATAACTTGCCTGTTGAACTGCTTGGTGATCCGCCCCCACCAAAGGGTGATCCCATGTTCGAGCTTAAACAGTTGCCTCATGCTCTTAAGTATGCCTATCTTGATGAAAAGGAGATATATCCTGTTATTATTAGTGCTCGCCTTTCAGAGCACGAAGAAAAGAAGTTACTAAAAACTCTGAGGAAGCACTGTGCTGCCATTGGATATACTCTTGATGATCTTAAGGGCATTAGTCCCACTCTATGCCAGCACAAGATCAAAACTGATCCTGAATTCAAACCAGTTGCTGATCATCAAAGGAGATTGAATCCTAAGATGAAATAAGTAGTGAGAAAAGAAATACTAAAGCTCCTAGTAGAAGGAATCATTTATCCTGTTGCTCATAGCGATTGGGTAAGTCCAGTGCATTGCGTACCCAAGAAGGGAGGTATCACCGTCGTCCCTAATGATAAGAATGAACTAATCCCACAGAGGATTATTACTGGCTATAGGATGGTGATCGACTTCCGGAAACTGAACAAGGCAACCAGGAAAGACCATTATCCTTTGCCGTTTATCGACCAAATGCTAGAAAGGCTATCTAAACACACGCACTTCTGCTTTCTAGACGGTTATTCAGGTTTCTTGCAAATACCTGTTGCACAATTTGATCAGGAGAAAACCACTTTCACCTGCCCCTTCGGTACCTTTGCTTATAGACGTATGCCTTTTGGCTTATGCAATGCACCTGCCACCTTTCAAAGATGTAGGATGGCAATATTCTCTGACTTTTGTGAAAAGAATGTTGAGGTTTTCCTGGATGATTTCTCAGTTTACGGTTCTTCCTTTGACGATTGCCTCAACAACCTTGATCGAGTCTTACAGAGATGCAAAGATACCAACCTCGTCTTGAACTCGGAGAAGTGCCACTTCATGGTTAATGAAGGCATCATCTTAGGACACAAAATCTCTGAGGAAGGCATTGAAGTTGATAAGGCTAAGGTTGATGCAATTGAGAAAATGCCTTGCCCCACAGATATCAGAGGTATATGAAGTTTCCTAGGTCATGCTGGTTTCTGTAGAAGGTTCATTAAAGACTTCTTTAAGATTTCTAGGCCTCTTACCAACCTATTGCAGAAGGATGTTCCTTTTGTTTTTGATGAGGATTGTGAGGAAGCTTTCGAAATACTTAAGAAGGCCTTGATAACCGCACCTATTGTTGAACCACCTGATTGGAACTTGCCCTTTGAAATCATGTGCGATGCTAGTGATTATGCTGTTGGTGCTGTTCTAGGACAAAGAGTTGACAAGAAGTTGAATGTTATTCACTACGCTAGTAAAACTCTAGACAGTGCCCAAAGAAACTATGCCACTACGGAGAAGGAATTTTTAGCAGTCGTGTTTGCATGTGAAAAGTTCAGATCTTATATAGTTGACTCAAAAGTCATTATTCATTCTGATCATGGTGCTATTAAGTACCTGATGGAGAAGGACTCTAAACCTAGGCTAATCAGATGGGTTCTCCTGCTACAGGAATTTGATCTGCACGTTGTCGACAGAAAGGGTGCTGTTAACCCAGTAGCAGATAACTTGTCTAGGTTGGAGAACGTTCTTGATGACCCACAACCTATTGATGATAGCTTTCCCGATGAGAAATTGAATGTCATCCGTACTTCACATAGTGCACCGTGGTATGCTAATTATGCAAACTATATCGTAGCCAAATACATACCACCCAGTTTCACCTACCAGCAAAAGAAAAAATTCTTCTTTGATTTGAGACACTACTTTTGGGATGATCCTCACCTTTATAAGGAAGGAGTAGATGGTGTTATTAGACGTTGTGTGCCTGAACATGAACAGGGACAGATCCTGCAGAAGTGACATTCCGAAGCCTATGGAGGACACCATGCTGGAGATAGAACTGCTCATAAGGTATTGCAATCAGGTTTCTATTCTCCCACTCTCTTCAAGGATGCCTGTAAGTTTGTCTTGTCTTGTGACGAATGCCAAAGAATAGGAAACATCAGTAAACGTCAGGAAATGCCTATGAACTATCCACTTGTCATTGAACCATTTGATGTCTGGGGCTTTGATTATATGGGACCCTTCCCGAGTTCCAATGGGTATACTCACATCTTAGTTGCTGTTGATTACGTCACTAAGTGGGTAGAATCTATCCCCACTAGAAATGCTGATCACCACACCTCTATTAAGATGCTTAAAGAAGTCATTTTCCCAAGATTTGGAGTCCCTAGATATCTGATGACTGATGGCGGTTCACACTTCATTCATGGTGTTTTCCGCAAGATGCTCGCTAAGTATGATGTCAACCATAGAGTTGCATCTCCTTATCATCCTCAGTCTAGTGGTCAAGTGGAATTGAGTAATAGGGAGATCAAATTGATCTTACAAAAGACTGTCAATAGATCTCCAAAGATTTGGTCTAGCAAACTTGACGATGCACTATGGGCTTATAGGACTGCTTATAAGAATCCCATGGGCATGTCGCCGTATAAAATGGTTTATGGTAAGGCCTGTCATTTACCTCTTGAGCTAGAACACAAAGCTTATTGGGCAATCAAAGAGCTCAACTTCGATTTCAAACTTGCCGGTGAGAAGCGGTTGTTTGATATCAACTCATTAGATGAATGGAGGGCCCAGGCATATGAGAATGCCAAGTTGTTCAAGGAAAATGTTAAGTGATGGCACGATAAAAGAATACAAAAACGTGAGTTCAATGTAGGTGATTATGTCCTGCTATACAATTCTCGCTTAAGATTCTTTGCAGGCAAGCTTCTCTCTAAATGGGAAGGTCCCTACGTTGTTGAGGAAGTATATCGTTCCGGTGCCATCAAAATCAATAACACCGAAGGTAATTTTCCTAGAGTGGTAAATGGGCAAAGAATCAAGCATTATATCTCTGGTACTCCCATAAATGTTGAGAGCAATATCATCAATATCATAACTCCAGAGGAGTACATAAGGGATGTTTATCAGCCTGTTTCAGACTCTCAAAACGAAGAGGTATGTGTTTCGGTAAGTAATTCGACTCCAAAAAATTTCCAGTAGGAAATTTTCTCCGTTTTGGAATTTATGGAAAAATAGAAAAATAAAAATCAGTCCGGAGAGCGCACGAGGCGGCCACAAGCTTGGTAGCCGCGGCCTCCCCATTGGCCGCGGCTTCAGGGCTTGTGGGCACCTCGTGTGCCTCCCGGACTCCGTTTTCTTGCGGAGCACTCCTTCTGGTCCAGTAAAAAATCATTATATATACTTCCTTTGGTCTGACCCGTGCATCACGCAGATCTCCTCTGTTCTTCGTTTCGAGCCTGTTTTCTGCCGCAGATCTAGGCCAAGATGTCTTCTCAGGATTCAAAGGCGGAGAGCTATGTGGCTGATTACCTTGCTAACCCCAAGGTATATGGGAACTTTGATCCTTATGGCTGGACCTCTGATGAGGAAGAAGATTATGATCCCGGGGAGAAGGAACAAATGAGTTCCGATGAAGAGGAGGCTCCTCTTCCTCAACCTGGACGCACGCATGTGGAGTTCAAGAAGTCGAGCCTCCCTGACTCAAGGAAGAAGCCTAAGACCTTGTTTATCCCTTCTCGTTTCTTGCAGGAGAGTAAGCAGGAATTATGCCAAAGGGTGTTGAAGCTTGAAGAGGAAAATGATGATCTGAGGGAGCAGAATTCTATGCTCAAGTGGAAATTAAACAAGCTCAAGACCTCTTCAACAACTCCACCACCATCACCACCAAAGGAAGACAACTGAGCATGGGTATGGGCAATCCCCTTGACTTCTGCCAAGCTTGGGGGAGTTGCCCTGGCATCGTATCGCCTTTATATCTTTTACTTTTACCTTTGTTTTAGTTCTTTCCTTTTCAGTTTTTATTTCTTCTCTTAGTGGAATAAGTCTTTAGTGTTTAGTTTGAGTCTTTTGCCTTGTGTCTCCCCCGATGTATTCGATCTTGTGAGCTATATAATAAAGAGTATCTTAGTCAAGAGCTTTGTTTTGTGCTGTAATCAAAAGTATGAAAAGAACGATAGCATGAAAGATCATGAGATAATCTTATGGAAAGTGATAGCTTCACATATAACAAGTATGACGATTTAAACTTGTTGAGAATATACCAACATAGACCCCAGTCATTGTTGCAATTAATAAGAAGTAATAAGGAAAGAGAGGTTCACATATAAATATATCATCTTAGACACTTTTTACAATTGTGAGCACTCACCAAACTATTACATGCTTAGAAGTAGATGTTGGACAAGGAAGACAACATAATGAATTGTGTTTGCTTGATTCCAAACAATGTTATATGTCTAGAGATCCCTTAGCATGTGACGATTGCTTCCACCTCATATTAGCCAAAACTTCCGTACTAAGTAGAAATACTACTTGTGCATCCATAAACCTTCAACCCAGTTTTGCCACGAGAGTCCACCATACCTACCTATGGATTGCGTAAGATCCTTCAAGTAAGTTGTCATCGGTGCAAGCAATAAAAAGTTGTTACCTAAAGTATGTATGATTTATTAGTGTGTGGAAATAAGCTTTGTACGAACCTGTGACGAGGAAGACATAAAAGCGACAGACTGCATAATAAAGTTCTTTATCACAGGGGGCAATATAAAGTGACGTTCCTTTATACTAAGAGGTTGTATATCCAAACCTTAAAAGCGCATGACAACCTCTGCTTCCCTCTGCGAAGGGCCTATCTTGTACCTTTACTTTTTTCCTTGTGAAAGTCATGGAGATCAACACCAATTCCCTGTTCCGTCTTCATCTTGGTGAACGTCATATGGTAGGGAAAGATCTATATTCATATATCAACTTCGACATGAGTACTTATGCTTTATTATTGTTGACTTTACCCTTGAGGTAAATGGTTGGGAGGCAAAATTATAAGCCCCTATCTTTCTCTGTGTCCAACTAAAACTTTGATACCATGAGTACCACGTGAGTTGTAACAATTGTGGAAAACAAAAGAGATGATTGAGTATGTGGATTTGCTTTACAAGCTCTTATTTGACTCTTTCTGATGTTATGATAAATTGCAATTGCTTCAATGGCTATGGATTGTTGTTGGCTACTTCTGGGTAAGGTTTTTTATTCATACTTTGCTTTGTGAAGGAATTGTTACTTTCCCATAAGAATCTTTATGATTTATTGCTGTTCTATGTGTGATCATGATGCCCTCATGTCCGTATTATGTTTTATCGACACCTTCATCCCTAAACATGTGAACATGTTTATGGATCTTGGTTTTCGCTTGAGGACAAGCGAGGTCTAAGCTTGGGGAAGTTCATACGTCCATTTTGCATCATGCTTTCATGTTGATATTTATCGCTTTATGGACTGTTATTATACTTTGTGGTACCATACTTATGCCTTTTCTCTCTTATTTTGCAAGGTTTATTTGAAGAGGGAGAATACCGGCACCTGGAATTCTGGACTGGAAAAGGAGAAAGTCTGAGTCCTCTATTCTGCGCAACTCCAAATACCCTGAAAATCAACGTGGAATATTTTGGGAATATATAAAAAATACTGGGCGAAAGAAGTGCCAGAGGGGAGCTGCCAGGGGCCCACAAGCCTGGTAGCCGCGGCCTACCCCCCCTGGCCGCGGCTACAGGGCTTGTGGGCACCCTGATGGCCCACTGGCCCCCCTCTTCTGCTATATGAAGGGTTTCGTCCGAAAAAAAATCAGGGCAGAGCTTTTTCGAGGAGGCGCCGCCGCCACGAGGCGGAACTTGAGCAGAACCAGTCTAGAGCTTTGGCAGGACGATCCTGCCGGGGAAACTTCCCTCCCGGAGGGGGAAATCGTCGCCATCGTCATCACAAACACTCCTCTCGTCGGAGGGGAGTCATCTCCATCAACATCTTCATCAGCACCATCTCCTATCCAAACCCTAGTCTATCTCTTGTAACCAATCGCTGTCTCGCGACGCCGATTGGTACCCGTAAGGTTGCTAGTAGTGTTGATTACTCATTGTAGTTGATGCTAGTTGGTTTACTTGGTCAAAGATTATATGTTCAGATCCATTTTGATATTCATTACTTCTCTGGTCATGAATATATCCATGCTTTGTGAGTAGTTACTTTTGTTCGTGAGGACATGGGATAAGTCTTGCTATTAATAGTCATGTGAATTTGGTATTCGTTCGGTATTTTGATATGATGTATGTTGTCTTTTCCTCTAGTGGTGTTATGTGAACGTCGACTACATAAAACTTCACCATATTTGTGCCTAGAGGAAGGCATTGGGGAGTAGTAAGTAGATGATGGGTTGCTAGAGTGACAGAAGCTTAAACCCCAGTGTATGCGTTGCTTCGTAAGGGGCTGATTTGGATCCACTAGTTTAATGCTATGGTTAGACGTTGTCTTAATTCTTCTTTCGTAGTTGTGGATGCTTGCGAGAGGGGTTAATCATAAGTGGGATGCTTGTCCAAGTAAGGGCAGTACCCAAGCGCCGGTCCACCCACATATCAAACTATCAAAGTAACGAACGCGAATCATATGAACATGATGAAAATAGCATGACAGAAATTCCCGTGTGTCCTCGGGAGCGTTTTTCCTCCTATAAGACTTTGTCCAGGCTTTTCCCTTGCTACAAAAGGGATTGTTCCACTTTGCTGCACCATTTCTATTACTTGTTACTTGTTACTTTTCACCTGCTACGTTTCACCTCACCACACCATGACTTGTTACCGCTAATTTCTGTGCTTGCAGTTATTACCTTGTTGAAAACCACTGGTCAGATCCTTCTGCTCCTTGTTGGGTTCGACACTCTTACTTATCAAAAGGACTACAATTGATCCCCTATACTTGTGGGTCATCAGAGTCCAATGGACAAACCGATGATGTTTTGCGGTAAAACGGTGTTGATCCGGACCCAACAGTCATGATCGTAGGGTTCGGGTTCCACGAGGTTTTCGGACTAGGCTGCGCGTAGGGTCGGTGCACTATGCAGAGGGGCTAGGCGGGGATGAGAGGGAAATGGTAACCCGACGATAGAGTTTAACGATGTCGCGGACGCGTGCGTGTGTGGTTGGTCTCAAATGGGCAACGACGATAACGGAGAGAACCGACAACTAATAACGGATGCAGTTTTGAAAACTGGCGGCAACGGAGTGCCGATGCAATGCACATGATGCGAATGATGCGATGATGATGTGACAAATAAAAATAATCACACGACGAAAACGGACAGAAAAGGGGAATCTTTTGGAACGTCGGTCTCAGGCTGTCACAACTCTCCTACACTACAAGAGGATCTCGACCCGAGATCCAAGAATGAAAGGGGCAGAGGAAGAGAAAGAGCAAGATAAAACTTAGCCGCTTCTTTGACAAACGAGTGAAACCAACGATCCTTGAAGGTTGCAAAGAGATGAGGAATGATATGATAAAGGAGCAAGAATTCATGGAAAATTTCGGCAGCACTTCAGTAGAAAAAGGGACAAAAAAATCGATAAGATGGACAGATCTTGAGAAAATTCACAACAAACAACTAAATAGAACAAGGGAACACCATGATCTTGATAGAACAACATGATTGACCCAAGAGAGCAACATCACAATGCCTATGGAACAAGAGACTAAACCTCGATCATTGGGATGAAAGAATGAAGAAGAATAAATGAGAACTACTACCACCAGAATCTTGAAGAACATCTTGAGAAGAGTTGAAACCCTGATGCACCACCATGACGAACCTCTTGGGGAACACCGGAATGAAATGATGAAAGAATAAGATTAAAGGCCTTGCAAAGATTTAATTGAAGCTTCTCAAAGAGATAGTTGACAGAACTAGGAACTTCGGAAAAGAAAGATGAGCACTTTAGAAAAGAATTGATATCATGAGCCACTCCGAAAGAAGAATTGAAACCATTTGATGAAGCAAGAATACGAATTATGTTATGCTTATCCTTCATCAAGTTTAATTGATGACAAGAAACGGATTTAACATACCCCTTATTCTTCTCGAAAGAAACTTGAAGAGAGAGATAGATATGCACCATATGAAGCATAATTGATGGAAGCACCGGTAAGAATTCACAATTGAATGGAAATAGCAAGAGTTAATGGAGATACATGAGGATGAAGATATCATGAGCCACCTGAGAGAAAACTTGAACAAGGCACCGGAATAAATGAGAGACGAACGAAGAGATAACAATTGAGAAGAATTTGAGAACGAAAGCTGAAAGCTGAGAACGAAGAAATCTTTTGAAATGATGCCCTTCGGAGGATCAAGAATGAAAACAACTCAGAAATGCACCGGATAGCAAGAAAGGGATTACTCATGATTGGGAATAATGAGAGGATAACACGAATCTTCACAAGAATGGAGCAAGATTTACGAGGAACACTCCTTCGAATTTCCAATGGAGATAATGATGAGAAGAACACCACCAAGAATAACTGAGACACTCCGGTATAATGAAGAATGAAAGGTTGAGTCAAATATGAGAATTAAATCAAATTGATCTTGAAGAAGGAATAAGACTGATGAAATTCAGACTTACTTCATAGTTGAAAGAATTAGAGAGCACCGGAAAGATTCCTAGAGCCATATAAGATCCTGGGAAAGAATCTGTGGGTTATGGGCCCACTCAAAAGAAACCACCGTAGAAACAATTACTAACAAAGAAAGATACTCCACCGGTACAAATGAAAACTTGATGAGTTTGAGCACCTCGAAATAATTTAAGATATGAAAACAAGAAACTTCTGAGATAACTTCAACGCTCCGGATAGAATAGAGAGAAAAAACAACAAGAAGACTTGATAAAAATTTTCAACATGGGAAAGAATTAAAAGGACGAAAAGGATATGATGAACACCAATAACTGAATTGAATTCACTAGAAAGATAACAAGATTGAACACAGATGAACTAGAACTCGTGAGAATCTTCGCAATGAATCACCGGATAGGACACGAAATAAAAGATAGCGGAAGCAACAATGAAAAGTGGACTCTTGGATGAAAATTGAATCACTGAAGAAAAGGGTGGGAGGGCGGGGAAAACAAAGGCAAGATGGGACAAATGAGATGAACTCCGGAAAGAAATGAGAGAATGATCTGCAAAATTGGACAGGATTGAATTCACTTGAAGAGAAGCACACCGGTTTAAAAGAATTGACAAGATGAATCCGGTTGAAAAAGAATTGATATGACAATTTGAATGAGCAAAAGAATTAATGAGCATTCCCATAGAAACACGAGAACAACTCTTGGAAAGATATGAAATCACCGTTGACATCGAAGCAACTCAAATTACCATACTCCAACAAAACAAAGGGGCGAGGCTTGCAATTTAGCCAGAACAAACTCATGAGAGAGATTTCGCTCGATATTTTCGTGGACAGGATCGCACGGGCTCGATCCTTACAGTAGCCATCCTGTGCAAGGTAGTGCACATGACATACGAAGCGTCCCCGAGTCATATCAAGCTACAAGGACTCTTTAGGACACAACGAGAACCGCTATAAGTCGACCGTGAACAAACGAATCCACTAGATGTCGAACCCCAACCTAACATCATGCATTTTTGGAAGATTGTCCTATAAGCAACTACTTCAATTCCCACCTAAGAACTCCCGAAATTTCTGGTCATGCAATCTGGTCCACGGATACAAGGAGTAATATATCACTCAACTCCTATACTAACCCGTCCAGTGTATCACATCCGTCAACACATAACCAGAATCTCGGAACCTCATCTATCACAGATCCTCGTAATAACAACGATACTAAGTGTGGCGATACATCCGGAACTCTCTACACCAGTACTCGGGAAGCCGGACTCCTCTCCCCACTACTAGAATTGATGTGATTTCGAACATCCTTCGTCCTGAGATACTAAGAAATCTGAATGATAGCGATGTGCTCAAGAATCCCCTCGAGCTCAACTCCCCGGAATAAATCAAGTCAGACATGAGGCACCAAGAGAGAACTCTGTCACATCGACATCATATAGATTCCAAGAATATCCGCGCGATCCTAAATTTTTTTTGAGCGAGAAGAGGAGTAGAATTAAAATTATTACGTCAAGATTCCTCACCAGAGCATAGAAGAGGAGAAAAAAGAATCCTACTCTCCGATATATAACTAGACTCAAAGTAGTTTTTCACTAGACTCGACTCGGCCAAGTTCGATCAATCAAGGGGGCTCCTAGGTCGGTACGGCTCTCATACCAACTTGTAACGCCCAAGATGCGACCCTATCCTTAATTTGGCACGAGGGCCTCGTCAGGGATAGAAGCGCATCTCGTCGTTTCGCAAGAATGGATATCGTTACAAGTACATGTACTGAAGAGAAGAGTATATGGAATTGGCTTACACTCGCCACAAGCTACATCAAAGTCACGTCAGTACAATACATAAATATCATGAAGAAGAGCAGGGTCCGACTATAGATGAAAACAAACGAGAAAAGAGAACGACGTCCATCCTTGTTATCCTAGGCTGTCGGCCTGGAACCCATCCTAGATCGAGGAAGAAGAAGAAGAAGAAGAAGCAACTCCAAATGAACAATCAACGCTCTCACGTCAAGTAACCTTTATCTGTACGTGCAACTGGTGTTGTAGTAATCTGTGAGCCACAAGGGACTCAGCAATCTCATTTCCAACGGTATCAAGACTAGCAAAGCTTATTAGGTGAGGTATGGTTAAGTGGTGAGGTTGCAGCAAGCGACTAAGCAATGTATGAGGTGGATAACTTACGAGTACAAGAATAAGAGGGGGATGATATACGCATAATGGACGTGAACTACTGATGATCAAATGAATGATCCTGAACACCTACCTACACCAGACATAACCCCACCATGTCCTCGATCGGAGAAGGAACTCACGAAAGAGACAATCACGGTTAGGCACTCAGTTGGCAAGTTTTAATTAAGTTAACTTCAAGTTATCTAGAACCAGTGTTAAACAAAGTTTCCACGTTGCCACATAAGCGCGGGCACGGCTTTCCGAAAGATTTAACCCTGCAGGGCTGCTCCAATTAATCCATCACAAATTACCACAAGCCGCATAGAAATCCTCGATCACGAAGCTCGCGATCTTGTCGGACTCCTTAGTGGAACACCTCAACTCTGAGATTACCCAAAGCATCACCAGAATCCCAATGCACAAGACATTCGTCAAAGGTAAAACTAATCCAGCAAGGCCGCCCGACGTGCCGACAATCCCGATATGAGCCGCATATCTTGTTCTCAGGGCACATCGGATGAGCGATGGTTACTGATAAGTCTCCATCGTATCTACTTTTCCAAACTCTTTTGCCCTTGTTTTGGACTCTAATTTGCATGATTTGTTTTCAGCAGAATTGCCATGGTGTTGTTTTTGTGCAGAAATAAAAGTTCTCGGAACGTCCTAAAAATTTATGGAGAATATTTCTGGAAAATATGAAAAATACCTGCGCAAAGATCCATCGGAGGGGACGGGCCAGTGGGCCACAAGCCGTGTAGCCGCGACCTCCCCCCTGGCGGCGGCTACCAAGCTTGTGGGGACCACATGGCTCTGCCGCCCCCAATTCCAGCGCTATTTATTCCCTTTCGTCCCGGAAAAAATAAAGAGAGAAGATTTCATCGCGTTTTCGATCCAGAGGCGCCACCACATCCCGTTCTTCATCTGGAGGGCAGATCTGGAGTCTGTTTTGGGCTCCGGATCAAGGAAATCGTCGCCATCGTCATCATCAACCTTCTTCCCTCTCCAATTCCATGAAGCTCTTCATCGTTCGTGAGTAATCTATTCGTAGGCTCGCTAGGCGGTGATGAGTAGGATGAGATCTATCATGTAATCGAGTTAGTTTTGACGGGGATTGATCCCTAGTATCCACTATGTTCTGAGATTAATGTTGCTACTACTTTGCCATGCTTAATGCTTGTCACTAGGGCCCGAGTGCCATGATTTCAGATCTGGAATTATTATGTTGTCGCCAATATATGTGTGTTTTAGATCCGATCTTACAAGTTGTAGTTACCTACTATGTTTTATGATCCGGCAACCCCGGAGTGACAATAACCGGAACCACTCCCGATGATGACCATAGTTTGAGGAGTTCATGTGCTCACCAAGTGCTAATGCGTTGTTCCGGTTCTTTATTAAAAGGAGAACCTTAATATCCCGTAGTATCCATTTGGACCCCACTGCCACGGGAGGGATGGACAATAGATGTCATGCAAGTTATTTTCCCGAAGCATGTATGACTACACACGGAATGCATGCCTACATCACATTGACGAACGGGAGCTAGCCACATATCTCTCCGTGTTATAACTGTTGCATGATGAACGTCATCCGACAAATCACCGATCCATTGCCTACGAGTTTGTCTCACTGCTGTTGTTACTTGTTTTGTGCTGCTGCTGTTACTACTGTTGCTGCTACTTGCTACTGCTACTACTTGCTACTATTGCTACTTGCTACTGTTGTCACTACTGCTGTTCCTTGCCACTGATGTTACTCGTTACACTGCTGCTACCTGCTACAATACTTTTTCTGGCACCGTTGCCGGGAAAGAATATTTCCCGTCAACGGGCAACTTAATAGCGCCATTGATACAACCGTTAGGAATAGTCTGCCGTCAACAGATCGTTTCTGGCACCGTTGCTATCATACTACTTTGCCACTGATACTTTGCTTGCAGACACTAATCTTTCAGGTGTGGTTGAGCTGTCGCCTCAACTGCTAATATTGGAGAATATTCTTTTCCTCCCGTTGCGCGAACCAACAAATTTGGGTTGAATACTCTACCCTAGAAAACTGCCTCGATCCCACGCGTTGGTGGGCTATTGCAAGACAATTTCTAATTGTTGAGCAACTGGAAGCAACTCTTTTCTGGCTCCGTTGCCGTGGAGGCATCAAGTAAGGAATAGTTGCACGTCAGCAATATTTTTGTGGCGCCGTTGCCGAGGAGGATAGCTATATTCTCTGAGTCACTTGGGATTTATATCTGCTGATCACTATGAAGAATCTGAAATATCCAAGAACCAAAGTTTTGCCCTCAACTACGAGGGGGGGTAAGGAACTACCATCTAGCTCTGCACTTGATTCACGTTCAGTTATGAGTAAGTTTGCGACACCACCTCCTGCTAGAAATCTTGATATGTCGCCTGTGCTTGATAATGCTTATGATGCTACTATGCTTGATGATGCTATGCCTGATACTGCTGGAGATGCTATGCCTGATACTGCTAGAGATGCTATGCTTGATACTGCTTTGCCTGATGATGCTAGAGATGCTATTTTACCTGATGATGCTATGCTTGATACTGCTTTGCCTGATGATGCTAGAGATGCTATTTTGCATGATGATGCTATGCTTGATACTGCTAGAGATACAACTTTGCCTGATATGCCACTAGGGGTATTCCTTGATGCACATATTGCTAGAGTTACTGCCAATGTTCGTGATGCTTCTGAAACTGCCGATACTATTGAGATAGAACCAGCTTTTGCTCCTGCTATATCTAGCTCTCCTAGATATGAATTGCCTGATATACCTGAGGGTTATGTTATGGAGGGAGAGATAGCTGAGGATTTTCTTGCGTGTAAGGATGCCTATGACGCTGAGAAATTACTTATCAAGTGGAAGGAAAAATCTCTGAAAGCTAGGATGAAATACGACCCGAAGTTTGCCACTTCACCTATCTTTATCACCGATGAGGATTATGACTTCTCTGTCGACCCTGAGATAATCTCTCTAGTCGAATCTGATCCTTTCCACGGTTATGAGTGTGAGACGGTCGTAGCCCATCTTACCAAACTACATGATATAGCCACCCTTTTCACTAGTGAGGAGAAGATCCGCTACTACTATATCCTTAAGCTATTTCCTTTCTCTCTAAAGGATGACGCTAAAGCCTCGTTCACTTCTCTTGCTCCTCGATGTGTGAGTAGTCCCCAGGATATGGTCTATTACTTCTGTGAGAAATATTTCCCTGCCCATAAGAAGCAAGCTGCCTTGCAGGAAATATACAACTTTGCTCAACTCAAAGAAGAGAGTCTCCCACAAGCTTGGGGGAGGCTCATCCAGCTACAAAATGCTTTGCCTGATCACCCTCTTACGAAGAACGAGATACTTGATATCTTCTATAACGGACTCACCGATGCTTCTAGAGACCACCTAGATAGTTGTGTCGGATGTGTTTTTAGGGAACGAAATGTAGAACAAGCTGAGGTCCTTCTGAATAACATGTTGCTCAACGATAATGCTTGGACTATTCCTAAACCACCGCCTAAACCAACTCCTAAGAAAAGAGGTATTCTATTCCTCAGTCCTGAAGATATGCAAGAAGCCAAGAAATCTATGCAAGAGAAGGGCATTAGATCTGAAGATGTCAAAAATCTACCACTTATCGAAGAGATCCATGGTCTCGATAACCCGATACACGTAGTAGAAGTAAATTCTCCGCGTAGGTTTGATGAGAGTGATATTCCTTTTGATAAACCTGCTAGCCTATGCTTTGATGAATTTGACAACTTTGTTGCCAAAAAATAGAGTTTCAATGATTATGTTAGCAGACAATTGGAACAAAGTACGTATGCTTAGTCATTTAAGTGCTTGTATAGACAGAAATGTCAATGATCTGAAGCTTCTGAGTAAACATGCCTCTATGATTACTACTCAGGTAGAACAAGTACTTAAAGCTCAGAATGACTTGCTCAATGAATTAAATGACAACTCTGTCAGAGTCATTACTAGAGGATGCAAAATGACTCAGGAACCTTTGTATCCTGAAGGCCATCCTAAGAGAATTGATCAAGATTCTCAAGGAATTAATGCTGATACACCCAGTCATCATAAGAATAAGAAGAAGGATGATAGAAACCTACATGTCAGTTCACCAAATACTGTCAGACCTGAAGAACCAAATGATATTTTTGCGTCTGATGCAGAAACACAATCTGGTGATGAACATGAACCTGGTGACAATATGGACAGCGATGTTCATAATAATGCTCAACCTAGCAATGATGAGGATGTGGAGATTGAACCTACGGTTAATCCTGATAACCCACAACCTAAGAGATACGATAAGAATGACTTCACTGCTAGGAAGCATGGTAAAGAAAGGGAGCCATGGGTTTAGAGACCTATGCCCTTTCCTCCTAAGCCATCCAAGAAAAAGGATGATGAGGATTTTGAGCGCTTCGTTGAGATGATCAGACCTGTCTTTCTACAGATGCGGTTAATTGATATGCTCAAAATGTCTCCATATGCCAAGTACATGAAAGATATTGTGACTAATAAACGGAAGATACCAGATCTTGAGATCTCCCCCATGCTTGCTGATATTAGCTGTGTATCCCCGGAAACGGCGCCAGAAATACTTCTACTACTGCAACAAAAGACCTTCCAACGACGCCAGAAATAGGAGTGTTGCTTGATACTCCTCAGCAATGGCACCAGGAATCCTTCAGCTGTGGCTACGCCTTAAGGGACTTCCTAGGCAAGTATGCAAAGGATTTCCCCCATGGCCTTGGAACCTTGCGTTGGTGTTCCTTCGAAGCAGAAAGGGTGATGTAGTGTAGCGGTGGTAAGTACTTCCCTCAGTTTGAGAACCAAGGTATCAATCCAGTGGAGGAGTATCTCAAGATCCTGCACAAACACAAAAACTTGCTCCCAACGCTATGAAGGGGTTGTCAATCCCTTACAGATTGTTTGCCAAGTGAGAACTGAAAGCAACAAAGTAACAAAGCAAAGTAAAAGCAGAGGTGTGAACGATGGATGTGAATAGACCCGGGGGCCGTAGTTTTTACTAGTGGCTTCTCTTATGAAAGCAAGTAGACGGTGGGTGAACAAATTACTGTTGAGCAATTGATAGAACTGTGCAAAGTCGAGCAATTGATATGTATGCAATGATTGTTTCTATAGGAATCACGTCCGAAACAAGTAGACCGATACTTTCTGTATCTACTACTATTACTCCACACGTCGACCGCTATACAGCATGCATCTAGTTCCATAAGAACAGAGTAACGCCTTAAGCAAGATGACATGATGTAGAGGGATAATCTCAAACCAATGATAAAAACCCCATCTTTTTACCCTTGATGGCAACTACTTGATGTGTGCCTTGCTGCCCCTACTGTCACTGGGAAAGGTCACAAATGGTAGAACCCAAAACCAAGCACTTCTCCCATTGTAAGAATCATTGATCTAGTTGGCCAAACAAAACCCAAGATTCGGAGAGACTTACAAGGATATCAAATCATGCATATAAGAAATCAGCAAAGAGTCAAATATATATCATAGATAATCTGATCACAAATCCATAATTCATCGGATCTCGACAAACACACCGCCAAAGAAGATTACATTGGATAGATCTCCATGAAGATCATGGTAAACTTTGTATTGAAGATCCAAGAGAGAGAAGAAGCCATCTAGCTACTAACTACGGACCCGTAGGTCTGAAGTGAACAACTCACGAGTCATTGGAGGGGCGATGATGATGATGAAGAAGCCCTCCAACTCCAAAGTCCCCTCCGGCAGGGCGCCGGCAAGGATCTCCAGATGAGATCTCGCGGAAACGGAAGCTTGTGGCGGCGGAAAAGTATTTTCGAGGCTCCCCTGATTTTTTGCGGAATATTTGGGAATTTATAGGCCAAAGACCTAGGTCAGGGGGCGGCCAGGGAGGCCACAAGCCTGCCCACCGCCGCCCCCCTGGTGGCGGAGTGGGGGCTTGTGGGCTCCCTGGAGCCCACCTGGCTTGGCCCAAAAGCCCCTGGTCTTCTTCCGTTCGGGAAAAAATTATTTCGGGGTTTTTCTTGTGTTTGGACTCCGTTCCAAACTTAGATTTGAAAAGAGTCAAACACACGGAAAAAACAAGAACTGGCAATTGGCACTGAATAAATAAGTTAGTCCCAAAAAATATATAAAAGGTACATAAAACAACCAAATAAGACAATATAACAGCGTGAAGCCATCAAAGATTATAGATACGTTTGAGACGTATCAAGCATCCCCAAGCTTAACTCCTACTCGTCCTCGACTAGGGAAGTGGTAATAATGATTTTTTGATGCTTTCATGGTACCTAGCATAGGTGTACTTTGTAATTCTCTTATGTGACGTGAATGTTCAGATCCATTAGATTCAAAAACAATAGTTTGCTATTGACGTGGAAACAATAATAATTCAAGCAAACTAGCAAAGTAATCATTAACTTTCTAAATAACAAGGCCAAAAGAAAGTTATCCCTACAAAAGCATATAGTCTGGCTATGCTCTATCATCATTGCACAACGAATTTAAATCATTCACAACCCCGGTATTGGCCAAGTAATTGTTTCACACCATTACTTTCTCAAACATTTTCAACTCTCACGCAATACATGAGCGTGAGCCATGGTTATAGCACTATAGATGGTGTGGAATGTAGTGGAGGTTGCAAGGCAAAAAGGAGAAGATAGTCACATTAACTAGGCATATCAATGAGTTGTGGAGATGCTCATCAATACATATCAATGTGAATGAGTAGGCATTGCCATACAAATGATGCACTAGAGCTACGGGTATGTGAAAGCTCTTAAAGATAACTAGTGGGTGTGCATCCAACTTGCTTGCTCATAAAGACCTAAGGCAATTCTGAGGAAGTCTATCATAGGAATATACAAGCCAAGTTATATAATGAAAATTTCCCACTGGCTATATGGCGGTGACAAAACAAGAGACTCTCCATCATGAAGATCATGGTGCTTAATATGCACAAGTGTGGAAAAAGTGGTAGCATTTTCCCTTCTCTCCCTTTCTCTCATTTTTTTTATTTGGTGGGCTCTTTGGCCTTTTTTTTGTGGGCTTCTTTGCCCTCTTTTATTTCCTCACATGGGACAATGCTCCATTAATGATGATCATCACACTTTCAACTCAAAACTTAGAGTAACGATGACTCTATATGGAATGCCTTCGGTAATGTACCGTGGCAATGATCTAGCATGGCACAGACATCAATGGAAACATCATGCTAGCTATCTTACGATCATGCAATGGAAATGTAGATGTGGTGGCACATGTCAAGGTGGTAGTTGCATGGCAATATATCTCAGAATGAATTTGAAAAAGCCATAGTAGGTAGGTATGGTGGCTGTTTTGAGGGAGGCTAATGGTGGGTTTTGTGCACTGGTGAAAGATGCACGGCACTAAGAAGATAGTGATGGTGGAAGGTGAAAGTGCATCTAAACCATGGACTCAACATTAGTCATGAAGAACTCATATAATTGTTATAAAAGTTTTATTAGTAATCGAAACAAAGCATTCAACGCATACTCCTAGGGGAAGGGTTGGTAGGTATAAACCATCGCGCGATCCCGACCGCCACGCAAAGGATGACAATCAATATACTAGTCATGCTCAGATTTCATCACATAGCGGTTCACCATACATAGCGGTTCACTAACTTCAACACAAGTATTTATAGATCCACAACACCTTACTAGCATGAGTTTCAATATTACCATAACCACAACTCAAAACTAATTGAGATGAATCAAACTACTCTAACTATTCAATGCACATGAAGGTGGAAGTTTTCGTATCCCTTTGGATAACAACCCCTTTTGAGACTACTTTCAAAGCATAGATCAACTACCAAGCCACGCACCGCTGCGCTCTAAAATATATAAGTGAAGCACATAGAGCAAAAGTATCTAGCTCAAAAGATATAAGTGAAGCAAATGTGAGCTGAATTGTCTACCAAAAGATATAAGTGAAGCTCGACAAACGGTGTGTGCATGTCTCTCTCTCTAGGTGTGCAGCAAGGATGATTGTGACACAACAAAAATAAAAGACTCCTACGATACAAGACGCTCCAAGCAAAAACACATAACATGTGGTGAATAAAAATATAGCCCCAAGTAACGTTACCGATGGATTGAAGACGAGAGAGGGGGGATGCCTTCCCGGGGCACCCCCAAGCTTAGGATTTTACGGCATCCTTTAATATCTTGGGGTGCCTTGGGCATCCCCAAGCTTGATATCTTGCCACTCTTTATCTCTTTGTCCATAAGAACTTCACCCAAAACTTGAAAACTTCACAACACGAAACTTAAACAGAAACTCGTGATAACATTAGTACAAGAAAGAAAACCACCACTTCCTTAGGTACTGTAGCAAACTCAAATTATACTTGTGCTGATGTTGGGTTACTGTACTTTCAATCTTCCGTGGCTAATACCCCCCCGATACTATCCATAGTTTCATCAAAATAAGCAACCAACACAACAAAAACAGAATCTGTTAACAGCAGACCAGTCTGTAGCAATCTGTATATTCCGTATACATCTGTACTTCAAAAATTCTGCAAAATTACGACAGTCTGAAGAATTTGCTTAGCAATCCGCAGCAAAAAGAATCAACTCAAAATCTCTGACAGAGAAAAAAAGAAAATTCTTTTTGTGAGCAGAAAGTTTCTGTCTTTTCCAGCATGACCAAACGATCATCCCCAAGACTAATCATAACGGTTTTGCTTGGCACAAACGCAAAAAGAAACACAAAAAACACAATCATAACAGAATTATGAAAGTGTGGAAAACATAAAACAGAAAGAAAAAGGATAGATTCGTTGGGTTGCCTCCCAACAAGCGCTTTTGTTTAACGCCCTTAGCTAGGCGGAAGTGATGGAATCACGTATAGTCATCTTTGGTGCTCAAACCATAGGTAGCCCTAATCATAGATTCATAAGGCAATCTTATTTTATTTCTAGGATAGTGCTCCATGCCCTTCTTTAAAGGAAATTGAAATCTAATATTCCCTTCCTTCATATCGATGATATGACCAATAGTTCTTAGGAAAGGTCTACCGAGAACAATGGGACATGAAGGATTGCAATCTATGTCAAGTACAATGAAATCCACGGGTACATAGTTCTTATTTGCAACAATAAGAACATCATCGATCCTTCCCATGGGTTTCTTGACAGTAGAATCCGCAAGATGCAAATTAAGAGAACACTCTTCAATCTCATGAAAACCAAGAATATCACATAAAGACTTTGGAATAGCGGAAACACTAGCACCCAAATCACAAAAAGCATTGCACTCATAGTTTTTGATCTTGATTTTGATAGTAGGTTCCCACTCATCATGAAGTTTTCTAGGTATAGAGACTTCTAGTCTGAGCTTCTCTTCAAGAGATTTCGTCATAGCATCTACTATATGCGCGGTAAAGGCTTTGCTTTGGCTATACGCATGTGGAGAGTTTGCAATGGATTGCATCAAAGAAATGCATTCAAACAAGGAGCAATTATCATAGAATTTCTTGAAATCCAAAGTGGGAGTTTCATTACTACCCAAAATTTTGACTTCTTCTACTCCACTCTCCACACCTTTATCATCAAGATAGGTGGACTCCGAATCATTGGGGCATATTTCAACCAAAGTGGATTCATATCCAGCCCCTCCATAAGTAGGTTTGACACGCGAAAACAAAGATTCAAGAGGAGACACACCAAGCACTTTAAGATCTTCGTGATTTGCATCACTAGAACGCACCCTTTTAAACCATTCATGTCTAGCGCGAATTTGGGCGGTTCTTTCTTTGCTCTCATTCATGGAGATACGCATAGCTTTCAAAGTTTCATCCAAGTTGATCTTGGGACGAACGCATCTAACTTTCAAAGCATCAATATCACAATACATCCTATCAATGCTCTTAGCCAAATCGTCTATTCTAAGTAGTTTTTCCTCTATGGACACATTGAAAATATTTTGAGAGTTGATGAACTCTTTGATATTACTCTCTAGATCAGAGGGTAATTTGTTGTGATTTCCATAAGTGTTGTTGTAGGAATTGCCATAATTGTTAGAGGAGTTACGAGGAAAAGGCCTAGGAACATAGTTTCCTCTAAAAGCATTGTTGTTGCCAAAATTGTTCCTACCAACAAAATTCACGTCCAAACTAGCGTTACTACTCCCAATCAAAGAAGATAGTGGCATGTCATTAGGATCTACGGCAGCGTTCCTACTAGCAACCAAATTCATCAACTCGTCCATCTTAGCACTAAGCGAGTTAATCTCTTCTATAGCGTGCACCTTTTTGCTAGCGCGCGACCTTTCAGTGTGCCACTGAGAGTAGTTGGTCATGATATTGTCTAGGAGTTCTGCAAAGTCTCCTAACGTGATTTCCATGAACGTTCCACCTGAGGCAGAGTCCAAGATATTGTGAGAAGCGGAATTCAAGGCAACGTAAAAGATTTGTATAATCATCCATAAACTCAAGCCATGAGCGGGACAATTTCTAATCATAAGCTTCATCCTCTCCCAAGATTGTGCAACGTGTTCATGATCAAGTTGCTTGAAATTCATGATATCGTTACGTAAGGAGATGATCTTAGCCGCTGGAAAATACTTGGATATGTAAGCATCTTTGCATCTATCCCAAGAATTGATACTATTTTTAGGCAAAGAAGAAAACCAAGTTTTTGCGCGATCTCGCAACGAGAAAGGAAAAAGTTTCAACTTAATCACGTCATTATCCACATCTCTTTTCTTTTGCATATCACAAATCTCAATGAAGGTATTGAGATGGGATGTGACATCTTCACTAGGAAGGCCAGAGAATTGCTCTTTCATAACAAGATTCAGCAAAGCTGCGTTGATTTCATACGATTCCGCACTAGTGGCGGGAGCAATCGGAGTACTAATAAAATCATTATTATTAGTGCTCGAGAAGTCGCAAAGTTTGGTGTTTTCAGACATGATGTCTTCAACAAACAAACAAGCACACAAGCAAGCAAGAAACCGGCAAAGGAAAATGGCAAGGGCAAAATAAAACGGCGAAGGAGAAAGGCGAATGAAAACGACAAATGTGAAGTGGGGAGAGGAAAACGAGAGGAAACTGGCAACAAAAGTAAATGCAAGAGAACAGTTTGTGGTACCTACTTGGATAGATATTGATTTCTCCTCCCCCGCAACGGCGCCAGAAATACTTCTGATGTTAGCTGTGTATCCCCGACAACGGCGCCAGAAATACTTCTGCTACTGCAACAAAAGACCTTCCAACGGCGCCAAAAATAGGAGTGTTGCTTGATACTCCTCAGCAACGACACCAAGGTATCAATCCAGTGGAGGAGTATCTCAAGATCCTGCACAAACACAAAAACGTGCTCCCAACGCTATGAAGGGTTTGTCAATCCCTTATAGATTGTTTGCCAAGTGAGAACTGAAAGCAACAAAGTAACAAAGCAAAGTAAAAGCGGAGGTGTAAACGATGGATGTGAATAGACCCGGGGGCCGTAGTGTTTACTAGTGGCTTCTCTCATGAAAGCAAGTAGACGGTGGGTGAACAAATTACTGTCGAGCAATTGATAGAATTGTGCAAAGTCGTGACGATATCTATGCAATGATTGTTTCTATAAGCATCACGTCCGAAACAAGTAGACCGATACTTTATGCATCTACTACTATTACTCCACACGTCGACCGCTATCAAGCATGCATCTAGTGTATTAAGTCCTTAAGAACAGAGTAACGCCTTAAGCAAGATGACATGATGTAGAGGGATAATCTCAAACCAATGATAAAACCCCATCTTTTTACCCTTGATGGCAACTACTTAATGTGTGCCTTGCTGCCCCTACTATCACTGGGAAAGTTCACCACATGGTAGAACCCAAAACCAAGCACTTCTCCCATTGCAAGAATCATAGATCTAGTTGGCCAAACAAAACCCATGATTTGGAGAGACTTACAAGGATATCAAATCATGCATACAAGAAATCAGCAAAGACTCAAGTATATATCATAGATAATCTAATCACAAATCCACAATTCTTCGGATCTCGACAAACACACCGCCAAAGAAGATTACATCGGATAGATCTCCATGAAGATCATGGAGAACTTTGTATTGAAGATCCAAGAGAGAGAAGAAGCCATCTAGCTACTAACTACGGACCCATAGGTCTAAAGTGAACTACTCATGAGTCATTGGAGGGGCGATGATGATGATGAAGAAGCCCTCCAACTCCAAAGTCCCCTCCGGCAGGGTGCCGAGATGGGTCTCCAGATGAGATCTCACGGAAACGGAAGCTTGCGGCGGCGGAAAAGTATTTTCGAGGCTCCCCTGATTTTTTGCGGAATATTTGGGAATTTATAGGCCAAATACCTAGGTCAGGGGGTGGCCAGGGAGGGGACCTAAAAATCTAGAAAAAATCAAGGCATCCACGAAAACACTTTTCCGCCGCCGCAAGCTTCCGTTTCCGCGAGATCTCATCTGGAGACCCTTCCCGGTGCCCTGCCGGAGGGGGCTTTGGAGTTGGAGGGCTTCTACATCAGCATCATCGCCTCTCCAATGACTCGTGAGTAGTTCACTTCGGACCTATGGGTCCGTAGTTAGTAGCTAGATGGCTTCTTCTCTCTCTTGGATCTTCAATACAAAGTTCTCCATGATCTTCATGGAGATCTACCCGATGTAATCCTCTTTGGGTGTGTTTGTCGAGATCCGATGAATTGTGGATTTGTGATCTGATTATCTATGAATTATATTTGAGTCTTTGCTCATTTCTTATATGCATGATTTGATATCCTTGTAAGTCTCTCCGAGTCTTGGGTTTTGTTTGGCCAACTAGATCTATGATTCTTGCAATGAGAGAAGTGCTTGGTTTTGGGTTCATACCGTATGGTGACCTTTCCCAGTGACAGAAGGGGCAGCAAGGCACGCATCGTGTTGTTGCCATCAAGGGTAACAAGATGGGCTTTTATCGTAGATATGAGATTGTCCATCTACATCATGTCATCTTGCTTAAGGCGTTACTCTATTCTTTTGGACTTAATACACTAGATGCATGCTGGATAGCGGTCGACGTGTGGAGTAATAGTAGTAGATGCAGAAAGTATCGGTCTACTTGTTTTGGACGTGATGCCTATAGATATAATCATTGCCTTAGATAACGTCACGACTTTGCGTGGTTCTATCAATTGCTCGACAGTAATTCGTTCACCCACCGTCTACTTGCTTTCATGAGAGAAGCCACTAGTGAACACTACGGCCCCTGGGTCTATTCACAACTATCGTTTCCACTTTCACATTTACTTTGCTTGTTTACTTTTTTGCTTTCAGTTCTCACTTTGCAAACAATCTATAAGGGATTGACAACCCCTTCATAGCGTTGGGTGCAAGCTCTTTGTGTTTGTGCAGGTACTTGTGACTTGACGAGATCTTCCATTGGTTCGATACCTTGGTTCTCAAAACTGAGGGAAATACTTACCGCCGCTATGCTACATCACCCTTTCCTCTTCAAGGGAACATCAACGTAAGGCTCCAAGGCTGTGGGGAAATCCTTTGCATATTTGCCAAGGAAGTCCCTAAAGGCGTAGCCGTAGCAGCAGGATTCCTGGCGCCGTACCAGGGAAGGTCTGTTGTCGCAGTAGTAGAAGGATTTCCGGCGCCGTTGCCGGGGAGGATCAAGTCAAGAATAGTCTCTCATCAACGTGCTGATTTGTGGCGCGAGGAGGAGAAATCGAGTCATCTATCCAAGTAGGTGTCACAAACTCATCTCTTGCATTTACCTTTTTTGCCAGTTGACTCTTGTTTTGCTCTCCCCCACTTCACATTTGTCGTTTTCATTTGCCTTTTTCTTTTGCCTTTTGCCTTTTTGCCGTTTTCTTTTGCCGTTTTCATTTGCCTTTCTCCTTTGCCATTTTCATTTGCTTTTTTGCCGTTTTCTTTTGCCCGCTTCACTCGCTTACTTCCTGCTCGTTCGTGTGTGATATAGTCAATCAATGGCTAGACCCACTACTCCAAACGATACCCCTGAGAACGAAGTTCCCAATTTCAAGCAGAATGAGGAAGAAAATTAAAAGGGTGCTTGGTACAGGATTTGCAATGCTCAAAGTAGATCTACTCGTAAGCAATCCACTACCGTTCTTCTTCGCAGTTTTTATGTTGGAATCTCTCCTTGGAATAGGTATATTCTTGATACCATCGTAGGCGGGAATTTTTTGGGGAGCCATACTATTGACTCCTATGGAGCTATCATGAATTTGGTAGGCTCACCCCCGCTCATGGTTAATGGAACCACCTTGACCTTGGAACACGTGATGCAAAGGCTTCACGCTATTGAAAACAAAATTGCCACAATTGAACTTACTGAGGGTTTGAGCAGAAAGATCCACAATCAAATTACTCAGTACGGATTCAAAGTGGGAATGGTGTTAAAAAATTAAGGGGAGAAGGAACCTATAGTTAATGATTCCTCTAGAATTGGCAAACTAGAAGATGTCATAACCAACTTGGGTTCCGCTTTTGACGCTGTGCAAAATACTCCAAATCTTACTCTCAAAAAGACCGTCAAGTCTGTTTTTGTTCCTAAAGCTAGTGGTGAGTCATCCAATAAGGATGAAGATCTTAAGATGATAAATGATCACGCTACTTATGGTTTGAGCACCAAGGATGACTATACGTGATTCCATCACCTTTTGCCTAGCTAAGGGCGTTAAACAATAGCGCTTGTTGGGAGGCAACCCAACGAATCTATCCTTTTTCTTTCTGTTTTGTGTTTTCCACACTTTCATAATTCTGTTATGATTGTGTTTTTTGTGTTTCTTTTTGTGTTTGTGCCAAGCAAAACCGTTATGATTAGTCTTGTGGATGATCGTTTGGTCATGCTATAAAAGACAGAAACTTTCTGCTCACGAAAAGTTTTTTTTCTGTAAGAGCTTTTGAGTTGATTATTTTTGCTGCTGATTGCTACGCAAATTCTTCAAACTGTCGTAATTTTTCAGAATTGTTGAAGTACCATAAGTATACGAAGTATACCGATTGCTACAGACTGGTCTGCTGTTAACAGATTCTGTTTTTGTTGAGTTGGTTGCTTATTTTGATGAAACTATGGATAGTATCGGGGGGTATTAGCCATGTAAGATTGAAAATACAGTAACCCAACATCAACATAAGTAGAATTTAAGTTTGCTACAGTACCTAAGGAAGTGGTGGTTTGCTTTCTTATACTAATGTTATCACGAGTTTCTGTTTAAGTTTCGTGTTGTGAAGTTTTCAAGTTTTGGGTGAAGTTCCTATGGACAAAAAGATAAAGAGTGGAAAGAGCTCAAGCTTGGGGATGCCCAAGGCACCCCAAGTTGATTCAAGGATGTCGTAAAAGCCTAAGCTTGGGGATGCCCCGGGAAGGCATCCCCTCTTTCGTCTTCAATCCATCGGTAACGTTACTTGGGGCTATGTTTTTATTCACCACATGTTATGTGTTTTGCTTGGAGCGTCTTGTATCGTAGGAGTCTTTTATTTTTTTGTGTCACAATCATCCTTGCTGCACACCTAGAGAGAGAGACATGCACTCACCGTGATTTTGTCGAGCTTCACTTATATCTTTTGGTTAGACAATTCAGCTCACATGTGCTTCACTTATATCTTTTGAGCTAGTTGCTTTAGCTATATGTGCTTCACTTATATCTTCTAGAGCACAGCGGTGCGTGGCTTGGTAGTTGATCTATGCTTTGATAGTAGTCTCAAAAGGGGTAGTTATCCAAAGGGATATGAAAACTTCCACCTTCATGTGCATTGAATAGTTAGAGAAGTTTGATTCATCTCAATTAGTTTTGAGTTGTGGTTGTGGTAATATTGAAGTTATGCTAGTAAGGTGTTGTGGATCTAGAAATACTTGTGTTGAAGATAGTGATTCCCGTAGCATGCACGTATGGTGAACCGCTATGTGATGAAGTCTGAGCATGATTAGTCTATTGATTGTCATCCTTTGTGTGGCGGTCGGGATCGCGCGATGGTTTATACCTACCAACCCTTCCCCTAGGAGTATGCGTTGAATGCTTTGTTTCGATTACTACTAAAACTTTTGCAACAAGTATATGAGTTCTTCGTGACTAATGTTGAGTCCATGGTTTAGATGCACTTTCACCTTCCACCATCACTATCTTCTTTAGTGCGTGCAATTTTCGCCGGTGCACAAAACCCACCATTAGCCTCCCTCAAAACAGCCACCATACCTACCTACTATGGCTTTTTCAAAGCCATTCCGAGATATATTGCCATCCAACTACCACCATGACATGTGCCACCACTTCTACATTGCCATTGCATGATCATAAGATAGCTAGCATGATGTTCCCATTGATGTCTATGCCATGCTAGATCATTGTCACGGTACACTACCGAAGGCATTCCATATAGAGTCATCATTGCTCTAAGTTTTGAGTTGTAAGTGTGATGATCATCATTGATGGAACATTGTCCCATGTGAGAAAATAAAAGAGGCCAGCGAAGCCCATTTACAAAAAGAGGCTAAAGATGCCCACCAAAAAAAAAGAGGCCAAAGAGCCCACCAAAAAAATATATAATGAGAGAAAAAGAGAGAAGGGACAATGCTACCACCTTTCCACACTTGTGCATATTAAGCACCATGATCTTCATGATTGAGAGTCTCTCATTTTGTCACCACCATATAGCTAGTGGGAAATTTTCATTATATAACTTGTCTTGTATATTCCAATGATAGGCTTCCTCAAATTTGCCTTAGGTCTTCATGAGCAAGCAAGTTGGATGCACACCCACTAGTTTTCTTTAAGAGCTTTCACACACTCTTAGGTCTAATGCATCATTTGTATGGCAATCCCTACTCATTCACGTTGATATCTATTGATGAGCATCTCCATAGCTCATTGATATGCCTAGTCAATGTGACCATCTTCTCCTTGTTTGTCTTGCAACCTCCACCACACTCCACACCACTTATAGTGCTAAAACCATGGCTCACGCTCATGTATTGCGCGAGACTTGAAAAAGTTTGAGAAAGTAAAGGTGTGAAAACAATTACTTGGCCAATACCGGGGTTGTGCATGATTTAAATTCGTTGTGCAAGGATGATAGAGCATAGCCGGACTATATGATTTTGTAGGGATAACTTTCTTTTGGCCTTGTTATTTTGAAAGTTCATGATTACCTTGCTAGTTTGCTTCAATTATTATTGGTTAGAGGTCAATAGCAAACTATTGTTTTGAATCTAATGGATCTGAACATTCACGTCACATAAGAGGAGTTACAAAGGACATCTATGTTAGGCAGCATGAAAGCATCAAAAATTCATTCTTTATCACTTCCTACTCGAGGACGAGCAGGAGTTAAGCTTGGGGATGCTTGATACGTCTCAAACGTATCTATAATTTTTGACGGTTTCACGCTGTTATCTTGTCAACTTTGGATGTTTTGTTTACCTTTTATATCTTTTTTGGGACTAACTTATTAATTCAGTGCCAAGTGCTAGTTCCTGTTTTTTCTGTGTTTTTGACTCTTTTCAGATCTGATTTTGGAACGGAGTCCAAACTGAATAAAATCCCAGAAATAAATTTTTCTAGAACGGAAGAAGATCGGGAGACTTGAGGGCCAAGGCAGTGGGCCCACAAGCCATGTTGCCGCGACCAGGGGGGAGGCCACGGCAAGCAAGCTTGTGGCCCCCCTGACACTCCCCTGCCCTAGGTCTTTGGCCTATAAATTCCCTAAAAATCCATAAAAAATCAGGGCATCCACGAAAACACTTTTCCGCCGCCGCAAGCTTCCGTTTCCGCGAGATCTCATCTGGAGACCCTTCCCGGTGCCCTGCCGGAGGGGACTTTGGAGTTGGAGGGCTTCTACATCAACATCATCGCCTCTCCAATGACTCGTGAGTAGTTCACTTCAGACCTACAGGTCCATAGTTAGTAGCTAGATGGCTTCTTCTCTCTCTTGGATCTTCAATACAAAGTTCTCCATGATCTTCATGGAGATCTATCCAATGTAATCCTCTTTGGCGGTGTGTTTGTCGAGATCCTATGAATTGTGGATTTGTGATATGATTATCTATGAATTATATTTGAGTCTTTGCTGATTTCTTATATGCATGATTTGATATCCATGTAAGTCTCTACGAGTCTTGGGTTTTGTTTGGCCAACTAGATCTATGATTCTTGCAATGGGAGAAGTGCTTGGTTTTGGGTTCATACCTTGTGGTGACCTTTCCTAGTGACAGAAGGGGCAGCATGGCACGCATCGTGTTGTTTCCATCAAGGGTAACAAGATGGGCTTTTATCGTAGATATGAGATTGTCCATCTACATCATGTCATCTTGCTTAAGGCGTTACTCTGTTCTTTTGTACTTAATACACTAGATGCATGCTGGATAGCGGTCGACGTGTGGAGTAATAGTAGTAGACGCAGAAAGTATCGGTCCACTTGTTTTGGATGTGATGCCTGTAGATATAATCATTGCCTTAGATAATGTCACAACTTTGCGCGGTTCTATCAATTGCTCGACAGTAATTCGTTCACCCACCGTCTACTTGCTTTCATGAGAGAAGCCACTAGTGAACACTATGGCCCCCGGGTCTATCCACAACTATCGTTTCCACTTTCACTTTTACTTTGCTTGTTTACTTTGTTGCTTTCAGTTCTCACTTTGCAAACAATCTATAAGGGATTGACATCCCCTTCATAGCGTTGGGTGCAAGCTCTTTGTGTTTGTGCAGGTACTTGTGACTTGACGAGATCTTCCACTGGTTCGATACCTTGGTTCTCAAAACTTAGGGAAAAACTTACCGCCGCTGTGCTACATCACCCTTTCCTCTTCAAGGGAACACCAACGCAAGGCTCCAAGGCCGCAGGTAAATCCTTTGCATATTTGCCAAGGAAGTCCCTAAAGACGTAGCCGTAGCAACACGATTCCTGGCGCCGTACCAGGGAAGGTCTGTTGTCGCAGTGGAAACCACCTATTCATATTGCTTCATGCTTGTTTTGATTGAATTGTTGGTATCTAAAACTCATTATTATTTGCTTGCTAGCTGATTATGCCATTGATATTAGTTTACCATGAGACGTTTGTGTCACTTGCTTATGCGGTTAACTTATGATCTTGCTGAAATTCTGGTTATGAGTTAGACATAGTTGCAACAACAAGATCAAACAGAGTTTGTCAAATTTTTTCTTTCTCTTTCAGTTTGTCAACTGAGTTGCTTGAGGACAAGCAAGGTTTTAAGCTTGGGGGAGTTGATACGTCTCCATCGTATCTACTTTTCCAAACTCATTTGCCCTTGTTTTGGACTCTAATTTGCATGATTTGTTTTCAGCAGAATTGCCATGGTGTTGTTTTTGTGCAGAAATAAAAGTTCTCGGAACGTCCTGAAAATTTACAGAGAATATTTCTGGAAAATATGAAAAATACCTGCGCAAAGATCCACCGGAGGGGACGGGTCAGTGGGCCACAAGCCCTGTAGCCGCGACCTCCCCCCTGGCGGCGGCTACCAAGCTTGTGGGGCCCACGTGGATCTGCCACCCCCAATTCCAGCGCTATTTATTCTCTTTCGTCCCGGTAAAAATAAAGAGAGAAGATTTCATCGTGTTTTCGATCCAGAGGCGCCGCCACATCCCGTTCTTCATCAGGAGGGCAGATCTGGAGTCCGTTTTGGGCTCCGGATCAAGGAAATCGTCGCCATCGTCATCATCAACTTTATTCCCTCTCCAATTCCATGAAGCTCTTCATCGTTCGTGAGTAATCTATTCGTAGGCTCGCTGGGCGGTGATGAGTAGGATGAGATCTATCATGTAATCCAGTTAGTTTTGATGGGGATTGATCCCTAGTATCCACTATGTTCTGAGATTGTTGTTGCTACTACTTTGCCTTGCTTACTGCTTGTCACAAGGGCCCGAGTGCCATGATTTCAGATCTGAAATTATTATGTTGTCGCCAATATATGTGTGTTTTAGATCCAATCTTGCAAGTTGTAGTTACCTACTATGTGTTATGATCCGGCAACCCAGAGTGACAATAACCGGAACCACTCCCGGTGATGACCATAATTTGAGGAGTTCATATGTTCACCAAGTGCTAATGCGTTGTTCTGGTTCTTTATTAAAAGGAGAACCTTAATATCCCGTAGTATCCATTTGGACCCCGCTACCATGGGAGGGATGGACAATAGATGTCATGTAAGTTCTTTTCCCTAAGCACGTATGACTACACACGGAATGCATGCCTACATCACATTGACGAACGGGAGCTAGCCACATATCTCTCCGTGTTCTAACTGTTGCATGATGAATGTCATCCGACAAATCACCGATCCATTGCCTACGAGTTTGTCCCGCTGCTGTTGTTACTTGTTTTTGTTGGGGAACGTCGCATGGGAAACAAAATTTTTCCTACGCGCACGAAGACCTATCATGGTGATGTCCATCTACGAGAGGGGATGAGTGATCTACGTACCCTTGTAGATCGTACAGCAGAAGCGTTAGAGAACGCGGTTGATGTAGTGGAACGTCCTCACGTCCCTTGATCCGCCCCGCGAACAATCCCGCGATCAGTCCCACGATCTAGTACCGAACGGACGGCACCTCCGCGTTCAGCACACGTACAGCTCGACGATGATCTCGGCCTTCTTGATCCAACAAGAGAGACGGAGAGGTAGAAGAGTTCTCCGGCAGCGTGACGGCGCTCCGGAGGTTGGTGATGATCTCGTCTCAGCAGGGCTCCGCCCGAGCTCCGCAGAAACGCGATCTAGAGGAAAAACTATGGAGGTATGTGGTCGGGCAGCCGTGAGAAAGTCGTCTCAAATCAGCCCTAATACCTCAGTATATATAGGAGGGAGGGGAAGGGAAGAGGCAGCCTCAAACCCTCAAGGGTTGGCCGAAATTGGAGGTGGAGGAGTCCTACTCCAATCCTACTTGGAGTAGGATTCCACCTTCCCACTTGGAAACTCTTTCCACCTTGTGTTTTTTCCTTCTCAAACCTTATGGGCCTTAGTGGGAACTTATTCCAGCCCACTAGGGGCTGGTTTATCTCTTCCCATAGCCCATGAGACCCCTTGGGGCGTGACACCCCTCCCGATGGTCCCCGGCACCCCTCCCGGCACTCCCGGTACACTACCGATGAGCCCAAAACTTTTCCGGTAATGCACGAAAACCTTCCGGTAACCAAATGAGGTCATCCTATATATCAATCTTCGTTTCCGGACCATTCCGGAAACCCTCGTGACGTCCGTGATCTCATCCGGGACTCCGAACAACATTCGGTAACCAACCATATAACTCAAATACGCATAAAACAACGTCGAACCTTAAGTGTGCAGACCCTGCGGGTTCGAGAACTATGTAGACATGACCCGAGAGACTCCTCGGTCAATATCCAATAGCGGGACCTGGATGCCCATATTGGATCCTACATATTCTACGAAGATCTTATCGTTTGAACCTCAGTGCCAAGGATTCATATAATCCCGTATGTCATTCCCTTTGTCCTTCGGTATGTTACTTGCCCGAGATTCGATCGTTAGTATCCGCATACCTATTTCAATCTCGTTTACCGGCAAGTCTCTTTACTCGTTCCGTAATACAAGATCCCGCAACTTACATTAAGTTACAATGCTTGCAAGGCTTGTGTGTGATGTTGTATTACCGAGTGGGCCCCGAGATACCTCTCCGTCACACGGAGTGACAAATCCCAGTCTTGATCCATACTAACTCAACGAACACCTTCGGAGATACCTGTAGAGCATCTTTATAGTCACCCAGTTACGTTGCGACGTTTGATACACACAAAGTATTCCTCCGGTGTTAGTAAGTTATATGATCTCATGGTCATAGGAATAAATACTTGACACGCAGAAAACAGTAGCAACAAAATGACACGATCAACATGCTACGTCTATTAGTTTGGGTCTAGTCCATCACATGATTCTCCTAATGATGTGATCCCCTTATCAAGTGACAACACTTGCCTATGGCCAGGAAACCTTGACCATCTTTGATCAACGAGCTAGTCAACTAGAGGCTTACTAGGGACAGTGTTTTGCTTATGTATCCACACAAGTATTGTGTTTCCAATCAATACAATTATAGCATGGATAATAAACGATTATCATGAACTAAGAAATATAATAATAACTAATTTATTATTGCCTCTAGGGCATATTTCCAACAGTCTCCCACTTGCACTAGAGTCAATAATCTAGTTCACATCACCATGTGATTCCAACGAATCCAACACCCATATAGTTATGGGGTCTGATCACGTCTTGCTCGTGAGAGAGGTTTTAGTCAACGGTTCTGAAATTTTCAGATCCTTGCGTTCTTTACAAATCTTTATGTCATCTTATAGATGCTGCTACTACGTGCTATTCGGAAATGCTCCAAATATCTACTCTACTATATGAATCCGTTTCACTACTCATAGTTAATCAGATTAGTGTCAAAGCTTGCATCGACGTAACCTTTTATGACGAACTCTTTAACCACCTCCATAATCGAGAAAAATTCCTTAGTCCATTAGTTACTAAGGATAAATTTTGACCGCTGCTAGTGATTCAATCATGGATCACTCTCTGTACCTCTCAAAATACCTTGAGTCGAGGCACACATCAGGTGCGGTACACAGCATGGCATACTTTAGATTCTACGGCTAAGGCATAGAAGACGACCTTCGTCTATTCTCTTTATTCTGCCGGGGTCGGGTTTCGAGTCTTACTCAAATTCACACCTCACAACGCAACCAAGAACTCCTTCTTTGCTGATCTATTTTGAACTCCTTTCAAAAACTTGTCAAGGCATGCATCTTGTTGAAACTTCCATTAAGCGCTTTTCGATCTATCTCCATAGATCTTTGATGCTCAACGTTCAAGTAGCGTAATCCAGGTACTCCTTTGAAAACTTCTTTCAAAACAACCTTGTATGCTTTACAGAAATTCTACATTACTTCTGATCCACAATATGTCAACCACATATACCTATCAGAAATTCTATAGTGCTCCCACTCACTTCTTTGGAAATACAAGTTTCTCATAAACCTTGTACAAACCCAAAATCCTTGATCATCTCATCAAAGTGTATATTCCAACTCCGAGATGCTTGCACTAGTCCATTGAAGGATCACTGGAGCTTGCATACTTGCTAGTATCTTTAGGATCGACAAAACCTTCTGGTTGTATCACATACAATGTTTGCTCAAGGAAACCGTCGAGGAAACAATGTTTTGACATCCTACGTGCAATATTTCATAAATAATGCATCAACAACTAACATAATTCTAACAGACCTTTAGCATCGCTACGAGTGAGAAAGTCTCATCATAGTCAACTGTTTGATCTTGTCGAAAACATCTTTGCGACAAGTCGAGCTTTTCTTAATAGTGACTTATCACCATCATCGTCTGTCTTCTTTTAAAGATCCATCTTTACTCAATAGTCCTATGACCATCAAGTAATTCTTCCAAAGTCTACACTTTGGTTTCATACATGGATCCTCTCTCGGATTTCATGGCTTCCAGCCATTTGTCGGAATCCGGGCCCACCATCGCTTTCTCCATAACTCGTAGGTTCATTGTTGCTCAACAACATGACCTCCAAGACAGGGTTAGCGTACTACTCTGCAGCAGTACGCGACCTTGTCGACCTACGAGGTTTGTAGTAACTTGATTCGAAGCTCAATGATCATCATCATCAGCTTCCACTTCAATTGGTGTAGGCGCCACATGAACAACTTCCTGCGCCCTGCTACACACTGGTTGAAGTGATGGTTCAATAACCTTATCAAGTTCTACTACCCTCCCACTCAATTCTTTCGAGAGAAACCTTTCCTCGAGAAAGGATCCGTTTCTAGAAACAAACACTTTGCTTTCGGATCTGAGATAGGAGATGTACCCAACTGTTTTGGATATCCTATGAAGATGCATTTATCTGCTTTGGGTTCGAGCTTATCAAACTGAAACTTTTTCACATAAGTGTCGAAACCCCAAACTTTCAAGAAACGACAGTTTAGATTTCTCTAAACCTCAGTCTATACTGTGTCATCTCAACGGAAATACGCGGTGCCCTATTTAAAGTGAGTGCGGTTGTCTCTAATGCATAACCCATAAACGATAGTGGTAATTCGATAAGAGACATCATAGTATGCATCATACCAAATAGTGCGTGGCTATGATGTTCAGACACATCATCACACTATGATGTTCTAGGTGGCATGAACTGCGAAACAACTTCCACATTGTCTTAACTGCGTACCAAAACTCGTAACTCAGATATTCATTTCTATGATCATATCGTAGACAGTTTATCCTCTTGTTACGACGAACTTCACTCTGAAACAGAATTGAACCTTTCAATATTTTAGACTTGTGATTCATTAAGTAAATACTCTAGTATCTACTCAAATCGTCAGTGAAGTAAGAACATAATGATATCCACTGCGTGCCTCAGCACCCATTGGACTGCATACATCAAAATGTATCACTTCCAATAAGTTACTATCTTATTTCATCTCAATGAAAACAAGGCCTTGCTCACGTGGTATGATTTGCATGTCACTAGTGATTCGAAATCAGGTGAGTACAAAGATCCATCAGCATGGAGCCTCTTCATGCAATTTATACTGACATGACTCAAGCGGCAGTTCCACAAGTAAGTGGTACTATCATTATTAACTCGTATCTTTTGGCACCAATGTGTAACACTACAATCGAGATTCAATAAACCATTGAAGGTGATCATTCAAGCAAATAGAGTAACCATTATTCTCTTTGAATGAATAATCGTATTGCAATGAACACGATCCAATCATGTTCACGCTTAACGCAAACACCAAATAACAATTATTTAGGTTCAACACCAATCCCGATGGTAGAGGGAGCATGCGACGTTTGATTATATCAACCTTGGAAACACTTCCAACACGTATCGTCACCTCGCCTTTAGCTAGTCTCCGTTTATGCCGTAGCTTTCATTTCGCGTTACTAATCACTTAGCAACCGAACCGGTATCCAATACCCTCGTGCTACTAGGAGTACTAGTAAAGTACACATCAACATTATGTATATCAAATATACTTCTCTCGACTTTTGCCAGCCTTCTTATCCACCAAGTATCTAGAGTTGCTCCGCCTCAGTGACTGTTCCCCTTATTACAGAAGCACTTAGTCTCGGGTTTTGGGTTTAATCTTGGGTCTCTTCATTAGTGCAGCAACTGTTTTGCTGTTTCACGAAGTATCCCTTCTAGCCCTTGCCTTTCTTGAAACTTAGTGGTTTTACTAACCATCAACTATTGATGCTCCTTCTTGATTTCTACTTTCGCAGTGTCAAACATCGCGAATCACTCAAAAGATCATAGTATCTATCCTTGATATGTTATAGTTCATCACGAAGCTCTCATAGCTTGGTGGCAGTGACTTTGGAGAACCATCACTATCTCATCTGGAAGATTAACTCCCACTTGATTCAAGCGATTGTCGTACTCAGACAATCTGAGCACATGCTCAACGATTGAGCTTTTCTCCTTTACTTTGTGGACAATGAATCTTGTTTGGAGGTCTCGTACCTCTTAACAAGGGCACAAGCATGAAATCACAATTTCATCTCTTCGGAACATCACTTATGTTCCGTGACGTTTTACAACGTTTTTGGCGCCTTGCTTCTAAGCCATCAAGTATCTTGCACTGAACTATCGTGTAGTCATCAGTAACGTGTATGTCGGATGTTCATAGCATCCACAGACGACGCTCGAGGTGCAGCACACCGAGTGGTGCATTAAGGACATAAGCCTTCTGCGTAGCAACGAGGACAATCCTCGGTTTTACAGACTCAGTCTGCAAAGGTTGCTACTATCAATTTTCAACTAAATTTTCTCTAGGAACATATAAAAACAATAGAGCTATAGCGCAAGCTACATCGTAATTCGCAAATACCATTAGACTATGTTCATGACAATTAGTTCAATTAATCATATTACTTAAGAACTCCCACTCAAAAAGTACATCTCTCTAGTCATTTGAGTGGTACATGATCCAAATTCGCTATCTCAAGTCCGATCATCACGTGAGTCGAGAATAGTTTCAGTGGTAAGCATCCCTATGCTAATCATATCAACTATACGATTCATGCTCGACCTTTCGGTCTCATGTGTTCCGAGGCCATGTCTGCACATGCTAGGCTCGTCAAGCTTAACCCGAGTGTTCCGCGTGTGCAACTGTTTTGCACCCGTTGTATGTGAACGTTGAGTCTATCACACCCGATCATCACGTGGTGTCTCGAAACGAAGAACTGTCGCAACGGTGCACAGTCGGGGAGAACACAATTTCGTCTTGAAATTATAGTGAGAGATCACCTCATAATGCTACCGTCGTTCTAAGCAAAATAAGGTGCATAAAAGGATTAACATCACATGCAATTCATAAGTGACATGATATGGCCATCATCACGTGCTTCTTGATCTCCATCACCAAAGCACCGGCACGATCTTCTTGTCACCGGCGCCACACCATGATCATCCATCAACGTGTTGCCATCAGGGTTGTCGTGCTACTTATGCTATTACTACTAAAGCTACATCCTAGCAAAATAGTAAACGCATCTGCAAGCACAAACGTTAGTATAAAGACAAACCTATGGCTCCTGCCGGTTGTCGTACCATCGACGTGCAAGTCGATATTTCTATTACAACATGATCATCTCATACATCCAATATATCACATCACATCATTGGCCACATCACATCACAATCATACCCTGCAAAAACAAGTTAGACGTCCTCTAATTTTGTTGTTGCATGTTTTACGTGGTGACCAAGGGTATCTAGTAGGATTGCATCTTACTTACGCAAACACCACAACGGAGATCTATGAGTTGCTATTTAACCTCATCCAAGGACCTCCTCGGTCAAATCCGATTCAACTAAAGTTGGAGAAACCGTCACTTGCCAGTCATCTTTGAGCAAAGGGGGTTACTCGTAACGATGAAACCAGTCTCTCGTAAGCGTACGAGTAATGTCGGTCCAAGCCGCTTCAATCCAACAATACCGCGGAATCAAGAAAAGACTAAGGAGGGCAGCAAAACGCACATCACCGCCCACAAAACCTTTTGTGTTCTACTCGAGAAGACATCTACGCATGAACCTAGCTCATGATGCCACTGTGGGGAACGTCGCATGGGAAACAAAAATTTTCCTACGCGCACGAAGACCTATCATGGTGATGTCCATCTACGAGAGGGGATGAGTGATCTACGTACCCTTGTAGATCGTACAGCAGAAGCGTTAGAGAACGCGGTTGATGTAGTGGAACGTCCTCACGTCCCTCGATCCGCCCCGCGAACAATCCCGCGATCAGTCCCACGATCTAGTACCGAACGGACGGCACCTCCGCGTTCAGCACACGTACAGCTCGACGATGATCTCGGCCTTCTTGATCCAGCAAGAGAGACGGAGAGGTAGAAGAGTTCTCCGGCAGCGTGACGGCGCTCCGGAGGTTGGTGATGATCTCGTCTCAGCAGGGCTCCGCCCGAGCTCCGCAGAAACGCGATCTAGAGGAAAAACTATGGAGGTATGTGGTCGGGCAGCCGTGAGAAAGTCGTCTCAAATCAGCCCTAATACCTCAGTATATATAGGAGGGAGGGGAAGGGAAGAGGCAGCCTCAAACCCTCAAGGGTTGGCCGAAATTGGAGGTGGAGGAGTCCTACTCCAATCCTACTTGGAGTAGGATTCCACCTTCCCACTTGGAAACTCTTTCCACCTTGTGTTTTTTCCTTCTCAAACCTTATGGGCCTTAGTGGGAACTTATTCCAGCCCACTAGGGGCTGGTTTATCTCTTCCCATAGCCCATGAGACCCCTTGGGGCGTGACACCCCTCCCGATGGTCCCCGGCACCCCTCCCGGCACTCCCGGTACACTACCGATGAGCCCGAAACTTTTCCGGTAATGCACGAAAACCTTCCGGTAACCAAATGAGGTCATCCTATATATCAATCTTCGTTTCCGGACCATTCCGGAAACCCTCGTGACGTCCGTGATCTCATCCGGGACTCCGAACAACATTCAGTAACCAACCATATAACTCAAATACGCATAAAACAACGTCGAACCTTAAGTGTGCAGACCCTGCGGGTTCGAGAACTATGTAGACATGACCCGAGAGACTCCTCGGTCAATATCCAATAGCGGGACCTGGATGCCCATATTGGATCCTACATATTCTACGAAGATCTTATCGTTTGAACCTCAGTGCCAAGGATTCATATAATCCCGTATGTCATTCCCTTTGTCCTTCGGTATGTTACTTGCCCGAGATTCGATCGTTAGTATCCGCATACCTATTTCAATCTCGTTTACCGGCAAGTCTCTTTACTCGTTCCGTAATACAAGATCCCGCAACTTACATTAAGTTACAATGCTTGCAAGGCTTGTGTGTGATGTTGTATTACCGAGTGGGCCCCGAGATACCTCTCCGTCACACGGAGTGACAAATCCCAGTCTTGATCCATACTAACTCAACGAACACCTTCGGAGATACCTGTAGAGCATCTTTATAGTCACCCAGTTACGTTGCGACGTTTGATACACACAAAGTATTCCTCCGGTGTTAGTAAGTTATATGATCTCATGGTCATAGGAATAAATACTTGACACGCAGAAAACAGTAGCAACAAAATGACACGATCAACATGCTACGTCTATTAGTTTGGGTCTAGTCCATCACATGATTCTCCTAATGATGTGATCCCCTTATCAAGTGACAACACTTGCCTATGGCCAGGAAACCTTGACCATCTTTGATCAACGAGCTAGTCAACTAGAGGCTTACTAGGGACAGTGTTTTGCTTATGTATCCACACAAGTATTGTGTTTCCAATCAATACAATTATAGCATGGATAATAAACGATTATCATGAACTAAGAAATATAATAATAACTAATTTATTATTGCCTCTAGGGCATATTTCCAACAGTTTTGCTCTACTGTTGTTACTACTGTTGTTGCTACTTGCTACTGTTGTACTTGCTACTGTTGCTACTTGCTACTGCTGTCACTACTGCTGTTCCTTGCCACTGCTGTTACTCGTTACACTGCTGCTACCTGCTACAATACTTTTTCTAGCACCGTTGCGAGGAAAGAATATTTCCCGTCCACGGGCGACTTACTGGCACCATTGATACAACCGTTAGTAATAGTCTGCCGTCAACAGATCGTTTCTGGCACCGTTGCTATCATACTACTTTGCTATTGATACTTTGCTTGCAGACACTAATCTTTCAGGTGTGGTTGAGCTGATGCCTCAACTGCTAATACTGGAGAATATTCTTTTCCTCCCGTCGCGCGAACCATCAAATTTGGGTTGAATACTCTACCCTCGAAAACTGCCTCGATCCCACGCGCTGGTGGGCTATTGCAAGACAATTTCTAATTGTTGAGCAACTGGAAGCAGCTCTTTTCTGGCTCTGTTGCCATGGAGGCATCAAGTCAGGAATAGTTGCACGTCAACAGTTACCACGCCAAACTCCGAGTTGCCCCGGGTAGCATTAATAAGCTGCTCTGTTTGGGACCAACACCATCAGCACTGGCCCCCCTGTATTATGTAAAATTACTCCTGGGGTAGCGGTAACTCCCTATGCATTTCAGTATTAACAGAACTATTATGTTGGGCAAATGTAGAACCAATGTTGGGCCTTGCCACACCAGCTTTAATCTAAAACTAATTATCAAGGGGGTCCCCATAACAACCCCGATCGTGTTAGGAGCGCTCAATTATGGAATATAACACCGGTAGACGAAACTAAGGGGCAAAGGTGGAACAAAACACCAGGCTAGAAAGGCCGAGCCTTCCACCTTTTACCAAGTATATAGGTGCATTAAATTAATAGCAACTAATAGGGTGATATATCAAGGAACCCATGTTAACACATGGAAGCAATTGCACCTGCAACTAGCAATGCTAACACATGGGTAAGCAAGCGGTAACATAGCCAAACAGTGGTTTGCTAGGTTGTGAACATGTTAAGGTTTTCATCGCAATGATGGGAGGCTGATATTTAACAGGTGGTAGGCAACGAGACATAACGATAGAAACCATAACAATGATAGTAATGGTATCTGGGGAAATGGTCATCTTGCCTGAGATCCCGCTTGGAAGAAGAATGACTCCGCGAAGCAAACGAACCGATGTAGTCGAACGGGTCCTCACATTCCGACACGCTTGCGAAACTCTATCGAGACGAAGCAAACCGGAAACAAGCATCAACGCAGATATTCATCACATCACATGCACGGCATGATGCAATTCACATATGATGCATCATCAGTTGAAAATATGCCAGACATGGCATGGCAATTCACATCATGCAACACTACACATTAAGTGAAGTTCAATATGCGACAAGTTGCGTATTGACGAAACTCCACGTTTAATTATTTAGTTCACTCCCGTTTATTAACACGGAAATATTAAAATGTTGTTAACATGGCAAGGGGTGAACCACAAATTAAACTACCTATCTAGGCATTTTAAATGAGGTCGGAAATGACATATAGCATCTCCAAGATGACCCCACGCGTTACATTCTAATTATGTCCAGATTTGTCCTAATCACCTAATATGTTTGTTAAACAGCAAAACAAAGAGGTTCACATGATCCTACTCATCGTTCTAGTCCATTTACATATATGGAACATCTCCAACGGAGCTACGGTTTAATATCTATGACCTAAACCGTTTAACACCATGACACACAAACCGATGCACACAGCATGCTAAACAGTTTTAAATATGCATGAGAGTTAGAAAATATTATTCTACGTGAAATTATAGCCAAGTTACATATATAACTTGTCGCAATCTAACGCACGGATTAAAAGATACGGGCCTTTTAAAACATGCAATTTTTCTGAAATTAATAAAATCGCAGGTTAATAAAAAAAATATGTATGGGCCGAATCTGTGCAGTGGGCTGCAGACACTGGGAGCTTTCGCCCACGCGCTTGGGTGTGCAAAACGAAAATCATAAGCAAAATAATGGGGCTCGCCTGGGACTCGAACCCTGCATCTCTGGGGTGCAGAACTGTTGCGCTAGCCAACTGGGCTACTAACGTGCTCGTGTAGGATATTAGAGGCGACACAATATAATGTCAACATGGCAGAACGGATCTAGGAAGGAACTGAATTTCAGAACGCAAGAACTGGCTCACATCGGGGAAGCAGAGAGGTCGCGGCTATGGCGAGATGACTGATACGTCGCCATCGTATCTACTTTTCCAAACTCTTTTGCCCTTGTTTTGGACTCTAATTTGCATGATTTGAATGGAACTAACCCGGACTAACGTTGTTTTCAGCAGAATTGCCATGGTGTTGTTTTTGCGCAGAACTAAAAGTTCTCGGAATGACCTAGAAATTTACGGGGATTTTTTGTGGAATATATAAAAAATACTGGCGCAAGAATCAACGGAGGAACTGGAGCGTGGAGCCCAGAAGCCCACCAGGCGCGCCCCCCCTGGCCGCGCCTGGCAGGCTTGTGGGGCCCACGTTGCTCCACCGCCTCCAATCTCGGCTCTATTTAGTCCCTTTCGTCCAGAAAAAAATCAGGGAGAAGAGTTCATCGCGTTTTACGATACGGAGGCGCCGCCACCTCCTGTTCTTCCTCTGGAGGGCAAATCTGGAGTCCGTTTTCGGCTCCGGATAGGGGAAATCGTCGCCATCGTCATCATCAACCTTCCGTCATCGCCAATTCCATGATGCTCTTCACCGTTCGTGAGTAATCTCATCGTAGGCTTGCTGGACGGTGATGGGTTGGATGAGATCTATCATGTAATCGAGTTAGTTTTGACGGGGATTGATCCCTAGTATCCACTATGTTCTGAGATTGATGTTGCTACTACTTTGCCATGCTTAATGCTTGTCACTAGGGCCCGAGTGCCATGATTTCAGATCTGAACCTATTATGTTCTCGCCAATATATTTGTGTTCTTGATCCTACCTTGCAAGTTGTAGTCACCTACTATGTGTTATGACCCGGCAACCCCGGAGTGACAATAGCCGGAACCACTCCCGGAGATGACCATAGTATGAGGAGTGCATGTATTCACCAAGTGTTAATGCGTTGGTCCGGTTCTTTATTAAAAGGAGAACCTTAATATCCCGTAGTTTCCATTAGGACCCCGCTGCCACGGGAGGGATGGACAATAGATGTCATGCAAGTTCTTTTCCCTAAGCATGTATGACTACATACGGAATACATGCCTACATTAGATTGACGAACTAGAGCTAGTTACTTATCTCTCCGTGTTATAACTGTTGCATGATGAATATCATCCGGCATAATCATCCATCACCGATCCAATGCCTACGAGTCTTTTCCTACTGGTACTTGCTACGTTACTTTGCTGCGACTGCTGTCACTGCTGCTACTGTTACTCTATTGAAACTGCTGTTACTTTGCTGCTACTGCTGTTATTCTGCTGTTACTGGTTACTGTTGCTACTGCTGCTATGAACCTACTTTGCTACTGATACTTTGTTGCAGATACTAAATCTTTCAGGTGTGATTGAATTGACAACTCAACTGCTAATACTTGGCAATATTCTTTGGCTTCCCCTTGAGTCTAATCAACAAATTTGGGTTGAATACTCTACCCTCGAAAACTGTTGCGATCCCCTATACTTGTGGGTTCTCAAGACCTTTTTCTGGCGCCGTTGCTGGGGAAGCATAGCTATATTCTCTGAGTCACTTGGGATATACGTCTGCTGATCACTATGAGGAATCCGAAACATCTAAGAAACAAAGTATTGCCCTCAACTACGAGGACAGTTAAGGAACTGCCATCTAGCTCTACACTTGATTCACCTTCAGTTATGAGTAAGTTTGCGACACCACCTCCTGCTAGAAATCTTGATATGTTGCATGTGCTTGATGATGCTACTTCTGCCGCCCATGATGCTTATGATGATGCTATGCTTGATACTGCTTTGCCACTAGGTGCCCTTGATGCACAAATTGCTAGAGTTGCTGCTAGATGTGATGATACTTCTGAAACTGCTGATACTATTGAAGTACAACCTGCTATTTTGCCTGCTAGAACCAGCTCTCCTAGACATGAATTGCCTGATATGCCTGAGTGTTATGTTATGGAGGGAGAGATAGCTGAGGATTTTCTTGCGTGTAAGGATAGCTATGATGTTGAGAATTTACTGTGCAAGTGGAAAGAAAAATCTCTAAACGCTAGGATGAAATACGACCCGAAGTTTGCTACTTCGCCAATCTTTGAGACCGATAAGGATTATGAATTCTCTATCGACCCTGAGTTAATCACTCTAGTCGAATTTGATCCTTTTCACGGTCATGAGTCTGAAACGGTTGTAGCCCAACTTACCAAACTGCACGATATAGCCACCCTATTCACTAGTGAGGAAAAGATCCGCCACTACTATATCCTCAAGCTGTTTCCTTTCTCGCTAAAGGATGATGCTAAGGCGTGGTTCACTTCTCTTGCTCCTGGTTATGTGCGTAGCCCCTAGGATATGATCTACTACTTTGCCTGATCACCCTCTTGAGAAGAATGAAATACTAGATATCTTCTATAATGGACTTACCGATGCTTCTAGAGACCACCTACATATTTGTGCTGGTTGTGTTTTTTGGGAACGAACTGTAGAACAAGCTCAGATCCTATTGAATAATATCCTGTGCAATGAGAATGCTTGGACTATTCCCGCACCACCTCCGAAGCCAACTCCTAAGAAAAGAGGTATTCTATTCTTCAGTCCTGAAGATATGCAAGAAGCTAAGAAATCTATGAAAGAGAAAGGCATTAAATCTGAAGATGTCAAAAATCTACCACCTACCAAAGAGATCCATGGTCTTGATAACCCGATACAGGTAGTAGAAGTAAATTCTCTTCGTAGGTTCGATGAGAGTGATATTCCTTTTGATAAACCTGCTAGCTTATGCCCGGATGAATTTGATAACTTTGTTGCCAAAAAACAGAGTTTCAATGATTATGTTAGCAGACAATTGGAACAGAATGCTCGTATGCTTAGTCATTTAAGTGCTTGTGTGGACAGAAATGTCAATGATCTTAAGCTTCTGAGTAAACATGCCTCCATGGTTACTACTCAGGTAGAGCAAGTACTTAAGGCCCAAAATGACTTGCTCAATGAGATGAATGAAAATTCTGTTAGAGTCGTCACTAGAGGCGGTAGAATGACCCAGGAACCTTTGTATCCCGAGGGTCATCCTAAGAGAATTGAACAAGATTCTCAAGGAGTTAGCACTGATGCACCTAGTAATCCTAGGAAGAAGAATAAAGATGATAGGAACTTGCACGCTAGCAACCCTGTTGTTGATACACCTGAGAGTCCAAACGATGTCTCTGTCTATGATGTTGAAACACAATCTGGTGATGAACATGAGCCTAATGATAATATCAATAGTGATGTTCATGTTCATGCTCAACCTAGCAATGATAAGGATGTGGAGATTGAACCTGTTGATCTTGATAACCCACAACCCAAGAATAAGAGATACGATAAAAACGACTTCGCTGCTAGGAAGCATGGTAAAGAAAGGGAACCATGGGTTCTGAAACCCATGCCCTTTCCTCCCAAACCATCCAAGAAAAAGGATGATGAGGATTTTGAGGGATTTGCTGAAATGATTAGACATGTCTTCCTGCAAATGCGTTTGACAGATATGCTCAAAATGTCTCCGTATGCTAAGTACATAAAGGATATTGTGACTAATAAGAGGAGGATACCTGAGGTTGAGATTTCCACCATGCTTGCTAATTACACCTTCAAGGGTGGAACTCCTAAGAAACTAGGTGATCCCGGAGTTCCCACTATACCTTGCTCTCGTTAAAGGCAACTACGTTAGAACTGCTTTATGCGACCTTGGAGCCGGTGTTAGTGTTATGCCTCTCTATCTTTATCATAGACCTGAACTGGATAAGTTGACACCCACTGAAATCTCTCTGCAAATGGCCGAAAAATCAACTGGTTTCCCTATCAGCATTTGCGAGGATGTGCCTGTTGTGGTGGCCAACGTTACTATCTTAACAGGCTTTGTTATCCTGGATTTTCCCAAGGATGATGCCATGGCGGTCATCCTTGGAAGACCCTTTTTGAACGCTGCAGGGGCTGTTATAGATTGCAACAAAGGCAATGTCACTTTCCATGTCAACGGTAATGAGCATACGATGCACTTTCCGAAGAAACAATATCGAGTACATTGCATCAATGCTATCGGAAAAACTTCATCGATTCTTATTGAGAGCTTTGAATGCCCTATACCTACTATTAAGATGAAGTATGATTTGCTTGTTGGGGATATCCACATCCCAATTGAGGTAACCTAGTGACTATTCCGAAATTCTCCGTTTCCTTTTGCGATTCGAAAAAGTTTGTCAAGGAGACTTGATCAACCTCATTGACGGATTTCTTTCGATGACCATGAGATGGATGAATCAAGGAGTCACAAACTCTGTTCCAAGCTTTCACCTTCGGTTGCTTAGAAGAAAAATGATAGGTTTAGTTTAGTTTTCCCTGTTTTCTGCTTTTAGCGTCCCGTAGAAAAGTACCCCGAAAATAAAAGTTCTCCGAATGTCGTGAAAACCAAGTATGATTTTTTCTGGAATTTTTGAAAAATACTAAGACAAAGAGCTAGTCAGGGGGCTGCACCAGTTGGCTACAAGCCCTGGAGGCGCGGGCACCCCCCTGGCCACGCCTAACTGGCTTGTGGGGTCCACGTGCACCCCCTGCACTCATTCTATCTCCCATCTGCTTCTCCTACCTCCAGAAAAAATTGTTTCGCAGCCCAAACCCGTGTTCTTGCTCTTCTTGCTGGGCTTTTCGATCTCCTTGTGCAAAGCACCATTCACCAAGCTGTTTTGGGGAAATTGCTCCTTGGTAAGTAACTCCTCCATTGGTCCAATTAGTTTTTGCTCTAGTGCCTTATACTTCACGTATTTTTGCTGCCTTGGTGACCCTGTTCTTGAGCTTTGCATGCTAATTTTAGCTCGTCCCAAGTAGTTTTGATGCGTAATATGGCCTCTAGGCACTTGTGGGAATAGTTGCTACAAGTTTCGTTGGGCCTTGTTCACTTTTCCTTAGAATCACTAAAAATTTCAGAAATTTTCAGAGGTAGAAAAGGGAAAAGATGAGGAGGTTCTTAAGAGGCTCTTCAAGCCGTAACCCCAAGGATGATGGGAATGAGAAGAAGAAACCTAAGTATCCGGTCTCCCGAGTTGCAGAAGTTCGAGCGTGCGAGTGGCCAAGCGATGTGTTCTTACGCGCCGCCGGACTTTATGAAGACTTTTATTACTTGGTGGAGAATGCATCCCTTACCGCCTTCGTTGAAGATAAGTGTCCGCAATACATCCTCCTCACTAATTTTTTAGTGCAAAGCTTTAATTTCTATCCAAGGAAGAATCCTCCTATGGTTGAGTTCAAATTATATGATATCCCCCAGCGCATGTTGATACATCTCCAACGTATCTATAATTTTTGATGGTTTCATGGTATTATCTTGTCAAACTTTGGATGTTTTGCATGCCTTTTATATATTTTTTGTGACTAACTTATTAACTCAGTGCCAAGTGCCAGTTCCTATTTTTTCCATGTTTTTGACCCCTTTCAGAGGAGATTTTGAAACAAAGTCCAAATGGAAGAAAATCCCCGAAAAGATTTTTTCTGGAAAATATCAAAGATACCGGAAGAAAAAGATACCGGAGAAGAGTCCCGAGGAATCCACAAGCCTGTGGGGTGCCCCCACCCCCTGGCCGTGCCCCAAGGGCTTGTGACCTCCTTGTGGGTCCCCCTGATTTGTTCTCGATGCCATCTGGTCTTATAAATATGGAAACCTCGAGAAAGAAACCTAGATCGGGAGTTCCGCCGCCGCAAGTCTCTGTAGCCACCAAAAACCAAACTGGAGCCCGTTCTGGCACCCTGCCGGAGGGGGAAACCATCTTCGGTGGCCATCTTCATCATGTCGGCGATTTCCATGACGAGGAGGGAGTAGTTCACCCTCGGGGCTAAGGGTATGTACCAGTAGCTATGTGTTTGATCTGTCTCTCTCTCATGTTCTTGAGATGTCTTGATCTCGATGTACCGTGGGCTTTGCTACTATAGTTGGATCTTATGATGTTCTTCCCCCTCCCCTTCTTGTAATGAATTGAGTTTCCCCTTTGAAGTTATCTTATCGGATTGAGTCTTTGAGAACACTTGATGTATGTCTTGCACGTGTCTATCTGCTGTGATCAACTTGCGGGTTTGTGACAATTCGGAACCTATGCATATGGGTTGGCACACGTGGATTCATGTGAGTACTTGATGTATGTTTTGGTCATCAACTTGTGGGTTCATGACATTGGGAACCTATGCATATGTTGGGGAACGTCACAAGGGAAACAAAAAATTTCCTACGCGCACGAAGACCTATCATGGTGATGTCCATCTACGAGAGGGGATGTGTGATCTACGTACCCTTGTAGACCATACAACAGAAGCGTTAATGAACGCGGTTGATGTAGTGGAACGTCCTCACGTCCCTCGATCCGCCCCGCGAACCGTCCCGCGATCAGTCCCACGATCTAGTGCCGAACGGACGGCACCTCCGCGTTCAGCACACGTACAGCTCGACGATGATCTCGGCCTTCTTGATCCAGCAAGAGAGACGGAGAGGTAGAAGAGTTCTCCGGCAGCGTGACGGCGCTCCGGAGGTTGGTGGTGATCTTATCTCAGCAGGGCTCCGCCCGAGCTCCGCAGAAACGCGATCTAGAGGAAAAACCGTGGAGGTATGTGGTCGGGCTGCCGTGGAAAAGTCGTCTCAAATCAGCCCTAAAACCTCCGTATATATAGGTGGGAGAGGGGGGCCTTGCCTTGGGGCTCAAGGAGCCCCAAGGGGGTCGGCCGAGCCAAAGGGGGGAAGGTCTCCCCTTCCAAACCGAATCCAACTTGGTTTGGAAGGTGGAGTCCTTCTTCCCTTTCCCACCTCCTCCTTTTTTTTCTTTTCTCTTTGATTTTCTTTCTATGGCGCATAGGGCCTTCTTGGGCTGTCCCACCAGCCCACTAAGGGTTGGTGCGCCACCCCCAAGGCCTATGTGCTTCCCCGAGGTGGGTTGCCCCCCCCCCCCCCGGTGAACATCCGGAACCCATTCGTCATTCCCGGTACATTCCCGATAACTCCGAAAACCTTCCGGTAATCAAATGAGGTCATCTATATATCAATCTTCGTTTCCGGACCATTCTGGAAACCCACGTGATGTCCGTGATCTCATCCGGGACTCCGAACAACATTCGGTAACCAACCATATAACTCAAATACGCATAAAACAACGTTGAACCTTAAGTGTGCAGACCCTGCGGGTTCAAGAACTATGTAGACATGACCCGAGAGACTCCTCGGTCAATATCCAATAGCGGGACCTGGATGCCCATATTGGATCCTACATATTCTACGAAGATCTTATCGTTTGAACCTCAGTGTCAAGGATTCATATAATCTCGTATGTCATTCCCTTTGTCCTTCGGTATGTTACTTGCCCGAGATTCGATCGTCAGTATCCGCATACCTATTTCAATCTCGTTTACCGGCAAGTCTCTTTACTCGTTCCGTAATACAAGATCCCGCAACTTACACTAAGTCACATTTCTTGCAAGGCTTGTGTGTGATGTTGTATTACCGAGTGGGCCCCGAGATACCTCTCCGTCACACGGAGTGACAAATCCCAGTCTCGATCCATACTAACTCAACGAACACCTTCAGAGATACCTATAGAGCATCTTTATAGTCACCCAGTTACGTTGCGACATTTGATACACACAAAGCATTCCTCCGGTGTCAGTGAGTTATATGATCTCATGGTCATAGGAACAAATACTTGACACGCAGAAAACAGTAGCAACAAAATGACACGATCAACATGCTACGTCTATTAGTTTGGGTCTAGTCCATCACATGATTCTCCTAATGATGTGATCCCGTTATCAAGTAACAACACTTGCCTATGGCCAGGAAATCTTGGCCATCTTTGATCAACGAGCTAGTCAACTAGAGGCTTACTAGGGACAATGTTTTGTCTATGTATCCACACAAGTATTGTGTTTCCAATCAATACAATTATAGCATGGATAATAATCGATTATCATGAACAAAGAAAATATAATAATAACTAATTTATTATTGCCTTTAGGGCATATTTCCAACAGTCTCCCACTTGCACTAGAGTCAATAATCTTGTTCACATCACCATGTGATTTCAACGAATCCAACACCCATATAGTTATGGGGTCTGATCACGTCTTGCTCGTGAGAGAGGTTTTAGTCAAAGGTTCTCGAACTTTCAGATCTGTGCGTTCTTTACAAATCTTTATGTCATCTTATAGATGCTGCCACTACGTGCTATTCGGAAATGCTCCAAATATCTACTCTACTATACGAATTCGTTTCACTACTCATAGTTATTCGGATTAGTGTGAAAGATTGCATCGACGTAACCCTTTACAACGAACTCTTTAACCACCTCCATAATCGAGAAAACTTCCTTAGTCCATTTAGTTACTAAGGATAACTTTGAACACTGCTAGTGATTCAATCATGGATCACTCTCTGTACCTCTCAACAGACTTTGAGTCAAGGGACACATTAGGTGCGGTACTCAGCATGGCATACTTTAGAGTCTACGGCTAAGTCATAGAAGACGACCTTCGTCTATTCTCTTTATTCTGCCGTGGTCGGGTTTTGAGTCTTACTAAAATTCACACCTTACAACGCAACCAAGAACTCCTTCTTTGCTGATCTATTTTGAACTCCTTCAAAACTTGTCAAGGCATGCATTTTGTTGAAACTTCTATTAAGCGTTTTGATCTATCTCCATAGATCTTGATGCTCAATGTTCAAGTAGCTCAATCCAGGTATTCCTTTGAAAACTCCTTTCAAACAACCTTGTATGCTTTACAGAAATTCTACATTACTTCTGATCCATAATATGTCAACCACATATACTTATCAGAAATTCTATAGTGCTCCCACTCACTTCTTTGGAAATACAAGTTTCTCATAAACCTTATACAAACCCAAAATCCTTGATCATCTCATCAAAGTGTATATTCCAACTCCGAGATGCTTGCACCAGTCCATTTAAGGATTGTTGGAGCTTGCATACTTGCTAGTATCTTTAGGATCGACAAAACCTCATGGTTGTATCTCATACAATGTTTGCTCAAGGAAACCGTCGAGGAAACAATGTTTTGACATCCTACATGCAATATTTCATAAATAATGCACCAACTACTAACATAATTCTAACAGACTTTTAGCATCGCTACGAGTGAGAAAGTCTCATCATAGTCAACTGTTTGATCTTGTCGGAAACATCTTTGCGACAAGTCGAGCTTTTCTTAATAGTGACTTATCACTATCATCGTCTGTCTTCCTTTTAAAGATCCATCTTTACTCAATAGTCCTATGACCATCAAGTAGTTCTTCCAAAGTCTACACTTTGTTTTCATACTTGGATCCTCTCTCGGATTTCATGGCTTCCAGCCATTTGTTGGAATCTGGGCCCACCATTGCTTTCTCCATAACTCGTAGGTTCACTGTTGCTCAACAACATGACCTCCAAGACAGGGTTACCGTACCACTCTGTAGTAGTACGCGACCTTGTCAACCTACGAGGCTTGTAGTAACTTGATCCGATGCTCAATGATCACCATCATCAGCTTTCACTTCAATTGGTGTAGGCGCCACAGGAACAACTTCTTGTGCCCTGTTACACACTGGTCGAAGTGATGGTTCAATAACCTCATCAAGTTCTACCACTCTCCCACTCAATTCTTTCGAGAGAAACCTTTCCTCGAGAAAGTATCCGTTTCTAGAAACAAACACTTTGCTTTCGGATCTGAGATAGGAGATGTACCCAACTGTTTTGGATATCCTATGAAGATGCATTTATCCGCTTTGGGTTCGAGCTTATCAGACTGAAACTTTTTATCATAAGTGTCGAAGCCCCAAACTTTCAAGAAACGACAGTTTAGAATTCTCTAAACCTCAGTCTATACTGTGTCATCTCAACGGAAATACGCGGTGCCCTCTTTAAAGTGAATGTGGTTGTCTCTAATGCATAACCCATAAACGATAGTGGTAATTCGATAAGAGACATCATAGCATGCACCATACCAAATAGTGTGTGGCTATGACGTTCAGACACATCATCACACTATGATGTTCTAGGTGGCATGAACCGCGAAACAATTTCCACATTGTCTTAACTGTGTACCAAAACTCGTAACTCAGACATTCATTTCTATGATCATATCATAGATAGTTTATCCTCTTGTTACGACGAACTTCACTCCGAAACAGAATTGAACTTTTCAATATTTCAGACTTGTGATTCATTAAGCAAATACTCTAGTATCTACTCAAATCGTCATTGAAGTAAGAACATAATGATATCCACTGCGTGCCTCAGCACCCATTGGACTACATACATCAAAATGTATCACTTCCAACAAGTTACTATCTTATTTCATCTCAATGAAAACAAGGCCTTGCTCATGTGGTATGATTTGCATGTCACTAGTGATTCAAAATCAAGTGAGTATAAAGATCCTTCAGCATGGAGTCTCTTCATGCAATTTATACCAACATGACTTAAGCGGCAGTGCCACAAGTAAGTGGTACTATCATCATTACCTCGTATCTTTTAGCACCAATATCATGAACATGTGTAACACTACGATCGAGATTCAATAAACCATTGAAGGTGATTATTCAAGCAAATAGAGTAACCATTATTCTCTTTAAATGAATAATCGTATTGCAATAAACACGATCCAATCATGTTCATGCTTAACGCAAGCACCAAATGACAATTATTTAGGTTTAACACCAATCCCGGTGGTAGAGGGAGTGTGCGACGTTTGATCATATCAACCTTGGAAACACTTCCAACACGTATCGTCACCTCGCCTTTCGCTAGTCTCCGTTTATGTCGTAGCTTTCATTTCGTGTTACTAATCACTTAGCAACCGAACCGGTATCCAATACCTTCGTGCTACTAGGAGTACTAGTAAACTACACATCAACATCATGTATATCAAATATACTTCTTTCGACTTTTGCCAGCTTTCTTATCTACCAAGTATCTAGAGTTGCTCCACCTCAGTGACCGTTCCCCCCATAACAGAAGCACTTAGTCCCGGGCTTGGGTTTAATCTGGGGTCTCTTCATTAGTGCAGCAACTGCTTTGCCGTTTCACGAAGTATCCCTTCTAGCCCTTGCCTTTATCAAAACTTAGTGGTTTTACTAACCATCAACTATTGATGCTCCTTCTTGATTTCTACTTTCGCAGTGTCAAACATCGTGAATCGCTCAAGGATCACTGTATCTATCCTTGATATGTTATAGTTCATCACGAAGCTCTCACAGCTTGGTGGCAGTGACTTTGGAGAACCATCACTATCTTATCTGGAAGAACAACTCCCACTTGATTCAAGCGATTGTCGTACTCACATAATCTGAGCACACGCTCAACGATTGAGATTTTCTCCTTTACTTCGTGGACAAAGAATTTTATCGGAGGTCTCATACCTCTTAACAAGGGAACAAGCATGAAATCACAATTTCATCTCTTTAGAACATCTCTTATGTTCCGTGACGTTTCAAAACGTCTTCGGCGCCTTGCTTCTAAGCCATTAAGTATTTTGCACTGAACTATCATGTAGTCATCAGAAACGTGTATGTCGGATGTTCACAACATCTACAGACGACTCTCGAGGTGCAGCACACCGAGTGGTGCATTAAGGACATAAGCCTTCTGCACAACAACGAGGACAATCCTCGGTTTTACAGACTCAGTCTGCAAAGTTGGCTACTTTCAACTTTCAACTAAATTTTCTCTAGGAACATATGAAAACAGTAGAGCTATAGCGCAAGCTACATCGTAATTCGTAAAGACCATTACACTATGTTCATGACAATTAGTTCAATTAATCATATTACTTAAGAACTCCCACTCAAAAAGTACATCTCTCTAGTCATTTGAGTGGTACATGATCCAAATCCACTATCTCAAGTCCGATCATCACGTGAGTCGAGAATAGTTTCAGTGGTAAGCATCTCTATGCTAATCATATCAACTATACGATTCATGCTCGACCTTTCGGTCTCATGTGTTCCGAGGCCATGTCTGCACATGCTAGGCTCATCAAGCTTAACCCGAGTGTTCCGCGTGTGCAACTGTTTTGCACCCGTTGCACGTGAACGTTGAGTCTATCACACCCGATCATCACGTGGTGTCTCGAAACGAAGAACTGTCGCAACGGTGCACAGTCGGGGAGAACACAATTTCGTCTTGAAATTTTAGTGAGAGATCACCTCATAATGCTACCGTCGTTCTAAGCAAGATAAGGTGCATAAAGGATTAACATCACATGTAATTCATAAGTGACATGATATGGCCATCGTCATGTGCTTCTTGATCTCCATCACCAAAGCACCGGCACGATCTTCTTGTCACCGGCGTCACACCATGATTTCCATCATCATGATCTCCATCAACGTGTCGCCATCGGGGTTGTCGTGCTACTCATGCTATTACCACTAAAGTTACGTCCTAGCAATATAGTAAACGCATTTGCAAGCACAAACGTTAGTTTCAAGACAACCCTATGGCTCCTGCCGGTTACCGTACCATCGACGTGCAAGTCGATATTAACTATTACAACATGATCATCTCATACATCCAATATATCACATCACATTGTTGGCCATATCACATCACAAGCATACCCTGCAAAAACAAGTTAGACGTCCTCTAATTGTTGTTGCATGTTTTACGTGGTGACCATGGGTATCTAGTAGGATCGCATCTTACTTACGCAAACACCACAACGGATATATATGAATTGCTATTTAACCTCATACAAGGACCTCCTCGGTCAAATCCGATTCAACTAAAGTTGGAGAAACCGACACTCGCCGGTCATCTTTGAGCAACGGAGTTACTCGTAGCGATGAAACCAGTCTCTCGTAAGCGTACGAGTAATGTCGGTCCGAGCCGCTTCGATCCAACAATACCGCGGAATCAAGAAAAGACTAAGGATGGCAGCAAAACGCACATCACCACCCACAAAAACTTTTGTGTTCTACTCGAGAAGACATCTACGCATGAACCTAGCTCTCATACCACTGTTGGGGAACGTCGCAAGGGAAATAAAAAATTTCCTACGCGCACGAAGACCTATCATGGTGATGTCCATCTACGAGAGGGGATGTGTGATCTACGTACCCTTGTAGACCGTACAGCAGAAGCGTTAATGAACGCGGTTGATGTAGTGGAACGTCCTCACGTCCCTCGATCCGCCCCGCGAGCCGTCCCGCGATCAGTCCCACGATCTAGTGCCGAACGGATGGCACCTCCGCGTTCAGCACACGTACAGCTCGACAATGATCTCGGCCTTCTTGATCCAGCAAGAGAGACGGAGAGGTAGAAGAGTTCTCCGGCAGCGTGACGGCGCTCCGGAGGTTGGTGGTGATATTATCTCAGCAGGGCTCCGCCTGAGCTCCGCAGAAACGCGATCTAGAGGAAAAACCATGGAGGTATGTGGTCGGGCTGCCATGGAAAAGTCGTCTCAAATCAGCCCTAAAACCTCCATATATATAGGTGGGAGAGGGGGGCCTTGCCTTGGGGCTCAAGGAGCCCCAAGGGGGTCGGCCGAGCCAAAGGGGGGAAGGTCTCCCCTTCCGAACCGAATCCAACTTGGTTTGGAAGGTGAAGTCCTTCTTCCCTTTCCCGCCTCCTCCTTTTTTTCTTTTCTCTTTGATTTTCTTTCTATGGTGCATAGGCCTTCTTGGGCTGTCCCACCAGTCGACTAAGGGCTGGTGTGCCACCCCCAAGGCCTATGGGCTTCCCCGAGGTGGGTTGCCCCCCCCCCCCCGGTGAACATCCGGAACCCATTCGTCATTTCCGTTAACTCTGAAAACCTTCGGTAATCAAATGAGGTCATCCTATATATCAATCTTCGTTTCCGGACCATTCCGGAAACCCTCGTGACGTCCGTGATCTCATCCGGGACTCCGAACAACATTTGGTAACCAACCATATAACTCAAATACGCATAAAACAACGTCGAACCTTAAGTGTGCAGACCCTGTGGGTTCGAGAACTATGTAGACATGACCCGAGAGACTCCTCGGTCAATATCCAATAGCGGGACCTGGATGCCCATATTGGATCCTATATATTCTACGAAGATCTTATCGTTTGAACCTCAGTGTCAAGGATTCATATAATCCCGTATGTCATTCCCTTTGTCCTTCGGTATGTTACTTGCCCGAGATTCGATCGTCAGTATCTGCATACCTATTTCAATCTCGTTTACCGGCAAGTCTCTTTACTCGTTCCGTAATACAAGATCCCGCAACTTGCACTAAGTCACATTGCTTGCAAGGCTTGTGTGTGATGTTGTATTACCGAGTGGGCCCCGAGATACCTCTCCGTCACACGGAGTGACAAATCCCAGTCTCGATCCATACTAACTCAACGAACACCTTCGGATTTACCTGTAGAGCATCTTTATAGTCACCCAGTTACGTTGCGACGTTTGATACACACAAAGCATTCCTCCGGTGTCAGTGAGTTATATGATCTCATGGTCATAGGAACAAATACTTGACACGCAGAAAACAGTAGCAGCAAAATGACACGATCAACATGCTACGTCTATTTGTTTGGGTCTAGTCCATCACATGATTCTCCTAATGATGTGATCCCATTATCAAGCAACAACACTTGCCTATGGCCAGGAAACCTTGGCCATCTTTGATCAATGAGCTAGTCAACTAGAGGCTTACTAGGGACAGTGTTTTGTCTATGTATCCACACAAGTATTGTGTTTCCAATCAATACAATTATAGCATGGATAATAAACGATTATCATGAACAAAGAAATATAATAATAACTAATTTATTATTGCCTCTTGGGCATATTTCCAACAGCATAGGGGTTGGCACACGTTTTGACTCTCCGGTAGAAACTTTGGGGCACTCTTTGAAGTTCTATGTGTTGGTTGAATAGATGATGCTAAGATTGTGTGTTTCATATCGTATAATCATGCCCATGGATACTTGAGGTGACAATGGAGTATCTAGGTGACATTAGGGTGTTGGTTCATATGTATCTTAAGGTGTTATTGTCGTACGAACTCTTGAATAGATCGATTAAAAAGAATAACTTTATGGTGGTTTCGTACCCGACAATAATCTCTTCGTTTGTTCTCCGCTATTAGTGACTTTGGAGTGACTCTTTGTTGCATGTTGAGGGCTAGTTATATGATCCAATTATGTTATCTTTGTTGAGATAACTTCACTAGTGAAAGTATGAACCCTAGGCCTTGTTTCCACGCATTGCAATACCGTTCGTGCTCACTTTTACCATTTGTTTCGTTGCTGTTTTTGTAATTTCAGATTACAAAAACCTATATCTACCATCCATTTTGCACTTGTATCACCATCTCTTCGCCGAACTAGTGCACCTATACAACTTACCATTGTATTGGGTGTGTTGGGGACACAAGAGACTCTTTGTTATTTGGTTGCAGGGTTGCTTGAGAGAGACCATCTTCATCCTACGCAAGGTTTGTTGGTCGTGGGAAAGCTGGGTCCCTTAGCTCCCCAGATCTTGCGGTCCAGCGCGAAGCCCTTTATAATGATAAAACTTATAGCTTGGGCGCTATAGTAGCTCAACGGTTGAACACGAACCGTTCTAAAGGCGTTGTCTATGGAGGTATCTATGCTACTCGTCTTGCTAGAAATTTTGAGATACCTATTAGACTGGATGAGGACGAAGAGATTCTTCTTCCCGAGAGATATCTAGATTATGATAGCATGGTTCGCCATGACTTTCTTGATAGAGATATAAATAGAAGGATGATTTATAACCTGGTATTTAGTCAGGGTACTCGTGAGACTATTACTTTGCCTGCTCCTTCTTTGTTCAATCTTCATGCAGGCAGGTACATTATTATGCCCTAGGACATCTACGCATATTGGGGCATAGCCCAACCACAGGTGCCCATGCCCGAGCCATCAGTCGAGTACCAGACGCCAGTTTATCAGTGGGAGCCAGAGGAGCTCACACAGCAGTGGCATCCTCAGTACACTCCGGAGTACCCCGGAGCTGGTTATTTCCCTCCATGGGAGTAGACCAACTTAGGCCAAAAGCCTAAGCTTGGGGGAGTACGTGTTTCTCACGGACTTTATATTCTTGCTTACGCTTTCACTTTGTTCATCGGTGTTCACATTTTTCCACTGTATCATCCATGCTAGTTTATTTCTTTTTCTCGTTTTCTCTTCGTGTGTTTGTCTAGTTTGAGAAAAACCCAAAAATATTTTCTTGTTCTTCTTTTGCTTGGTGGGAGCTTTCCCGTGTAAATAGTTTTATTTTTATTTGGGGTCAAGGTTGAAGACCATGGTTACAATGTTTAGTGGCTCTCGCATGCATATCTGTTTATCTGTCAGAGAGCCATATTACTTTGTCTTCTCCTTTGTGTTTGCTTGCAGATTCCAGCTTAGTCCAATGCACGAGCACTCTTATTATTATTCACATCGTTTGGTCGTGCAAGTAAAAGGCAATAATGACGATATATGACGAAGTGACTGAGCCTGGAAAAGCTGGTATGAACTCGATCTATTTTGTTTTTGTAAATATGACTAGCTCATCGTTCCAGATTCATCTTTGTTGTGAGAGAAACATGTTTGCAATGACAACTTAGAGATCATAGCTTCTGATGCCATGCTTAATTAGCTAGGAGCTTATAATGGTTTGCCTTGGATGCCAACATGAATTTTGACATGACTATGATGTAGTACGATAGGATGGTATCCTCCTTTGAATGATTCAAGTGGCTTGACTTGGCGCATGTTCACGCATGTAGTTGAAACAAAATAAACATAGCCTCTATGATATTCATGTTCATGGTGATTTATGTCCTACTCATGCTTGCACTCATTGTTGGTTAATCTCAATGCATTTTGATGACTGTTGTCGCTCTCTAGTTGGTCGCTTCCCAGTCTTTTGCTAGCCTTCACTTGTACTAAGCGGGAATACTGCTTGTGCATCCACTTACATAAACCCAAAGTTGTTCCATATGAGTCCACCATGCTTACCTATATGCGGTATCTACCTGCCGTTCCAAGTAAATTTGCATGTGCCACTCTCTAAACCTTCAAAAAATAATCTGTTCTGCATGTCCGAACCGCTCATGTGGTGATAGGGGGCTATCAGTATCTTCCATGACAGGCGTGTTATCCTCGATATGTGTTTATTCACTATCATTCACAAGAAAGGGGCCGGTAATTTGAATGCCCAGTTCCATGCTCAAATCGAAAAGATAATTGCAAACAAAACTCCCCCTGGATTGATGTTGGTATGGACGGCACCCGAGGATTCGGCTAGTCGTGGAGTGTGATCGATCGGTGGTGGGGGAGTCAAAACTTTACTTTTCTGTTTGGGAACCGCCTATAGCGTGTGTAGCGTGGAAGATGGTGAGAACTCTTAGTCATTGCGTTGACAATGAAAGCATTCCACCCAAAACTATTATCTCTGTTTTCAAAGCTTGAGCTCTGGCACCTCTGCAAATCAATGCTTCCCTCTGCGAAGGGCCTATCTATTTATGTTCCTGTTCAGTCATCCTCTTCTTATAAAAGAACCAATTAGAGAGCACCTCTGTCATTTTTATGCTTTGCTTTTGACTGATGTTGAGTATGACTGTGACTGGATCTTCTTTGCCATGAATTACAATGTTTAGTCAGCCCTTGGTCTTTGAAGGTGCTCTGCATTTATGTTTTGCGATATCAGAAAGAGCTAGCGAGATACCATCTGTTCGTACTGCTTCATGATTGTTTTGATTGAAGTGTTGACGTTTGAAACTTATTATTATTTGCTCGCTAGTTGATTATGTCATTGATATGAGTTTACCGTGAGACCTAGATGTCATTTGCTGATGTGGTTTGCTTGTGATCTTGCTGAAATTCTGGATATGAGTTAGACATAGCTGCAACAACAAGATCAAAGAGAGTTCATAAAAGTTTTTCTTTTGTCTCTTTCAGTTTGTCAACTGAATTGCTTGAGGACAAGCAAGGTTTTAAGCTTGGGGGAGTTGGTACGTCTCCATCGTATGTACTTTTCCAAACTCTTTTGCCCTTGTTTTGGACTCTAATTTGCATGATTTGAAAGGAACTAACCCGGACTAACGCTGTTTTCAGCAGAATTGCCATGGTGTTGTTTTTGCGCATAAATAAAAGTTCTCGGAATGACCTGGAAATTTACGGGGATTTTTTGTGGAATATATAAAAAATACTGGCGCAAGAATCAACAGACGAAGTGGAGCGTGGAGCCCACAAGCCCACCAGGCGCGCCCCCCTGGCCGCGCCTAGCAGGCTTGTGGGGCCCACATTGCTCCACCGCCTCCAATCTCACCTTTATTTAGTCCCTTTCATCCAGAAAAAATCAGGGAGAAGAGTTCATCGCGTTTTACAATACGGAGGCGCCGCCACCTCCTGTTCTTCCTCTGGAGGGCAGATCTGGAGTCCGTTTTGGGCTCCGGAGAGGGTAAATCGTCGCCATCGTCATCATTCGTGAGTAATCTCATCATAGGCTTGCTGGACGGTGATGGGTTGGATGAGATCTATCATGTAATCGAGGCCCAGTTCTTTTGCCAGAATCTGGGGATTCTCCCAGAATCTGACCCCTCCCCAGCTTCTCCCAGAATCTTGGAGCCTCATTTATTTTACAATCCTATCTAGTTAGGGTCTAATTAGCTAGGATTGTAAAACAAATGGGGGTCAAAGATTCTGGGAGAAGCTGGGGAGGGGTCGGATTCTGGGAGAATCCCCAGATTCTGGCAAAAGAATTGGGCCCGAGTTAGTTTTGATGGGGATTGGTCCCTAGTATCCACTATGTTCTGAGATTGATGTGGCTACTACTTTTCCATGCTTAATGCTTGTCACTAGGGCCCGAGTGCCATGATTTCAGATCTGAACCTATTATGTTCTCGCCAATATATGTGTGTTCTTGATACTATCTTGCAAGTTGTAGTCACCTACTATGTGTTATGACCCGGCAACCTCGGAGTGACAATAGCCTGAACCACTCCCGGAGATGACCATAGTATGAGGAGTTCATGTATTCACCAAGTGTTAATGCGTTGGTCCGGTTCTTATTAAAAGGAGAACCTTAATATCCCGTAGTTTCCATTAGGACCCCGCTGCCACGGGAGGGATGGACAATAAATGTCATGCAAGTTCTTTTCCCTAAGCACGTATGACTATATACGGAATACATGCCTACATTAGATTGACGAACTGGAGCTAGTTACTTATCTCTCCGTGTTATAATTATTGCATGATGAATAACATCTGGCATAATCATCCATCACCGGTCCAATGCCTACGAGTCTTTTCCTACTGGTCCTTTCTACGTTACTTTGCTACTACCTCTGTCACTGCTGCTACTGTTACTCTGTTGCTACTATTGTTACTTTGTTGCTACTGTTGTTACTCTGCTGCTACTGGTTACTGCTGCTACTGCTATCACCCTACTTTTCTACTGATACTTTGCTGCAGATACTAAATCTTTCAGGTGTGGTTGAATTGACAACTCAACTGCTAATACGTGAGAATATTCTTTGGATTCCCCTTGAGTCGAATCAATAATTTGGATTGAATACTCTACCCTTAAAAACTGTTGCGATCCCCTATACTTGTGGGTTATCAATGACGCGGAGAGGGGCCGGGGCTGACGGATACGGACATGGGGAATCCATTCCCGTGGACGAGGGGCCTTGACGGTGATGGGACGGGCGACCTCCATCGGCGGCAACAACAGGATTCACTCTGTTCCCGAATGAAAGAAAAGAAGCATAGATGAGAGGGATTCGAGGATGAAGCAGGTGGCGGTGGTGGAGGGACAAAATACCTATGATATAGGGTTGGATGTTATTTATATAGTTGGGTTAGGGCTAGGTTCATCTGGACCCTCCGATTTAGACCGGATGGTCGAGATAATTATGTTAGGGAGTCCAATGGACAAACCGATGATGTTTTGTGGTAAAACGGTGTTGATCCGGACCCAACGGTCATGAGCGTAGGGTTTGGGTTCCAGGCGGTTTTCGGATTAGGCTGCGCGTAGGGTTGGTGCACTATGCAGAGGGGCTAGGCAGGGATGAGAGGGAAACGGCAACCCGACGACAGAGTTTAACGATGTCGCGGGCGCGTACGTGTGTGGTTGGTCTCAAACGGGCAACAACGATAACAGAGAGAACCGACAACTAATAGCGGATGCAGTTTTGAAAACTAGCGGCAATGGAGTGCCGATGCAATGCAGATGATGGGAATGATGCGATGATGATGCGACAAATAAAAATAATCACCCGACGGAAACAGAAAGAAAAGGGGAATCTTCTGGAACGTCGGTCTCGGGCTGTCACAGTCACCCCCGATGTATTCAAGCTCGTGAACCATATAATAAAGAGTGTCTTAGGTAAGGGCTTTTCCTCATGCCATGATCAAAATAATGATAATAGAACAAAAGCATGAAAGATCATGTAATGATCTTATGGGAGGTGATGGCTTCACATATGAAAAGATTGATGATTGAAACTTGTTGAGGGTAGACAAACGTAGACCTTGGTCATTGTTGCAATTAATAGGAAGTGATAAAGAAGGAGAGGTTCACATATAAATATATCATCTTTGACACCATCTATGATTGTGAACACTCATTAAACTATTACATGCTTAGAAGTAGATGTTGGACAAGGAAGACAACATAATGAATTATGTTTGCTTGGTTCCGAACAATATTATATGACTGGAGATCCCTTAGCATGTGACGTTTGCTTCCACATCATATCGACCAAAACTTCCGCACTAAGTAGAGATAATACTTGTGCATCCACAAACCTTCAACCCCAGTTTTACCATGAGAGTCCACCATACCTACCTATGGATTGAAGAAGATCCCTCAAGTAAGTTGTCATCGGTGCAAGCAATAAAAATTGCTCCCTAATTATGTATGATCTATTAGTGTGTGGAAAATAAGCTTTGTACGAACCTGTGATGAGGAAGACATAAAAGTGACAGACTGCATAATAAAGTTCTTTATCACAGGAGGCAATATAAAGTGACGTTCCTTCACACTAAGAGGACACACATCCAAACCTCAAAAGTGCATGACAACCCCTGCTTCCCTCTGCGAAGGGCCTATCTTGTACCTTTACTTTTTGCCCTTGAAAGAGTCATGGTGGCCTACACCAATTCCTTATTTCGCCTTTTTCTTGGCTAACGTCATATGCTAGGGAAAGATCTATATTCGTATGTCAACTTGGAAGTAAGTATTCATGAATTATCATTGTTGACATTACCCTTGAGGTCAATAGTTGTGAGGCGAAACTATAAGCCCCTATCTTTCTCTGTGTCCGACTGAAACTTTGATCTCATGAGTACCACGTGAGTTGTAGGAATTGTAGAAGACGAAAGGATGATTGAGTATGTGGATTTGCTTTACAAGCTCTTACTTGACACTTTCCGATGTTATGATAAATTGCAATTGCTTCAATGACTAAAGGCTATTGGTTGTTAATTCTCAGTAAGGTTCTTGATCCATAATTTACTTTGTGATGGAATTATCACTTTAGCATCAGAGATTATATGATGATATTGTTGTTTTGACTATGATCATGATGCCTGCATGTCCGTATCTTGTTTTGCCAACACCTCTCTCTCTCTAAACATGTGGGCACATTTATTGATCTCGGCTTTCGCTTGAGGACAAGCGAGGTCTAAGCTTGTGGGAGTTGATACGTCCATTTTGCATCATGCTTTCATGTTGATATTTATCGCTTCATGGGCTGTTATTACACTTCACGGTACAATACTTATGCCTTTTCCCTCTTATTTTGCAAGGTTTACATGAAGAGGGAGAATGCCGGCAGCTGGAATTCTGGCCTGAAAAAGGAGCAATTTTGAGATACCTATTCTGTGCAACTCCAAAAGCCGTGAAAATCAACGAGGATTTATTTTGGAATTTATAAAAAATACTGGGCCGAAGAATTACCAGAGAGGAGCCAGCAGGAGGCCACAAGCCTGCTAGGCGCGGCCTACCCCCTGGCCGCGCCTAGGGGGCTTGTGGGCTCCCTGTTGGCCCTCTGGCCCCCCTCTCTTGCTATGAGGAGGGGTTCATTCTGGAAAAAATCAAGAGGAGGCTTTCGGGAGGAATCGCCGCAGCCACGAGGCGGAACTTGAGCAGAACCAATCTAGAGCTCCGGCAGGGTCGTCCTGACGGGGAAACTTCCCTCCCGGAGGGGGAAATCGTTGCCATCGTCATCACCAACACTCCTCTCATCGGAGGGGACTCATCACCATCAACATCTTCATCAACACCATCTCATCTCCAAACCCTAGTTCATCTCTTGTAACCAATCTCCATCTCGCGACTCCGATTGGTACTTGTAAGGTTGCTAGTAGTGTTAATTACTCTTGGTAGTTGATGCTAGTTGGATTACTTGGTGGAATATTATATGTTCAGACCCTTGATTCTATTCAATACCTCTCTGGTCATGAATATTATTATGCTTTGTGAGTAGTTACTTTTGTTCCTAAGGACATGGGATAAGTCATGCTATAAGTAGTCATGTGAATTTGATATTCGTTCAATATTTTGATGTGTTGTATGTTGTTTTCCTCTAGTGGTGTTATGTGAACGTTGACTACATAACACTTCACCATTATTTGGGCCTAGAGGAAGGCATTGGGAAGTAGTAAGTAGATGATTGGTTGCTAGAGTGACAGAATCTTAAACCCTAGTTTATGCGTTGCTTCGTAAGGGGCTGATTTGGATCCACTAATTTAATGCTATGGTTAGACTATGTCTTAATTCTTTCATAGTTGTGGATGCTTGAGAGAGGGGTTAATCATAAGTGGGATTCTTGTCCAAGTAAGGGCAGTACCCAAGCGCCGGTCCACCCACATATCAAACTATCAAAGTAGCGAACGCAAATCATATGAACATGATGAAAACTAGCTTGACGGAAATGCCCATGTGTCCTCGGGAGCATTTTACCTCCTATAAGAGTTTGTCCAGGCTTGTCCCTTGCTACAAAAGGGATTGGTCCACTTTGCTGCACCGTTGTTACTTTTGTTACTTGCTACTTGCTACGAATCATGTTATCGCACAACTATCTGTTACCAATAATTTCAGTGCTTGCAGAGATTACCTTGCTGAAAACCACTTGTCAGATCCTTCTGCTCCTCGTTGGGTTCGACACTCTTACTTATTGAAAGGACTACGATAGATCCCCTACACTTGTGGGTCACCACTCATCGCCTCGTCGCTAACAGCGGCAAAGGGCCTCACTTTGGTGGCATTGATGCCACGCTTATCCTCAAGCACCTTGGGCGCACTGTACGTGCGGATGATGTGCCTTTTCCATACATAAACTTTGATATTACTGCTATGAAGAGGCATGAGTTTGTTACTAGGACTTCCGAGTTTGGTAACCTTGTTTATGTTAGGAGGTTTGGCGAGCTTACTACTCGCGAGATCCGTCTTCCTGCACCACTTTTGTTTGATTACACTAGCAGGAACGGGTGGTCTTTCACCTCGACTGAGTTGGACGAGTTCGTGATCCAGCAGCAGTTGCACAATCCCATGGAGGAGGTTGTTACTGAGGATGAAGAACCTTCTCCTTGGGATGGCAGCCGGGCATCAGTGTATGCACCCGAGGCCTCGTATGATTCTTGGAGCCACCGGTACCACTCTGGAGCTGGAGGAAGCAACTAGAGCCCGCAGTAGCCGAGCTCAAATTAGGCCAAAAGCCTAAGCTTGGGGGAGTACGTATCCTTCTCCCCTTTCATTGTACCTTATGTATTATCCTTTGTAAGTCTTTTCAGAGTTTTTGCCTGTTCTTCTTTGTTCTCTCTTTGCAAAAACAACAAAAACATTTCTCTTTTCTTTTGCTTTTGCCTAACCTTTGGAAAACCCAACAAGATTTCTTTTCTTTCTTTAGTTTGCTTTGTTTGCAGAGTTCAGCTCACGTCCATGGTTGCAATTGCGCTTGATTATATCTTTCTATGTTCGATCATGCAAGTGACGATGCAATAATGACGAAGATCGACGAAAGGAATGCAACAAGGAAAGCCGGTATGAACTCTATTTGTTTCTACTTTTGTACATATGCCTCTACTTATGATATAGAGACCAACTTGTAGCGACATAGTGCTATCATTACAATGCTCTCCCAGTAGTTCATGCTTTCTTTGTGACTAGTCTCAAATAGCTGGAGTGCATAATGTGTTATTGAAATGGTTAGCATGCATTGCATTGTTCATGGTTTGGCATATTAGAGTGGTATTTCCCTTCGGAGAGTTTTTGGATTGACTTGGCACATGCTTACATGTTTATGACTAGTAGTCTATCAAGCCTTGACGATCTTTTTATTTCAGAATAGTTATATTTCTTTCTCGCCCGATTCAATGTTGCTTTGTCGTTATGTATGATTATGACCGTTATTTCTCTCTAGTTGGTCGTTTCCCCGTCTTTTGCTAGCCGTCACCTGTACTAAGCGGACTGGCTGCTTGTGCATCCAAATTCCTTGAAACCAGTTGCGCCATATGAGTCCACCATACCTACCTATATGCGGTATTTATGTGACGTTCTAAGTAAATTTGCATGTGTCATGTTCTAAATTTTCAATTAAATATTTTGTTTTGTATGCCCGAATCGCTCATGTAGTGACTAGGGGCTATCAGTATCTTCCATGATAAGTAGGTTATTCTCAAGATTTGTGTTGATTCACTATCATTCACGAGAAAATGGCTCGAAACCGGGATGCCCAGTTCCATGCTCAAAGTCAAATCAAATTTAATGAAACAAAACTCCCCCAGGATTGTTGTTTGTATGGACGGTACCCGTGGATTCGGCCCGCCGTGGAGTGTGATCGATTGGTGGAGGGGGAGTTAAAACTTTACTTTTCTGTTTGGGAACCGCCTATAATGTATTTAGCATGGAAGATATTGAGATCTCTTGGTTTTTACGTTGACAATGGCACTAGTGTTGTCACATAACAGAGTTATTGGATTTAGTACGCTCGGCACAACTCCAAGATCCGTCATGAATTGCTTCATCCAGACACCTTCCTTAGCTGCCTCCGAGGCAGCCATGTACTCCGCTTCACATGTACAATCTGATACGACGCTTTGCTTGGAACTGCACCAGCTTACCACACTCCCATTAAGAATAAATACGTATCCGGTTTGAGACTTAGAGTCATCCGGATTAGTGTCAAAGCTTGCGTCGACGTAACCCTTTACGACCAGCTCTTCGTCACCTCCATAAACGAGAAACATTTCCTTAGTCCTTTTCAGGCACTTCAGAATATTCTTGACCGCCGTCCAGTGATCCACTCCTGGATTACTTTGAAACCTGCCTGCCATACTTATGGCCAGGCTAACGTCCGGTCTAGTGCACAACATTGCATACATGATAGACCCTATGGCTGAAGCATAGGGGACGGTACTCATCTTTTCTCTGTCTTCCGCAGTTACTTGGCACCGAGTCTTACTCAACTTTATACCTTGTAATACTGGCAAAAACCCCTTCTTGGACTGCTCCATTTTGAACTTCTTCAAAACTTTATCAAGGTATGTGCTTTGTGAAAGTCCTATCAGGCACCTCGATCTATCCCTATAGATCTTAATGCCTAATATGTAAGCAGCTTCTCCTAGGTCCTTCATAGAAAAACACTTGTTCAACTAATCTTTGACGCTCTCTAAAAACTCCACATTGTTTCCAATCAGCAATATGTCATCCACATATAATATTAGAAATTCCACAGAGCTCCCATTCACTTTCTTGTAAATACAAGATTCTCCGACAACTTCTATAAACCCAAACGCTTTGATCACTTCATCAAAGCGCTTATTCCAACTCCGAGATGCTTGCACCAGTACATAATTGGATCGATGGAGCTTACACACTTTGTTAGCATTCTTTGGATCGACAAAACCTTCGGGTTGCATCATATACAACTCTTCCTTAAGAAAACCGTTAAGGAACGCCATTTTTACATCCATCTGCCAGATTTCATAATCGAAAAATGCAGCTATTGCTAACATGATTCGGACATACTTAAGCATCGCTACTGGTGAGAACGTCTCATCTTAATCAACTCCTTGAACTTGTGAAAAACCCTTTGCCACAAGTCGAGCTTTATAAACGGTTACATTACCGTCCGCGTCCGTCTTCTTCTTAAAGATCCATTTGTTCTGAATAGCCTTGCAACCTTCAGGTAATACTTCCAAAGTCCACACTTTGTTTTCATACATAGATCCTATCTCGGACTTCATGGCCTCCAGCCATTTGTTGGAATCCGGGCCCACCATTGCTTCTTCATAATTCGCAGGTTCATTGTTGTCCAACAACATGATTGAGAAGACAGGATTACCGTACCACTCAGGAGCAGTACGTGATCTTGTCGACCTGCGAGGTTCGATAGGAACTTGATCCAAAGTTTCATGATCATTGATAACCCACAAGTATAGGGGATCGCAACAGTTTTTGAGGGTAGAGTATTCAACCCAAATTTATTGATTCGACACAAGGGGAAGCCAAAGAATATTCTCAAGTATTAGCAGTTGAGTTGTCAATTCAACCACACCTGAAAGACTTAGTATCTGTAGCAAAGTATCAGTAGAAGAGTAGTGTGATAGCAACAGTAGCAACAGTAACCAGTAGCAACAAAGTTAAAGCAGTAGTGACAGAGTAACAGTAGCAGCAGCGACAACAATAGCGGCAAAGTAACGTAGCAAGGACCAGTAGGAAAAACTCGTAGGCATTGGATCGGTGATGGATGATTATACCAGATAGTATTCATCATGCAACAGTTATAAAATGGAGAGATATGTAACTAGCTCCAGTTCGTCAATGTAATGTAGGCATGTATTCCCTATGTAGTCATACGTGCTTAGGGAAAAGAACTTGTATGGCATCTATTGTCCATCCCTCCCGTGCCAGCGGGGTTCTAATGGAAACTACGGGATATTAAGGTTCTCCTTTTAATAAAGAACCGTACCAACGCATTAACACTTAGTGAATACATGAACTCCTCATACTATGGTCATCTCCGGGAGTGGTTCCGGCTATTGTCACTCCGGGGTTGCTGGGTCATAACACATAGTAGGTGACTACAACTTGCAAGATAGGATCTAGAACACACATATATTGGCGACAACATAATAGGTTCAGATCTGAAATCATGGCACTCGGGCCCTAGTGACAAGCATTAAGCATGGCAAAGTAGTAGCAACATCAATCTCAGAACATAGTGGATACTAGGGATCAATCCCCGTCAAAACTAACTCGATTACATGATAGATCTCATCCAACCCATCACCGTCCAGCAAGCCTACGATGAGATTACTCACGAACGGTGCAGAGCATCATGGAATTGGCGATGAAGGAAGGTTGGTGATGACGATGGCGATGATCTCCCCTCTCCGGAGCCCACAACGGACTCCAGATCTGCTCTCCAGAGGAAGAACAGGTGGTGGCGGCGCCTCCGTATCGTAAAACGAGATGAACTCTTCTCCTCGATTTTTTTCCGGACGAAAGGGACTAAATAGAGCTGGAATTGGAGACGGTGGAACAACGTGGGCCGCACAAGCCTGCTAGGCGCGGCCACGGGTGGCCCGCGCTTGGTGGTCTTGTGGGTCCACACTCCACTTCTTCGGTTGATTCTTGCGCCAGTATTTTTTATATATTCCACAACAATTACTCGTAAATTTCCATGTCATTCCGAGATCTTTATTTCTGCGCAAAAACAACACCATGGCAATTCTGCTGAAAACAGCGTTAGTCCGGGTTAATTCCATTCAAATCATGCAAATTAGAGTCCAAAACAAGGGCAAAAGAGTTTGGAAAAGTAGATACGATGGAGACGTATCAACTCCTCAAGCAATTCAGTTGACAAACTGAAAGAGGCAAAATAAAAACTTTGACAAACTCTGTTTGATCTTGTTGTTGCAATTATGCCTAACTCATATCCAAAATTTCAGCAAGATCATAAGCAAACCACAAAAGAAAATGACATCTAGGTCTCACGGTAAACTCATATCAATGGCATAATCAACTAGCAAGCAATAATAATAAGTTTCAAATGTCAACACTTCAATCAAAACAATCATGAAGCAGTATGAACATATGGTATCTCGCTATCTCTTTCTGAAACCGCAAAACATAAATGCAGAGCACCTTCAAAGACCAATGGCTGACTAAACATTGTAATTCATGGCAAAGAAGATCCAGTCATAGTCATACTCAACATCAGTCAAAAGCAAAGCATAGAAATGATAGAGGTGCTCTCTAATTGGTGCTTTTATAAGAAGAGGATGACTCAACAGAAACATAAATAGACAGACCCTTCGCAAAGGGAAGCATTGATTTGCAGAGGTTCCAGAGCTCAAGCTTTTAAAACAGAGATAATAATTTTGGGTGGCATGCTTTCATTGTCAACGCATTGACCAAGAGTTTTCACCATATTCCATGCTACACATACTATAGACGGTTCCCAAACAGAAAAGTAAAGTTTTGACTCCCCCACCACCGATCAATCAAACTCCACGGCTAGCCGAATACTCCGGTGTCGTCCATACCAACAACAATCCAGGGGGAATTTTGTTTGCAATGACCTTTTCGATTTGAGCATCGAACTGGGCATTCCAATTACCGGCCCCTTTCTCGTGAATGATAGTGAATAAACACGTATCGAGGATAACACGCCTAGCATGGAAGATACTGATCGCCCCTTGTCACGTTCGGGCATGCATAACAGATTATTTCTTGAAGGTTTAGAGAGTGGCACATGCAAATTTACTTGGAACGGCAGGTAGATACCGCATATAGGTAGGTATGGTGGACTCATATGGAACAACTTTGGGTTTATGGAAGTGGATGCACAAGAAGTATTCCCACTTAGTACAAGTGAAGGCTAGCAAAAGACTGGGGAGCGACCAACTAGAGAGCGACAACAGTCATCAAAATGCATTGAGATTAACCAACATTGAGTGCAAGCATGAGTAGGACTTAAATCACCATGAACATGAATATCATAGAGGCTATGTTGATTTTGTTTCAACTACATGCGTAAACATGTGCCAAGTCAAGCCACTTGAATCATTCAAAGGAGGATACCATCCTATCATACTACATCATAGTCATCTCAAAAATCATGTTGGCATCCAAGAAAAACCATTATAAGCTCCTAGCTAATTAAGCATGGCATCACAAACTATGATCTCTAAGTAGTCATTGCAAACATGCTTCTCTCACAACAAAGCTGAATTAGGAACGATGAGCTAGTCATATTTACAAAAACAAAATAGATCGAGTTCATGCCAGCTTTTCTAGGCTCAGACACTTCATCATATATCGTCATTATTGGCTTTCACTTGCACGACCGAACGATGTGAACAATAATAAGAGTGCTCGTGCATTGGACTAAGCTGGAATCTGCAAGCAAACACAAAGGAGAAGACAAAGTAATATGGCACTTTGACAGATAAACATATATGCATGCGAGAGCCACTAAACATTGTAACCATGGTCTTCTACCTTGACCCAAAGAAAAAGAAAACTATTTACACGGGAAAGCTCCCACCAAGCAAAAGAAGAACAAGAAATCTTTTTGGGTTTTCTCAAACTAGACAAACACACGAGAAGAAAACGAGAAAAAGAAATAAACTAGCATGGATGATAGAGTGGCAAAGTGTGAACACCGACTAACAAAGTGAAAGTGTAAGCAAGAATATAAAGTCGGTGAGAAACACGTACTCCCCCAAGCTTAGGCTTTTGTCCTAAGTTGTTCTACTCCCAAGGAGGGAGATAACCAGCTCCGGGGTACTCCGGAGTGTACTGGGGGTGCCAATGTTGTGTGAGATCCTCTGGCTCCCACTGATAAACTGGCGTCTGGTACTCGACTGGTAGCTCGGGCACGGGCGCCTGTGGTTGGGCTATTCCCCAATATGCGTAGATGTCCGAGGGCATAATAATGTACCTGCCTAGATGAAGAATGAACAAAGAAGGAGCAGGCAAGGTAATAGTCTCACGAGTACCCTGACTAAATACCAGGTTATAAATCATCCTCTTATTAATATCTTTATCAAGAAAGTCATGGCGAACCATGCTATCATAATCTAGATATCTCTCAGGAAGAAGAATATCTTCTTCCTCGTGCAGTCTAATAGGTATCTCAAAATGTCTAGCAAGACGGGTAGCATAGATACCTCCATAAACAATGCCTTTAGAACGGTTCGTGTTCAACCGTTGAGCTACTATAGCGCCCAAGCTATAAGTTTTATCATTATAAAGGGCTTCGCGCAAGACCGCAAGATCTGGGGAGCTAAGGGCCCCACCTTTCCCACGGCCAATCAAACATTTTCCCACGAATAATGAGAAGTACCGAAGCACGGGAAAATGTATGCTAGCAGCTCTAGCGCAAGACGCTCCTCTCTCTCCTCTCATACTGCAATAGTATCTATGAAAGCCTCCAAGTCCCATGGATGAGGTTCATGAATATCCCCAACATAAGGTAATTTGCAAACATTGCAAAAATCCTGAAGTGACATGCGCTGGGGGATATCATAGAATTTGAACTCAATCATAGGAGGACTCTTCCTTGGATAGAAATTAAAGCTTTGCACGAAAATATTAGTGAGGAGGAGGTATTGCGGACACTTATCTTCAACGAAGGCGGTAAGGCATGCGTTCTCCACCAAGTAGTAAAAGTCCTCATAAAGTCCGGCGACGCGTAAGAACACATCGCTTGGCCACTCACACGCTCGAACTTCTGCAACTCGGGGGACCGGATACTTGGGTTTCTTCTTCTCACTTTCATCATCCTTGGGGTCACGGCTTGAAGAGCCTCTTAAGAACCTCCTCATCTTTTCCTTTTTCTATCTGTCAAAATTTCTGAAATTTTTAGTGATTCTAAGAAAAAGTGAACAAGGCTCAACGAAACTCATAGCAACTACTCCGACAAGTGCCTAGAGGCCATATCACGCATCAAAACTAGTTGGGACCAGCTAAAATTAGCATGCAAAGCTCATGAACAGGGTCACCAAGGTAGAGAAAATACGCAACGAATAAGGCATTAGAGCAAAAACTAATTGGACCAATGGAGGAGTCACATACCAAGGAGCAATTTCCCCAAAACAGTTTGGTGAATGGGGCTTTGCACAAGGAGATCGAAAATCGCAGCAAGAAGAGCAAGAACACGGGTTTGAGCTGCGAAACGATTTTTTCTGGAGGTAGGAGAAGCATATGGGAGCTAGAATGAGTGGAGGGGGTACACGTGGGCCCCACAAGCCTCGTAGGCGCGGCCAGGGGGTGCCCGCGCCTCCAGGGCTTGTGGCCCACTGGTGCAGCCCCCTGACTAGCCCTTCGTCTCATAATTTTTCAAAAATTCCAGAAAAAATCATACTTGATTTTCACGGCATTCGGAGAACTTTTATTTTCGGGGTACTTTTCTACGGGGCGCAAAAAGCAGAAAACAGGAAAATCTAAAGCTAAATCTATCATTTTTCTTCTAAGCAACCGAAGGTGAAAGCTTGGAACAGAGGTTTGTGACTCCTCGATTCATTCATCTCATGGTCATCGAAAGAAATCCGTCAATGAGGTTGATCAAGTCTCCTTGACAAACTTTTTTGAATCACAAAAGGAAATGGAGAATTTTCGAATAGCCACTAGGTTACCTCAATGGGGATGTGCATATCCCCAACATGCAAATCATACTTCATCTTAACAGTAGGTATAGGGCATTCAAAGCTCCCAATAAGAATCGATGAAGTTTTTTCGATAGCATTGATGCAATGTACTCGATATTGTTTCTTCGAAAAGTGCACTGTATGCTCATTACCGTTGACATGGAAAGTAACATTGCGTTTGTTGCAATCTATAACAGCACCTGAAGTGTTTAAAAAGGGTCTTCCAAGGATGACCGCCATGGCATCATCCTCGGGAATATCCAGAATAACAAAGTTTGTTAACATAGTGACGTTGGCAACCACAACAGGCACATCCTCGCAAATGCCGATAGGGAAAGCAGTTGATTTGTCGGCCTTTTGTAGAGAGATTTCAGTGGGTGTCAACTTATCCAGCTCAAGTCTACGATAAAGAGAGAGAGGCATAACACTAACACCGGCTCCAAGGTCGCATAAAGCAGTTCTAACGTAGTTTCCTTTAATGGAGCAAGGTATAGTGGGTACTCCGGGATCACCTAGTTCCTTAGGAGTTCCACCCTTGAAAGTATAATTAGCGAGCATGGTGGAAATCTCAACCTCAGGTATCCTCCTCTTATTAGTCACAATATCTTTCATGTACTTGGCAGAGGGAGACATTTTGAGCATATCTGTCAAACGCATTTGGAGAAAGACAGGTCTAATCATTTCAACAAATCGCTCAAAATCCTCATCATCCTTTTTCTTGGATGGTTTGGGAGGAAAGGGCATGGGTTTATGAACCCATGGTTACCTTTCTTTACCATGCTTCCTAGCAATGAAGTCGTTCTTACCGTATCTCCTATTCTTAGGCCATGGGTTATCAAGATCAATAGGTTCAATCTCTACATCCTTATCATTGCTAGGTTGAGCATCATCATGAACAGCACTATTGATATTATCATTAGGCTCATGTTCATCACCAGATTGTGTTTTGGCATCAGAGACATCGTTTGGACTCTCAGGTGTAACATCAACAGGGTTGCTAGCGTGCAAGTTCCTATCATCTCTCTTCTTCTTCCTAGGATGACTAGGTGCATCAGTGCTAACTCCTTGAGAATCTTGTTCAATTCTCTTAGGATGACCCTCGGGATACAAAGGTTCTTGGGCCATTCTACTGCCTCTAGTGATGACTCTGACAGAATTGTCATTCAACTCATTGAGCAAGTCATTTTGAGACTTAAGTACTTGTTCTACTTGAGTGGTGACCATAGAGGCATGTTTACTCAACATCTTAAGATCATTGAGGTTTCTGTCCACACAAGCACTTAAATGACTAAGCATACGAGCATTATGTTCCAATTGTCTGCTAACATAATCATTGAAACTCTGTTGTTTGGCAACAAAGTTATCAAATTCATCCAGGCATAAGCTAGCAGGTTTATCAAAAGGAATATCACTCTCATTGAATCTACGAAGATAATTTACCTCTACTACCTGTATCGGGTTATCAAGACCATGGATCTCTTCGATAGGTGGTAGATTTTTGACATCTTCAGATTTAATGCCTTTCTCTTTCATAGATTTCTTAGCTTCTTGCATATCTTCAGGACTGAGGAATAGAATACCTCTTTTCTTAGGAGTTGGCTTCGGAGGTGCTTTGGGAATAGTCCAAGCATTCTCATTGCACAAGATATTATTCAATAGGATCTCAGCTTGTTCTATGGTTCGTTCCCTAAAAACACAACCAGCACAACTATCTAGGTGGTCTCTAGAAGCATCGGTTAGTCCATTATAGAAGATATCAAGTATTTCAGTCTTCTCAAGAGGGTGATCAGGCAAAGCATTTAGTAGCTGGACGAGCCTCCCCCAAGCTTGTGGGAGACTCTCTTCTTCAACTTGCGCAAAGTTTTATATTTCCTACAAGGCAGCTTGCTTCTTATGGGCAGGGAAATGTTTCTCAGAGAAGTAATAGATCATATCCTGGGGGCTACGCACACAACCAGGAGCAAGAGAAGTGAACCAAGTCTTAGCATCATCCTTTAGCAAGAAAGGAAACAGCTTGAGGATATAGTAGTGGCGGATCTTTTCCTCACTCGTGAATAGGGTGGCTATATCATGCAGTTTGGTAAGATGTGCTGCAACCGTTTCAGACTCATAACCGTGAAAGGATCAGATTCGACCAGAGTGATTAACTCAGGGTCGACAGAGAATTCATAATCCTTATCGGTCACAAAGATAGGCGAAGTAGCAAACTTCGGGTCGTATTTCATCCTAGCGTTCAAAGATTTTTCTTTCCACTTGCGCAATAATTTCTCAACATCATAGCTATCCTTAGAAGCAAGAAAGTCCTCAGCTATCTCTCCCTCCATAACATAACCCTCAGGCATATCAGGCAATTCATATCTAGGAGAGCTAGTTCTAACAGGCAAAATAGCAGGTTCTACTTCAATAATCTCAGTAGTTTCAGAAGTACCATCACATCTAGCAGCAACTCTAGCAATTTGTGCATCAAGGAATGCACCTAGTGGCAAAGCGGTATCAAGCATAGCATCATCACAAGCATCATGGATAGCAGAAGTAGCATCATCAAGCACAGGCGACACATCAAAAAATTTAGCAGGAGGCGGTGTCGCAAACTTACTCATAACTGAAGGTGAATCAAGTGCAGAGCTAGATGGCAGTTCCTTACTTGTCCTCGTAGTTGAGGGCAAGACTTTAGTTCTTGGATCTTTCAGATTCCTCATAGTGATCAGCAGACGTAAATCCCAAGTGATTCAGAGAATAGAGCTATGCTTCCCCGGCAACGGCGCCAGAAAAAGGTCTTGATAACCCACAAGCATAGGGGATCGCAATAGTTTTCGAGGCTAGAGTATTCAACCCAAATTTATTGATTCGACACAAGGGGAAGCCAAAGAATGTTCTCAAGTATTAGCAGTTGAGTTGTGAATTCAACCACACCTGAAAGACTTAGTATCTGCAGCAAAGTATCAGTAGCAGAGTAGTGTGATAGCAACAGTAGCAACAGTAACCAGTAGCAACAAAGTGACAACAGTAGTGACAGAGTAACAGTAGCAGCAGCGACGTCAATAGCGGCAAAGTAACGTAGCAAGGACCAGTAGGAAAAACTCGTAGGCATTGGATCAGTGATGGATGATTATGGAGGATGGTATTCATCATGCAACAGTTATAACACAGAGAGATATGTAACTAGCTCCAGTTCATCAATGTAATGTAGGCATGTATTCTGTATGTAGTCATACGTGCTTAGGGAAAAGAACTTGTATGACATCTACTGTCCATCCCTCCCGTGGCAGCGGGGTCCTAATGGAAACTACCGAATATTAAGGTTCTCCTTTTAATAAAGAACCGAACCAACGCATTAACACTTAGTGAATACATGAACTCCTCATACTATGGTCATCTCCGGGAGTGGTTCCGGCTATTGTCACTCCGGGGTTGCCGGGTCATAACACATAGTAGGTGACTACAACTTGCAAGATAGGATCTAGAACATACATATATTGGCGACAACATAATAGGTTCAGATCTGAAATCATGGCACTCGGGCCCTAGTGACAAGCATTAAGCAGGGCAAAGTAGTAGCAACATCAATCTTAGAACATAGTGGATACTAGGGATCAATCCCCGTCAAAACTAACTCGATTACATGATAGATCTCATCCAACCCATCACTGTCCAGCAAGCCTACGGTGAGATTACTCACGGACGGTGAAGAGCATCATGGAATTGGCGATGAAGGAAGGTTGGTGATGACGATGGTGACGATCTCCCCTCTCCGGAGCCCAGAACAGACTCCAGATCTGCCCTCTAGAGGAAGAACAGGTGGTGGCGGCGCCTCCGTATCGTAAAACGCTATGAACTCTTCTCCTCGATTTTTCCGGACGAAGAGCTGGAATTGAAGGTGGTGGAGCAACGTGGGCCCCACAAGCCTGCTAGGCGCGGCCAGGGGGCGTGCCTGGTGGGCTTATGGGATCCACGCTCCACTTCTTCGGTTGATTCTTGCGCCAATATTTTTTATATATTCCACAAAAAATCCTCGTAAATTTCCAGGTCATTCCGAGAACTTTTATTTCTGTGCAAAAACAACACCATGACAATTCTGCTGAAAACAGCATTAGTCCGGGTTAGTTCCATTCAAATCATGCAAATTAGAGTCCAAAACAAGGGCAAAAGAGTTTGGAAAAGTAGATACGTCAGAGACGTATCAATCATCATCATTAACTTCGTCCTCAACCGGCATCGCTTCGACAGAGGTTTCCCCCTGCCCTGCGCTACCATCTAGAGGGAGTAGAGGTTCTACAACCTCATCAAGTTCTATCTTCCTCCCATTCAATTCTTTCGAGAGAAATTCCTTTTCAAGAAAAGCTCCGTTCTTAGCAACAAATGCTTTGCCCTCGGATCTGAGATAGAAGGTGTACCCAACTGTCTCCTTTGGGTAACCTATGAAGACACACTTTTCCGCTTTGGGTTCCAGCTTTTCAGGCTGAAGCTTTTTGACATAAGCATCACATGCCCAAACTTTAAGAAACGACAATTTTGGCCTCTTGCCATACCATAGCTCATATGGTGTCGTCTCAACGGATTTTGATGGTGCCCTATTTAAAGTGAATGCAGCTGTCTCTAATGCATAACCCCAAAACAATAACTGCAAATCGGTAAGAGACATCATAGATCGCACCATATCTAACAACGTACGATTACGACGTTCGAACACACCACTACGCTGTGGTGTTCCAGGCGGTGTCAACTATGAAACAATTCCACATTGTTTTAAGTGAGCACCAAAATCGAAACTCAGATATTCACCCCCTCGATCAGAACGCAGGAACTTGATCTTCTTTTTACGATGATTTTTGACTTCACTCTGAAATTGCTTGAACTTCTCAAACGTTTCAGACTTGTGCTTCATCAAGTAGATATATCCATACCTACTCAAATTGTCAGTGAAGGTGATAAAATAACGATATCCGTCGCGCGCCTCCACACTCACCGGACCGCACACATCGGAATGTATGATCTCGAATAAGTCACTTGCATGCTCCATTGTTTAGGAGAACGGAGTCTTAGTCATCTTGCCCATGAGGCATGGTTCACACGTGTCAAGTGATTCAAAATCAAGTGACTCCAAAAGCCCATCGGAATGGAGTTTCTTCATGCGCTTTACTCCAATATGACCTAAGCGGTAGTGCCACAAAAACGTGGCGCTATCATTGTTAACTCTAAATATTTTGGTCTCAATGTTATGTATATGTGTATAATCACAATCAAGATTCAATATGAACAAACCTCTCACATTGGGTGCATGACCATAAAAGATATTATTCATAGAAATAGAACAACCATTATTCTCTGACTTAAACGAGTAACCGTCTCGCAAAAAACAAAATCCAGATATAATGTTCATGCTTAACGCAGGCACTAAATAACAATTATTAAATTCATAACTAATCCTGATGGTAACTGAAGTGAGAGTGTGCCGACGGCGATTGCATCAACCTTGGAACCATTTCCCACGCGTCGTCACTTCATCCTTCACCAGCCTTTGTTTATTCTGCAGTTCCTGCTTCGAGTTGCAAATATGAGCAACAGAACCGGTATCAAATACCCAGGCACTACTACGAGATTTGGTTAAGTACACATCAATAACATGCATATCACATATACCTGATTTTTCTTTGGCCACCTTCTTATCGTTCAAATACTTGAGGCAGTTGCGCTTCCAGTGACCCATCCCCTTGCAATAATAGCACTCTGTTTCCGGCTTAGGTCCAGCCTTGGGTTTCTTCGTCGGATTGGCAATAGTTTTGCCACTCTTCTTGGAGTTACCCTTCATGCCTTTGCCGTTTTTCTTGAAACGAGTGGTCTTATTGACCATCAACACTTGATGCTCTCTCCGGAGTTCTGACTTTGCGACTTTCAGCATCGCGAATAACTCGCCGGGTGACTTGTTCATCCCTTGCATGTTATAGTTCAACAGAAAGCTCTTGTAGCTAGGTGGCAGTGATTGAAGAATTCTGTCTGTGATAGCCTCTTGTGGGAGTTCAATCCCCACCTCAGTCAGACGGTTTGAGTACCCAGACATTTTGAGCACATGTTCACTGACAGACGAATTCTCCTCCATCTTGCAAGCATAGAATTTATCGGAAATCTCATACCTCTCGATCCGGGCATTCTTCTCAAAGATAAACTTCAACTCCTGGAACATCTCATATGCTCCATGACGATCAAAATGTCGTTGAAGTCCCGGTTCTAAACCATACAAGACTGCACATTGAACTACTGAGTAGTCCTCCTTACGCGATTGCCAAGCGTTGAAAACATCTTGGCCAGCCGTAGCAGGTGGTTCATCTCCTAGCGCAGCATCAAGGACATAATTCTTTTTCCCAGCTTGTAGGATGAGCCTAAGATTACATGCCCAGTCTGCAAAGTTGCTTCCATCATATTTCAACTTAGCTTTCTCTAGGAACGTATTTAAATAAAGGTTGCTACTGTGTGATCCATTGCTCTACAACATAAAATATTGCAAAGTGGACTTAGACTATGTTCAAGACAACTAGAGTTTAACTAATCAAATTACTAATAAACTCCTACTCAAAAAATACATCCCTCTAGTCAATTGAGTGTGCCATGATCCAAATTCACTAACTCAAGTCCGATCATCACGTGAGTTAAGTATAGTCTCAGTGGTAAACATCTCTATGCTAATTGATACGTCTCAAACGTATCTATAATTTTTTATGGTTTCATGTTGTTATCTTGTCAACTTTGGATGTTTTATATACCTTTTATATCTTTTTTGGGACTAACTTATTAATTCAGTGCCAAGTGCCAGTTCGTGTTTTTTTCTGTGTTTTTGACTCTTTTCAGATCTGATTTTGGAACGGAGTCCAAACGGAATAAAATCCCCAAAATGAATTTTTTCCAGAACAGAAGAAGATTGGGGGACTTGAGGGCCAAGGCAGAAGGCCCACAGGGAGCCCACAAGCCCTGTAGCCACGGCCACGGGGGCCGCGGCTACCAGGCTTGTGCCCCCCTGGAGCTCCCCTGCCCTAGCTCTTTGGCCTATATATTCCCCAAAATCCCAGAAAAAATAAGGGCGTCCACGAAACCACTTTTCCTACGCCGCAAGCTTCCGTTTCCGCGAGATCTCATCTGGAGACCCTTCCCGGTGCCCTGTCGGAGGGGACTTTGGAGCTGGAGGGCTTCTGCATCAACATCATTGCCTCTCCAATGACTCGTGAGTAGTCTACTTCAGACCTACGGGTCCGTAGTTAGTAGCTAGATGGCTTCTTCTCTCTCTTGGATCTTCAATACAAAGTTCTCCATGATCTTCATGGAGATCTATCCGATGTAATCCTCTTTGGCGGTGTGTTTGGTGAGATCCAATGAATTGTGGATTTATGATCAGATTATCTATGAATTATATTTGAGTCTTTGCTGATTTCTTATATGCATGATTTGATATCCTTGTAAGTCTCTCCGAGTCTTGGGTTTTGTTTGGCCAACTAGATCTATGATTCTTGCAATGGGAGAAGTGCTTGGTTTTGGGTTCATACCGTGCGTTGACCTTTCCAAGTGATAGAAGGGGCAGCAAGGCACGCATCGTGTTGTTGCCATCAAGGGTAACAAGATGGGCTTTCATCATAGATTTGAGATTGTCCATCTACATCATGTCATCTTGCTTAAGGCGTTACTCTGTTCTAATGAACTCAATACACTAGATGCATGCTGGATAGCGGTCGACGTGTGGAGTAATAGTAGTAGATGGAGAAAGTATCGGTCTACTTGTTTTGGACGTGATGCCTATATGTATGATCATTGCCATAGATAACGTCATGACTTTGCGCGGTTCTGTCAATTCCTCGACAGTAATTCGTTCACCCACCGTCTACTTGCTTTCATAAGAGAAGCCACTAGTGAAGACTACGGCCCCCGGGTCTACTCACAATTATCATCTCCGCTTTTACTTTTACATTGCTTCGTTTACCTTTTGCTTTCAGTTCTCACTTTGCAAACAATATATAAGGGATTGACAACCCCTTCATAGCGTTGGGCGCAAGCTCTTTGTGTTTGTGCAGGTACTTGTGACTTGACGCGATTGTCCTACTGGATTGATACCTTGGTTCTCAAACTGAGGGAAATACTTACCGCCGCTGTGCTACATCACCCTTTCCTCTTCAAGGGAACACCAACGCAAGGCGACAAGGCCTCGGGGGAATCCTTTGCCTACTTGCCAAGGAAATCCCTATAGGGGTAGCCAGCAGCAGAAGGATTTCTAGCGCCGTTGCCGGGGAGGATCAAGTCAAGAACTCATCCAAGTAATTGTCGCAAACTCATCTCTTGCATTTACTTTTTTTGCCTCTCGTTTTCCTCTCCCCCACTTCTGAAAAACAAAAAATCTACAAAAATATTTGCCTTTTTCGTTTGCCCTTTTCTTCGTTTGCCTTTTTCGTTCGCCCTTTTTTCTCGCTTGCCTTTCCTTTGCTTGAGTCCTATGTACCTTCAATATTCTTGCATCTTCGCTTGCTGAAAATCTATTGATATGGATCCTCACCCACTTGCTAATCTCTTTAAGAGATCCACTTATGTGGAACCAATTGCTAGTGAGTTGAGTGCACTTGACTTTCTCTATGGAGTTTTTCTTGAGATGAGTGAATCTGAAAATCGTGATGTAGAAATTTATGAAGTGATTCACGAGGGCTCCTTGAATGAAAAGCATGATTGCAATGATTTCATTATAAATTCTATTAATGACAATCATGCTAAAAATATGCAAAACCCTAAGCTTGGGGATGCTAGTTTTGCTTTGTCCACTACTTGTTGCAATAATCATGATTGGGGTGATGATTTTTCTTACGATCTTGAAAATTTGTTCAAGCCTCATGATGAATATGATATTTGCAATTTTACTGAAAGTGGGTTTGGAGAAGTCATGACTTTAGTTGATGATAATCCCACTATTTTTGAAGAGCGTCAACTTTGCATGCATGTGGATCATAAAAAGATATCCTTTGTGATAGCTATATTGTTGAATTTGAATATGATCCCACATGCAATTGCTATGAGAGAGGAAAATATTGTGGTACAAACTTTCTTGTTACCAAATTACCTCTCGTTATATTGAGATTGCTATTGTCTCTTTCTTCTTCCTTGCATTTGGTAACTATCGGTTGTCTTGAAAATCTGTTTTCCTATAAAATGCCTATGCATAGGAAGTATGTTAGACTTAGATGTGACTTTCACATGCTTTATGATGCTCTCGTTGTGCTTCAATTCTTGTCTTTTGTGTGAGCATAATTGAATTATCAATGCCTAGCTAAGGGCGTTAAACAATAGCACTTGTTGGGAGCCAACCCAACGAATCTATCCTTTTTCTGTCTGTTTTGTCTTTTCCACACTTTCATAATTCTGTTATGATTGTGTTTTTTGTGTTTCTTTTGCGTTTGTGCCAAGTAAAACCGTTATGATTAGTCTTGGGGATGATCGTTTGATCATGCTGGAAAAGACAGAAACTTTCTGCTCACAAAAAGAATTTTCATTTTTTTTCTGTGAGAGCTTTTGAGTTGATTCTTTTTTCTGCTGATTGCTACGCAAATTCTTCAGACTGTCGTAATTGTTCAGAATTTTTGAAGTACCATAAGTATACGAAGTATACAGATTGCTACAGACTTGTCTGTTGTTAACAGATTCTATTTTTGTTGAGTTGGTTGCTTATTTTGACGAAACTATGGATAGTATCGGGGGGGATTAGCCATGGAAGATTGAAAATACAGTAACCCAACATCAACATAAGTAGAATTTAAGTTTGCTAAAGTACCTAAGGAAGCTTTCTTATACTACTGATATCACGAGTTTCTGTTTAAGTTTCGTGTTGTGAAGTTTTCAAGTTTTGGGTGAAGTTCTTATGGACAAAGAGATAAAGAGTGGAAAGAGCTCAAGCTTGGGGATGCCCAAGGCACCCCAAGTTGATTCAAGGATGCCGAAAAAGCCTAAGCTTGGGGATGCCCCGGGAAGGCATCCCCTCTTTCGTCTTCAATCCATCGGTAACGTTACTTGGGGCTATATTTTTATTCACCACATGTTATGTGTTTTGCTTGGAGCGTCTTGTATCGTAGGAGTCTTTTATTTTTGTTGTGTCACAATCTTCCTTGCTGCACACCTAGAGAGAGAGACATGCACTCACCGTGATTTTGTCGAGCTTCACTTATATCCTTTGGTTAGGCAATTCAGCTCACATGTGTTTCACTTATATCTTTTGAGCTAGTTGATTTTGCTCTGTGTGTTTCACTTCTATCTTTTAGAGCACGGAAGTGTGTGGCGTGGTAGTTGATATATTCTATGAAAGTAGTCTCAAAAGGGGTAGTTATCCAAAGGGATATGAAAACTTCCACCTTCATGTGCATTGAGTAGTTAGAGAAGTTTGATTCATCTCAATTAGTTTTGAGTTGTGGTTGTGGTAATATTGAAGTTATACTAGTAAGGTGTTGTGGATCTAGAAATACTTGTGTTGAAGTTAGTGATTCCTGTAGCATGCACACATGGTGAACCGCTATGTGATGAAGTCTGAGCATGATTAGTTTATTGATTGTCATCCTTTGTGTAGCGGTCGGGATCGCGCGATGGTTTATACCTACCAACCCTTCCCCTAGGAGTATGTGTTGAATGCTTTGTTTCGATTACTACTAAAACTTTTGCAACAAGTATATGAGTTCTTCATGACTAATGTTGAGTCCATGGTTTAGATGCACTTTCACCTTCCACCATCACTATCTTCTTTAGTGTTGTGCTACATCACCCTTTCCTCTTCAAGGGAACACCAACGCAAGGCTCCAAGGCCGCGGGGGAATCCTTTGCATACTTACCAAGGAAATCCCTATAGGCGTAGCCAGCAGCACTAGTCATATCAACTATATGATTCATGATCGACCTTTCGGTCTCTTGTGTTCCGAGGCCATGTCTGCACATGCTAGGCTCGTCAAGTTTAACCCGAGTGTTCCGCGTGTGCAACTATTTTGCACCCGTTGTATGTGAACGTCGAGTCTATCACACCCTATCATCATGTGGTGTCTCGAAACGACAAACTGTCGCAACGGTGCACAGTCGGGGAGAACACAATTTCATCTTGAAATTTTAGTGAGGTATCACCTTATAATGCTACTGTCGTTCTAAGCAAGATAAGGTGCATAAAAGGATTAACATCACATGCAATTCATAAGTGACATGATATGGCCATGATTTTGTGCTTCTTGATCTCCATCACCAAAGCACGGGCATGATCTTCTTGTCACCGGCGCCACACCATGATCAGGGCCGCCTCCAGGAATTCGGGGGCCCGATGCAAAAAGCAAAATGGGCCCCTAGCATTTAAAAAATACAATAACACAAGCATAATCATCTAATTATTGAAATAAAATTAATGTTATTTCATACAATGCATAAACAATTCTCAAGTATAAATACAAAATACTAAAACCAATAAACTGACCTCATGCTCTATGCTTTATTGAAAAGTGTCATCCGTCTTGTGTTTCTTGAAATGAAATCTTTAATTATATCTTCATAGTTAATCTTTTTCATGACACCATTTTCAAGTGCTATTGTTTCACTAGAATGCATGATTATTTCTGAACTTCGGCGAGTAGACAAAAAATCATTCCAAAACATATTGGTAAAATATTAACACAACTTTGTAATTTGTATCAAAATTAGAGAAAATGATAAGAGTGTAGGGAGAGAACCACACTCCTTCTCTTCCTGTTGGGAGGCACTGCGGTAGTGACGGTCGTCCGCCGGCATGGTGGCGGCATGCGTCTGCTTCTGCTTGTTGCCTTGCTACGCCTCAAACCTGCAAAGCGATTGCCGACGCCGATTCAGTACAAAGAGAATAGGAAGCAGAGGTTACGGAACATAGTGCGCTGGGGCTTTCCTTTCGTATATACAATAGCTAGATCAATCCACTTTTTTCTTTAGCAACGCTAGATCGATCCACTCTAGTACGCTGCGCAAAGCCGAAGCCTCAAGTGGACCAGGTCACCAGGCCCAAGAAGGCCGAAGCAGTTTTCAGGAACGTTCAAGCTTCAGGCAACGAACTCGTATATTGATTTGGGCTCAAACTGATTTTTTTTCCAGAGTATACATATACATATGGACCCTAGTAGGGGGCCCCAGGATTTTGGGGCCCGTGTGCAAGCGCATAGCTTGCACAGGCCCCTCAACGACCCTGACCATGATCTCCATCATCGTGCCGCCATCGAGGTTGTCATGCTATCTATGCTATTACTACTAAAGCTACAACCTAGAGACATAGTAAACGCATCTGCAAACACAAACTTTAGTTTAAAGACAACCCTATGGCTCCTGCCGGTTGCCGTAGCATCGACATGCAAGTCGATATTAACTAGTACAACATGATCATCTCATACATCCAATATATCACATGACGTCATTGGCCATATCATATCACAAGCATACCCTGCAAGAGAGGGAGATTGGATCCACATACCCTTGTAGATCGCTAAGCGGGAAGCGTTAATAAACGCGGTTGATGTAGTGGTACAGCTTCGTGATTCAAATCACCATCGTCCCACGATCCTTTCTGATCTAGCGCCGAACGGACGGCACCTCCGCGTTCAGCACACGTACAGCTCGATGACGATCTCGGCCTTCTTGATCCAGCAAGAGAGATGGAGAAGTAGATGAGTTCTCCGGCAGCCTGACGGCGCGCCGGTGGTGGTGATGATCTACTCCTGCAGGGCTCCGCCCGAACTCCGCAGGAATCTGATCTAGAGGAAGAACTACGTGGTATAGGTTTGAGTTGCACGTGGCAAAGTTATGTCTCAAAAGCCCTAAAACCACCAATATATATAGGAGGAGGGGAGGGGCTATCCTTGGGGCTCAAGGGAGCCCCAAGGGCGCCAGCCGATTGGCAGGAGGTGGACTCCCACCCCAATTCGGTTTGGGGGAAGGAGTCCACTCCTTCCTTCCCACCTCCCTCTTTCCTTGTTTTTTCTTTTCCTTTGGTTTTTTCTCCTTGTGGCCCCATAGCCCACTTGGGCTGGCCTCACCAGCCCACTAAGGGCTGGTGCGCCACCCTAGGGCTACCGGGATAACTCCCGGGTGGGTGGGCCCCTATCGGTGAATACCCGGAACCCATTCGTCACTCCCGGTACACTACCGGTAATGCCCAAAATCTTTCCGATGACCAAATGAAACCATCCTATATATCAATCTTCATTTCCGGACCATTTCGGAAACCCTCGTGACGTCCGTGATCTCATCCGGGACTCCGAACAATCTTCGGTCACCAACACATATAACTCAACTATACTAAAACATCATCAAACCTGAAGTGTGCAGACCCTGCGGGTTCAAGAACTATGTAGACATGACCCGATACACTCTTCGGTCAATATCCAATAGCGGGACTTGGATGTCCATATTGGATCCTACATATTCTACGAAGATCTTATCGGTTGAACCTCTGTGCCAAGGATTCATATAATCCCGTATAACATTCCCTTTGTTCTTCGGTATGTTACTTGCCCGAGATTTGATCGTCGGTATCCCTATACCTATTTCAATCTCGTTACCGGCAAGTCTCTTTACTCGTTCCGTAATACAATATCCCATGACTTACACTTGTGTTACATTGCTTGCAAGGCTTGTATGTGATGTTGTATTACCGAGTGGGCCCCGAGATACCTCTCCATCACACGAAGTGACAAATCCCAGTGTTGATCCATGCTAACTCAACGGACACCTTCGGAGATACCTGTAGAGCAACTTTATAGTCACCCAGTAACGTTGTGATGTTTGATACACACAAGGTATTCCTTCGGTTTTAGTGAGTTACATGATCTCATGGTCATAGGAATGAATACTTGACACGCAGAAAACAATAGCAACAAAATTACACGATCACATGCTACGTTCATAGTTTGGGTCTAGTCCATCACATGATTCTCCTAATGATGTGATCCAATAATCAAGTGACAACACTTGCATATGGTCAGAAAACCTTAACCATCCTTGATCAACTGGCTATCCAACTAGAGGCTTGCTAGGGACATTGTTTTGTCTATATATCCACACATGTATCTATGCTTTCATTGAATACAATTATAGCATGGATAATAAATGATTATCTTGAAATAGGAAATATAATAATAACTATTTTATCATTGCCTCTAGGGCATATTCCAATAGCAGCTTCATCCTCCAGTGTGAGGACAAGTTACAATGATGATATCGTGCCACCGGAGTTGTTCCATGAGGTGGACACGACACGTGCCATGGCATACTCGTGTTCAGATTTCCTTATGGCGGCAGGTATTAAGGATAAGTTTGATAACCTTTGCGCAGATGCAGGTTTGACACATCTCGTAACACGACGTGTACAACAATATCCAAAACTCACCTATTATTTTGTCAACTTGTTTAGATATAATGATAAAACTTCTATGATTGTATTCCGATTATATGAGGATGTCTTTACCATGTATTTGGCTGAATTTTCTGATGCTATAGGTGTGCGGAATGTCAGGACGACGACCAAAATGAATGTTCAGCCCTACGAGCTGAAATCCCTATTCGCTTTCCTTTGCAGTAAGGACCCGCGAGAAATTCACCGGGGAAAAATCTGCAGCATCTTGTTCCCTCACATCAGGTATTTCGCATACTATATTGCTTGAGGGTGTTAGCCCGTGACAACACGAGCAACATTTCGGCTCCGGATCTCGCTATCTTGGTAGTTGCCCTCTTAGGAGATAACACGTATAATATTGGTGCTTTGATTGCTCATCGCCTCGTCGCTAACAGCGGCAAAGGGCCTCACTTTGGTGGCATTTATGCCACGCTTATCCTCGAGCACCTTGGGCGCACTGTACATGCGGATGATGTGCCTTTTCCATACATAAACTTTGATCTTACCGCTATGAAGAGGCATGAGTTTGTTACTAGGACTTCCGAGTTTGGTAACCTTGTTTATGTTATGAGGTTTGGCGAGCTTACTACTCGTGAGATCCGTCTTCCTGCACCACTTTTGTTTGATTACACTAGCAGGAACGGGTGGTCTTTCTGTTGGAATTATGCCCTAGAGGCAATAATAAATAAAGTTATTATTATAATTCCTGTATCAAGATAATCGTTTATTATCCATGCTATAATTGTATTGAATGAAGACTTATATACATGCGTGGATACATAGACAAAAGACTGTCCCTAGCAAGCCTCTAGTTGGCTAGCCAGTTGATCAAAGATAGTCAGGGTCTTCTGATTATGTACAAGGTGTTGTTGCTTGATAACTGGATCACGTCATTAGGAGAATCACGTGATGGACTAGACCCAAACTAATAGACGTAGCATGTTGATCGTGTCATTTTGTTGCTACTGTTTTCTGCGTGTCAAGTATTTGTTCCTATGACCATGAGATCATATAACTCACTGACACCGGAGGAATGCTTTGTGTGTATCAAACGTCGCAACGTAACTGGGTGACTATAAAGATGCTCTACAGGTATATCCGAAGGTGTTCGTTGAGTTAGTATGGATCGAGACTGGGATTTGTCACTCCGTGTGACGGAGAGGTATCTCGGGGCCCACTCGGTAATACAACATCACACACAAGCCTTGCAAGCAAAGTGACTTAGTGTAAGTTGCGGGATCTTGTATTACGGAATGAGTAAAGAGACTTGTCGGTAAACGAGATTGAAATAGGTATGCGGATACTGACGATCGAATCTCGGGCAAGTAACATACCGAAGGACAAAGGGAATGACATACGGGATTATATGAATCCTTGGCACTGAGGTTCAAACGATAAGATCTTCGTAGAATATGTGGGATCCAATATGGGCATCTAGGTCCCGCTATTGGATATTGACCGAGGAGTCACTCGGGTCATGTCTGCATAGTTCTCGAACCCGCAGGGTCTGCACACTTAAGGTTCGACGTTGTTTTATGCGTATTTGAGTTATATGGTTGGTTAACGAATGTTGTTCGGAGTCCCAGATGAGATCACGGACGTCACGAGGGTTTCCAGAATGGTCCGGAAACGAAGATTGATATATAGGATGACCTCATTTGATTACCGGAAGGTTTTCGGAGTTACCGGGAATGTACCGGGAATGACGAATGGGTTCCGGGTGTTCACCGGGGGGGGGGGGGGGGGGGGAACCCACCCCGGGGAAGCCCATAGGCCTTGGGGGTGGCACACCAGCCCTTGGTGGGCTGGTGGGACAGCCCAAGAAGGCCCTATGCGCCAAAGTATAAGAAATCAAAGAGAAAGAAAAAAAAGGGGAGGTGGGAAAGGAGAGAAGGACTCCACCTTCCAAACCTAGTTAGATTCGGTTTGGAAGGGGAGGACTTCCCCCCTTGGCTCGGCCGACCCCCTTGGGGCTCCTTGAGCCTCAAGGCAAGGCCCCTCCCCTCCCACCTATATATACGGAGGTTTTAGGGCTGATTTGAGACGACTTTTCCACGGCAGCCCGACCACATACCTCCACGGTTTTTCCTCTAGATCGCGTTTCTGCGGAGCTCGGGCGGAGCCCTGCCGAGATCAGATCACCACCAACCTCCGGAGCGCCATCACGCTGCCGGAGAACTCATCTACCTCTCCGTCTCTCTTGTTGTATCAAGAAGGCCGAGATCATCGTCGAGCTGTACGTGTGCTGAACGCGGAGGTGCCGTCCGTTCGGCACTAGATCGTGGGACGGATCGCGGGACGGTTCGTGGGACGGATCACAGGACGGTTTGTGGGACGGTTCGCGGGGCGGATCGAGGGACGTGAGGACATTCCACTACATCAACCGCGTTCACTAACGCTTCTGTTGTGCGATCTACAAGGGTACGTAGATCGGAAATCCCCTCTCGTAGATGGACATCACCATGATAGGTCTTCGTGCGCGTAGGAAATTTTTTGTTTCCCATGCGGCGTTACCCAACACTTTCACCTCGACTGCGTTGGACGAGTTCGTGATCCAGTAGAAGTTCTACAATCCCATGGAGGAGGTTGCCCCCGAGGAAGAAGAACCTTCTCCTTGGGAGGCCAGTCGGGCATCAGTGTATGCGCCCGAGGCCTCGTATGATTCTTGGAGCCACCAGTACCACTCCGGAGCCGGAGGAAGCTCCTGGAGCCCGCAGTAGCCGAGCTCAAATTAGGCCAAAAGCCTAAGCTTGGGGGAGTACATATCCTTATCCCCTTTCATTGTACCTTCTGTATTATCCTTTGTAAGTCTTTTCAGAGTTTGTCCCTATTCTTCTTTCTTCTCTCTTTGCAAAAACAACAAAAAGATTTCCCTTTTCTTTTGCTTTTGCTTAACCTTTGGAAAACCCAAAAATATTTCTTTTCTTTCTTAATTTGCTTTGTTTGCAGAGTTCAGCTCACGTCCATGGTTGCACTTGCGCTTGATTATATCTTTCTACGTTCGATCGTGCAAGTGACAAAGCAATAATGACGAAGATCGACGGAAGGAATGCAACAAGGAAAGCCGATATGAACTCTATTTGTTTCTACTTTTGTACATATGCCTGTAGTTATGATCTAGAGACCAGCTTGTAGCGACATTGTGCTATGATTAGAATGCTCTCCCAGTAGTTCATGCTTTCTTTGTGACTAGTCTCAATAGCTGGAGTGCATAATGTGTTATTGAAATGATTAGAATGCATTGCATTGTTCATGGTTTGGCATATTAGAGTGGTATTTCCTTTCGAAGAGTTTTTGGATTGACTTGGCACATGCTTACATGTTTATGACTAGTAGTCTATCAAGCCTTGACGGTCTTTTTATTTCAGAATAGTTATATCGCTTTCATGCCCGATTCAATGTTGCTTTGTCGCTCTGCATGATTATGACCGTTATTGCTCTCTAGTTGGTCGTTTCCCCGTCTTTTGCTAGCCTTCACCAGTACTAAGCGGACTGACTGCTTGTGCATCCAAAATCCTTGAAACCAATTGCGCCATATGAGTCCACCATACCTACCTATATGCAGTATTTATGTGTCGTTCTAAGTAAATTTGCATGTGTTGTGTTCTAAATTTTCAATTAATATTTTGTTTTGTATGCCCGAATCGCTCATGTAGTGACTAGGGGCTATCAGTATCTTCCATGCTAAGTAGGTTATTCTCAAGAATTGTGTTGATTCACTATCATTCACGAGAAAGTGCCTGGTAACTGGGATACCTAGTTCCATGCTCAAAGTCAAATCAAATTTAATGAAACAAAATTCCCCCAGGATTGTTGTTTGTATGGACGGTACCCGTGGATTCGGCCCGCCGTGGAGTGTGATCGATTGGTGGAGGGGGAGTTAAAACTTTACTTTTCTGTTTGGAAACCGCATATAATGTATTTAGCATGGAAGATATTGAGATCTCTTAGTTGTTACGTTGACAATGAAAGCATACCGGCCAAAATTTTGATTTATCTCTGTTTTTAAAGCTCAAGCTCTGGCACCTCTGCAAATCAATGCTTCCCTCTACGAAGGGCCTATCCATTTTACTTTTCTGTTGAGTCGTCCTCTTCTCATAAAAGCACCAACTATAGAGAGAATAGTTGTCATTCTGAGTGTAATGTGCATTGTCCCAAAGCACCACATTGTCTTCTGCATTATTGTGATATTGCTTATTCTGAAATATTTATTTCTATTCTCCTTTAAAACTCCGAAGGAGCGTCTGCATTTATGTTTTGCTTCACTAATAGGGGCTAGTGAGATACCACTCTAGTATATCCAAGTCATGAGCACTGTGGTCTTGTTATGCTTTTCAGTTACACATTATTCATTCTTAGTTGTTTGAAACTCTTCACATGATCGAAGGATTTCTTCGTGCATTGTCTTTCTAGCATTACTTCAATACTTGTTGGACTTGTTCGTAGTGCATGCTTATATATATCTGATGAAGCAAAAGAGTTTGTCAAGTTTCTTTGTCGCGTTCAGTTCGTTGAACTGGATTGCTTGAGGACAAGCAATATGCTAAGCTTGGGGGAGTTGATACGTCCCAAACGTATCGACTTTTCCAAACACTTTTGCTATTGTTTTGGCCTCATTCTTGCATGATTTGAATGAAACTAACCCGGACTGACGCAGTTTTCAGCAGAGCTGCGTGTATGGTTTTCTTGTGTGCATGAAAGTGAATATTTAGACGTCCCAGAAACTTCCCAGAAAAAATAGAGAAAATCCACGCACCGGGAGGGACCATGGGCCAGAAGATAGGCCAAAGGGGAGCCACAGGGCCCCCAGGCGACCTGCTGGCGTGGCCTGCCCCCTAGCCGCGCCGGGGGGCGCCTGGGTGGGGCCCACCCCCTCTGGTGCCCTACTCTCGCTCCTATTTTTACCTGTGACGAGGAAATTCCAGAACAGAAGTCGTTTTGCAAGTTCTCGACGCGGAGCCGCCGCCACCCTCGGTTCTTCTTCGGGAGAGCTAATCTGGAGGCTGTTTTGTCCTCCAGAGCGGAGAAATCGTCGCCATCGTCATCACCATCACCACTCCATCATCCTTCCATGGCCTCTCCCATCATGTGTGAGTAATTCCTTGATGTAGGTGAAGGGGATGGGAGAGATTGGATGAGTTAGATCATTAATAGTTCGTCGGATTGTTGGGGGCATGTTGCCTATAATCTACTATGGTGTTTATCATCTTTGCTACTACTTGTTACTCTTAATGCTTGTCACTTTGGGCCCGAGTGCCATGATTTTAGATCTGAATACCTTATGTTTTCATGAATATATTTGTGTTCTATATCCTATCTATGAGTAGTATGCGCCTATTATAGTCCGGAACCGGCGATCCCAATGGTGACAGCTTGGGACACCAAAGGGGATGGGCTATAGTTTGAGGATTCCATGTATCCATTGTTTGTTAATGCTTTGTTTCGGTGCTCTTTGACATGAGCACCTTAATATCCATAAGTTCCATTTGGCCCCGTTGATAGTGGGATGGTAGGACAAAAGATGTCGTGCAAGTTCTTATTGCAAGAACGTACGACTACCTCAGAATACATGCCTAATGTTTGATATATGCCTAGATTATCATTACTTTTCTGTGTGTCTTGCCCGAAGTTAAATACATGATATCTCTTATCCATGACCAACCATCCATCTCCTTAGCCTACTGTGTTTTAATCATGTTGTTCACAAATAGCTTTACTTTCGCTGTTTTACTTTTGTTGCTTTGCCACTATTATTTCCGTTGCCACCATCATTTCCATATCACCGTTGCTACTAATATTTCGTTGCCAAGCAAGTACCTTTCAGGTGCGGTTAAATTGACAACTCAACTGTTAATGCTTACAAATATTCTTTGGCTCCCCTTCTGTCGAATCAATAAATTGGGTGAACTTACCCGCGAAGACTGTTGCGATCCCCTACACTTGTGGGTTATCACCCGTCGACTTCAAGTTCCGTGTGTACATCACCTTGAATCAACCCCGCGTCATAGTCTTGTCGAAGCCACACAAGCCATCGGGCCTGCGCCGCGTGTTTCCATGCCCAGAAGTCGGTTACCATCAGCATCATGCTCCTATGTCGTCGTCGCCGATCCCACCACGTCTTCCGTATCAAGCGACTTGTGTCGATCCGTCAGACTATCCAGTCCGACCCAGCCAAACTTGTCTGAGTGCATGACACGCTCCACGCTCGCAAATCATCTTTCGCGAATTACCGTCCGTCACACGATTTCCATCTTAGCTGGTTTGACTTCCTGCAATAACGCCTTCAAGCATCCCTCTTGTGCCAACAAATCTTTCGCCCTTGTCTGTCATAACCCAAGGTTTTCGATTTCGTTGAACTTCTCCACCTCAAACCTGGTACCCGTTGGCGCCATGGTTCTTTGTACAATTGACCCTGCGAAAAATTAACTGATCTTTCCATGCAATGCCTCGAGTACACGAACAGAAGATTCGCGTATTAATTGGTCTTCACGTGAGCAACTCCTCTCTTGGCTTAACTCGCGATGCTGGCTAATTGCTTTGCCAAAGCCTGATGCTAATTCCCGATGGATGCACAACGTGTTGTTCTTTTCCTTCTGCCCGAATTGATCTGCTCTTGCCTTACGTATCATGGGTGGAGACTCGGTCTCCTTTTATTCAAAAACAAATATGTGAAGCTATCGAACCTGCATCACATACCTTTAACGCATAGCCTAGCCAGCTCTTTCCATGCCATGGTCCACCAGCACAACACATGCACGCACTAGCTAGCCCCGTTGGGCCAGCCCACTGTGCTCACGGCTTCAGCTGTCTGGCCTGCCATGCACGACTGTAGGCTCGCATCCAGGGGAGCTCCTAGTCAGCACCTTCAGCGCCAACTAGGAGTTGCGGCGCCCACACAGCGGCGCTGTTGGGCCAGCCCAATACGGGGGATTGCTCAACAGGAAATTAAAGAAAAATTCCGACAGGACCAGAAAGCGAACCTACAACCTCATCTAAACTGCTACGTTCCAAGGACCACTCAGCCCCTTGGGCAGGTGTGAACATTTACATTAAACTTTTACTAGTCGACTACGGGATAAAAAAAGAAAAATTCATGAAATCAAAAATATTCATGTACTTTAAAAAAGCATTCACAAACGTCAAAACAATGACAAATTTAGTCAAAAACATAAAATATAAAAAAGTTCATAAATTTTAGGAAAAAATCGAATTTGAAAACAGTTCATCAATTTCGAAAAAAGTTCACCAAATTTGGAAAAAAAATCATCCAATTTTTTATAAAATAATTGAAAACGAAAAAGTTCATCAAATTCGAACAAAAAGAGTTCATTGCTTTCGAAAAAAGTTCATTGATTTCACGAATTTTAGAATATGTTCCCCGATTTTAAAAAAAGTTCACCCATTTCAAAAAAAGTTCACAAATTTCAAATTAATGATTTTTTTTAGAAAAGTTAATGGATTTTTAAAAAGTTCATCACATCTAAAAATAGTTCATCAAATTTGAAAAAAGTTCAACGAACCTGAAAAATATTCAACGGAATAAAAAAGGTGATTTTTAAAAAGTTTATCCAACTTGAAAATAGTTCATCAAGTTTGAAAAAAGTTCACCAAATTTGAAAAAAGTTCGTTGAATTTGAAAAATACTCATGTATTTTGGAAAGGACAATCAATGGATTTGAAAAAAGTTCATTAGATTTGAGAAAAGGTTCACCAAATTTGAATAAAAACTCATCAAATTTGAATAAATTTTAACAATTTTGAAAAAGTTCATTGAAAGTGAAAAAAATAATGGATTAAAAAAAGTTCTACGGATTTGAAAATAGTTCATCGAATTTGAAAAAAGTTCATCGAACTTGAAAAATGTTCAACGAAACTGAAAAAAATGATTTTCGAAAATTTCATACAATTTGAAAATAATTCATCAAGTTTGAAAAAATTTCATCAAAAATTAAAAATCAAATCATCAAATCTGAAAAAACGTACATCAAATTTGAAAAAAAACATCAATTTTTTAAAAAAAATCATGAATTTGAAACAAAATAAACATACGAGAAAGAAGAAGGAAAAAAAAGGAAAGAGAAAAAACAGAAACGAAAAAAGAAGAAAAGGGGAAGAAAGAAAAAAAGAAAAATGTAGGAAGTATAAGAAAAGGCGGAAAAGATAATAATAAGCATATCAGTTGTCCTGGCGTGATGGTTTCCGTGTCCGTGTAGGATGGCGAGGTCTCCGGTTCGATCCGAAAATAAAATGATGAGGGCCAAACGTTGCTAAATCTTCTTGAGAGGACGAGGAACGCCCACATCGAGTGGCGGAGCCAGGAAAATAAAATGATGAGGGCCAAACGTTGATAAATCTTCTTGAGAGGACGAGTCCATTAAAAGTCCCTGCTCCCCCCTCCTCCTTCTGTCTCCGCCATTGCTCACACCGTAGGTGCCTTGCTGCTGCAACACGCACGCGAGCCTTCCGCCGATCCGACGCCTGCTGCAATTGCTACTTTCCTATCTCGCCAAGAACCATGCCGCTGACGGCTGCATCTCCGGAGATCTCGGTAGGGCGAGGTTGGGCACTCGTCCTACCTTGATTTTCTCCGATCTTTTTTACCAAGCGCTAATTGTTTGTTTAGATGATCGGGCGCTAAAGAATTGATGGAAACTAAAACCGGATGAGAAAATTAGGTGTCTCCCGTGTCATTTGGCCGAACCCACTTTATTGGGTTGTATCTGTACGCATGTCACGCAGTAATCACGCTTGATCCTGTCCTCCAAAGTCCCAAGTCGCTCGATCTAGTTTCAGTCGACAGGAGGTTCTTTCGTTCGTCATCAATCCTGTCCTACACGTCGCTCGAACCCTGTCCCTGCGGTCAGCAGGAATGCGCAGGCCGGCGGCTAAGCAGGAGCGGCCATGGACTCGAACCGGCACCTGGCGGCGGCCGCGTTCATCGGCGAGCAAGCTTTGGCATTTCTTTTTTGGTTACTGACCGCCCCACCTCAATTTATTTTCGTCCTCCGCCACTGATTGGCATGCACTCTATCGTTAACAAATGATTAATGGATGGCACTACTCCATTGATCTAAGTTCGACCTTGATCTTGCGCTCTAAATGTTAATTATGAGCTCTTTATATACCAACAATTAACCCGACCAAGAAATGATCCGTTGATCTATATACGACGATCTACGGGATAAGCTAGCAGCGACTCATGCATGGCAGCCTCCTACGGCAGCATGCATGATGCATGCACGCACATGAGATCGATCGAGCTAGTCGTCGCCGTTCTACTACTGCACTGCACTACGTAGCGTGCGCGTGTAATACATGTCTGCTTGCTACGAGCGGAACCACCCGAGGTCGAGCCGGCTGGGCTCGTAGCCAGCGGCTTGCGTCGGCTGCTGCGGCGGCGACGGTGCAGCGCCCTCGCCGCCGTCGGGCACCTTGGCGAACCGTCCCTTGACGCGCGGCCGCATCTCGGCGTAGGCCTTGCGGGACGCGTACCGGATCTGCTTCTCGTACCGCCGCCTCTTCCGCTTCTCTTTGTACCGCATCAGCTTCGCCTCCCGCAGCTCCGTTGGTGCCGGTACGTCGCCGACGACGCCGCCGCCGCCGCTCGGGCCAGCAGAGTACGCGCCACTGTTGGCCAGCCCCGCCGCAGTGTCGTCGTTTGGGTCGACGACCGAGCTGGCCGCGGCTTCCGTGAACGTCAACGTTTCTCTCCCGCAATAAGGCATCTGAAAATTAATACGTGAAACTATGAGGGTATGCTAGAAATGAGCTAATGTAGCTCGCTCCTTATTTCGGAAAACAAAAGCTAACGAGGCTGTGAACTGCGTTCATAAAACAACGGAAATGTTATCTGGCTGACGTTCGCTGGAAGAGCATGGCATTTCGAATGTTTTTTTCTTTACAGTTTTAGTTGTACCGAGGACAACATGGAATTTTCTGGAAGAAGGTTAACTTTGAGTCTTATTTCTAGAAAATGCCATGTTGTTGTGAAAAACCTTTCATCCCTCAATCAACTAAAATTGTCATCAAAACGTTCGCAAATGCCGCCTCCTTCTACGAATCTCAGCCAGATATGAGGTCCTAAAACAATGCATAACGCTCCCCATATGGAAGAATGTAAAAGAAAACCAAAATAAAATGGTGTTTTCGTTTGCACCGGGTTAATTGAAATGGACTCATTGTGAACATGCACATCGATTATTGGAATGTAAAGTTTGCATTCTGTGAGAGGGTTTAGTTTATCCAAATTGCAGTGAGAAGTTCTTTATCTCTATACATCTTAAAAACAGACATTACTAGTGTGGGCCGAGGGTGGAAAAGTAAGTTTTTTTTTTTTGGAAAAGTCAGTGATAGATATGTTTTTTACATTTTTGATGTCTATATTTTGCCAATCTCTTTTGTATTGTATTAATTATGCAGTATAATTCTGAACCTTCAAAGGCTAGGGTAATTACAGGTTATGTATAATTCTTCCAAAAAAAATGTTCTTGCCACTACTATAGCTCATCATTAGCATATCATCTTGGATTGTAGAGAAAAGACAACACAAACTGTTCATGCATATACATGGCCTACCTAGCTCTTACAATAAACAGTCTGAAGTGTAATCGACCACTAATTAACAATTTGCACCACACGCAGAAATATTTGAGAGAGCATGTGGCAGAATATAGGGTACAAGTGTGTTCTCTAAGCTGTATTTGTTGCCTTTTTTTAATAGAACAAAAAACACGAAGTAATCTGCATATGCGTACGGAAAAATAAATTTATCGGGGGTCAAGCATGAGAATCGAACCACTCACGATTGTGGCGGCGGACGTGACCGGGTTGCCGCCGCCGAGCCCCAGAATGGCCGTGTCCACGACATCTCGGCTCAGCGGCACCGGCACCGGCACGTCGAACGTGAGGCCGTGTCCGGGCTGGTACTCGGCGTACGCGTCGAACGACTGGCGACGCTGCAGTTGCTCGGTGACCGCCGAGCGGTGCTGCAGGCGGTCCTCGCCGCCGATGGGTGCGTGGTCGTTGAACAGCCAGGCCACGCTCTCGTGGTCTTCCTGCCCGAAGAACTGGAACTCCTGCAGCCCCACCGCCGCCGCGCCGCCGCCTCCGCTGACGACGTCGACGGCCGCCGGCTCCTCCGCCGCCTGGCCGAACATCCCGGGGAAGCCCCGGTTCAGGTCGGCCACCCCGCACCGCGCCGCTGCAACCCCTCTCCCGCGCTGCAGCAGGCAGGAGCAGTCCTCAGAGCCCCCGCCACACACGCGGCACGCGGCGCCCGACGCCGCCGACATCGTGCGCGCCCAACGCGCCTCCCCTCCACACACAAACCCGACCCCCGACGCTGGCTAGCTCTACCACTCCTCCGGTACGCGTGGCGCGGGAGGTCCTGGCACTGCGCTCCACTTGCTAATTTGCTTCCATCAGCTTGCTCCACTGCGAATGATGAGCTCGAGTTGAATCTTGCAAGGGAGAAAAAGTGTTTGTGTTTGTGCGTGTGCGTGCGTGTGTGGATGAGATGAAGCGAGTAGCTAGGGCAGGGAGGGAGGGAATAAGTATGGGTGGGTGGCGAATGGGAGAGGAGGAATAGATATGTGCGATGGGAGGGTTCCTTACGTGGCAGATCCGCAGCCACCTTTCTCCTGAGATCACTTGGCCGCTTCCCATTGGCTTGCCACCCTAGGCTGCAGATCTTGGAGGATTTTCTGCGCACAACCCGGCTATACATATGCATGTGTTGTGTTCTCTCGCGGTCTTGTTGCAAGGGAGAAGTGACAATAGAAACCACTACCTCCGATCCATAATAAGTGTCGCAGTTTTGAAATAATCCTAGTTTAAAACTATGACATTTATTTTGGATCGCAAAAAGTAAATGATGGTTGATCGCAAAAAGTAAATGATGGTTGTTTCTATAGATTCAACTGTGGACTTGTTGGGCTGAGCGACTGCCAAAGCTGTTGTGACGAGAAAGTTGATGGAGTCAAGGTTAGCTGTTTCGTAATGCAGCTGTGGAAACGGCTGTGGGCTGATGAAAAGCTTGAAATGCCCTTAGAGTGCTAAGGTCGGTTCCCGCTAGCGTCAAGGGAGTTTTGAAGATCGGATTGACTTGAGGCTGGCTCATCTGAACTCTCAAGGATGAGACTAACAATGTGACATGGAAATTTCGTGAAGGAACGAGTTCAAGGAGACCACAGCAAGGTGATGTTGGAGTTGGCAACATCCTCTTCACGTTGGCCAATTGCCTGGATGTGGTGCGTAGGCCAACAACAACAATAGGTCGTGGGATGATACCTAGGAGGTAGATGGGAGTTAGATGAGTGGATGGGCCTGAGTAATTAATAAAATTCTCATCGAGGGCGGCATAAGTTTGTAGCGATCGATTTATATTGGCTGGCGAAATCGACATTCATCTAAATGGATCTTCCGCATCGACGGAGTCCTAATGGCGCGACGGTTTTGCCTAGGATGCTATCGGTGATTGGTGAGACTATGTGACCCACACATCACACATGCATGCACACGAGCACCCAACACGCACCCATGCAAACTTCACCGGGACGCACACAAGCACAACGCCCGCACACACGCACATCAAGCACCCACGTGGAACCGGGGAGGGCATTTCCTTCGTAGTTTTCAAAAGGGTGTGGGTTAGCGATGGGATTCAGTTGTAAGCAAAGCAACTTTGCATCTGGAGTAATTCCGAGCTAGATTTGGCATCTAACACGTAAAATGGCTCAAATTCGATTTGGGTTGCGGATCCACAACTGGTCTAATTTAGTTGTTTGCTGTAGCTTCGGTTTTTTCTCATCTGAATCTAGTTGCCAAAGCTGATGGGGAAGGAAGACAAGAAGGTGTGAAAGGCTCACATCAATGAAGACAACCATAGGCGAAAGAAAGCCAAATGATAGATACGATGTAAGGAGTAGGGATTGCCATGTAATGGATGCACATATGAGCTAATCTAAGGTAAGCTCTCCAATGGAACTAGTGGGGGTGCATCCAACTTGTTTGCTCATGAAGACCTAGAGCCCATTTGAGGAGGCTCGTCATTGGAATATGCAAACCAAGTTCTATAGTGTAAAGGTGCCCACATAGTTATGCATGAATAATAATCTCCATGTAGTACCAATATAGCAATGGAGTACGAGTGTGGATCTTTCAAAAGGAATAGTAGTGTTGCCCTTCTCTCTTTTTATTTCTTTTCTCTTTTTTTAATTTTTTTTGTGGCCTCTTTGGCTCTTTATTTTTATCTCTTATTTGTGCTCTTTGGGATCTTTTGTTTTGTCCACTTTGGGATCTTTTCCTCACTTATGGGCAACACTCTATGTTTTACATGAATAAAAATAAAAATCATCACACTTTATAAGAAGTACTCAACATGAAGACAAGTGCAACTATCATGATGTATGCAAATGTATGCCTGTGCCAGTGTAGTAGGATGTGTAATGATATTAGCGCGTCATGTAGCAATAATTGGAGCAAGGCTCAACTATCGCGGCTCTACGATCAAGGAAAAGCAAGTATGACATGAAGATCAAGTCATGAGATGGTGGACGTTGCATGACAATGTATCCCGGAAAGAATATGGAAATGCCTTAATAGGTAGGTATGGTGGTTGTTTTGAGGAAAGATATAATGAGACTTATGTATGACAGAGCGTATAGCTATGGAAACAGACAACAGCGCCAGAAATTGACACGTTGACGGAGACTGGGCTTGCGTTGTTTTTTCCCTTGAAGAGGAAAGGGTGATGCAACACAGGAGCGGTAAGTATTTCCCTTAGTTTGATAACCAAGGTATCGATCCAGAAGGAGGGTCTCGTCAAGTCCAGAGTACTTGCGCAAACACAAAAAAGCTTGCACCCAACGCTTCAAAGGGGTTGTCAATCCCTTCAAGATTGTTTGCAAAGTGAGATCTGAAGGCGGAAAGTGCAACGAAGTAAAAAAGTGTAAGGCTGAAAATATGGTGTGGAGTAGGCCCGGGGGCCATAGTGTTCACTAGAGGCTTCTCTCAAAATAGAAAATATCACGGTGGATGAACAAATTACTGTCGAGCAATTGATAGAACCGCGCAAAGTCATGACGATATCTAAGGCAATGATCATACAGATAGGCATCACGTCCGAAACAAGTAGACCGATACTTTCTGCATCTACTACTATTACTCCACACATCGACCGCTATCCAGCATGCATCTAGCGTATTGAGTTCATGACGAACAGAGTAACGCCTTAAGCAAGATGACATGATGTAGAGGGATAATCTCAAACCAATGATGAAAACCCCATCTTTTTACCCTTGATGGCAACAACACGATGCGTGCCTCGCTACCCCTTCTGTCACTGGGTGAGGTCACCGCACGATATGAACCCAAAACCAAGCACTTCTCCCATTGCAAGAATCATAGATCTAGTTGGCCAAACAAAAACCACAACTCGAAGAGAATTACAAGGATATGAAATCATGCATAAGAGAGATCAGAAGAAACGAAAATAAGATTCATAGATAATCTGATCATAAATCCACAATTCATCGGATCTCGACAAACACACCGCAAAAGAAGATTACATGGGATAGATCTCCATGAAGATCATGGAGAACTTTGTATTGAAGATCCAAGAGAGAGAAGAAGCCATCTAGTTACTAGCTATGGACCTGTAGGTCTATGGTGAACTACTCACGCATCATTGGAGAGGTAATGGTGTTGATGAAGAAACCCTCCGTGTCCGAATCCCCCCTCTCGCAGGGCACCAGAACTTGCCCAGATGGGATCTTGCGGAGACAGAAGCTTGCGACGGCGGAAAAGTACTTTCGATGATCTCCTGATGTTTTTGGGATTTTTTGGGAATATATAGGCGCAACCCCTAGGGCAAAGGGCGTCCAGGGGGCCCACAAGCATGTGGGCCGCGACCTCCCCCCTGGCCGCGGGGTGAGGGCTTGTGGGGCCCCTGGGCCCCCCTGCCTTGGCTCTCAAGTCTCGTGATCTTCTTCCATTACGGAAAAATTCTTTTCGGGGATTTTATTCCGTTTGGACTCCGTTTCAAAATCACCTCTGAAAGGGGTCAAAAACATGGAAAAAACAGGAACTGGCACTTGGCACTGAGTTAATAAGTTAGTCCCAAAAAATATATAAAAGGCATACAAAACATCCAAAGTTTGACAAGATAATAGCATGAAACCATCAAAAATTATAGATACGTTGGAGACGTATCAAGCATCCCCAAGCTTAACTCCTGCTCGTCCTCGAGTAGGGAAGTGATAAAGAATGAATTTTTGATGTGGAATGCTACCTAGCATAGTTGTCCTTCGCAACTTCTTTCACGTGACATGAATGTTCAGATCCGTAAGATTCAAAACAATAGTTTGCTATTGACATGAAAACAATAATACTTCAAGCAAACTAGTAACGTAATCACGAACTTTCAAAATAACAAGGCCAAGGAAAGTTATCCCTACAAAATCATATAGTCTGGCTATGCTCCATCATCCTCACACAACTAATGTAAATCATGCACAACCCCGGTATTGACCAAGTAATTGTTTTCGCACTCTTACATTCTCAAACTTTTTATAACTATCACACAATACATGAGCGTGAGCCATGGATATAGCACTATAAGTGGAATAGAGTGTGGTGGTGGTTGTGAGAGAAAAAGGAGGAGATGGTCACATTGACTCGGCATATCAAAAGGCTATGGAGATTCCCATTAATAGATATCAATGTGAATGAGTAGGGATTGCCATACAAGAGATGCACTAGAGCTATAAGTATGTGAAAGCTCAAAAGGAAAACTAGTGGGTGTGCATCCAACTTGCTTGCTCACGAAGACCTAGGCCAATTTTGAGGAAGCCCATCATTGGAATATACAAGCCAAGTTATATAATGAAGATTCCCACTAGCATATGGTAGTGACAAAGCAAGAAGCTCTCAATCATGAAGAACATGGTGCTATTATGGAGCACAAGTGTGGAAAAAGATAGTAGCATTGTCCCTTCTCTCTTTTCTCTCCTCTTTTTTTCAATTGGGCTCTTAGGCCTCTTTTTTTCTCTCTTTTTATTTTATTTTTGGGCTCTTTGGCCTCTATTTTTTTTAATTCCTCACATGGGACAATGCTCTAATAATGATGATCATCACACTTTTATTTACTCACAGCTCAAAATGATGATGACTCTATAGGAAATGCCTCCGACAGTGTACAGGGATGTGCAACGATCTAGCATGGCGTATGACGTTGAAACATCTCGCCAGCTATCTTACGATCATGAAATGACAATATGAGAGTGACGACACAAGTCATAAGACGAAATTTTGGGTGTTGCATGGCAATATATCTCGGAATGGCTATGAAAATGCCATAGTAGGTAGGTATGGTGGCTGTTTTGAGGAAGGCATATGGTGGGTTTGTGCACCGGCGAGTGCGTGACACTAGAGAGGCCATCAATGGTGGAAGGTGAAAGTGCATCTATACCATGGACTCACATTAGTCATGAAGAACTCACATACTTGTTGCGAAAGTTTTTATTAGTAATCGAAACAAAGTGCTAAACGCATACTCCTAGGGGAAGGGTTGGTAGGTGTTAACCATCGCGCGATCCCGACCTCAACACAAAGGATGACAATCAATAGATCAATTATGCTCCGACTTCCTAACATAGCGGTTCACCATACGTGCATGCTACGGCAATCACTAACTTCCACACAAGTATTTCTAGATTCACAACACCCTACTAACATAGCTCTTAATATTACCAAATCCACGTCTCAAAACTAATTGAGAGTAATCAAAACTTCTCTTTCTACTCAATGCACATGAAGATGGAAGTTTTTGCATCCTCTTTGGGTACCTATCACATTTGGGACTACTTTCATAGCATAAGCCAACTACCAAATCACGCATCGCCGTGCTCTAAAAGATATAAGTGAAGCACAAAGTGCAAAAGTAGCTAGCTCAAAAAAATATAAGTGAAGCACTATGAGCATTCTAGCAAAATCACGATGAGTGCATGTCTCTCTCTCTCAAAAAGGTGTGCAGCAAGGATGATTGTGACACAACAAAAAGAAAAGACTCCTAAGATACAAGACGCTCCAAGCAAAACACATATCATGTGGTGAATAAAAATATAGCTCCAAGTAATGTTACCGATGGATTGAAGACGAAAGAGGGGATGCCTTCCCGGGGCATCCCCAAGCTTAGGCTTTTTGGTGTCCTTGAATTTGGCTTGGGATGCCTTGGGAATCCCCAAGCTTGAGCTCTTTCCACTCCTTATCTCTTTGTCCATGAGAACATCACCCAAAACTTGAAAACTTCACAACACAAAACTGAAACAGAAACTCGTGATAACATTAGCACAAGAAAACAAACTACCACTTCTTTTGGTACTGTAGCAACCTTGAATTCTATTTATATTGGTGTTAGATTACTGTATTCTCACTTTTCCATGGCTAGTACCCCCCATACTTTCCATAGTTCCATCAAAAAAATCAACCAACTCAACAAAAAAGAATCTGTCAAAAACATACCAGTCTGTAGAAATCTGAATACTTCGTATACTTGTGGTAACTCAAAAATTCTGAAAACTTACTACTGACTGAGAAAAAGGCATATCAACCAGCACCAAAAAGAATCAACTCAAAAGCTCTTTCTGAATAAAAATGAAAAATAATCTCGTGAGCGAAAAGTTTCTGTGTTTTTCCAGCAGGATCAAACAACCATCACCAAGACTAGTCATAAAGGTTTGCTTGGCTCAAACACAAAAATAAACATAAAATACACAACCATAACAGAATTATGATGGTGTGGACGCAACAAAATAGAAAGAAAAAGATAAATTCATTGGGTTGCCTCCCAACAAGCGCTATTGTTTAACGCCCTTAGCTAGGCATTGATAATTCAATGATGCTCACATAAAAGATAGCAATCGGACACGAAGAGAGCATCATGAAACATGTGACAAACATATCTAAGTCTAACATACTTCCTATGCATAGGAACTTTATAGGAAAACAGATTGTCAAGACAACCAATAGTTATCATATGCAAGGAAGAAGAAAGAGATAATATCAATCTCAACATAACGAGTGGTGATTTGGTAACATGAAAGTTTCTACCACAATATTTTCCTCTCTCATAGCAATTACATGTGGGATCATAATCAAATTCAACAATATAGCTATCACAAAGGATATTCTTTTCATGATCCACATGCATGCAAAGTTGGCGCTCTTCAAAAATGGTGGGATTATCATCAACTAAAGTCATGACTTCTCCAAACCCACTTTCAATCTTATTGCAAACATTATATTCATCATGAGGCTTAAACAAATTTTCAAGATCATAAGAAAAATCATTAACCCAATCATGATGGTTGCAACAAGTAGTGAACATAGCAAAACTAGCATCCCCAAGCTTAGGGTTTTGCATATTTTTAGCATGATTGTCATCAATAGAATTTATCATGAAGTCATTGCAATCATGCTTTTCATTCAAGGAGCCATCATGAATCACTTCATAAATTTCTTCATCACGATTTTCAGATTCACGCATCTCAAGCAAAACTCCATAGAGAAAGTCAAGTGCACTCAACTCACTAGCAAATGGTTCAACATAATTGGATCTCTTAAAGAGTTAGCAAGTGGATGAGGATCCATATCAATAGATTTTCAGCAAACAAAGATGCAAGCATATTGAAGGCACATGGCAACACAAGCAAACAGAAAGCAAGCGAAAGAAAGGGCGAAGAAAAAGGCAAACGAAAAAGGCAAATATTTTTTTGTAATTTTTTGTTTTTCAGAAGTGGGGGAGAGGAAAACGAGAGGCAAAAAAGGTAAATGCAAGAGATGAGTTTGCGACAATTACTTGGATGAGTTCTTGACTTGATCATTCCCCAGCAACGGCGCCCGAAATTCTTCGGCTACGGCAACAGACAACAACGCCAGAAATTAACACATTGACGGAGACTGGGCTTGCGTTGGTTTTTCCCTTGAAGATGAAAGGGTGATGCAGCAGAGGAGCAGTAAGTATTTCCCTCAGTTTGAGAACCAAGGTAATGATCCATAAGGAGGGTCTCATCAAGTCCAGAGTACCTGCGCAAACACAAACAAGCTTGCACCCAACTCTTCAAAGGGGTTGTCAATCCCTTTAAGATTGTTTGCAAAGTGAGATATGAAGGCGAAAAGTGCAATGAAGTAAAAAGTATAAGGCTGAAAATATGGTGTGGAGTAGACCCGGGGGCCATAGTGTTCACTAGAGGCTTCTCTCAAAATAGCAAATATCACGGTGGGTGAACAAATTACTGTCGAGCAATTGATAGAACCACGCAAAGTCATGACGATATCTAAGGCAATGATCATACATATAGGCATCACGTCCGAGACAAGTAGACCGATACTTTCTGCATCTACTACTATTACTCCACACATCGACCGCTATCTAGCATGCATCTGGTGTATTGAGTGCATGACGAACAGAGTAATGCCTTAAGCAAGATGACATGATGTAGAGGGATAATCTCAAACCAACGATGAAAACCCCATCTTTTTACCCTTGATGGCAACAACATGATGCGTACCTCGCTACCCCTTCTGTCACTGCGTGAGGTCACCGCACGGTATGAACCCAAAACCAAGCACTTCTCCCATTGCAAGAATCATAGATCTAGTTGGCCAGACAAAACCCACAACTCGAAGAGAATTACAAGGATATGAAATCATGCATAAGATAGATCAGAAGAAACTCAAATAATATTCATAGATAATCTGATAATAAATCCACAATTCATCGGATCTCGACAAACACACCGCAAAAGAAGATTACATCGGATAGATCTCCATGAAGATCATGGAGAACTTTGTATTGAAGATCCAAGAGAGAGAGAGAAGAAGCCATCTAGTTACTAGCTATGGACCCGTAGGTCTATGGTGAACTACTCACACATCATCCGAGAGGTCATGGTGTTGATGAAGAAGCCCTCCGTGTCTGAATCCCCCCTCCGGCAGGGCACCAGAACGTGCCCCAGATGGGATCTTGCGGAGACAGAAGCTTGCGGCGGAGGAAAAGTACTTTCGATGATCTCCTGATTTTTTTGGGATTTTTAGGGAATATATAGGCGCAACCCCTAGGGCAAAGGGCGTCCAGGGGGCCCACAAGCCTATGGGCCGCGGCCTCCCCCCTGGCCGCGGGGTGAGGGCTTGTGGGTCCCCTGGCCCCCCTGCCTTGGCTCTCAAGTCTCCTGATCTTCTTCCGTTACGGAAAAATTCTTTTCGGGGATTCTATTCCGTTTGGACTCCGTTCAAAATCCTCCTCTGAAAGGGGTCAAAAACATGGAAAAACAGGAACTGGCACTTGGCACTGAGTTAATAAGTTAGTCCCAAAAAATATATAAAAGACATGCAAAACATGAGAAGTCTCTCAAGATAATAGCATGAAACCATCAAAATTTATAGATACGTTGGAGACGTATCACGTATCATATCATGGGTTCGGATGCACGGGCAAAGTTTGCACCAACTCTCAATGTGAGAAAGGGAAATGCACGGTACCGAAGAGGCTAGCAAAATATGGATGGTGGAATTGCCAACAATAGAATACTCACATTAGTCCGAAGAACTCATACACTTATTATCGGTAACTCTCTATCTAGTTAGGAAATTCACAAAGAGACAAGTACCCCGAGGAGGTGCGTATGGGGGTTTGGTTATCCTTGCGCATCCTCGACTCATGGTAACGTGAGGCTACTCTATATATTCCAACCCCTCGAGAGGTTAGCGATCAATTTAGTAGCTAGAGTTCTCAACTAATTTTTAGTTTTTGAAAAACACACGGATTTCCCAAAATACGACACTTATCACTAATAGACTCAAGCTATTGGCACCAATAGTCCAAACATTACTCAAATCAATACCTCAAAACTATTGCAAGTTACTACTATACATAAATAGCAACCTCGGTTACCTACTCATGCAAGACACACAACTCAGTGCAACGAGCCAACTCTCTAAACAAGATAAGCATGATAACTCAAGAGAGTTCCAGAAGCAACCTAAATAATATCTCTTAAAAATATAAGCATGAAAACTAAGAGCTAAGCATGACAGTAGCTACGAAAAGATGAAGAACACACAAAATGGATAAGCATGAAAACCTATGTTGTGTTCTAGAGTGGAATGGAGTGTGTGTCTCTCCCAAACAAGGTAGGATAGGTTCCGACTTGTTATGAACATCAAGCAAAACTAAAACAAACTAAAAATTAAAGAACGAGACGCTCAAAGCATAGCACATATCATATGAAGTGATAAAAATATAGCTTGAAGATGGACGAACTCATGATTGTTGATAAAGAAGGGGATGCACGGGAGCATCCACAAGCTTAGATGCCTGAGTCTCCTTTGAATATTTCTTGGGGTGCATGGGGGCATCCACAAGCTTGAGCGCTTGACACTCTTGTATCTTCTTTCATCATCTCCCATCGCATACTTGAAAACTCCCTTCATGCGAAACTCATCATAAGCTGATTAGAGTGGTTAGTTCCCTTAATAAAATAATTCATTACCTGCTGGAAATAAAGATTTTCATGAAAAGCTACTACTTCATATGAATGCCAAAATATTTTTACAAATAAAAAGTAAACTTAGGATTTACAAAACAATGAAAACGCAAAACATGGCAGAATCTGTGAAAACAGAACACCAGGTAGTAAATAATTTATTCGGGGCACTTTTGCAACTCATATCAAAAACTCGGAACATATGTCAGAAAGGAAATTATATAGAGCATGCTGTCAAAACAATTCAGATCAAAAAGATCATCTCGTGATTTTTGGTGAACTTTTTCGTCACGCAGACATAATCTGTTTCTGGACAGCATGTCACAACTTTTGAACTTTCTTGCAATCGGAGGCTATAACTTGGCACGAAGCTTAAAAATAAAGATACAATGATGTTGCCATAGTAGTAACAAGCATCAAGACCACTAAAACAGAAAGTAAAAACAAATTGGGTTGCCTCCCAACAAGCGCTTTCATTTATGCCTTTGAGCTAGGCATAATGCAAGAAGGAGGATCAAGATTCTCCGAGGTCATCGGTGTTATAAAAACCTTCAAACGGATCCTCAACAAGTTCATCCTTATTTTTCCTAGGGAACGGGTACGTACCTTTCGCTCTCCCACGTAAGTGTATGTGTCCTTTACCTATATCAATGAAGCCTCTCATGGCTCGGAGGAAGTCCCTTCCAAGCACTATATTCCCTTTGTTGGGCTCCATGATGAAGAAATCAACCGTTGCATTCCTTTTAGAGAATGTAACCTGGACATCTTTTACCTTTCCCTGGATTTCAGAAATATCACCATTAGCATGTTCATGATAAGATGAAAAAATTTCCATGTCTAACCAGAGAGAATCATAAACAACTTTTGGCATTGTAGAAACCATGGATCCAATATCACAATAAGCAAGGAAGTCTTGGTTAGAGATGCTAATTCTAACAAAATGTTCCCAATCATCACCTATTTTCAAAATATGTTCCTTATTAACCATGGGTTTCTCTCTTTCTATTAAGTCTAGAGCATCTATTTTCCTTTCAATAGTAGCAAGTCTATCTATAATAGTGTCATAACCATGATTTTAAACAAGATTATTAGATATACCATGTATAATATCAAGAGCTATTGTCTCATCACACTCTAAAAAATCCCCTTTAGCTATAATATCAAGAGAGTGCTTGCACCATATAAAGAGACCATGATAAAAATTTCTAAGCACAATTTTGATAGGTATCCAAGGCATAATTCTTTTGTGTGCTTCAGAAATTCTATCCCATCCTTCCTTCATATTTTCTCCATTCCTTTGATGGAAATTTAGGACCTCAGATTCCTTCAAAGCATCAAACCTTAACATGCTTGACAACTAAAAGCAAAATAACTAATTTTTTTGTGGTTTTTGGTATGAGACTCTAAAGCAAAAAACTAAAAAGCAAACTAACAAGACTAAAAAGCAAAGGTAAAGGATAGTGTGCAACTCCCCTATCTTGAAGACTGGAGTCCCCGGCAACGGCACCAGAAACTTTGCTTGATGATGAGTTGATGGATATACTTCTCGCCCCTCGTTGGTTACCCCAAGTGGAAGGTGGAGATGTGGTCAGCAGCAGATTTCCCTTACACGAAGACTGTAAGGTTTATCGAACCAGGAGGACTCCTAGGCTCAACAAGTAGGTGTGTTACACCCTAGCGCTAGCAGAAGACGTGGACCTGCACACACAACAAATAACTTTGCTCCCAACAAGTACAGAGAGGTTGTCAATCTCTCCGGCCTTGTAGTTTGCAAAGGATCAAAACACAAGCGGGAAAGTAATAGTGATTGTAACGGAAAAGTAAATGAAAGCGGTAAATGATGGAGGTGTAAACAATGATGGTGATATGGACCGGAGTCACATGATGTTCACTAGTGATGTCTCTCTCCCAAAAGAAGATAAACAACTTTGCTTGGGTAAACAAATCACAGTTGGTCAATTGACAGAATTATGATTGCACCGCAATGCTAATTATCCTACTTGATAGTTAGAGGTTCAATAGTAATGGGCAGTACGCCAAGAAAAGTAGACCGTTTATTCATCAACATCTACTTACTAATCATCTACCTTGAGATATCTATCCAGAACATCTCTCCGGTATTAAGTTGCGAGCCCCACCCAAAGTGTAAACTCAAAGCAACGGACAACTGCATTAACGAACTATGCGTAAGATAAACAATCCTTGCAACCATGGTCAAAAGCATCGTTGTTTTCTCCCTAGTGGAAACAAGCACATCCCCTAGTCTCATGTTTTTGTCACTCAAGCTAGACATCAAGGGGCATGAACCCACAATCATGCATAACGCTCCCTCTTGGAGTTACAATCTACTACTCGGCCAAAGCAATAAATAGCAACGGAGAACATGCATGTCACTAAGTAACATAATATAAAAGGATAATAAAATATATAACTCATAACAATCTGAACATAATCTCATAATCCATCGGATCCCATCAAACCGAGCATAGCAATAACAAGATAATTACATAGATGGCTTGATCATGTAGGGCATATCACAAGGACTAACCATTGAAGCACAAGATTGGAGAGAAGACATCACATAGCTACTGGTCATGGACTCATGGTCGAAGAAGGACTACTCACGACACGTCCGGGAAGTATCCATGGTGGTGGAGAAGCTCCCGAAGGTCAATGCTCCCTCCGACAGGGTGCCGAGAAGAAGTCTCCTGACGCTCCCGATCTCGAAAGCGCTTTGGCGGCGGAACGATGGAGAAATTCGCGATTCCAGAAGTTCTGGAAGGGTTTCCTCTCGGGACTCTAAATATAGGCCAAAGAAGGGCACCGGAGGAGGTGGGATCCACCCAGGCAGCCTCCTGGCACAGCCTAGGGCCTGGCCGCGCCAACAGGTCACCTGGGAGGCCCCTGGTCCCCCTCTGGCCCATCTTCGGTGATCCGGAAGCTTATGTTTTGCTAATTTTTTATATATTTTTTCTGGAATTTTTCGGGCTTCGGAAAATTGGGTAAAAGCCCCTGCAAATTCTCTGAAGCTTTTTTGTTTGCGGTAATACGTATGTTCAGATTGATTATTTTGATTCTTGACTTACATAAAATTGCTTCATGGCGTTGGGGAACGTTGCATGGGAAACAAAAAATTTCCTACGCACACGAAGACCTATCATGGTAATGTCCATCTACGAGAGGAGATTTGGATCTACGTATCCTTGTAGATCGCATAGCAGGAAGCGTTAAGAAACACGGTTGATGTAGTGGAACGTATTCACGTCCCTCGAACCGTCCCACGATCCGTCTCATGATCCGTTCTGATCTAGCACCGAACGGACGGCACCTCCGCGTTCAGCACACGTACAGCTCGACGATGATCTCGGCCTTCTTGATCCAACAAGCAAGACGGAGAAGTAGATGAGTTCTCCGGTAGCGTGACGACGCTCCGGTGGTGGTGATGATCTACTCTTGCAGGGCTCCGCCCGAGCTCCATAGAAATCCGATCTAGAGGTAAAACTACGTGGTATAGGTTTGAGTTGCACGTGGCAAAGTTGTGTCTCAAATCAGCCCTAAACCACCAATATATATAGGAGGGAGGGGGAGGGCTAGCCTTGAGGCACAAGGCCTCAAGGTTGTGCCGGCCAAGGAAGGAGGAGGACTCCTCCTCCAATTCGGTTTGGGAAAGAGGAGACCTCCTCTTCCTTCCCACCTCCCTCTTTCCCTTTTCTTTTTCTTTTCTTTTTGGTATTTTCTTATGTGGTGCCATGGGCTCCTTGGGCTGACTCCATCAGCCCACTAAGGACTTGTGGTGCCACCCTAGGACCTTGGGCTCACTCCCGGGTGGGTGGGCCCCTCCAGGTGAACTCCCGGAACCCATTCGTCACTCCCGGTACACTACTGGAATTGCCTGAAACTTCCCGATGACCAAATGAAACCATCCTATATATCAATCTTCGTTTCCGGACCATTCCAGAAACCCTCGTGATGTCGATGATCTCATCCGGGACTCCGAACAACATTTGGTAACCACACATATAACTCAACCATACTAAAACATCGCCAAACCTTAAGTGTGCAGACCCTACGGGTTCGAGAACTATGTAGACATGCCCCGAGGCACTCCTGGGTCAATATCCAATAGCGGGACCTGGATGCCCATATTGGATCCTACATATTCTCCAAAGATCTTATCGGTTGAACCTGAGTGTCAAGGATTCATATAATCCCGTATGTGATTCCCTTTGTCTTTCTGTATGTTACTTGCCCGAGATTCGATCGTCGGTATCCGCATGCCTATTTCAATCTCGTTACCGGCAAGTCTCTTTACTCGTTTCGTAATACAAGATCCCATGACTTACACTTAGTCACATTGCTTGCAAGGCTTGTGTGTGATATAGTATTACCGAGCGGGCCCCGAGATACCTCTCCGTCACACGGAGTGACAAATCCCAGTCTTGATCCATACTAACTCAACGGACACCTTCGGAGATACCTGTAGAGCACCTTTATAGTCACCCAGTTACGTTGCGACGTTAGATGCACACAAGGTATTCCTTCGGTGCGAGTGAGTTATATGATCTGATGGTCATAGGAATAAATACTTGACATGTAGAAAACAATAGCGATAAAATGATACGATCAATATGCTACGTTCATAGTTTGGGTCTAGTCCATCACATGATTCTCCTAATGATGTGATCCAGTTATCAAGCAACAACACTTGCACACAGTCAGAAAACCTTGACTATCCTTGATCAACTGGCTAGCCAACTAGTGGCTTACTAGGGACATTGTTTTGTCTATGTATCCACACATGTATCTATGTTTTCATTCAATACAATTATAGCATGGATAATAAACGATTATCTTTAAACAGGAAATATAAAAATAACTATTTATCATTGCCTCTAGGGCATATTTCCAACACATGGTTGCATGAGAAATACTAAATCCTTCATCTTAAAGCATCTTTAGCCCATCCCCCATCTTTTAATTCATGTTTTGCGGGGGATTTAACTTTTATAAACCTTGCCCATTCCTCAAAATTTAGTCCCCCCACCCGATATTTTTTGGCAATTAATCCAAACATGTGTGCAATCAATGCAAACAAATGCGCCACATTTCTGTACAAGCGTTAACAATTACTACATCATAATTCAACTATGAACATAAACACACTTCATGCAATCCAATAAAAAACTGAAACATAATCATATTTGAACCAAAAGACACCGAATGAACAAGTTCATTTCAGAAAAAAAACACAAAGCACAAGGTGGACCAAAAGCCATCATCATTCATAAGGGTATAACACAGTCGCTGCTTCACCATCGGCACCATCGTTGCCGCCACCACCATGGTTGCTGCCACCACCAATCATAGCCAGATCTCCCCATGATTTAATACACAAGATTTTCTCACCCTTTTTTATTAGATCCATGAACATTATAGCACTCTCATCGACTGACCTCTTGTTCATGTCTCCCTCGGCCTCCAATGCAAGCCTTTGCTCCTCAATCTTACTCTTGTTCTTTTTTTCCTAAACCTCTATTGCAAGCTTTTGCACCTCTGTTTCAAGTATTGTATTAACTTTTCTTACACCTTTCTCACCTCAATCTCTCCATCTGACTTCCACCTCTCCTCCTCCATAATCTTGAGAATGTATAAATGAGATAATTTATCATCCTTCTGGTCAAGTGCCAATGCCCTCTTCGCCTCCACCATCACAACAAGCTCTTGTATGCTCCAACACCTCCATTCTCTTTGGAGCCTTTGCAAATTTCTGCTCCAGACTAATGGGTTTGAGGAGTAGATGGGTTCTCTACCAAGTCATCATAAACAATAGTGGTGTTAAGTCTTGAGTTATTTGGTGTTGTTTCTTCGTTCCCCCTTGGACACTTCTCATTACTTACAAGAGAACTGTAGCAATGATAAAAAAGAAAAGCCTTGTATCCGCCATTCTTGTTCCTTTGCTTCTAAGGAGTTTGGGTGACGATCTCATACTCATCGATGGGCACAACACTCGATGGTGCTCGGTTGACTTGATTAACATAATCAAATTGATGAGGACGTCAATACCATTGTTACACCCACAGCCCCACTTGCTATACATGTTGGACGAGTTACTAGAGATCGCGCATGCCAATTGAATTACCATGTACTTTTGTTTCTTGGAAATCCTTCTAATGTTCATGAACATATGATGCTACCTAAGTTAGATACTTTTGTTGTTCTTATAAATGAAGGACCTAACATGGACAAGAAAGATATCCGTTGGAGCAGGATCAAGCATGGAGAAGAAGTTGCACGCGTGGGAAAGAACAATCGAGCTTCCACTTGTGATTTTTGCACTTTGAAGCCACCATAAGGATAGCATCAAGGTTTGGACGAACTATTCAAGATGCCACTTTATAAATTTCATCCATAGGCTATTATAGGTGTTGAGCCACCTTATTTTTGGGCCACGGCCATATAATTTAGAAATACCATATTATAGGCTATTTTTAGAGTCCGTATGTGTGGGGAAACTGAGTTAGGATCGGTTTCTAACCCTTCCTCCAAGGGGTCACGAAATTCCTCCTCTATTCCCCATATATACAGCCCTTAGGGCGCCGTTTAGACTTGGGTTTTGTTTAGATTACAATTTCATCGTAGTTGCAACTTCGTGTTCTTCGTTTGTGTTCCACGACCACACAAAGGCGTCTAAGAACCCCACTTTTATCAATAAAGCTTTCCTCTTATATTCGCAATATCCAGATTGCAATCTTAGTTTCTTGCTTGTCCTTCATTTGCGTGCAGGAAACAGACCCTCGTGGTCAGGTTGATCGTGCTCCCGCATGGTCAATACCCTCTCGGAGTTGGTTTAGTGATTGCTAAGGCGCGACGTCCTCACACGTTCATAGTCAGTTCATCAAAGTCCACTCCACCAAAAACGATAACCTCCATATCATAAAAAGTCAGGGACAACTTCGCCCCTATCAAGTGATATCAGATTTCCAAGTTGCTCGGTGAGATTTTACCAGTTTTTCATTGTTAGATCGCATGTGTTCTTCATACCTATAGTCCACAGAAAAGCCACAAAAAAAATTCGGGTTAGATCATCATATCCGAACCAACCTGAGCATTTGCATAGTCTTTTCAGTATTTTGCTTTGTTGAATTTGCGGTAGCATCGTCGTGTCAAGTTGCTCGTCTTAGTGTCTAGTCCTTTAGAGTATTCGAGTTCTGTTCACACATTGTCACACCGCCACCACGCCATCTTTCATCATTTCCATATACCACCACCACGCTACCATCATTGTTGCTGCCATATACCACCACCACGCCACCATGATCCTTGCTGCCATATATCACCACCACATATCCACCACCAATCCTAGTCCGAGTCCTTTATGTATTAGGTTAATTTCAAGATCCTTTTGATTTCGGTTCCGCATTTCCTTACCTGAGTAGGTTTAAAAAAAAGGCCAAAATTTCGAAGGGTGGTTTTTTTCCTATCGTGTTGTTAGGCTTTTTAGAGATTTTTGAGACACTCGCCACCATAGTGATTTTTGTCGCAATTTTTGGTCGTCGCAACCCTCAATTCCTCCAAAAAAATGGTCAATTGTTTTTCTTGCCTAACCTTTTTTTAGTCTTTCAGAAGAGTTTTGAGACACTCGCCATTATATTGACTTTCTGGAAAAAAAGAGCACAAAAAAAGAAAATCAAAGTGGCTCTCCCCTTGATTACGTGTAGCGTCGTGATTTTGTTGGTGTTCTAGGCTCGCGCCTCTCGTACGGTCTAGCCTAGGACCAGCACGGTACCATCGTTGAGCGTCTTTTCAACTTTGCATCTTTGAACTAATTATTGTGACCCTTTTTGCTACCATATTATAGGCCTTCCTAGCTCCACATACATCTAGATCATGTGTTTGACACTACGTGACAATCACTCTATCCAAGCTTTGAGAGTTTTGGCTACACCAGTTGCCGATCACCACCTGCTACTGGATAAAAACTCCTAAGAATTTGAGATTTCCTTGACGGATTTGTGACACATCACTACTATACTACTACCACCACCACCACCACCAATTCCTAGTAGTCTATAGGTTCATATTTCTCTGTGTTCCCATTGCTGCTAACCATGCTAGGATCACAAGCCGACGAGATTGACTAGGAGAGCCTGACCAACCGGGAGCTCCATGATAAATTTTAGAAAATGATGGCTGACCAAGTACAAGACTTCGTGACCAGCCTTGGAGATTCCATGGAGAACCTAGACGGTTTGGAGAAGATATTCAACACCAAGATGGACGCCAAGTTCAATGAGGTGCTTACCCGTCTACCATCACCAGCTGCAGCTTCCATCCCTCTCCAACAATAGCAAGAATGATAGCAATGAGGCCCAGATTTTGTGGGACGAGCGCGACATGTGTCTTCCTGCCAAGCACATAATCCTAGGGTTGTTGCTCCTGCTGCTACTACTGAGGTTTCTGTGGCTGAGAAGAACGAGGATTATGATGGTGATAACGATGATGAGCGAGAGGTTGCTCCAAATCAGCACCAGGGACAACAACCACAACCACAAGCACCGGGTCGTCCACATAGTTACAACCGAAATGGTAGGGTTGCACCACCTCCTTAGGTACGGGATCATGAACATCTCCCTAAAATTAAATTGAATATTCCTACATTTGAAGGTAGATATGTTCCTGATATATATGTTAATTGGGAGTTAGAAAGAGAGCAACATTTTACATGCTTACAATTTCCTGGGGATATACGTGTTGCTGTTGTTGTTTGTTCATTCACTAGTTTTGCTTGTGTTAGGTGGTAAGAACATTGTAGAACACATCATGCTAATATTCCAACTACTTGGGATGCTTCGAAAACTACTATGCGTACTCCTTGGGTTCCACCATATTGTCAACATGAATTACTTCAAAAATTGTAGCATTTAAGACAAGGAAAAAATATAGAAGAATATTCGCAGGAACGACAAACTGGCATGATTAGATGTGGTATTATTGAGGACAATGAAGCTATGCTTGCATGTTTTACGGGTGGATTAAATAGAGATATTCAGACTATTCTAGAGTATGAGGATTATAACACTATCGCTCGTTTATTCCATCTTGCTTGCAAAGCTGAACGTGAAGTGCAAGATTGGCACGCATTGGCGACAACTAACTTTTCTGCAGGCCGCACTTCCTCATGGACGCCACGGACCTCATCTACTTCCACATGTCCTCCTGCATCAGCACCACCTACTTCAGCCACCAACTCCAACAAAGATACCAGGAAATAGGCCCTTGCCCCACCCTCTGCCAAGAGCACACCTTCCGGGTCAACACAGAGCTCTCCTTCATCCATGGCGTCCACAGGGCAAACACTTGATGTTATTTGTCGTCTTTGCAAGGGTGGAGGTTGTTGGGGAACCTTGCATGGGAAACAAAAAATCCTATGCACACGCAAGACCTATCCATGGTGATGATCATCTATGAGAGGGGAGATCGGATCCACATACCCTTGTAGATCACTAAGCGGGAAGCGTTAAGAAACATGGTTGATATACTCGAACGTCTTCGTGATCCAAATTGCAAGCTGTCCCACGAACTCCATCCCGATCTAGCGTTGAACGGACGACACCTCCACCTTCAGCACACATGCAACTCGATGAGGATCTCCGCCTTCTTGATCCAGCAAGAGAGATGAAGAGGTAGCTGCTACGGCACAAAAAGTCCTTCCCGGCAATGCCAGGAATTCTTCTTGCTACTTCTCTTGCTTGCGTCGGTTTTTCCCTTGAAGAGGAAAGGGTGATGCAGCACAGGAGCAGTAAGTATTTCCCTTAGTTTGAGAACCAAGGTATCAATCCAGTAGGAGAATCTCGTCAAGTCCAGAGTACCTGCACAAACACAAAGAACTTGCACCCAACGCTATAAAGGGGTTGTCAATCCCTTCAAGATTGATTGCAAAATGAGATCTGAAGGCGGAAAGTGCAACGAAGGAGAAGTGTAAGGCTGAAAATATAGTGTGGAGTAGACCCGGGGACCATAGTGTTCACTAGAGGCTTCTCTCAAAATAGAAAATATTACGGTGGGTGAACAAATTACTGTCGAGCGATTGATAGAACCGCACAAAGTCATGACGATATCTAAGGCAATGATCATACATATAGGCATCACGTCTGAGACAAGTAGACCGATACTTTCTGCATCTACTACTATTACTCCACACATCGAACGCTATCCAGCATGCATCTAGTGTATTGTGTTCATGACGAACAGAGTAACGCCTTAAGCAAGATGACATGATGTAGAGGGATAATCTCAAACCAATGATGAAAACCCCATCTTTTTACCCTTGATGGCAACAACACGATGCGTGCCTCACTACCCCTTCTGTCACTGGGTGGGGACATCGCACGGTATGAACCCAAAACCAAGCACTTATCCCATTGCAAGAATCATAGTTCTAGTTGGCCAAGCAAAACCCACAACTCGAAGAGAATTACAAGGATATGAAATCATGCATAAGAGAGATCATACGAAACTCAAATAAGATTCAGAGATAATATGATCATAAATCCACAATTCATCGAATCTCGACAAACACACCGCAGAATAAGATTACATCGGATAGATCTCCATGAAGATCATGGAGAACTTTGTATTGAAGATCCAAGAGAGAGAAGAAGCCATCTAGCTACTAGCTATGGACCCGTAGGTCTATGGTGAACTACTCACGCATCATCGGAGAGGTCATGGTGTTGATGAAGAAGCCCTCCGTGTCCGAATCCCCCTCCGGCAGGGCACCAGAATGTGCCCCAGATGGGATCTTGCGGAGACAGAAGCTTGCGGCGGCGGAAAAGTACTTTCGATGATCTCCTGATTTTTTTCTGGGATTTTAGGGAATATATAGGCGCAAAACCTAGGGTAGAGGTGGCCCAGGGAGCCCACAAACCAGGGTGGCGCGGCCATGGGGCTTGTGGGGTCCCTGTAGGCCCCCTGCCCTGATTCTCTGGCTTCCCGGTCTTTTTCTATTTCGGAAAAAATCTTTTTGGCAGTTTCATTCCATTTGGACTCCGTTCAAAATCCTCCTCTGAAAGGGGTCAAAAACATGGAAAAAATAGGAACTGGCACTTGGCACTGAGTTAATAAGTTAGTCCCAAAAAATATATAAAAGGCATACAACACATCCAAAGTTTGACAAAATAATAGCATGAAACCATCAAAAATTATAGATACGTTGGAGATGTATCAAGCATCCCCAAGCTTAACTCCTGCTCGTCCTCGAGTAGGGAAGTGATAAAGAATGGATTTTTGATGTGGAATGCTACCTAGCATAGTTGTCCTGTGCAACTTCTTTCATGTGACATGAATGTTCAGATCCGTAAGATTCAAAACAATAGTTTGCTATTGACATGAAAACAATAATACTTCAAGCAAACTAGCAAGGTAATCATGAACTTTCAAAATAACAAGGCCAAGGAAAGTTATCCCTACAAAATCATATAGTCTGGCTATGCTCCATCATCCTCACACAACTAATGTAAATCATGCACAACCCCGGTATTGGCCAAGTAATTGTTTTCGCACTTTTACGTTCTCAAACTTTTTGTAACTATCACGCAATACATGAGCGTGAGTGATATGTCTCCATCGTATCTATAATTTTTGATTGTTTCATGCCAATAGTCTACAACTTTCATATACTTTTGGCAACTTTTTACTCTATTTTTTGGGACTAACACATTGATCCAGTGCCTAGTGCCACTTCCTGTTTGTTGCATGTTTTTTGTTTCGCAGATTATCCATACCAAATGAAGTCCAAACTCAATAAAAAACCTATGGGGATTTTTTTTGTATATTTATGATTTTTGGGAAGAAGAATCAACGCGAAATGATGCCCGAGGGGGTCACAACCCCCTAGCCACAGCTTGGGGGTGGGGCCGTTCCTGGAAGGCTTGTGACCAATCCCTAAGGCGGTTGGGGCCCTTCTTTTGCCACAAGAAACATAATATCCGGAAAAAAATCATGTCAAAATTTCAGCCCAATCGGAGTTACGGATCTCCAGGAAGTTAAGAAAACGGTGAAAGCGAGAATCTGAGAGCGCATAAACAGAAGGACACAGAGAGAGAGATCCAATCTCGGAGGGGCTCTCACCCCTCCGCCGCCATGGGGACCATGGACCAGAGGGGAAACCCTTCACCCATCTAGGGAAGAGGTCAAGGAAGAAGAAGAAGAAGGGGGGCTCTCTCCCCCTCTCCCCCGGCGGCGCCGGAACGCCGCCAGGGACATCATTGTGTGACGGCGATCTACACCAACACCTCCGTCATCTTCACCAACACCTACATCACCTTCCCCATCTATATTCAGCAGTCCACTCTCCCGCAACACGATGTACCCTCTACTTGAACATGGAACTTTATGCTTCATATTATTATCCAATGATGTGTGCCATCCTATGATGTCTGAGTAGATTTTTGTTGTCCTATCGGTGATTGATGAATTGCTATGATTGGTTTAATTTGCTTGTGGTTATGTTGTTGTCCTTTGGTGCCCATCATATGAGCGCGCACGTGGATCACACCATAGGGTTAGTAGTATGTTAATAGGACTATGTATTGGAGGGCAAGAGTGACAGAAGCTTCACCCTAGCATAGAAATTGATGCATACGGAATTGAAGGGGGGCCAATATATCTTATTGCTATGGTTGGGTTTTACCTTAATGAACGTTAGTAGTTGCGGATGCTTGCTAATAGTTCCAATCATAAGTGCATATAATTCCAAGTAAGGGATGACATGCTAGCAGTGGCCTCTCCCACATAAAACTTGCTATCGGTCTAGTAACGTAGTCAATTGCTTAGGGACAATTCCGCAACTCCTACCACCACTTTTCCACACTCGTTAAACTAACGTAATTATTTCTTAGCAGCCCCTAGTCTTTATTTATGTGTTCTACATTTTCTTGCAAACCTATCCTATCACACCTACAAAGTACTTCTAGTTTCATACTTGTTCTAGGTAAAGCGAACGTAAAGTGTGCGTAGAGTTGTATTGGTGGTCGATAGAACTTGAGGGAATATTTGTCCTACCTTTAGCTCCTCGTTGGGTTCAACACTCTTACTTATCGAGAAAGGCTACAATTGATCCCCTATACTTGTGGGTTATCAAGACCTTTTTCTGGCGCTGTTGCCGGGAACCAATAGCGTGATGTGAATATTCTCGTGTGTGCTTGTTTGCTTTATCACTAAGTAGATTTATTTGATGTTCTAAGTTGTTCTCTATCTTTAGTTATGGATATGGAACACGAAATACCAAAAAAAATTGGTGTACTTTCTACTCATGGAGATGGGGAACCTCCTAAAACCCTCGATGCTCGTTATGTGGAAAATATTATGCACTTCTTTAATAATCCTGAGAAAACCCCATTAAATTATATAATGGGATACACATTGGATCAACGTGAATACTTTAGGGATTATCACTTGACTCTAAAAGGGAAACTATTATGAGATCAAATTCATTTGTTGAAATGGTATGCTTGGGAGCTATGCTCGAGATATGATATTACTTGTTGCTCTAGGATGAAGGCTAAACACCTTCCCTTTTCTTGGAAATTTAATGATAATGAAACCTTGGCTTCTTATGCTAATGGTATATATGATTACTATGATGTGGAACAAATAGAAGAGTTTGTCGATTTTATGGGTGCTTATGAAATTGAAGCTCTATTTAAAGGGTGTGATGATAATGATGATGCTGCTTACCGATCTGAAAATTTGGTTATGCTTCGTTATTGTTACACTAATTATGAATATAATGCCCATATTTATCGATTTATGGAGAAATTCTTCGCTGCCCAAGAAGAGAATAATATTTTGCAGGAAACTATGGAAGAAGAAAATGCTGAAACTATGAGCTCATTAGATAAAAAAGATGACGAGGAGAGCGAAGAACAAAAGGAGGAAGAGCGGACTAGCTATCCGTGCCCACCTTCTAATGAGAGTAACTCTTCAACTCATACATTGTTTAGTTCCCCTTCATTCTTACCGAAGGATGAATGCTATGTTGATTGCTATGATCACTTGGATTCGTTTGAAATATCCCTTTTTGATGAACTTGATGCTTGCTATGCTTGTGGCCATGATGCCAATATGAATGATGCTTATGAAGATGAACTTGCTATAGTTCCTTATGTTAAACATGAAATTGTTGCTATCGCACCCACTTATGATAGTCCTATTATCTTTTTGAACTCTCCCAACTACACTATATCGGAGAAGTTTGCTCTTATTAGGGATTACATAGATGGGTTGCCTTCTACTATTACACATGATGATTTTGATGAATATAATATGCATGTGCTTTCTGCTCCTACTTGCAATTGTTATGAGAGAGGAACTACATCTCACCTCTCTATGTTTCCAATACGATAAAATTGCAAGAAACTACTTATGCTATGTATTGGCATTTACTTGATGTGCATGAATTATTCTTTTATGACATGCCAATGCATAGGAAGAGAGTTAGACTTCGTCATTGCATGATATATGTTACCTTGTGCTCACTACTAAATCACAAATCATTGTCAATTAAAATTGGCTTTGATATACCTTGGGATCCGGGTGGATCCATTACTTGAGCACTTTATGCCTAGCTTAATGGCTTTAAAGAAAGCGGTGCCTCGGAGACAACCCGGAAGTTTTAGAGAGTCATTTATTTCTGTTGAGTTCTTTTATATAGTTTAAAAACAAAAAAAATATAGAGGGGAACTTAAAACTTTTTCAAAAAGAGAAGTGATTGAAAGGTGATGCATTGCGGAAGTAAGGGTTGACCTTGAACAATTGTGTTCATGCTCATGGAAACAATGTAGAATTTTTCATGGAAGTTTCTCGCAAAAATAATTATCCCCTTGTACAATTCCATTGTATTATAAAAATAATGTGCCAAGTAAAGCCTTTATGATTAGTTTGGGTGATAGTTGTTTGATCATGCTGAAAAAGACAAAAACTTTGTGCTCACGAAATTATTTTTAATTCCTATCCAGAAAGAGCTTTTTAGATGATTATTTTTGCTGTTGATTGATATGAAAATTTCCCTAATTTTCATAATAGTTCAGAATTTGTGGAGCATCAGAAGTGTGGTATAAGTTCAGATTACTACAGAGTGTTCTGTTTTTGACAGATTCCGTTTTCTATGCATTGTTCTCTTATTTTGATGAATCTATGGGTAGTATCGGGGGGTATGAACCATGGTGAAGTTGGATTACAGTAGATATAATGCTAATATGAATTGGAATGAGTTCACAACAGTACTTAAAGTGGTGATTTACTTTATTATACTAACGGATCTCACGAAGGTTTTGTTGAGTTTTGTGTGATTGAAGTTTTCAAGTTTTGGGTGAGACCACAATGGATGAAGGAATAAGGAGAAGCAAGAGCCTAAGCTTGGGGATGCCCAAGGCACCCCAAGGTGCTATTCAAGGAAGGCTCAAGCGTCTAAGCTTGGGGATGCCCCGGAAGGCATCCCCTCTTTCGTCTACAATCTATCGGTAATTTTACTCGGAGCTATATTTTTATTCGTCACATGATATGTGCAAATGCTTGGAGCGTCTTTTGTGTTTATTTTTCCTTTTTCTTTTATGCACCATGCTGGTATGAGATTAAGGATGGCAATGGGTAGGGTATGGGCAGGGTAGAGCAATACCATACCCATACCCGTATAGTTAATGGGTAGAAAATTCTACCCATACCTATACCCACGGGTATAAAACTTTACCCACACCCATACCCGACGATTACCTGTACCCATTGGGTACCCAACGGGTAGAACAAATAGTACACAAATTGTTCACAATTTTACACTCACTGATAGCACATTTGACACAAAATTGATTTATCTTGGCTCGATAAGAGGTAGATGAGTACATGACCATGAGAAAAATTGAGAAATCACAACATACTCATAAGTTAATAGGAGTAGACGAGTCACATGAAAAATTAATGATTAATTGACGATAACATAACATTAGTTCAAAAATGGGTAGGGTATGGGCATACCCACAGGTACATGGCTATACCCGTACCCTACCCATGATTTAACAGGTAGGGTATGGGTACTACCCATGGGTATAAAAGTGTGCCCATACCCTGCCCATGCGGGTACGGTACCCGCGGGTATCCGTACCCTTGGGTAAAATTGCCATCCTTATATGAGATAGTCTTTGGTGGCTTTATAGAATGCTTCATGTGCTTCACTTATATCATTTGAAGTTTGGATTGCCTGTTTCCCTACACATAGAAAACCGCCATTTGTAGAATGCTCTTTTGCTTCACTTATATTTGTTAGAGCGGGGCATATCTTTTGTAGAAAGAATTAAACTCTCATGCTTCACTTATACCTATTTAGAGAGTTAACAGGAGTTGGTCATTCACATGGTTAGTCATAAAATCCTAGATAAAAGTTGTAGATCGCTGAATATGATATGTTTGATTCCTTGCAATAGTTTTGCGACATGAAGATGTGATATTAGAGTCATGCTAGTGAGTAATTGTGTATTCGTAGAAATACATGTGTTAAGATTTGTGATTCCCGTAGCATGCACGTATGGTGAACCGTTATGTGACGAAGTCGGAGCATGATTTATTTATTGATTGTCATCCTTTGTGTGGAAGTCGGGATCGCGCGATGGTTAGCTCCTACCAACCCTTCCCTTAGGAGCATGCGTATAGTACCTTGTTTCGATGACTAATAGACTTTCGCAATAAGTATGTGAGTTCTTAATGACCAATGTTGAGTCCATGGATTATACGCACTCTCACCCTTCCACGACTGCTAGACTCTCTAGTACACCGCAACTTTCGCCGGTGTATTACACCCACCATATACCCTTCCTCAAAACAGCCACCATACCTACCTATTATGGCATTTCCATAGCCATTCCGAGATATATTGCCATGCAACTTCCATCCTTCCGTTTATTATGACACGCACCATCATTGTCATATTGCTTTGCATGATCGTAAGATAGCTAGCATGATGTTTTCATGGCTTGTCCGTTTTTTGATGTCATTGCTACGCTAGATCATTGCACATCCCGGTACACTGCCGGAGGCATTCATATAGAGTCATATTTTGTTCTAAATATCGAGTTGTAAGTAAATAAAAGTGTGATGATCATCATTATTAGAGCATTGTCCCATGTGAGGAAGTAATAAAAGAGGCCAATGAAGCCCAAATAAAAAAAGAGGCCAAAGAAGCCGACCAAAAAAAGGAGAAAAAAAATGAGAGAAAAGAGATAAGGGACAATGCTACTATCCTTTACCACACTTGTGCTTCAAAGTAGCACCATGATCTTCATGATAGGGAGTCTCCTATGTTGTCACTTTCATATACTAGTGGGAAATTTTCATTATAGAACTTGGCTTGTATATTCCAATGATGGGCTTCCTCAAATTGCCCTAGGTCTTCGTGAGCAAGCGAGTTGGATGCACACCCACTAGTTTCTTTTTGAACTCCCATACACTTATAGCTATTGTGCATCTATTGCATGGCAATCCCTACTCACTCACATTGATATCTATTGATGGGCATCTCCATAGACCGTTGATACGCCTAGTTGATGTGAGACTATCTCCTCCTTTTTGTCTTCTCCACAACCACCATATTCTATTCCACCTATAGTGTTATGTCCATGGCTCACGCTCATGTATTGTGTGAAAGTTGAAAAAGTTTGAGAACACTAAAGTATGAAACAATTGCTTGGCTAAAACCGGGGTTGTGCATGATTTAAATACGTTGTGTGGGGAAGATGGAGCATAGCCAGACTATATGATTTTGTAGGGATAACTTTCTTTGGCCATGATATTTTGAGAAGACATGATTTCTTTGCTAGTATGCTTGAAATATTATTGTCTTTATGTCAAATGATAGACTATTGCTTCGAATCACTCGTGTTTTAGTATTTATGCCATGATTAGATTATATGATCAAGATTATGGTAGGTAGCATTCCACATCAAAAATTATCTTTTTTATCATTTACCTACTCGAGGACGAGCAGGAATTAAGCTTGGGGATGCTGATACGTCTCTATCGTATCTATAATTTTTGATTGTTTCATGCCAATAGTCTACAACTTTCATATACTTTTGGCAACTTTTTATACTATTTTTTGGGACTAACATATTGATCCAGTGCCCAATGCCAGTTCCTGTTTGTTGCATGTTTTTTGTTTCGTGGATTATCCATACCAAACGAAGTCCAAACTCAGTAAAAAACCTATGGGGATTTTTTTGGGAATATTTATGATTTTTGGGAAGAAGAATCAACGCGAAACGATGCCCAAGGGGGTCACAAGCCCCCTAGCTGCGGCCTGGGGGTGGGGTCGCGCTTGGCAGGCTTGTGACGAATCCCTAAGGCATTTGGGGCCCTTCTTTCGCCGCAAGAAAGATAATTTCCGGAAGAAATCATGTTAAAATTTCAGCCCAATCGGAGTTACGGATCTCCGGGAATTTAAGAAAACGGTGAAACCAGAATCCGAGAGCACAGAAACAAAAGGACACAAAGAGAGAGATCCAATCTCGGAGGGGATCTCGCCCCTCCGCCGCCATGGAGACCATGGACCAGAGGGGAAACCCGTCTCCCATCTAGGGAGGAGGTCAAGGAAGAAGAAGAAGAAGGGGGTCTCTCTCCCCCTCTCTCCCGACGGCGCCGGAACGCCACCAGGGACATCATCGTGTGACGGCGATCTACACCAACACCTCCGTCATCTTCACCAACACCTACATCACCTTCCCCCATCTATATTCAGCGGTCCACTCTCCCTCAACCCGCTGTACCCTCTACTTGAACATGGTTCTTTATGCTTCATATTATTATCCAATGAAGTGTTGCCATCCTATGATGTGTGAGTAGATTTTTGTTGTCCTATCGGTGATTGATGAATTTCTATGATTGGTTTAATTTGCTTGTGGTTATGTTGTTTTCCTTTGGTGCCCATCATATGAGCGCGCGCGTGGATCACACCATATGGTCAGTAGTATGTTAATAGGACTATGTATTGGAGGGCAAGGGTGACAGAAGCTTCAGCCTAGCATAGAAATTGATGCATACGGGATTGAAGGGGGACCAATATATCTTATTGCTATGGTTGGGTTTTACCTTAATGAATGTTAGTAGTTGTGGTTGCTTGCTAATAGTTCCAATCATAAGTGCATAGAATTCCAAGTAAGGGATGACATGCTAGCAGTGGCCTCTCCCACATAAAAGTTGTTATCCGACTAGTAACGTAGTCAATTGCTTAGGGACAATTCCGCAACTCCTACCACCACTTTGCCACACTTGTTAAACTAACGTATTTGTTTCATAGTAGCCCCTAGTATTTATTTACGTGTTCTTTATTTTCTTCCAAACCTATCCTATCACACCTACAAAGTACTTCTAGTTTCATACTTGTTCTAGGTAAAGCGAACGTAAAGTGTGCGTAGAGTTGTATCGGTGGTCGATAGAACTTGAGGGAATATTTGTCCTACCTTTAGATCCTCGTTGAGTTCGACACTCTTACTTATCGAGAAAGGCTACAATTGATCCCCTATACTTGTGGGTTATCAGTGAGACATGGATATAGCACTATAGGTGGAATAGAGGGTGGTGGTGGTTGTGAGACAAAAAGGAGGAGATGGTCACATTGACTCGGCGTATCAAAAGGCTATGGAGATGCCCATTAATAGATATAAATGTGAATGAGTATGGATTGCCATACAAAGGATGCACTAGAGCTATAAGTATGTGAAAGCTCAAAAGTAGAACTAGTGGGTGTGCATCCAACTTGCTTGCTCACGAAGACCTAGGGCAATTTTGAGGAAGCCCGTCATTGGAATATACAAGCCAAGTTATATAATGAACATTCCCACTAGAATATGGTGGTGACGAAACGAGAGGCTCTCAATCGTGAAGAACATGGTGCTATTACGAAGCACAAGTGTGGAAAAAGATAGTAGCATCGTCCCTTCTCTGTTTTTCTCTCTTTTGTTTTTTATTTGGGCTCTTGGGCCTCTTTTTTCTCTTTTCTTCCTCTTTTTATTGGGCACTTTGGCCTATTTTTTTATTACTTACATGGGACAATGCTCTAATAATGATGATCATCACACTTTTATTTACTCACAGCTCAAAGCTTAGAAATGGCTCTATAGGAAATGCCTCCGGCAGTGTACCGGGATGTGCAACGATCTAGCTTGGCGTATGACGTTGAAACATCTCGCTAGCTATCTTACAATCATGCAATGGCAATATGAGAGTGACGGCACAAGTCATGAGACAGAACGGTGGGAGTTTCATGGCAACATATCTTGGAATGGCTATGAAAATGCCATAGTAGCTAGGTATGGTGGCTGTTTTGAGGAAGGCATATGGTGGGTTTGTGTACCGGCGAAAGTTGCGCGGCACCAGAGAGGCTAGCAATGGTGGAAGGTGAAAGTGAATATATACCATGGAATCACATTAGTCATGAAGAACTCACATACTTGTTGCGAAAGTTTTTATTAGTAATCGAAACAAAGTGCTAAACGCATACTCCTAGGGGAAGGGTTGGTAGGTGTTAACCATCGCGCGATCCCGACCTCAACACAAAGGATGACAATCAATAGATCAATTATGCTCCGACTTCCTAACATAGCGGTTCACCATACGTGCATGCTACGGCAATCACTAACTTCCACACAAGTATTTCTAGATTCACAACACCCTACTAACATAGCTCTTAATATTACCAAATCCACGTCTCAAAACTAATTGAGAGGAATCAAGACTTCGCTTTCTACTCAATGCACATGAAGATGGAGGTTTTTGTATCCTCTTTGGGTACAAATCACCGTTGGTACTACTTTCATAGCATAAGACAACTACCAAGTCACGCACCGCCGTGCTCTAAAAGATATAAGTGAAGCACACAGATCAAAATTATCTAGCTCAAAAGATGTAAGTGAAGCACTATGAGCAACCTAGCAAAATCACGATGAGTGCATGTCTCTCTCTCAAAAGGGTGTGCAGCAAGGATGATTGTGACACAAAAAAAGAAAAGACTCCTACGATACAAGATGCTCCAAGCAAAACACATATCATGTGGTGAATAAAAATATAGCTCCAAGTAATGTTACCGATGGATTGAAGACGAAAGAGGGGATGCCTTCCCGGGGCATCCCAAAGCTTAGGCTTTTTGGTGTCCTTGAATTTGGCTTGTTATGCCTTGGGCATCCCCAAGATTGAGCTCTTTCCACTCCTTATCTCTTTGTCCATGAGAACATCACCCAAAACTTGAAAACTCCACAACACAAAACTTAAACAGAAACTCATGATAACATTAGCACAAGAAAACAATCTACCACCTCTTTTGGTACTGTAGCAAACTTGAATTCTATCTATATTGGTGTTGGGCTACTTTATTCTCACTTTTACATGGCTAGTAACCCACGATACTAACCATAGTTTCATCAAAACAAGCAACCAACTCAACAAAACAGAATCTGTGAAAAACAGACCAGCCTGTAGCAATCTGTATACTTCGTATACTTCTGGTACCTCAAAAATTCTAAACAATTACAACTGCCAGGGCAAAAGGCATATCAACCAGCAGCAAAAATAATCAACTCAGCAGCTCTTTCTGAATAAAAATGAAAAATCATCTCGTGAGCGAAAAGTTTTTGTCTTTTTCCAGCAGGATCAAACAACCATTACCAAGACTAGTCATAAAGGTTTTGCTTGGCTCAAACACAAAAAGAAACACAAAAAACACAATTACAACAGAATTATGATGGCGTGGACGCAACAAAACAGAAAGAAAAAAGATAAATTCATTGGGTTGCCTCCCAACAAGCGCTATTGTTTAACGCCCTTAGCTAGGCATAAAAGCGATAGAATCACGTATCGTCGTCTTTGGTGCTCAAACCATAAGTGGCCCTCATCATGGATTCATAAGGCAATCTTATTTTATTTCTAGGAAAGTGCTCCATGCCCTTCTTCAAAGGAAATTGAAATCTAATATTCCCTTCTTTAGGAAAGGTCTACCAAGAATAATAGGGCATGTAGGATTGCAATCAATGTCAAGCACAATGAAATCCACGGGTACATAGTTCCTATTTGCAATAATAAGAACATCATTGATCCTTCCCATGGGTTTCTTGAGAGTAGAATCCGCAAGATGCAAATTAAGAGAACACTCTTCAATCTCATTAAAACCCAGAACATCACATAAAGACTTTGGAATCGCGGAAACACTAGCACCCAAATCACACAAAGCATTGCATTCATAGTTTTTGATTTTGATTTTGATAGTAGGTTCCCACTCATCATGAAGCTTTCTAGGGATAGAGACTTCCGATTCAAGTTTCTCTTCAAGAGATTTTATCATAGCTTCGACGATATGATCGGTAAAGGCCTTGTTTTGGCTATAAGCGTGTGGAGAGTTTAACATGGATTGCATCAAGGAAATGCATTCAAGCAAGGAGCAACTATCATAATTGAATTCCTTGAAATCCAAGGTAGTAATTTCATTACTACTCAAAGTTTTAATATCTTCTACTCCACTTTCAATGCTTTTAGCATCAAGATAGATGGACTCCGAATCATTGGGGCACTTTTCAACCAAAGTGGATTCATATCCAGCCCTATAATCATTAGGTTTGTCACAAGAAAACAAAGATTCAATGGGAGTCACACAAAGCACTTTAAGATCTTCGTGATTCTTATCACGAGAACACGCCTTTTTAAGCCATTCATGTCTAGCACGAATTTGGGTGGTCCTTTCTTTGCTCTCAATCATGGAAACACGCATAGCTTTCAAAGTTTCATCCATATTGATCTTGGGAGGAGCACATCTAACTTTCAAAGCATCAATATCACTAGACATTCTATCAACGCTCTAGATGAGAGGGTAATCTATTGTAATTTCCTCTATGGACGCATTGAAAATATTTCCTCTATGGACGCATTGAAAATATTTTGTGAGTTGATAAACTCTTTGATATTACTCTCTAGATGAGAGGGTAATCTATTGTAATTTCGATGAGTATTGTTGTAGGAATTGCCAAAGTAAAGTTATTAGAGGAGTTACTAGGAAAAGGCCTAGGAACATAGTTTCCTCTAAAAGCATTGTTGTCGCCAAAATTATTCCTACCAACAAAATTAACGTCCAAGCTAGTGTTGCTACTCTCAATCAAAGAAGGCAAGGGCATATCATTAAGATCTAAAGGAGTACTTCTACTAGCAACAAAATGCATTAACTCATCCATCTTAGCACTCAATGAGTTAATTTCTTCTATAGCGTGTACCTTCTTACTAGTAGGTGACTTTTCAGTGTGCCACTGAGAGTAGTTCGTCATGATATTGTCTAGGAGCTTTGTGGCCTCCCCTAACGTGATTTCCATGAACGTTACACCTGAGGCGGAGTCCAAGATATGTCTAGAAGCGAAATTCAAGCCAGCGTAAAAGATTTGAATAATCATCCAAAGACTCAAGCCATGAGCGGGACAATTGCTAATCATCAATTTCATTCTCTCCCAAGATTGTGCAACATGTTCATGATCAAGTTGCTTGAAATTCATGATATCATTACGGAGAGAGATGATCTTAGCCGGCGGAAAATACTTGGAAATATAAGCATCTTTGCACTTATCCCAAGAATCAATACTATTTTTGGGCAAAGACGAAAACCAAGTTTTTGCGCGATCTCGCAACGAGAAAGGAAAAAGCTTCAATTTAATCACATCATTATCCACATATTTCTTCTTTTGCATATCGCAAATCTCAATGAAGGTATTGAGATGGGATGCGACATCTTCACTAGGAAGGCAAGAGAATTGCTCTTTCATAACAAGATTCAGCAAAGCGGCATTGATTTCGTATGACTCCGCACTAGTGGCGGGAGCAATCGGAGTACTAATAAAATCATTATTATTAGTATTCGAGAAGTCACAAAGTTTGGTGTTTTCATTCATGGTGACTTCAGCAAGCAAGCAAGCACACAAGCGAACAAAGAGCAAGCGAGAAAAAAAGGGCGAACGAAAAGGCGAACGAAAAAGGAAAACGAAAAAGGCAAATTGGTGAAGTGGGGGAGAGGAAAAAGAGAGGCAACCGGCAAACAAAGTAACTGCAAGAGATGAGTTTGCGACACTTACTTGGATGATTTATTGACTTGATCCTCCCTGGCAACGGCGCCAGAAATTGGCACGTTGACGGGAGACTATTCTTGACTTGATCCTCCTCCCCGGCAACGGTGCCAGAAATTCTTCTGCTACGGCAACAAAAGTCCTTCCCCCGCAACGCCAGGAATTCTTCTTGCTACTTCTCTTGCTTGCGTCAGTTTTTCCCTTGAAGAGGAAAGGGTGATGCAGCACAGGAGCAGTAAGTATTTCCCTCAGTTTGAGAACCAAGGTATCAATCCAGTAGGAGAATCTCGTCAAGTCCAGCGTACCTGCACAAACACAAAGAGCTTGCACCCAACGCTATAAAGGGGTTGTCAATCCCTTCAAGATTGATTGCAAAGTGAGATCTGAAGGCAGAAAGTGCAACGAAGGAAAAGTGTAAGGCTGAAAATATGGTGTGGAGTAGACCCGGGGGCCATAGTGTTCACTAGAGGCTTCTCTCAAAATAGCAAATATTATGGTGGGTGAACAAATTACTATCAAGCAATTGATAGAACCGCGCAAAGTCATGACGATATCTAAGGCAATGATTATACATATAGGCATCACGTTCGAGACAAGTAGACCGATACTTTCTGCATCTACTACTATTACTCCACACATCGACCGCTATCCAGCATGCATCTAGTGTATTGAGTTCATGGCGAACAGAGTAACGCCATAAGCAAGATGACATGATGTAGAGGGATAATCTCAAACCAATGATGAAAACCCCATCTTTTTACCCTTGATGGCAACAACATGATGCGTGCCTTGCTACCCCTTTTGTCACTGGGTGAGGTCACCGCACGGTATGAACCCAAAACCAAGCACTTCTCCCATTGCAAGAATCATAGATCTAGTTGGCCAAACAAAACCCACAACTCGAAGAGAATTACAAGGATATGAAATCATGCATAATAGAGATCAGAAGAAAATCAACTAAGATTCATAGATAATCTGATCATAAATCCACAATTCATCGGATCTCGACAAACACACCGCAAAAGAAGATTACATCGGATAGATCTCCATGAAGATCACGGAGAACTTTGTATTGAAGATCCAAGAGAGAGAAGAAGCCATCTAGCTACTAGCTATGGACCCGTAGGTCTATGGTGAACTACTCACGCATCATCGGAGAGGTCACGGTGTTGATGAAGAAGCCCTCCATGTCCGAATACCCCTCCGGCAGGGCACCAGAACGTGCCCCACATGGGATCTTGCGGAGACAGAAACTTGCGGCGGCGAAAAAGTACTTTCGATGATCTCATGATTTTTTCTGGGATTTTAGGGAATATATAGGCGCAAAACCTAGGGCAGAGGTGGCCCAGGGAGACCACAAGCCAGGGTGGCGCGCCCCCTGGCCGTGCCATGAGGGCTTGTGGGGTCCCTGCAGGCCCCCTGCCCTGATTCTCCGGCTTCCCGATCTTTTTGTGTTTCGGAAAAAAATCTTTTTGGCAGTTTCATTCCGTTTGGACTCCGTTCAAAATCCTCCTCTGAAAGGGGTCAAAAACATGGAAAAAACAGGAACTGGCACTTGGCACTGAGTTAATAAGTTAGTCCCAAAAAATATATAAAAGGCATACAAAACATCCAAAGTTTGACAAGATAATAGCATGAAACCATCAAAAATTATAGATACGTTGGAGACGTATCAGTAGCTGAATTCTCCAGCAGCACGATGACGTGGCGGTGATGGTTGTGGAGCTACTCACGCAGAGCTTCACCGTACCGTGTCGAACTAGCTACGGGGTGTCACAGAGTGGTGGAGGGAGAGGGGGTTGCGCCTTGGCTTGAGGCTCCAAAAGCCTCTCTCACCTCCACTATATATAGGAGGGAGGGGAGGGGCGGCGCCCTAGGGACAAGCCCTAGGGTTCGGCCAACGCAAGGAGAGGAGTAGGAGTCCTCCTCCAATACGGTTTGCAAGGACGACTCCCCTTCCCCAATTTGGTTTGGCCTCACCCTCCTTTCCTTGTTCCCCTTTGCCTAATAGGCCTCCTTGGGCTGGCCACCAGCCCACCACGGGCTGGTGCGCCACCCTTGGACCTCTTTGGTTCCCTCCCGGGCGGGGGGGCCCTCCCGGTGGAACTCTGGAACCCATTCATCACTCCCGGTACTTTACCAATAATGCCCGAAAATATTCCGGAAGCCAAATGGACACTTCTATATATATCAATCTTCATCTCCGGACCATTCCGGAAACCCTCGTGATGTCCGGGATCTCATCCGGGACTTCAAACAACATTTGTTTACCAACATCAATAATTCAACTATACCTAAACATCACCGAACCTAAGTGTGCAGACCCTGCGGGTTCGAGAACTATGTACACAATGATCCCCACTTGTTGGAATTATACCCTAGAGGCAATGATAAATAAATTATTATTATAATTCATGTATCAGGATAATCTTTTATTATCCATGCTATAATTGTATTGAATGAAGTCTTAGATACATGTGTGGATACATAGACAAAACACTGCCCCTAGCAAGCCTCTAGTTGGCTAGCCAGTTGATCAAGGATAGTCAAGGTCTTTTGACTATTTGCAAGGTGTTGTTGCTTGATAACTGGATTACATCATTGGGTGAATCATGTGATGGACTAGACCCAAACTAATAAACGTAGCATGTTGATCGTTTCATTTTGTTGCTACTGTTTTCTGCGTGTCAAGTATTTATTCCTATGACCATGAGATCATCTAACTCACTGGCATTGGAGGAATGCCTTGTGTGTATCAAACGTCACAACGTAACCGGGCGACTATAAAGATGCTCTACAGGTATCTCCAAAGGTGTCCGTTGAGTTAGTATGGATCAAGACTGGGATTTGTCACTCCATGTGACGGAGAGGTATCTCGGGGCCCACTTGGTAATACAACATCACACACAAGCCTTGCAAGCAATGTGACTTAGTGTGAGTCACGGGATCTTGTATTACGAAATGAGTAAAGAGACTTGCCGGTAACCGAGATTAAAATAGGTATGCGGATACTGACGATGGAATCTCGGGCAAGTAACATACCGAAGGACAAAGGGAATGACATATGGGATTATATGAATCCTTGGCACTGAGGTTCAAACGATAAGATCTTCGTAGAATATGTAGGATCCAATATGGGCATCCAGGTCCCGCTATTGGATATTGACCGAGGAGTAACTCGGGTCATGTCTACATAGTTCTCGAACCCGCAGATTCTGCACACTTAAGGTTCGGCGTTGTTTTATGCGTATTTGAGTTATATGGTTGGTTACCGAATGTTGTTCGGAGTCCCGGATGAGATCACAGACGTCACGAGGGTTTCCGGAATGGTCCGTAGACGAAGATTGACATACAGGATGACCTCATTTGATTACTGGAAAGTTTTTGGCATTACCGGGAATGTACCGGGAGTGACGAATGGGTTCCGGATGTTCACCGGGGGGGGGGGGGGGGGCAGCCCACCCGGGGGAAGCCCATAGGCCTTAGGGGTGCTGCACCAGCCCTTAGTGGGCTGGCGGGACAGCCCAAGAGGCCCTATGCGCAGGAGATAGGAAAAATCAAAGAGAAATAAAAAAGGGGGAAGTGGGAAAGTAGAGAAGGACTCCACGTTCCATTCCTAGTTGGACTAGGATTGGAGGAGGACTCCTTCTCCCCCCTTCGGCCGACCCCTTGGGGCTCTCTTGAGCCTCAAGGCAGGTCCGTCCCCCTCCCTCCTATATATACTAAGGTATTAGGGCTGATTTGAGACAACTTTGCCACGGCAGCCCGACCACATACCTCCACGATTTTTCCTCTAGATCGTATTTGTGCGGAGCTCGGGCGGAGCCCTGCTGAGAAAGATCATCACCAACCTCCGGAGCGCTGTCATGCTGCCGGAGAACTCATCTACCTCTCCGTCTCTCTTGCTGGATCAAGAAGGCCGAGATCATCGTCGAGTTGTACGTGTGCTGAACGCGGAGGTGCTGTCCGTGCGGCACTAGATCGGAGCGGATTGTGGGACGGATCGCGGGACGGTTCGTGGGACGGTTCGCGGGGCGGATCGAGGGACGTGATAATGTTCCACTACATCAACCGCGTTTCTTAACGCTTCCTGCTGTGCGATCTACAAGGGTACATAGATCGGAAATCCCCTCTCGTAGATGGACATCACCATGATAGGTCTTCGTGCGCGTAGGAAATTTTTTGTTTCCCATGCGACGTTCCCCAACAGTGGCATCATGAGCTAGGTTCATGCGTAGATGTCATCTCGAGTAGAACACAAAAGTTTTTTTGGGCGGTGATGTGCGATTTGCTGCCCTCCTTAGTCTTTTCTTGATTCCGCGGTATTGTTGGATCGAAGCGGCTCGGACCGACATTACTCGTACGCTTACGAGAGACTGGTTTCATCGCTACGAGCAACCCCGTTGCTCAATGATGACTGGCGAGTGTCTGTTTCTCCAACTTTAGTTGAATCGTATTTGACCGAGGAGGTCCTTGGAGAGAGGTCAAATAGCAATTCATACATCCCCGTTGTGGTGTTTGCATAAGTAAGATGTGATCCTACTAGATACCCATGGTCACCACGTAAAACATGCAACAATAATTAGAGGACGTCTAACTTGTTTTTGCAGGGTATGCTTGTGATGTGATATGGCCGACGATGTGATGTGATATATTGGGTGTATGAGATGATCATGTTGTAATAGTTAATATCGACATGCACGTTGATGGTACTGCAACCGGCAGGAGCCATAGGGTTGTGTTTAAACTAATGTTTGTGCTTGCAGATGTGTTTACTATATTGCTAGGACGTAACTTTAGTAGTAATAGCACGAGTAGCACAACAACCCCGATGGCGACACGTTGATGGAGATCATGGTGTGGTGCCGGTGACAAGAAGATCGTGCCGGTGCTTTGGTGATAGAGATCAAGGAGCACGTGATGATGGCCATATCATGTCACTTATGAATTGCATGTGATGTTAATCCTTTTATGCTCCTTATTTTGCTTAGAACGATGGTAGCATTATGAGGTGATCTCTCACTAAATTTCAAGACGAAATTGTGTTCTCCCCGACTGTGCACCGTTGCTACAGATCGTCGTTTCGAGACACCATGTGATGATCGGGTGTGATAGACTCAACGTTCACATACAACGGGTGCAAAACAGTTGCACATGCAGAACACTCGGGTTAAGCTTGACGAGCCTAGCATGTGCAAACATGGCCTCGGAACACATGAGACCGAAACGTTGATCATGAATCATATAGTTGATATGATTAGCATAGGGATGCTTACCACTGAAACTATCCTCAACTCACGTGATGATCGGACTTGAGCTAGTGGAATTGGATCATGAACCACTCAAATGACTAGAGAGATGTACTTTTTGAGTGGGACTTTAGCAAGTAATTTGACTAAGTTAAACTCTAATTATCTTGAACATAGTCTAAGTCCACTTTGAAAATATTTGTGTTGTAGATCAATGGCTCACGCAACAGTCACCCTGAATTTTAATACGTTCCTAGAGAAAGCTAAGTTGAAAGATGATGGAAGCAACTTTGTAGACTGGGCTTGTAATCTTAAGTTGCTCCTGCAAGCTGGGAAGAAGGATTATGTCCTTAATGCTGCACTAGGAGATGAACCACCCGCCGCGGCTGACCAAGATGCTAAGAACGCTTGGTTAGCACGCAAGGAGGACTACCCAGTAGTTGAATGTGCAGTCTTTTATGGCTTAGAACCGGGACTTCAACGTCGCTTTGAGCATCATGGAGCATATGAGATGTTCCAGGAGTTGAAGTTTATCTTTCAGAAGAACGCCCGGATCGAGAGGTATGAGACCTCCGATAAATTCTATGCTTGCAAGATGGAGGAGAATTCGTCTGTCAATGAACATGTGCTCAAAATGTGTGGGTACTCAAACCATCTAGGTGAGCTGGGGATTGAACTCCCGCAAGAGGCTATCACTGACAGAATTCTTCAACCACTGCCACCAAGCTATAAGGGCTTTGAATTGAACTATAACATGCAAGGGATGAACAAGTCACCCGGCGAGTTATTCGTGATGCTGAAAGTCGCAGAGTCAGAACTCCGTAAAGAGCATCAAGTGTTTATGGTGAATAAGACCACCAGTTTCAAGAGAAACGACAAAGGAAAGAAGGGTAATTCGAAGAAGAGCGGCAAGCCTGTTGCCAATCCGACGAAGAAACCCAAAGCTGGACCTAAGCCTGAAATAGAGTGCTATTATTGCAAGGGTATGGGTCATTGGAAGCGCAACTGCCCCAAGTATCTGGCTGGTAAGAAGGCGGCCAAAGAAAAATCAGGTATATTCGATATACATGTTATTGATGTGTACTTAACCAGCTCTCGTAGTAGTGCCTGGGTATTCGATACCGGTTCTGTTGCTCATATTTGCAACTCGAAACAGGAACTGCGGAATAAGCGAAGGCTGGCGAAGGATGAAGTGACGATGCACATGGGAAATGGTTCCAAGGTTGACGCAATCGCCGTCGGCACAGGTCCACTTCAGTTACCATCAGGATTAGTTATGAACTTAAATAAATATTATTTAGTGCCTGCGTTAAGCATGAACATTATATCTGGATCTTGTTTATTGCGAGACCGTTACTCGTTTAAGTTAGAGAATAATGGTTGTTCTATTTCTATGAGTAATATCTTTTATGGTCATGCACCCAATGTGAGAGGATTGTTCATATTGAATCTTGATAGTGATAATACACATACACATATACATAACATTGAGACCAAAAGAGTTAGAGTTAACAATGATAGCGCCATGTTTTTATGGCACTGCCACTTAGGTCATATTGGTGTAAAGCGCATGAAGAAACTCCATACCGCTGGACTTTTGGAGTCACTTGACTTTGATTCACTTGACACGTGCGAACCATGCCTCATGGGCAAGATGACTAAAACTCCGTTCTCCGGAACAATGGAGCGTGCAAGTGACTTGTTGGAAATCATACATACCGATGTGTGTGGTGCGATGAGTGTGGAGGCACACGGCGGATATCGTTATTTTCTCACCTTCACTGACGATTTGAGTAGATATGGTTATGTCTACTTGATGAAGCACAAGTCTGAAACATTTGAAAAGTTCAAGCAATTTCAGAGTGAAGTTGAAAATCATTGTAACAAGAAGATCAAGTTCCTACGGTCTGATCGTGGGGGGTGAATATCTGAGTTTCGATTTTGGTGCTCACTTAAGACAATGTGGAATTGTTTCATAGTTGACACCGCCTCGAACACCACAGCGTAATGGTGTGTCCGAACGTCATCATCGTACTTTATTTGAGATGGTGCGATCTATGATGTCTCTTACCTATTTGCCATTGTCATTTTGGGGTTATGCATTAGAAATAGCTGCATTCACTTTAAATAGGGCACCATCGAAATCCGTTGAGACGACACCATATCAGCTGTGGTATGGCAAAAGACCAAAGTTGTCGTTTCTTAAAGTTTGGGGATGTGATGCTTATGTCAAAAAGCTTCTGCTTGAAAAGCTGGAACCCAAAGCGGAAAAGTGCGTCTTCATAGGTTACCCAAAAGAGACAGTTGGGTATACCTTCTATCTCAAATCCGAGGGCAAAGTGTTTGTTACTAAGAACGGAGCTTTTCTCGAGAAGGAGTTTCTCTCGAGCGAATTGAGTGGGAAGAAGATAGAACTTGATGAGGTTGTCGAACCTCTCATCCCTCTGGATGGTGGCACAGGGCAAGGGGAAACCCATGTCGTTGCAACGCCGGTTGAGGAGGAAGTTAATGATGATGATCATAAAACTCCGGATCAAGTTCCTATCGAACCTCGCAGGTCGACGAGACCGCGTACTACTCTAGAGTGGTACAGTAATCCCGTCTTATCAATTATGTTGTTGGACAACAATGAGCCTGCGAATTATGAAGAAGCAATGGTGGGCCCAGATTCCAACAAATGGCTGGAGGCCATGAAGTCCGAGATAGGATCCATGTATGAAAACAAAGTGTGGACTTTGGAAGTACTACCTGAAGGCCGCAAGGCTATTCAGAACAAATGGATCTTTCAGAAGAAGACGAACGCTGACGGTAATCTGACCGTTTATAAAGCTTGACTTGTGGCAAAGGGTTTTCACAAGTTCATGGAATTAACTACGATGAGACGTTCTCACCCGTAGCGATGCTTAAGTCCGTCCGAATCATGTTAGCAATAGCTGTGTTTTTCGATTACGAAATATGGTAGATGGATGTCAAAACGGCGTTCCTTAACGGTTTCCTTAAGGAAAAGTTGTATATGATGCAACCCGAAGGTTTTGTCGATCCTAAAAATGCTAACAAAGTGTACAAGCTCAAGTGATCCATTTATGGACTGGTGCAAGCATCTCGGAGTTGGAATAAATGCTTTGATGAGGTGATCAAAGCATTTGGGTTTATACAGGTGGTTGGAGAATCCTGTATTTACAAGAAAGTGAGTGGGAGCTCTGTGGCGTTCCTAATACTATATGTGGATGACATATTACTGATTGGAACGACGTGGAGTTTTTGGAGAGCATAAAGGATTATTTGAATAAAAGTTTCTCTATGAAGGACCTAGGAGAAGCTACTTACATTCTAGGCATTAAGATCTATAGGGATAGATCAAAACGCTTGATAGGACTTTCACAAGGCACATACCTTGATAAAGTTTTGAAGAGGTTCAAAATGGAACAGTCCAAGAAGGGGTTCTTGCCAGTTTTACAAGGTACGAGATTGAGTAAGACTCAGTGCCCAACAACTGATAATGATAGAGAGCATATGAGCATTGTCCCCTATGCTTTAGCCGTAGGTTCTATCATGATGCAATGTTGTGCACTAGACCGTACGTTAGCCTGGCCATAAGTATGGCAGGTAGGTTCCCGAGTAATCCAGGAGTGGATCACTGGACGACGGTCAAATATATCCTGAAGTACCTGAAAAGGACTAAGGAGATGTTTCTCGTATATGGAGGTGACAAAGAGCTCGCCATAAAAGGTTACATCGATGCAAGCTTTGATACAGATCCAGACGACTCTAAGTCGCAGACCGGATACGTATTTATTCTTAATGGGGGTGCGGTAAGCTGGTGCAGTTCCAAGCAAAGCGTCGTAGCTGATTCTACATGTGAAGCAGAGTACATGGCTGCCTCGGAGGCAGCTAAGGAGGGTGTCTGGATGAAGCAGTTCATGACGGATCTTAGAGTGGTGCCGCGCGCACTGAATCCAATAACCCTGTTTTGTGACAACACGGGTGCCATTGCCTTATCAAAGGAACCACGGTTTCACAAGAAGACCAGACACATCAAACGACGCTTCAACCTCATCCGCGACTACGTCGAGGAGGAGGACGTGAATATCTGCAAAGTGCACACGGATCTGAATGTGGCAAATCCGCTGACTAAACCTCTTCCACGGGCAAAGCATGATCGAACACCAGAACTGTATGGGTGTTAGATTTATTACAATGTAATTCGCATGGCGATGTGAGGACTAGATTATTGACTCTAGTGCAAGTGGGACACTATTGGAATTATGCCCTGGAGGCAATGATAAATAAGTCATTATTATAATTCCTCTATCAAGATAATCATTTATTATCCATGCTATAATTGTATTGAATAAAATCTTAGATACATGTGTGGATACATAGCAAAAACACTGTCCCTAGCAAGCCTCTAGTTGGCTAGCCAGTTGATCAAGGATAGTCAAGGTCTTCTGACTATGTGCAAGGTGTTGTTGCTTGATAACTGGATCACATCATTGGGTGAATCATGTGATGGACTAGACCCAAACTAATAAACGTAGCATGTTGATCGTGTCATTTTGTTGCTACTGTTTTCTGCGTGTCAAGTATTTATTCCTATGACCATGAGATCATATAACTCACTAGCACCGAAGGAATGCCTTGTGTGTATCAAACGTCACAACGTAACTGGGTGACTATAAAGATGCTCTACAGGTATCTCCGAAGGTGTCCGTTGAGTTAGTATGGATCAAGACTGGGATTTGTCACTCCGTGTGACGGAGAGGTATCTCGGGGCCCACTCGGTAATACAACATCACACACAATCCTTGCAAGCAATGTGACTTAGTGTAAGTCACGGGATCTTGTATTATGGAACGAGTAAAGAGCTTGCCGGTAAACGAGATTGAAATAGGTATGCGGATACTGACGATCAAATCTCGGGCAAGTAACATACCGAAGGACAAAGCGAATGACATACGGGATTATATGAATCCTTGGCGCCGAGGTTCAAACAATAAGCTCTTCGTAGAATATGTAGGATCCAATATGGGCATCCAGGTCCCGCTATTGGATATTGACCGAGGAGTCCCTCGGGTCATGTCTACATAGTTCTCGAACCCGCAGGGTCTTTACACTTAAGGTTCGGCGTTGTTTTATGCGTATTTGAGTTATATGGTTGGTTACCAAAAGTTGTTCAGAGTCCCGGATGAGATCACGGACGTCACGAGGGTTTCCGGAAGATTGATATATAGGATGACCTCATTTGATTACCAGAAAGTTTTCGGCATTACCGGGAATGTACGGGGAGTGACGAATGGGTTCCGGATGTTCATAGGGGGGCCAGCCCACCCGGGGGAAGCCCAAGAGGCCCTATGCGTAGGAGATAGGAAAACTCAAAGAGAAAGAAAAAAAGGGGGAGTGGGAAAGTAGAGAAGGACTCCACCTTCAATCCTAGTTGGACTAGGATTGGAGGAGGACTCCTCCTCCCCCCCTTTGGCCGACGCCTTGGGGCTCTCTTGAGCCTCAAGGCAGGTCCCTCCCCCTCCCTCCTATATATACTAAGGTATTAGGGCTGATTTGAGACAACTTTGCCACGGCAGCCGGACCACATACCTCCACAGTTTTTCCTCTAGATCGTATTTCTACGGAGCTCGGGCGAAGCCCTGCTGAGATAGATCATTGATAACCCACAAGTATAGGGGATCAATTGTGGCCTTTCTCGATAAGTAAGAGCGTCGAACCCAACGAGGAGCTAAAGGTAGGACAAATATTCCCTCAAGTTCTATCGACCACCGATACAACTCTACGCACACTTTATGTTCGCTTTACCTAGAACAAGTAAGAAACTAGAAGTACTTTTTAGGAGTGATAGGAAAGGCTTGCAAGAAAGTAAAGAACACATAAATAAAACTAGGGGCTGGTTAGATAAAGAAACAACTACGAGTGTCTAACGAGTGTGGAAAAGTGGTGGTAGGAGTTGCGGAATTGTCCCTAAGCAATTGACTACGTTACTAGATCGATAACAAGTATCATGTGGGAGAGGCCTCTGCTAGCATGTCATCCCTTACTTGGAATTCTATGCACTTATGATTGGAACTATTAGCAAGCGTCAGCAACTACTAACATTCATTAAGGTAAAACCCAGCCATAGCAATAAGATATATTGGTCCCCCTTCAATCCCATGTGCATCAATTTCTATGCTAGGTTTGAATCTTCTGTCACTCTAGCCTGCCAATACATAGTCCTATCAACATACAACTAACCCTATGGTGTGATCCACGCGCGCGATCATATGATGGGCACCAAAGGACAGCAACATAACCACAAGCAAATTAAACCAATCATAGCAATCCATCAATCACCGATAGGACAACGATAATCTACTCAGACATCATAGGATAGCAACACATCATTGGATAATAATATGTAGCATAAAGCACCATGTTCAAGTAGAGGGTACAGCGGGTTGCGGGAGAGTGAACCGCTGAATATAGATGGGGGGAGATCATGGAGATGTTGGTGAAGATGACGGAGGTGTTGGTGTAGATCGCCGTCACACGATGATGTCCCGGGCGGCGTTCCGGCGCCGCCGGGAGAGAGGGGGAGAGAGCCCCCCCTCCTTCTTCTTCTTCCTTGACCTCCTCCCTAGATGGGAGAAGGGTTTCCCCTCTGTTCCATGGTCTCCATGGCAGCGGAGGTGCGAGAGCCCCTCCGAGATTGGATCTCTCTCTGTGTGTCCTCCTGTTTCTGCGCTCCCAGATTCTGCGTTTCACCGTTTCTTAAAATTCCCGGAGATACGTAACTCCGATTGGGCTGAAATTTTAACACGATTTTCTTCTAGATATTATCTTTCCTACGGGGAAAGTAGGGTTCCAACCGACTTTAGGAGTGGCCACAAGCCCCCCTGCCGCGGGCCCACCACCTGGCCGCGCCGACAGGGCTTGTGGGCATTCCGTGCATCGCCTTGCGTTGATTCTTCTTCCCAAAAATCATAAATATTCCAAAAAAAATCCCCGTAAGTTTTTATTACGTTTGGACTTCGTTTGGTATGGATATTCTGCGAAACAAAAAACATGCAACAAACAGGAACTCGCACTGGGCATTGGAGCAATATGTTAGTCCCAAAAATAGTATAAAAAGTTGCCAAAAGTATATAAAAGTTGTAGAATATTGGCATGAAACAATCAAAAATTATAGATACGACGGAGACGTATCAATCATCACCAACCTCCGGAGCGCCGTCACGCTGCCGGAGATCTCATCTACCTCTATGTCTCTCTTGCTGGATCAAGAAGGCCGAGATCATCGTCGAGCTGTACATGTGCTGAACACGGAGGTGCCGTCCGTTCGGCACTAGATCGGAGCGGATCATGGGACGGATCACGGGACGGTTCGTGAGACGGTTCACGGGGCGGATTGAGGGACGTGAGGATGTTCCACTACAACAACCGTGTTTCTTAACGCTTCCTGTTGTCCGATCTACACGGGTACGTAGATCGGAAATCCCTCTCGTAGATGGACATCACCATGATAGGTCTTCGTGCGCGTAGGAATTTTTTTGTTTCCCATGCAACGTTCCCCAACAGTACTCAACATAAATACAAGTGAAAACTATCATGATGTATGCAAATGTATGCCTCTGCGAGTGTAGCAGGATATGCAATGATACTATCGCGTCATGTAGCAATAATATGGGCAAGGCCCAACTATCATGCGACTCTACGATCAAGCAAAAGCATGTATGACATGAAGATCAAGTCATGAGATGGTGGATGTTGCATGGCAATGTATCTCAGAAAGGCTATGGAAATGCCTTAATAGGTAGGTATGGTGGCTGTTTTGAGGAAAGATATAATGAGGCTTAGGTATGAAAGAGCGGATCATGTCGTGGGTTTGGATGCACCGGCGGAGTTTGCACCAACTCTCAATGTGAGAAAGGGCAATGCACGGTACCGAAGAGGCTAGCAAAATATGGATGGTGGAAGTGCCAACAATCGAATACTCACATTAGTGTGAAGAACTCATACACTTATTATCGGTAACTCTCTATCTAGTTAGGAGGTTCACAAAGAGACAAGTACCCCAAGGAGGAGTGTTTGGGGTTTTAGTTATCCTTGCGCATCCTCGACTCATGGTAACGTGAGAGTACTCTGTATATTCCAACCCCTCCAAAGGTTAGCGATCAATTTAGTAGCTAGAGTTCTCAACTAATTTTTAGTTTTTAAAAAACACACGGATTTCCAAAAATACGACACCTATCACTAATAGGCTCAAGCTCTTAGCACCAATAGTCCAAACATTACTCAAATAAATACCTCAAAACTATTGCAAGTTATTACTATACTTAAAATAGCAACCTCAATTACCTACTCATGCAAGACACAAAACTCAGTGCAACGAGCCAACTCTCTAAACAAGATAAGCATGATGACTCAAGAGAGTTCCAAAAGCAACCTAAATAAAATCTCTTAAAAATATAAGCATGAAAACTAAGAGATAAGCATGACAGTAGCTATGGAAAGATGAAGGACACACAAAAAAGATAAGCATGAAAACCTATGTTGTGTTCTAGAGTGGAATGGAGCGTGTGTCTCTCCCAAACAAGGTAGGCTAGGTTACGACTTGTCATGAACAGCAAGAAAAACTAAAACAAACTAAAAAGTAAATAGCGGGACGCTCCAAGCATAGCACATAAGATATGAAGTGATAAAAATATAGCATGAAGATGGACGAACTGATGATTGTTGATAGAGAAGGGGATGCACGGGGGCATCCCCAAGCTTAGACGCTTGAGTATCCTTAAATATTTCTTGGTGTGCATGGGGGCATCCCCAAGCTTGAGCGATTCACACTCCTGTATCTTCTTTGATCATCTCCCATTGCATACTTGAAAACTCCCTTCATACGAAACTCATCATAAGCTGATTAGAGTGGTTAGTACCCTTATTAAAATAATTCATTACCTGCTGGAAATAAAGATTTTCATGAAAAGCTACTACTTCTCATGATTGCCAAATGGTTTATGCAAATAAAAAGTAAGCTTAGGATTTGCAACACAATGGAAACGCAAAACATGGCAGAATCTGTGAAAAACAGAACATCATCTAGTAAATAATTTATTTGGGGCACTTATGCAACTCAAATCAAAAAAATCAGAACAGATGCCAGAAATAAAATTATATAGAGCATTCTGTCAAAAAATTCAGATCAAAAAGATGATCTGGTGATTTTTGGCGAATTGTTCCATCAAGCAGACATAATCTGTTTCTCGACAGCATGTCACAATTTTTGAATTTTCTTCCAATCGGAGGCTAAAACTTGGCACAAAGCTTGAAAATAAAGATGCAATGATGTTGCTACAGTAGTAACAAGCATCAAGACCACTAAAACAAAAAGTAGAAACTCAAAATAAAGATAACAAGGGTTGTCTCCCTAGAGCTCTTTCTTTATAGCCATACAGATAAGCTTAAGATTTTAATGATGCTCTCGTAGGAATAAGAGTTGTAGAACAAAAGAGAGCATCAAGAAGCAAATATCAAACACATTTAAGTCTAACATGATTCCTATGCATAGGAATATTGCAATAGAACAATTTATTAAAGCACAAACCAATAAGCATAGGGAGGCAAAACAAGTGTAGCTTCAAAACCTTCAACATAAAGACAGGGAACATGATATTATTGAAATATCTATAAGCATATGTTCCCTTCTCATCATAATTTTCAATGAGATCATGAATAAACTCAACAATATAAGTATCACAAAAAGCATTGTTACCATGATCCACATAGACTTCATGAAGAGGATAAAACTTGGAGTAAAAGAGAGACTGAATCTCTTCCCAATCCCGTAGGTGAGAATCATCTAGTAGCCTATATCATTCCAATGCTTTTCCTTTCAGTGACAAGGCAAATAATTTCCTCGTGACTCCATATCTTGTCAAACCTGAAATATTGAACAACTCATAAAGTTCTGTAAGTTTCAACAAATGAATACTAGGATTGACTGTTCCATCTCCTGCATAAACATCATTCCTAATTATTTCAATTATCCCAAGTGGTATTTTGAATGGCATACATTCAATAGGTGGAGGAGACTTATCTACCACGGATGTGGTAAAGCGTGATGTCTACTACGCAACCTTCTCCTTGTAGACGTTGTTGGGCCTCTGAAAGGACGTGGATGTCGCCTAGAGGGGGGGTGAATAGGCGCTTTAAAATAATTAAGGTTTAGGCTTGAACAAATGCGGAATAAAACTAACGTTTAATATGTCAAGCACAAAACCTACAAACAACTAGGCTCACCTATGTGCACCAACAACTTATGCTAAGCAAGATAAACAACTAAGTGATAGCAAGATATATTACAATAAACAATATGTCTATCACAAAGTAAAGTGCATAAGTAAAGGGTTCGGGTAAGAGATAACCGAGGCACGGGGAGACGATGATGTATCCCGAAGTTCACACCCTTGAGGATGCTAATCTCCGTTAGAGCGGTGTGGAGGCACAATGCTCCCCAAGATGCCGCTAAGGCCACCGTAATCTCCTCACGCCCTTGCACAATGCAAGATGCCGTGATTCCACTAAGGGACCCTTGAGGGCGGTCACCGAACCCGTACAAATGGCAAACCTTGGGGGCGGTCACCGAACCCGTACACGTGGCAACCCTTGGGGGCGGTTACCGGTACCCGTACAAATTGCTCGGGGCTATCTCCACAACCTAATTGGAGGCCCCGACGCTTGCCCGGAGCTTCACACCACAATGATTGAGCTCCGAGACACCACCAAGCTTCTAGGACGCCAAAGCATCCACGAAGAACAATATCTAGGGTACTAAGTACCAAAGGTAATAAGCTTCTCAAACTTCACTTCCACGTATCACCGTGGAGAACTCAAACCGATGGAACTAATGCAATGGCAAGAACACACGAAGTGGTCAAGTCCCTCACACTCAAATCCCTCCACAACAACAAAAGCTATGGAGAAATTTGAGAGGAAGAACAAGGAGCTCACAAAGAACTCCAAGATCAAGATCCAAGGGGTTCCCCTCACATAGAGGAGAAAGTGATTGGTGGAGATGTGGATCTAGATCTCCTCTCTCTTCTCCCTCAAGAACAAGCAAGAATCATTGGAGGGATTGAGAGTAAGCAAGCCCTAAGAATGTCAACAATGGAGGTAGAACAAGAGCTCAATCGATAGATAAGACCAAGGGGGAAGAAGACCCCCTTTATATAGTGGGGGAAGGAATCAGACCGTTACCCCCACTTTCTGCCCGAGCTCCAGCAGTACTACCCCTGGCTGCAGCGGTACTACCGCTAGCACTCCAGCGGTACTACCGCTGGCTGCAGCGGTACTACCGCTGGCACTCCAGCGGTACTACCGCTGGCCCCTGGTAGTGCAACGGCACTACCACCGCCAAGAAAGTCTTCGCAAAAAGGTCCGTCCACGAACAACCGCTAGGCAGGCGGTACTAAGCTCCTAGAGTGGTACTACCGCTGACCAGGGGCGGTACTACCGCCAGCCAGCGGTACTACCGCTAGGTCCAGCGGTACTACCGTTCGCCACTGAAACAGCCATAACTTTCGCATACGAGCTCCGAATCGAGCAAACCCAAGCTTGTTGGATTCAGGACGACAAGGGCTATCCAAACAGCTCTATGGAAATCTTAAGACCATGCAGTTATGAATATGCCAAAGATATAGAGATGTGAGATCTCTATGAATGAAGAACCGACAAAAACTCCAACATCGAAAACATCATAGTAGATGCATATGGACTCCGTTTTCGATGAACTCGAGCTTGTCACGAAGATGACCATAAGCTCTAAAACTCACAAAGAGAAACACCAAACAAGAACCAAGAAGTATGATGCAAGGATGCAAATGGTTTGAGCTCTCAATGAACGATACGATCAAGCTACTCACTTGAGAGCCCCCATTGATAGTACAACAATCTATCCTAACCAGAAAACCTATCAAGGGCAAACCTATACCTTGCACCTCGTCCTCTTGAGCTAGATGATGATGATCTTGGCTTCCTCAAGATGGACCACCTTTCTTGATTGCGTTGGCTTGATGAAGACTAGTTGATTGCTCCCCCATACTCACTATGGGTGAGCCACTCTTCAGCATATCTTCACAAGTCCATTGCCACCACAATGGACAGCAAGCTTCAAGTATGATATCTTCGTGCTGATCCACTTGAACTTGCACATCGCAGTCTTGATGACGATCACAACTTGACGTCCTACTTCATGGGTTGTATGAGATCTTCTCTTTGACGCAAACCCATGGAAACACACCTAACCCCCACATAGAACTCTCACGAAGACCATGGGTTAGTACACAAACACGTAATGGACAATGCTTACCATACCATGGGATCACTTGATCCCTCTCGGTACATCTGGTATGCTTTGTGTGTTGATCATCTTGATTTACTCTTTGTCTGAGATCTTGATCAACCATGTGTCTCTATGACCATTCTTTGGATAATACCTTGAATACCATCTTGGTCATCATATAAACTCCTTGAACCCAACAGATGGACTTCAAGAAGTGCCTATGGACAAATCCTATAAATGTAACTTAAGGCAACCATTAGTCCATAGGAATTGTCATCAAGTACCAAAACCACATATGGAGATATATGCTCTAACAGCCTCCAAGTGCAGAGGTTTGTAGGACAATAGCAATTTTCCCTCAAGTAGGTGACCTAACGTTTATCAATCCGCGGGAGGCGTAGGATGAAGATGGTCTCTCTCAAGCAACCCTGCAACCAAATAACAAAGAGTCTCTTGTGTCCCCAACACACCCAATACAATCGTAAGTTGTATAGGTGCACTAGTTCGGCGAAGAGATGGTGATACAAGTGCAATATGGATGGTAGATATAGGTTTTTGTAACCTGAAATTATAAAAACAGCAAGGTAATTAATAATAAAAGTGAGCACGAATGGTATTTAAATGCGTGGAAACAAGGCCTAGGGTTCATACTTTCACTAGTGAAGTTATCTAAACAATGATAACATAATTCGATCATATAACTAGCCCTCAACCTGCAACAAAGAGTCACTCCAAAGTCACTAATAGCGGAGAACAAATGAGGAGATTATTGTCGGGTACGAAACCACCACAAAGTTATTCTTTCTGATCGATCTATTCAAGAGACCGTAGTAAAATAACACAAAGCTATTCTTTCTGTTCAATCTATCCTAGAGTTCGTACTAGAATAACACCTTAAGACACACATCAACCAAGACCCTAATGTCACCTAGATACTCCATTGTCACCTCAAGTATCCGTGGGCATGATTATACGATATGCATCACACAATCCCAGAATCATCTATTCAACCAACACATAGAACTTCAAAGAGTGCCCCAAAGTTTCTACCGGAGAGTCAAAACGTGTGCCAACCCATATGCATAGGTTCCCGATGTCACGAAACCTGCAAGTTGATCACCAAAACATACATCAAGTACTCACATGAATATCCCATTGTCACCACAGATAGACACGTGCAAGACATACATAAAATGTTCTTAAAGACTCAATTCGATAAGATAACTTCAAAGGGGAAACTCAATTCATTACAAGAAGGGAGAGGGGGAAGAACATCATAGGATCCAACTATAGTAGCAAAGCCCGCGGTACATCGAGATCATGACATCTCAAGAACACGAGAGAGAGAGAGAGATCAAACACATAGCTACTGGTACATACCCTGAGCCTCGAGGGAGAACTACTCCCTCCTCGTCATGGAGATCGCCGGGATGATGAAGATGGCCATCGGAGATGGATTCCCCTTCCGCAGGGTGCCGGAACGGGCTCCCGATTGGTTTTTGGTGGCTACACAGGCTTGCGGCGGCGAAACTCCCGATCTAGGTTTATTTGTGGAGGTTTCTGTATTTATAAGACCAGATGGTGTCGAGAACAAGTCAGGGGAACCCACGAGGGAGTCACGAGCCCCCAGGCACGCCTCCCTAGCTCGTGGCTTCCTCGGGACTCCTCTGCGGTATCTTTTTCTTCTGGTATTTTTTATATTTTCCATAAAAAATCACAGAGAAAGATTTATTCCGTTTGGACTCCGTTTGATATTCCTATCTGAAAAGGTCAAAAACAAGGAAAAAACGGGAACTGGCACTGGGCTCTAGGTCAATAGGTTAGTTCCAAAAAATAATATAAAATAGCATATTCATGCATATAAAACATCCAAAGTTGATAATATAATAGCATGGAAGGATAAAAAATTATAGATACGTTGGAGACGTCTCAAGCATCCCCAAGCTTAATTCCTGCTCGTCCTCGAGCAGGTAAATGATAAAAACAGAATTTTTGATGTGGAATGCTACCTAACATATATTGTAACATGAATATTCATATCCATATGATTCAAAGCAAAAAAGTTTAATATTGACATAAGAACAATAATACTTCAAGCATACTAACAAAGCAATCATGTCTTCTCAAAATAACATGGCCAAAGAAAGTTATCCCTACAATATCATAAAGTCTGGCTATGCTCCATCTTCCCCACACAACGTATTTAAATCATGCACAACCCTAGTATTAGTCAAGAAATTTTATTCACACTTTTACTTTCTCAAACCTTTTCAACTCTCACGCGATACATGAGAGTGAGCCATGGACATAACACTATAGCTGGAATAGAATATGGTGGTGGTTGTGAGGCAAAAAGGAGGAGATGGTCACATCAACTAGGCGTATCAACGGGCTATGGAAATGCACATCAATAGTTATCAATGTGAGTGAGTAGGGATTGCCATGCAAGAGATGCACAAGAGCTATAAGTTTATGAAAGCTCAAAAAGAAACTAAGTGGGTGTGCATCCAACTCGCTTCCTCGCGAATACCTAGGGCAATTGAGGATGCCCATCATTGGAATATACAAGCCATGTTCTATAACAAAAATTCCCACTAGTATATGAAAGTGACAATATATGAGACTCTCTATCGTGAAGATCATGGTGCTACTTTGAAGCACAAGTGTGTTAAAGGATAGTAGCATTGTCCCTTCTCTCCTTTTCTCTTTTTTTTGTTTGGGCTCTTTGGCCTCTTTATTTTCATTTTCATTTTTTTGTGGGCTCTTTGGCCTCTTTTATTTTCTTTTTTATTTTAGGTCCGGAGTCTCATCCCAACTTGTGAGGGAATCATAGCTTCTGTCCTTTCCTCGCATGGGACAATGCTCTAATACTGATGATCATCACACTTTTGTTTACTTATAACTCGATACTTAGAACAAAGATATGACTCTATATGAATGCCTCTGGCAGTGTACCGGGATGTGCAATGACTCATGAGTGACATGTATGAAAGGTAACGGTGGCTTTGCCACAAATACGATGTCAACTACATGATCATGCAAAGCAATATGACAATGATGATGTGTGTCATAATAAACGGAATGGTGGAAGTTGCATGGCAATATATCTCAGAATGGCTATGGAAATGCCATGATGGGTAGGTATGGTGGCTGTTTTGAGGAAGGTATATGGTGGGTTTATGCACCGGCAAAAATTGCGCGACACTAGAGAGGCTAGCAATGGTGGAAGGGTGAGAGTGTGTATATACCATGGGCTCACATTAGTTAGAGAGAACTCACATACTTGTTGCGAAAGTTTTATTAGTAATAAAAAAGAAGTGTTGGACCCATGCTCCAAGGGGAAGGGTTGGTAGGAGTTAACCATCGCACGATCCCGACTACCACACAAAGGATGACAATCAATAAAAACATCATGCTCCGACTTCCTAGCATAGCGGTTCACCAAACGTGCAAGCTACTGGAATCACAAACTCTAACACAAGCATTTCGACCAATACATAATTACTCACTAGCATGACTCTAATATCACCATCTTTATATCTCAAAACTATATGCAAAGAATAAAACTTCTCATAGTATTCGATGCACTCTATATGAAAGTTTTTATTATATCCCTCTTGGATGCACATCCTATTAGGACTAGATTCATAACCTAAGCAAATTACCATGCTGTTTAAGACTCTCAAAATGATATAAGTGAAGCATGAGAGTAAAAGAAAAACTACTCCAAAAGATATAGGTGAAGCTCAATGAGTAGTGAATAATTATTTGGCTATGTGAAGACTCTCCCATCTAAGAATTTCAGATCTTAAGCACCTTATTCAAACAAAATTTAAAAAAAACTTCAAGTATAGCACGAAACATGTGAAGAAGCAAAAAACTTAGGTTCAACCGATACTAACCGATAATTGTTGTAGAAGAAAGGTGGGATGCCAACCGGGGCATCCCCAAGCTTAGACGCTTGAGACTTCTTGAAATATGGATTGGGGATGACTTAGGCATCCCCAAGCTTGAGCTTTTTGTGTCTCCTTAATTCCTCTCATATGACGGTTTCCGAAATCTTAAAAACGATGGATTGAAGACGAAAGAGGGGATGCCTTCCCGGGGCATCCCCAAGCTTAGGCTCTTTGGTGTCCTTGAATATGGCTTTGGGGTGCCTTGTACATCCCCAAGCTTAGGCTCTTGCCACTTCTTGTTCCATAGTCCATCGAAACTCTACCCAAAACTTGAAAAGTTCACAACACAAAACTTAACGGAACTTCGTGAGATGGGTTAGTATGATAACGAGCAAATCAATCACTTGGGTACTGTCAAAACAAGACTCATAATTATTTTCACACAATGCCTACTGTATATTACTATTTCCACAATTTATATTACTCAATATAATCTATGGAAACACCAAAAACAAGCAAACTATGCATTGAAAACAGAATCTATCAAAAACAGAACAGTCTGTAATGATCTGAATGATAACCATACTTATGCACTTCCAAAAATTCTGAAACAATTATGAAAATTAAGGTAATTTGTATATAAATCAGAAGCAAAAAGAATCAACCTAAAATCACTCTCTGGAAAGAAATTAGAAATGATTTCGCGAGCGCAAAGTTTCTGTCTTTTTCAGCATGATCAAACAACTATCACCCAAACTAATCATAAAGGCTTTACTTGGCACTTTGTTGAAACTAAGGCGATAAAACATGATTAATACAGTAGATTAATCATGTTAACACACAAAAAAGTAAGGATAAATATTGGGTTGTCTCCCAACAAGCACTTTTCTTTAATGCCTTTCAAGCTAGGCATGATGATTTCAATGATGCTCACATAGAAGATAAGGATTGAAACATAATGGAAGAATTTGGAGCATATGACTAGCTCATTTAAGTCTAACCCACTTCCTATGCATAGGGATATTGTGATCAAACAATTTATTGGATCAAGAATCAACTAGCATATGAAGATAAAACAAGCATGACTTCAAAAGTTTCAACACATGGAGAGGAAGCTTGATATTATTGCAATATGTAGAAGCATATGATCCTCTCTCATAATAATTTTCAGTAGCATCATGAATGAATTCAACAATATAACCAGCACCTAAAGCATTCTTTTCATGATCTACAATCATAGAAATTTTACTACTCTCCACAGAAGGAAATTTAATCTCATCAATAGTAGTGGGAGTATCGTAAAAGACTTGAACACTACGAATTGTTTCCACACTAAAAGAGTAATGTTCAATAAGAGGGTACTCATAATTGTGACAAGTTTCATTATCATTCTTCTTTATAGCATAAGTATAATCACCATAATCATCATAGATAGGGGGCATGCTTTCATCATAATAATTTTGATCATTCAAACTCGGGGAACTAAAAAGATCATCTTCATCAAACATAGCATCCCCAAGCTTGTGGCTTTGCATATCATTAGCATCATGGGTATTCAAAGCATTCATACTAACAAAATTGCAATCATGCTCATCATTCACATATTTTATGCCAAGAATTCTATGTAATTCTTCTTCTAGCACTTGAGCACAATTTTCCTTCCCATCATTTTCACGAAAGACATTAAAAAGATGAAGCATATGAGGCAACCTTAATTCCATTTTTTTGTAGTTTTCTTTTATAGACTAAACTAGTGATAAAACAAGAAACTAAAAGATTCTATTGCAAGATCTAAAGATATACCTTCAAGCGCTAACCTCCCCAGCAATGGCGCCACAAAAGAGCTTGATGTCTACTATGCAACCTTCTCCTTGTAGACGTCGTTGGGCCTCCAAGTGCAGAGGTTTGTAGGACAGTAGCAATTTTCCCTCAAGTAGGTGACCTAAGGTTTATCAATCCGCGGGAGGTGTAGGATGAAGATGGTCTCTCTCAAGCAACCCTGCAACCAAATAACAAAGAGTCTCTTGTGTCCCCAACACACCCAATACAATGGTAAGTTGTATAGGTGCACTAGTTCGGCGAAGAGATGGTGATACAAGTGCAATATGGATGGTAGATATAGGTTTTTTTAATCTGAAATTATAAAAACAGCAAGGTAATTAATAATTAAAGTGAGCACGAATGCTATTGCAATGCGTGGAAACAAGTCCTAGGGTTCATACTTTCACTAGTGAAGTTATCTCAACAATGATAACATAATTGGATCATATAACTAACCCTCAACATGCAACAAAGAGTCACTCCAAAGTCACTAATAGCGGAGAACAAACGAAGATATTATTGTTGGGTACGAAACCACCACAAAGTTATTCTTTCTAATAGATCTATTCAAGAGTCCGTAGTAAAATATAACGAAGCTATTCTTTCTGTTCAATCTATCCTAGAGTTCATACTAGAATAACACCTTAAGACACACATCAACCAAGACCCTAATGTCACCTAGATACTCCATTGTCGCCTCAAGTATCTGTGGGCATGATTATACGATATGCATCACACAATCTCAGAATCATCTATTCAACCAACACATAGAACTTCAAAGAGTGCCCCAAAGTTTCTACCGGAGAGTCAAAACGTGTGCCAACCCATATGCATAGGTTCCCGATGTCACGAAACCCACAAGTTGATCACCAAAACATACATCAAGTACTCACATGAATATCCCATTGTCACCACAGATAGACACGTGCAAGACATACATCAAGTGTTCTTAAAGACTCAATTCGATAAGATAACTTCAAAGAGGAAACTCAATTCATTACGAGAAGGGAGAGGGGGAAGAACATCATAGGATCCAACTATAGTAGCAAAGCCCGCGGTACATCGAGATCATGACATCTCAAGAACACGAGAGAGATAGATGAAACACATAGCTACTTGTACATACCCTCAGCCTCGAGGGAGAACTACTCCCTCCTCGCCATGGAGATCGCCGGGATGATGAAGATGGCCACCGGAGATGGATTCCCCCTCCGACAGGGTGCCGGAACAGGCTCCTGATTAGTTTTTGGTGGCTACATAGGCTTGCGGCGGCGGAACTCCCGATCTAGGTTTATTTCTAGATGTTTCTGTATTTGTAAGACCAGATGGCATCGAAAACAAGTCAGGGGGACCCACAAGGGAGTCACGAGCCCCCAGGCGCGCCTCCCTAGCTCGTGGATTCCTCGGGACTCCTCTCCGGTATCTTTTTCTTCTGGTATTTTTGATATTTTCCATAAAAAATCACAGCAAAAGTTTTATTACGTTTGGACTCCGTTTGATATTCCTATCTGAAAAAGGTCAAAAACAAGGAAAAAACAGGAACTGGCACTCGGCTCTAGGTCAATAGGTTAGTCCAAAAAATAATATAAAATAGCATATTCATGCATATAAAACATCCAAAGTTGATAATATAATAGCATGGAACGATAAAAAATTATAGATACGTTGGAGACGTATCAAAGCAGCCTTCCCCAAGCAGCGAAATAAGAGTGCAATTTTCCATAAGTCTAACTAGCTCATGGCAAACTAACAAGACTAAAAGCAAGGTAAAAGTTAGTGTGCAACTCCCCTTTCTTGAAGACTGGAGTCGCCGGCAACGGCGCGAGAAAACTTAGCTTGATGACGAGATGATGTGTATACTTCTCGCACCTCATTGGTTACCCCAAGTGGAAGGTTGAGATGTAGTCAGCAACAAGTTTTGCCTCACATGAAAACTGTAAGGTTTAGCGAACCAGTAGGACTCCTAGGATCAACAAGTAGGTGTCTCCCAACCTGGCGCTAGCAGAAGACGTGGACCTACACACACAACAAATAACATTGCTCCCAACGAGTACAGAGAGGTTGTCAATCTCTCCGGCCTTGTAGTTTGCAAAGGATCAAAACACAAGCGGGAAGGTAATAGTGATTGCAACGGAAAAGTAAATGAAAACGGTAAATGATGGAGGTGTAAACAATGATGATGATATGGACCGGAGTCACATGATGTTCACTAGTGATGTCTCTCTCCCAAAAGACGATAAACAACTATGCTTGGGTAAACATATCACAATTGGGCAATTGACAGAATTATGAAAGCACCGCCATGCTAATTATGCTACTTGATGGTTAGAGGTTCAATAGTAATGGAGAGTACACCAAGAAAAGTAGACTCTGTATTCATCAGCATATACTTACTAATTATCCACCTTGAGATATCTATCCAGAACATCTCTCTGGTATTAAGTTGCGAGCCCCACCCAAAGTGTAAACTCAAAGCAACGGACAACTGCATTAACAAACTATGCGTAAGGTAAACAATCCTTGCAACTGCGGTCACAAGCACCATTGTTTTCTCCCTGATGGCAACAACACATCCCATGGACTCATTTTTTTGTCACTCAAGCTAGACATTGAGGGGCATGAACCTACAATCATGCATAACGCTCCCTCTTGGAGTTACAATCTACTACTCGGCCAAAGCAATAAATAGCAACGGAGAACATGCATGAATCACTAAGGAATATAATATAAAAGGATAATCACATATATAACTCATAACAATCTGAACATAATCTCATAATCCATCGGATCCCAACAAACCGAGCATAGCAATAGCAAGAGAATTACATAGATGCCTTAATCATGTAGGGAAGCTCGTAAGGACTAACCATTGAAGCACAAGATTGGAGAGAAGTCATCACATAGCTACTGGTCATGGACCCATGGTCCAAGGAGGACTACTCACGGCATGTCCGAGAAGCGTCCATGGCGGTGGAGAAGCTCCCGGAGGTCAATCCTCCCTCCGGCAGGGTGCCGGGAAGGGGTCTCCTGACGCTCCCGTTCTCGAAAGCGCTGCAGCGGTGGAACGATGGAGAAATTCGCGATTCTGGAAGTTGTGGAAGGGTTTCCTCTCAGAGGACTAAATATAGGCCAAAGGAGGGCACCGGAGGAGGTGGGTGATAACCCACAAGTGTAGGGGATCGCAACAGTTTTCGAGGGTAGAGTATTCGACCCAAATTTGTTGATTCACTCACAAGGGGAAGCTAAAGAGTATTCTCAAGTATTAGAAGCTGAGTTTGTAAGATTCAACCACACCTGAAAGATTAGTGTCTCCAAGCAAAGTATCAGTAGCAAAGTAGTATGGTAGCAACGGTAGTCGCAAAGTGGCCCAATCCCTTTTGTAGCAAGGGACAAGCCTAGAAAAAGTAAAGTAGCGAGGACCAGTAGTAAAAGACTCTAGGCAGTGAATCGGTCATGGATGAGTATTACAGATGTGATTCATCATGTAACAGCTATAACACGGAGAGATAAGTAACTAGCTCCCGTTCGTCAACCAATGTAGGCATGTATTCCTTATGTAGTCATACGTGCTTAGGGAAAAGAACTTGCATGACATCTATTGTCCATCCCTCCCGTGGCAGCGCGGTCCTAATGGAAACTACGGGATATTAAGGTTCTCCTTTTAATAAAGAACCGGACCAACGCATTAACACGCGGTGAATACATGAACTCCTCATACTATGGTCATCTCCGGGAGTGGTTCCGGCTATTGTCACTCTGGGGTTGCCGGGTCATAACACATAGTAGGTGACTACAACTTGCAAGATAGGGTCTAAAACACACATATATTGGCGACAACATAATAGGTTCAGATCTGAAATCATGGCACACGGGCCCTAGTGACAAGCATTAAGCATAGCCAAGTAGTAGCAACATCAATCTAGAACATACTGGATACTAGGAATCAATCCCCGTCAAAACTAACTCGATTACATGATAGATCTCATCCAACTCATTACCGTCCAGCAAGCCTACGATGATATTACTCACGAACGATGAAGAGCATCATGGAATTGTCGATGGAGGAAGGTTGATGATGACGATGGCGACGATTTTCCGTCTCCGGAGCCCGAAACGGACTCCAGATCTGCCCTCCAGATGAAGAACAGGATGTGGCGGTGCCTCCGTATCGCAAAACGCGATGAAACCTTCTGTCTGATTTTTTTTCGGGCGAAACGGAATAAATAGAGCTCAGTTTGGGATGGTGGTGCCACATGGGCCCCCACAAGCCCTCACGGCATGGCCTAGGGGGGTGGCCGCGGCCTAGGGGCTTGTGGCCCACTGGCATGCCCCCTCCGGTGGATCTTTGCGCAAGTATTTTTCTTTTATTCCAGAAAAAATCTCCGTAAATTTTTAGGACATTCCGAGAACTTTTATTTCTGCACAAAAACAACACCATGGCAATTCTGCTGAAAACAGCGTTAGTTCGGGTTAGTTCCATTCTAATCATGCAAATTAGAGTCCAAAACAGGGGCAAAAGAGTTCGGAAAAGTAGATATGACGGAGACGTATCAACTCCCCCAAGCTTAAAGCCATGCTTGTCCTCAAGCAATTCAGTTGACAAACTGAAAGAGACAAAAGAAAAACTTTGACGAACTCTATTTGATCTTGTTGTTGCAACTATGTCTAACTCATATCCAGAGTTTCAGCAAGATCACAAGCAAACCACATAAGCAAATGACATCTAGGTCTCACGGTAAACTCATATCAATGGCATAATCAACTAGCGAGCAAATAATAATAAGTCTCAAATGTCAACACTTCAATCAAAACAACATGAAGGAGTACGAACAGATGGTATCTCGCTAGCTCTTTCTGAGACCGCAAAACATAAATGCAGAGCACCTTCAAAGACCAAGGGCTGACTAAACATTTTAATTCATGGCAAAGAAGATCCATTCACAGTCATACTCAACACAGTTAAAAGCAAAGCATAAAAATGACAGAGGTGCTCTCTAATTGGTGCTTTTATAAGAGGAGGATGACTCAACAGGAACATAAATAGACAGGCCCTTCACAGAGGGAAGCATTGATTTGCAGAGGTGCGAGAGCTCAAGCTTTGAAAACAGAGATAATAATTTTGGGTGGCATGCTTTCATTGTCAACGCAATGACTAAGAGTTCTCAACATCTTCCACGCTACACATGCTATAGGCGGTTCCCAAACAGAAAAGTAAAGTTTTGACTCCCCCACCACCAATCAATCACACTCCACGGCTAGCCAAATCCTCAGGTACCGTCCATACCAACATCAATCCTGGGGGAGTTTTGTTTGCAATTATCTTTTCGATTTGAGCATGGAACTAGGAATTCCAATTACCGGCCCCTTTCTCGTGAATGATAGTGAATAAACACATATCGAGGATAACATGCCTAGCATGGAAGATACTAACAACCCCCTGTCACCACATGAGCGGTTCGGGCATGCAAAACAGATTATTTCTTGAAGGTTTAGAGAGTGGCACATGCAAATTTACTTGGAACGGCGGGTAGATACCGCACATAGGTAGGTATGGTGGACTCATATGGAACAACTTTGGGTTTATGGAGGTGGATGCACAAGCAGTATTCCCGCTTAGTACAAGTGAAGGCTAGCAAAAGACTGGGAAGCGACCAACTAGAGAGCGACAACAGTCATCAAAATGCATTGAGATTAACTAACATTGAGTAAAAGCATGAGTAGGACATAAATCACCATGAACATGAACATCATAGTGGCTATGTTGATTTTGTTTCAACTACATGCGTGAACATGCGCCAAGTCAAGCCACTTGAAACATTCAAAGGAGGAAAGTAGGATTCGAACCTACGACCAGTCAGTTAACAGCCGACCGCTCTACCACTGAGCTACTGAGGAACAAGGGGGGATTCGACCTCCTAGAGTTCAACTCCCGCTCTCAACCCATGAACCATTTTTTCTTTTTTAAGGCGGACTGGACCAACTCGCAGCTCGTAGCAGAATTACCATCCTATCATACTACATCATAGTCATCTCAACATTCACGTTGGCAACCAAGACAAACCATTATAAGCTCCTAGCTAAGTAAGCATGGCATAAGCAACTATGATCTCTAAGTTGTCATTGCAAACATGTTTCTCTCACAACAAAGCTGAACTAGGAACAGTGAGCTAGTCATATTTACAAAAACAAAATAGATCGAGTTCATACCAGCTTTTCCAGGCTCAGTCACTTCATCATATATCGTCACTATTGCCTTTCACTTGCACGACCGAATGATGTGAACAATAATAAGAGTGCTCGTGCATTGGACTAAAGCTAGAATCTGCAGGCAAACACAAAGGAGAAGACAAAGTAATATGGCTCTATGAAAGCTAAACAGGTATGCATGCAAGAGCCACTAAACATTGTAATCAATATCTTCTACCTTGACCCAAAGAAAAAGAAAATTATTTACACGGGAAAGCTCCCAACAAGCAAAAAGAAGAAAAAGAAAATATTTTTGGTTTTTCTCAAACTAGACAGACACACGAAAAGAAAACGAGAAAAAGAAAATAAACTAGCATGGATGATACAGTGGCAAAGTGTGAACACCGACGAACAAAGTGAAAGCATAAGCAAGAATGTAAATTCGGTGAGAACACGTACTCCCCCAAGCTTAGGCTTTTGGCCTAAGTTGGTCTACTCCCAAGGATGGTCATGGCGAAACCCAAAATCATAATGGGGGTTATACGGGAGCACTGCAGCCACTGCCTGAATAGCTGCCTCACGGAGACAAGCGACCTTTGACTCCCTCTCATACTCCTCTACCTCTCCTCTGGTTATGTAATATCTCCGTTTTACCTGAAAGTCAAAGAAGGCAGGAGCAGGACGGGTAATATGGAAAACAGGCTGTCGGTTAAATATCTAACGATATAGGAGGGATTCGTCATCCCTCTCAAGGAACTGGTAGCGTGTCAAAGCGACGCGGTCAAGGAAAGCTGTATGGAGCGGCGGATCTCTGTCGCGGATAGGTACTCCAAGAAAATTTGCTATGCGAGTGGCATACATCCCACCAAAGAAATCCCCTTCAATAGCATTCTTATTCAGCCTCCTTGCAATAATGGCTCCCATGTTGAAGCTTTTGTCACCTGTCACTACGCTTTTAAGGATACTAAGGTCGGGTGCGCAAAGGTGACAATGCTCAATATTGCCATTAATGCATATGCCTATGAAGAGGGCAAATTAATGCAAGGCAGGAAAATGAATACTCCCCATGGTAGCTTGCGTAATGTCTCTAGTTTCTCCAACAGTAATACCAGAGCAAAAATCTCTAACCGAAGATTTAGGAGGATCATTTAGGCTACCCCAAATAGGTATTTTGCAAATCCTATTGAAATCCTCTAAATCCATGGTATAAGATTTATCATAGAGATTAAACAGTACCGATGGCTCACGGCCAGCTGAAAATTTGAATCTACGAACAAAAAAGGCAGTGAGAGCAACATACTGTTCACATTTATCGGAGATGAATTCTTCGAGTCCGACGTTGTGAACAAGTGCATCAAACTCATCTTTGAAACCTGCTTTCAGATACCCAAAGGAAAAGGAAAAGTCCGAATTGAGGAACCACCATGAAAGTTTCTCGTGAACATCTTCCTTTTCTGAAATTTTCGGTGACCCAAAGGAAAAGTGAACAAGGCTCAACTAAACTCGTAGCAACTACTCCCACACCTGCCTAGAGACCATATTATGCATCAAAACTACTTGGGACCAGCTAGAATCAGCATGCAAAGCTCAAGAACATGGTCACCAAGGCAGCAAAAATACGCGAAGTATGAGGCACTAGAGCAAAAACTAATTGGACCAATAGAGGAGTCACTTACCAAGGAGTAATTTCCCCCAAAACAGTTCGGAGAATGGTGATTTGAGCAAAGAGATCGAAAATCCCAGCAAGAGGAGCAAGAACACGGGTTTGAGCTGCGAAACGATTTTTTTCTGGAGGTAGGAGAACCAGATGAGAGCAAGAATGAGTGGAGGGGGTACCTGTGGACCCCACAAGCCTATGTGGCGCAACCAGGGGGGTGCCCGTGCCCCTAGGGCTTGTGGCCCACTGGTGTGGCCCCGAGACAAGCTCTTCGTCTCATTATTTTTCTAAAAATCCAGAAAAAATCATACTTGATTTTTACGGCGTTCGGAGAACTTTTATTTTCGAGGTACTTTTCTACCGGACGCTAAAACAGAAAACAGGGAAAACTAAACTAAATCTTTCATTTTTCTTCTAAGCAACCTAAAGTGAAAGCTTGGGACAGAGGTTTGTGACTCCTCGATTCATCCATCTCATGGTCATCGAAAGAAATCCGGCAATGGGGTTGATTAAATCCCCTCGACAAAACTTTCTCGAATCGCAAAAGAGAACGGAGAATTTTCGAATAGTCACTAGGTCACCTCAATGGGGATGTGTATTTCCCCAACAAGCAAGTCATACTTCATCTTGACACGAGGAATAGGTCATTCAAAGCTCCCAATAAGAATCGATGAAGTTTTTTCGATAGCATTGATGCAATGTACTCGATATTGTTTCTTCGGAAAGTGCACCGTATGCTCATTACCGTTGACATGGAAAGTGACATTGCCTTTGTTGCAATCTATAACAGCCCCTGCGCTGTTTAAAAAGGGTCTTTCAAGGATGACAGCCATGGCATCGTCCTTGGGAATATCCAAGATAACAAAGTTTGTTAAGATAGTGGTGTTAGCAACCACAACAGGCACATCCTTGCAAATGCCGATAGGGAAAGCAGTTGATTTGTTGGCCATTTGCAGAGAGATTTGAGTGGGTATCAACTTATCCAGTTCAAGCCTACGATAAAGAGAGAGAGGCATAACACTAACACCGGCTCCAAGGTCGCATAACGCAGTTCTAACATAGTTGCCTTTAATGGAGCAAGGTATAGTGGGCACACCGGGATCACCTAGTTTCTTAGGAGTTCCACCCTTGAAGGTATAATTAGCAAGCATGGTGGAAATCTCAACCTCAAGTATCCTCCTCTTATTAGTCACAATATCTTTCATGTACTTATCATACGGAGACATCTTAAGCATATCTGTCAAACACATCTGCAGAAAGACAGGTCTAATCATTTCAACGAAGCTCTCAAAATCCTCATCATCCTTTTTCTTGGATGGTTTGGGAGGAAAGGGCATAGGTTTCTGAACCCATGGTTCCCTTTCTTTACCGTGCTTCCTAGCAGCGAAGTCATTCTTATCGTATCTTCTATTCTTACGATGTGGGTTAACAAGATCAACACTAGGTTCAATCTCCACATCCTTATCATTGCTAGGTTGAGCATCATCATGAACATCACTATTGATATTATCATTAGGCTCATGTTCATCACCAGATTGTGTTTCAGCATCAGAGACAGATACATCGTTTGGACTCTCCGGTGTAGCAGCAACTGGGTTGCTAGCGTGCATGTTCCTATCATCTTTCTTCTTCTTTCTAGGATGACTAGGTGCATCAGTGCTAACTCCTTGAGAATCTTGTTCAATTATCTTCGGATGACCCTCAGGATACAAAGGTTCCTGGGTCATTCTACCGCCTCTAGCGACGACTCTGATAGAATTGTCATTCAACTCATTAAGCAAGTCATTTTGAGCTTTAAGTACTTGTTCTACCTGAGTAGTAACCATAGAGGCATGTTTACTCAAGAGCTTAAGATCATTGACGTTTCTGTCCACACAAGCACTTAAATGACTAAGCATACGAGCATTCTGTTCCAATTGTGTGCTAACATAATCATTGAAACTCTGTTGTTTGGCAACAAAGTTATCAAATTCATCTAGGCATAAGCTAGCGGTTTATCAAAAGGAATACCACTCTCATCAAACCTACGCAGAGAATTTACTTCTACTACGTGTATCGGGTTATCAAGACCATGGATCTCTTCGATAGGTGGTAGATTGTTGACATCTTCAGATTTAATGCCTTTCTCTCGCATAGATTTCTTGGCTTCTTGCATATCTTTTGGACTGAATAATAGAGTATCTCTTTTCTTTGGAGTTGGCTTAGGAGGTGGTTCGGGAATAGTCCAAGCATTCTCATTGCACAAGATGTTATTCAGTAGAATCTCAGCTTGTTCTACGGATCGTTCCCTAAAAACACTACCGGAACAACTATCTAGGTGGTCTTTAGAATCATCGGTAAGTCCATTATAGAAGATATCAAGTATTTCATTCTTGTCAAGAGGGTGATCATGCAAAGCATTCAGTAGCTGGATGAGCCTCCCCCAAGCTTGTGGGAGACACTCTTCTTGAGCTTGAGCAAAGTTGTATATTTCCTGCAAGGCAACTTGCTTCTTATGGGCAGGGAAATATTTTTGAGAGAAGTAGTAGATGTTGAAATTATGCCCTAGAGGCAATGATAAATAAGTTATTATTATAATTCCTGTATCAAGATAATCGTTTATTATCCATGCTATAATTGTATTGAATGAAGACTTAGATACATGTGTGGATACATAGACAAAATACTGTCCCTAGCAAGCCTCTAGATGGCTAGCCAGTTGATCAAGGATAGTCAGGGTCTTCTGACTATGTACAAGGTGTTGTTGCTTGATAATTGGATCACATCATTGGGTGAATCATGTGATGGACTAGACCCAAACTAATAGACGTAGCATGTTGATCGTGTCATTTTGTTGCTACTGTTCTCTACGTGTCAAGTATTTATTCCTATGACCATGAGATCATATAACTCACTGACACCGGAGGAATGCTTTGTGTGTATCAAACGTCGCAACGTAACTGGGTGACTATAAAGATGCTCTACAGGTATCTCTGAAGGTGTCCGTTGAGTTAGTATGGATCAAGACTGGGATTTGTCACTCCGTGTGACGTAGAGGTATCTCGGGGCCCACTCGGTAATACAACATCACACACAAGCCTTGCAAGCAATGTGACTTATTGTAAGTCACGGGATCTTTTATTATGGAACGAGTAAAGAGACTTGCCGGTAAACGAGATTGAAATAGGTATGCGGATACTGACGATCGAATCTCGGGCAAGTAACATACCGAAGGACAAAGGGAATGACATACGGGATTATAGGAATCCTTGGCACTAAGGTTCAAACGGTAAGATCTTCGTAGAATATGTAGGATCCAATATGGTCATCCAGGTCCCGCCATTGGATATTGACCGAGGAGTCCCTCGGGTCATGTCTACATAGTTCTCGAACCCGCAGGGTCTGCACACTTAAGGTTCGGCGTTGTTTTTATACGTATTTGAGTTATATGGTTGGTTACCGAATGTTGTTCGGAGTCCCGGATGAGATCACGGATGTCACGATGGTTTCTGGAATGGCCCAGAGAAGAAGTTGATATATAGGATGACCTCATTTGATTACCGGAAAGTTTTCGGCATTACCGGGAATGTACCGGGAGTGACGAATGGGTTCCGGATGTTCACCGGGGGGGCCAGCCCACCCCGGGGAAGCCCATAGGCCTTAGGGGTGCCTCACCAGCCCTTAGTGGGCTGGTGGGCAAGCCCAAGAAGGCCCCTGCGCAGGATAAGAGAAAATCAAAGAGAAAAAAAGGGGAAGTGGGGAAAGAGAGAAGGACTCCACCTTCCAATCCTAGTTGGACTAGGATTGGAGGAGGACTCCTCCTCCCCCCCCTTCGGCCGAACCCCTTGGGGCTCCTTGAGCCTCAAGGCAAGGCCCCTCCCCTCCCTCCTATATATACTGAGGTATTAGGGCTGATTTGAGACAACTTTTTCACGGCAGCCCGACCACATACCTCCACGGTTTTTCCTCTAGATCGCGTTTCTGCGGAGCTCGGGCGGAGCCCTGCTGAGATTAGATCACCACCAACCTCCGAAGTGCCGTCACGTTGTCAGAGAACTCATCTACCTCTCCGTCTCCATTTCTGGATCAAGAAGGCCAAGATCATCGTCGAGCTGTACGTGTGCTGAACGCGGAGGTGCCGTCCGTTCGGCACTAGATCGGAGTGGATCGTGGGACGGTTCGCGGGACGGTTCGCGGGACGGTTCGCGGGGCGGATCGAGGGACGTGAGGATGTTTCACTACATCAAACGCGTTTATTAACGCTTCTGTTGTGCGATCTACAAGGGTACGTAGATCGGAAATCCCCTCTCGTAGATAGACATCACCATGATAGGTCTTCATGCGCGTAGGAAATTTTTTGTTTCCGATGCAACGTTCCCCAACAGTGGTATCATGAGTTAGGTTCATGCGTAGATGTCATCTCGAGTAGAACACAAAACTTTATGTGCGAGGTGATGTGTGATTTGTTGCCCTCCTTAGTATTTTCTTGATTCCGTGGTATTGTTGGATCGAAGGGTCTCGGACCGACAGTACTCGTACGCTTACGAGAGACTGGTTTCATCGCTACGAGCAACCCCGTTGCTCAAAGATCACCGGCGAGTGTCGGTTTCTCCAACTTTAGTTGAATCGGATTTGACCGAGGAGGTCCTTGGATAAGGTTAAATAACAGTTCATATATCTTCGTTGTGGTGTTTGCCTAAGTAAGATGCGATCCTACTAGATACCCATGGTCACCACGTAAAACATGCAACAACAATTAGAGGACGTCTAACTTGTTTTTGCAGGGTATGCTTGTGATGTGATATGGCCGACGATGTGATGTGATATATTGGATGTATGAGATGATCACGTTGTAATAGTTAATATCGACTTGCAAGTCGATGGTTTGCCAATCGGCAGGAGCCATAGGGTTGTCTTTAAACTAATGTTTGTGCTTGCAGATGCGTTTACTATATTGCTAGGATGTAGCTTTAGTAGTAATAGCATAAGTAGCACGACAACCCCGATGGTGACATGTTGATGGAGATCATGGTGTGGCGCGGTGACAAGAAGATCGTGTCGGTGCTTTGGTGATGGAGATCAAGAAGCACGTGATGATGGCCATATCATGTCACTTATGAATTGCATGTGATGTTAATCCTTTTATGCACCTTATTTTGCTTAGACCGACGGTAGCATTATGAGGTGATCTCTCACTAAAATTTCAAGACGAAATTGTGTTCTCCCCGACTATGCACCGTTGCTACAGTTCGTCGTTTCGAGACACCAAGTGATGATCGGGTGTGATAAACTCAACGTTCACATACAACGGGTGCAAAACAGTTGCACACGCGGAACACTCAGGTTATGCTTGACGAGCCTAGCATGTGCAGACATGGCCTCGGAACACATGAGACCGAAAGGTCGATCATGAATCATATAGTTGATATGATTAGCATAGGGATGCTTACCACTGAAACTATCCTCAACTCACGTGATGATCGGACTTGAGCTAGTGGAATTCGATCATGAACCACTCAAATGACTAGACAGATGTACTTTTTGAGTGCGAGTTTAGCAAGTAATTTGATTAAGTTAAACTCTAATTATCTTGAACATAGTCTAAGTCCACTTTGAATATATTTGTGTTGTAGATCAATGGCTCACGCGACAGTCACCCTGAATTTTAATACATTCCTAGAGAAAGCTAAGTTGAAAGATGATGGAAGCAACTTTGTAGACTGGGCTCGTAATCTTAAGTTGCTCCTGCAAGCTGGGAAGAAGGATTATGTCCTTAATGGTGCGCTAGGAGATGAACCACCCGCTACGGCTGACCAAGATGTTAAGAACGCTTGGTTAAGACGTAAGGAGGACTACTCAATAGTTCAATGTGCAGTCTTGTATGGCTTAGTGCCGGGACTTCAACGTCACTTTAAGCGTCATGGAGCATATGAGATGTTCCAGGAGTTGAAGTTTATCTTTCAGAAGAATGCCCGGATCGATAGGTATGAGACATCCGATAAATTCTATGCTTGCAAGATGGAGGAGAATTCGTTTGTCAGTGAACATGTGCTCAAAATGTCTGGGTACTCAAACCGTCTAGCTGAGCTCGGGATTGAACTCCCGCAAGAGGCTATCACTGACAGAATTCTTCAATCACTGCCACCAAGCTATAAGGGCTTTGTGTTGAACTACAATATGCAAGGGATGAACAAGTCTCCCGGCGAGTTGTTCGCGATGCTGAAAGTCGCAGAGTGAGAACTCCGTAAAGAGCATCAAGTGTTGATGGTGAATAAGACCACTAGTTTCAAGAGAAACGGCAAGGAAAGAAGGGCAATTTGAAGAAAAGCGGCAAGCCTGTTGCCAATCCGACGAAAAAACCCAAAGTTGGACCTAAGCCTAAAACGGAGTGCTATTATTACAAGGGTATGGGTCACTGGAAGCGTAACTACCCAAGTATCTGGCTTATAAGAAGGCGGCCAAAGAAAAATCAGGTATATTCGATATACATGTTATTGATGTGTACTTAACCAGCTCTCGTAGTAGTGCCTGGGTATTCGATACCGGTTCTGTTGCTCATATTTGCAACTCGAAACAGGAACTACGGAATAAGTGAAGGCTGGCGAAGGATGAAGTGACGATGCGCGTGGGAAATGGTTCCAAGGTTGATGCAATCGCCGTCACCACAGTTTCACTTCGGTTACCATCGGGATTAGTTATGAACTTAAATAATTGTTATTTAGTGCGTGCGTTAAGCATGAACATTATATCTGGATCTTGTTTATTCCGAGACGGTTACTCGTTTAAGTCAGAGAATAATGGTTATTCTATTTCTATGAGTAATATCTTTTATGGTCATGCACCCAATGTGAGAGGATTGTTCATATTGAATCTTGATAGTGATAATACACATATACATAACATTCAGACGAAAAGAGTTAGACTTAACAATGATAGTGCCAGGTTTTTATGGCACTGCCGCTTAGGTCATATTGGTGTAAAGCGCATGATGAAACTCCATACCGATGGACTTTTGGAGTCACTTGACTTTGATTCACTTGACACGTGCGAACCATGCCTCATGGGCAAGATGACTAAAACTCCGTTCTCCGGAACAATGGAGCGTGTAAGTGACTTGTTGGAAATCATACATACCGATGTGTGTGGTCCAATGAGTGTGGAGGCACGCGGCGGATATCATTATTTTCTCACCTTCACTGATGATTTGAGTAGATATGGTTATGTCTACTTGACGAAGCACAAGTCTAAAACATTTGAAAAGTTCAAGCAATCTCAGAGTGAAGTTTAAAATCATCGTAACAAGAAGATCAAGTTCCTACGGTCTGATCGTGGGGGTGAATATCTGAGTTTCGAGTTTGGTGCTCACTTAAGACAATGTAGAATTGTTTCACAGTTGACACCGCGTGGAACACCACAACGTAATGGTGTGTCCGTACGTCGAAATCGTACTTTATTAGAAATGGTGCGATCTATGATGTCTCTTACCGATTTGCCGTTATTGTTTTGGGGTTATGCATTAGAAACAGCTGCATTCACTTTAAATAGGGCACCATCAAAATCCGTTGAGACGACACCATACGAACTGTGGTATGGCAAAAGACCAAAGTTGTCGTTTCTTAAATTTTGGGGATGTGATGCTTATGTCAAAAAGCTTCTGCCTGAAAAGCTGGAACCCAAAGCGGAAAAGTGCGTCTTCATAGGTTACCCGAAAGAGACAGTTGGGTATACCTTCTATCTCAAATCCGAGGGCAAAGTGTTTGTTGCTAAGAACGGAGCTTTTCTCGAGAAGGAGTTTCTCTCGAGAGAATTGAGTGGGAGGAAGATAGAACTTGATGAGGTTGTCAAACCTCTCATCCCTCTGGATGGTGGCGCACGGCAAGGGGAAACCCCTGTCGTTGTGACGCCGGTTGAGGAGGAAGTTAATGATGATGATCATGAAACTTTGGATCAAGTTCCTGTCAAACCTCGCAGGTCGACGAGACCGCGTACTACTCCAGAGTGGTACGGTAATCCCGTCTTATCAATTATGTTGTTGGACAACAATGAGCCTGCGAATTATGAAGAAGCAATGGTGGGCCCGGATTCCAACAAATGGCTGGAGGCCATGAAGTCCGAGATAGGATCTATGTATGAAAACAAAGTGTGGACTTTGGAAGTACTACCTGAAGGCCGCAAGGCTATTCAGAACAAATGGATCTTTAAGAAGAAGACGGACGCTGACGGTAGTGTGACCATTTATAAAGCTCGACTTTTGGCAAAGGGTTTTTCACAAGTTCAAGGGATTGACTACGATGAGACATTCTCACCAGTAGTGATGCTTAAGTCCGTCTGAATCATGTTAGCAATAGCTGCATTTTTCGATTATGAAATCTGGCAGATGGATGTCAAAACGGCGTTCCTTAACGGTTTCCTTAAGGAAGAGTTGTATATGATGCAACCCGAAGGTTTTGTCGATCCTAAAAATGCTAACAAAGTGTGCAAGCTCCAGCGATCCATTTATGGACTGGTGCAAGCATCTCGGAGTTGGAATAAACGATTTGATGAGGTGATCAAAGCATTTGGGTTTATACAAGTGGTTGGAGAATCTTGTATTTACAAGAAAGTGAGTGGGAGCTCTGTGGCGTTTCTAATATTATATGTGGATGACATATTGCTGATTGGAAGCAACGTGGAGTTTTTGGAGAGCATAAAGGATTACTTGAATAAAAGTTTCTCTATGAAGGACCTAGGATAAGATGCTTACATTCTAGGCATAAAGATCTATAGGGATAGATCAAAACGCCTGATAGGACTTTCACAACGCACATACCTTGATAAAGTTTTGAAGAGGTTCAAAATGGAACAGTCCAAGAAGGGGCTCTTGCCAGTTTTACAAGGTACGAGATTGAGTAAGACTCAGTGCCCAGCAACTGATAAAGATATAGAGCCTATGAGCACCGTCCCCTATGCTTCAGCCATAGGTTCTATCATGTATGCAATGTTGTGCACTAGACCGGACATTAGCCCGGCACGTTGCAGAGTAATCTAGGAGTGGATCACTCGACGGCGGTCAAGAATATCATGAAGTAGCTGAAAAGGACTAAGGAGATGTTTCTCGTGTATGGAGGTGACGAAGAGCTCGCCGTAAAAGGTTACGTCGATGCAAGCTTTGACACAGATCTGGATGACTCTAAGTAGCAGACCGGATACGTATTTATTCTTAATGGGGGTGCGGTAAGCTGGTGCGGTTCCAAGCAAAGCATCGTAGCTGATTCTACATGTGAAGCGGAGTACATGGCTGCCTCGGAGGCGGCTAAGGAGGGTGTCTAGATGAAGCAGTTCATGACGGATCTTGGAGTGGTGTCGAGCGCACTGAATCCAATAACCCTGTTTTGTGACAACACGGGTGCCATTGCCTTAGCAAAGGAACCACGGTTTCACAAGAAGACCAGACACATCAAACTATGCTTCAACCTCATCCGCGACTACGTCGAGGAGGAGGACGTGAATATATGCAAAGCGCACACGGATCTGAATGTGGCAGACCAGCTGACTAAACATCTTCCACGGGCAAAGCATGATCAACACCAGAACTGTATGGGTGTTAGATTTATTATAATGTAATTCGCATGGCAATGTGAGGACTAGATTATTGACTCTAGTGCAAGTGGGAGACTGTTGGAATTATGCCCTAGAGGCAATGATAAATAAGTTATTATTATAATTCATGTATCAAGATAATCATTTATTATCCATGCTATAATTGTATTGAATGAAGACTTAAATACATGTGTGGATACATAGACAAAATACTGTCCCTACCAAGCCTCTAGATGGCTAGCCAGTTGATCAAGGATAGTTAGAGTCTTCTGACTATGTACAAGGTGTTGTTGCTTGATAACTGGATCACATCATTGGGTGAATCATGTGATGGACTAGACCCAAACTAATAGACGTAGCATGTTGATCGTGTCATTTTGTTGCTACTATTTTCTGCGTGTCAAGTATTTATTCCTATGACCATGAGATCATATAACTCACTAACACCGGAGGAATACTTTCTATGTATCAAACGTCGCAACGTAACTGGGTGACTATAAAGATGCTCTACAGGTATCTCCGAAGGTGTCTGTTGAGTTAGTATGGATCAAGACTGGGATTTGTCACTCCGTGTGACGGAGAGGTATCTCGGTGCCCACTCGGTAATACACAATCACACACAAGCCTTGCAAGCAATGTGACTTATTGTAAGTCACGGGATCTTGTATTACGAAACGAGTAAAGAGACTTGCCGGTAAACGAGATTGAAATAGGTATGCGGATACTGACGATCGAATCTCGGGCAAGTAACATACCGAAGGACAAAGGAATGACATACGGGATTATATGAATCCTTGGCACTGAGGTTCAAATGATAAGATCATCGTAGAATATGAAGGATCCAATATGGGCATCCATGTCCCACTATTGGATATTGACCGAGGAGTCCCTCGGGTCATGTCTACATAGTTCTCGAACCCGCAGGGTCTGCACACTTAAGGTTCGGCGTTGTTTTATGCGTATTTGAGTGATATGGTTGGTTACTGAATGTTGTTCGGAGTCCCGGATGAGAGCACGGACGTCACGAGGGTTTCCGGAATGGTCCGGAGACGAAGATTGATATATAGGATGACCTCATTTGATTACCGAAAAGTTTTCGGCATTACCGGGAATGTACACGGAGTGACGAATGGGTTCCGGATGTTCACCGGGGGGGCAGCCCACCCCAGGGAAGCCCATAGGCCTTAGGGGTGCCGCACAAGCCCTTAGTGGGCTGGTGGGCAAGCCCAAGAAGGCCCCTGCGCAGTATAAGAGAAAATTAAAGAGAAAAGAAAAAAAAAGGGGAAGTGGGGAAAGAGAGAAGGACTCCACCTTCCAATCCTTGTTGGACTAGGATTGGAGGAGGACTCCTCCTTCCCCCCTTCGGCCGAACCCCTTGGGGCTCCTTGAGCCTCAAGGGAAGGCCCCTCCCCTCCCTCCTATATATACTGAGGTATTAGGGCTGATTTGAGACAACTTTTTCACGGCAGCCCGACCATATACCTCCACTGTTTTTCCTCTAGATCGCGTTTCTGTGGAGCTCGGGCGGAGCCTTGCTGAGATTAGATCACCACCAACCTCCGAAGCGCTGTCATGCTGCCGGAGAACTCATCTACCTCTCTGTCTCTCTTGCTGGATCAAGAAGGCCGAGATCATCGTCGAGTTGTACGTGTGCTGAACGCGGAGGTGCCGTCCGTTCAGCACTAGATCAGAGCGGATCGTGGGACGGATCGTGGGACGGTTCGTGGGACGGTTCGCGGGGCGGATTGAGGGACGTGAGGACGTTCCACTACATCAACCGCGTTTATTAACGCTTCTTCTGTGCGATCTACAAGGGTACGTAGATCGGAAATCCCCTCTCGTAGATGGACATCACCATGATAGGTCTTCGTGCGCGTAGGAAAATTTTTGTTTCCCATGCGACGTTCCCCAACAGTAGACCATATCCTGGGGGCTACGCACACAACCAGGAGCAAGAGAAGTGAACCAGGTCTTAGCATCATTCTTTAGCGAGAAAGGAAACAGCTTGAGCATATAGTAATGGCGGATCTTTTCGTCACTAGTGAATAGGGTGGCTATATCGTGCAGTTTGGTAAGATGGGCTACAACCGTTTTAGACTCATAACCGTGAAAAGGATCAGATTCGACCAGAGTGATTAACTCAGGGTCGACAGAGAATTCATAATCCTTCTCGGTCACAAAGATAGGCGAAGTGGCAAACTTCGGGTCGTATTTCATCCTAGCGTTCAGAGATTTTTCTTTCCACTTGCGCAGTAATTTCTCAACATCATAGCTATCCTTACACGCAAGAAAGTCCTCAGCTATCTCTCCCTCCATAACATAGCGCGTATCAGGCATATCAGGCATTGGAGAGCTAGTTCTAGCGGGCAAAATAGCAGGTTCTACTTCAATAGTATCAGCAGTTTCAGAAGTATCATCACGTCTAGCAGCAACTCTGGCAAGTTGTGCATCAAGGAATGCACCTAGTGGCAAAGCGGTATTAGGCATAGCATCATCAGGCATAGTATCAAGCATAGCATCATCAGGCATAGTATTAAGCATAGCATCATCAGGCATAGTATCAAGCATAGCATCATCAGGCATAGTATCAAGCATAGCATCATGGGCAGCAGAAGTAGCATCATCAAGCAGAGGCGACATATCAAGATTTCTAGCAGGAGGTGAAGTCGCAAACTTACTCAAACTGAAGGTGAATTAACTGCAGAGCTAGATGGCAATTCCTTACCTCTCCTCATAGTGGAAGGCAAGATTTTAGTTCTTGGATCTTTCGGATTCCTCATAGTAATCAGCAGACGTCAATCCCAAGTGACTCAGAGAATATAGCTGTGCTTCCCCGTCAACGGCGCCAGAAAAAGGTCTTGATAACCCACAAGTGTAGGGGATCGTAACAATTTTCGAGGGTAGAGTATTCGACCCAAATTTGTTGATTCTCTCACAAGGGGAAGCTAAAGAGTATTCTCGAGTATTAGCAGCTGAGTTTGTCAGATTCAACCACACCTGAAAGATTAGTGTCTGCAAGCAAAATATCAGTAACAAAGTAGTATGATAGCAACGGTAGCAGCAAAGTGGCCCAATCCCTTTTGTAGCAAGGGACAAGCCTAGAAAAAGTAACGTAGCGAGGACCAGTAGTAAAAGACTCGTAGGCAGTGGATCGGTGATGGATGAGTATTACGGATGTGATTCATCATGTAACAGCTATAACACGGAGAGATAAGTAACTAGCTCCCGTTCGTCAATCTAATGTAGGCATGTATTCCTTATGTAGTCATACGTGCTTAGGGAAAAGAACTTGCATGACATCTATTGTCCATCCCTCCCGTGGCAGCGGGGTCCTAATGGAAACTACAGGATATTAAGGTTCTCCTTTTAATAAATAATCGGACCAACGCATTAACACGCGGTGAATACATGAACTCCTCATACTATGGTCATCTCCGGGAGTGGTTCCGGCTATTGTCACTCCGGGGTTGCCGGGTCATAACACATAGTAGGTGACTACAACTTGCAAGATAGAATCTAAAACACACATATATTGGCGACAACATAATAGGTTCAGATCTGAAATCATGGCACTCGGGCCCTAGTGACAAGCATTAAGCATAGCCAAGTAGTAGCAACATCAATCTAGAACATAGTGGATACTAGGGATCAATCCCCGTCAAAACTAACTCGATTACATGATAGATCTCATCCAACTCATCACCATCCAGCAAGCCTATGATGAGATTACTCACGAACGATGAAGAGCATCATGGAATTGTCGATGGAGGAAGGTTGATGATGACGATGGCGATGATTTCCTCTCTCCGGAGCCCGAAACAGACTCCAAATCTGCCCTCCAGATGAAGAAGAAGATGTGGCGGCGCCTCCGTATCGCAAAACGCGATGAAACCTTCTCTCTGATTTTTTTTCCGAGCGAAACTGAATAAATAGAGCTGAGTTTGGGGGCGGTGGTGCCACGTGGGCCCCATAAGCCCTCACGGCGCGACCTAGGGGGGTGGTCGCCGCCCACGGGCTTGTGGCCCACTGGCACGCCCCCTCCGGTGGATCTTTGCGCAGGTATTTTTCTTTTATTCCAGAAAAAATCTCCGTAAATTTTCAGGACATTCCGAGAACTTTTATTTCTGCACAAAAACAACACCATGGAAATTCTGCTGAAAACAGCGTCAGCCCGGGTTAGTTCCATTCAAATCATGCAAATTAGAGTCCAAAACAAGGGCAAAAGAGTTCGGAAAAGTAGATACGATGGAGACGTATCAGTGGGGCCCACCCAGGCGGCTTGCTGGCGCGGCCAGGGGGTAGGCCGCGCTAGGAGGTCGCTTGGACGGCCCCTGGCCCCCCTCTGGCCCATCTTCGGTCATCTGGAAGCTTCCATGACGTTGATTTTTTATATTTTTTTCATGGAATTTTTCGGGCTTCGGAAAATTGGTAAAAGCCCCTTCAAAATAGACATCAGCAGACAGAAACGGGCACTAGGTGCACTGAGTTAGTAGGTTAGTCCAAATATGTGTAAAATGGTATAAAAGTGTAGCAAAACATATAACAATGTCACCCAAAAGATCATGGAACAAGCAGAAATTATAGATGCGTTTGGGACGTATCAGTTTCATACCTCGTGCACCTATTGATTTGTTACCTCTTCCATCTTCGGAGAAGGTTAATTTTGATGCGAAAGAACATGCTCATTTGATATTAAAGATGCATGAGTTAATTAAGGAAACCATTGAGCATATGAATGCTAAATGTAAACTTGCTGGAGATAGGGGTAGAAAACATGTTGTCTTTGCATGTGGAGATCTTGTTTAGTTGTATTGGCGTAAGGATAGGTTTCCTGATTTGCGCAAGTCAAAGCTAATGACACGTGTTGATGGTCCTTTCAAGGTGTTAGAGAAAATAAATGATAATGCATATATACTTGAGCCGCCTGCAAATTTTGGGGTTAGTCCCACTTTTAACATTGCAGATTTGAAGCCATATTTGGGCGAGGAAGATGAGCTTCCGTCGAGGACGACTTCAGTTCAAGAAGGGGAGGATGATGAGGACATCAATACCATACCATTGCAGATTTACACCCACAACCCTAGCTGCTATACATACTGGACCAGTTACTATAGCTCGTGCACGCCAATTGAATTACGAGGTACTTTTGTTTCTTGGAAATCCTTCTAATGTTCATGAACATATGATGCTACCTAAGTTAGGTACTTTGGTTGTACTTATGAATGAAGGACCTAGTATGGACAAGAAGGATATCCGTTGGAGCGGGATCAAGCATGGAGAAGAAGGTGCGCGTGCGGGAAAGAACAATGGAGCTTCCATTACTGATTTCCGCACTTTGAAGCCACCATAAGGAGAGCATGAAGGCTTGGATGAAATATTCAAGACACCACTTTATAAATTTTGTCCATAGGCTATTATAGGTGTTGCGCCACCTTATTTTTGGGCCTGGCCCATGTAATTTCTAAATACCATATTATAGCCTATTTCTTGAGTTCGTATGTGTAGGAAAACTGAGTTAGGGTCGGTTTCGGACCCCTCCTCCAAGGAGTCATGAAATTCCTCCTCTATTCCCCCATATATACAGCCCTTAGGGCGCCGTTTAGACTTGGGTTTTGTTTAGATTACAAGTTTGATATAGCTGCAACTTCGCGTTCTTCGTTTGTGTTCCACGACCGGATAAAGGCGTCACAGAACTCCACTTTCATCAATAAAGCTTTCCTCTTATATTCGCAATATCTAGATTGCAATCTTAGTTTCTTGCTTGTTCTTCGTTTGCATGCAGTAAACAGACCCTCGTGGTCAGGTTGATCGTGCTCCGGCGTGGTCAATAACCTCTCGGAGTTGGTTTAGCGATTGCTAAGGCACGATGTCCTCACACATCCGTAGTCGGATCATCAAACTTTACTCCACCAAAAATGATAACCTCCATCTCATAGAAAGATAGGGACAACTTCGCCTTTATCACAAACCATCGGTTGCATTTGTCTTGGATCACACTCCAACATTGAGTGGGAGAACCGATTCTATGGTTGGTGGGAATATCCACATGTCTAGTGTATTACTCCTCGATCCTTCTCTAAAATGTGTTCTTTGTTTGATTGACCCCAGCCATGGCATCAAGGGAGATGTTCATAGAAGCATCGCACAAAGATTGATCTTTTGCCATCTTGTAGTTGGATGACCTTTGAGATCTCCTTATCATTGTTTAGGTTTATGGATCTTTGACCCCTTGACCTATTCAAGCTCCTCCTCCAAAACTACCTCAACATTCCTTCTCATTACTTGCATGTATGTCATGGACATGGCAATGTCGTTAAGGCCGAGGGTGTGGCTTGCGTCCAATTTTGTCATGAATTCAAACATCTCATCCAACTCAATTTTCTCACTACAATAGAAAATGAATGTCGTTGCAATTAAATTGCATCATTCATGAGTCAATCGAGCTAGTGCAAAACATAAGGAAAAACAAGAAAAAAGGTTCCATGCATTTTATCGAGCGAGGCGGCCTCGCTCTGTGTCTCGCCAGAATCCACCTCCTCCATGGTCGTCAAAGTTAGAGGGTGTGACGACATGCCTACTCGAGGGTAGGGGGAGGCGACGAGGCGAGTGTCGCCTTCTTCTTCACCAGCACCACTTCCTTGTCTGTCTCCTTGGCCAATGGTCGGCACTCTCGTCTGTCGGTCATCGCGGCCAAGGGCGGTCGTTGAACAGCGATTGGCACAGACATCAAGGAGCTCCGATGATGGGCTTCCGTTGGCGTTGCTGTTTTGATGCTAGCGACTAGAATTAGTGTTCGTCGGTGGGTCTACGGAGTCGACGTGGGTGGTCAGGGGTGCACGGAGGTTGGCTAGTCCATTTCGGTTATCATTGGGGTTGGGGACATCTGACGGCGATGGCGGGGGAGGGGTGGGGTAGGGCGAAGAGGCTGCGTAGGTTCTTCATTATTTTTTACTAAGTGTCCATGCTAGACCAAATATGGGATTGGCGGTGGGGGGTGGATGTGGTGGAGGGGAACATAAATATGGGGATTATAAAAAATGGTGATGTACTAGGTAGGTGTTAGTTTCACAAGTAAAAAAAAAACTGATCCATACTTAATTTTTGGGATGGGCTAGAGATGCGTGTATATCACTCCTACATGATATATTTAGTTTAAAGATTCTATCAACTAAATATATTTTTGGATACATGATCAGCACTTGAAAGAATAGTATGGAGGGTAGCTCTTTCTCCGAGGCTTCAAATAATCGTGCCGCTCATTCGATCTAGTGAGGTCGTTTTCTTAGGAAGTTTCCAAAAGACGCAAACTTAAGCCCAAGTCCATGTCATCCACTCATGGCGAAAAGGCTTGGCCACACGAGATCCACGTTTGACTGCGAGGATATGGGGATCGACGTGTGATCGGCATTCTCCCAAGACAAAACACCTACACCCCACCTACACTGTTACCACACTACAATGTTCGTCGTCACTCACATGAAAGAACAATACCGTTAATGAAGGCATCAGAACCTACCAGAACCCGTTTTTTTTCTGCGAAAAATATGACATGAAGCTAGTGGCTTTTACACAGAGACACAAAGGATATGTACTGTTATCTCACTGTACCTAGTTAGTGAAATAGATTAGTTAATTGTGTGGCTGAGAAACTCAGCAGTAGTAATTGGACATGGACCGCTAGCTACATGTACATTCCAATGGACGCGTGAGAACGTGCGGGCCACACGGGCTAGCTAGAATGAACATGTGTGGCTGTAATTAGGTCAATGCGTGCACATCGCGGGTAAACATCGATCATTTGCGCTAAGAATCGGACACTACATATGCTCTCTGGAATTGGAAACACAAGTCTATATGTATGTAATATACTCCGTAGCGTACTAAATCTGGTCCCAGGGAGCAACCCCAACCATCGTCCTAAATTTGCATCCATTCTGGCAAAACACTATCCATGGCGGAGCTAGAAATTTGCTCACTGGTATTTATTGTAAAAAAAATGATGCAGTGTACAGTACATCGCCTTAGATAAACATGATGTTAGCTATAATCTACTCCTCTATAACTTAACACCAGAAGGGTTGGCCGCGCTTTGCTGCGCCGATTGTGTTGTTGATTTTTCTAAAACTTATTTTTTAGAAAAATATAAGGTATTTTTTTGAAAAGTCAAAGTTTTCAATTTTGATCAAATTTATAGAAAAATATATAAAAATCCAAAATCCATAATATGAAAACGGTATGATAGATTTATCATGAAATGAATTTACATATTTTTCTTATTTAATATTGTGGATGTCAATATTTTTTCTCTAAACTTGGTCAAAGTTTAAGAAATTCAGTCTCCAAATAAACTAATACCCTTTGTATTTTGGGACTTACGAAATATTTAGTTTGGCAGGTGAGGAAGATGATGGAGTGTGTTTATTTTTATTTGTAATGAGGTGATTTGATGGAACTTTCGTATAGCGGTATGTGTTATAAGCTAGCAAACATATATTTATATTGTGAAATTTCTACGTCGATGGTTGCATGTACTATATTGGTTGTATAATATCATGTGGTTGCGTCCTTTTTCTAGGTGGTGGGAGGGTGCACGGGGTTAATATGTTTGTATAAGCCGATTTTGTTGATTGATGCAAAAAACAATTGGCCCAGTCAAGATCTTAAACCAAATCCAAAGTTGAATACCTGAACTGAATGAAATAGTTTCAAAATTAACGAACATACCGATAACAAAATTAAAAGATCGAATGGGAGAACTCCCTCGGAAATAGATCGAATGGGAGAACTCCCTCGGAAATTATTGACCCTGTCGAAATCGGGTGACCTAATTGTAAATTGAAGATCTCAATTAATTATGACGTCTTAAAAATTATGAAGCATAGTGTATAGTATAAAAGAATTGAATTAGAGAGCTGTGAGAAATTATTGACCCGATCAAAATCGGATGACCCAATACCAATTGAAGACCTCGGTTGAATTTATGATCTTTAAAACTAGGGAGCTTAGTGTTATACTAGAAGGGTTGGGCATGCTTTGTTGCGTTGTTGTATTTGTTGGGATTCTTATTTTTTACTCGCTCTGTTCCAAATATATGATGTATTACATTTTTTAAAAGTAAAACTTATTTACGTTTGATCAAATTTAGAGAGAAATATATCAAAATTAATAATATCAAATCAGTGTCATTTATTCATCATGAAATGAGTTTCATTGTTTTCTTTTTAATATTTTGGATGTTAGTATTTTTGGCTCTGAACTTGTCCAAAGTTAAAGAAATTTGATTTTCCAAAAAATAATAACCTTTATATTGAAACTAATGGAATATTTAGTTTCATCGGTGGGGCGATGATGGATTGTGCTTTTTGTTTACTTATGATGCGATTATTTGGTGGGCTTTACGCGGTGTGATTCTATGTTATTCATTAATCAAGTCATATTTATGTGGGTATATTTTATATCGATGGTTGTATGTACTATATTCATGCTATAGTACGATATGGTAGCGCTTTTTCCTCGGTGATGGGAGTCTTCGAAGGGTTGATATGTTTTTAAAGGTCGATTGTTGTGGACTGATTTGAAAAATCGTTAGCCCGATCAAAGCCATAAACCAAATTCAAAATTGAATACCTCAACTGAATAAAAGAGCTTTGAAATTTGGAAACATATAAAACTAAAATAATTAAATGTGAGAGCTCCTTGAGAAATTGTTAGACCTAGTTAAAATCGATTGTTCCAATTCTAAATTGAAGCCTCAATTAATTATGAAGATTTAAAGTTAGGAATCATGGCGTAATGTATAAAAGATGAATGAGAGAATTTTTAAAAATTGATGACCCAGTCAAAATTGGTTGACCAAATTTCAATTGAAGATCTCAATTGACTGTCACGCCTTCAATCCTAAAAAGATTAGTGATAGTATACTAGATAGTACATCCTTAAACACTAGGATCTTGCTCAAGAAATCATGCACCTGATCATGCATAGTAAACAAGATTACACATTTATCGTCCTTTCCATTGGCCTTCAACAAATTAAGGAATAACTGCAAAATTATAAGATGCATCACAAAATGTTCAGGGAGAGTGTAACTGGAACTCCGATTGTGCAACTTAGGTATATATTGACATGTGAAACCTTTTTTGGGTAAAAGGTGGATCTTATTAGCTCAAAGTGGAGCATCAAAAAGATACAAACACAAAGAACACACACCGTGCATGTGCATAGCTAGGATGCACACTAACAAAACCAACACACACAAAAAAACATTTTGATAAATAGCAAACTCATACAAGACCAATTCTATGCTCACGCAATGAAAAAAATGCCCATATCGATTGACATGTGAAACCAAGGTATATTTCAAGATTACTTCGAAATTAGGAACAAAGATATATATTTCTTAGTCTTGTAGATGCGTGTACACTTTCATTTTACAATATTAAGCCCCTTGGGCAGTCCTTCTACTAGAAGGTTTGGGCGCGCTTTGCTGCGCCGTAGATGTTAATGAGTTTCTCTATAAATTAATCAATATGTTTTAAAATATAAGGTGTATTACTTATTTGAAAATTCAAACTTTTTAAATTTGATCAAATTAGTAGAGAATATATCAAAATCAATAATATTAAATCGGTATTTTTAGATTCATCTTGAAATGAGTTTCCATACTTATTTTGTTTGGTATTGTGGATGTCAATATTTTTGCTATGAACTTGGTCAAAGTTAAAAAAGTGACTTTCTAAAAAACTAATACCACTGATATTTTCAAAGTGTTGGAATATTTAGTTTGGCGGGTAGGGGTATGATAGAGTGCATTTTATTTTTATTTATAGTGTGTTGATTTGGTGGGACTTTCATGGTGTGGTTCTATGTTATTTGCTAATCAACCTACATTTATATGGGGAATTTTTTGTGTCGATGGTTGCATGTATTATATAGGTGCTATAATATCAAATGATGTCACTTTTTTGTAAGTGATGGGAGGGTGCACATGATTTATATGTTTTATAGCCCCGTTGATGCTGATTGATTTAAAAAAAAGTTGATCCGAACAAAATCGTAAATCAAATCCAACATTGAATACCTTAATTGAATGAAAGAACCTCAAAATTAGGGAACATCGTGAATTAAAAAATCATATGGGAGAGCTTGAGAAATTGTTGACCAGTCAAAATTGGATGATCCAATTCTAAATTGTATAGATTAGTTAGTTACGAGTAGGCGCCTTAAAAATTGAAAACATAGCGTATAGTATAAAAGAATTAAAGAAGAGAGCTTTGAGAAATTGTTGACCCAGTCAAAATCGGGTGACCCTATCATAATTGAAGATCTCAATTGAATGTGGGATGTTAAAATCAAGGGAGCTTAGTGTTATAGAATATAGAGGATAAAACATTTTTGACATTGTCATACACTCTGAAAACATCTTAAAGAAAGTTGTAGAGGGAGTATAAGCCATAGGAAAGATGAAAGTGTTGTTGTGATCTCGAGATCATGTCAGCTCGGGTGAACAATAAATTCAAAAAAAACTGATTTTTTTTGTACCAAATGTCGACAAATGTTTTCATTGTTTGCAAAGTTCCATCGGGAAATGATATTCATGAAAGACGGGTGGAAACTGATGCTCCAAAATGCTTCTGCGAATGTCATCTGAAGATGAAACTTTGCAAGCAATCAAAACATTTGTCAATATTTGACACAAAAAAATCAGATTCGTTTTTTTTATTTGTTTTGGTTTTACAGTTCATCACAGCTCACATGAGCTCGGGATCAGAACAACCGCGTCCCTAGGAAAGAGAACTATTAGGAGAGAATAGATGGGCAACGAGACCGTGTGGTAGACTCTGCTACTTTGCGTTTCATGTGTTGTTGACTCAGCGCACTTGCACTAGGTTTGATTGGGGATTGGTGAAAAAAGACAAACAGTTGAGGGTTTTTTGGGATAGAGGAAAGAAACAGAATAAGTCATCTATGGGATTATGCGCAACTGAATTGATGAAACAATGGCTTGTGTAACTAATAGTTTATATTACACGTAGTATTAAGAATATATAGTGATTTTTTATGGGTTACAATCATTGGTATTCAAGTCAATACATGTGAATACTCATTTCATCTCCAATGCCATCTATTGATTTTGGGCACTCCAACATACCCCCCCTCCCATATTCATGGTGGTAGAAACTTTCATGGTAGCCAAATTTTCAAGTGGGGGAGAGACATGTTGTTCTCTTTGAAGAATTAGGAGGGAAATTTGGCGGACTGTGGGCCTCCCTACATATGTTCACTTAGTATGGTCTCTAACCTTTGACAAAGTGGTATGATAAGCGGTGTGAGAGTGATTTTGTACACGTGATAATTTCAACACAAAAACACTTAACCGATCAAGGTAAATAAAATTCAATTAACATGAAACACGTAATGAAGCAAGGGAAAACGAGAAGAAAAGGCATCGTTAGTAAACAATCAAACTTATTTAATCAAGTTAATAATGATACTTGCGATAGAGGAACATGAACAAAAAAGAAATATTATATTAAAACCGGAAGCTACATGGAAATCTGTTGAATTCGTCATATCCTCCATCGCGCTTTAAAAGCAGGCAAAAGAAAGGCAATAAAATGAAATTTGAAGATGTTAACAAAAAAATAAGATAATTTAGATGGAAAACGAGGAGTGCCCCATAAATGGTACTTGCAAACATGGTAATTCCAATATAAGGGTTGGGTGTATTTCGCTGCACCATTAATATTGATAGGATTTTAAAAAAGAAAAAAATCGGTTTGACGTGTGGGGAAGATGATGAAGTTGTTTTGTTTTTTTATAATGAGTTGTTTTTGTAGGCTTTTTCGAGAGTGTAATTCTGTGTTATCAATTAATCAACCGATACTTATGTGAAAATTTTCTTGTGTTTGGTGGCCTCATACTATAATTGTGCTATGTTACCACATGTTGACGCTTCTTTTTTTAAATGGTGATAAGGTGCATAGGACTGATGTCTTTTTACACGCTGGTTATTGTCGATTAATTTGATAAATCATTGACCCAATCAAATATTGAGTCAAATCCACAATAGAATACCTCCATTGAATGAGATAGCTCTGAGTAATAGTTGACACGATCAAAATCATCAACCAAATCCAAAATTGAGCACCTCACTTGAATGAGATGGCTCAAAAACTAGGGAGCATAGTGAATTAGATGATTAAGATAAAAGTATATGTTATGATGATAATTCAATTCGAAAACAAAACTGAGATGCACCCAGTAAATAGTTAAATGAAGAAAAATAGAAAGAAAAATCCAGTTTATTTTGTGGTGCAAGATGCTCCTCTGCGTGAAGTCTCTGCAATTTTTTCTGGAGTTTGGACATTCAAGGATCTCATGTCATAAAACACAAAATCAGGCGTGGACAATGCAATTTTCAAAAGTTTCTTGGACAGTCGAAATTAGCCTTTTACCCCACGAGCTCCTCGAATGTCCAAACTTCATCATTTTTTGCATGGAGACCATGTATTTGACCATATTGCTTGCAAAAAATCAGATATTTTTGAATTTTCATAATACTTTTAGTGATTTTACTATTCGTAGACGGGCTCATGTGAGTCTCGGAGCCAAACCGCCACATCCATGTTATGAGGGGTGATGTGTTAGTTTAGCTGGGAGAGGGTGCATGAGATTGATGTGTTTTTATAGGCTGTTTGGTGCTGATTAATTTAAAAATTATTGGCCCGATCGAAATCATAAATCAAAACCAAAACTGAATACCTCAACAAAATGAGAGGGATCATGAAGAAATAGTTGTCCCGGTCAAAATCGTGAAAAAAATATCAGAATTGAGCATCTCAATTAAACGAGAGGGATCCAAAAATTAGGAAGCACGGTGAAATAGAAGATTGAACTCGCAATATAATACGAACATCTAATAAAAGCATTAAAATTGTCTACTTTTTGTTCAGAAAACATTTTGTGAGTTTAGCTAGTTTCTCGTGTTTTTCTGTACACTCATTGTTTATGTCCCCTCGTACTAAAAACAAAACATATTTTATGTTTAAATATAAAATTACCTGGTTGAATATTTATTGGTATAGATATCTAGAGGGGGCGAGATTTCGGCCAAACGGTCTTAGAGTTGTTATGTGTGAATTTGACAGTGATAGTCTTCTACTGTAGCCATTTAGACTATGTTGTGAGAGTAACATAGAGAGTAACATAAATGACATCTAATAAAAAAAGTTGATGTGGCAGCCAATTAATGAGGAGAGGCAAATTGAGTAACATATGTAATTACTCATACTATTATGGGTAACATCATACATACTAGGACAAGATGAGTTTACAAACTAATAAATAAAGTGTTGTATGATATCACACATATGTTACTTTACACTATAGAGATAGTAACATACACCAGTAACATGTGCATGTTACTACTCTAAGTTACTCTTCAATATAGTTAGTCTTGTTGGGAAACCGAGCCCAAATCACGAGCGATGGCGGACTCATGCGGTGCACATAGCCTAGCCCCTCCCACTTCTCGTACTTTGTGTTAAGTGGGTACTTATCACATGGCCCTCTACCCCTATATAAAGAGATGAGGAGCAATCATTATAACAGAGATCGATCATTAATAAAAAAGTCTTCTCTCTACTTTCCTGTGTTCATCTACTTTTGTGTGTTTGTTAGGGCATATTTTGTCCTAAGTGATTTTGTTGATTACTGACAGTACCTCTGCGAACTAATCGTGTGCATTGAGCATTTCAGATAATACATGACAAGGCACAAGAAGATTCGACGCCCCTCGGTGATTTTGAAGCACGGTGGATTCTACGGTTCTCTTTGGTGGTTTCGAGTCGTAGGAAAGCCGTACTATTAAGAAGGGGTCCGCGTCGGAAAGGTTTGGGTGGAATCAACACAGACACGCACACTTTTTCTTTCCACCATCTTTTCCTTGCAGCAATGGAGCTCCCACATGTTCTCTCTTTGTGTATCTGCAAAAAGGTCCAGCGGTAGTACCACTAGCCAAGCGATAGTACCGCTCCAGATGGGCGGTAGTACCGCTTCGAGATGGTAGTACCTCTCTTTGAGCGGTTGTACTTCGTCGGACTTTTTGTGAACACTTTCCCAGTGGTGGTAGGCCCGGTAGTAGTATTTTTACTACCGTGAATTTGTGCCTACCAAGCGGTAGTACCGCTCCAGGCCTAGCGGTAGTACCGCTACCCCCAAGCGGTAGTACCGTGTTGAGTGTGTTGTAAGTGGGGATAACTGTTGGATTTGTTCCCTCACTATATAAAGGGTTATTCCACTCCAAGAACCTTACCTTTTGACCTTCTAAGACTCCATAGTTTCTCCTAAGCTCATGTGTGCCCGATCTCTCTCCCTAGCCAATCAAACTTGCTGATTTCCGAAGGATTGGTTGAGAAGGCCAAGATATACACTTCCACCAAGAGATATTTGATTCCCCCCACTAATCCCTTGCGGATCTTGTTACTCTTGGGTGTTTGAGAACCCTAGACGGTTGAGGTCACCTCGGAGCAATATCCATTGTGGTGAAGCTCCGTGGTCTTGTTGGGAGCCTCCGAGCATTGTGTGGAGATAGCTCCAACCTTGTTTGTAAAGGCCCGGTCGCCGCCTTCGAGGGCACCAATAGGGAATCACGGCACCTCGCATTGTGTCAGGGTGTGAGGAGAATATGGTGGCCCTAGTGGCTTATTGGGGAGCATTGTGCCTCCACACCGCTCCAACGGCGACGTACTTCCTGTCAAAGGGAAGGAACTTCGGTAACACATCATCATCTTCATCGGTTCCACTTGCGGTTATCTCTTACCTTTACTTTGTGTATATTATTGTTGTTGTGTATTTCTTGCTTGCACTAGTTGTCATGGTAGTTAGCATCATATAGGTTGCTAACCTAGTAGTTCATTTAGAGACCCTTTGTGTTGCTTTCTCTAACTTGTTAAGAAGAGCTAAAAATTGGTAGTTGCCTATTCACCCGCCCCCCTCTAGTAAACCATATCGATCCTTTCAATTGGTATCAGAGCCACATCTCTTTATTAAGGGTTTCACCACCCGGAGAGTATGGTTGACGATGAAGAGGGAGTTAGTGGACCACCCGAGGCTGTGGCCTTGAATTCGGTCACAAGGGATGACTTGAATGAGGCTATGGCCTCCCTCAGGTCGTCCTTGACGAACGAAGTCAAGTCCATGTTTAAAGAGTTCCTTGAGGGGTTGAAAAATTCTCCTGAACGGGCGTTGGTGGTTAAACCTACCAACACGGAATCGGAGGCCAATTTCACCAAGGAAGCGGCTAAAGGTATGCAACCTTCTTCCCCTCTCAACAAGAATGGGACAGGAACCTTTGCCTCGGTTCCACCTCCCCCGGTCTATGGAGGACCTGTTTCTACACCGCATATTAATAATCTTGGTCCTCCTCCTAAGCTTGTTAAGGGGGATTTTGCTAACTGGGTGTTTTGCATTAAGTCTCATTTGAATCACAGCTCAACAAATTTATGGAGAATCATTGAGCAAGGCTTCTACCCGCTTGACCCAAGCAACCTCATGCCAAGAGAAGAAGTGGACAATCAATATAATCATTCCGCATTGTTCATTCTTCAGTCCGCGTTGCCTCCTGAAGATCTTCCTCACCTGTGTCCCTTCACTCGTGCCAAGGACTATTGGGAGCACATCATGGTGATGTACAAGGGAAGCTCAAGCATTCAACAGTCCAACTATGAAGTGGTTCTTGATGAAGCCGATGAGTTTGTGATGAAGGAAGATGAGGACCCTCGAGATCTCTATCGAAGGGTGACTGCTCTTGTTGTTGCTCTCCAGGATCACGGGAGCAAGGATGTGGATGACACATGGATCAAGCGCAAGTTTCTCAAGGCCATCATGCCATTCAACAAAGCCATGTCATGTGTCATTCGTCAACGGCCAGATTTTCACTATTTGTCCTCCGGTGAAGCGTTGGATGAATTCATTGCAATGAATATCATGAACAAGACTGTTGATAATTCTCTTGCTTGCGTTTGGTCAAAAACAGCTTCACCCAACCTTGCCTTAAAAGCCAAGGTTGTTTCTGATGAAGAAGAGGAAGAGTAAGAGGATGGCTGCCCTGAAGACACTAAGTATGCTTATCATGAGCACATGGCTCTTGCGTCAAGGCAATTCTGGGGCAAAAAGAGAAACTCAAGGCCCAACTTCTCCAAGAATAACTCGAGTGGGTCCAAGACCAAGCAGCGTGTGAGGACATGCTATAACTGCGGTAATGTGAGTCACTTCGTGGCAGATTGTCCTTATGAGAAGAGGGAAGACAACGGTGGCAAGCTCATTCGCAAAGACAAAGCCAAGTCTTTCCCAAACAAGAACAACTTTGTCAAGAAACCCCATCCAAAGGGTATGGTGGCACTTAAAGAGTACACCTCCGATGATGACGATGATGATACGGTGGCTACGGCTACTGTAGCCATTGCCACCTCCTCTCCCAAGGTGTCTCTCTTCGGCGCCCCCAACGACAACCGCATCGCCAAGTGCCTTATGGCCAAAGGTATCGATCAGGTAACACCCAGCATTAAGACCACCATCATTACTGCTATTTCATTATTAAACCGTGTTGATGATAGTGATGTTGTGGAACTTAATGAGCATGATATTGACAAATTTCTATGTAAAATCAAAGGATAGTCCAAGAAGCATTTTGTTCCTCTTTTGGAACAACTGGGTGAGGCTAATGACCTCATTGAGTCTCATGAGGAGACTATCTCCGAGTTGCAAGGACATAGTCGTGACTATGTCGATGAGATTGATGAATTATCTATTGCTCTAGAAGAAGAGTGTAGTCTTTGTTTAGCTCTTGAGGAGTCACACAACGAAGATTGTGTTAAATTACAAAAAGAGCTAGATCACACAATTGTCCTTACCCGTGTGCTTAAGTCTGAAAAGGCTGCGCTTGGGGTTGGCCATGAAAGACTCAAGGGAGATTTTGCTACACTTGACAAGGCCCACAAGGTCTTGAAAGGTGCACATTTCTCCCTGAAGGAGTCTCATGATCAACTCCAAGCAAAGCTTACCAAGGAGATCTCTACCTGTCCTCCTTTTGTTTTAATTGATAATGCTTGTGCAACTAACCCGTGTTGTGAGCATGTACATCTTGTGGAGGAAAATTCTAAGTTGAAGGATCAACTTGAGAAGGGCCTTGTGTCATGCATCCGAGGCGAGAAGAGCCTAAACGACCTTTTGAGTAATCGAAAGGAAGTTGTAGGAAAGGAGGGACTTGGACTTACATCCAAGTCAAAAAGAAAAAGGAAGAACAGGAACAAGCATTCGCTTACTCTTAAGGACATCTTTGTCAAAGAGGGTGAGGCGACTCGGAAGGAGAACAACAACAAGGTAGGGGATGGTAATGCCAAGAAGGGCAAAACCATCCCTACCAACACAGCCGACAAATTTAATCCTTCTTATGTTTTATGTCGTGCTAGTGATGGGCATGTCTATGCCAGATTTGTTGGTTCTTATTATGAGTCCATTGAATGGGCTATTTGGGATCCTAAGACCCTTGTTTCTAACATCAAAGGACCCATGCAAGAATGGGTACCTAAAACCAAGCCTTGATCTATTGCAGGAGTTTGCTTCCAGTGGGGTGTCACGGTTCCTCGATAGTGGAGCAACAAATTATATGATCGGAAGCAAGGACTTGGTGGTGGACGTGCATCCTACCCCATCTATGCACACCCATGTCCAATTTGATGATGCTTCAACGTCTAAGGTACTGGGATTTGGTAAGGTGGTTATCTCTCAAGATTTATCTATTGAGAAGGTCATGCTTGTTGAGTCCCTTGCTTACAATTTACTTTCTGTTCGTCAACTTTCAATTATGGGCTTTGCCACATTCTTTAATCTTGATATCTTGGCCCTTTTGTGGAGCAAGACTCTTAAAGTAGCCTATGTTGGATATGTCGAAAGTGATCTCTATGTGGTGAACTTTTCACAGCGACCCACTAAGACTGCGACTTGTCTAATGGCTAAAGTTGATGTGGGCTAGCTTTGGCATCGCCGACTAGCCCATGTCAATATGAGATCTTTGCAAAGTATTCTCAAAGGGGACCATGTTTGTGGACTAACAAATGTGAGTTTTGCCAGAAATCGTGCTTGCAGTGCTTGTATTGAAGGGAAGATTCATGAAACTGCTCATCGTCCCACGACTCTCATTTACACTAAGAGGCCCTTGGAGCTCCTTCATATGGATCTCTTTGGTCCTCCATCCTTTGATAGTCTTGGGGGCAGAAAGTATTGCTTGGTGATTGTTGATGATTACTCAAGATACACTTGGGTATGTTTGTTCAAGAGGAAGAGTGAGACTCAACAGACCGTCATCAACTTTGCTAATGAAGCTCAACGTCAACATGAAGCAAAGATTTTGATGATTAGAAGTGACAACAACACTGAGTTCAAGAACTACACCCTGGATGAGTTTCTCAGTGATGAGGGGATCAAGCATCAATATTCAGCACCATACACCCCTCAACAAAATGGTGTGGCGGAGATGAAGAATGAGACGTTGATGGATGCGACAAGAACAATGATGGCAGAATTCAAATCTGCATACAACTTTTGGGCCGAAGCCATCAACACAGCATGTCATGCATCCAATCGGCTCTATATCCGCAAAGGCTTGAACAAGACTCCATATGAGATCCTCACCGGAAACAAGCCCAACCTCAAGTACTTCAGGGTTTTCGGGTGTAAGTGTTTCATTCTCAAGAAAGGTGCTCGTCTAGCTAAATTTGATTCTAGAGCTCAAGAGGACATATTTGTTGGTTATGCTACAAACTCTCATGCTCACCGTGTCCTCAACAAGTCCACCAGACTCAATGAGGAGACGTGTAACATGGAATTTGATGAAAATAATGGCTCCCAGATGAAGGAAAGTGGTATTTGTGATGTAGGTGATGAAATTCCTCCCCAAGCCATAAGAAGAATGGGGATTGGTCAAATACTCCCCATTGAGTAACCCCTTCTGGCTGAAGGAGAAGGACAATGCTCTACTCAAGTGGAGCCATCACCCTCGCTAGCCCCACATGCTTCCGATGAACAAAGTGAAGACCCTCAACCAGTTGAACATGATCAAGGACCATATCAACCACACGAAGATGGTGATGCACCAAATGATGTCCAAGTTCTAACACAAGTTTCCGAATCTGCTCAAGATCAAGATCAAGATCAAGAGCAGCCACAAGATAAAGAAAAAACCAGTGAGCTTGCTCAAGATGAAGATCAAGTTGATCAGGTGGTTGCTCCTCAATTTCCAATTGCGGCACCTAAAAGGGGTCGCGGTGCCAAGGCAGGGTCAAAACCCAATGTTAAGGCCAAACAACGTGATCAAGTTGATGCTCCTCAATTAACTAGCGCGGAACTCCTAGAGCGTCGCGCAACCAAGATAGCATCCAAGCTCAGGGTCAAATCACATCTTATGAAGAATGTGCTTGGAAGCTTAAAAAGGGGAGTATCCACTCATCAACCAATTTGAAAATATTGTGAGCATCACGCGTTTGTTTCGTATTGTGAACCTCAATAGGTACAGGAAGCGCTCGATAACGAGGATTGGCTTATGGCCATGCATGAAGAACTGAACAACTTCAAGCACAATCAAGTCTGGGAGTTAGTGCCAAGACCAAAAGAGGAACATAATGTCATTGGGACCAAATGGATCTTCAAAAAAGATCAAGATGCCAATGGGATTGTGGTTCGAAACAAGGCAAGACTTGTGGCTCAAGGCTACTCCCAAGTCAAGGGTATCGACTACGGTGAAACCTTTGCCCCTGTTGCTCGTCTTGAATCTATTCGCATGCTTCTTGCATTTGCCTCTCATCACGATTTCAAATTACAATAAATGGATGTGAAGAATGCATTTCTTAATGGTCCTTTAAATGGGTTAGTATATGTCAAACAACCCCCGAGGTTCGAACATCCCAAGCTCCCCAATCATGTATACAAACTCAACAAGGCTCTCTATGGCCTTAAACAAGCCCCACGTGTGTGGTATGAGAACCTTACCGAGTTGTTGCAAGATCATGGGTTTGAAATTGGGATGATCGATCCCACCCTTTTTACCAAAAGGGTCAGGGGATTTGTTCATTGATACGTCTCCAACGTATCTATAATTTTTGATGGTTCCATGCCATTATCTTGTCAACTTTGGATGTTTTGTTTGCATGATTATGCTATTTTATATCTTTTTGGCACTAACTTATTAACTCAGTGCCAGTTCCTGTTTTTTCCGTGTTTTTGACCCTTTTCAGAGAAGAATATTAAACGGAGTCCAAATGAAATAAAACCTTCGGAAAGATTTTTTTCGTAAAAGAAGATACGCGGGGAACTTGAGAACCAAGGCAAAGGACTCCGGGGGAGGCCACAAGCCCCCTAGCCGCGGCCTAGGAAAGCGCGCCTACCAGACTTGTGGTCCCCCCATGGTTCCTTTGCCCTACTTCTTCCGCCTATAAGCTCCCTAAAAATCCAAAACTGCCAGAGAGAGCCACGAAAATACTTTTCCGCCGCCGCAAGCTTCTGTCTCCGCAAGATCCCATCTGGGGCACGTTCTGGTGCCCTGCCGGAGGGGGGATTCGTACACGGAGGGCTTCTTCATAAACACCATTGCCTCTCTGATGATGCGTGAGTAGTTCACCACAGAACTTCGGGTCCATAGCTAGTAGCTAGATGGCTTCTTCTCTCTCTTGGATCTTCAATACAAAGTTCTCCATGATCTTCATGGAGATCTATCCGATGTAATCTTCTTTTGCGGTGTGTTTGTCGAGATGCGATGAATTGTGGATTTATGATCAGATTATCTATGAATATTATTTGAGTCTCCTCTGATCTCTTATATTCATGATTTCGTATCCTTGTAATTCTCTTCGAGTTGTTGGTTTCGTTTGGCCAACTTGATCTATAATTCTTGCACTCGGAGAAGTGCTTGGTTTTGGGTTCATACCGTGCGGTGTCCTCACCCAGTGATAGAAGGGGTAGCGAGGCACGCATCGTGTTGTTGCCATCAAGGGTAAAAAGATGGGGTTTATATCTATTGCATGAATTTATCCCTCTACATCATGTCATCTTGCTTAAGGCGTTACTCTATTCGTTATGAACTCAACACACTAGATGCATGCTGGATAGCGGTCGATGTGTGGTGTAATAGTAGTAGATGCAGACAGTATCGGTCTACTTGTCTCGGACGTGATGCCTATATGTATGATCATTTCCTTAGATATCATCATGACTTTGCGCGGTTCTATAAATTGCTCGACACTAATTCGTTCACCCACCATAATACTTGCTATCATGAGAGAAGCCTCTAGTGAACACTATGGCCCCTGGGTCTACTTCACATCATATTTTCAGATCTACACTTTTACTTTGTTGCACTTTCCACCTTCATATCTCACCTTGCAATTAATCGTGAAGGGATTGACAACCCCTTTATAGTGTTGGGTGCAAGTTTGTTTGTTTTTGTGCAGGTACATTGGTGACTTGTCTTATACTCCTACTGGATTGATACCTTGGTTCTCAAACTGAGGGAAATACTTACTACTACTGTGTTGCATCACCCTTTCCTCTTCAAGGGAAAAACCAACGCAAGCTCAAGAGGTAGCATTCATATGCCAACTATATGTTGATGATATCATTTTTGGTTCTCCTAACGAATCTTTCAATGAAGAATTTGCTGCACTAATGACCGAGAAATTTGAGATGTCAATGATGGGTGAGCTGAAGTTCTTCCTCGAATTCGATATTAAACAAGTCTTAGAAGGAACCTTCATCAAACAATCCAAGTGCACCCAAGACATGCTCAAGAGGTTTGAGCTGGAGGATGTCAAGCTGGTCAAATTTCCCATGCCAACTAGATGCAAGCTTGACAGTGATCCCGATGGTAAAGCAGTGGATCAAAAGGTATATCGCTCCATGATTGGATCCCTCCTTTACCTTTGCGCATCTAGACCGGATATCATGTTGACTGTAGGGATTTGTGCACAGTTTCAATCTGCACCAAAAGAAAGACACCTTGCGGCTGTCAAACGAATCTTTCGATATTTGGCTCATACCCCAAGCTTTGGCCTATGGTATCCCAAAGGATCAAGCTTCAATCTAGTGGGCTATTTTGACTCGGATTGGGCAGGAGACTGTGTGGAGAGGAAGTCAACATCTGGAGAATGTCAATTTCTTGGTCGTTCGCTGGTAAGTTGGTCTTCAAAGAAGCAAAACTATATCTCACTGTCTTCCACCAAGGCTGAGTATGTTGCAGCTGCAAGTTGTTGTGCACAGTTATTATGGACGAGGTAAACTTTAAAGGATTACGGAGTCACTTGTGACAAAGTTCCTCTTCTATGTGACAATCAAAGTGCTATCAAGATTTCCCTCAATTTGGCGCAACGTAGCAAAACCAAGCATATTGATATTTGTCATCACTTCATCCGTGAGCATATCAAGTGTGGAGATATTGAGGTCAAATTCATCAACGCTCAAGACCAACTTGCACATATTTTCACTAAGCCCCTAGATGAAGCAAGGTTCTGGGAGTTAAGGCATGAGCTAAATATCATTGATTCAAGTATTGTGGATTGAAACTAGGCACTCTGCACCTCACTCTGCATTATATCTTGTTCTAGGTGTAGGCATGGACATAGGGGGAGTGTTGTTCAACCAATGAACTTTCCCTCCCCCCATTATGCATAAATCGATCAAGTCTTTCACATTAGCCATTATTGATGGCACTTGTGCTTCAAAGATGAGCTTTGGTCATGAACCCAAGGATAATTCTTCGCGGTGTCATACCATTTGTCTCAAACATAGGTGGCTCCGGCCACCGCCCCTTCCTGCAAAAGAGGGTTATGACACTACCAGCCAGTGTATTTTGTTTGGTTTTCTATTCTAATTTTGTCTGGTATGTGTCCATAGTGATTTCTCGCAGTTTTGGCAATTTCTGGAATTTTCCTGCATTTTTCTGGCACGGTACTACCGCTCTGTCTGCGGTACTACCGCCTTCAGAGTTTGTACCGCCACAGGGGGAGCGGTACTAGCGCCGCATGCGGTACTACCGCGATGACGAGAGCGGTACTACCGCAATGACCAGAGCGGTACTACCGCCGCAAGTAGTACTACCACTATGCCGAGCGCGCCCTGTCCGTGCCCTGGGGGTATATAAGAAGGGGGGCAGTTTTTCTGCCCCATTTGTTCCTCTCCCCTCGAGCTCTCTCTCTTTCTCTCGAATCTCACGAGAAGATATCTCCCTCCGTGGCACTTCTCCTTTAGTTCCAATTGAAAGTATTGCCCCCTTCCTCCTCCTTGTGCCATGGATCCCGGTACTGTCCCTATCCTCCTTCTCTTGTTTTGGTGTTCTTGGTTCTAGGGTTAGGGGCTTGGTGTATTGGCTCCATTGTTATGGCGTGCTTTGTCTCATTCATGGATGGGAGGAGATCTCTTGGGAGTGTTCCATTATGTTTTGTTGAATAGATTATGCATAGTTTGGGTCTCGGTTGTATTAAATCTACAGCACCATTTAGATCTATTTTCTGTTGTGTGAGATCTGTAACCACGCGGTACTACCGCTCGTGGAGCGGTACTACCGTTGTGCCTTGTATGCATGATCTAAGTTGGTTACATCTGATTTTTCTCCTGTGTTCTGGACTTTGCCATGACTTCTTTTTGTCGTTTTCGCGTGTTTGTGTTGCATGTCACAGGTGGTGGCTCCCGTCGCTCAAACCCGGTTCGTGACACCCGGTCCAAGAGGTTCCGCAACTCTGACGACCCGGAATGTTCCAATCCTCCGAAGCGCAATATCAAGAAGACTGCATCGAAGGACAAGGAGGCCAACATTGACTATGACATTATGCCTCTTAAAGAGTATGTGCGGCGCCGAAAGATCAATCCTTATGTCACTGAGAGGGCTCAGATCAAGGGTTGTGAGATGTTCTGGTCCAAGCAGCAAGTCCTGATATATCAAGATGTCGTCCTGACTCGGAAGAAAATCTATGTCCCGGTGCAGTGGATAGATTTTAACCATCTCCAGAGGGATCGTGAATATTTTCGAGAGGCCCTGGATATGATACAACAGCTGGGTATTGAGGACCTCATCACCTTTCGATATGATATCGATCCAGAGATAGTGGCACAATTCTATGTCACTGTCCACTTTCATTCTGATGTGGATCGTACCATGACCTGGATGACTAATGGCGAGAAGATGTCTGGCTCTTCGGTTGAGTTCATGAAGCTTTTGCAAGTCCGTGACGAGGGGCTGCATAAACCTATTGGTTTGTGCCCTCATGCCAACCCTGGTGCTACACCCAAGGAGAAGCTGATGCCCTTCTATCTCGGGAAGAATGTGCTCCCCACCTTTTTCGATGTCATGCACAGGATCTTCCGCAACACTCCGTTCCCTCGGGTTGGCAACAAAGACCAAGTTCATTCTTATCTGGTGGACATGCTCCTTATGTGTGAGGAGGGACGAACGAAGAACACTGGGCCACTTGATGTGTCTAATGTGATGTTTTGCGAGCTTCAGATGGCAATATACAACTGTAAGGTTCCCATCTATGGGCCTTACCTGTACTACTTCATCAAGACAAAGTGGTCTGAGTCCTTTCCTCGCGTGCCCTTACCTACTGCCACTGGGTGTTTCAGCCATGAGCCCATCAAGCTACGCCAAAAAGATAAGTGGGCCAACACCTCCACTTCACGTACTTCTATTCGCATGGACATTGAGGAGAAGGCTGATGCTGCTGAGGATGAGGGCAGCCCTGCCTCACATACCCGTTCTTCTGTTGAGCCATCTTGGACCAAGAAGCTGAAGGCCCAGATGAGGACCTTATTTTGCATGCACGCGAAGGGGCAGTATCCGACTCATGTGGCCCAGAAGGAGAGCCGTCCGAGGGATAAGCGTATCATGAGGAAGCTTGACGTACACTTCTCGAGCGGATCTGAGGAGGTCATCACTCCAGAGACTGATTGGATGCAAGAAAGAGATTTCTAGTTGGTTGAGTCTGCTCAGGAGGAGCCTGATGAGGAAGATGAGGAGGATACTGATTCGGAGGCTACGGAGGAATCTGATGAGGAGTCCGATGGCTGAGCGACCGCCTATGTCGTTCGCATCTATTGGAAATATGCCCTAGAGGCAATAATAGATTAGTTATTATTATATTTCTTTGTTCATGATAATCGTTTGTTATCCATGCTACAATTGTATTGATTGGAAACACAAATACATGTGTGGATACATAGACAAAACATTGTCCCTAATAAGCCTCTAGTTGACTAGCTCGTTGATCAAAGATGGTCAAGGTTTCCTAACCATAGACAAGTGTTGTCACTTGATAGCGGGATCACATCATTGGGAGAATCATGTGATGGACAAGACCCAAACTATGAACATAGCATATTGATCGTGTCGTTTTATTGCTATTGTTTTCTGCGTGTCAAGTATTTGTTACTATGACCATGAGATCATATAACTCACTGGCACCGAAGGAATACCTTGTGTGCATCAAACATCGCAACGTAACTGGGTGACTATAAAGGTGCTCTACATGTATCTCCGAAGGTGTCCGTTGAGTTAGTATGGATCAAGACTGGGATTTGTCACTCCGTGTGACGGAGAGGTATCTCGGGGCCCACTCGGTAATACAACATCACACACAAGCCTTGCAAGCAATGTGACTAAGTGTAAGTCACGGGATCTTGTATTATGGAATGAGTAAAGAGACTTGTCGGTAACGAGATTGAAATAGGTATGCCAATACCGACGATCGAATCTCGGGCAAGTAACATACCGAAGGACAAAGGGAATGACATACGGGGTTATATGAATCCTTGACACTGAGGTTCAACCGATAAGATGTTCAGAGAATATGTAGGATCCAATATGGGCATCCAGGTCCCGCTATTGGATATTGACCGAGGAATGCCTCGGGTCATGTCTACATAGTTCTCGGACCCGCAGGGTCTACACACTTAAGGTTCGGCGATGTTTTAGTATACTTGAGTTATATGTATGGTTACTGGATGTTGTTCGGAGTCCCGGATGAGATCACGGATGTCACGAGGGCTTCCGGAATGGTCCGGAAACGAAGATTGATATATAGGATGGTTTCATTTGGTCACCGGAAAGTTTCGGGCAATTCCGGCAGTGTACCTGGAGTGACGAATGGGTTCCGGGTGTTCACCGGGAGGGGCCCACTGATGACCCACAAGTATAGGGGATCAATCATAGTCCTTTCGATAAGTAAGAGTGTCGAACCCAACGAGGAGCAGAAGGATCTGACAAGTGGTTTTCAGCAAGGTAAAATCTGCACGCACTGAAATTGTCGGTAACAAGTGATTGTGTGGTGAGATGCTTCCTAGCAAGCAACAAGTAACAAAAGTAGAAACGGTGCAGAAAAGTGGCCCAACCCCTTTTGTAGCAAGGGACAAGCCTGGACAAACTATTATAGGAGGAAAAACACTCCCGAGAACACACGGGAATTTCTGTCATGCTAGTTTTCATCATGTTCATATGATTCGCGTTCGTTACTTTGATAGTTTGATATGTGGGTGGACCGGCGCTTGGGTACTGCCCTTACTTGGACAAGCATCCCACTTATGATTAACCCCTCTCGCAAGCATCCGCAACTACGAAAGAAGAATTAAGACAAAGTCTAACCATAGCATTAAACTAGTGGATCCAAATCAGCCCCTTGCGAAGCAACACATAAACTAGGGTTTAAGCTTCTGTCACTCTAGCAACCCATCATCTACTTACTACTTCCCAATGCCTTCCTCTAGGCCCAAATAATGGTGAAGTGTTATGTAGTCGACGTTCACATAACACCACTAGAGGAAAAACAACATACAACATATCAAATTACCGAACGAATACCAAATTCACATGACTACTATTAGCATGACTCGTCCCATGTCCTCAGGAACAAAAGTAACTACTCACAAAGCATAATCATATTCATGACCAGAGAAGTAATGAGTAGCATCAAGGATCTGAACATAAACTCTTCCACCAAGTAATCCAACTAGCATCAACTACAAAGAGTAATCAACACTACTAGCAACCTGACAAGTACCGATCGGAGTCGCAAGACGGAGATTGGTTACAAGTGATGAACTAGGGTTTGGAGATGAGATGGTGCTGATGAAGATGTTGATGGTGATGAGTCCCCTCCGATGAGAGGGGTGTTGGTGATGACGATGGCGACTATTTCCCCCTCCGGGAGGGAAGTTTCCCCGACAGGATTGTCCTGCAGGAGCTCTAGATTGGTTCTGCTCAAGTTCCGCCTCGTGGCGGCGGCGAAACCACGAAATAGTTCGTCCGTGATTTTTTTCCTGGATGAAACCCTCCATATAGCAAAAGAAGGGGGCAAGTGGGCCACTGGGCTGCCCACAAGCCCTCATGGCGCGGCCTGGGGGGTGGCCGCGCCGTGCAGGCTTGTCGGCCCCCCTGGTGCCCCTCTGGCACTTCTTCGGCCTGGTATTTTTGATAAATCGGGAAAAAAATCCTCGTTGATTTTTACAGAGTTTGGAGTTGCGCAGAATCGGTATCTCAAACTTGCTCCACTTTCAGGCCAGAATTCGAGTTGCTGGTATTCTCCCTCTTCATGTAAACCTTGCAAAATAAGAGAGAAAAGGCATAAGAATTGTACCGTGAAGTGAAATAACAGCCCAAGAAGCGATAAATATCAACGTGAAAACATGATGCAAAATGGACGTATCAACTCCCCCAAGCTTAGACCTCGCTTGTCCCCAAGCGAAAGCCGAGCTCAATAAATATGTCCACATGTTTAGGGAGAGAGGTGTCGACAAAACAAGATACGAACATGCATGCATCATGATCATGATCAGAACAGCATACCAACATATAATCTCTCATGCTAAAGTGATAATTCCTTCACAAAGTAAAGCATGGATCAAGAACCTTACCGAGAAGTAACAACCGATAGCCTTTAGTCATTGAAGCAATTGCAATTTATCCCAACATCAGAAAGAGTCAAATAAGAGCTTGTAAAGAAAATCCACATACTCAATCATTCTTTCGTTCTCTACAATTGCTACAACTCACGTGGTACTCATGAGATCAAAGTTTCAGCTGGACACAGAGAAAGATAGGGGCTTATAGTTTTGCCTCCCAACTACTTACCTCAAGGGCAATGTCAACAATAATAATTCATGAATACTTGCCTCCAAGTTGACATATGAATATAGATCTTTCCCAAGCATATGACATTAGCCAAGATAAAGGCGGAATAAGGAATTGGTGAAGATCACCATGACTCTTTCAAGGGAAAAAAGTAAAGGTACAAGATAGGCCCTTCGCAGAGGGAAGCAGAGGTTGTCATGCGCTTTTGAGGTTTGGATGTGTGTCCTCTTAGTGCGGAGGAACGTCACTTTATATTGCCTCATGTGATAAAGAACTTTATTATGCAGTCTGTCGCTTTTATGCCTTCCTCATCACAGGTTCGTACAAAGCTTATTTTCCACACACTAATAGATCATACATATTAGAGAGCAATTTTTATTGCTTGCACCGATGAAAACTTACTTGAGGGATCTTATTCAATCCATAGGTAGGTATGGTGGACTCACATGGCAAAACTGGGTTGATGGTTTATGGATGCACAAGTAGTATCTCTACTTAGTGCGAGAGATTTGGCTAATGTGAGGTGGAAGCAATCGTCACATGCTAAGGGATCTCTAATCATATAACATTGTTCGGAGCCAAGCAAACACAATTCATTACGTTGTCTTCCTTGTCCAACATCTACTTCTAGGCATGTAATAGTTTAGTGAGTGTTCACCATCATAGATGGTGTCAGAGATGGTATATTTATATGTGAACCTCTCCTTCTTTATTACTTCCTATTAATTGCAACCATGACCAAGGTCTACGTTTGCCTACCCTGAACAAGTTTCAATCCTCGTTCTTTTTATATGTGAAGCCATCACTTCCGATAAGATCATTACATGATCTTTCATGCTTTTGTTCTATTCTCACTATTTTGATCATGGAAAGAGGCAAAGCCCTTCAACTAAGACACTCTTTATTATATGGATCACGAGCTCGAATACATTGGGGGTGACACAAAGCTAAACTCAAAACTAAAACACTAAAACTTTTAAACTACTAGAGAAAAAGAAAACTGAAAAGGAAAACTAAAACAAAGGTAAAGGCAAAATATGTGGTGGTGATACGATACCGGGGCAACTCCCCCAAGCTTGGCACAAGCCAAGGGGATTGCCCATACCAATGCTCAGTTGTCTTCCTTTGGTGCTGATGGTGGAGTTGTTGCAACATGAGTTTGATCCTCCATCTTCCAAGGCATAGGTGCTCCATCATGGAAAGATGAAGGAGTCTCCGGAATCTCAAATCTGCAGCCAACCTTATTGATTTAAATCTATACTCATACTCATAGTTTTGGTTCTGCAAGTCATAGATCTGGGCCTGGAGTTGATCAATCCTGTCATAGAACCTGGAGAGGTGCTTCCAAATGTCATTGGCATCAATCATGTGCTTGTTGGTGAACTCCGTGATCATCATGTGGTTGGCATTGAGTGTATAGGGGATCAATCATAGTCCTTTCAATAAGTAATAGTGTCGAACCCAACGAGGAGCAGAAGGATCTGACAAGTGGTTTTCAGCAAGGTAAAATCTGCACGCACTAAAATTGTCAGTAACAAGTGATTGTGTGGTGAGATGATTCGTAGCAAGCAACAAGTAACAAAAGTAGCAACGGTGCAGCAAAGTGGCCCAATCCCTTTTGTAGCAAGGGACAAGCCTGGACAAAGTCAGGAGGAAAAACGCTCCCGAGGACACACGGGAATTTTTGTCATGCTAGTTTTCATCATGTTCATATGATTCACGTTCGTTACTTTGATAGTTTGATATGTGGTGGACCGGCGCTTGGGTACTGCCCTTACTTGTACAAGCATCCCACTTAGGATTAACCCCTCTCGCAAGCATCCGCAACTACGAAAGAAGAATTAAGACAAAGTCTAACCATAGCATTAAACTAGTGCATCCAAATCAGCCCCTTGCGAAGCAACACATAAACTAGGGTTTAAGCTTCTGTCACTCTAGCAACCCATCATCTACTTACTACTTCCCAATGCCTTCCTCTAGGCCCAAATAATGGTGAAGTGTTATGTAGTCGACGTTCACATAACACCACTAGAGGAAAAACAACATACAACATATCAAATTACCGAACGAATACCAAATTCACATGACTACTATTAGCATGACTTGTCCCATGTCCTCGGGAACAAAAGTAACTACTCACAAAGCATAATCATATTCATGACCAGAGAAGTAATGAGTAGCATCAAGGATCTGAACATAAACTCTTCCACCAAGTAATCCAACTAGCATCAACTACAAAGAGTAATCAACACTACTAGCAACCTGACAAGTACCGATCGGAGTCGCGAGACGGAGATTGGTTACAAGTGATGAACTAGGGTTTGGAGATGAGATGGTGCTGATGAAGATGTTGATGGTGACGAGTCCCCTCCGATGAGAGGAGTGTTGATGATGACGATGGCGATGATTTCCCCCTACGGGAGGGAAGTTTCCCCGGCAGTATCGTCCTGCCGGAGCTCTAGATTGGTTCTGCTCAAGTTCCGCCTCGTGGCGGCGGGGAAACCATGAAAAAGCTCCTCCCTGATTTTTTCTTGGAGGAAACCCTCCATATAGCAAAATAGGGCAAATGGGCCAGTGGGCTGCCCACAAGCCCTCATGGCGCGGCCTGGGGGGTGGCCGCGACGTGCATGTTGGGGAACGTCGCATGGGAAACAAAAAATTTCCTACGCGCACGAAGACCTATCATGGTGATGTCCATCTACGAGAGGGGATGTGTGATCTACGTACCCTTGTAGACCGTACAGCAGAAGCGTTAGTGAACGCGGTTGATGTAATGGAACGTCCTCACGTCCCTCGATCCGCCCCGCGATCAGTCCCACGATCTAGTGCCGAACGGACGGCACCTCCGCGTTCAGCACACGTACAGCTCGACGATGATCTCGGCCTTCTTGATCCAGCAAGAGAGACGGAGAGGTAGAAGAGTTCTCCGGCAGCGTGACGGCGCTCCGGAGGTTGGTGATGATCTTGTCTCAGCAGGGCTCCGCCCGAGCTCCGCAGAAACGCGATCTAGAGGAAAAACCGTGGAGGTATGTGGTCGGGCTGCCGTGCAAATCAGCCCTAAAACCTCCGTATATATAGGTGGAAGAGGGGGAGCCTTGCCTTGGGGTCCAAGGACCCCTAAGTACTTCGGCCGAGCCAAGGGGGGAAGGTCTACCCCCCCCCCCCCCCCCAAACCGAGTCCAACTTGGTTTGGTGGGTGGAGTCCTTCTTTCCTTTCCCACCTCCTCCTTTTTTTCTCTATGATTTTCTTCCTATGGCGCATAGGGCCTTCTTGGGCTGTCCCACCAACCCACTAAGGGCTGGTGCGCCACCCCCAAGGCCTATGGGCTTCCCCGGGGTGGGTTGCCCCCCCCCCCCCCCCGGTGAACTCCCGGAACCCATTCGTCATTCCCGGTACATTCCCGGTAACTCCGAAAACCTTCCGGTAATCAAATGAGGTCATCCTATATATCAATCTTCGTTTTCGGACCATTCCGGAAACCCTCGTGACGTCCGTGATCTCATCCGGGACTCCGAACGACATTCGGTAACCAACCATATAACTCAAATATGCATAAAACAACGTCGAACCTTAAGTGTGCAGACCCTGCGGGTTCGAGAACTATGTAGACATGACCCGAGAGACTCCTCGGTCAATATCCAATAGCGGGACCTGGATGCCCATATTGGATCCTACATATTCTACAAAGATATTATCGTTTGAACCTCAGTGCCAAGGATTCATATAATCCCGTATGTCATTCCCTTTGTCCTTCGGTATGTTACTTGCCCGAGATTCGATCGTCAGTATCCGCATACCTATTTCAATCTCGTTTACCGGCAAGTCTCTTTACTCGTTCCGTAATACAAGATCCCGCAACTTACACTAAGTCACATTGCTTGGAAGGCTTGTGTGTGATGTTGTATTACCGAGTGGGCCCCGAGATACCTCTCCGTCACACGGAGTGACAAATCCCAGTCTCGATCCATACTAACTCAACTAACACTTTCGGAGATACCTGTAGAGCATCTTTATAGTCACCCAGTTACGTTGCGACGTTTGATACACACAAAGCATTCCTCCGGTGTCAGTGAGTTATATGATCTCATGGTCATAGGAACAAATACTTGACACGCAGAAAACAGTAGCAACAAAATGACACGATCAACATGCTACGTCTATTAGTTTGGGTCTAGTCCATCACATGATTCTCCTAATGATGTGATCCCGTTATCAAGTGACAACACTTGCCTATGGTCAGGAAACCTTGACCATCTTTGATCAACGAGCTAGTCAACTAGAGGCTTACTAGGGACAGTGTTTTGTCTATGTATCCACACATGCACTGTGTTTCCAATCAATACAATTATAGCATGGATAATAAACCATTATCATGAATCAAAGAAAGATAATAATAACTAATTTATTATTGCCTCTAGGGCATATTTCCAACAGTCTCCCACTTGCACTAGAGTCAATAATCTAGTTCACATCACCATGTGATTCCAACGAATCCAACACCCATATAGTTATGGGGTCTGATCACGTCTTGCTCGTGAAAGAGGTTTTAGTCAACGGTTCTGAAATTTTCAGATCCTTGTGTTCTTTACAAATCTTTATGTCATCTTATAGATGCTGCTACTATGTGCTATTCGGAAATACTCCAAATATCTACTCTACTATACGAATCCGTTTCACTACTCATAGTTATTCGGATTAGTGTCAAAGCTTACATCGACGTAAGCCTTTACGACGAACTCTTTAACCACCTCCATAATCGAGAAAAATTCCTTAGTCCATCAGTTACTAAGGATAAATTTTGACCGCTGCGAGTGATTCAACATGGATCACTCTCTGTACCTCTCAACAGACTTGATGCAAGGCACACATCAGGTGCGGTACTCAACATGGCATACTTTAGAGTCTACGGCTAAGGCATAGAAGACGACGTTCGTCTATTCTCTTTATTCTGTCGTGGTCGGGTTTTGAGTCTTACTCAAATTCACACCTTACAACTTAACCAAGAACTCCTTCTTTGCTGATCTATTTTGAACTCCTTCAAAAACTGGTCAAGCATGCATCTTGTTGAAACTTCTATTAAGCGTTTTGATCTATCTCCATAGATCTTGATGCTCAACGTTCAAGTAGCTCAATCCAGGTATTCCTTTGAAAAACTCCTTTCAAACAACCTTTTATGCTTCACAGAAATTCTACATTACTTCTGATCAACAATATGTCAACCACATATACTTATCAAAAATTCTATAGTGCTCCCACTCACTTCTTTGGAAATACAAGTTTCTCATAAACCTTGTACAAACCCAAAATCCTTGATCATCTCATCAAAGTGTATATCCCAACTCCGAGATGCTTGCACCAGTCCATTTAAGGATCGCTGGAGCTTGCATACTTGCTAGTATCTTTAGGATCGACAAAACCTCATGGTTGTATCTCATACAATGTTTGCTCAAGGAAACCGTCGAGGAAACAATGTTTTGACATCCTACATGCAATATTTCATAAATAATGCAGCAACTACTAACATAATTCTAACAGACTTTTAGCATCGCTATGAGTGAGAAAGTCTCATCATAGTCAACTGTTTGATCTTGTCGGAAACATCTTTGCGACAAGTCGAGCTTTTCTTAATAGTGACTTATCACTATCATCATCTGTCTTCCTTTTAAAGATCCATCTTTACTCAATAGTCCTATGACCATCAAGTAGTTCTTCCAAAGTCTACACTTTGTTTTCATACATGGATCCTCTCTCGGATTTCATGGCTTCCAGCCATTTGTCGGAATCTGGGCCCACCATTGATTTCTCCATAACTCGTAGGTTCACTGTTGCTCAACAACATGACCTCCAAGACAGGGTTACCGTACCACTCTGTTAGTACTACGCGACCTTGTCAACCTACGAGGCTTGTAGTAACTTGATCCGATGCTCGACGATCACCATCATCAGCTTTCACTTCAATTGGTGTAGGCGCCACAGGAACAACTTCCTGCGCCCTGCTACACACTGGTCGAAGTGATGGTTCAGTAACCTCATCAAGTTCTACCACCCTCCCACTCAATTCTTTCGAGAGAAACCTTTCCTCGAGAAAGGATCCGTTTCTAGAAACAAACACTTTGCTTTCGGATCTGAGATAGGAGATGTACCCAACTGTTTTGGATATCCTATGAAGATGCATTTATCCGCTTTGGGTTCGAGCTTATCAGACTGAAACTTTTTCACATAAGTGTTGAAACCCCAAACTTTCAAGAAACGACAGTTTAGATTTCTCTAAACCTCAGTCTATACTGTGTCATCTCAACGGAAATACGTGGTGCCCTATTTAAAGTGAATGCGGTTGTCTCTAATGCTTAACCCATAAATGATAGTGGTAATTCGATAAGAGACATCATAGCATGCACCATACCAAATAGTGTGTGGCTATGACGTTCAAACACATCATCACACTATGATGTTCTAGGTGGCATGAACTGCGAAACAATTTCCACATTGTCTTAACTGCGTACCAAAACTCGTAACTCAGATATTCATTTCTATGATCATATCGTAGACAGTTTAACCTCTTGTTACGACGAACTTCACTCCGAAACAGAATTGAACTTTTCAATATTTCAGACTTGTGATTCATTAAGCAAATACTCTAGTATCTACTCAAAACGTCATTGAAGTAAGAACATAATGATATCCACTGCGTGCCTCAGCACCGATTGGACTGCATACATCAAAATGTATCACTTCCAACAAGTTACTATCTTATTTCATCTCAATGAAAACAAGGCCTTGCTCATGTGGTATGATTTGCATGTCACTAGTGATTCAAAATCAAGTGAGTATAAAGATCCATCAGCATGGAGCCTCTTCATGCAATTTACACCAACATGACTCAAGCGGCAGTGCCACAAGTAAGTGGTACTATCATCATTACCTTGTATCTTTTGGCACCAATATCATGAACATGTGTAACACTACGATCGAGATTCAATAAACCATTGAAGGTGATTATTCAAGAAAATAGAGTAACCATTATTCTCTTTAAATGAATAATCGTATTGCAATAAACACGATCCAATCATGTTCATGCTTAATGCAAGCACCAAATAACAATTATTTAGGTTTGACACCAATCCCGATGGTAGAGGGAGTGTGCGACGTTTGATCATATCAACCTTGGAAACACTTCCAACATGTATCGTCACCTCGCCTTTAGCTAGTCTCCGTTTATGCCGTAGCTTTCATTTCGTGTTACTAATCACTTAGCAACCGAACCGGTATCCAATACCCTCATGCTACTAGGAGTACTAGTAAAGTACACATCAACATCATGTATATCAAATATACTTCTTTCGACTTTTGCCAGCCTTCTTATCTACCAAGTATCTAGAGTTGCTCCGCCTTAGTGATTGTTCCCCTCATTACAGAAGCACTTAGTCTCGGGTTTGGGTTTAATCTTGGGTCTCTTCATTAGTGCAGCAACTGTTTTGCCGTTTCACGAAGTATCCCTTCTAGCCCTTGCCTTTCTTGAAACTTAGTGGTTTTACAAACCATCAACTATTGATGCTCCTTCTTGATTTCCACTTTCGCAGTGTCAAACATCGCGAATCGCTCAAGGATCATTGTATCTATCCTTGATATGTTATAGTTCATCACGAAGCTCTCACAGCTTGGTGGCAGTGACTTTGAAGAACCATCACTGTCTCATCTGGAAGATTAACTCCCACTTGATTCAAGTGATTGTCGTACTCAGACAATCTGAGCACACGCTCAACGATTGAGCTTTTCTCCTTTACTTTGTGGACAAAGAATCTTGTCGGAGGTCTCATTCCTCTCAACAAGGGCACGAGCATGAAATCACAATTTCATCTCTTTAGAACATCACTTATGTTCCGTGACGTTTCAAAACGTCTTCGGTGCCTTGCTTCTAAGCCATTAAGTATTTTGCACTGAACTATCGTGTAGTCATCAGAAACGTGTATGTCGGATGTTCACAGCATCCACAGACGACGCTCGAGGTGCAGCACACCGAGTGGTGCATTAAGGACATAATCCTTCTGCGCAGCAATGAGGACAATCCTCTTCAAAGTTTGCTAATATCAACTTTCAACTAAATTTTCTCTAGGAACATATAAAAACAGTAGAGCTATAGCGCAAGCTACATAATAATTCGCAAAGACCATTAGACTATGTTCATGACAATTAGTTCAATTAATCATATTACTTAAGAACTCCCACTCAAAAAGTACATCTCTCTAGTCATTTGAGTGGTACATGATCCAAATCCACTATCTCAAGTCCGATCATCACGTGAGTCGAGAATAGTTTCAGTGGTAAGCATCTCTATGATAATCATATCAACTATACGATTCATGCTCGACCTTTCGGTCTCATGTGTTCCGAGGCCATGTCTGCACATGCTAGGCTCGTCAAGCTTAACCCGAGTGTTCTGCGTGTGCAACTGTTTTGCACCCGTTGTATGTGAACGTTGAGTCTATCACACCCGATCATCACGTGGTGTCTCGAAACGAAGAACTGTCGCAACGGTGCACAGTCGGGGAGAACACAATTTCGTCTTGAAATTTTAGTGAGAGATCACCTCATAATGCTACCGTCCTTCCAAGCAAGATAAGGTGCAAAAAGGATTAACATCACATGCAATTCATAAGTGACATGATATGGCCATCAGCATGTGCTTCTTGATCTCCATCACCAAAGCACCGGCACGATCTTCTTGTCACCGGCGTCACACCATGATCTCCATCATCATGATCTCCATCAACGTGTCGCCATCGGGGTTGTCGTGCTACTCATGCTATTACTACTAATGCTACGTCCTAGCAATATAGTAAACGCATCTGCAAGCACAAACGTCAGTTTAAAGACAACCCTATGGCTCCTGCCGGTTGCCGTACCATCGACGTGCAAGTCGACATTAACTATTACAACATGATCATCTCATACATCCAATATATCACATCACATCGTTGGCCATATCACATCACAAGCATACCCTGCAAAAACAAGTTAGACGTCCTCTAATTTTGTTGTTGCATGTTTTACGTGGTGACCATGGGTATCTAGTAGGATCGCATCTTACTTATGTAAACACCACAACGGAGATATATGAATTGCTATTTGACCTCATCCAAGGACCTCCTCGGTCAATTTCGATTCAACTAAAGTTGGAGAAACTGACACCCGCCAGTCATCTTTGAGCAACGGAGTTACTCGTAGCGATGAAACCAGTCTCACGTAAGCGTACGAGTAATGTCGGTCCGAGCCGCTTCGATCCAACAAAATCGCAGAATCAAGAAAAGACTAAGGAGGGCAGCAAAACGCACATCACCGCCCACAAAAACTTTTGTGTTCTACTCGAGAAGACATCTACGCATGAACCTAGCTCATGATGCCACTGTTGGGGAACGTCGCATGGGAAAAAAAATTCCTACGCGCACGAAGACCTATCATGGTGATGTCCATCCACGAGAGGGGATGTGTGATCTATATACCCTTGTAGACCGTACAGCAGAAGCGTTAGTGAACGCGGTTGATGTAGTGGAAGGTCCTCACGTCCCTCGATCCGCCCCGCGAACCGTCCCGCGATCAGTCCCACGATCTAGTGCCGAACGGACGGCACCACCGCGTTCAGCACACGTACAGCTCGACGATGATCTCGGCCTTCTTGATCCAGCAAGAGAGACGGAGAAGTAGAAGAGTTCTCCGGCAGCGTGACGGCGCTCCGGAGGTTGGTGATGATGTTGTCTCAGCAGGGCTCCGCCCGAGCTCCGTAGAAACACGATCTAGAGGAAAAACCGTGGAGGTATGTGGTCGGGCTGCCGTGGAAAAGTCATCTCAAATCAGCCCTAAAACCTCCGTTTATATAGGGGGAAGAGGGGGAGCCTTGCCTTGGGGTCCAAGGACCCCTAAGGACTTCGGCCGAGCCAAGGGGGGAAGGTCCCCCCCAAACCGAGTCCAACTTGGTTTGGTGGGTGGAGTCCTACTTTCCTTTCCCACTTCCTCCTTTTTTTTGTTTTCTCTTTGATTTTCTTCCTATGGCGCATAGGGCCTTCTTGGGCTGTCCCACCAGCCCACTAAGGGCTGGTGCATCACCCCCAAGGCCTATGGGCTTCCCCGGGGTGGGTTGCCCCCCCCCCCCCCCCGGGTGAACTCCCGGAACCCATTCGTCATTCCCGGTACATTCCCGGTAACTCCGAAAACCTTCTGGTAATCAAATGAGGTCATCCTATATATCAAGCTTCGTTTCCGGACCATTCCGGAAACCCTCGTGACGTCCGTGATCTCATCCGGGACTCCGAACAACATTCGATAACCAACCATATAACTCAAATACGCATAAAACAACGTCGAACCTTAAGTGTGCAGACCCTGCGGGTTCGAGAACTATGTAGACATGACCCGAGAGACTCCTCGGTCAATATCCAATAGCGGGACCTGGATGCCCATATTGGATCCTACATATTCTACGCAGATCTTATCGTTTGAACCTCAGTGCCAAGGATTCATATAATCCCGTATGTCATTCCCTTTGTCCTTCGGTATGTTACTTGCCCGAGATTCGATCGTCAGTATCCGCATACCTATTTCAATCTCGTTTACCGGCAAGTCTCTTTACTCGTTACGTAATACAAGATCCCGCAACTTACACTAAGTCACATTGTTTACAAGGCTTGTGTGTGATGTTGTATTACCGAGTGGGCCCCGAGATACCTCTCCGTCACACGGAGTGACAAATCCCAGTCTCGATCCATACTAACTCAACTAACACCTTCGGAGATACCTGTAGAGCATCTTTATAGTCACCCAGTTACGTTGCGACGTTTGATACACACAAAGCATTCCTCCAGTGTCAGTGAGTTATATGATCTCATGGTCATAGGAACAAATACTTGACACGCAGAAAACAGTAGCAACAAAATGACACGATCAACATGCTACGTCTATTAGTTTGGATCTAGTCCATCACATGATTCTCCTAATGATGTGATCCCGTTATCAAGTGACAACACTTGCCTATGGTCAGGAAACCTTGACCATCTTTGATCAACGAGCTAGTCAACTAGAGGCTTACTAGGGACAGTGTTTTGTCTATGTATCCACACATGCACTGTGTTTCCAATCAATACAATTATAGCATGGATAATAAACGATTATCATGAATCAAATAAATATAATAATAACTAATTTATTATTGCCTCTAGGGCATAGTTCCAATAGTGCAGGCTTGTGGGCACCCCCTGGTGCCCCTCTGGCACTTCTTTGAAAAATTGGGAAAAAAATCCTCGTTGATTTTTACGGCGTTTGGAGTTGCGCAGAATAGGTATCTCAAACTTGCTCCACTTTCAGGCCAAAATTCCAGTTGTTGGTATTCTCCCTCTTCATGTAAACCTTGCAAAATAAGAGAGAAAAGGCATAAGAATTGTACCGTGGAGTGAAATAACAGCCCAAGAAGCGATAAATATCAACGTGAAAACATGATGCAAAATGGACGTATCACCCACCCACCCGGGGGTGAGCCCAAGGCCCTAGGGTGGCACCAAAAGTCCTTACTGGGCTGGTGGAGTCAGCCCAAGAGGGCTATGGCGCCACATAAGAAAATACCAAAAAAAAGGAAAGAGGGAGGTGGGAAGTAAGGAGTGGACTCCTTCCCCACCAAACCGAATTGGGGTTGGAGTCCAACTCCTCCCCCTTGGCCGGCGCACCTTGAGGCCTTGTGCCTCAAGGCTAGCCCCTCCTCTTCCTCCTATATATAGTTGTATTTTAGGGCTGATTTGAGACAACTTTTGCCACATGCAACTCAACCCTAGACCACATAGTTCTACCTCTAGATCGGATTTCTGCGGAGCTCGGGCGGAGTCCTGCAGGAGTAGGTCATCACCACCACCGGAGCGTCGTCACACTGCTGGAGAACTCATCTACTTCTCTGTCTTTCTTGCTGGATCAAGAAGTCTGAGATCATCGTCGAGATGTACGTGTGTTGAACGCGGAGGTGTCGTCCATTCGGCGCTAGATCAGAATGGATCGTGGGACGGATCACGGGACGGTTCGTGGGACGGTTCGTGGGACGGTTCGAGGGACGTGAAGACGCTCCACTACATCAAACGCGTTTCTTAACGCTTCCTGCAGTGCGATCTACAAGGGTACGTAGATCCAAATCTCCCCTCGTAGATGGACATCACCATGATAGGTCTTCCTGTGCGTAGGAAATTTTTTGTTTCCCATGCAATGTTTCCCAACAGTGGCATCATGAGCTAGGTTCATGCGTAGATGTTATCTCGAGTAGAACACAAAAGGTTTTATGGACGGTGATGTTTGATTTGCTGCCCTCCTTAGTCTTTTCTCGATTCAGCGGTATTGATGGATTGAACCGGCCCGGACCGACATAACTCGTACGCTTACGAGAGACTGGTTTCGTCGATTGACATACAACCTCGTTGCATAAAGATGATTGGCGGGTGCCTGTTTCTTCAACTTTAGTTCAATTGGTTTTGACCGAGGCGGTCCTTGGAGAGGTTAAATAGAAATTTGCACATCTCCGTTGTGGTTTTTGCATAAGTAAGATGCGATCATACTAGATACCCATAGCAGACGCGTAAAACATGCAACAACAATTTAGAGGACGTCTAACTTGTTTTTGCAGGGTATGCTTGTGATATGATATGGCCAAAGACATGATGTGATATATTGGATGTATGAGATGATCATGTTGTAATAGTTAATATTGACTTGCACGTCGATGCTACGGCAACCGGCAGGAGCCATAGGGTTGTCTTTAAACTAACGTTTGTGCTTGCAGATGCGCTTATTATATTGCTAGGTCGTAGCTTTAGTAGTAATAGCATAGATTGCACGACAACCTCGATGGCGACACGTTGATTGAGATCATGATGTGGCGTGATACGTCTCCAACGTATCTATAATTTTTGATGGTTCCATGCTATTATCTTGTCAAACTTTGGATGTTTTGTATGCATTTTATATCTTTTTTGGGACTAACTTATTAACTCAGTGCCAAGTGCCAGTTCCTGTTTCTTCCGTGTTTTGACCTTTTTCACAGGAGAATATCAAACGGAGTCCAAACGGAATAAAACCTCTGAAAAGATTTTTTCCGGAATAGAAGATACGTAGGGAGCTTGAGAACCAAGGCAAAGGGTCCCGGGGGAGGCCACAAGCCCCCTAGCCGTGGCCTGGGGGGGCGCCTAGCAGGCTTGTGGGCCCCCCGTGGCTCCTTTGCCCTACTTCTTTCGCCTATAAATCCCCGAAAAATCTGAAACCACGGGAGAGAGCCACGAAAATACTTTTCCGCCGCCGCAAGCTTCTGTCTCTGCAAGATCCCATGTGGGGCACGTTCTGGTGCCCTGCCGGAGGGGGGATTCAGACACGGAGGGCTTCTTCATCAACACCATTGCCTCTCCGATAATGCGTGAGTAGGTCACCATAGACCTTCAGGTCCATAGCTAGTAGCGAGATGGCTTCTTCTCTCTCTTGGATCTTCAATACAAAGTTCTCCATGATCTTCATGGAGATCTATCGGATGTAATCTTTTTTTGCGGTGTGTTTGTCGAGATCCGATGAATTGTGGATTTATGATCAGATTACCTATGAATCTTATTTGAGTTTCCTCTGGTCTCTTATATGCATGATTTCATATCCTTGTAATTCTGTTCGAGTTGTGGGTTTCGTTTGGCCAACTTGATCTACAGTTCTTGCAATGGGAGAAGTGCTTGGTTTTGGGTTCATACCGTGCGGTGTCCTCACCCAGTGGCAGAAGAGGTAGCGAGGCACGCATCGTGTTGTTGCCATCAAGGGTAAAAAGATGGGGTTTATATCTATTGCATGAATTTATCCCTCTACATCATGTCATCTTGCTTAAGGCGTTACTCTGTTTGTTATGAACTCAATACACTAGATGCATGGTGGATAGCGGTCGATGTGTGGAGTAATAGTAGTAGATGCAGAAAGTATCGGTCTACTTGTCTCGGACGTGATGCCTATATGTATGATCATTGCCTTAGATATCGTCATGACTTTGCACGGTTCTATTAATTGTTCGACAGTAATTCGTTCATCCACCGTAGTATTTGCTATCATGAGAGAAGCCTCTAGTGAACACTATGGCCCCCGGGTCTACTTCACATCATATTTTCAGCTCTACACTTTTACTTTGTTGCACTTTCCACCTTCATATCTCACCTTGCAATCAATCGTGAAGGGATTGACAACCCCTTTGTAGCGTTGGGTGCAAGTTTGCTATTTTTGTGCAGGTACTTTGGAGACTTGCCTTGATACTCCTATTGGATTGATACCTTGGTTCTCAAACTGAGGGAAACACATACTGCTATTATGTTGCATCGCCCTTTCCTCTTCAAGGGAAAAACCAACGCAAGCTCAAGAGGTAGCATGGAGCCATGACAAGAAGATCATGCCGGTGCTTGAGTGATGGAGATCAAGAAGCACAAGATGATGGCCATATCATGTCACTTATGAATTGCATGTGATGTTAATACTTTTATGCACCTTATTTGCTTAGAACGACGGTAGCATTATAAGGTGATCTCTCACTAAAATTTCAAGATGAAATTGTGTTCTCCCCTACTGTGCACCGTTGCGACAATTCGTCGTTTCGAGACACCACGTGATGATCGGGTGTGATAGACTCAATGTTCACATACAACAGGAGCAAAACAGTTGCACACGCGGAACACTCGGGTTAAACTTGACGAGCCTAGCATGTGCAGACATGGCCTCGGAACACATGAGACCGAAAGGTTGAGCATGAATCGTATAGTTGATATGATTAGCATAGAGATGCTTACCACTGAAACTATTCTCAACTCACGTGATGATCGGACTTGAGTTAGTGAATTTGGATCATGTACCACTCAAATGACTAGAGAGATGTACTTTTTGAGTGGGAGTTTATTAGGTAATTTGATTAGTTAAACTCTAATTATCATGAACATAGTCAAAAGGTCTTTTTGAATTATGATGTAGATTGCGCTATAGCTCAGATGTTTTTTATATGTTCCTAGAGAAAATTTCGTTGAAAGATGATAGTAGCAACTTTGCGGACTAAGTCCGTAAAACTGAGGATTGTCCTCATTGATGTGCAGAAGGCTTATGTCCTTAATGCACCACTCGGTGTGCTGCACCTCGAGCATTGTCTGTGGATGTTGCGAACATCTGACATGGATGTTTTTGATGACTACGTGATAGTTCAGTGCATAATACTTAATGGCTTAGAAGCAAGGCGCCGAAGATGTTTTTGAAATGTCACGGAACATAAGAGATGTTCTAAGAGATGAAATTGAGATTTCATGCTCGTTCCCTTGTTGAGAGGTATGAGACCTCCGACGAGATTCTTTGTCTACGAAGTAAAGGAGACAAAGCTCAATCGTTAAGCATGTTCTCAGATTGTCTAAGTACAACAATCGCTTGAATCAAGTGGGAGTTAATCTTCCATATGAGATAGTGATGGTTCTCCAAAGTCACTGCCACTAAGCTGCTGGAGCTTCGTGATGAATTATAACATATCAAGGATGGATATGATGATCCTTGAGCGATTCGCAATGTTTGACACTACGAAGGTAGAAATCAAGAAGAAGCATCAATTGTTGATGGTTAGTAAAACCACTGTTGGGGAACGTCGCATGGGAAACAAAATTTTCCTACGCGCACGAAGACCTATCATGGTGATGTCCATCTACGAGAGGGGATGAGTGATCTACGTACCCTTGTAGATCGTACAGCAGAAGCGTTAGAGAACGCGGTTGATGTAGTGGAACGTCCTCACGTCCCTCGATCCGCCCCGCGAACAATCCCGCGATCAGTCCCACGATCTAGTACCGAACGGACGGCACCTCCGCGTTCAGCACACGTACAGCTCGACGATGATCTCGGCCTTCTTGATCCAGCAAGAGAGACGGAGAGGTAGAAGAGTTCTCCGGCAGCGTGACGGCGCTCCGGAGGTTGGTGATGATCTTTTCTCAGCAGGGCTCCGCCCGAGCTCCGCAGAAACGCGATCTAGAGGAAAAACTATGGAGGTATGTGGTCGGGCAGCCGTGAGAAAGTCGTCTCAAATCAGCCCTAATTGCTCCATATATATAGGAGGAGGGAGGGGGGCCTTGCCTTGGGGTCCAAGGACCCCCAAGGAGTCGGCCGAGCCAAGGGGGGGAGGACTCCCCCCCCCCCCAAACCGAGTTGGACTTGGTTTGGTGGGAGGAGTCCCCCTCCCTTCCCACTTCCTCCCTCTTTTTTTTTCTTTTCCTTTGATTCTTTATTCTTGGCGCATAGGCCCCCTAGGGGCTGTCCCACCAGCCCACTAAGGGCTGGTGTGTCTCCCCAAAGCCTATGGGCTTCCCCGGGGTGGGTTGCCCCCCCCCCCCCTCGGTGAACTCCCGGAACCCATTCGTCATTCCCGGCACATTCCCGGCAACTCCGAAAACCTTCCGGTAATCAAATGAGGTCATCCTATATATCAATCTTCGTTTCCGGACCATTCCGGAAACCCTCGTGACGTCCGTGATCTCATCCGGGACTCCGAACAACATTTGGTAACCAACCATATAACTCAAATACGCATAAAACAACGTCGAACCTTAAGTGTGCAGACCCTGCGGGTTCGAGAACTATGTAGACATGACCCGAGAGACTCCTCGGTCAATATCCAATAGCGGGACTTGGATGCCCATATTGGATCCTACATATTCTACGAAGATCTTATCGTTTGAACCTCAGTGCCAAGGATTCGTATAATCCCGTATGTCATTCCCTTTGTCCTTCGGTATGTTACTTGCCCGAGATTCGATCGTCAGTATCCGCATACCTATTTCAATCTCGTTTACCGGCAAGTCTCTTTACTCGTTCCGTAATACAAGATCCCGCAACTTACACTAAGTTACTTTGCTTGCAAGGCTTGTGTGTGATGTTGTATTACCGAGTGGGCCCCGAGATACCTCTCCGTCATACGGAGTGACAAATCCCAGTCTTGATCCATACTAACTCAACTAACACCTTCGGAGATACCTGTAGAGCATCTTTATAGTCACCCAGTTACGTTGCGAAGTTTGATACACACAAAGCATTCCTCCGGTGTCAGTGAGTTATATGATCTCATGGTCATAGGAATAAATACTTGACATGCAGAAAACAGTAGCAACAAAATGACACGATCAACATGCTACGTCTATTAGTTTGGGTCTAGTCCATCACGTGATTCTCCCAATGACGTGATCCAGTTATCAAGCAACAACACCTTGTTCATAATCAGAAGACACTGACTATCATCGATCAACTGGCTAGCCAACTAGAGGCATGCTAGGGACGGTGTTTTGTCTATGTATCCACACATGTAAATGAGTCTTCATTCAATACAATTATAGCATGGATAATAAACTATTATCTTGTTACAGGAATTATAATAATAACTATACATTTATTATTGCCTCTAGGGCATAATTCCAACAGTCTCCCACTTGCACTAGAGTCAATAATCTAGCCCTCACATCACCATGTGAATTACATTGTAATAAATCTAACACCCATACAGTTCTGGTGTCGATCATGTTTTGGCCGTGGAAGAGGTTTAGTCAGCGGGTCTGCTACATTCAGATCCGTGTGCACTTTGCATATATTTACGTCCTCCTCCTTGACGTAGTCGCGGATGAGGTTGAAGCATCGTTTGATGTGTCTGGTCTTCTTGTGAAACCTTGGCTCCTTTGCTAAGGCAATGGCACCAGTGTTGTCACAGAACAAGGTTATTGGATCCAGTGCACTTGGCACCACTCCAAGATCTGTCATGAACTGCTTCATCCAGACACCCTCCTTAGCCGCCTCCGAGGCAGCCATGTACTCCGCTTCACATGTAGAATCTGCTACGACGCTTTGCTTGGAACTGCACCAGCTTACTGCACCCCCATTAAGAATAAATACGTATCCGGTTTGCGACTTAGAGTCGTCCGGATCTGTGTCAAAGCTTGCATCGACGTAACCTTTTACGGCGAGCTCTTCGTCACCTCCATACACGAGAAACATCTCCTTAGTCCTTTTCAGGTACTTCAGGATATTCTTGACCGCTGTCCAGTGATCCACTCCTGGATTACTCTGGAACCTACCTGCCATACTTATGGCCAGGCTAACATCCGGTCTAGTGCACAACATCGCATACATGATAGAACCTATGGCTGAAGCATAGGGAACTGAGCGCATATGCTCTCTATCTTCATCAGTTGCTGGGCACTGAGTCTTACTCAATCTCGTACCTTGTAACACTGGCAAGAACCCTTTCTTGGACTGTTCCATTTTGAACCTCTTCAAAACTTTATCAAGGTATGTGCTTTGTGAAAGTCCTATCAGGCGTTTTGATCTATCCCTATAGATCTTAATGCCTAGAATGTAAGCAGCTTCTCCTAGGTCCTTCATAGAGAAACTTTTATTCAAGTAACCTTTTATGCTCTCCAAAAGCTCTACGTTGTTTCTAATCAGTAATATGTCATCCACATATAATATTAGAAACGCCACAGAGCTCCCACTCACTTTCTTGTAAATACAAGATTCTCCAACCACTTGTATAAACCCAAATGCTTTGATCACCTCATCAAAGCGTTTGTTCCAACTCCGAGATGCTTGCACCAGTCCATAAATGGATCGCTGGAGTTTGCACACCTTGTCAGCATTTTTAGGATCGACAAAACCTTCGGGTTGCATCATATACAACTCTTCCTTAAGGAAACCATTAAGGAACGCCGTTTTGACATCCATCTGCCAGATTTCATAATCGAAAAATGCAGCTATTGCTAACATGATTCTGACGGACTTAAGCATTGCCACGGGAGAGAAAGTCTCATCGTAGTCAATTCCTGGAACTTGTGAAAAAACCCTTTGCCACAAGTCGAGCTTTATAAACGGTCACATTACCGTCAGCGTCCGTCTTCTTCTTAAAGATCCATTTGTTCTGAATAGCCTTGCGGCCTTCAGGTAGTATCTCCAAAGTCCACACTTTGTTCTCATACATGGATCCTATCTCAGATTTCATGGCTTCTAGCCATTTGTTGGAATCTGGGCCCACCATTGCTTCTTCATAATTCGCAGGTTCATTGTTGTCTAACAACATGATTGATAATACGGGATTACCGTACCACTCTGGAGCAGCGCGTGATCTCGTCGACCTGCGTGGTTCAACAGAAACTTGAACTGGAGTTTCATGATCATCATCATTAACTTCCTCCTCAACCGGCGTCGCAATGACAGAGGTTTCCCCTTGCCCTGCGCCACCATCCAGAGGGATGAGAGGTTCGACAACCTCGTCAAGTTCTATCTTCCTCCCACTCAATTCTCTCGAGAGAAACTCCTTCTCGAGAAAAGTTCCGTTCTTAGCAACAAACACTTTGCCCTCGGATTTGAGATAGAAGGTGTACCCAACTGTCTCTTTTGGGTAGCCTATGAAGACACATTTTTCCGCTTTGGGTTCCAGCTTTTCAGGCTGAAGCTTTTTGACATAAGCATCACATCCCCAAACTTTAAGAAACGACAACTTTGGCCTTTTGCCATACCACAGTTCGTATGGTGTCGTCTCAACGGATTTTGATGGTGCCCTATTTAAAGTGAATGCAGCTGTTTCTAATGCATAACCCCAAAATGATAACGGAAAATCAGTAAGAGACATCATAGATCGCACCATCTCTAACAAAGTACGATTACGACGTTCGGACACACCGTTACGCTGTGGTGTTCCAGGCGGTGTTAACTGCGAAACAATTCCACATTGTCTTAAGTGAGCACCAAACTCGAAACTCAGATATTCACGCCCACGATCAGACCGTAGGAACTTGATCTTCTTGTTACGATGATTTTCCACTTCACTCTGAAATTGCTTGAACTTTTCAAATGTTTCAGACTTGTGCTTCATCAAGTAGACATAACCATATCTACTTAAATCGTCAGTGAAGGTGAGGAAATAACGATATCCGCCGCGTGCCTCCACGCTCATTGGACCACACACATCGGTATGTATGATTTCCAACAAGTCACTTGCACGCTCCATTGTTCCGGAGAACGGAGTCTTAGTCATCTTGCCCATGAGGCATGGTTCGCACGTGTCAAGTGAATCAAAGTCAAGTGACTCCAAAAGTCCATCAGCATGGAGTTTCTTCATGCGCTTTACACCAATATGACCCAAGCGGCAGTGCCACAAAAATATGGCGCTATCATTGTTTACTCTAACTCTTTTGGTCTCAATGTTATGTATATGCGTATCGCTATCAAGATTCAATATGAACAATCCTCTCACATTCGGTGCATGACCATAAAAGATGTTACTCATAGAAATAGAACAACCATTATTCTCAGACTTAAAAGAGTAACCGTCTCGCAATAAACAAGATCCAGATATAATGTTCATGCTCAACGCAGGCACTAAATAACAATGATTTAAGTTCATCACTAATCCCGATGGTAGCTGAAGTGACACTGTGCCGACGGCGATTGCATCAACCTTGGAACCATTTCCTACGCGCATCGTCACTTCGTCTTTCGCCAGCCTTCGTCTATTCCGCAGTTCCTGTTTCGAGTTGCAAATGTGAGCAACAGAACCGGTATCGAATACCCAGGCACTACTACGAGAGCCGGTTAAGTACACATCAATAACATGTATATCAAATATACCTGATTTTTCTTTGCCCGCCTTCTTATCTGCCAGATACTTGGGGCAATTGCGCTTCCAGTGACCCATACCCTTGCAATAGAAGCACTCTCTTTCAGGCTTAGGTCCAGCCTTGGGTTTCTTCGGCGGATTGGCAACTGGCTTGCCGCTCTTCTTCGAATTGCCCTTCTTGCCTTTGTCGTTTCTATTGAAACTGGTGGTCTTGCTCACCATCAACACTTGATGCTCTTTACGGAGTTCAGACTCTGCGACTTTCAGCATCGCAAACAACTCGCCGGGAGACTTGTTCATCCCTTGCATGTTGTAGTTCAACACAAAGCCTTTATAGCTTGGCGGCAGTGATTGAAGGATTCTGTCAGTGATAGCCTCTTGCGGGAGTTCAATCCCCAGCTCAGCCAGACGGTTTGAGTACCCAGACATTTTGAGCACATGTTCACTGACAGACGAGTTTTCCTCCATCTTGCAAGCATAGAATTTATCGGAGGTCTCATACCTCTCGATCCGGGCGTTCTTCTGAAAGATAAACTTCAACTCCTGGAACATCTCAAATGCTCCATGACGCTCAAAGCGACGTTGAAGTCCCGGTTCTAAGCCATACAAGACTGCACATTGAACTATTGAGTAGTCCTCCTTACGCGCTAACCAAGCGTTCTTAACATCCTGATCAGCCGTAGCGGGTGGTTCATCTCCTAGCGCAGCATTAAGGACATAATCCTTCTTCCCAGCTTGTAAGATTAGCTTAAGATTACGAGCCCAGTCTACAAAGTTGCTTCCATCATCTTTCAACTTAGCTTTCTCTAGGAACGTATTAAAATTCAGGATGACACTTGCGTGAGCCATGATCTACAACACAAATATATTCAAAGTGGACTTAGACTATGTTCAAGATAATAAGAGTTTAACTTAATCAAATTATATGCTAAACTCCCACTCAAAAATTACATCTCTCTAGTCATTTGAGTGGTTCATGATCCACTTACACTATCCCAAGTCCGATCATCACGTGAGTTGAGTATAGTTTCAGTGGTAAGCATCCCTATGCTAATCATATCAACTATATGATTCATGATCGACCTTTCGGTCTCATGTGTTCCGAGGCCATGTCTGCACATGCTAGGCTCGTCAAGCTTAACCCGAGTGTTCCGCGTGCGCAACTGTTTTGCACCCGTTGTATGTGAACGTTGAGTCTATCACACCCGATCATCACGTGGTGTCTCGAAATGACGAACTGTAGCAACGGTGCACAGTCGGGGAGAACACAATTTCGTCTTGAAATTTTAGTGAGAGATCACCTCATAATGCTACCGTCGTTCTAAGCAAAATAAGGTGCATAAAAGGATTAACATCACATGCAATTCATAAGTGACATGATATGGACATCATCACGTGCTTCTTGATCTCCATCACCAAAGCACCGGCACGATCTTCTTGTCACCGGCGCCACACCATGATCATCCATCAACGTGTTACCATCGGGGTTGTCGTGCTACTTATGCTATTACTACTAAAGCTACATCCTAGCAAAATAGTAAACGCATCTGCAAGCACATATGTTAGTATAAAGACAACCCTATGGCTCCTGCCGGTTGCCGTACCATCGACGTGCAAGTCGATATTTCTATAACAACATGATCATCTCATACATCCAATATATCACATCACATCGTTGGCCATATCACATCACAATCATACCCTGCAAAAACAAGTTAGACGTCCTCTAATTTTGTTGTTGCATGTTTTACGTGGTGACCAAGGGTATCTAGTAGGATCGCATCTTACTTACGCAAACACCACAACGGAGATATATGAGTTGCTATTTAACCTCATCCAAGGACCTCCTCGGTCAAATCCGATTCAACTAAAGTTGGAGAAACCGTCACTTGCCAGTCATCTTTGAGCAAAGGGGGTTACTCGTAACGATGAAACCAGTCTCTCGTAAGCGTACGAGTAATGTCGGTCCAAGCCGCTTCAATCCAACAATACCGCGGAATCAAGAAAAGACTAAGGAGGGCAGCAAAACGCACATCACCGCCCACAAAAACTTTTGTGTTCTACTCGAGAAGACATCTACGCATGAACCTAGCTCTGATACCACTGTTGGGGAACGTCGCATGGGAAACAAAATTTTCCTACGCGCACGAAGACCTATCATGGTGATGTCCATCTACGAGAGGGGATGAGTGATCTACGTACCCTTGTAGATCGTACAGTAGAAGCGTGAGAGAACGCGGTTGATGTAGTGGAACGTCCTCACGTCCCTCGATCCGCCCCGCGAACAATCCCGCGATCAGTCCCACGATCTAGTACCGAACGGACGGCACCTCCGCGTTCCGCACACGTACAGCTCGACGATGATCTCGGCCTTCTTGATCCAGCAAGAGAGGCGGAGAGGTAGAAGAGTTCTCCGGCAGCGTGACGGCGCTCCGGAGGTTGGTGATGATCTTGTCTCAGCAGGGCTCCGCCCGAGCTCCGCAGAAACGCGATCTAGAGGAAAAACTATGGAGGTATGTGGTCGGGCAGCCGTGAGAAAGTCGTCTCAAATCAGCCCTAATTGCTCCATATATATAGGAGGAGGGAGGGGGGGCTTGCCTTGGGGTCCAAGGACCCCCAAGGAGTCGGCCGAGCCAAGGGGGGGAGGACTCCCCCCCAAACCGAGTTGGACTTGGTTTGGTGGGAGGAGTCCCCCTCCCTTCCCACTTCCTCCCTCTTTTTTTTTCTTTTCCTTTGATTCTTTATTCTTGGCGCATAGGCCCCCTTGGGGCTGTCCCACCAGCCCACTAAGGGCTGGTGTGTCTCCCCAAAGCCTATGGGCTTCCCCGGGGTGGGTTGCCCCCCCCCCCCCCGGTGAACTCCCGGAACCCATTCGTCATTCCCGGCACATTCCCGGCAACTCCGAAAACCTTCCGGTAATCAAATGAGGTCATCCTATATATCAATCTTCGTTTCCGGACCATTCCGGAAACCCTCGTGACGTCCGTGATCTCATCCGGGACTCCGAACAACATTCGGTAACCAACCATATAACTCAAATACGCATAAAACAACGTCGAACCTTAAGTGTGCAGACCCTGCGGGTTCGAGAACTATGTAGACATGACCCGAGAGACTCCTCGGTCAATATCCAATAGCGGGACCTGGATGCCCATATTGGATCCTACATATTCTACGAAGATCTTATCGTTTGAACCTCAGTGCCAAGGATTCGTATAATCCCGTATGTCATTCCCTTTGTCCTTCGGTATGTTACTTGCCCGAGATTCGATCGTCAGTATCCGCATACCTATTTCAATCTCGTTTACCGGCAAGTCTCTTTACTCGTTCCGTAATACAAGTTCCCGCAACTTACACTAAGTTACTTTGCTTGCAAGGCTTGTGTGTGATGTTGTATTACCGAGTGGGCCCCGAGATACCTCTCCGTCATACGGAGTGACAAATCCCAGTCTTGATCCATACTAACTCAACTAACACCTTCGGAGATACCTGTAGAGCATCTTTATAGTCACCCAGTTACGTTGCGACGTTTGATACACACAAAGCATTCCTCTGGTGTCAGTGAGTTATATGATCTCATGGTCATAGGAATAAATACTTGACATGCAGAAAACAGTAGCAACAAAATGACACGATCAACATGCTACGTCTATTAGTTTGGGTCTAGTCCATCACGTGATTCTCCCAATGACGTGATCCAGTTATCAAGCAACAACACCTTGTTCATAATCAGAAGACACTGACTATCATCGATCAACTGGCTAGCCAACTAGAGGCATGCTAGGGACGGTGTTTTGTCTATGTATCCACACATGTAAATGAGTCTTCATTCAATACAATTATAGCATGGATAATAAACTATTATCTTGTTACAGGAATTATAATAATAACTATACATTTATTATTGCCTCTAGGGCATAATTCCAACAGTCTCCCACTTGCACTAGAGTCAATAATCTAGCCCTCACATCACCATGTGAATTACATTGTAATAAATCTAACACCCATACAGTTCTGGTGTCGATCATGTTTTGGTCGTGGAAGAGGTTTAGTCAGCGGGTCTGCTACATTCAGATCCGTGTGCACTTCGCATATATTTACGTCCTCCTCCTCGACGTAGTCGCGGATGAGGTTGAAGCGTCGTTTGATGTGTCTGGTCTTCTTGTGAAACCTTGGCTCCTTTGCTAAGGCAATGGCACCAGTGTTGTCACAGAACAAGGTTATTGGATATCGTTATGTTCTTACTTCACTGATGATTTGAGTAGATACACGGGTATTTACTTGATGAATCACAAAGTCTGAAATATTGAAAAGTTCAAAGCTATTTCCGAGTGAAGATCATCGTGACAAGAGGATATACTGTCTATGATATGATCATAGAGATGAATATACGTGCATGTTACGGGAATCACTAACTTCAACACAAGTATTTCTAGATTCACAACATCCTACTAACATGACTCTTAATATTACCAAAATCATGTCTCAAAACTAATGGAGAGGAATCAAACTTGTCTTTCTAATCAATGCACAAGAATATGCAAGTTTTCTTGTATCCTCTTTGGATGCCTATCATCTTTAGGACTACTTTCATAGCACAAGCCAACTACCAAGTTACTCAGAGAGAGCACTCTCAAAAAGATAAAAGTGAATATTGAGAGTTCTTATTTCTCCAAAATATGACACCGACGTGCTCTAAAAGATCTAAGTGAAGCACTTAGAGCAAAGTTATATAGCTCAAAAGATATAAGTGAAGCACATGTGAGCTAAATTGCCTAACTCAAAAGATATAAGCGAAGCTCAATGAGCATTCTAGCAAATTCACGATGAGTGCATGTCTCTCTCAAAAGGTGTGTAGCAAGGATGGTTGTGACACAACAAAAAGAAAAGACTCCTATAATACATGACGCTCCAAGCAAAACACAGATCATGTGGTGAATAAAAATATAGCTCCAAGTAATGTTACCGATGGATTGAAGACGAATGAGGGGATGCCTTCCCAAGGCATCCCCAAGCTTAGGCTTTTTTGTGTCCTTGAATTTGGCTTGGGATGCCTTGGGCATCCCCAACCTTGAGCTCTTTCCACTCTTTATCCCATTGTCCATGAGAACATCACCCAAAACTTGAAAACTTCACAACACAAAACTTAAACAGAAACTCGTGATATCATTAGCACAAGAAAACAAACTACCACCTCTTTAGGTACTGTAGATAACTTGATTTCTATTTATATTGGTGTTAGATTGCTGTATTCTCACTTTCCCATGGCTAGTACCCCCGATACTATCCATAGTTTCATCAAAATAAGCAATCAACACAACAAAAACAAAATCTTTCAAAAACAGACCAGTATGTAGCAATCTGTATACTTCGTATACTTATGGTATCTCAAAACTTCTGAAAAATTACGGCAATTTGGGCAATTGGCATATCAACCAGCAGCAAAAAGATTCAACTCAAAAGCTCTTTCTGGATAAAAAATGAAAAATAATTTCGTGAGCGAAAAGTTTCTGTCTTTTTCCAGCATGATCAAACAACCATCACCAAAACTAGTCATAAAGGTTTTACTTGGCTCAAACACAAAAATAAACACAAAAAACACAATCATAACAGAATTATGATGGTGTGGACGCAACAAAACAGAAAGCAAAAAAGCAAAGATAAATTCATTGGGTTGCCTCCCAACAAAGCAAAAAATCATCAAGATAGATAGACTCCGAATCATTGGGGTGTTTCTCAACCAAAGTGGATTCATATCCAGCCCCATCATCATTAGGTTTGACACTAGAAAACAAGGATTCAATAGGATTCACACCAAGCACTTTAAGATCTTCGTGATTCTCTTCACGAGAACACGCCTTTTTAAGCCATTCATGTCTAGCACGAATTTGGGCGGTTCTTTCTTTACTCTCATTCATGGAAACACGCATAGCTTTCAAAGTTTCATCCATATTGATCTTGGGAGGAGCACATCTCACTTTAAAAGCATCAATATCAAGAGACATTCTATCAGCGCTCCTAGCCAGATCATCAATTTTAAGTAGTTTTTCTTCTCTGGACGCATTGAAAATGTTTTGCGAGTTGATAAACTCTTTAATATTACTCTCTAAATCAGAGGGTAATTTATTGTAATTTCCATGAGCATTGTTGTAGGAATTGCCAAAGTTATTAGAGGGATTTCTAGGAAAAGGCCTAGGAATATAGTTACCTCTAAAAGCATTGTTGTGGCCAAAATTATTCCTACCAACAAAATTAACATCCAAGCTCTCATTGCTACTCTCAATCAAGAAGACAAGGGCATATCATTTGAAGAGCAACTTTACGAGCAAACAATTTCATTAACTCATCCATCTTAGCACTCAACGAGTTAATTTCTTCTATAGCGTGTACTTTCTTACTAGTAGGTGACCTTTCAGTGTGCCACTGAGAATAGTTTGTCATGATATTTTCTAGGAGTTTTGTGGCTTCTCCTAATGTGATTTCCATGAAAGTTCCACCGGAGGCGGAGTCCAAGATATTTCTAGAAGCAAAATTCAAACCAGCATAGAAGATTTGTATAATCATCCAAAGACTCAAGCCATGAGCGGGACAATTTCTAATCATCAATTTCATTCTCTAACAAGATTGTGCAACATGTTCATGATCTAGTTGCTTAAAATTCATGATATCATTACGGAGAGAGATAATCTTAGCCGGTGGAAAATACTTGGATATATAAGCATCTTTGCACTTGTTCCAAGAATCAATACTATTTTTGGGCAAAGATGAAAACCAAGTTTTTTGCTTGATCTCGCAATGAGAAAGGAAATAGCTTCAATTTAATCACATCATTATCCACATATTTCTTATTTTGAATATCGCATAACTCAATGAAGGTATTAAAATGGGATGCAGCATCTTCACTAGGAAGGCCGGAGAATTGCTCTTTCATAACGAGATTCAGCAAAGCAGCATTGATTTCATATGATTCCGCACTAGTGGTGGGAGCAATCGGAGTACTAATAAAATCATTATTATTAGTATTCGAGAAGTCACAAAGTTTAGTGTTTTCAGTCATGGTGACTTCAACAAGCAGACAAGCACACAAGCGAACAGAAAGCAATCGAAAGAAAAGGGCAAACGAAAAAGGCAAATATTTTTGTAAATTTTTGTTTTTCAAAAGTTGGGGAGAGGAAAACGAGAGGCAAAAAAGTAAATGCAAGAGATGAGTTTGCGATGGTTACTTGGATAAGCTTCACTTAGAATAATACCCAGTGCCAGAGATTGACACGTTGGAGGAAGACTATTCTTGACTTGATGCTCCCCGGCAACGGTGCCAGAAATTCTTCTTGCTACCTCTTGAGCTTGCGTTGGTTTTTCCCTTGAAGAGGAAAGGGTGATGGAGCACAGTAGCAGTAAGTATTTCCCTCAGTTTGAGAACCAAGGTATCAATCCATTAGGAGTATCAAGCCAAGTCTCCAAAGTACCTGCGCAAAAACAACAAACTTGCACCCAACACTACAAAGGGGTTGTCAATCCCTTCACGATTGATTGCAAGGTGAGATCTGAAGGCGCAAAGTGCAACAAAGTAAAAGTGTAGGGCTGAAAATATGATGTGAAGTAGACCCGGGGGCCATAGTGTTCACTAGAGGCTTCTCTCATGATAGCAAATATTACGGTGGGTGAACGAATTACTATCGAGCAATTGATAGAACCGCGCAAAGTCATGATGATATCTAAGGCAATGGGCAATGATCATACATATAGGCGTCACGTCCGAGACAAGTAGACCGATACTTTCTACATCTACTACTATTACTCCACACATCGACCGCTATCCAGCATGCATCTAGTGTATTGAGTTCATAACAAACAGAGTAACGCCTTAAGCAAGATGACATGATGTAGAGGGATAAATTCATGCAATAGATATAAAACCCATCTTTTAACCCTTGATGGCAACAACACGATGCGTGCCTCGCTACCCCTTCTATCACTGGGTGAGGTCACCGCACGGTATGAACCCAAAACCAAGCACTTCTCCCATTGCAAGAATTGTAGATCAAATTGGCCAAATGAAACCCACAACTCGAAGAGAATTACAAGGATATGAAATCATGCATATAAGAGATCAGAAGAAACTCAAATAAGATTCATAGATAATCTGATCATAAATCCACAATTCATCGGATCTCGACAAACACACCGCAAAAGAAGATTACATCAGATAGATCTCCATGAAGATCATGGAGAACTTTGTATTGAAGATCCAAGAGAGAGAAGAAGCCATCTAGCTACTAGCTATGGACCCGAAGGTCTATGGTGAACTACTCACGCATCATCGGAGAGGCAATGGGGTTGATGAAGAAGCCCTCCGTGTTCGGATCCCCCCCCCCTCTGGCAGAGCACCAGAACGTGCCCTAGATGGGATCTTGCGGAGACAGAAGCTTGCGGCGGCGGAAAAGTATTTTCGTGGCACCCTCCGGTGGTTTCAGATTTTTCGGGGATTTATAGGCGGAAGAAGTAGGGCAAAGGAGCCACAAGGGGCCCACAAGCCTGCTAGGCGCCCCCCAGGCCGCGGCTAGGGGGCTTGTGGCCTCCCCTGGTGCCCTTTGCCTTCGTTCTCAAGCTCCCTACGTATATTCTGCTCTGGAAAATAAATCTTTTCGGAGGTTTTATTCCGTTTGGACTACGTTTAATATTCTCCTCTCAAAAAGGTCAAAAACACAGAAAAAACAGGAACTGGCACTTGGCACTGCGTTAATAAGTTAGTCCCAAAAAGGATATAAAATGCATACAAAACATCCAAAGTTTGACAAGATAATAGCATGGAACCATCAAAAATTATAGATACGTTGGAGACGTATCAGCCGTTCGCCTCGGTCGTGCTCACCAAGCCGGCTGCACACCTTGGCCGCGCCCGCCGCGCCTCGGCCACGCTCGCCCCGCTAGCCGCCCGCTGCGTGCTTGCATCGCTTGGAACGCCGCCGCGCGCTTGCGTCCTCTCCCCTTCTGAAATCCTGTTGGTCGCCCGCTGCGCGCTCGTGCTCCCCGGAACATCGTCGCATGCCCGAGTGTGTGCCGCCCGCCGCGCCCGCTTCATGCCATGGTCGTGCTCGCCACCGCCAAGGCCGCGTCGGCCGCTCCCGCCGCACACCAAGGCCGCGTCACTGTGCTCGCTCCAGGCCAAGCAGCCATGTGATGCATCAGCCACTAACCCACTCGGGCGCTAGAGAAACCTAGCATCCTTGTGGGCAGCGTGGGGGCTGGCCGGGCCGGCCTGATGGGTCGTAGCTGCTCAGCCCCGACTGTTGGGCCCTCTCTACGAAACAAACGCATGGCTCGCGCTGGGTGCAGCCAATTTTTCGGCCTAAAACAGTGTGGTTTTCGCTAAAAACAATCATTTAGGCTTAAAACGTCTTGGGAAATCAATTTTTGGGCTATTTTTCACGTACTATACATGCTATCTCCTCCAACATGATTTTATTGTATGATTTTACTGGTGTATATTAATTGTTTAGTACTTTAATCATTATGTAAATGATATAATAACATGCGTTAAATAATGAAATGTCTTTTTTATTGAACAAGTTTATCAACATCGCATTTATGCAAAAGATTACCTCATGTAATCTCATGATTTTTACATAAATTAAAGATGGCCAGAATCGACAACAAGGATTTCCCTTAGTTGGCCCACACAGGGCTAAAAGACGTGACATGGGCTTCGAACTATGAGATCTTTCTCGAGGTCAAGAGCCTTCTGAGAGCAATCGGTAAGGAGACCCTGCTGGCCCCCGCTAACCCCAAGTCTGCACCCGAAAATGTCCAAGCTTTGCATTTCCTCCGTCATCACTTCTGCCCTACTCTGAAAGATGAGTATATGGTTGAGCGGAGTGCCTCTAGCCTTTGGACCGCCCTTAAGCAGCAGTTTGAACGGCCGAAGTACACTGTCAAACTGCATGAAGAGGCGGAGTAGATCCGTCTGAGGTTCGCAGACTTCAAGACAGTTGGGGAGTACAATTCGGCGCTGCACCGGATATGTAGGACTCTTCAATTGTGTGGTACTGTGGTTACCGATAGCCAGAAGATTGAGAAAACCCTCTCCACTTTTCACCCTGATGCGGTCCATTCCTCACGAAACTACCACCAAGGAGACAACATGAGGTATTCAGAGATGACTGACGTCCTCCAGGTGGTGGAGGCGCGGGACAAGGTTCTAAAAAAGAACTTTGTCGCGCAACCACTTGGGTGGGAGTTCTCGTGAGGAGGTGAACGATCTCAAAGTACGCAAGCCACTCCAGAAGAAGAGGGCCACAAGGGCCAAAAGAAGGGCCCTCAACCCCTCGCTCCGGTGAAGCAGCAAAACCCGGGTAAGGAGGGCAGAGGCCTCAGGAATGCTTCCAGTGTGGATCGTTGTAGCATTTCTTCTACCAGTGCCGCGCACGAGAGGAGGTTGTTGATGTGTACAAGGCTCAGAAGGCGCGTGAGACGCACCTCACCTTGGTTCAGGAGGAAGCACCACCCGCGCCCCCGGCGACTCCCGTGATGTTCCCCACGCCTCCTCCTGCGCCCATAGTGGCGACCTTAGTTGTGCACATAGCAACGGCTTTGGCGGTCTCTAATGACGTTGATGTTGCCATGGAGGTTGAGCACATGGTCGCCCCTACGGTTCCGCCACTGGATGTTGATGTTGTTACCAAGATGATGTCTATCGAGGATGGGATCACAAGTGTGGAGATTCAGGCTGATGTCAATGGCTTCTTTGCTGAATCTACATAGCTTACCTCGTTAGTTATCATGATCCCATGATTTGATACAATGCATTCCAATAAATTCGATTTGGTTGTAAGCTCTATGAGAGAACAAACTTATTTTTTATTGGCGCTTGGATGACATTTACCTCATTCATTTATTTCACTATTTATAGATGATAGTATGTTATGTTCTCAAATGTGTGCATTTATTGTTAATGTAACTTCTTCCTTGTTACATTAATTAGATGTCATATATTTAGAACGTGTGTGTCACCCGAATGGAGGAAACGTGCCTTGCCGATAGCGCCACTACTCATACCATTTTACAAGAAACTAAGTACTTTGAATCTATTAAAAAAATCTTCGGCAAGTATAATGACAATCGCCGGCTGCGGTTCAAACGTAGTTGGCTCCGGACGAGCTACTATCATACTTCCTATGGGAACAACTTTGATCATTCATGATGCGTTGTTGTACCCGGAGTTGACTCATACTCTTTTGAGCTTTAAAGACATCCGTGCTAATGGTTTCCATATTGAGACCGATGATGACAATATCAAGGAGTGCCTCCTGGTCACATAGTAGCATGCAAATGGTAAACATGTTATCGAGAGGATTCCTTCGTTCGACACAGGGTTATACTACACCAAGATAGTGGCACCGCCCATGTACACTACCCTTAACACTGTTTTTAGAAGCTCTCAACTTATCTACCTCTGGCATGATAGGTTAGGCTACCCCGGACTTAGGATGATGAGAAATATAATTAACAACTTACATGGTTATAATGTTAACGTGAAGAACTTTCCGAATCCCGATGATTTTGTATGCTCGGCATGCGCAACGGGGAATTTAGTGTTGGGTAACGTAGCATAAATTCAAAATTTTCCTATGCATATTCATATCTTCCTATGGAGAAACCAGCAATGAGAGAGGGGTAAGAGCATCTTCATACCTTTGAAGATCGCTAAGCGGAAGCATTGCTAGAACGCGGTTGATGGAGTCGTACTCGCAGCGATTCTGATCTAGTGCCGAACCACGGCACCTCCGCGTTCAACACACGTGCAGCCCGGTGACGTCTCCCACACCTTGATCCAGCAAGGAGGAGGGAGAGGTTGGGGAAGAACTCCAGCAGCACGACGGCGTGGTGTCGGTGGAGAGACGAGGTCTCCCGGCAGGGCTTCGCCAAGCACCGGCAGAGAGGAGGAGGGAGAAGAGCGGGGCTGCGCCGAGAGAGAGGAAAAATCGTGTGTCTCAATGGCCAAAAGTGCCCGATATATATAGGGGAAGGGGAGAGGGGGTGCCACCCCTAGGGTTCCCACCCTAGGGGCTGCGGCAGCCCTCCCAGATGGGAGGTGCGGCGGCCAGAGGAGGGAGGAGGGGGTGGCGCGCCATCTCGTGGGCCTTAGGCCCACCTGGCCTAGGGTTTGCCCCCCCCTTTTCTCTCCCTTGCGCTATGGGCTGAGTGGGGAGGTGCACCAGCCCACCTAGGGGCTGGTTCCCACCCCCACTTGGCCCACCTTATCTCCCGGGGTCATTGCCCCCCTTCGGTGGTCCCCCGGGGCCACCTCCGGTGGTCCCGGGGGTCCCAGTACGTTACCGGTGATGCCCGAAACACTTCCGGTGTCCGAAACCATCCGTCCTATATATCAATCTTTACCTCCGGACCATTCCGGAGCTCCTCGTGACGTACGGGATCTCATCCGGGACTCTGAACAACTTTCGGTAACCTCGTATAACAATTCCCTATAACCCTAGCGTCATCGAACCTTAAGTGTGTAGACCCTACGGGTTCGGGAGACAGGCAGACATGACCGGGACACCTTTCTGGCCAATAACCATCAGTGGGGTCTGGATACCCATGGTGGCTCCCACTTGTTCCACGATGATCTCATCGGATGAACCACGATGTCAAGGATTCAATCAATCCCGTATACGATTCCCTTTGTCTGTCGGTATAGAACTTGCCCGAGATTCGATCGTCGGTATACCTATACCTTGTTCAATCTCGTTACCGGTAAGTCTCTTTACTCGTTCCGTAGCACGTCATCGTGTGACTAACTCCTTAGTCACATTGAGCTCATGATGATGTTCTACCGAGTGGGCCCAGAGATACCTCTCCGTCACACGGAGTGACAAATCCCGATCTCGATTCGTACCAACCCAACAAACACTTTCGGAGGTACCCGTAGTGCACCTTTATAGTCACCCAGTTACGTTGTGACGTTTGATACACCCAAAGCACTCCTACAGTATCCGGGAGTTGCACAATCTCACGGTCGAAGGAAAAGATACTTGACATTAGAAAAGCAATAGCATACGAACAATACGATCTAGTCCTAGGCTTAGGATTGGGTCTTGTCCATCACATCATTCTCCCAATGATGTGATCCCGTTATCAATGACATCTAATGCCCATGATCAGGAAACCATGATCATCTATTGACTAACGAGCTAGCCAACTAGAGGCTTGCTAGGGACACATTGTGATCTATTTATTCACACATGTATTACTGTTTCCTGTTAATACAATTATAGCATGAACAATAGACGATTATCATGAACAAGGAAATATGATAATAACCATTTTATTATTGCCTCTAGGGCATATTTCCAACAGTCTCCCACTTGCACTAGAGTCAATAATCTAGTTACATTGTGATGTATCGAACACCCATAGCATTATAGTGTTGATCATGTTTTGCTCGTGGAAGAGGTTTAGTCAACGGGTCTGCAATATTCAGATCCGTGTGTACTTTACAAATATCTATCACTCCACTCTGGACATGGTCCTGGATGGAGTTGTAGCGGCGCTTGATGTGCTTCGTCTTCCGGTGAAACCTGGGGTCCTTGGCTATAGCAATGGCTCCAGTGTTATCACAGAAGAGTGTCATAGGACCCGACGCGCTTGGAACCACTCCAAGGTCGGTGATGAGCTCCTTCATCCAAATTCCTTCATGAGCCGCTTCTGAAGCAGCTATGTACTCCGCTTCACATGTAGATGCTGCCATGACTTCTTGCTTGCTGCTGCACCAGCTCACTGCCCCACCATTCAACACATATACGTATCCGGTTTGTGACTTAGAGTCATCCGGATCTGTGTCGAAGCTAGCGTCGACGTAACCCTTTACGACGAGCTCTTCGTCACCTCCATAAACGAGAAACATTTCCTTAGTCCTCTTCGGGTACTTAAGGACATTCTTGACCGTTGTCCAGTGTTCCATGTCTGGATCACTTTGGTACCTCCCTACCAAACTTATGGCAAGGTTTATATCAGGTCTGGTACACAGCATGGCATACATTAGAGAGCCCACGGCTGAAGCGTAGGGGACATAACTCATCTTCTCTCTATCTGCTGCCGTGGTCGGCGACTGAGTCTTACTCAATCTCATACCTTGCAAAACTGGCAAGAACCCTTTCTTTGAGTTTTCCATATTGAACTTCTTCAATATCTTGTCAAGGTATGTACTTTGCGAAAGACCTATGAGGCGTCTCGATCTATCTCTATAGATCTTGATGCCTAATATGTATGCAGCTTCTCCAAGGTCCTTCATTGAAAAACTCTTGTTCAAATAGGCCTTTATGCTCTCCAACATCTCTATATTATTCCCCATCATTAATATGTCATCCACATATAGTATGAGGAAAGCTATAGAGCTCCCACTCACTTTCTTGTACAGACAGGCTTCTCCGTAAACCTGTATGAACCCAAACGCTTTAATCACCTCATTAAAGCGAATGTTCCAACTCCGAGATGCTTGCACCAGCCCATAGATGGAGCGCTGGAGCTTGCACACTTTGTTAGCACCCTTAGGGTCGACAAAACCTTCTGGTTGCATCATATACAACTCTTCCTTAAGGTTCCCGTTAAGGAACGCTGTTTTGACGTCCATTTGCCAAATTTCATAATCATGAAAGGCGGCAATTGCTAACATGATTCGGACTGATTTCAGCTTCGCTACGGGAGAGAAAGTCTCTTCGTAGTCAACTCCTTGAATTTGTCGAAAACCCTTTGCGACAAGTCGAGCTTTGTAAACGGTTACATTACCGTTTGCATCAGTATTCTTCTTGAAGATCCATTTATTTTCTATGGCTCGCCGGTCATCGGGCAAGTCCACCAAAGTCCATACTTTGTTCTCATACATGGATCCTATCTCGGATTTCATAGCCTCAAGCCATTTGTTGGAATCCGGGCCCGCCATTGCTTCTTCATAGTTCGAAGGTTCACCGTTGTCTAACAACATGATTTCCATCACAGGGTTGCCGTACCACTCTGGTGCGGAGCGTGCCCTTGTGGACCTTCACGGTTTAGTAGTAACTTGATCCGAAGCTTCATGATCATCATCATTAACTTCCTCTTCAGTCGGTGTAGGCGCCACAGGAACAGCTTCCCGCGGTGCGCTACTATCCTGTTCGAGAGGGGGTGTAATTACCTCATCAAGCTCTACCTTCCTCTCACTTACTTCTTTCGAGAGAAACTCTTTCTCTAGAAAGGATCCGTTCTTGGCAACAAAGGTTTTGCCTTCGGATCTAAGATAGAAGGTATACCCAATAGTTTCCTTAGGGTATCCTATGAATACGCATTTCTCCGCTTTGGGTTCGAGCTTTTCTGGTTGAAGTTTCTTCACATAAGCATCGCAGCCCCAAACTTTAAGAAACGACAACTTAGGTTTCTTGCCAAACCATAGTTCATACGGTGTCATCTCAACGGATTTAGACGGTGCCCTATTTAAAGTGAATGCAGCAGTTTCTAATGCGTATCCCCAAAATGATAGCGGTAAGTCGGTGAGAGACATCATAGATCGTACCATATCTAATAAAGTGCGATTACGACGTTCAGACACTCCGTTGCGCTGTGGTGTGCCAGGCGGCATCAGTTGTGAAACGATTCCACACTTCCTTAGGTGTGTGCCAAACTCGTGACTCAAATATTCTCCTCCACGATCAGATCGTAGACATTTAATTTTTCTGTCACGTTGATTCTCAACCTCACTCTGAAATTCCTTGAACTTTTCAAATGTCTCAGATTTGTGCTTCATCAAGTAGATATACCCATACCTACTCAAATCATCGGTGAGAGTGAGAACATAACGATAACCACCGCGAGCTTCAACGTTCATTGGACCACACACATCAGTATGTATTATTTCCAATAAGTCGGTTGCTCTCTCCATTATTCCTGAGAACGGAGTCTTAGTCATCTTTCCCATGAGGCACGGTTCGCATGTGTCAAATGATTCAAAGTCAAGAGACTCTAATAGTCCATCAGTATGGAGCTTCTTCATGCGCTTAACGCCGATGTGACCAAGGCGGTAGTGCCACAAGTATGTGGGACTATCATTATCAACTTTGCATCTTTTGGTACTCACACTATGAATATGCGTAACATCACGATCGAGATTCATCAAGAATAAACCATTCACCAGCGGAGCATGACCATAAAACATATCACTCATATAAATAGAACAACCATTATTCTCTGACTTAAATGAGTAGCCGTTTCGCATTAAGCAAGACCCTGATACAACGTTCATGCTTAAAGCTGGTACTAAATAACAATTATTAAGGTTTAAAACTAATCCCGATGGTAGACGTAGAGGCAGCGTGCCGACGGCGATCACATCAACCTTTGAACCATTCCCGACGCGCATCGTCACCTCGTCCTTGGCCAGTCTCCGCTTATTCTGCAGTTCCTGCTTTGAGTTGCAAATGTGAGCAACAGCACCGGTATCAAATACCCTGGAGCTACTACGAGCGCTGGTAAGGTACACATCAATAACATGTATATCACATATACCTTTAACGTTGCCGGCCTTCTTGTCCGCTAAGTATTTGGGGCAGTTCCGCTTCCAGTGACCCTTTCCCTTGCAATAGAAGCACTCAGTCTCAGGTTTGGGTCCGTTCTTTTTCTTCTTCCGGCATCTGGCTTACCGGGCGCGGCAACAGCTTTGCCGTCTTTCTTGAAGTTCTTCTTACCCTTGCCTTTCTTGAAACTAGTGGTCTTGTTGACCATCAACACTTGATGCTCTTTCTTGATTTCTACTTCTGCAGACTTGAGCATCGAGTACAACTCGGGAATGGTCTTCTCCATCCCTTGCATGTTGTAGTTAAGCACAAAGCCTTTGTAGCTTGGTGGGAGAGACTGGAGGATTCTGTCAATTATAGCATCATCCGGAAGTTCGACTCCAAGTGAAGTCAGACGACCGTGTAACCCAGACATTTTGAGTATGTGCTCACTGACAGAACTGTTCTCCTCCATCTTACAGCTAAAGAACTTGTCGGAGACTTCATATCTCTCGACACGGGCATGAGCTTGAAAAACTAGCTTCAGCTCCTGGAACATCTCATATGCCCCGTGTTGCTCAAAACGCCTTTGGAGCCCCGTTTCTAAACTGTATAACATGCCACACCTGACCAAAGAGTAGTCATCACTCCGCGTTTGCCAGACGTTCAGAATGTCCTGGGCTGCTGCGGGAACGGGAGGGTCACCTAGCGGCGCATTAAGGAAATAAGCCTTTTTAGCTGCTTCAAGGATGAGCTTCAAGTTGCGAACCCAGTCCGCATAGTTGCTACCATCATCTTTCAGCTTGTTTTTCTCTAGGAATGCGTTGAAGTTGAGGTTGACGTTGGACATCTACAATATTTATAAAGACAACTTTTAGACTAAGTTCATGACAATTAAGTTCATTTAATCAAATTAACTATGAACTCCCACTTAAATCGACATCCCTCTAGTCATCTAAGTGATACATGATCCATGTTGACTAAACCGTGTCCGATCATCACGTGAGACGGACTAGTCACTATGGTGAGCAACTTCATGCTGATCGTATTCAACCATACGACTCATGTTCGACCTTTCGGTCTCTTGTATTCGAGGTCATGTCTGTACATGCTAAGCTCGTCGAGTCAACCTAGGTGTTTCGCGTGTGTAAATCTGGCTTACACCCGTTGTATGCGAACGTTAGAATCTATCACACCCGATCATCACGTGGTGTTTCGAGACAACGAACCTTCGCAACGGTGCACACTTAGGGGAATACATTCTCGAAATTTTAAGAGGGATCATCTTATTATGCTACCGTCGTTTTAAGCAATAAGATGTAAAACATGATAAACATCACAATGCAATCATATAGTGACATGATATGGCCATTATCATCTTTGCTCTTTCGATCTCCATCTTCAGGCATCGCATGATCATCATCGTCACCGGCGTGACACCATGATCTCCATCATCATGATCTCCATCATCGTGTCTCCGTGAAGTCGTCACGCCAACTACTACTATCACTACTACTATAGCTAACTGTTAGCAATGAAGTAAAAGTAGTAAGCACATGGCGTTGCATCTCATACAATAAATTAAGACAACTCCTATGGCTCCTGCCGGTTGTCATACTCATCGACATGCAAGTCGTGAAACCTATTACAATAACATGATCATCTCATACATCATACATGCAACATCACAACTTTGGCCATATCACATCACATGTCAAACCCTGCAAAAACAAGTTAGACGTCCTCTAATTGTTGTTGCAAGTTTTACGTGGCTGATTTGGGTTTCTAGCAAGAACACCTTCTTACCTACGTGACAGCCACAACGATGATATGCCCAAGCTATTTACCCTTCAAAAGGACCCTTTTCATCAAATCCAATCCGACTAGAGTAGGAGAGACAGACACCCGCTAGCCACCTTTATGCACGATGTGCATGTCTGTCGGTGGAACCAGTCTCACGTAAGTGTACGTGTAAAGTCGGTCCGGGCCGCTTCATCCCACAATACCGCCGGAAAAGAATAAGACTAGTAGTGGCAAGCAAATTGACAAATCATCGCCCACAACTTTTGTGTTCTACTCGTGCATAGAATCTACGCATAGAATACCTGGCTCTGATACCACTGTTGGGTAACGTAGCATAAATTCAAAATTTTCCTACGCATATTCAGATCTTCCTATGGAGAAACCAGCAACGAGAGAGGGGTAAGAGCATCTTCATAACTTTGAAGATCGCTAAGCGGAAGCGTTGCTAGAACGCGGTTGATGGAGTCGTACTCGCAGCGATTCCGATCTAGTGCCGAACCACGGCACCTCCGCGTTCAACACACATGCAGCCCGGTGACGTCTCCCACACCTTGATCCAGCAAGGAGGAGGGAGAGGTTGGGGAAGAACTCCAGCAGCACGACGGCGTGGTGTCGGTGGAGAGACGAGGTCTCCCGGCAGGGCTTCGCCAAGCACCGGTAGAGAGGAGGAGGGAGAGGAGCGGGGCTGCGCCGAGAGAGAGGAAAAACTGTGTGTCTCAATGGCCAAAAGTGCCCGATATATATAGGGGAAGGGGAGAGGGGGTGCCACCCCTAGGGTTCCCACCCTAGGGGGTGCGGCAGCCCTCCCAGATGGGAGGTGCAGCGGCCAGAGGAGGGAGGAGGGGGTGGCGCACCATCTGGTGGGCCTTAGGCCCACCTAGCCTTGGGTTTGTCCCCCCCCCTTTCTCTCCCTTGCGCTATGGGCTGAGTGGGGAGGCGCACCAGCCCACCTAGGGGCTGGTTCCCACCCCCACTTGGCCCACCTTATCTCCCGGGGTCGTTGCCCCCCTTCGGTGGTCCCCTGGGGCCACCTCCGGTGGTCCCGGTACGTTACCGGTGATGCCCGAAACACTTCCGGTGTCCGAAACCATCCGTCCTATATATCAATCTTTACCTCCGGACCATTCCGGAGCTCCTCGTGACGTACGGGATCTCATCCGGGACTCCGAACAACTTTCAGTAACCTCGTATAACAATTCCCTATAACCCTAGCGTCATCGAACCTTAAGTGTGTAGACCCTACGGGTTCGGGAGACAGGCAGACATGACCGAGACACCTTTCTGGCCAATAACCATCAGCAGGGTCTGGATACCCATGGTGGCTCCCACTTGTTCCACGATGATCTCATCGGATGAACCACGATGTCAAGGATTCAATCAATCCCGTATACGATTCCCTTTGTTTGTCGGTATAGAACTTGCCCGAGATTCGATCGTCGGTATACCTATACCTTGTTCAATCTCGTTACCGGTAAGTCTCTTTACTCGTTCCGTAGCACGTCATCGTGTGACTAAATCCTCAGTCACATTGAGCTCATGATGATGTTCTACCGAGTGGGCCCAGAGATACCTCTCCGTCACACGGAGTGACAAATCCCGATCTCGATTCGTACCAACCCAACAGACACTTTCGGAGGTACCCGTAGTGCACCTTTATAGTCACCCAGTTACGTTGTGACGTTTGATACACCCAAAGCACTCCTACGGTATCCGGGAGTTGTACAATCTCACGGTCGAAAGAAAAGATACTTGACATTAGAAAAGCAATAGCATACGAACAATACGATCTAGTGCTAGGCTTAGGATTGGGTCTTGTCCATCACATCATTCTCCCAATGATGTGATCCCGTTATCAATGAAATCTAATGCCCATGATCAGGAAACCATGATCATCTATTGACTAACGAGCTAGCCAACTAGAGGCTTGCTAGGGACACATTGTGATCTATTTATTCACACATGTATTATTGTTTCCTGTTAATACAATTATAGCATGAACAATAGACGATTATCATGAACAAGGAAATATGATAATAACCATTTTATTATTGCCTCTAGGGCATATTTCCAACATTTAGTCATTAGGGCATCACCCCTCAAGGTGAGGGACAAAATCCCCGCGTTCTTGGAACGTATCCAAGGGGACATATATGGTCCAATTCAGTCCCTCACAGGGGCGTTTCGGTACTTCATGGTACTCACTAATGGTTCCTCTAAATGGTCCAATGTTTTCCTGTTGTCAACACGGAAGCATGCCTTTGCAAAGTTGATCTCTCAGATCATACAAATGAGGAATAATTTCCCTGCTCATCGTATAAAGCCTATTCGAATGGACAACGCTGGAGAATTTACTTCAAAGGCGTTCGATGATTATTGCATGGCAATGGGAATCAAAGTTGAGCACTCACTACTTCATGCTCATACACAAAATGGACTTGCCGAGGCATTGATTAAAAGAATTAAATTCATTGCTCGGCCACCCCTTCAGTATTGTAATTTACCAACTACATGTTGGGGCCACGCAGTGTTACATGCGGCCAATCTCATCAACTTTAGACCGTCGACCTACAACATCCACTCTCTTGTTCAGCTTGCACAAGGGCCGGCACAGAAAAATTCCCACGTCCGTAGGTTCGGTTGCCAGGTATATGTACCAATACCACCACCCCAGCGATGAGCAATGGGCCCGCTCTATAAGTCAGGGATATACGTTGGTTATGATATTGTGTCCATAATCAAGTATCTGGACCCCATGATACGTGACTCACACACGACTCGTTTTGCTGATTGCATTTTTGACGAGGATTTTTTTCCTGACTTTAGGGGAGAGAATAAACCCCTTGATGTTAAAATTAAAGAAATCATGTGGAAAGCCACGGTAATCCATGCTCATGACCCGCACACTACTGATACTGAGAAAGAAGTCCAAAAGATTGTAGATTTGCACTTATTAGCAAATCAATTGCCTGACCACTTTAGTGACTTAAATATTGTGACCAAATCGCATGTGCGCACACGCAATGCACTGTAAAGGGTTGAAATACCAAAGAAAAATGATGGTATACCTGCTCCTGTACAAATGCCTAAAAGGATGAGAGATCCGAATCTCAAGTCCCAAGTACTCGGGGACGCCCAACAAAAAAGAATAAGAGACATTTATTTTAGCCTGTCATCAAAGTGCCCTAAAGTGAAACGGGGATCAAGTCGAGACCTGGCACAAGTACGAAAAATTAAGTGAATGAAATTCTAGACTTAAACTTTCCCATAGGGGAAACTCCTAGTGGAGATGTATGTGCACACATGCAGCGGGAAATCTAAAGGACCTTGCTCCCATAATGGGAAATTTGGTAGATCAAGTGCTAGCGCCAGATGCGCTCCATGAGGAAATAGCCATAAATTATATTTATACGGGGGAGCCCGTGAACCGAGCAACATTGATTTTCGACGTTAACTTTGCTACGAAAATTGCCTCCATGAGCCTAACACGCTCGTTGATTGTAAGAAAAGGTCAGATCGGAAAGATTGGTAGGAGGCAATCACTGCCGAATTATTATCTCTCAATAAAAGGAAGGTGTTCAGACCAGTTTGTCGAACTCCTCTCCACATACGCCCTATTGGCCATAGGTGGGTTTTTCTTCGAAAGATAGATGGAAATAATAAGGTAGTATGGTACAAAGCAAGGCTCCTTGCTCAAGGGTTCACTCAACGACCTGGTATCATTTTTTAGGAGACTTATTCCCCGGTCATGAATGGAGTTACCTTTAGATACTTGATCTCAATGGCAGTAAATATGTGCTTGAAAATGAAATTAATGGATGTTGTCACTGCTTACGTGTATGCTAACTTGGATTCAAACATATACATGAAGGTTCTTGATGTTGGAATTATGCCCTAGAGGCAATAATAAATGTATAGTTATTATTATAATTCCTGTATCGAGATAATAGTTTATTATCCATGCTATAATTGTATTGAATGAAGACTCATTTACATGTGTGGATACATAGACAAAACACCGTCCCTAGCATGCCTCTAGTTAGCTAGCCAGTTGATCGATGATAGTCAGTGTCTTCTGATTATGAACAAGGTGTTGTTGCTTGATAACTGGATCACGTCATTGGGAGAATCACGTGATGGACTAGACCCAAACTAATAGACGTAGCATGTTGATCGTGTCATTTTGTTGCTACTGTTTTCTGCGTGTCAAGTATTTATTCCTATGACCATGAGATCATATAACTCACTGACACCGGAGGAATGCTTTGTGTGTATCAAACGTCGCAACGTAACTGGGTGACTATAAAGATGTTCTACAGGTATCTCCGAAGGTGTTAGTTGAGTTAGTATGGATCAAGACTGGGATTTGTCACTCCGTGTGACGGAGAGGTATCTCGGGGCCCACTCGGTAATACAACATCACACACAAGCCTTGCAAGCAATGTAACTTAGTGTAAGTTGCAGGATCTTGTATTACGGAACGAGTAAAGAGACTTGCCGGTAAACGAGATTGAAATAGGTATGCGGATACTGACGATCGAATCTCGGGCAAGTAACATACCGAAGGACAAAGGGAATGACATACGGGATTATATGAATCCTTGGCACTGAGGTTCAAACGATAAGATCTTCATAGAATATGTAGGATCCAATATGGGCATCCAGGTCCCGCTATTGGATATTGACCGAGGAGTCTCTCGGGTCATGTCTACATAGTTCTCGAACCCGCAGGGTCTGCACACTTAAGGTTCGACGTTGTTTTATGCGTATTTGAGTTATATGGTTGGTTACCGAATGTTGTTCGGAGTCCCGGATGAGATCACGGACGTCACGAGGGTTTCCGGAATGGTCCGGAAACGAAGATTGATATATAGGATGACCTCATTTGATTACCGGAAGGTTTTCGGAGTTACCGGGAATGTACCGGGAATGACGAATGGGTTCCGGGAGTTCACCGGGGGGGCAACCCACCCCGGGGAAGCCCATAGGCTTTGGGGAGACACACCAGCCCTTAGTGGGCTGGTGGGACAGCCCCAAGGGGGCCTATGCGCCAAGAAAAAGAAATCAAAGGAAAAGAAAAAAAATGAGGGAGGAAGTGGGAAGGGAGGGGGACTCCTCCCACCAAACCAAGTCCAACTCGGTTTGGGGGGGGAGTCCTCCCCCCATTGGCTCGGCCGACCCCTTGAGGGTCCCTTGGACCCCAAGGCAAGGTCCCCCTCCCTCCTCCTATATATATGGAGCAATTAGGGCTGATTTGAGACGACTTTCTCACGGCTACCCGACCACATACCTCCATAGTTTTTCCTCTAGATCGCGTTTCTGCGGAGCTCGGGCGGAGCCCTGCTGAGACAAGATCATCACCAACCTCCGGAGCGCCGTCACGCTGCCGGAGAACTCTTCTACCTCTCCGTCTCTCTTGCTGGATCAAGAAGGCCGAGATCATCGTCGAGCTGTACGTGTGCTGAACGCGGAGGTGCCGTCCGTTCGGTACTAGATCGTGGGACTGATCGCGGGATTGTTCGCGGGGCGGATCGAGGGACGTGAGGACGTTCCACTACATCAACCGCGTTCTCTAACGCTTCTGCTGTACGATCTACAAGGGTACGTAGATCACTCATCCCCTCTCGTAGATGGACATCACCATGATAGGTCTTCGTGCGCGTAGGAAAATTTTTGTTTCCCATGCGACGTTCCCCAACACTTGAAGGTATCCCTATTCCGAACCATGATAGAGTAAACAGGAGTCTATACAATGTTCAACTTCAAAAGGCATTGTATGGACTCGAATAGTCTCATAGAATGTGGTATAATCGCCTAAGCGATTTCCTTCATCAGAAGGGCTACACGAGCAGTGAAGATTGCCCATGTGCTTTTATACGGCTATCCCAAGACGGATTCTATATAATATCGGTGTACGTGGACGATTTAAACATAATCAGTACACCTCAGGATATTGGGGAAGCGAGTTCCTGCCTGATGTCAGAATTTTAGATGAAGGATTTGGGTGAAACCAAGTTTTGTCTAGGTCTGCAACTTGAACATTCCCCTCATGGGATTCTAGTGCAACAGTCGGGCTACGCCCAGAAGGTGTTGGAAAGATTTGGATTTGATAAGGCGTATCCTTCTAAGACCCCAATGGTCGGGAGATCTTTACAGCCACACAAGGAGCCGTTCAGGCCTAAGGAAGAGGGGGGGAAACTCTGGGACCAGAGATTCCTTACCTAAGTGGAGTTGCAGCACTCATGTACCTCACAAATTATACACGGCCAAACATTACTTTCCCTGTCAGTTTGCTTGCTAGGTACAGTTCTGAACCTACCAACAGACATTGGAGAGGTGTCAAGGACGTCTTCCGTTACCTGCAAGAGACGAAATATCTTGGCCTATTTTATAAAAGGAATCAAGACTTATCTCTTATAGGTTATGCCGATGTTGGGTACCTATCGGACCCGCATGATTGCAAATCACAGTCTGGATATGTTTTCCTTTGTGGTGTAACTACGTTTTCCTAAAGATCGACCAAGCAAACCCTTGTGACAACTTCTACGAACCACTCGGAAACCATGGCACTATTCAAAGCATCAAAACAATGTGTATCGCTTTGGCGGAAGATCAACCACATTCAGCACACGTGTGGGCTGAACACCATACAAACACCTGCCATTATCTATGAAGATAATGCTTCTTGAGTTGCACAAGTTTAGATGGGTTAAGTGAACAGTAACCTCACAAAGCATATTAGTCCCAAGTTCTTCTATGCATACAAACTGCAACAGTTGAACGAGGTGAGAATTTTGCATACTAAGTCATGTGACAATCTTGCTGATATGTTCACTAAATCATTACCGACATCATCCTTCGAGAGGTGTGTGTGTGGAATCGGTATGATGAGACTTAGAGAGATGCAGGGTTCGGGGGAGGAACTTCACAAACTCGTCATTAAAATCTCGATCCCGATGATCGACTACTCAACTTCATGGTTGAGTGGATTGTACTCTTTTTCCCTTGAGTGAGTTTTCCTGATGTTTCTCACTTGAGGTTTTTGACGAGGCAATCCGTGCAATACAACAACGTATAATATGAGTTGTTTCTCCATATTTTTCCTACTGTGTTTTTTAGAGTTTTGAGGCATGGATATACTGATAATTATCCATGAGGGAGTGATGGGAAACCGGGCCCAGTACACGGACGACGGCGACTCCTGCGATGCACGTAGCCTAGCCCCTTCCGCTTCCCACACTTTGCGTTAAGAGCATCTACAGCTGGATCCCTCAAACCCTCCTTAAACGCCCGGGCAGGCCGCTCGGTCACAAAAAATTGACCCAGACATGCCTCTCAAACCGGCCTCAAACGCGCGGGCTGACCGGCACCCCCATTTCCAGTCCAAATATAGGGTGGATATGGGGGAGCCCGAGCGTGCCCGGGCATGCTCGCCTGACCCACACTGGCCCGCATCGACTCCACACGTATTCGTCTTCATCCGTTGGCCGGACCAAACCCTGACCACTTCACTTCAGTCCCCTCACTCCCATCCGCCACCCAAGCTCACCTCCGGCAATCTCAAGCCTTCTCCAGCATGGCCTCCAGCGGATTCGACTCTGACCAGTCTAGATCCATCGACTCGGGGTTCGTCCCGTGCGGAGTGAAGGAGGCAATGGCGGTTCGCATTGCACTCCGCCGCTCGCGTGAGGACAGCGCCCGGTCGACGGGAGGATCTATCCGCCGCGACTCCATAGCGTCCTCTCAAAGGGCGCTCGACTCCTGTGGGGCGGGATCATCCGTGTCCCGACAGGCGGATCCGTCGACAGGACCCGCGGACTTCGACTCACATCGGTAACGGACTGCCCACCGTGGGAAGGAGAGGATAAGGATCGCCGAGGCCTACCTCGTGGAGGAAATAGCGGAGGCGTAGGCGTCTCATGCGATGGTGCGGGCGGCCACAGAGGAGGGAGTCATCCGTGCCCGCATTTTGAAGAAACGGCAGCGGCGGAACACGCGCGCCCTCGCCCGTGAGGAGAAACGGGCGGTCCGTGAAATGGTCGTACTGCCATCGAAGGAGGAGGAGGAGGTGAGTAGCGGCGAGGACAACTCCGGTGATGAGCAGATCCGGCTCGATCCGTACTCCGTCTTCGAACGGTATTTCCGCGACAAGGACGTCAAGGACGCCGGGAAGGACAAGGGCAACCGTAGATGATCTCCAACATAGCCAAACATGCCAAATTTTGGTAGTCCGATGGCATGTTTAGTAGTGACGGAGTATCCGAACGACATGTGTGCGTTGACGTAGTGGTTGCATGGGTTGTATGTATTTGAGATATGAGATTTGAGGTGTCGAGATGTAGACTGCATTATTTAAGGCTTGATCGGTCAGTGTCCGCGGACGCATCCGGGGGCATTTGATGGGGTGGATTTGAGGGATCCAGCTATAGATGCTCAGTGGTTACTTATCCCTTGACCCCCTACCCCTATATAAAGATATGGGAGCAATCATTGTAATAGAGATCAAACATTAATAAAGACAGTCTCCTCCCTACTTCCCTATGTTCATTCATTTTTACGCGTTCGACTACTTCGTTTACGACGCTTCCTCTCACTCCGCAATCTCGAACCGGACTCGCCGACGAAGATGCTAAACAAATAACAAGTTACTATGACAGATTTGCAAAAATGACACCCCTTCCACACAAACTGCCAGTCACGCCGTCCACAAATGTCATCCTGACTAGCGGACGGTTGCTGTTTTAGCCGATTTTTTTTTTTTGAGGGGTTTAGCCGATCTTAGTATTGGTGTTTTTTAGGTTTTAGGAATTGCTATTGGCGTTCATATTTATTATGATTCCAAATAAAAAGGGCACATGAAGCACGGGCCGTTACATGCTTCATGCATGTAGAGTACAGGTGTAGAGATACTGTGGTGCACTAGAGGATTATAAATGGGGGATCGACGACGAAACTGCGACGCGTGTGGCTGCGCGTCCTCCCTGCCTTCACGTCGATGCCAGCGACTCCACGGCCAGCTAATCCCGGGAGCGCGGCGATCCCGTGTGTGGTGAGCAGCGCGTGAGAGCTACACCACGATTTGCCCGGCCGGCCGTTTGTTCCCCGATGGAGACGACGGCCGATGGCTTGGTCGATCGATCGATCGATCGTGTATACGGCAGACAGCGACGAGCAGAGGCCGACCTGGCTAAGGCTGCAGCTTGCCGGGCGCTGTGTGGTCGCAGGTAAACGCGCGCGGTTGTAAAGGGGAGGGAGACGCGATGCGAGGAAAGGAGGGGAGGATTTTCGCGGACGGCGCCGGCGCGTGGGGCGGCCGGACGGGTCGATCGATCAGTTTCGATCGTCAAGTGGTTCGTGATGACGGCGTGCTATACATATGCATGCGGATCTGTATGCATACGCATCACATATTCCCGGTTTATAGGCGGATCCGATTCTTGGACATATATGCGAGAGTCAGTTGCAGTTGCTCTGCATATGTTGTGGCATGTGGTTCATCTTTGATGAAAAGGCGCTCGCCTCTTCGACGATGCTAGTGTCGTGGAAAGTTCGAAACTTCGGAACGAGCGCGATGTCAAGATTATTTTTGTTTCGCAAATGGTTATTGTCAAGATTAAAGGGGAAGCTTCATTATGGACGGCCGCAGGAGCAAAACACTTGTGTAGTTTAATGCCATAATAATAGTCATATCTGTGAAAGTCATATTTTCCGCCCCAGCTCAAATGAGCTTGGATAAACAGTAAAAACTGATTTTCCTTTTTTATGACACCCATTGACAAAGGTTCTAAGAGCTTGATTTTTTTATCAAGAAATCATATTTGTGAAAGGCGTGATTAAAAGTATATTTTTTGTGCTTCAAAATACTTTCAATAGTAGCATTTTCAAAGTAACGATTCTTTTTGTCACACTTTCCAGGAATGTGATTCCATAAAGAAATTTTACAAGTTCTTAGAACATTTGTCAATGTTTGTCATAAAAAAATCAGATTATTATTATTGTTATTTTGATCTTATTATTAATTTGAGGTTGGTCTGAGAAACTCTGTGTCCTTTCTTTCACCGCTTTGTGGTTCATATTCTAAGCTCTTTTATTCATGAAAACGGCAAATATTTGGACTCGTTTTAAGAGTAAAACAAAATATGCCATGGATTCTTATTTTGAGCGGTGTACGATGTTGCTCTCGATGGCATGACTTATCGTGCACTCGTGCTTTCGTACAGTGGCTTTGCTAACGTGACCTCACTGCTGGTCCGATATCGGGATTATAAATAAGTACTACTCCCTTCGTTCCTAAATATAAATCTTTTTAGAGATTTGACTACATGACTACATACAAAGCAAAATGAGTAAATCTATAATCTAAAGTATGTCTATATACATCTGTATGTAATCCTCTAGTGTAATCTCTTAAAAGACTTATACTCCCTTTTTTTCTAAATATAAGACATTTTAGAGATTGCATTATGAACTACATTTGAATGTACATAGACATATTTTAAATCATAGATTCACTCATTTTGCTCCGTATGTAGTCTCCTTGTGAAATCTTTAAAAGGTCTTATATTTTGAAACGGAGCAACTATTTAGGAACGGAGGGAGTACTTGGCGCTGCTGTCCCGCGCGCGGCGGGGTCGGCTTTGGCAAAGGCGACCGGCCGGTGCATGTGACGCGCAGGTGCGCGCGCGCGCGCGCACGGCGCGACGTCGATACCTCCCACCATCCGCACCACTCGCTACGGCCTGTCACCCAAAGCCGCGATGCGATGCGATCCTGGTCGCCCACCGGAAGCCATCAGCGATCACATCGCGCCGACACGGCGACTGATTCCGCCTCCCTCGGGGCGAGATGTGTGGTCTGCATGCATGCTGCGCAGGCGTAGGCGATCAACGTGCGTCCGCCCGGCCGGCCAGCGCGCCCGACTGACATGCACGGGTTCTGTGGCGGCGAGTACCTCGTTCTGGCCGGAGCTCCGCCATTCGATTCACCCACTAGCCACTGACGTGACAACGTGAAGGAAACATCGTCGTACTGCTCCGTGTATGCAAAGCCGCTTTGCTACCGCACCTATTGCGAGCACCACGCCCTTCCGGCGACCGCGGGGAGACGTTCACATGATACCTTTTATTTTTATTTTTTCTTGGGTTTGGAAAGGCCGTTCCGGCCCCACACAAGCATGTGAAGGCCCGTCAGAACACCATTTGAGGTGCCATCCTGGAGACTCGGATTATTTTTCTCTTAATTTCTTTTCTAGTGTTTGTCGTTTTCAAACGTTTGGAACTGTTCGTACGCAGTTTGTCATCCATGGATATCCCGTATCGACGCTCCAGGCACCTCCTTTAAAAAAAAAAAAAAAAAAAAAAGAGACGCTCCAGACAGCTGTTCGCGGAACTGGCCCTCGTTCTGTTGCGTACTTGGGCCAGCCCAACGTGTTGGGTACTCGCCGCTTCCTCTACTCGTTGGGCTCGCGGCTTGGTTCCTTTGCTCGCTCGTGGCTTGATTTGTTTGGCTCAGAGACCACTCCCACCTCTTTAGATTGTGACTAATGGCGCACTACTGTTTCATTTGATGCAACCTGAGAAATTTTTTTCGTTCGTATTTCTAAAACGTTTTATCTTCTAAACTGTGCATCTAAATCTCAAACCGTTTTCACCGTTGGATTTCTCACGTCAAGATCTTTAAAACTAGATCACATGTTGATAGGTTTAAACAATTTTTTTTCACAAAAATAAACTGACAAAAAACCATGCCTCTCGTGATTTGCCTTTTTTTTCTTTTTGAGAGGCACGGCCGTGCCTCCGCGAAGGCAAAACCGTGCCACTCACATAAGCAAAATCATGCCTCTCGCGGAAAAGACGTGTTTTTTCCTTTTCGAGAGGCACGTGTGTGCCTCTCAAAAATACAAAACCGTGCCTCTCGCGAAAGAAAAATCCTGCCTCTCGTGAAATAAAAACAGAATACGCATTTTTTTCCTTTTCGAGAGGAACGGCCGTGCCTCTTACGAAAGCAAAATCATGCCTCTCAGGAAAGCAAAACCGTGCCTCTTGCAAAAAAAATGCATTTTTATAATTTACGAGCGGCACGGCCGTGCCTCTCACGAAAGCAAAACCGTGTCTCTCGCGAAAAAGAACAAAAACACATTTTTTCGTGAATTTTTGTTTTCATCAAAAAATAAGAAAGATCGGTGAAAAATCGAAACACCAAAAAATAAAAATAAAACTATCTAAAAAAGAAAATGCATGCAAAAAAAAATGAAATTCGAAAGAAAGCTTAAAACATGACACGTGGCGACGCTTGAGAACGCGCCAAGTGGCAGCGTGCGGGAGTGCTCGCTAGAACGCTTTCGAAGGAGCGCTCGCTAACTAGTGGCTCCTTGGGCTCGCGGCTTGGTTCATTTTCTCGCTCCTGGCTTGATTCTCTCGTTCATGGTTGATATGTCAAAAGCAGTTGACTGGTCAAGCGATCGATCATTTTGTCGTTGAATTTTCTAAAAGTAGGACTATGAAAAAATCGAAAATTTGAAAATAATTCATGAATTTTTAAAAAAATACAATTTGGAAAAAGTTTGGAAGTTTGAAAAAGATTGTAGACTGGAAAAAACGTTCATATTTTTTTAAGAAGTCACAAAATTGAGAAATGTTCGTCAGTTTAAAAAAACGCAAATTTGAAAATGTTTGTGTATTTGAAAAAGTTCACAGATTTATCTATTTTTTACAAAGTTGAACAATTTTATAGATTTAGAAAAGTTTGCAAACTTGAAAAGGTTTCATGGACTTAAAAAATTGGAAAAAGTTCATGCATTTAAAAATGTTTAAGTATTGTACAAAAGTTTAAGAATTTGAAAAATGTTCATAAAACTAAAAATGAAAAAAAATGGGAATTGAAAAACCAGGAGAAAACCCACACAGAAAAAACATAGGGAAAAACCCGAACCTAAGCTAGATGAAACGTTACATAGGTGGGCCCATGCGATGGCGCGAGCCGCGTACCGACCAAACCAGACGGCACGTTAAGCGCTGAATAGGATCGCGTCGGGCTGCAGACCACTTCGCACATTCGCTTTCACGCAAACCGAAGCAAATCGAGAAGCTTTACAGGAGTTCGGACCTCTGCTACGTAGACTCCAACATCCCTCAGCCTACCCAAACCATACCCGGACCCGTGTCTTCATCCCTCCCCCTTTATTTGCATTCGATTCCTATCTCGTCGTCGCCGCTAATGTACCATCCCGACCGCCCATCAAGTCTTTGCCAGACATTCGCGACTCTACCCGGTTGCCATGCCACTTTGCCTACGACGTCATTTCACACCCCTCGTCTGTTCTTCGTCCAGGTACCATCCGCCCCTGTGTGAATGCCGTCTGTGGGGGTCACCATGCCCGACAAGTGTTTGGTGAATTGTCCGTGCTAAAATTTTGACATTTTTCTCCCTTTTTTGAAGCAATGGATTCGGGCATGAAGTACATCTACAAGCACTACATGAAGGATTATGCGGATGAAACGACCATGATAGGTGGTCCTTGCAGATGCGGAGAACGCAGAAGAGCATATTCTCAACTTCAAGGGATCGATCAAGGGTCGTCGAGTGAATGAACCGGGACAGGGCACATGGGATGTTGTTGGACGACTACTTTGCCTTCGATGCCCTATTTGTGGACAGTTTTTACCGGCGCTTCGGGTGTGAAAAAATGTGTTCGATCACCTCTACAAATTGCGTTTGTGACTAATTCATCTAGAAGAAAGATGTCGTAGGAATAATTGGATTTTATGGCTGCCAGAAGTGCAAGCTTGCATTTCGCATGCTTGCCCATGAGAAGGCTGCAAATTCGTGGGACGAGTACTTCTGAATGTCTGAGAGCACAAGCAGATACACCATATTGGGGTTTGCTATAATGCGGTGGTCGGGGTGTTTGAACCTCGGTACTCGATAGAACCAACCGTCGCACACACCAAAAGGCTCATGGAAATGTCTAAAGTACAATGTGATCATGTATGCTCGAATCTCTTGATTGAATCCACTGAGACGGAAGAACTGCCCAAAAGCTATACAAGGCAATATCAAGGCCATGTTAAGAAGCTCATCATCCTTCTTGAAAGAGTTGCATCACAACACCTGTGAGTTTGACGCACTTTCTTTGGCATGCTCGGTCTCAAAATGACATTAATATGTAGATGTCTCTATTGTTTGCTAGATTAACTAAAAGATAAACTTCTATGTGGAACTATACTATGAATGAGCATGACTACAACATGTGGTACTATTTGGCTAACGGTATCTGTTCTTCATGGGCAACCTTCGTCAAGACCACCTTCGTCAAGACCATCCTGTGCATGTTGGTCAAAAAGAGCGAACTTTGTCCAAAGACAAGAAGCTAAAAAGGATGTGGAGAGGGTATTGAGTGCTCCAAATCAGTTTTGCAGTTATTCATGGACTCGTTAAACAATGGGATCCGAAGACCTTGTGAGATGATGACATGTTGTTTGATGGCACACAATATAATCATGAAGGATGAGGATGCTCTCATAGGTTTGAAATTTAAGAACATGAATGATCCTATCCAACTTCCAAATCAAAATCCAGTCAGGTTTGATGAGTTTGTTCAAATGCATCAACGAAATCAGAATCAAGATCTTTGAGCATGTGTGAACGGTTGAAGGGAAACAACTAGAACACATGGTTCATTTTATTTCAGAACTTCGTTGGATTGTAATGTTTACAAACTACTGCGGCATTTTAATATTTTCATCAGTCCTCAAAGATTTGGTATGCTATTATTTTGAGTAATACGGACTTAATGAACAGAAAAATAGGGGCAGACGTTTAAGGCAGAAAAATAGGGGCAGACATTTAAGGCATAGGGTTGTATGACCGGCTCTCTTATCCGTGTTCCATTTAGGTTTCGAAATACCCAGTATGAGTGTATGCCTGAAGGCCGGGCTGATCTAATCTGAATGCAAACGAATCACAAATGTCATGCCAGTGCGGGAATTTTATCTATCCTTCAAGACAATTCAGATTTGTTGGCGAAGAATCACAAATGTCATCAGTGCGGCAACGCACCGTAAGAGGACAAATCGGCACAATCTTCCTGCAGAGCATCAGAGTTTACAATTGAAAGTTCATTTCCAAACGAACCAACACACACAGACACAATGTACAGATCCTTCCGAAGAGCAGCAATTATTCGGCGACAATGACCAGCTTGCCTTCTTGGGAGTTTCAGCTTTTCTGCAACACCAGGAAACTGTCAGCTATCTGACCAATCTCTACAAACAACGCATGTTATACAGCTTTGAGATAAATGTGTTCTCTCTCAGTCTACAAACAACCTGATGTAATGATACAATTTTGAATGAAGACGTAAATGTATGGTTACTCGAGTGAGTTCTGAAGTCTGAACAATATGGTGCAGTGTGCGTGTCAAGTGAAAAGATGAGATTTCGATGTTGGCATACCTTGAATTGGCGACTTATGTGCTTGGACTGCCTAGATCAAAGTCCATGGTGTAATCATACTCAATGGTGGGTATGACAGAAGCCATGAATTTTAGAAATATGAAAAGGTACCTATTCAGGAGAGGGGACATGGATTAGATGCCGGTCAAGAAACGAGTGCTCTGCTTTTTTACCACGGAAGCAATAAGCAAATGGTATGTGCATATGAAGAACATTACTTGTCAACTTCTGGTGTGCCTCCTTGAGACATCATAACATCAATGATCTTTTTCATCACAGCAGCATGCTTGCAAGGATGCACTGAGGCGTGCTGTCCTGCTAACAAGTGTGGGTGGTCTTCGATAGTCACCTGTATCAACAAATAAAATTGATGGTTTAAGCACCACACAATGCCAATGTAGGAAAAGGGAGGGGGCATGGAAATGTTGGATAAACTATGCGAGCAAAGAGATACTCATTTGAAGGCTATTCAACAAAAATACAACCACAAACCTACTACTTCCTCCGTCTGGAAATAGTTGTCGCTCAAACGGATGTATCTAGATACATCTGTTTGAACGACAACTATTACACTGAAACTCTTACACTGAAGACACCTACATTGGCTTATCATGATTCACAAAAGGCCTACTACCGAACCATAATAAGCACAACTTGAATGGCAGGATGAAGATAGCACAACACGCATGGACCAGAACCGGGAAAACTAATAATATCTGAACTCTGATGCCGAAATACTGAAAGACAGCAGAAATTCTAGAATACTATACCATTGAAGAAGTAAAAAAATGAATAATTGCGGAGTATTTTCTAAAGCACACTTTCTGCTTCTTTGGGTTAATATGCACAGTTTTATATGACACTGGAGACTAAGTAGAAATTATAAGCATGACTATTAAGGAAGTCACGGATGCCAACTTACTGATGTGGGATAAATTAGCTATTTGTGTATTTCACTAGACATGTCGGAAAACCGAGGTAAATATGGCATGTCAGAAAACTGAGGTAAATAAAACAAGATAGCTAGAAATTTACCGTTTTGTGTGCATGGTCTTGACTGATATCTTGAAACACAAGGTCAGGCTTTAATGGCATTCTTGCCTACAATGGCAAACAAAAAAAGCACATCAAGTTTAGCTGCAGCAAGCAAGACAACAACAACTACATGTAAAATGCACTTCCTGGGTGCACCAATACTTTACCTCATCATAGCCTGTAAGCCAGACACGTGGAGTTTGATAGTACTTGTCATATCTGCAGTACAAGAACTACTTATATACTTTTCCAATAAGAGTGTGAAACACACCAATGATATGACAAAGCAAACAGAACTAAGTGGGCGATCTAGTTAAGCAAATTAACTATGGTAATCCTTCAACACAACAGCAAGTTAATTCTCAAAATGTTGGAAAATATATGGCAAATCGAATGTGTATCAGCCTATCAGGTGAACCATAACTCACTGTGCTCCAAGCACAGGCCGGCTTTAGAAGAACACATAAATTTCCACGTTTGTATAGTTGTATCTACGAATAGTACAGAACTACACACCAATCAAACAACTAAGCACTAGCACTAACCAATTTATACAAAAAAGTAAATCAAAATACACAGATAAGCTTTATACGAATAGTACAGAACTACACACCAATCAAACAACTAAGCACTAGCACTAACCAATTTATACAAAAAAGTTAAATCAAAATACACAGATAAGATAAAGCTTACGTGATGCTGACATCATATGTTCTAGTAAGAAGAATGTTGTCATCATCAGGCTCTTCTGCGACAAAATATGAAGGCTGAGGGGTAGCCTGAAATGAGATGACAAAGGCAAAACGGAAATCGTTAACAGTTCCGAATTTTGTCAGCCTTGCTTAGCATATCAATGATAGGTTCATGGCCTCACTGTTGAATGATCTCCTGTGTCTTCATAGGTGTCCATGTCAGGTATATCCTCCTCCTCATCTGGCTTTTCACTAGCACCAAAGTACGAGGGGATAGATTTGATCTCTTCGACTTTCCCTATGTCCAATGTATCCATAGACGGAATGTCTTCCTCCTCTTTCGACTCTGATGCTAAACATTACCGGCGGAGGAAACAAAAGGGAGTTCAGCCCATACAATCAACAGCATAAAACAAAGCAGCATTGACACTGAGAGATCAACCTTGCACCCCATGTGTTGCGAGCCAGCCTTCGCCGTCGTCGTCATCATCAAGGACAACCTCAGCCGCCGCTGCATCATACTCTTCCTCGACCGACATGGCTCGTCTTAGGCAAGGCACTGCAAACAAAACCATAATTATGAGTCCACTTGTAAGAACAAATAATGAGCAACCAACCCGGATTTTCTGAAGCCATGACCGTTCTACTAACTATGTCCCTATTTATCTTTTTCATCAGCCAACAATGTTCGACTAGCAGTACAGAAATATGACTAAACATGCCTGCTACACTTGTAACTACCCATCGGCACACGGGGATAACAACCAATTCTATCCCCCAACGCAGCATCCACCAAATCGAATGAAATACTAGACAGGAAGCATGGATCACATCTTGACGCAATTCAATTCGACAGCAGCATACATACCGTTCCTGGTGACGAGGAACTGCTTATCGGAGGGGAGATACGGCTTCCTCTTGCTCGGATCGCCCTTCTCCCTGCACAACACAGGCACCCACCAAACTATCAGATCAATCAGACGCCCGACCCCCCGCCCGGAAACCCCCCAAAATCCCTGAACCGCGGAGGCGAGGGGGCGCACCAGGACCAGGTGGGGCACTTGGACACGAGGTTGTCGCCGGCGAGGATGAACTCGGGGACGGAGAGGACGCCCTTCTCGAGGAACGCCGAGACGGTGCGCGGGCCCGTGACCCGCTCCACCGTCCCCTTGTAGAGCTCGTAGACCTTCTGCTTCACCTGCATCGTCGCCGCCTCGCCTCGCCTCCCCTCTCCTGTTTGCTTCCTGTCGACGGAGACGAAGGGGGAAGCGTGGGAGAGAGGGGCAGGAGGAGGAGGAGGAGTTCCGTTTGCCTCGAGCAGAAGGCACCGGCGAGAAGGTGGAGCAGGCCAGAGCCGTCTCTGCTGTTTTCTAGTAGTACGCTACCGGAGTTTTTTCTGGAGGGGGAGTACGCTATCGGAGTTGGAATACGCACGATCGGTGGGAGGTATTTTTTCTAGGGTGATCTGTGGGAGTTGGGAGTCGGGGTGTTGGACTCAGGACGGTTGAGCCCGGCCCGAAGCCCGGACGTAAGCTAAAATATAAGCCCTAGCCCGGATAAAAAAAACCCGCCTCGGCGTAAAAAAAACCTGAATCATGAGGCCGGGCTTATTGCAAAATTACAATCTCTCCCTAATTAAAGCACGGAGTGCTTCTGTCGTCCGTCGTGGTTGTTTTGCAGAAAACCCCTCGACGTTTTCTGAAATCAACCCGCGGTCCGGATTTAAGTCAGAAGACGAAGCGTTTTTTCCATTTTTCAGAAAATCTCCTCATGTTTCAGGTAATCACCCCGCAGTCCGGATTTAAGTCAGAAAACGAATCTTTTTTGCATTGTTTAGAAAACCTCTTGATGTTTCAGGTAATCAACCCGCCCTCCGTATTTTAACAAAAAAAAACCTAACTTTTCAGTTAATCAATCCAAATTTTATCTAAAACAAAATTAATCTCCGATTTTAACATGCTATATATAAAATTTGATTAAAAAATATGTAGAATCTAAATAGGATGTTATTTTTAGCTGTTGAATACTTCTTAAATACTATTTTTGGTGCAAACTTAATCTGTATTGTACGGTCCTTTTTTTTCTCTCTTTCCGACGACGATACGAATTGCAATAAATATCCATTAAATTAAAACCAAATTGAGAGGAAAGAAAACATCGTGAACCACACTTGCACAGCTTTGAAAAATCTCGTGGGGAGAAACAACATATTTCTCATCTTATTCCGAGAGATTGTACATTCAAACGCGTTTTCGTTGTGTGAGCACTAAAATCATCGTCGGCAACACAAATGTGATGTCATGTGAAAATATATTGCGTTCAGAGCGTGTGTTATTTTCTTTTTCGTTGCAACGCACGGACTCTTTTGCTATGAATAACAACAGCTTACAACAACATGTCTTCCCTTAGATAATAGCATCAGAGAAACTCCAACGGGTCGACCCAAACGGACGGTGATTTTGTCCGACTTTTGTCCGTTTGGACCGGTTAGGCGGACACGAATGTCCGCTTCCACAAATGGATCGGCCCGTGCGCCCAACGCTGGCCGGACCCATTTTTGCCGGCGTGCGAAAAAATACATAATGCATAATTAAACATTAAAAGCCGGCCACTAAGGCCGGCGATAGTCCACGCGTCCGCATTACATTAAATAAACATAAAAAAACTAAAACTACGTCCACGCAGCCCTAGGCGTCCTCGTCGTCGTCGGGGCCAGTGAGATCGACCAGCGTAGGCACAGGGCCGGTCCAGGGCAACGTCGAGTTTCAGAGCGCAGCTGCGTGCGCCTCCGTAGTCTGTCCCGCCGGCGCGGGTTGTGCTGGTGGCGGTGGCAGAGTAGCAGCACGGGCACGCTCCTTCGCCTCCGCCTCCCGTCGTTCCTCCTCCTCCTCCTTCTCCACCTGCATGAGCCGAAGGCCTTCGGGGCGCTCCGCCAGCAGGTGCTGCGACCTCCAATGCTTGAGGTAGGCCTGCTCCTGCTGCGGTGTCACACCCAGCCAGATGGGCGGCGCCGTCCCGAACTCCTGGGCGACGCCGGTCCACTGGTAGACCTCTCGCGGCTCCACGGGCTCGGGCTTCGGCGGAGGTGGAACGACGCAGTCGTCGTGGCCGACAGTGTGATGGCCTCCGCGAGCTATTGCTGGTACGTCGCCTCCTCGTCGGCCCTGCGCTGCGCTTCCTCCTCGCTGTCGCACAGAACGGCAACGAGCGCCGCCTGGTAGGTGGCCTCAGCCTCCTGGTCCTCGTCGCTGACGACGGGCAGGGGCGGCGGAGGGCCTCCTGGCTGCACTTCACACATGCCACGACGGCGTTGCTCTTCGTGCTCCACTGCGAACCACACCTCCCAGTTAGGGTAGTCAGCCGCATATGTGGGGTCTCGACGCTGCTCCGCCGTCAGCAGACGTTGACGACGACTCAACTCCTCTGCATGCACCCGCGCCGACCGCGCCACGGCCGGCACCGATATCCTCTCCGGATCCAAATGCCAATCGTGCGACAGCGTGACATCGGGGTAAGGGAGCGACACGCGATGCTCCCAGTGCCACCGCGCTTTGGTGCACCGGGACGCTCATGCGCTGGCGAGGCCGGTGGGAAGACGACGGCGGGGAGATGGCATGGGGGTAGAGCGGGGCCTTGCCCTTGTTTGGGAAGCCGACGACCATGGTGTGCTAGGGTTTCGGTTTCTTGGTCGCCGAGGAGGTGGCTGGATGTGGGCGGGCGGGGTTCTGGAAGCAGATGGCGGAACCCACCGCGCACTCGGATTAAAAAAGGCCGGTCGTGATCGTTGACACGTGGGCCTGAGGATGGCGGCCGTCATAAATTATGTTGACCGCGGTGGTTGGGGCGGACACCGAGGGGGCGCACGCGCGTCCGCGCCGACGCATTTCAGTCCCAAATTTGGGTCGAAAATGGGTCAGCGTGGACACGAAGCAGACATGTTTTGGCAATGGGTCGGCGCGTTGGGCCATCATTTTTGTCCGCGCCGACCCAAACGGACGGCGGTGGACAAAATGGGTCGCCCCATTGGAGTTGCTCTCAGCAAGCATATAAGTTGATAACAACATGTCAACGTAACACAAGTCAACAAGCGGTATAAGTTGATAAAAGCAACTCTAGCATACCCCTTGAATTTCCCCAACCCGCAAATAACCGCTAGTTTGCGATTTTGGACAAAAGAGTGACCCGAACAGAAACCTTAAAAGCGTTTGACCCATAAAAAAATTAAGATGCACGGTAAAATTCTCCCTCCGACCCGCGAAAACACAACCCCCCCATGTTGGATCGTTAGAAGGGGTGTCTAGAGGGGGTGAATAGATTACTTGCACAAATTAAAATCCTAGCCTTTTACCAATTTTAATTGTTGGCAAATTTTAGCTGTTCTAACAAGTCTAGTGCACCCTAGACATGCTAGTCAACAAATATGACAGCGGAAAAGTAAAGAATTTGCACAGGTAAGTAAGAAGTAGAGTTTAGGAAGATCAAACGCAAAAAATGACACGACGATTTTTGGCGTGATTCTGATAGGTGATGCTATTCGTACGTCCATGTTAGTGGAGACTTCAACCCACGAAGGGTAACGGCTACGAGAGTCCACGGAGGGCTCCACCCACAAGGGATCCATGAAGAAGCGACCTTATCTACTCCACCATGGCTTACGTCCACACAAGACTAGCCTCACTCACGATAGATCTTCACGAAGTAGGTGATCTCCTTGCCCGTATAAACTTCTTGGTTCAACTCCACAACACAAAGTAGGAGGCTCACAAGCGACACCTATCCAATCTAGGAGGCACTATCCTCCAAAAGGTAATAGATGCGTAGAACGATGAACTCCTTGCTCTTGTGCCTCAAAAGATAGTCTCCTCAACACTCAGTCATTCTCTCACAGATTTGACATGGGTAGGAGAGATTGATTTTGTGGAAAGCAACTTGGGGAGGCTAGAGATCAAGTTTCAAATGGTTGGATTGGGATCTCTTGATCTTAACACATGAGTAGGTGGCTCTCTCTCAGAAAAATGGATCTAGCTAGTGGGTGTGTGTTCTAAGTGCTTCCTCTGCGAATGAGAGGAGGTGGAGGGGTATATATAGGCACCCCCCAAAATCCAACCGTTATAACATTATTGCCCAAATCGGTGACACCAAAATGAATCTTGGTGGTATCGAGTTGCACTAAATGTGGCAACTTTTGAATTATCGGTGAGAGCGATATATAAATCTCGATGGTATCGATTCGATGACCTGGAGCAGTTTCTGAATCTCGGTGAGACCGATTTCAAATTCAAAAAATCCGATTCTTGAAATCTGCTCAACGGAAAGTTGGTCACATGCTTTTCGGTGGCACTGATATGAAAGTTGATGGTATCGAGAGATTGGGGTTTGGCAAAGGATGTGTCACTGGAAAAATCGATATAGCCAAGTGCGAAAAGTTGGTGGCATCGATTTTGCTATTTTGGCTTGGGACAAAGATTTTTGTGGGAGAATGACTGAATATTTTTGGTAGCTATCTCTAAGCACTTGAGAAACCAATTCATCATAATACCTCACCCCCTTTTAATAGTATTGGCTTTCCTATGGACTCAAAGTAATCTCTCACAAATGTAAAATGTAGAGTCCTCTTGCTTGAGGCTTGAGCCAATCCTATTCCTTTCCTTGCATCAAGGAGCTTCTCACAATTCTTTGGCAAATATCTTTGTGGACTATAGCTAAAATATACTAGGTAAAGCTGTTGGTCCAAGAGACAATGTATGTTTTCATGAATTATCAAAACCACCAAGGGAGCATATGTGCTTTCAATCTCTCCCTTTTTGGTAATTGATGACAACATACAATCAAAGCTTCAAATAAAGATAGGCATTAGAATATGACAGATTTGAAAGAAACATGACTAGTACAAGCTCCCCCTAAATGTGTGCAATCCCTTTTTAAAAGGATAGTTGCTTTGGACTGCATGGGGACACACTGTTGGGGAACGTTGCATGGGAAACAAAAAAAATCCTACGCACACATAAGATCTATCCATGGTGATGACCATCTACGAGAGGAGAGATCGGATCCACATACCCTTGTAGATCGCTAAGCGGGAAGCATTAAGAAACGCGGTTGATGTAGTCGAACGTCTTCGCAATCCAAATCGCAAGCCGTCCCGCGATCCAATCACGATCTAGTGTCGGACGGACGGCACCTCCGCGTTCATCACACGTGCAGCTTGATGAGGATCTCCGCATTCTTGATCCAGCAAGAGGGACGAAGAAGTAGATGAATTCTCCGACAACACGACAGCGTGGCGGCGGTGTTGGAGAAGTTGATCCGGCAGGGCTATGCCGTGCGCTACGGAATCAACCTACGGGGCGTGACGAAGTAGTGGAGGGAGAGGGGTTGCGCTGTGGCTTGTGGTGAGGCTAGCCTCTCTCCTCTCCACTATATATAGGTGGGAGGGAGGGGTGGGGCCGTAGGGAAAAAACCCTAGGGTTGGCCGACGAGGCACAAGGGGGAGGAGTCCTCCTCCAATTCGGTTTGGTGGAGCAGGAGTCCTCCTCCTAGTGGGTTTCATCCCCAGCTCTCTATTTTGGCCGAATAGGCCCATGAGGCTGGGCGCCCAGCCCACCAGGGGTTGGTACGCCACCTCTAGGCCTATATGTCCCGCCTCTGGGTGGGTAGCCCCAAAGTTGTCAGAATCGTGACTCAAGTCTTAGAATCTTAAGATCCTACGATCCAAACTAGCCCCTTTGATTCTATGATTTTTCTCATAGAATCTAAGTTCCTACGATCCTCATAGTTGTGATTCTACGATTCACGATCCTAGCAACGGAGTTTCGATCCGATTCAGAATCTCGATTATGACAACTTTGGGTGGCCCCTCCCGGTAAAACCACGAAACCCATTCATCACCCCCGGTACTTTACCGAAAATGCCCGAAATCTTTCCGGCATCCGAATATATCTTTCCTATATATCAATCTTCGTCTCCGAACCATTTCGAAACTCCTCATGACATCCGGGACTCCGAACAACATTTGGTCACCAACATATATAATTCAACTATACCGAAACGTCACTGAACATTAAGTGTGCAGACCCTGCAGGTTCGAGAACTATGTAGACATGACCGAGACACTCTCCGGTCAATGACCAATAGCGGGACCTGGATGTCCATATTGTCTCTTACATATTCTATGAAGATCTTAATCGATTGAACCACTATGTCAAGGATTTAGTTAATCCCGTATATTATTCCCTTCGTCCTTCAGTATGTTATTTGCCCAAGATTCATACTGAAGGCCAATTACTTATTGTACAATATAAACTTCCAACTGATGTTCGTATGTTGGAAGTTCATATTGTACAATAAGAAAATATTAGGCCATGTGCTATGCTTCCAAGCAAACGATCTTATTGATATATTTATGACTTCCTTTTGGATATCTAGTTTGTTCCTTCTTGTAACCATTTCGTGTGTACATCCTTCTTTGTGGAAATATATCATCATGATTGTCTTCTACTTAGAATCTTTTACACATGAGAGAAGTTACATCTCTAATTGATATCCTCTTTTCTTTCACGTCCACCGTTGCATTTCCTTTTTCAGTTTTTGGTGGCTTCGTGAAAGGATTTGTCTTGAGTGCGTATCTTATTTTCCTACATCTTGATGCACTCTTTGGCCGTGAAGATTATTTTTCCTCATGCTTTTCTTGATGAGGGTTTTGCCATTTCGATTGGTATCCCTCTTCTTGACAAGGTTCTTATTTCCTATCTTCGCCATGGGTTGTCACAAGCGTTGGTTCTTATTTTATTTATTAGTAAGCTTGTGAACCCATTTTCTGGTATGTGTGTGGGAATGATATGTCTTGCACTTTGTGTCTCATTTCATCAAGACTATGTTGATGAGTAATGCTCATCCTTATCTTAGTCTTCTCAAGTGCTTTGCCATGACTCACACACATTACTTTGGTTGAGCCTATTCTTAAGTTGCTTCTTTTACATGTTGCTCAACCATTTGTTTTGTGCAATTGATATGCTTATTGTCTCATCTATCTTCTTGCACTTGTTGTGTGTTTTTATTAATTTTGGGGGAGCAACGATCCTATTTTGTGCGCTTGTATCAAATACAAAAATCTCTTATTAGTGCACAAATCATGGGGAGCTTCTCTAGTTTTGATAAAACACTCCTTTGCTTTTATCATAGTATCTTTTATTCATGTGGTTCGAAGGACCATGTGATTGTTTGTTCCATATGGTATCTTTTGATTGCTTGCTTCTATTTTGTATGTCTTTGTGCCATACGATCCTTCTTTTTGCAATCTTTGGGTCCTCAATATAGTTTGTTTTCCTCCAACTACTTATCATTGTATATGTGTATTTCTTTGCACTCATTTGCTGAGAAGTACACACTTTTTGGAGGACCACCTACTATATTGGCTTTCTAAACTTTTCGTCCATTTTGGCAATCGATACCAATGAGGGAGAAGTTTAGAGAGTTTACCTTGGATATGTTTAGAGGGTTTTGCTTTTATTGCGTAAGCATTTACATCTTGCACGAATGCATTATTGCTTTGTATGTGTGCGCTTGGTTATGCTTATTTCCTTATATAAACTCTCTTGAAGTGGTTGTCATAAATTACCAAAATGGGGGAGATTGTTAGAGCATATATCTCCATATGTGGCTTTGGTAATTGATGACAAGTCCTATGGACTAATGGTTGCCATAAGTTATATTTATAGAATTTGTCCATAGGCACTTCTTGAAGTCCATCTGTTGGGTTCAAGGAGTTTATATGATGACCAAGGTGGTATTCAAGGTATTATCCAAATAATGGTCATAGAGACACAAGGTTGATCAAGATCGTCAGACAAAGAGTAAATCAAGATGATCAACACACAAAGCGTACAAGATGTACCAAGAGGGATCAAGTGATCCCATGGTATGGTAAGCATTGTCCAGTACGTATTTGTGTACTAACCCATGGTCTTCTTGAGAGTTCTATGTGGGGTTAGGTGTGTTTCCATGGGCTTGGATCAAGAGGAATATCTCATACAACCCATGGAGGATGACGTCAAGTGATGGAGGATGGTGGCAATGTACTTGTGAAGATATGCTGAAGAGCGGCTCACCCATAGTGTCTATGGGGGAGCAATAAACTAGTCTTCATCAAGCCAATGCAAGCAAGAGGAATATCTCATACAACCCATGGAGGATGACGTCAAGTGATGGAGGATGGTGGCAATGGACTTGTGAAGATATGGTCAAGAGAGGCTCACCATAGTGTGTATGGGGGAGCAATCAACTAGTCTTCATCAAGCCAACGCAAGCAAGAAAGGTGGTCCATCTTGAGGAATCCAAGATCATCGTCATCTAGCTCAAGAGGACGAGGTGCACGGTATATGTTTGCCCTTGATAGGTTTTCTCTTTTAGGATAGATTGTCGTACTGTCAAGGGGGGCTCTCAAGTGAGTAGCTTGATCGTATCATTCGTTGAGAGCTCAAACCATTTGCATCCTTGCATCATACTTATTGGTTCTTGTTTGGTGTTTCTCTTTGTGAGTTTTAGAGCTTATGTTCATCTTCATGACAAGCTCGAGTTCATCGAAAACGGAGTCCATATGCTTCTTCTATGATGTTTTCGATGTTGGGAGTTTTTACCGGTCTTATTCCAAGAAGGGTTCTCACCATTTTCTTATGGCACTTTTCTCACTTGCTTATTATTGATATTTCCATCGATATTGTGTTAGCCCATGTCGTTAGCTTTCCAACAAACTTGGTTTCGTTGAATTTGGAGTCCGTATGTGAAAGTTACAACAGTTTCAGTATCCAGCGGTAGTACCGCTCCTGGTGCCAGCGGTAGTACCGCCCCCGGAGAGGTAGTACCGCCCCCGGAGCGGTAGTAATTTTTTACTACCGCTCCAGGAGTGGTAGTACCGCTCCGTCGGACTGTTTTTTGCATACTTTTTGGCCTCAGCATGGTTGGTGAACCTACCGAGCGGTAGTACCGCTCCATGAGCGGTGCGGGCTGTGAGGCTTAACGGTTGGATTTTTCCCCACCTATATAAGGTGGTCTTCTTCCCCATTGAACCTTATCTCTTTAGCTCGTGTTCTTTCCCCATTGTTGCCCTTCTTCGAGCTTGCTAACTCTCAATCCCTCCAATGATTCTTGCTAGTTCTTGAGGGAAAATAGAGCGGAGATCTAGATCCACATTTCCACCAATCACTTTCTCCTCTAAGTGAGGGGAACCCCCTGGGTCTATATCTTGGAGTTCTTCGTGTTCTTCTTCGTTCTTCCTCTCATTTTCCTCCCTAGCATTAGTTGCTTTGGTGGGATTTGGGAGAGAAGGACTTGGGCACTCCGTGTGCCCTTGCCATTGCATTAGTTGCATCGTTTGAGTTCTCCACGGTGATACGTGGAAGTGAAGTTTGAGAAGCTTATTACCTTTGGTACTTAGTACCCTAGATATTGTTCTTCGTGGATGCTTTGGTGTCCTAGAAGCTTGGTGGTGTCTCGGAGCTCAATCATTGTGGTGTAAAGCTTCGGGCAAGCGTCGGGGTCTCCAATTAGGTTGTGGAGATTTCCCCAAGCAATTTGTACGGGTATCGGTGACCGCCCCCAAGGTTTGCCATTTGTACGGGTTCGGTGACCGCCCTCAAGGGTCCCTTAGTGGAATCACGGCATCTTGCATTGTGCGAGAGCGTGAGGAGATTACGGTGGCCTTAGTGACATCTTGGGGAGCATTGTGCCTCCACAGCGCTCCAACGGAGATTAGCATCCGCAAGGGTGTGAACTTTGGGATACATCATCGTCTCCGCGTGCCTCGGTTATCTCTTACCCGAACCCTTTACTTATGCACTTTACTTTGTGATAGCCATATTGTTTATTGTCATATATCTTGCTATCACTTAGTTGTTTATCTTGCTTAGCATAAGTTGTTGGTGCACATAGGTGAGCCTAGTTGTTGTAGGTTTTGTGCTTGACAAATTAAACGTTAGTTTTATTCCGCATTTGTTCAAACTTAAACCGTAATTATTTTAAAGCGGCTATTCACCCCCCCTCTAGGCGACATCCACGTCCTTTCAATTGGTATCAGAGCTAGGTCTCTCTTTATTAGGTTTAACCACCCAGAGAGTAAGGATGTCGACTAGGGGTTTAGGATTCACTGACACTGTTAGTTTCGATGGCACAAATTTTGATGTTTGGGTAATTCGCATGCTTAATCACTTTTGGGTCTTGGACCCAAATTTAGAGCGAATTGTAGATATGGGTTTTTCTCCTCCAAAGGATTCTCAAATTATATCTTTAGAGGATGAGAAAAACTCTTATCTCAATGCTCAAGCTTCTAATGTGCCTTTTGATGCTTTGAGCAATGTAGTTATATTTCAACTCATGCCATTCCGGGATGCTCATGAGTTGTGGACAAAGCTTCAAGATAAATATGGTATGTCCAAGATTTGTGGGAATGATTGTTCTCCCTCCACCTCCGGTCGTGTGGTCTTCTCAACTTCATCTACTTCACGTACATGTGGATTGCCACAAGGTAATGATATGGTGAGTAGTGGTGATCATTACAACGATGATAGTGGGTTTATTGTTGTTGATCCTTCATCACTGTATTATTGCAATGCTTCATCTTTGGGCATTAACAATTCGAGCACTCTAAATGTTTTACATGCTTGTGTTGATAGTCCTTGCATATCATGTAAAAACTGCTTGACTAAATCTCATGATGATATGTTTCCTATATCTTGTTGCCATGATAAAAATGTATATATTTCCTTGAGTTGTTGTGCTAACAATGTAGAGGAAATTCATCACTCCATGGAACAAGATGTGGCCTTGAATGGTGCTTCAAGGGATCCTACATCATCATCTATTGTGACTCACTTTTGCCCTATGGCTAAGGCTTCAAAGGTATCTCCTACTTTGAATCCCAATATATCTCATGATGATGATGTTGATGACAATGGGGATGAGAATAATGATGAAGAGAGTGATAATATTGCATCCTTAAAAATTAAGGGTGAAATGATTTTTAAATCTCTTTATAAGAATAAACTTGCTTGTTCCAACTTCTTGGAAATCATGTCTATTGCCACTGAGGGCAAGAAATACATTGAGGAGTTGGAAGCTCATCTCGAGGAGCATGAGGCCACCATTGAGACAATGGAAGGTCATGAGCATGAATACGCTAACGAGATCGCGGAGCTATCTCAAGCTCTTGAAAATGAACAAACCACCAAGGAATCTCTTGAGGAAACCTTTGCTATAGAATTATCTAGATTAAAGGAATCCCATGATAGGGCTCTCGAGGTGGCTAATGATTTTAGAACTAAAAACAATAAGCTTGAAGTTGCACATGCTAAACTCGTTGAGGACTATGAGCACCTCGAAAATGGCTCAAAGGCTATTAAGAGTTCGCTCATCGAACTCACCGAGTCTCATGCTCAACTTGAAGCTTCATAGGCTAAAGATCTTGCAAAGTTGCCTTGTCCTCTTATTGTTAATAATGATGCTTGTGCTACTAATTCTACTTCTTGTGAAGCATCCATTTTAAAGGAGAATGTTGAGCTAAGGGCTCAACTCGAGTTGCTATCTAGCAATTATGGGAAATTGGAAGAAAGTCATGTAATTCTCACAAGCTCTCATGATGATCTTCTAGTATCCCATAATGTGCTAAAATTAGCTCATGAGGCTATTACTACCAAAGTAACATCGTGTGAGCCTCATGTGGACATTAGCACTACTTCTAGTCAAAAAGCTATATTGCCATGTGCTAGTCCTCGTAATTCATCTACTCACAATGTTGCTACATCTTGTGATGAATTACTTTCCATGCCTTGTTGCTCTAACAATGAAGCTTATACTTCCTCTAGTACTTGTGTTGATACTAACCATGTAGAGGAAATCAAAGAGCTCAAGGCCCAAGTCACTTCCTTGAAGAAATACTTGGAAAAGAGTCATGAAGGAATGTCCACACTCAACAATGTCTTGTGTGGGCAAAAATCCCCAAACGACAAATATGGACTTGGATTCAACTCCAACAAGAAGAATAAGTCCAAAAGCTTCAAGAAGAAGGGCCAAGAACAAGTCAAGAATTCGGCCAAGATTATTTGCTTCAAGTGCAAAATTGAAGGGCACCATGTTAGATCTTGCCCACTAAAGAAGAAGCCCCAAAGTCACAAGCAACAAGGGAAGAGGCCACAAGTGCACTCACATACTCAACTACAAGTTGAAGAAAGGCCCCTTCCCAAGAAGATCTAAGCCAACACTCCTCATGTTGAGAAATCAATAGGGAAGAAATTAAAGGGTAGATGTTGCTACTTATGTCGTGAGAAGGGTCACTTCGCTTCTTCTTGCACGAGAGGTAATTTATCCAACCCAATCATTATTGATGATATCTATTCACTTGGGAAGGATAAGGTTGGCAATGTGTTTGCCAAGTTTGTTGGTACTCAAAGTGGTGTCAAGAAAAGTACCATTTGGGTTGCCAAGCCTATTGTGACTAACCTCTGAGGACCCAACGTGGTTGGGGACCAACAAGCTCAAACTTGATCAATAGGTGTTTGTGGAGGACATTAGAGACTTGGATACATAATGAAGAATTAAAGGGGTCTTCATCATTCATATTTTCTCAAGCCAAGTCATTTGGATTATCGAGTTTATATCTTATATCCAATGTGCCTCCTTACGGTAACTTGTACTTAAACTGTTTACATTGTTAGTTTCTTGCCCCTTTGCATGTTGTGGTTTTGTACCTTGCATGTGTTTGTACATGTTGTGCTTCCAACTTGCTTATGTTGAGTAATCGAGTATGTGTATGTTGGTTTGCATATCATGTACATGTGAGTCTTGTATTGAGCCTTTTTGCATCTTGTTTGTATCTTTGTTGGCTCTTGTGAGAGATTAATGGATTATCCCATTGTGGGGGAGTGATGTGCTTTGCACATCTCACAATCCTACAAATGTGTGTATACATGGGGAATACCACTTAGGATTGATATTTCAAGATTATCTAGTTTCTATGTGGTATGTCTTACTCATGAGAAATTCAAATTCTATATGGTCCATTAATTATCTCTTGTTGGTTTTAATTTGCCACTTGTTAATATTGTTGGGTTATCACATTATGGGGGAGTAATATGCTATGTGCATATTACAAGCCTAGAGAATGTGTACATTTGAGGTATTGCCACTTAGTGTTGATATTGTAAATTATCTTGTTCCTAGGTGGCATGTTTGCTCTACAAGTGTCATTTGCTTGCGTTTTATGGGTAAATATGATCTTGGAAATATTTGCGATCTACCAATGAGTATCATTTCCAAAATACTTCTTGTCCTTGACAATTGGTATTCCCATCATGTGGTAGGAATTGCTAATCGTCTTTACATTGGATTTTGTGTTTCGTTTGTCTTCCTTGCCTCTTGTGGATCTATTTTAACATGTCTAGTTTTTTTTATAGATATAGAGAAAGTGATGATCCCATCTTGTGCATTTTGTATTTAAATGCAAATTCTATATAATGCACGTCCCTTGGGGGAGCTATCCTATTTTATTTAGAACACTCTCTTTATTCACCCATAATAAAATCTTTTGATCCCCATCAAGTGTGTGTTGATGGGAGGCAAGTCTTGATCTTTATGATGCTTTGTGCCATCATGAAAATTTGTCGAGGGTTTGGTTTGTTGGAACCTAGCTCTCTTTTGGAAATTAGATACCTCGTGTTTGTTTTCCTTCAATTGGTATCTTGTTTCCTTTTATTTGGCATGTGTCAATGGATATCTCATTCCTTGAGGTATCTTTTAATTGATATCCTTCAAGTGATAGTTTTTTTGTTTGGGATCTTATTATCACTTGATACCTTTTCTTTTGGTGACTTATCAACTTTGTGTTGAGTTGATTCTTGAGAGTCTTGAGCATGCATATCTACTATATACAACTTCTTTTGCTTGCTTTCTTTCTTTGACCCAATATATAGGGAAACTCCACCTTGTCATAAATTGGCTAAAGTGTGCATGAAATTCAAATTCATATCTATATGCACATATGTATGTGGAGTTTGTCCTATGTTTTGTTGGTTTTCTAACTCTTTGGTCCCAATGAGTTTGAGCACCATTTTTTTTGTTTTGTTGTTCCAGGAACAATTGGAGATGCATTGGATGCTCGGCTCAACTATAAGGAAGGTGTTGAGACCATGTGATTATTGGAGCCAAGTAAGGATGATCAAAGAACAACTATCTACTACATCAATCCAATGTTGTCTCGGTAACAAGTATCCACTTCATGCATTGTTTTCTTGCAAAGGCCCCAACCAGTCTTTTCTTTTCCAGGTTGCATCATGGCATGAATCTCTTGATTCTTTCTTGTAGTACTTGTTTCCTTTCTCAAAGCATCCGAACGATGATGTCCTACTACTAGTTGGGATGTCTTTGATGTTCGTATGTTGGAAGTTCATATTGTACACTAAGAAAATATTAGGCCATGTTCTATGCTTCCAAGCAAAAGATCTTATTGATATATTTATGACTTCCTTTTGGATATCTAGTTTGTTCCTTCTTGTAACCATTTCGTGTGTACATCCTTCTTTGTGGAAATATATCATCATGATTGTCTTCTACTTAGAATCTTTTACACATGAGAGAAGTTACATCTCTAATTGATATCCTCTTTTCTTTCACGTCCACCGTTGCATTTCCTTTTTCAGTTTTTGGTGGCTTCGTGAAAGGATTTGTCTTGAGTGCGTATCTTATTTTCCTACATCTTGATGCACTCTTTGGCCGTGAAGATTATTTTTCCTCATGCTTGTCTTGATGAGGGTTTTGCCATTTCGATTGGTATCCCTCCTCTTGACAAGGTTCTTACTTCCTATCTTCGCCATGGGTTGTCACAAGCGTTGGTTCTTATTTTGTTTATTAGTAAGCTTGTGAACCCATTTTCTGATATGTGTGTGTGGGAATGATATGTCTTGCACTTTGTGTCTCATTTCATCAAGACTATGTTGATGAGTAATGCTCATCCTTATCTTAGTCTTCTCAAGTGCTTTGCCATGACTCACACACATTACTTTGGTTGAGCCTATTCTTAAGTTGTTTCTTTTACATGTTGCTCAACCATTTGTTTTGTGCAATTGATATGCTTATTGTCTCATCTATCTTCTTGCACTCGTTGTGTGTTCTTATTAATTTTGGGGGAGCAACGATCCTATTTTGTGCGCTTGTATCAAATACAAAAATATCTTATTAGTGCACAAATCATGGGGAGCTTCTCTAGTTTTGATAAAACACTCCTTTGCTTTTATCATAGTATCTTTTATTCATGTGGTTCGAAGGACCATGTGATTGTTTGTTCCATATGGTATCTTTTGATTGCTTGCTTCTATTTTGTATGTCTTTGTGCCATACGATCCTTCTTTTTGCAATCTTTGGGTCCTCAATATAGTTTGTTTTCCTCCAACTACTTCTCATTGTATTTGTGTATTTCTTTGCACTCATTTGCTGAGAAATACACACTTTTTGGAGGACCACCTACTATATTGGCTTTCTAAACTTTTCGTCCATTTTGGCAATCGATGCCAATGGGGGAGAAGTTTAGAGTGTTTACTTTGGATATGTTTAGAGGGTTTTGCTTTTATTGCGTAAGCATTTACATCTTGCACACATGCATTATTGATTTGTATGTGTGCGCTTGGTTATGCTTATTTCCTTATATAAACTCTCTTGAAGTGGTTGTCATCAATTACCAAAATGGGGGAGATTTTTAGAGCATATATCTCCATATGTGGTTTTGGTAATTGATGACAATTCCTATGGACTAATGGTTGCCTTAAGTTATATTTATAGGATTTGTCCATAGGCACTTCTTGAAGTCCATCTGTTGGGTTCAAGGAGTTTATATGATGACCAAGGTGGTATTCAAGGTATTATCCAAAGAATGATCATAGAGACACAAGGTTGATCAAGATCGTCAGACAAAGAGTAAATCAAGATGATCAACACACAAAGCGTACAAGATGTACCGAGAGGGATCAAGTGATCCCATGGTATGGTAAGCATTGTCCAGTACGTATTTGTGTACTAACCCATGGTCTTCTTGAGAGTTCTATGTGTGGTTAGGTGTGTTTCCATGGGCTTGCGTCAAGAGGAATATCTCATACAGCCCATGGAGGATGACGTCAAGTGATGGAGGATGGTGGCAATGGACTTGTGAAGATATGCTGAAGAGCGGCTCACCCATAGTGTGTATGGGGGAGAAATCAACTAGTCTTCATCAAGCCAATGCAAGCAAGAGGAATATCTCATACAACCCATGGAGGATGACGTCAAGTGATGGAGGATGGTGGCAATGGACTTGTGAAGATATGGTGAAGAGCGGCTCACCCATAGTGTGTATGGGGGAGCAATCAACTAGTCTTCATCAAGCCAACGCAAGCAAGAAACGTGGTCCATCTTGAGGAATCCAAGATCATCGTCATCTAGCTCAAGAGGACGAGGTGCACGGTATAGGTTTGCCCTTGATAGGTTTTCTCTTTTAGGATAGATTGTCGTACTGTCAAGGGGGGCTCTCAAGTGAGTAGCTTGATTGTATCATTCGTTGAGAGCTCAAACCATTTGCATCCTTGCATCGTACTTATTGGTTCTTGTTTGGTGTTTCTCTTTGTGAGTTTTAGATCTTATGTTCATCTTCATGACAAGCTCGAGTTCATCGAAAACGGAATCCATATGCATCTTCTATGATGTTTTCGATGTTGGGAGTTTTTACCGGTCTTATTCCAAGAAGGGTTCTCACCATTTTCTTATGGGACTTTTCTCACTTGCTTATTATTGATATTTCTATCGATATTGTGTTAGCCCATGTCATTAGCTTTCCAACAAACTTGGTTTCTTTGAATTCGGAGTCCGTATGCGAAAGTTACAACAGTTTGAGTATCCAGCGGTAGTACCGCGCGTGGTGTCAGCGGTAGTACCGCCCTCGGAGAGGTAGCACCGCCCCCCGGAGCGGTAGTAATTTTTTACTACCGCTCCAGGAGTGGTAGTATCGCTCCGTCGGACTGTTTTTTGCATACTTTTTGGCCTCAACATGGTTGGTGAACCTACCGAGCGGTAGTACCGCTCCATGAGCGGTGCGGGCTGTGAGGCTTAACGGTTGGATTTTTCCCCACCTATAAAAGGTGGTCTTCTTCCCCATTGAACCTTATCTCTTTAGCTCATGTTCTTCCCCCATTTTTGACCTTCTTCGAGCTTGCTAACTCTCAGTCCCTCCAATGATTCTTGCTAGTTCTTGAGGGAAAAGAGAGAGGAGATCTAGATCCACATTTCCACCAATCACTTTCTCCTCTAAGTGAGGGGAACCCCCTAGGTCTATATCTTGGAGTTCTTCGTGTTCTTCTTCGTCTTCCTCTCATTTTCCTCCCTAGCATTAGTTGCTTTGGTGGGATTTGGGAGAGAAGGACTTGGGCACTCCGTGTGCCCTTGCCATTGCATTAGTTGCATCGTTTGAGTTCTCCACGGTGATACGTGGAAGTGAAGTTTGAGAAGCTTATTACCTTTGGTACTTAGTACCCTAGATATTGTTCTTCGTGGATGATTTGGCGTCCTAGAAGCTTGGTGGTGTCTCGGAGCTCAATCATTGTGGTGTAAAGCTTCGGGCAAGCGTCGGGGTCTCCAATTAGGTTGTGGAGATTTCCCCAAGCAATTTGTACGGGTATCGGTGACCGCCCCCAAGGTTTGCCATTTGTACGGGTTCGGTGACCGCCCTCAAGGGTCCCTTAGTGGAATCACGACATCTTGCATTGTGTGAGAGCGTGAGGAGATTACGGTGACCTTTACTTATGCACTTTACTTTGTGATAGCCATATTGTTTATTGTCATATATCTTGCTATCACTTAGTTGTTTATCTTGCTTAGCATAAGTTGTTGGCGCACATAGGTGAGCCTAGTTGTTGTAGGTTTTGTGCTTGACAAATTAAACGTCAGTTTTATTCCGTATTTTTTCAAACCTAAACCGTAATTATTTTAAAGCGCCTATTCACCCCCCTCTAGGAGACATCCATGTCCTTTCACAAACATCTTTCTGTGTTGCGCTACTCTCTGGTTGAAGTAAAGGTTCTATAACCTCATCAAGTTCTATCTTCCTCCCACTCAATTCTTTCGAGAGAATCTCTTTCTCAATAAAAGTTTTGTTTTTAGCGACAAACACTCCGCCTTCGGATCTGAGATAGAAGGTATACCCAACTGTCTCTTTTGGGTATCCTATGAAGACACATTTCTCCGCTTTGGGTTCCAACTTTTCAGGCTGAAGCTTTTTGACATAAGCATCGCATCCCCAAACTTTAGGAAACGACAACTTTGGTTTCTTGCCAAACGAGAGTTCATATGGCGTCATCTCAACGGATTTTGATGGTTGATACGTCTCAAACATATCTATAATTTTTGATGGTTTTACGTTGTTATCTTGTCTTCTTTGGATGTTTTATGTACCTTTTTATATTTTTTGGGACTAACTTATTAATTCAGTGCCAAGTGCGAGTTCCTATTTTTTCTGTGTTTTTGACTCTTTTCAGATTTGATTTTGGAAAGGAGTCCAAACGGAAGAAAAACCCCGAAATGATTTTTTCCCGAATGGAAGAAGACCAGGGGGCTTTTGGGCCAAGCTAGGTGGGCTCCAGGGAGCCCACAAGCCCCCACTCCGCCACCAGGGGGAGGCGGCGGTGGGCAGGCTTGTGGCCTCCCTGGCCGCCCCCTGACCTAGGTCTTTGGCCTATAAATTCCCAAATATTCCGCAAAAAACCAGGGGAGCCTCAAAAATACTTTTCCGCCGCCGCAAGCTTCCGTTTCCGCGAGATCTCATCTGGAGACCCTTCCCGGCGCCGTGCCGGAGGGGGATTTGGAGTTGGAGGGCTTCTTCATTGTAGCGACCCGACTCAAAACGAGTCAAGCCTCTGTGTTTCTGTGCCATCCATGGATCAGTATGCTGGCACACACAGTACAATAATGTATATATCAAAGTGCAATCACATGTAAATAGCGTAAACCTGATATATACCTTAAATATCTCAGCGGAAGCAGTCAAGGGAGTGGAGTCCCAATAAACACCAACGGCAAGTTGAGTGTAGACCGTAACCCTGAATCATACTCTTACTCGTCGAAGAAAAATATCTGCAACATAAGACGTTGCAGCCGTGTAGGTCAGCATATTGAATATGCCGGCAAGTCACATAAGAGAGGGGTGAAAAGTAATCATCTATACTATATGCATATATGGCAGGTGGGGCTATAAGTTTTTAGCGAAAAGCAAGTTTTCTCCTACATCAAGAGAGGGCTAAAAGCAAAATGTTACTACGCTGTTGGTTGTTAATGATATGGTTCCGCCAACCAGTTCTCATACCCAAGTTATCAATATTACCCTCATCAAGTATTTATAATGGTGTTGAGAATTTCAGATAACTTCAGTTCCTTTGGCTCAAGTTGTCCATGACCGTGGACACGGCTAATCGATTAGGTTTGAGTACTCTACAGAGTTTTGCACACGTTCCCCACAATATTTGATCGCCTCCGAGTATGTCCTCGCACTCCAGGGTGTTTGAAGACCGGATGATCAAAACATGGTCTTTCAACGGGTCCCTCTGAATCCCTGTCGGTGCCCATCCATTCCTACCGTTCTTCTACATCTGCTAGCACCGCCTGTCCAGAGTCGCCGCGTTGTCCAACCAAGCCAGAGCCCATAATGACTTGTGGCTGTGCAGGTAAGCCTTGGGTCTTGAAAATATCCGTCCGTCTCTTTGAGCCTGGGTGAAGCTTTCCGCAGGATGTCATGGCCGTCCCCAGCATCTCGGGTCATCCAATGGGTTCTCCAGGGAGCCGATCAACCGCCCTTCACCCAGAGTTGCATTGCGTCCGAGGTCTTAAAAATCTTGTCTTAACCGGTCTTGATTATTTAATCAACCTCGCATCACTCGTATTATGCACTCAACCGAAATCCCGTCTACTCAAGCATAGAAATATGAAGTTTGTCGTCCCGGGGCCAAGTATCGGGGTTGTTGTGTGCCTACCACATGATACTACAACTTATACTAAAGTTTCCAAGTACCTAGGCAGCATGCAATTGGGCATAGGATGGTAGAACTACGATGCATAAAACATAGGTGATAGTATGATCAAAGTGACTTGCCTGGTATTACTTGATGAAGATAGTCGCTCTCAAAATCCTGATAATTTTACTCGCCACACTCCGAGCAATCTATCGTAAACGAATAGCATTCAATAAACATTCGTGCCAAAAAGGAAGAACCAAAAGAACATAAGAACAAAACATGTCTTTGTGCAAAATAACAACATACAAAGGTTTAATAAAAAAATAGGTTCTAAGTGTGTTGTAAAGTGAAGGTGCAAGAATGAGATCAAAAGAGGTAATGGACAATGAACTATTGCTATATAAGCACGACTTGCATACACTATGGGAGATGACATAAAATATTGGGAGAACAACATGAATGTTGTTTGACAAATAGTATAAGACAAAAAAAATTTAAACAAAGAAGAAAAACGTATAAATGAAAAAGAGAGAACATTTTATATAGACATATTATATATCAAAATTTTCAGAATAAAATTTTCTAAAACATGAACATATTTTCAAAACCAAATAAAATACTTTTTAAAAAAAATATTTTTTTGCAATAACTTTAAAATGAAAAGGAATTTGAATTTCAAATAAATTGCAAATACTTAAAATTTGAATCAAGACATTGTCTCTGATTTTGGAGTGTCATTTTCCTCCTCTCGTTTGATTTTTTTTAATCAAAGGGTATTGAAAATATTCAAACTCAAAATTGAAAAGGGATTCAAAATAGAAAATTTTGGGAAAGTCATTTTATTCCCTCTCATTTTTTGAGAAGTTTCAAATTCCACTCAAGTTTCAATCACTCACTCAAACAAACAATCAATCTAATAATTATATTAACATTCCAAAATTTATAATTTTGGGATGTTACATTCATCATCATCATCGCCCGTGCAATGACTCGTGAATAGTTCACTTCAGACCTACGGATCCGATGAATTGTGGATTTGTGATCAGATTATCTACGATATATATTTGAGTCTTTGTTGATTTCTTATATGCATGATTTGATATCCTTGTAAGTCTCTCCGAGTCTTGGGTTTTGTTTGGCCAACTAGATCTATGATTCTTGCAATGGGAGAAGTGCTTGGTTTTGGGTTCTGCCACGTGGTGACCTTTCCCAGTGACAGTAGGGGCAGCAAGGCACACATCAAGTAGTTGCCATCAAGGGTAAAAATATGGGGTTTTTATCATTGGTTTAAGATTACCCCTCTACATCATGTCATCTTGCTTAAGGCGTTACTCTGTTCTTATGGACTTAATACACAAGATGCATGCTGGATAGCGGTCGACATGTGGAGTAATAGTAGTAGATGCAGAAAGTATCGGTCTACTTGTTTTGGACGTGATGCCTATAGATATAATCATTGCATAGATATCGTCACGACTTTGCGCGGTTCTATCAATTGCTCGACAGTAATTTGTTCACCCACCGTCTACTTGCTTTCATGAGAGAAGCCACTAGTAAACACTACGGCCCCCGGGTCTATTCACTTCCATCGTTTACACCTCCGCTTTTACTTTGCTTTGTTACTTTGTTGCTTTCAGTTCTTACTTGGCAAACAATCTATAAGGGATTGACAACCCCTTCATAGCGTTGGGTGCAAGCTTTTGTGTTTGTGCAGGATCTTGAGATACTCTTCCGCCGGATTGATACCTTGGTTCTCAAACTGAGGGAAATACTTACCGTCGCTGTGCTACATCACCCTTTCTGCTTCGAGGGAACACCAATGCAAGGCTCCAAGGCCACAAGGCGCCGTTGCAAGGGATACACAGCAAACATCAATGGTGCCCTATTTAAAGTGAATGCATTTGTCTCTAATCCATAACCCCAAAATGATAATGGCAAATCGGCAAGAGTCATCATAGAATGCACCATATCCAATAAAGTATGATTACGATGTTCGGACACACCATTACGTTGTGGTGTTCCAGGCGGTGTCAACTGTGAAACAATTTCACATTGTCTTAAGGGAGTGCCAAACTCATAACTCAGATATTCTCGTCCTCGATCAAATCGTAGGAATTGGATCTTCTTGTTATGATGATTCTCAACTTCACTCTGAAATTGCTTGAACTTTTCAAACGTTTCAGACTTGTGTTTCATCAAGTAAATATATCCATATCTACTAAAGTCATTTGTGAAGGTGAGAAAATAACGATAACCACTGCGCCTCTATGCTCATTGGTCCTAACACACCAGTATGTATGATCTCAAATAAGTCACTTGCGCGCTCCATTGTTCCGGAGAATGTAGTCTTAGTCATCTTGCCCATGAGGCATGGTTCACATGTGTCAAGTGATTCAAAATCAAGTGACTCCAAAAGTCCATCAACATGGAGTTTCTTCATGTGTTTTATACCAATATGACCTAAGCGACAGTGCCACAAGAAAGTGGTACTATCATTATCAACTCTACATCTTTTGGCATCAATGTTATGAACATGTGTGTCATCACTATCGAGATTCAATAAGAATTAAACCCTGACATTGGGTGCATGGCCATAGAAGATATTAGTCATATAAATAGAAGAACCATTATTCTCTAACTTAAACGAGTAACCATCTCGCAATAAACAAGATCTAGATATAATGTTCATGCTTAACGCATGCAGTAAATAACAATTATTCAGGTTCATCACTAATCCCTATGGTAATTGAAGTGAGAGCATGCCGACGGCGATCACATCAACCTTGGAACCATTTCCCACGCACATCGTCACTTTTTCCTTCACCAACCTCCATCTATTCTGTAGTTCCTGCTTCGAGTTGCAAATGTGAGCAACCGAACCGGCATCAAATACCCAGGCACTACAACAAGAGTTGATGAGGTACACATCAATAACATGTATATCAAATATACCTTGTTTGGTGTTGGCCGCCTTCTTATCGCCCACATACTTGGGACAGTTCCGCTTCCAGTGACTAGTCCCCTTTGTAACGCCCAAGATGCAGTCCTATCCATATTTTGGCGCGAAGGCCTCGACAGGGATAGAAACGCATCTCATCGTTTCGCAAGAATGGATATCGTTACAAGTACATGTACTAAAAAGATGAGTATAAGGAGTTGGCTTACACTTGCCACAAGCTACATCAAGATCACATCAATACAGCAATATCCAGTCATCATGAAGAAGAGCAGGGTCCGACTACGGACGAAAACCAACGATAAAAGAACGACGTCCATCCTTGCTATCCCAGGCAGACGGCCTGGAACCCATCCTTGATCGAAGAAGAAGAAGAAGAACTCCAAATAGAACAATTAGCGCGCTCACATCAAAGTAACTCCTTACTTGTACCCGCAACTGGTGTTGTAGTAATCTCTGAGCCACGGGGGACTCAGCAATCTCATTTCCAAAGGTATCAAGACTAGCAAAGCTTAAGGGGTGAGGTATGGTTAAGTGGTGAGGCTGCAACAAGCGACTAAGCATTTATTTGAGGTGGCTAACTTACGAGTACAAGAATAAAAGAGGGGGATGGTCTACGCATAGCGGACGTGACTACTAATGATCAAATGAATGATCCTGAACACCTACTTACGCCGCACATAACCCTACCATGTCCTCGATTGGAGAAGGAGCTCACGAAAGAGACAGTCGCGGTTACGCACTCAGTTGGCAAGTTTTAATTACTTACTTCAAGTTATCTAGAACCGAATGTTAAACAAAGTTTCCACGTCGTCACATAACCGCAACACGACTTTCCGAAATATTTAACCCTATAGGGGTGCTCCAACTAGTCCATCACAAACTACCACATGCTGTGACGGAATGACCTCGAACAGGGAAACCCTGATCTCCTCGGGTTCCTATTGGAAAACATCAACCTCGAGATAGCCCAAAGCATCCTCGGAATCCCTCGCACAAGATGCTCGAGAAAAGGTAAAACAAGTCCATCAAGGTCGCTCGACGTGTCGACGATCCCGATAGGAGCCGCGTATGTCGTTCTCAGGACATGACGGATAAGCACAGCGTACGGTGGCGTGATAGACATCTCTCGAGTTTCCCCGGGTTGGCCCCGCAAACGGCTCTAGTTTGGACCAGTACGAGCAGCACTGCCCCCCCTCTATTATGTTGAATTACTCCTCGGGTTCATGACGCCCTATGTTTTCAGCATTAACAAAATTATTATGTTGAACAAATATAGTACCAATGTTGGGCCTTGCCAGATGAGTTTTATACCAAAATGAGAATCTAGGGGGTCCCCATAACAACCCCAAGCATGTCTGGAGCGCTCATTTATGGAACATAATACCGGTAGTCGAAACTAAGCCGACAAAGGTGGAACAAAACACCAGGCTAGAAGGCCAAACCTTCCATCTTTTACCAACTATATAGGTGCATTAAATTAATTAGCAATAATATGGTGATATAACAAGGAACCCATGTTTTCACATGGAAGCAACTGCACGTGCAACTAGCAATGCTAACAAAAGGCTGAGCAAGCGGTAACATAGCCAAACAAGGTTTGCTGGGTAGTGGAAAGATTAGAGGTTTTCATGGCAATGTTGGGAGGCTGATATTTAACACGTGGTAGGCAGCAAGACATAGCGGTATAAATGATATAACTAGCATGGCAATGATAGTAATTGTATCTAGGGAAATGTTCATCTTGCCTGTGATCCCACTTGGTAGAAGAAGGACTCCGTGAAGCAAACTAGCCGATGTAGTCGAACGGATCCTCACACTCCGAAGCGGATCGGAACTCTATCGAGACGAAGCAATCCGGAAACAAGAATCAACACACGATATTCACCACGGCTCATGCACGACATGATGCACACCCTAATATGATGCATGATTAGTTCAAATTATGCAAGGCATGGCATGGTAATTCACACCATCAAACACTACACATTAAGTGAAGCTCAATATGCAACGAGTTACATATTGACGAAACTCCACACTTAATTATTTAGTTCACTCTCATTTATTTACACGGGGGCGATGGTGGCCAGCGGTGGCGGATGAAGGCGGCCGGGCGCGGCGACCTGCGGGATCCGGTGCCGCAACAGCTCGAAAGGATCTCGGACATGGGGGAGATTGGGGCTGCTGCGCCCAGATGGGTCGGGGGAGGGACTAGCTCGAGCCGGCGGGCCTGGACGAGAGAGGAGGAGGTGGGAGATGGCGGCTGGGCATGGATTTCAAGGCAAGGCTAGGGTTTTCTGTCTATTTAAAGACATAGGGTTAGGGTTAGGGTTAGGGTTTTTAACTCCGATTTCGACCGTACGATTGTGATCGAACGGCCTCGGTAGCACCCTAGAGTTAGGTGGTTGTGTTAGAGAGGGTAGGTGGGGAGGAGAGGGAAAACGAGCAACCCAACATTGAGGTTTAAATACCGAAAATGTCCAATAGTTGACCGGCTATAGTGCCGCTATAGGTTTAATGGTTCGGGCATTGAACGAGCTTCGATTGCGATGAAATTTGCAGGCGGTCTACCTACATTAAAGTAAGACTGCACGCCAAGTTTCGACCCAATCCGAGAATATTTTCCGGACACCTCTAAAAACTATATTTATCGATGCCGCGGGTGCATGCGTGTGTGGTCGGGCTCAAACGGTCAACGACGAACACGGAGAGAACCACAACTAATAATGGATGCAAGTTCTGAAAACTGGCAGCAACGGAGTGCCGATGCAATGCGGATGATGCGCAGGATGCGATGATGAATGCGACATACAATCTAATTGCACGGCGGCAACGTAATAAAAGGGGAATCTTTTAGAGCGTCAGTCTCGGGCTGTCACAACTCTCCGACACTAACAAGAGATCTCGCCCCGAGATCTAAGAATGAAAGGGGGGAGAGGATGAGAAAGCAAGAGGTAAAACTTAGTCGCTTCTTTGACAAATGAGTGAAACCAACGATCCTTGAAGGTCGCAAAGAGATGAAGAATGATATGAGAAACAAGCAAGAATTCACACAAAATTTCGGCAACACTTCGGTAGGAAAGAGGGCAAAATTTGATAAGATGGAAAGATCTTGAGAAGATTCACAACAAACTAACTAATTGAAAAGAAAGGAAAGAATATTATCTACATCACCCAAGACATTGGAAGAAATAGAGCAACATCACAAATCCTCCGGAACAAGGAATAGAAACTAGATCACTGGGAAGAAGGAATGAAGAAGAAAATGACAGCTACTACCACAATTGAATTGAAGAGCAGTCTGACAAGAAGAATTGAATGGAGTTGTTGGAATCAACAACGAAAGAACAAGCTTGTTGTGGGCTTACGGAAACACATCTCAATTAAAGAGGTGACAACCAGTCACTAACATAAACAAGGATTGACTGGATGCAACAAGAAAGGCGAAACTTCTTACACCAAGAGGATATATTGAAAACTTGGATCAACGATAATCCATAATATCAACAATCCTTAGGAAAAGCTTTAGGTGAAATCTAAATCCAGATAACTCCAGGAAGAAACCATGGGTTAAAAATATCCCCTGATTTAAGGAATTGGTGGGTTTACATATTTAATTCTTGAAACAACTTCTCTTCGAGACTCCTCCACTAACAAGAACGCATAACGCCACCTCAAAGGATAAAGGAAAAGAAAAGATGGAGCAGTTGGGAAAAGAATTGATATCATGAGCCACTCCGGAAGAATAATTGAAATCACTATGAAACAAGAATAAGAATTATGTTATGATTATCCTTCATCAAGTTAAATTGATGACACACAACAGATTTAGCATAACACTTATTCTTCTTGAAAAGATTGAGGAGAGATACAAGCACAAACTTGAAGAAGTCTTGAAGGAGACACCGGTAAGAATTGGAATGAATAGGGATAACAAGAATGAATGGAGATACATGAGAATTAAGAGATCATGAGCCACCTGAGAGAAAAAAACTTGAACAAGTCACCAGAATAATTGAGAGACGAACGAAGAGACAACAATTGAGAAGAATTTGAGAACGAAAGCTGAAAGCTGAGAACGAAGAAATCTTCTGAAATGATGGCCTTCGGAGGATCGAGAAGTGAAACAACTCTGAAATGCACCTGATAGATATGGAAGGAATTACTCATAATCGAAAACAAATGAGAGGATAACACGAAGCTAAGATGACAATCTTCAAAAGAATGGACCAAGATTTGAGAGAAAGACTCCTTCGGTCTTCCAAGCTGAAAATAATGAGGAGAATACCACCAAGAATAACTAAGACACTCCGGAATAAGAATATGAAAAATTGAGACAATGATGAAATAATTCAGATTGACCTGAAGGAAGGAATATGACTGATGGAGTACATACTTACGTCATAATTGAAAAGAATTAGAGATCTCCGGGAAAGATTACAAGAGCCAGATAAGATCCTGGGAAAGAACCTGTGGGTTATGGGCCCATTAAAAGAAAACGCGGGATGAATGGATTGCTGAGAAAGAGAGACACTGCACCCGTGTAACTGAAAACTTGCTGAGTATAGGAACCTCGAAATAATTGAAAGGATTGAAAACAAGAAACCTCTGAGATATCTTCAACACTCTGTATAGCATAGAGAGGGATGAAAAACAAGAAAGACTTGAATAAGAATTTCCAACACAGGAATCATTGAACAAAAGAAAAGGATATGATGAACACCGAGAGCTTGAATTGAATCCACCAGAAAAGAGAACAAGAATGAAGAATGAAGAACTTGAAACTCCTGAGGATCTTCACAATGAATCACCGGATACACCACATAAGAGAAGATAGCGGAAGCATCCATGAATTTAACTCCACTTGGATGATAACTGAAACATTGAAGAAAAAAGGAGTGAGGGCGGGGAAAACAAAGACAACTTGGGGACAGATGAGATGAACTCCAGAAAGAAATGAGAGATTGATCTTGTAAATCTTGAAAATGATAGAATTGACTTGAAGAGAAGCACACCAGATGAAAAAGAATTGACATGACGACTCCGATTGAGAAGATTTGAAAAGACAACTTGATTGAGCAAAAGAATCCGCATTCTCATAAAAATATGAGAACACCTCTTAGAAAGATATGAATTCACCACTTGACATCGAAGCAACTCGAATTCCCATATTCCAAAAAAACAAAGGATGTGGCTTATGAAACAAGCAAGAACAAATTAATGACAAAGATTTTGTCCAATATCTTCGTGGATAGGATCGCACGGGCTCTATCATACAATATTCATCATGTAAAATGCAGTGCACATGACATACGAAGCGTCCCCGAGTCATAGCAAGCTACAAGGACTTTTTAAGACACAACGAGAACCGCTGTAAGACGACCGTAAACAAACGAATCCACTAGATGTCGAACCCCAACCTCACATCATGTATCTGTTGGAAGATTGTCCTATAAGTAACTACTTGAATTCCCACCTAAGAACTCCCAAAATTTTCTCATCGTGCAATCGGGTCCATGGATACAACGAGAAAATTTCACTCAACTCCTAGCATCTAACTCGTCCAGTGTATCACACCCGTCTACACATAACGAGAATCTCAAAACCTCATCTATCTCACACCCTCGTAATCACAATGATACTAAGTATGGCGATACATCTGGACCTATCTGCACTAGTAATGGGGAAGCCAGGCTCCTCTCGCCACTACTAGTATTGAAGAAATTTCAAACATCCTTCGTCCTGAGATATTAAGAAATTTGAATGATAACGATGTTGGAAATATGCCCTAGAGGCAATAATAAAATGGTTATTATCATATTTCCTTGTTCATGATAATCGTCTATTGTTTATGCTATAATTGTATTAACAAGAAATAGTAATACATGTGTGAATAAATAGATCACAATGTGTCCCTAGCAAGCATCTAGTTGGCTAGCTCGTTAGTCAATAGATGATCATGGTTTCCTGGTCATGGGCATTAGATGTCATTGATAACGGGATCACATCATTGGGAGAATGATGTGATGGACAAGACCCAATCCTAAGCATAGCACTAGATCGTATTGTTCGTATGCTAAAGCTTTTCTAATGTCAAGTGTCTTTTCCTTCGACCGTGAGATTGTGCAACTCCCGGATACCGTAGGAGTGCTTTGGGTGTATCAAACGTCACAACGTAACTGGGTGACTATAAAGGTGCACTACGGGTATCTCTGAAAGTGTCTGTTGGGTTGGTACGAATCGAGATCGGGATTTGTCACTTCGTGCGACGGAGAGGTATCTCTGGGCCCACTCGGTAGAACATCATCATGAGCTCAATGTGACTAAGGAGTTAGTCACACGATGACGTGCTACGAAACGAGTAAAGAGACTTACCGGTAACGAGATTGAACAAGGTATAGGTATACCGACGATCGAATCTCGGGCAAGTTCTATACCGACAGACAAAGGGAATTGTATATGGGATTGATTGAATCCTTGACATCGTGGTTCATCCGATGAGATCGTCGTGGAGCAAGTGGGAGCCACCATGGGTATCCATACCCCGCTGATGGTTATTGTCGGGAGAGGTGTCTCGGTCATGTCTGCATGTCTCCCGAACCCGTAGGGTCTACACACTTAAGGTTCGATGACGCTAGGGTTATAGGGAATTGTTATACGAGGTTATAGAGAGTTGTTCGGAGTCCCGTATGAGATCCCGGACGTCACGAGGAGCTCCGGAATGGTTCGAAGGTAAAGATTGATATATAGGACGGATGGTTTCGGACACCGGAAGTGTTTCGGGCGTCACCAGTAACGTACCGGGACCACCGGAGGTGGCCCCGGGGGTCCACCGAAAGGGGGCAACGACCCTGGGAGGCTAGATGGGCCAAGTGGGGGAGGGAACCATCCCCTAGGTGGGCTGGTGCGCCCCCCCCACTCAGACCATGACGCAGGAAGAGGGGAGAGGGGGGGGGGAACCCTAGCGCAGGTGGGCCTAAGGCCCACCAGAGGGGTACGCCACCCCTCCCCCCTGGCCGCCGCACCACCTAGGGTGGGAACCCTAGGGGTGGCACCCCCCTCCCCTCCTCCTATATATAGTGGGCACTTTTGGGCTTTTGGAGATAGACTTTTCCCTCTCCCTCGGCGCAGCCCTACCCTTCTTCCTCCTCCTCTCTGCCGGTGCTTGGCGAAGCCCTGCCAGGAGACCTCGTCTCTCCATCAACACCATGCCGTCGTGCTGCTGGAGTTCTTCCCCAACCTCTCCCTCCTCCTTGCTGGATCAAGGTGCGGCAGACGTCATCGGGCTGCACGTGTCTTGAACGCGGAGGTGCCGTAATTCGGCACTAGATCGGAATCACACCGCGATCTGAATCGACGCGAGTTTGACTCCATCAACCGCGTTCTATTAACGCTTCCGCTTAGCGATCTTCAAAGGTATGAAGATGCACTCACCCCTCTCTTGTTGCTGGTCTCTCCATAGGCAGATCTGAATATGCGTAGGATAAATTTTGAATTTATGCTACGTTAGCCAACAGTGGCATCCGAGCCAGGTTTTCTATGCGTAGATTCTATGCACGAGTAGAACACAAAAGGTTGTGGGCGATGATTTGTCAATTGCTTGCCGCTACTAGTCTTATTATTTTCCGGCGGTATTGTGGGATGAAGCGGCCCAGACCGACTTTACACGTACGCTTACGTGAGACTGGTTCCACCGACAAACATGCACACCGTGCATACAGGTGGCTAGCGAGTGTCTGTCTCTCCTACTCTAGTCGGATTGGATTTGATGAAAAAGGTCCTTATGAAGGGTAAATAGCTTTGGCATATCATCGTTGTGGCTGTCACGTAGGTAAGAAAGAGTTTTTGCTAGAAACCCAAATCAGCCACGTAAAACTTGCAACAACAATTAGAGGACGTCTAACTTGTTTTTGCAGGGTTTGACATGTGATGTGATATGGCCAAAGTTGTGATGTTGCATGTATGATGTATGAGATTATCATGTTATTGTAATAGGTTTCACGACTTGCATGTCGATGAGTATGACAACCGGCAGGAGCCATAGGAGTTGTCTTAATTTATTGTATGAGATGCAACGCCATGTGCTTACTACTTTTACTTCATTGCTAATGGTTAGCTATAGTAGTAGTGATAGTAGTAGTTGGCGTGATGACTTCACGGAGACACGATGATGGAGATCATGGTGTCACGCCGGTGACGATGATGATCATGCGATGCCTGAAGATGGAGATCGAAAGAGCAAAGATGATAATGGCCATATCATGTCACTATATGATTGCATTGTGATGTTTATCATGTTTTTCATCTTATTGCTTAGAATGACGGTAGCATAATAAGATGATCCCTCTTAAAATTTCGAGAACGTATTCCCCTAAGTGTGCACCGTTGCGAAGGATCGTTGTCTCGAAGCACCACGTGATGATCGGGTGTGATAGATTCTAACGTTCGCATACAACGGGTGTAAGCCAGATTTACACACGCGAAACACCTAGGTTGACTCGACGAGCTTAGCATGTACAGACATGACCTCGAATACAAGAGACCGAAAGGTCGAACATGAGTCGTATGGTTGAATACGACCAGCATGAAGTTGCTCACCATGGTGACTAGTCCGTCTCACGTGATGATCGGACACGGGTTAGTCAACATGGATCATGTATCACTCAGATGACTAGAGGGATGTCAATTTAAGTGGGAGTTCATACTTAATTTTATTAAATGAACTTAATTGTCTTGAACTTAGTCTAAAAGTTGTCTTTATAAATATTGTAGATGGCCAACGTCAACCTCAATTTCAACGCATTCCTAGAGAAAAACAAGCTGAAAGATGATGGTAGCAAATATGCGGACTCGGTTCGCAACTTGAAGCTCATCCTTGAAGCAGCTAAAAAGGCTTATGTCCTTGATGCGCCGCTAGGTGACCCTCCCTCTCCCGCAGCAGCCCAGGACATTCTGAACGTCTGGCAAACGCGGAGTGATGACTACTCTCTGGTTAGGTGTGGCATGTTATACAGTTTAGAAACGGGGCTCCAAAGGCGTTTTGAGCAACACGGTGCATATGAGATGTTCCAAGAGCTGAAGCTAGTTTTTCAAGCTCATGCCCGTGTCAAGAGATATGAAGTCTCCGACAAGTTCTTTAGCTGTAAGATGGAGGAGAACAGTTCTGTGAGTGAGCACATACTCAAAATGTCTGGGTTACACGGTCGTCTGACTTCACTTGGAGTCAAACTTCCAGATGATGCTATAATTGACCAAATCCTCCAGTCTCTCCCACCAAGCTACAAAGGCTTTGTGCTTAACTACAACATGCAAGGGATGGAGAAGACCATTCCCGAGTTGTACTCGATGCTCAAGTCTGCAGAAGTAGAAATCAAGAAAGAGCATCAAGTGTTGATGGTCAACAAGACCACTAGTTTCAAGAAGGGCAAGGGTAAGAAGAACTTCAAGAAAGACGGCAAAGCCGTTGCCGCGCCCGGTAAGCTAGATACCGGGAAGAAGAAAAAGAATGGACCCAAGCCTGAGACTGAGTGCTTCTATTGCAAGGGAAAGGGTCACTGGAAGCGGAACTGCCCCAAATACTTAGCGGACAAGAAGGCCGGCAACGTTAAAGGTATATGTCATATACATGTTATTGATGTGTACCTTACCAGCGCTCGTAGTAGCTCCTGGGTATTTGATACCGGTGTTGTTGCTCACATTTGCAACTCAAAGCAGGAACTGCGGAATAAGCGGAGACTAGCCAAGGACGAGGTGACGATGCGCGTCGGGAATGGTTCCAAGGTCGATGTGATCGCCGTCGGCACGCTACCTCTACATCTACCGTCAGGATTAGTTTTAAACCTTAATAATTGTTATTTAGTACCAGCTTTAAGCATGAACATTGTATCAGGGTCTTGCTTAATGCGAGACGGCTACTCATTTAAGTCAGAGAATAATGGTTGTACTATTTATATGAGTGACATGTTTTATGGTCATGCTCCGCTGGTGAATGGTTTGTTCTTGATAAATCTCGATCGTGATGTTACGCATATTCATAGTGTGAGTACCAAAAGATGTAAAGTTGATAATGATAGTCCCACATACTTGTGGCACTGCCGCCTTGGTCATATCGGCGTTAAGCGCATGAAGAAGCTCCATACTGATGGACTATTAGAGTCTCTTGACTTTGAATCATTTGACACATGCGAACCGTGCCTCATGGGCAAGATGACTAAGACTCCATTCTCAGGCACAATGGAGAGAGCAACCGACTTATTGGAAATAATATATACTGATGTGTGTGGTCCAATGAACGTTGAAGCTCGCGGTGGCTATCGTTATGTTCTCATGTCACCTATGATTTGAGTAGGTATGGGTATATCTACTTGATGAAGCACAAATCTGAGACATTTGAAAAGTTCAAGGAATTTCAGAGTGAGGTCGAGAATCAACATGACAGAAAAATTAAGTGTCTACGATCTGATCGTGGAGGAGAATATTTGAGTCACGAGTTTGGCACACACCTAAGTAAGTGTGGAATCGTTTCACAACTGACGCTCCTGGCACACCGCAACGCAACGGAGTGTCTGAACGTCGTAATCGCACTTTATTAGATATGGTACGATCTATGATGTCTCTTACGGACTTACCGCTATCATTTTAGGGATACGCATTAGAAACTGCAGCATTCACTTTAAACAGGGCACCGTCTAAAACCGTTGAGACGACACCGTATGAACTATGGTTTGGCAAGAAACCTAAGTTGTCGTTTCTTAAAGTTTGGGGCTGCGATGCTTATGTGAAGAAACTTCAACCAGAAAAGCTCGAACCCAAAGCGGAGAAATGCGTATTCATAGGATACCCTAAGGAAACTATTGGGTATACCTTCTATCTTAGATCCGAAGGTAAAACCTTTTTTGCCAAGAACGGATCCTTTCTAGAGAAAGAGTTTCTCTCGAAAGAAGTAAGTGGGAGGAAGGTAGAACTTGATGAGGTAATTACACCCCCTCTCGAACAGGATAGTAGCGCAGCGCGGGAAGTTGTTCCTATGGCGCGTGCACCAACTGAAGAGGAAGTTAATGATAATGATCATGAAGCTTCGGATCAAGTTACTACTGAACCGCGAAGGTCCACGAGGGCACGCTCCGCACCAGAGTGGTACGACAACCCTGTGATGGAAATCATGTTGTTAGACAACGATGAACCTTCGAACTATGAAGAAGCGATGGCGGGCCCGGATTCCAACAAATGGCTTGAAGCTATGAAATCCGAGATAGGATCCATGTATGAGAACAAAGTATGGACTTTGGTGGACTTGCCCGATGACCGGCGAGCCATAGAAAATAAATGGATCTTCAAGAAGAAGACTGATGCAGACGGTAATGTAACCGTTTATAAAGCTCGACTTGTCGCAAAGGGTTTTCGACAAATTCAAGGAGTTGACTACGAAGAGACTTTCTCTCCCGTAGCAAAGCTGAAATCAGTCCGAATCATGTTAGCGATTGCCGCCTTTTATGATTATGAAATTTGGCAAATGGACGTCAAAACATCATTCCTTAACGGGAACCTTAAGGAAGAGTTGTATATGATGCAATCAGAAGGTTTTGTCGACCCTAAGGGTGCTAACAAAGTGTGCAAGCTCCAGCGCTCCATCTATGGGCTGGTGCAAGCATCTCGGAGTTGGAACATTCGCTTTAATGAGGTGATTAAAGTGTTTGGGTTCATACAGGTTTACGGAGAAGCCTGTCTGTACAAGAAAGTGAGTGGGAGCTCTGTAGCTTTCCTCATACTGTATGTGGATGACATATTATTGATGGGGAACAATACATAAATGTTGGAGAGCATAAAGGCCTATTTGAACAAGAGTTTTTCAATGAAGGACCTTGGATAAGCTGCATACATATTAGGCATCAAGATATATAGAGATAGATCGAGACGCCTCATAGGTCTTTCGCAAAGTACATACCTTGACAAGATATTGAAGAAGTTCAATATGGAAAACTCAAAGGAAGGGTTCTTGCCAGTTTTGCAAGGTATGAGATTGAGTAAGACTCAGTCGCCGACCATGGCAGCAGATAGAGAGAAGATGAGTTATGTCCCCTACGCTTAAGCCGTAGGCTCTCTAATGTATGCCATGCTATGTACCAGACCTGATATAAACCTTGCCATAAGTTTGGTAGGGAGGTACCAAAGTGATCCCGGTATGGAACACTGGACATCGGTCAAGAATATCCTCAAGTACCTGAAAAGTACTAAGGAAATGTTTCTCGTTTATCGAGGTGACGAAGAGCTCGTCGTAAAGGGTTACGCCGACGCCAGCTTCGACACAGATCCAGATGACTCTAAGTCACAGACCGAATACGTATATGTTTTGAATGGTGGGGCAGTGAGCTGGTGCAGCAGCAAGCAAGAAGTCGTGGCAGCATCTACATGTGAAGCGGAGTACATAGCTGCTTCAGAAGCGGCTCATGAAGGAATTTGGATGAAGGAGCTCATCACCGACCTTGGAGTGGTTCCAAGCGCGTTGGGTCTAATGACACTCTTCTGTGATAACACTGGGGCCATTGCCATAGCCAAGGAGCCCAGGTTTCACCAGAAGACGAAGCACATCAAACGCCGCTACAACTCCATCCAAGACCATGTCCAGAGTGGAGTAATAGATACTTGTAAAGTACACACGAATCTGAATATTGCAGACCCGTTGACTAAACCTCTTCCACGAGCAAAACATGATCAACACCATAATGCTATGGGTGTTCGATACATCATAATGTAACTAGATTATTGACTCTAGTGCAAGTGGGAGACTGTTGGAAATATGCCCTAGAGGCAATAATAAAATGGTTATTATCATATTTCCTTATTCATGATAATCGTCTATTGTTCATGCTATAATTGTATTAACAGGAAACAGTAATACATGTGTGAATAAATAGATCACAATCTGTCCCTAGCAAGCCTCTAGTTGGCTAGCTCGTTAGTCAATAGATGATCATGGTTTCCTGGTCATGGGCATTAGATGTCATTGATAACGGGATCACATCATTGGGAGAATGATGTGATGGACAAGACCCAATCCTAAGCATAGCACTAGATCGTATTGTTCGTATGCTAAAGCTTTTCTAATGTCAAGTGTCTTTTCCTTCGACCGTGAGATTGTGCAACTCCCGGATACCGTAGGAGTGCTTTGGGTGTATCAAACGTCACAACGTAACTGGGTGACTATAAAGGTGCACTACGGGTATCTCTGAAAGTGTCTGTTGGGTTGGTACAAATCGAGATCGGGATTTGTCACTCCGTGTGACGGAGAGGTATCTCTCGGCCCACTCGGTAGAACATCATCACGAGCTCAATGTGACTAAGGAGTTAGTCACACGATGACGTACAACGAGTAAAGAGACTTACCAGTAACGAGATTGAACAAGGTATAGGTATACTGACGATCGAATCTCGGGCAAGTTCTATACCGACAGACAAAGGGAACTGTATATGGGATTGATTGAATCCTTGACATCGTGGTTCATCCGATGAGATCATCGTGGAGAAAGTGGGAGCCACCATGGGTATCCAGACCCCGCTGATGGTTATTGGCCGGAGAGGTGTCTCGGTCATGTCTGCGTGTCTCCCAAACCCGTAGGGTCTACACACTTAAGGTTCGATGACGCTAGGGTTATAGGGAATTGTTATACGAGGTAATCGAAAGTTGTTCGGAGTCCCGAATGAAATCCCGAACATCACGAGGAGCTCCGGCATGGTCCACAGGTAAATATTGATATATAGGACGGATGGTTTCGGACACCAGAAGTGTTTCGGGTGTCACCGGTAACGTACCGGGACCATCAGAGGTGGCCCCGGGGGTCCACCGAAAGGGGGCAAGGACCCCGGGAGGCTAGATGGGCCAAGTGGGGGAGGGAACCAGCCCCTAGGTGGGCTTATGCGCCCCCCACACAGCCCATGGCGCAGGAAGTGGGGAGAGGGGGGAAACCCTAGCGCAGGTGGGCCTAAGGCCCACCAGAGGGGTACGCCACCCCTTCTCCCCCCTGGCCGCCGCACCTCCCATCTGGGGGGCTGCCGCACCACCTAGGGTGGGAACCCTAGGGGTGGCACCCCCTCCCCTCCTCCTATATATAGTGGTCACTTTTGGGCTTTTGGAGATAGACTTTTTCCTCTCCCTCGGCGCAGCCCTGCCCTTCTTCCTCCTCCTCTGTGCCGGTGCTTGGCGAAGACCTGCCAGGAGACCTCGTCTCTCCATCGACACCACGCCGTTGTGCTGCTGGAGTTCTTCCCCAACCTCTCCCTCCTCCTTGCTGGATCAAGGTGCAGGAGACGTCACCGGGCTGCACGTGTGTTGAACGCGGAGGTGCCGTAGTTCAGCACTAGATCGGAATCACACCGCGATCTGAATCGCCGCGAGTACGACTCCATCAACTGCGTTCTAGTAACGCTTTCGCTTACCGATCTTCAAAGGCATGAAGATGCACTCACCCCTCTCTCGTTGCTGGTCTCTCCATAGGAAGATCTGAATATGCGTAGGATAAATTTTGAATTTATGCTACGTTACCCAACAAACGATGTGCTCAAGAATCCCGTGGATCTCAACTTCCCGGAATAAAATTAACACAGCGGGAGGCACCAAGTGAGAACTCCGTCACATCAACATCATATAGATTCCAAAGATATCCGCGTGATCCTATTTTTTTTTGAGTGAGAAGAGGAGTAGATGTAAAATTATTACGTCAAGATTCCTCACTAGAGCATAGAAGAGGAGAAAAAAGAATCCTACTCTCTAAAATATAACTAGACTCAAAGCAGTTTTGCTAGACTCGACTTGGCCAAGTTCGATCAATCAATGGGGATCCTATGTCGGTACTGCTCTCATACCAACTTGTAACGCCCAAGATGCGGTCCTATCTTTATTTTGGCACGAAGGCCTCGACACGGATAGAAACGCATCTCATCGTTCCACAAGAATGGATATCGTTACAAGTACATATAGTGAAAAGATGAGTATAAGGAGTTGGCTTACACTCACCACAAGCTGCATCAAGATCACATCAATACAACAATATCCAGTCATCATGAAGAAGAGCAGGGTCCGACTACGGACGAAAACAAACGATAAAAGAACACGTCCATCCTGCTATCCCAGGTTGCCGGCCTGGAACCTATCCTAGATCGAAGAAGAAGAAGAAGAAGACGAAGAACTCCAAATAGAACAATCAGCACCCTCACATCAAAGCAAGTCCTTACGTGTACATGCAACTGGTGTTGTAGTAATTTGTGAGCCACAGGGGACTCAGCAATCTCATTTCCAAAGGTATCAAGACTAGCAAAGCTTAATGGGTGAGGTATGGTTAAGTGTTGAGGCTGCAGCAAGCGACTAAGCATTTATTTGAGGTGGCTAACTTACGAGTACAAGTATAAAAGAGGGGGATGATCTACGCATAGCGGACGTGACTACTGATGATCAAATGAATGATCCTGAACACCTACTTACGTCAGACATAACCCCATCGTGTGCTCGTTCGGAGAAGGAGCTCACGAAAGAGACAGTCACCATTATGCACTCAGTTGGCAAGTTTTAGTTAAGCTTACTTCAAGTTATCTAGAATCAGATGTTAAACAAAGTTTCCACGTTGCCACATAATCGCGGGCACGACTTTCCGAAAGATTTAACCCTGTAGGGGTGCTCCAATTAGTCCATCACAAACTACCACACGCTTCGACGGAATGACCTCGATCAGGAAAACCCGTGATATCCTCGGGTTCCTATTGGGAAACCTCAACCTCGAGATAGCCCAAAGCATCCTCAGAATCCCTCACACAAGACGCTCGATAAAGCTAAAACAAGTCCAGCAAGGCGGCCCATCGTGTCGACGATCCTGATAGGAGCCACGTATCTCGTTCTCAGGACACGACGGATAAGCACACTGTACGGTGGCCTGATAGACATCTCCCGAGTTACCCCGGGTTGGCCCCGCAAACGACTCTAGTTTGGACCAGCACGAGCATCATTTGCCCCCTGTATTATTTTGAATTACTCCTCGGGTTCATGATGCCCTATTTTTTCAGTATTAACAGAATTATTATGTTGAACAAATATAGTACCAATGTTGGGCCTTGCCAGATGAGTTTTATCCCAAAACGAGAATCTAGGGGGTCCCCATAACAACCCAAGCATGTTAGGAGCGCTCATTTATGGAACATAACACCGGTAGCCGAAACGAAGGTGACAAAGGTGGAACAAAACACCAGGCTAGAAGACCAAGCCTTCCACCTTTTACCAAGTATATAGGTGCATTAAATTAATTAGCAATGATATGGTGATATAACAAGGAACCCATGTTTTTCACATGGAAGCAACTGCACCTGCAACTGCAACGCTAACAAAAGGCTGAGCAAGCGGTAACATAGCCAAACAAGATTTGCTGAGTAGTGGAAAGATTAGAGGTTTTCATGGCAATGTTGGGAGGCTGATATTTACCACGTGGTAGGCGGCGAGACATAGCGGTAGAAACGATATAACTAGCATGGAAATGATAGTAATGGTATCTAGGGAAATGTTCATCTTGCCCGTGATCCCGCTTGGAAGAAGAACGACTTCGTGAACCACACGAGCTGACGTAGTCGAACGGATCCTCACACTCAGAAGCGGATCGGAACTCTATCGATACGAAACAAACCGGAAACAAGAATCAACACACGATATTCACCATGGCTCATGCATGACATGATGCACACCCTAATATGATGCATGATCAGTTCAAATTATGCAAGACATGGCATGGCAATTTACACCATCAAACACTACAAATTAAGTGAAGCTCAATATGCAACGAGTTGCATATTGACGAAACTCCACATTTAGTTATTTAGTTCACTCTCGTTTATTTACACGGCGATACTAAATGTTGTTAAACATGACAATGGGTGAAGCACAAACTAAACTACCTATCTAGGCATTTTAAATGAGGCCGGAAACGACATAGAGCGTCTCCGAACTGACCCCACACATTAACTTTGTAATATGTCCAGATTTGTCCTAATCACATTTTATGTTTGTTAAACGGCAAAACAAAGTGGTTCACGTGATTCTACTTGTCATTCTAGTCCATTTACATATATGGCTCATCTCCAACGGAGCTACAGTTAATTAACTACGACCTAAACCGTTTCTATCACGTCGACACGCAAACCAATGCAAACAACAAGTAAAACAGTTTTAAATATGCTTGAGAGTTGGAAAATATTAATCTACGTGAAATCATACATGTTTTACATATATAACTTGCCGCGATCCGGCGCACGGTTTAAAAACTACGGGTGTTTGAAAATATGCACTTTTTTCCAAAATTAGCAAACCTCTCGAAATTTGCTAAAATCGCAAAACAGAAGAAAAAACAGCTACGAGCCTAGACTAGAACATGTTGGGCTGAACATATATGCGCAATATACTATTTCGTGCTCTCAGCGTTGGATAGGGCAACGGTGCTCAACACACGCCATTTTGGGTCGGTCGGGGATGAGGCTGCGCCGGCGCTGGAGCTGGCTTGGACCGCAGCCAACTGGGCCGGCAGCTGGGCCTGGTCGGTGCTGGGAGTGGTGAAGGCCGAAGTGGGCGTGGAGGGGCGACGCCGGTCCACGCGAGCGTCATGCGAGGCGAGCAGGGGTGTTCCTCCCAATCCAGATCGGATCTGGGCGAGTGGGGCGGCGGCTAGCGACCACAGGCTCCGGCAGCGGCCGTCTCCGGTGGTGGCGCGCTCTGGTGAGGGGCTTGGGCAGTGGATGTGCTGCAGCTCTGGTGGGAAAGGCTCCCTGGTGACCCGCAGGTCCGGCGATGGGGCAGCATGGCCTGCAGGAAGCAACATCGGATTGGAAGGCAAAGAGCAGCTTGGGGCACCAGGGATGTGCTACGACGACATAGATCTTCTGTCGTCTCTTGAGTTTGCATTGGTTTTTACCTTGAAGAGGAAAGGGCGATGCAACACAGGAGCAGTAAGTATTTCCCTCAGTTTGAGAAGCAAGGTATCAATCCAGTAGAAGAATCGCGTCAAGTCCAGAGTACTTGCACAAACACAAAAGAGCTTACACCCAATGCTATAAAGGGGTTGTCAATCCCTTCAAGATTGATTGCAAAGTGAGATTTGAAGGCGGAAAGTGCAATGAAGAAAAAGAGTAAGGCTAAAATATAACATGGAGTAGACCCGGGGGCCATAGTGTTCACTAGTGGCTTCTCTCGAAATAGCAAGTATTACGGTGGGTGAACAAATTACCGTCGAGCAATTGATAGAACCGCGCAAAGTCATGACGATATCTAAGGCAATGATCATACATATAGGCATCACGTCCGAGACAAGTAGACCGATACTTTCTGCATCTACTACTATTACTTCACACATCGACCGCTATCCAGCATGCATCTAGTGTATTGAGTTCATGACGAACAGAGTAACGCCTTAAGCAAGATGACATGATGTCGAGGGATAATCTGAAACCAATGATGAAAATCCCATCTTTTTACCCTTGATGGCAACAACACGATACGTGCATCGCTACCCCTTCTGTCACTGGGTGAGCTCACCGCACGGGATGAACCCAAAACCAAGCACTTCTCACATTGCAAGAATCATAGATCTAGTTGGCCAAACAAAACCAACAACTCGAAGAGAATTACAAGGATATGAAATCATGCATATAAGAGATCAGAAGAAACTCAAATAAGATTCATAGATAATTTGATCATAAATCCACAATTCATCGGATCTTGACAAACACATCACAAAAGAAGATTACATTGGATAGATCTCCATGAAGATCATGGAGAACTTTGTATTGAAGATCCAAGAGAGAGAACAAGCCATCTAGCTACTAGCTATGGACCCATAGGTCTATGGTGAACTACTCACGCATCATCAGAGAGGTCATGGTGTTGATGAAGAAGTCCTCCATATTTGAATCCCCCCTCCGGCAGGGCACCAGAACGTGCCCCAGATGGGATCTTGCGGAGACAGAAGCTTGAAGCGGCGGAAAAGTACTTTCGATGATCTCCTGATTTTTTCTGGGATTTTCGGGAATATATAGGCGGAAAACCTAGGGCAGGGGAGCCACGGGGAGCTCACAAGCCTGCTAGGCCTACCGCCTAGGCTGGGCCTAGTGGGCTTGTGACCTCCTCTGAGGTCTCCTGCCTTGGTTCTCAAGAGTCTCGCGTGTCTTGTGATATGGAAAAAATCATTCCACAGATTTTATTCCGTTTGGACTCCGTTTAAAATTCTCCTCTGAAATTCTAAAAACACGGAAAAAACAGGAACTGGCACTTGGCACTGAGTTAATAAGTTAGTCCCAAAAAAGATATAAAAGGCATACAAAACGTCAAAAGTTTGACAAGATAATAGCATGAAACCATCAAAAATTATAGATACGGTGGAGACGTATCAAGCATCCCCAAGCTTAACTCCTGCTAGTCCTCGAGTAGGGAAGTGATAAAGACTGAATTTTTGATGTGGAATGCTACCTAGCATAGTTGTCCTTTGCAACTTCTTTCATGTGAAATGAATGTTCAGATCCGTAAGATTCAAAACAATAGTTTGCTATTGACATGAAAACAATAATACTTCAAGCAAACTAGCAAGGTAATCATGAACTTTCAAAATAACAAGGCCAAAGAAAGTTATCCCTACAAAATCATATAGTCTGGCTATGCTCCATCATCCTCACACAACTAATGTAAATCATGCACAACCCCGGTATTGGACAAGTAATTGTTTTCGCACTCTCACTTTCTCAAACTTTTTGTAACTATCACGCAATACATGAACGTGAGCCATGGATATAGCACTATAGTTGGAATAGAGTGTGGTGGTGGTTGTGAGACAAAAAGGAGGAGATGGTCACATTGACTCGGCGTATCAAAGGGCTATGGAGATGCCCATTAATAGATATCAATGTGAATGAGTAGGGATAGCCATACAAATGATGCACTAGAGCTATAAGTATGTGAAAGGTCAAAAGGATAACTAGTGGGTGTGCATCCAACTTGCTTGCTCACGAAGACCTAGGGCAATTTTGAGGAAGCCCATCATCGGAATATACAAGCCAAGTTATATAATAAAGATTCCCACTAGCTTATGGTGGTGACGAAACGAGAGGCTCTCAATCATGAAGAACATGGTGCTATTATGAAGCACAAGTGTGGAAAAAGATAGTAGCATTGTCCCTTCTCTCTTTTTCTCTCTTTTTTTATTTGGGCTCTTGGCCTCTTTTTTTTTGGGCTCTTTGGCCTTTTTTTATTATTTCCTCACATGGAACAATGCTCCAATAATGATGATCATCACACTTTTATTTACTCACAGCTCAAAGCTTAGAACGATGATGACTCTATAGGAAATGCCTCCGGCAGTGTACCGGGATGTGCAACGATCTAGCTTGGCGTATGACGTTGAAACATCTCGCTAGCTATCTTACAATCATGCAATGGCAATATGAGAGTGATGGCACAAGTCATGAGACGGAACAGTGGGAGTTACATGGCAATATATCTCGGAATGGCTATGAAAATGCCATAGTAGGTAGGTATGGTGGCTGTTTTGAGGAAGGCATATGGTGGGTTTGTGCACCGACGAGAATTGCGCGGTACTAGAGAGGATAGCAATGGTGGAAGGTGAAAGTGCATCTATACCATGGACTCACATTAGTCATGAAGAACTCACATACTTGTTGCGGAATATTTTATTAGTAATCGAAACAAAGTGCTAAACGCATACTCCTAGGGGAAGGGTTGGTAGGTGTTAACCATCGCGCGATCTCGACCTCAACACAAAGGATGAAAATCAATAGATCAATTATGCTCCGACTTCCTAACATAGCGGTTCACCATACGTGCATGCTACGGGAATCACTAACTTCAACACAAGTATTTCTAGATTCACAACACCCTACTAACATAAATCTTAATATTACCAAATCCACGTCTCAAAACTAATTGAGAGGAATCGAGACTTCTTTTTCTACTCAATGCACATGAAGATGGAGGTTTTTGTATCCTCTTTGGGTACCTATCACCTTTGGGACTACTTTCATAGCATAAGCCAACTACCAAGTCACGCACCACCGTGCACTAAAAGATCTAAGTGAAGCACATAGAGCAAAATTATCTAGCTCAAAAGATATAAGTGAAGCATGATGAGCATTCTAGCAAAATCACGATGAGTGCATGTCTCTCTCAAAAGGTGTGCAACAAGGATGATTGTGACATGATACGTCTCAAACGTATCTATAATTTTTGATGCTTTCACGCTGTTATCTTGTCATCTTTGGATGTTTTATGTACCTTTTATATCTTTTTTGGACTAACTTATTAATTCAGTGCCAAGTGTCAGTTCCTATTTTTTCTGTGTTTTTGACTCTTTACATATCTGATTTTGGAACGGAGTCCAAATGGAATAAAAACCTCGAAATGATTTTTTCCCGAACGGAAGAAGATCAGGGGGCCTCTGGGCCAAGCCAGGTGGGCTCCAGGGAGCCCACAAGCTCCCACTCCGCCACCAGGGGGGAGGCGGCGGGGTGAGGGCTTGTGGCCTCCCTGGCCGCCCCCTGACCTAGATCCTTGGCCTATATATTCCCAAATATTCAGCAAAAAACCAGGGGAGCCTCGAAAATACTTTTCCGCCGCCGCAAGCTTCCGTTTCCGCGAGATCTCATCTGGAGACCCTTCCCGGCGCCCTGCCGGAGGTGACTTTGGAGTTGGAGGGCTTCTTCATCATCATCATCGCCCCTCCAATGACTCGTGAGTAGTTCACTTCAGACCTACGGGTCCGTAGTTAGTAGCTAGATGGCTTCTTCTCTCTCTTAGATCTTCAATACAAAGTTCTCCATGATCAACATGGAGATCTATCCGATGTAATCTTCTTTGGCGGTGTGTTTGTCGAGATCCGATGAATTGTGGATTTGTGATCAGATTATCTATGATATATACTTGAGTCTTTGCTGATTTCTTAGATGCATGATTTGATATCCTTGTAAGTCTCTCCGAGTCTTGGGTTTTGTTTGGCCAACTAGATCTATGATTCTTGCAATGGGAGAATTGCTTGGTTTTGGGTTGTACCATGTGGTGAACTTTCCCAGTGACAGTAGCGGCAGCAAGGCACACATCAAGTAGTTGCCATCAAGGGTAAAAAGATGGGGGTTTTATCATTGGTTTGAGATTATCCCTCTACATCATGTCATCTTGCTTAAGGCGTTACTCTGTTCTTATGGACTTAATACACTAGATGCATGCTGGATAGCGGTCGACGTGTGGAGTAATAGTAGTAGATGCAGAAAGTATCGGTCTACTTGTTTTGGATGTGATGCCTATAGATATAATCATTGCATAGATATCGTCACGACTTTGCGCGGTTCTATCAATTGCTCGACAGTAATTTGTTCACCCACCGTCTACTTCCTTTCATGAGAGAAGCCACTAGTAAACACTACGGCCCCCGGGTCTATTCACATCCATCGTTTGCACCTCCGCTTTTCCTTTGCTTTGTTACTTTGTTGCTTTCAGTTCTCACTTGGCAAACAATCTATAAGGGATTGACAACCCCTTCATAGCGTTGGGAGCAAGCTTTTGTGTTTGTGCATGATCTTGTGATACTCCTCCACCGGATTGATACCTTGGTTCTCAAACTGAGGGAAATACTTACCGTCGCTGTGCTACATCACCCTTTTCGCTTCGAGGGAACACCAACGCGAGGCTCCAAGGCCACGGGGGAAATCCTTTGCATACTTGTCTAGGAAGTCCCTTAAGGCGTAGCCGCAGCTGAAGGATTCCTGGTGTCGTCGACATGCCTATTTTTGGCGCTGTTGCAAGGGGAAGCACGGCTGAAATCATGACACAACAAAAATAAAAGGCTCCTAAGATATAAGACGCTCCAAGCAAAACACATATCATGTGGTGAATAAAAATATAGCTCCAAGTAATGTTACCGATGGATTGAAGACGAAAGAGGGGATGCCTTCCCGGGGCATCCCCAAGCTTAGGCTTTTTGGTGTCCTTGAATTTGGCATGGGATACCTTGGGCATCCCCAAGCTTGATCTCTTTCCACTCCTTATCTCTTTGTCCATGAGAACATCACCCAAAACTTGAAAACTTCACAACACAAAACTTAAACAGAAACTCGTGATAACATTAGCACAAGAAAACAAACTACCACCACTTTAGGTACTGTAGCAATCTTGATTTATATTTATATTGGTGTTAGGCTACTGTATTCTCACTTTCCCATGGCTAGTACCCCCCGATACTATCCATAGTTTCATCAAAACGGGCAACCAACTCAACAAAAATAGAATCTGTCAAAAACAGACTAGTCTGTAGCAATCTGTATACTTCGTATACTTCTGGTACCTTAAACATTCTGAAAAATTACGACTTCCTGGGCAAAAGGCATATCAACCAGCAGCAAAAAGAATCAACTCAAAAGCTTTTTCTGAATAAAAATGAAAAATCATGTCATGAGCGAAACGTTTCTGTCTTTTTCCAGCAGGATTAAACAACCATCACCAAGACTAGTCATAAAGGTTTTGCTTGGCTCAAACACAAAAATAAACACAAAAAACACAACCATAACAGAATTATGATGGTGTGGACGCAAAAAAACAGGAAGAACAAGAAGTAAATTCATTGTGTTGCCTCCCAACAAGCGTTATTGTTTAACGCCCTTAGCTAGGCACAAGGCGATAGAATCACGTATCGTCGTCTTTGGTGCTCAAATCATAGTGGCCCTCATCATGGATTCATAAGGCAATCTTATTTTCTTTCTAGGAAAGTGCTCCATGCCCTTCTTTAAAGGAAATTGAAATCTAATATTCCCTTCCTTCATATCGATGATAGCACCGATAGTCCTTAGGAAAGGTCTACCAAGAATAATAGGGCATGTAGGATTGCAATCAATGTCAAGCACAGTGAAATCCACGGGTACATAGTTCCTATTTGCAATAATAAGAACATCATTGATCCTTCCCATGGGTTTCTTGATAGTAGAATCTGCAAGATGCAAATTAAGAGAACACTCTTCAAACTCATTAAAACCCAGAACATCACATAAAGACTTTGGAATCGCAGAAACACTAGCAAGCAAATCACACAAAGCATTGCATTCATAGTTTTTGATTTTGATTTTGATAGTAGGTTCCCACTCATCATGAAGCTTTCTAGGGATGGAGGCTTCCAATTCAAGTTTCTCTTCAAGAGATTTTATCATAGCTTCGACGATATGATCGGTAAAGGCCTTGTTTTGGCTATAAGCGTGTGGAGAGTTTAGCATGGATTGCATCAAGGAAATGCATTCAATCAAGGAGCAACTATCATAATTGAATTCCTTGAAATCCAAAGTAGTAATTTCATTACTACTCAAAGTTTTAATATCTTCTACTCCACTTTCAATGCTTTTAGCATCAAGATAGATGGACTCCGAATCATTGGGGCGTTTTTCAACCAAAGTGGATTCATATCAAGCCCCATAATCATTAGGTTTGACACAGGAAAACAAAGATTCAATGGGAGTCACACCAAGCAGTTTAAGATCTTCGTGATTCTTATCACGAGAACACGCCTTTTTAAGCCATTCATGTCTAGCACGAATTTGGGCGGTTCTTTCTTTGCTCTCACTCATGGAAACACACATAGCTTTCAAAGTTTCATCCATATTGATCTTGGGAGGAGCACATATAACTTTCAAAGCATCAATATCACTAGACATTCTATCAACGTTCTTAGCCAAATCGTCAATTTTGAGTAGTTTTTCCTCTATGGACGTATTGAATTTTTTTGCGAGTTGATGAACTCTCTGATATTACTCTCTAGATCAGAGGGTAATCTATTGTAATTTCCATGAGTGTTGTTGTAGGAGGTTCCAAAGTTATTAGAGGAGTTACTAGGAAAAGGCCTAGGAACATAGTTTCCTCTAAAAGCATTGTTGTTGCCAAAATTATTCCTACCAACAAAATTAACGTCCAAGCTAGCGTTGCTACTCTCAATCAAGGATGACAAGGGCATATCATTAGGATCTAAAGGAGCACTTCTACTAGCAACCAAATTCATTAACTTATCCATCTTAGCACTCAACGAGTTAATTTCTTCTAGTAGGTGACCTTTCAGTGTGCCACTGAGAGTAGTTCGTCATGATATTGTCTAGGAGTTTGTGGCTTCTCCTAACGTGATTTCCATGAACGTTCCACCTTAGGCAGAGTCCAAGATATTTCTAGAAGCGAAATTCAAGCGAGCGTAGATGATTTGTATAATCATCCAAAGACTCAAGCCATGAGCGGGGCAATATCTAATCATCAATTTCATTCTCTACCAAGATTGTGCAACATGTTTATAATCAAGTTGCTTAAAATTCATGATATCATTACGGAGAGAGATAATCTTAGTAGGCGGAAAATACTTGGATATATAAGCATCTTTGCACTTATCCCAAGAATCGATACTATTTTTGGGCAAAGACGAAAACCAAGTTTTTGCTCGATCTCACAACGAGAAAGGAAAAAAGCTTCAATTTAATCACATCATTATCCACATCTTTCTTCTTTTGCCTATCGCAAAGCTCAATGAAGGTATTGAGATGGGATGCGGCATCTTCACTAGAAAGGACGGAAAATTGCTCTTTCATAACAAGATTCAGCAAAGCGGTATTGATTTCGTATGACTCCGCACTAGTGGAGGGAGCAACCGGAGTACTAATAAAATCATTATTATTAGTATTCGAGAAGTCACAAAGTTTGGTGTTTTCAGTCATGGTGACTTCAGCAAGCAAGCAAGCACACACGCGAACAAAGAGCAAGCGAGAGAAAAAGGCAAACGAAAGATGCAAATCTTTTTGTAAATTTTTGTTTTTCAGAAGTGGGGGAGAGGAAAACGAGAGGCAAAAAAGTAAATGCAAGAGATGAGTTTGCGACACTTACTTGGATGAGTTCTTGACTTGATCCTCCCCGGCAACGGCGCTAGAAATTATTCTGCTACGGCGACAGAGATCTTCTGTCGTCTCTTGAGCTTGCGTTGGTTTTTCCCTTGAAGAGGAAAGGGCGATGCAACACAGGAGCAGTAAGTATTTCCCTCAGTTTGAGAACCAAGGTATCAATCCAGTAGGAGAATCGCGTCAAGTCCAGAGTACCTGCACAAACACAAAAGATCTTGCACCCAACGCTATAAAGGGGTTGTCAATCCCTTCAAGATTGATTGCAAAGTGAGATTTGAAGGCGGAAAGTGCAACGAAAAAAAGATTAAGGCTGAAAATATAATGTGGAGTAGACCTCGGGGCCATAGTGTTCACTAGAGGCTTCTCTCAAAATAGCAAGTATTACGGTGGGTGAACAAATTACTGTCGAGCAATTGATAGAACCCCGCAAAGTCATGACGATATCTAAGGCAATGATCATACATATAGGCATCACGTCCGAGACAAGTAGACCGATACTTTCTGCATCTACTACTATTACTCCACACATCGACCGCTATCCAGCATGCATCTAGTGTATTGAGTTCATGACGAACAGAGTAATGCCTTAAGCAAGATGACATGATGTAGAGGGATAATCTCAAACCAATGATGAAAACCCCATCTGTTTACCCTTGATGGCAACAACACGATACGTGCCTCACTACCCCTTCTGTCACTGGGTGAGATCACCGCATGGTATGAACCCAAAACCAAGCACTTCTCCCATTGCAAGAATCATAGATCTAGTTGGCCAAACAAAACCCACAACTCGAAGAGAAGTACAAGGATATGAAATCATGCATATAAGAGATCAGAAGAAACTCAAATAAGATTCATAGATAATCTAATCATAAATCCACAATTCATCGGATCTCGACAAACACACCGCAAAAGAAGATTACATCGGATAGATCTCCATGAAGATCATGGAGAACTTTGTATTGAAGATCCAAGAGAGAGAAGAAGCCATGTTCCTACTAGCTATGGACCCGTAGGTATATGGTGAACTACTCACGCATAATCGGAGAGGTCATGGTGTTGATGAAGAAGCCCTCCGTATCTGAATCCCCCTCCGGCAGGGCACCAGAACATGCCCCACATGGGATCTTGCGGAGACAGAAGCTTGCGACGGTGGAAAAGTACTTTCGATGATCTCCTGATTTTTTCTGGGATTTAGGGAATATATAGGCGGAAAACCTAGGGCAAGGGAGCCACGGGGAGCTCACAAGCCTACTAGGCCCGCCCCCCTAGCCGGGCCTGGTGGGCTTGTGACCTCCTCCGAGGTCTCCTGCCTTGGTTCTCAAGTCTCCCGCGTGTCTTTTGTTATGGAAAAAATCATTCCGTAGATTTTATTCCGTTTGGACTCCGTTTAAAATTCTCCTCTGAAAAGGGTCAAAAACACGGAAAAAACAGGAACTGGCACTTGACACTGAGTTAATAAGTTAGTCCCAAAAAAGATATAAAAGGCATACAAAACGTCCAAAGTTTGACAACATAATAGCATGAAACCATAAAAAATTATAGATACGTTGGATTCGTATCAGGCTGGCTCGTGGCGGCAGCTGGTGCTCCAGCGCGAGCGGGAGGTGGTGGCAGCCGGCGGCGGCGGGAGGCGCCCGGGGCCGGAGGTGATGGTGGCCGACGGCGGCGGCTGAAGGCGGCCGGGTGCGATGACCTGCGGGATCCGGCGCTGCAGCAGTTTGGAAGGACCTCGAGCATGGGGGAGATCGGGGCTTCTACACCCAGATGGGCCTGGGGAGGGCCTGGCTCGGGCCGACGGGCCTGAAGGAGAGAGGAGGAGGTGGGAGATGACGGCTGGGCACGGATATCGAGGCAAGACTAGGGTTTGCTGTCTATTTAAAGACATGGGGTTAGGGTTAGGGTTTTTAAATCGGATTTCGACCGTACGATCGTGCTCAAACGACCTCGGTAGGACCCTATAGTTGGGTGATTTTTTTAGATAGGCTAGGTTGGGAAAAGAGGGGAAACGAGCAGCCCGATATCGGGGTTTAAATACCGAAAACGTCCGACAGTTGACTGGCTATAGTGCCGCTATAGGTTTGACGGTTCGGGCATCAAACGAGCTCCGATTGCGACGAAATTTGGCAGGTGGTCTACCTGCTTTAAGATAAGACCGCACGCCAAGTTTCGACCTAATCCTAGAATATTTTTGAGACACCTTTAAAAACAATATGCATCGATGTCACGGGCGCGTGCGTGTGTGGTCGGGCTCAAACGTTCAATGACGAACACGAAGAGAACCAGCAACTGATAACGGATGCAAGTTTTGAAAAATGGCGGCAACGGAGTGTCGATGCAATGTGGATGATGTGCATGATGCGATGATGAATGCGACAGACAATCTAATCGCACGACGACAACAGAGTAAAAGGGGAATCTTCTGGAGTGTCCTTCTCGGGCTATCACACCCTTGCAATGAAAGCACTCAGTTTGCGGCTTGGGTCCAGCATTGGTTTCTTCGTGGGAGTGGCAACTGCTTTGCCACTCTTCTAGGAGTTACCCTTCTTACCCTTGTCGTTTTTCTTGAAACTAGTGGTTTTATTGACCATCAACACTTGATGTTCCTTTTGGATTTCTGACTCGGCGACTTTCAGCATCGCAAATAGCTTGGTGACTGATTTATTCATCCCTTGCATGTTGTAGTTCAACACAAAGCCTTTATAGTTAGGTGGCAGTGATTGAAGAACTCTGTCAGTGATTGCCTATGGCGGGAGAACAATTCCCAATTCAGCCAAACGGTTAGAGTACCTAGACATTATGAGTATGTGTTCACTGACAGACCCGTTCTCCTCCATTTTGCAAGCATATAACTTATCATAGGTTTCATACCTCTCGATCTGGGCATTCTTTTCAAAGATAAACTTCAACTCGTAGAACATCTCATATGCTCCATGGCATTCAAAATGTCTTTGAAGTCCGTGTTCTAAGCCATAAAAAATTGCACATTAAACTACTGACTAGTCATCCAGACGCGATTGCCAGATGTTCATATCATCTTGGGAACCAGTTAGGGTGGTGCATCACCTAATGGTGCATCAAGGACATAAGCCTTTTGAGAAACCGTGAGAACAATTATCAGATTTCGGGCCCACTCTACAAAGTTACTTCCGTCATATTTCAGCTTGGCTTTCTCCAGGAATGCACTAAAATTCAAGGGTGCTACTACGCGAGCCATTGAACTACAACATAAATTTGCAAAGATTACTTAGACTATTGATCAAGATAATGAGTTTAGTTAATCATATTACTAATAAACTCCCACTCAAATAACATCCCTCTAGTCATTCGAGTGACACATGATCCAAATTCACCAATGGTACTTCTCCAACATATCTATAATTTTTAATTGTTCCATGCTATTATATTATCTGTTTTGGATGTTTTATATGCATTAATATGCTATTTTATATTATTTTTGGGACCAACATATTAATCTAGAGCCTAGTGCCAGTCCCTGTTCTTCCTTGTTTTTGAGTATTACAAATAAGGAATATTGAACAAAGTCCAAACAAAATAAAATCTTCGGAATAATTTTTCTTGGACCATAGGACACCTGCCAGACTTGGAGAAGGGGGCAGGAGACGTGCCGGGAGATGACAAGCCTGCAGGGCACGCGGTAGTGGGGCCGCGCCCCGGGCTTGTGAGGCCCCAGCTGCTCTCCTAACCCTAATCCTTGGCCTATAAATTCCCAAATATTCCCCCAATACTAGAATGAGCCACAAAAATACTTTTCCGCCGCCGAGAGCCTCTGGTTCCGTGAGATCCAATCTGGGAGCCTTTTTCGGTAATCTGTCAGAGATGGACTTGATCACGGAGGGCATCTACATCAACTCCATTGCCCCTCGGATGATGCTTGAGTAGTTCACCACACACCTACGGGTCCATAGCTAGTAGCTAGATGGCTTCTTCTCTCTCTTTGTTCTTCAATACCATGTTCTCCATGATCTTCATGGAGATCTATCCGATGTAATACTCTTTTGTGGTGTGTTTGTCGAGATCCGATGAATTGTGGGTTTATGTTCAGATTATCTATGAATATTATTTGAATCTTCTCTGAATTCTTATATGCATGATTTCATATCTTTGCAAGTCTCTTCGAGTTATTGGTTTGGTTTGGCCAACTAGATTGATAATTCTTGCAATGGGAGAAGTGCTTAGTTTTGGGTTCAATCTTGCGGTGTCCTCACCCAGTGACAAAGTAGGGATAGCGAGGCACGTATTGCATTATTTCCGTCGAGGATAAAAAGATGGGATTTTCATCATATTGCTTGAGTTTATCCCTCTAAATCATGTCATCTTACCTAATGCGTTACTCTGTTCTTCATTAATTTAATAGTCTAGATGCAGGGAGGATTCGGTCGATGTGTGGAGTAATAGTAGTAGATGCAGAATATTTTTGGTCTACTTGACATGGACGTGATGCCTATATGCATAATCATTCCTTAGATATCTTCATAATTATTCGCTTTTCTATCAATTTTTTGACAGTAATTTGTGCACCCACCGTATTATTTTCCTTCATGAGAGAAGCCTCTAGTGAAACCTATGGCCTCCGGGTCTATTTTCCATATTATATTTTCAGATCTATAAATCAAAAATACCAAAAATATATTCCTGCCATTTATTTACTTTTGTTTTACTTTTCGTTTCCACAATCTTTTATACCTATGGCTATCAGATCTCATCCTTGCAAATAACCGTGAAGGGATTGACAACCCCTTTGTTGCGTTGGGTGCAAGTGTTTGATTGTTTGTGTAGGTGCTAATATTGGGGCCTTGCTTGTTCCTCCTACTAGATTGATACCTTGGTTCTCAACAAACTGAGGGAAATACTTATCTACTTTGCTGCATCACCCTTTCCTCTTCAAGGGAAAACCAACGCAAGCTCAAGAAGTAACAAGAAGGTTTTCTGGCACCGTTGTGGGGGAGGATACATAGAAAGATAAACCTTACTAAGTACCCATCACAAACTCATCTCTTTTATTTACATTATTTGCCTTTTGCCTCTCGTTTTCCTCTCCCCCACTTCACCAATTTACCGTTTTACTCACCTTTTTCTCGCCGGATCTCTTTTTGTTTGCTTGTATTGCCATGTGCCTTCTATTTTCTTGCATCTTAGCTTGCCAAAAATCTATTGATATGGATCCTCATCCACTTGCTAATATTTTCAAAAAGCGAAATTATGATGAAGCAATTGCTAGTGAGTTGAGTGCACTTGATTATCTCTATGAAGTTTTGTTTGAAAATCATGAATCTGAAAATTTTGATGAAGTGCTGAAAGAAGGAATTTATAATGTGATTCATGATAGCTCCTTGATTGAAAAGCATGATTGCAATGATGTTACTATAAATTATATTAATGTCAATTATGTTAATGATATGCAAAACTACAAGCTTGGGGATGATAATTTTCTCATGTCCACTACTCATTGTAATGATCATGATTGGGGTGATGCTTCTTATGATCTTGAAAATTTATTTAATCCTCATGATGAATATGTTATTGATAATTAGCTTTTCAATAATACCGAAAGTGGGTTTGGAAGAGTGTCAACTTTAGGTAAAAAATAATCCCACATATTTGGAGAGTGCTCAATCTTATGATTTTTTTATAAAAGTGGGTTTGGAGAGGTCATGACTTTAGTTAATGTTAATCCCGCTACCTTGGAAGATTGTAAGACCTTTATTCATGTGGATCATGAAAATAGTTCTTCATGTGATAGTTATATTGTTGAATTTATTCATGATGCTACTGAAAATCACTATGAGAGAGGAACATATGCTTTTACATATTGCAATAATATCAAGTTTCTTCTATATGTGATGGAAATTTTGAAGTTATACTTGTTTTGCCTTCCTATGCTAATTGATTCTTGTTCCCATAATTTGTTTGCTCATAAAATCCATATGCATAGGAAGTGGGTTAGACTTAAATACGCTTTTCATGTGATTCATGATGCTCTCTTTATGTTTTAATTATTTACCTTTATGCGAGCATCATTGAAATCATCATGCCTAGCTAGGGGCATACAACGATAGCGCTTGTTGGGAGGCAACCCAATTTTATTTTTATGCTTTTGTTTTTTGCTTCTGTTTTTGAGTGATGCACACATTATTACCTCTGTAATAATCGTGTTTTCTTCTTTTAATTAGCGTTTGAGCCAAGTAAGACCTTTGGGATGGTCTATGGTGTGTGCAAGTTGATTTTGCTTACAAACAGAAACTTTCTCTCTCAGTCCAGGAATTTTGTAAATTCCCCGAAACGTGATTTTGATCTGCATTTTTACACAGGTTGATATACAAATTTCCCACATTGTCCTAATTTTTCAGAATTTTTGAATTTACACAAGTATTCGAAGTTTATAGATTGCTACAGATTATTCTGTTTTTGACAGATTCCGTTTTCTTTGTGTTGTTTGCTTATTTTGATTAATCTATGGGTTGTATCGGGGGGTATGAACCATGGAAAAGTTGGAATACAATAAATATTACACCAACATAAATAAAGAATGAGTTCATAATAGTACCTAAAGTGGTGATTTATTTTTCTTATACTAACGGATCTCATGAGTTTTGTGTTGAGTTTTGTGTTGTGAAGTTTTCACGTTTTGGGTGAAGATTTGATAGACTATAATAAGGAGTGGCAAGAGCCTAAGCTTGGGGATGCCCAATGCATCCCAATCCATATTCAAGGATACCAAAAAGCATAAGCTTGGGGATGCCCAGAAGGCATCCCCTCTTTCCTGTCCAGTCCATCGGTAAATTTACTTGAGGCTATATTTTTATTCACCACATGATATGTGTTTTGCTTGGGGCGTTGATACGTCCCAAACGTATCTATAATTTTTGCTTTTCCCATAATCTTTTGGGTGACATTGTTATATGTTTTGCTACACTTTTATATCATTTTACACATATTTGGACTAACCTACTAACTCAGTGCACCCAGTGCTAGTTTCTGTCTGCTGATATCTATTTTGCAGGGGCTTTTACCCAATTTTCCGAAGCGCAAACAACTCAAAAAAATATATGAAAAATCAGCGAAACAAAAGCTTCCGGATCACCGAAGATGGGCCAAAGGGGGGCCAGGGGCTGCATAGGCGACCTGCTGGCGCGGCCAAGACCTAGGCCCTGCGAGGAGGCCGCCTGGGTGGACCCCACCTCCTCCGGTGCCCTCCTTTGGCCTATACTTAGAGCCCCGAGAGGAAACCCTTCCAGAACTTCTGGAATCGTGAATTTCTCCATCGTTCCGCCGCCGCAGTGCTTCCGAGATCGGGAGCATCAGGAGACCTCTTCCCGGCACCCTGCCGGAGGGAGGATTGACCTCTGGGAGCTTCTCCACCACCATGGATGCTTCCCGGACGTGCCGTGAGTAGTCCTCCTTGGACCATGAGTCCATGACCAGTAGCTATGTGATGTATTCTCTCCAATCTTGTGCTTCAATGGTTAGTCCTTGTGAGCTGCCCTACATGATCAAGGCATCTATGTATTTGTCTTGCTATTACTATGCTCGGTTTGTTGGGATCCGATGGATTATGAGATTATGTTCAGATTGTTATGAGTTATTCCCTTTATATTATGTTCCTTAGTGATCCATGCATGTTTTCCATTGGTATTTATTGCTTTGACCGAGTAGTAGATTGTAACTCCAAGAGGGAGCATTATGCATGATTGTGGGTTCATGCCCCTCGATGTCTAGCTTGAGTGACACAAACATGAGACTAGGGGATGTGCTTGTTGCTACCAGGGAAAAAACAAATGGTGCTTGTGACCACGGTTGCAAGGATTGTTTACCTTACGCATAGTTCGTTAATGTAGTTGTCCGTTGCTTTGAGTTTACACTTTGGGTGGGGCTTGCAACTTAATACCGGAGAGATGTTCTGGATAGATATCTCAAGGTGGATGATTAGTAAGTAGATGCTGATGAATAAGGGTCTACTTGTCTTGGCGTACTGCCTATTACTATTGAACCTCTAACTATCAAGTAGCATAATTAGCATCGCGTGCAATCATAATTCTGGCAATTGCCCAACTGTGATTTGTTTACCCAAGCATAGTTGTTTATCGTCTTTTGGGAGAGATACATCACTAGTGAGCATCATGTGACTCCGGTCCATATCACCATCATTGTTTACACCTCCATCATTTACCGCTTGCATTTACTTTTTCGTTGCAATTACTATTACTTTCCCGCTTGTGTTTTGATCCTTTGCAAACTACAAGGCCGGAGAGATTGACTACCTCCCTGTACTCGTTGGGAGCAAAGTTATTTGTTGTGTGTGCAGGTCCACGTCTTCTGCTAGCGCCAGGGTGGAAGACACCTACTTGTTGAGCCCAGGAGTCCTCCTGGTTCGATAAACCTTACAGTCTCCGTGTAAGGGAAATCTGCTGTTGACTACATCTCCACCTTCCACTTGGGGTAACCAACGAGGGGCGAGAAGTATATCCATCAACTCATACTCATGTGTCTTGTATCATATGGTTCTTTACTTTCTAGTTTGCCACAATCATCCTTTCTGAACACATCTTTTGAGAGAGACACGCTGAATCATGAATTAATTAGAATACTCTATGTGCTTCACTTATATCTTTTGAGCTAGGCAATGTTGCTCTAGTGCTTCACTTATATCTTTTAGAGCACGGCGGTGTTTTATTTTATAGAAATTATTAAGCTCACGTACCTCACTTATATTATTTTGAGAGTCTTTAAACAACAGGGTGATACGTCCCAAACATATCTATAATTTCTTCTTTTTCCATGATCTTTTGGGTGACATTGTTATATGTTTTGCTACACTTTTATATCATTTTACACATATTTGGACTAACCTACTAACTCAGTGCACCCAGTGCAAGTTCCTTTCTGCTGATGTCGATTTTGCAGCGGCTTTTACCCAATTTTCCGAAGCCCAAAAAAATCCAAGAAAAAGATATTAAAAAATCAGCGTAACGGAAGCTTCCAGATCATGGAAGATGGGCCAGAGGGGGGCCAGGGGCCTCCAAGGTGGCCCGTGGGCGCGGCCTGGCCCTAGGTCGCACCAAGAGGCCGCCTGGGTGGGTCCCACCTCCTCCGGTACCCTCTTTCGGGCTATATTTAGTCCTCCGAGAGAAAACCCTTCCATCACATCCAGAATCGCAAATTTCTCTATCGTTCCGCCGCCGCAGGGTTTCCTAGATCGGGAGCTGTTGATGTGCAACTATTCCTGACTTGATGCCTCCACGGCAACGGAGCCAGAAAAGAGCTGCTCCCAATTGCTCAACAATTAGAAATTGTCTTGCAACAGCCCACCAGCGCGTGGGAACGAGGCAGTTTTCGAGGGTAGAGTATTCAACCGAAATTTGTTGGTTCGCACGACGGGAAGTGAAATAATATTCTCAAGTATTAGCAGCTGAATGTGTCAGATTCAACCACACCTGAAAGATACTAATCTTCAAGCAAAGTGTCAACAACAAAGTAGTATGATAACAACGGTGCCAGAAATGATCTGTTGACGGCAGACTATTCCTAACTGTTGTATCAATGGCGCCAAAAAAAGTATTGTAGCAGGTAGCAGCAGTGTAACGAGTAACAGCAGTGGCAAGGAACAGCAGTAGTGACAGCAGTAGCAGGTAGCAACAGTAGCAAGTAACAGTAGTAGCAAGTAGCAGCAGAGCAAAGCAAGTCACAGCAGCAACAAGTAACAGTAGCAGCAACAGTAGTAATAGCAGCAGAGCAAAACAAGTAACATCAGTAGTGGGACAAACTCGTAGGCAATGGGTTGGTAATTTGTCGGATGACATTCATCATGCAACAGTTATAACACGGAGAGATATGTGGCTAGGTCCCATTCGTCAATGTGATGTAGGCATGCATTCCGTGTGTCGTCATACGTGCTTAGGAAAATAACTTGCATGACATCTATTGTCCATCCCTCCCGTGGCAGCAGGGTCCAAAAGGATACTACGGGATATTAAGGTTCTCCTTTTAATAAAGAACCGGACCAACGCATTAGCACTTGGTGAACACGTGAACTCCTCAAACTATGGTCATCGTCGGGAGTGGTTCCGGTTATTGTCACTCTGGGATTGCCGGGTCATAACACATAGTAGGTAACTACAACTTGCAAGATCGGATCTAAAACACACATATATTGGTGACAACATAATAATTTCAGATCTGAAATCATGGCACTCGGGCCCTAGTGACAAGCATTAAGCATGGCAAAGTAGTAGCAACATCAATCTCAGAACATAGTGGATACTAGGGATCAATCCCCGTCAATACTAACTCGATTACATGATAGATCTCATCCTACTCATCACTGCCCAGCGAGCCTATGAATAGATTACTCACGAACGATGAAGAAATTCATGGAATTGGAGAGGGAAGAAGGTTGATGATGACGATGGCGACGATTTCCCCTCTCCGGAGCCCAAAACGGACTCCAGATCTGCCCTCCAGATGAAGAACAGGATGTGGTGGCACCTCCGTATCGCAAACGCGATGAAATCTTCTCTTCTGATTTTTTCTCGGACGAAAGGGAATAAATAGCGCTGGAGTTGGGGGCGACAGAGCCACGTGGGTCCCACAAGCTTGGTTGTCGCGACCTGGGGGGTGGCCGCGGCAACAGGGCTTGTGGCCCACTGGTCCGTCGCCTTCGGTGGATCTTTGCGCACGTATTTTTCATATTTTCCAGAAATATTCTCCGTAAATTTTCCGGACGTTCCAAAACAAGGGCAAAAGAGTTTGGAAAAGTAGATATGATGGAGACGTATCAACTCCCGCAAGCTTAAAACCTTGCTTGTCCTCAAGCAACTCAGTTGAAAAATTGGAAGAGAAAGAAAAACTTTGACAAACTCTGTTTGATCTTGTTGTTGCAACTATGTCTAACTCATAACCATAATTTCAGCAAGATCACAAGTTAACCACATGAGAAAGTGACACAAAGATCTCACGGTAGACTAATATCAATGGCATAATCAGCTAGCGAGCAAATAATAATGAGTTTCAGATACCAACAATTCAATCAAAACAAGCATGAAGCAATATGAATAGGTGGTATCTCGCTAGCTCTTTCTGAGACCGCAAAACATAAATGCACAACACTTTCAAAGATCATGGGCTGACTAAACATTGTAATTCATAGCAACGAAGATCCAGTCATAGTCATACTCAATTGCAATCAAAAGCAAAGCATAAAAATGACCGAGGTGCTCTCTAATTGGTGCTTATATAAGAAGAGGATGACTCAACAGGAAAATAAATAGACATGCCCTTCGTAGAGGGAAGCATTGATTTGCAAAGGTACCAGAGCTCAAGTTTTGAAAACAGAGATAATAATTTTGGGTGGCATGCTTTCATTGCCAACGCAATGACCAAGAGTTCTCAATATATTCCATGCTACACATGCTATAGGCGGTTCCCAAACAGAAAAGTAAAGTTTTAACTCCCCCACCAACAATCAATCACACTCCACGGCTAGCCGAATCCTCGGGTACCGTCCATACTAACATCAATCCGGGGGGAGTCTTGTTTTACAGTTATGTTTTCGATTTAAGCGTGGAATTGGGCATTCCAATTACCGGCCCCTTTCTCGTGAATGACAGTGAATAAACACATGTCGAGGATAACACGCCTAACATGGAAGATACCAATAGCCCCCTGTCACCACATGAGCGGTTCGGGCATGCAAAACAGATTATTTCTTGAAGGTTTAGAGAATGGCACATGCAAATTTACTTGGAACGGCAGGTAGATACCGCAAATAGGTAGGTATGGTGGACTCTCATGGAAAAACTTTTGGGTTTATGGAAATGGATGCACAAGCAGTATTCTGCTTAGTACAAGTGAAGGCTAGCAAAAGACTGGGAAGCGACCAACTAGAGAGTGACAACAGTCATCAAGATGCAATGAGTTTGACTAACATGTTGATTTTGTTTCAACTACATGCATGAAAATGCGCCAAGTCAAGCCACTTGAATCATTCAAAGGAGAATACCATCCTATCATACTACATCATAGTCATCTCAAGATCTATGTTGGCATTCAAGACAAACCATTATAAGCTCCTAGCTAATTAAGCATGGCATCAGAAACTATGATCTCTAAATTTTCATTGCAAACATGGTTCTCTCTCAACAAAGCTGAATCTGGGAAGACAAGCTAGTCATATTTACAAAAACAAAATAGATAGAGTTCATACCATCTTTTCAGTCTCAGTCACTTCATCATATATCATCATTATTGCCTTTCACTTGCACGATCGAACGATGTGAACAATAATAAGAGCTCTCGTGCATTGGACTAAGCTGAATCTCCAGGCAAACACAAAGGAGAAGACAAAGTAATATGTCTCTTTGAAAGCTAAATAGGTATGCATGCAAGAGCCACTAAACATTGTAACCAATATCTTCTACCTTGACCCAAAGAAAAAGAAAACTATTTACACGGGAAAGCTCCCAACAAGCAAAAGAAGAAAGGACTTTTTTTTGGGTTTTCTCAAAAGGACACACAACAAGAAAACAAGAAAACGAAAATAAACTAGCATGGATAATACAGTGGCAAAGTGTAAACACCGGCTAACAAAGTGAAAGCATAAGCAAGAATGTAAGGTCGGTGAGAACATGTACTCCCCCAAGCTTAGGCTTTTGGCCTAGCTTGGTCTACTCCCAAGGCGGGAAATAACCAGCTCCGGGATACTCCGGAGCGGACTGTGGATGCCACTGCTGTGTGAGCTCCTCTGGCTCCCACTGATAAACTGGCGTCTGGTACTCGACTAGCGGCTCAGGCGCGGGCACCTGTGGTTGGGCCAAGCCCCAATATGCGTAGATGTCTGAGGGCATAATAGTGTACATGCCTGCATGAAGATCGAACAAAGAAGGAGCGGGCAAAGTAATAGTCTCTCGAGTACCCTGACTAAATACCAGGTTATAAATCATCCTTCTACTAGCATCTCTATCCAGAAAATCATGGCGAACCATGCTGTCATAATCCAGATATTTCTCAGGAAGAAGCATCTCTTCTTCCTCGCGAAGTCTAATAGGTATCCCAAAGTGCCTAGCTAGACGAGTAGCATAGATACCTCCATAAACGACACCTTTGGAACGGTTTGTGTTCAACCGCTGAGCTACTATAGCACCTAGGCTATAAGTCTTAGTGCTATAAAGGCCGTCGCGCAAAACCGCAAGGTCTGGAGAGCTAAGTGATCCAGCCTCCCCACGGCCAATCAAACATTTTCCCACAAATAATGAGAAGTACCGAAGCACAGGAAAATGTATGCTAGCAATTCTAGCGCGAGACACTCCTCTCTCCTCTCCAACAACAATAGTACCTATGAAATCCTCCAAGTCCCGTGCACGAGGATCATGAATATCCCCAACATAAGGTAATTTGCATACATTGCAAAAATCCTGTAGTGTCATGCACTAGGGGATGTCGTATAACATGAACTCAACCATGGGAGGACTCTTCCTCGGATAAAATTTGAAGCTTTGAACGAAAATATTGGTGAGGAGGAGGTATTGTGAGCACTTATCTTCAACGAACGCGGTAAGACCTGTGTTCTCCACCAAGTAATAAAAGTATTCATAAAGCCCAGCAGTGCGCAAAAATTCATCAGTTGGCCACTCCCACGCTCGAACTTCTATGACTCGAGGAACCACATACTTGGGGTGGTTCTTCTCATCCTCTTTGGGGTTACGGCTTGAACAGCCACTCAAGAACCTCCTCATATTTTCCCTTTTCTAACTCTAAAAAATTCTGAAATTTTTAGAGACTTCGAAAGAGAAGTGAGTAAGGATTAACCCAACTCGTAGCAACTACTCCTACTAGTGCCTAGAGACCGTATCACACGCTAAAACTACTTGGGACCAGCTAAAATCTACATTTCAAGCTCAAGAACAGGGTCACCAAGGTAGCAAGAATACGCGAAGGATAAAGCACTAGAGTACAAACTAATTGGACCAATGGAGGAGTCACTTACCAAGGAATAATTTCCCCAAAACGGTTTGGAGAATGGTGCTTTGAGCAAGGAGATCGAAAATCACAGCCAAATGAGCAAGAACACGGGTTTGAGCTGCGAAACGATTTTTTCTGGTGGTAGAAGAAGAGGATGGGAGTTGGAATGAGTGGAGGGGGTCCCTGTGGGCCCCACAAGGTTGCTTGCCGCGACCAGGGGGGAGGCCGCGGTGACAGGGCTTGTGGCCCACTGGTGTGGCCCCCAGGCTAGCTCTTAGTCCCAGTAATTTTCAAATATTCCAGAAAAAATCATACTAGATTTTCAGGACCATCGGAGAACTTTTATTTTTGGGGTACTTTTTGACCGGACGCTAAAACAGAAAACAGGGAAAACTAAACTAAATCTATCATTTTTCTTCTAAGCAACAGAAAGTGAAAGCTTAAAACAGAGGTATGTGACTTTTTGATTCATCCATTTCATGGTTATCGAAAGAAATCCGTCAATGGGGTTGATCAAATCCTCATGACAAAACTTTCTCGAATCGCAAAAGAGAACGGAGAATTTTCGAATAGCCACTAAGTCACCTCAATGGGGATAAGTATCTCCCCAACAAGCAAATCATACTTCATCTTGACACGAGTAATAGGGCATTCAAAGCTCCCAATAAGAATCGATGAATTTTTTTCGATAGGATTGATGCAATGTACTTGATATCGTTTCTTCGGAAAGTGCACTGTATGCTCATTACCGTTGACATAGAAAGTGACATTGCCTTTGTTGCAATCTATAACAGCCCCTGCAGTGTTTAAAAAGGGTCTTCCGAGGATGACAGCCATATCATCATCCCCGGGAATATCCAAGATAACAAAGTCTGTTAAGATGGTGGTGTTAGCAACCACAACAGGCACATCCTCGCAAATGCCGATAGGGAAAGCAGTTGATTTGTCGGCCATTTGCACAGAAATTTTAGTGGGTGTCAACTTATTCAGTTCAAGTCTACGATAAGGAGAGAGAGGCATAACACTAACACCGGCTCCAAGGTCACATAAGGCAGTTCTTACGTAGTTTCCTTTAATGGAGCAATTTATAGTGGGCACTCCGGGATCACCAAGTTTCTTAGGAGTTCCACCTTTGAAAGTGTAATTGGCAAGCATGGTGGAGATCTCAAGATCTGGTATCTCCCATTTATTAGTCACGATATCTTTCATATACTTGGCCTACAGAGACATTTTTAGCATATCAATTAACCGCATCTGCAGAAAGACGGGTCTTATCATTTCAATAAAGCGCTCAAAATCCTCATCGTCCTTTTTCTTGGATGGCTTAGGAGGAAAGGGCATGGGTCTCTGAACCCATGGCTCCCTTTCTTTACCATGCTTCCTAGCAGTGAAGTCATTCTTATCGTATCTCTTAGGTTGTGGGTTATCAGGATTAACCGTAGGTTCAATCTCCACATCCTTATCATTGCTAGGTTGAGCATTATTATGAACATCGCTGTCCATATTGTCACCAGGTTCATGTTCATCACCAGATTGTGTTTCTGCATCAGACGCAGAAATATCATTTGGTTCTTCAGGTGTGACAGTATTCGGTGAACTGACATGTAGGTTTCCATCATCCTTCTTCTTAGGATGACTGGGTGTATCAACATTAATTCCTTGAGAATCTTGATCAATTCTCTTAGGATAGCCTTCAGGATACAAAGGTTCCTGAGTCATTTTGCCTCCTCTAGTGACGACTTTGACAGAATTGTCATTTAATTCATTGAGCAAGTCATTCTGAGTTTTAAGTACTTGCTCTACCTGAGTAGTAATCATAGAGGCATGTTTACTCAGAAGCTTCAGATCATTGACATTTCTGTCTACACAAGCACTTAAATGACTAAGCATACGAGTACTTTGTTCCAAATGTCTGCTAACATAATCATTGAAACTCTGTTGTTTGGCAACAAAGTTGTCAAATTCATCAAAGCATAGGCTAGCAGGTTTTTCAAAAGGAATATCACTCTCATCAAACCTACGTAGAGAATTTACTTCTACTACCTATATCGGGTTATCGAGACCATGGATCTCTTCGATAGGCGGTATATTTTTGACATCTTTAGATTTAATGCCTTTCTCTCGCATAGATTTCTTGGCTTCTTGCATATCTTCGGGACTGAGGAATAGAATACCTCTTTTCTTAGGAGTTGGCTTAGGAGGTGGTTCGGGAATAGTCCAAGCATTATCGTTGATCAAGATGTTATTCAGTAGGATCTCAGCTTGTTATATAGTTCGTTCCCTAAAAACACAACCGACACAACTATCTAGGTGGTCTCTAGAAGCATCGGTAAGTCCGTTATAAAAGATATCAAGTATCTCGTTCTTCTTAAGAGGGTGATCAGGCAAAGCATTCTCTAGCTAGATAAGCCTCCCCCAAGCTTGTGGGAGACTCTCTTCTTTGAGTTGAGCAAAGTTGTATATTTACTGCAAGGCAGCTTGCTTCTTATGGACAGGGAAATATTTCTTACAGAAGTAATAGACCATATCCTAGGGACTACTCACACATCCAGGGGCAAGAGAAGTGAACCAGGATTTAGCGTCATCCTTTAGAGAGAAAGGAAACATCTTAAGGATATAGTAGTAGCGGATCTTCTCCTCACTAGTGAAAAGGGTGGCTATATCGTGTAGTTTGGTAAGATGGGCTACGACCGTCTCAGACTCATAACCGTGGAAAGGATCAGATTCGACTAGAGAGATTATCTCAGGGTCGACAGAGAATTCATAATCCTTATCGGTGATAAAGATAGGTGAAGTGGCAAACTTCGGGTCTTATTTCATCCTAGCTTTCAGAGATTTTTCCTTCCACTTGAGAAGTAATTTCTCAGCAACGTAGGCACCCTTACACGCAAGAAAATCCTCAGCCATCTCTCCCTCCATAACGTAACCCTCAGGTATATCAGGCAATTCATATCTAGGAGAGCTAGATCTAGCAGGAGCAAAAGCAGGTTCTATCTCAATAGTATCGGCAGTTTCAGAAGCATCACGAGCATTGGCAGTAACTCTAGCAATATGAGCATCAAGGAATACCCCTAGTGGTACATCAGGCAAAGTAGTATCTCTAGCAGTATCAAGCATAGCATCATCAGGCAAAATAGCATCTCTAACATCATCAGGCAAAGCAGTATCAAGCATAGCATCTCTAGCAGTATTAGGCATAGCATCTCTAGCAGTATCAGCCATAGCATCTCTAGCAGTATCAAGCATAGCAGCATCATAAGCATCATCAAGCACATGCGACATATCAAGATTTCTAGCAGGAGGTGGTGTCGCAAACTTACTCATAACTGAAGGTCAATCTAGTGCAGAGCTAGATGGCAATTCCTTACCTCCCCTCGTAGTTGAGGGCAAGACTTTGGTTTTTGGATCTTTCAGATTCTTCATAGTGATCAGCAGATATAAATCCCAAGTGACTCAGAGAATATATCTATCCTTCCCTGGCAACGGCGCCAGAAAAATGTTGTTGATGTGCAACTATTCCTGACTTGATGCCTCCACGGCAACGGAGCCAGAAAAGAGCTGCTCCCAATTGCTCAACAATTAGAAATTATCTTGCAATAGCCCACCAGCGCGTGGGATCGAGGCAGTTTTTGAGGGTAGAGTATTCAACCCAAATTTGTTGGTTCGCACGATGGGAAGTGAAATAATATTCTCAAGTATTAGTAGCTGAATGTGTCAGATTCAACCACACCTGAAATATTAGTATCTGCAAGAAAAGTGTCAATAGCAAAGTAGTATGATAACAACGGTGCCAGAAACAATCTGTTGACGGCAGACTATTCCTAACTGTTGTATCAATGGCGCCAGAAAAAGTACTGTAGCAAGTAGCAGCAGTGTAACGAGTAACAACAGTGGCAAGGAACAACAGTAGTGACAGCGGTAGCAGGTAGCAACAGTAGCAAGTAACAGTAGTAGCAAGTAGCAGCAGATCAAAGCAAGTAACAGCAGCAGCAAGTAACAGTAGCAGCAACAGTAGTAACAGCAGCAGAGCAAAACAAGTAACATCAGCAGTGGGACAAACTCGTAGGCAATGGGTTGGTGATTTGTTGGTTGACATTCATCATGCAACAGTTATAACACGGAGAGATATGTGGCTACCTCCCGTTCGTCAATGTGATGTAGGCATGCATTTCGTGTGTCGTCATACGTGCTTAGGGAAAAGAACTTGCATGACATCTATTGTCCGTCCCTCCGGTGGCAGCGGGGTCCAAAAGGATACTACGGGATATTAAGGTTCTCCTTTTAATAAAGAACCGGACCAACGCATTAGCACTTGGTGAACACATTAACTTCTCAAACTATGGTCATCACCAGGAGTGGTTCCGGTTATTGTCACTCCGGGGTTGCCGGGTCATAACACATAGTAGGTAACTACAACTTGCAAGATCGGATCTAAAACACACATATATGGTGACAACATAATAATTTTAGATCTGAAATCATGGCACTCGGGCCCTAGTGACAAGCATTAAGCATGGCAAAGTAGTAGCAATATCAATCTCAGAACATAGTGGATACTAGGGATCAATCCCCGTCAAAACTAACTCGATTACATGATAGATCTCATCCTACTCATCACCGCCCAATGAGCCTACGAATAGATTACTCACGAACGATGAAGAGCTTTATGGAATTGGAGAGGGAAGAAGGTTGATGATGACGATGGCGATGATTTCCCCTCTCCGGAGCCCAAAACGGACTCGAGATCTGCCCTCCAGATGAAGAACGGGATGTGGCGGCGCCTCCATATCGCTAATGCGATGAAATCTTCTCTTCTGATTTTTTTTGGGACGAAAGGGAATAAATAGCGCTGGAGTTGGGGGCGGCAGAGTCATGTGGGGCCCACAAGCTTGGTTGTCGCGGCCTGGGGGGGTGGCCGCGGCAACAGGGCTTGTGGCCCACTAGCCCGTCCCCTCCGGTGGATCTTTGCGCATGTATTTTTCATATTTTCCAGAAATATTCTCCGTAAATTTTCAGGACGTTCCGAGAACTTTCATTTCTGCACAAAAACAACACCATGGCAATTCTGGTGAAAACAGCGTTAGTCCGGGTTAGTTCCATTCAAATCATGCAAATTAGAGTCCAAAACAAGGGCAAAAGAGTTTGGAAAAGTAGATACGATGGAGACGTATCAGGAGCTTCAGGAGACCTCTTCCCGACACCCTGCCGGAGGGAGGATTGACCTCCAGGAGCTTCTCCATCGCGATGTACGCTTCCCGGACGTGCAGTGAGTAGTCCTCCTTGGACCATGGGTCCATGACTAGTAGCTATGTGATGTCTTCTCTCCAATCTTGTGCTTCAATGGTTAGTCCTTGTGAGTTGCCCTACATGATCAAACCATCTATGTAATTCTCTTGCTATTGCTATGCTCGGTTTATTGGGATCCGATGGATTATGAGATTATGTTCAGATTGTTATGAGTTATATATTTGATTATCCTTTTATATTATGTTCCTTAGTGATTCATGCATGTTCTCCGTTGCTATTTATTGCTTTGGCCGAGTAGTAGATTGTAACTCCAAGAGGGAGCGTTATGCATGATTGTGGGTTCATGCCCCTCGATGTCTAGCTTGAGTGACAAAAACATGAGAATAGGGGATGTGCTGTTGCCACCAGGGAGAAAACAACGGTGCTTGTGACCACGGTTGCAAGGATTGTTTACCTTACACATAGTTCGTTAATGCAGTTGTCCATTGCTTTGTGTTTACACTTTGGGTGGGGCTCGCAACTTAATACCGGCGAGATGTGCTGGATAGATATCTCAAGGTGGATGATTAGTAAGTAGATGCTGATGAATAAACGATCTACTTGTCTTGGCGTACTACCCATTAGTATTGAACCTCTAACTATCAAGTAGCATAATTAGCATTGCGGTGAGTTCATAATTCTGTCAATTGCTGAGCTGTAATTTGTTTACCCAAGCATAGTTGTTTATTGTCTTTTGGGAGAGATACATCACTAGTGAACATCATGTGACTCCGGCCCATATCACCATCATTGTTTACACCTCCATCATTTACCGTTTTCATTTACTTTTCCATTGCAATCACTATTACTTTTCCCTCTTGTGTTTTGATCATTTGCAAACTACAAGGCCGGAGAGATTGACAACCTCTCTGTACTAGTTGGGAGCAAAGTTATTTGTTGTGTGTGGAGGTCCATCTCTTTTGCTAGCGCGAGGGTGGGACACACCTACTTGTTGATCCTAGGAGTCCTACTGGTTCGATAAACCTTACAGTTTCTGTGTGAGGGAAAACTTGCTGCTGACTACATCTCAACCTTCCACTTGGGGTAACCAACAAGGTGTGAGAAGTATATACATCATCTCGTCATCACATGGTAATTGGTTTAGGTTATGAACTTAGTTCTAATATAATGGGCATCCAAGAGGGATATAATAAAAAGTTTCATATTAAGTGCATTGAATATGATGAGAAGTTTGATTCTTTGCATATAGTTTTGAGATATGAAGATGGTAATATGAGAGTCATGCTAGTATTCACGTATGATGAACCGTTGTGTGATGAAAAAGTGAGAGCATGATTTGTTTAATGATTGTCGACCTTTGTGTGGAGGTCGGGATCGCGCTATGGTTAACTCCTACCAACCCTTCTCCTAGGAGCATGCATCTAATACTTTGCTTCGATTACTAATACGCTTTTACAATAAGTATGTGAGTTCTTTATGACTAATGTTGAGTTCATGGATTATACGCACTCTCACCCTTCCACCTTTGCTAGCCTCTCTAGTACTGCGCAACTTTCGCGGGTACATTAAACCCACCTTGCTTAGAACAGCCACCATATACTTTCCTCAAAACAGCCACCATACCTACCTATTATAGCATCTTCATATCCATTCTGAGATATATTGCCATGCAACACCACCGTCCCATTTTTTATGCCACACACCATCATTGTCATATTGCTTTGCATGATCGTAAGATAGCTAGCATGATGTTTTCATGGCTTGTCCATTTTTTATGTCATTTCTATGCTAGATCATTGCACATCCCAGTACACCATCTAGGGCATTCATATAGAGTCATATTTTGTTCTAGATATCAAGTTGTACTCTTTGAGTTGTAAGTAAATAAAAGTGTGATGATCTGCATTGTTAGAGCTTTGTCCCGTGTGAGAAAAGGAGGGTGGAAGCTATGATTCCCTCACAAGTTGGGGTGAGTCTCCGGACTTTACAAAATATAAAAGAGGCCAGCAAAGCCCACAAAAAAAATAAAAGAGGCCAAAGATGCCCACCAAAAAAATAGAGAAAGAGATAAGGGACAATGCTACTATCTTTTCCACACTTGTGCTTCAAACTAGCACCATGGTCTTCATAGGGAGTCTCCTATTTTTCACTTCCACATAACTAGTGGAATTTCTTCTTTTGCATGACCACTTAGTTTTATTTTTGAGTATTCATACACTTATGTTGATATCTACTGACTCACATTGATATATATTGATGGGCATCTCCATAGCCCGTTGATACACCTAGTTGATGTGAGACTATCTTTTCTTTCTTTTTGCAACCTCCACCATATTCTATTTCACGTATAGTGCTATATGTCCATGGCTCACACTCATGTATTGCGTGAGAGTTGAAAAGGTTTGAGAACATTTTGATACTTTGTGTGGGGAAGATGGAGCATAGCAAGACCATATCATTTTGTAGGGATAACTTTCTAAGACCATGTTATTTCGAAAGGAAGAAAATGCCTTGTTAGTATGCTTGAAGTATTATTGTTTTATGTCAATATTATACTTTTGTTTTGAATCTTATGGATTTGAATATTCGTGCCATAATAAATAATATTACATGGATAAATATGTTAGGTAGCATTCCTCATCAAAAATTCGGTTTTATCATTTACCTACTCGGGGACGAGCAGGAATTATGCTTGGGGATACTTGATACGTCTCCAACGTATCTATAATTTTTATTGTTCCATGCTATTATATTATCTGTTTTGGATGTTTTATATGCATTAATATTCTATTTTGTATTATTTTTGGGACTAACCTATTAATCTAGAGCCTAGTGCCAGTTTCTGTTTTTTCCACTTTTTTGAGTATTGCAGATAAGGAATATTAAATGGAGTGCAAACGGAATAAAATGTCCTGAATAATTTTCTTGGACGAGAAGACACCTACCACACTTGGAGAAGGGGACAGGAGACCTGTTGGGAGGCGACAAGCCTGCAGGGTGTGCCCTAGGGGGGCGCCCCTAGCTTGTGGCCCCCCTACAGCTCTCCTACCATAATCCTTGGCCTATAAATTCCCAAATATTCCCCCAATACCAGAATGAGCCATGAAAATACTTTTTCGCCGTTGGGAGCCTCTGTCCTGTGAGATCCAATCTAGGAGCCTTTTCCGGGAATATGTCGGAGAAGAAATTGTTCACGGAGGGCATCTACATCAACAACATTGCCCCTCCAATGATGCATGAGTAGTTCACCACAGACCTACGAGTCCATAGCTACTAGCTAGATGGCTTCTTCTCTCTCTTTGTTCTTCAATTCCATGTTCTCCATGATCTTCATGGAGATCTATCTAATGTAATACTCTTTTGCCGTGTGTTTGTCGAGATTCGATGAAATGTGGGTTTATGTTCAGATTATCTATGAATATTATTTGAATCTTCTCTGAATTCTTATATGCATGATTTCATATCTTTGCAAGTCTCCTCAAGTTATTGGTTTGGTTTGGCCAACTAGATTGGTAATTCTTGCAATGGGAGAAGTGCTTAGTTTTGGGTTCAATCTTGCGGTGTCCTCATCCACTCACAAAGTAGGGGTAGCGAGGCACATATTGCATTGTTGCCATCGAGGATAAAAAGATGGGGTTTTCATCATATTGCTTGAGTTTATCCCTCTACGCCATGTCATCTTACCTAATGCGTTACTCTGTTCTTCATTAACTTAATAGTCTAGATGCAGGCAGGAGTCGGTCGATGTGTGGAGTAATAGTAGTAGATGCAGAATCGTTTCGGTCTACTTGACACAGACGTGGTGCCTATGTGCATAATCATTGACTTAGATATCTTCATAATTATTCGCTTTTCTATCAATTTTTCGACAGTAATTTGTTCACCCATCGTATTATTTTCCTTCATGAGAGAAGTCGCTAGTGAAACTTATGGCCCTCGGTGTTGGGAAATGTAGCATGGGAAAGAAAAAAAATTCCTACACACACGCAATACCTATCCATGGTGATGATCATCTACGAGAGGGGAGAGTGAATCTACATACCCTTGTCGATACCTAAGCGGAAGCGTATATAACACGGTTGATGTAGTGGAACATCTTCGCGATCCAAATCGCAGCCCATCCCGCGATCTCATCACGATCCATCCTGATCTAGTATCGAACGGATGACACTTCCACGTTCAGCGCACGTACAGCTCGATGACGATCCCCGCCTTCTTGATCCAGCAAGAGGGTGGAGAGGTAGATGGGTTCTCCAGCACGACGACGTGGTGGTGGTGGTGGTGAACGAATCTAGCAGGGCTTCACCTAAGCACCGCCGAACTAGACTAGAGGAGAAACAGATCTAGAGAGAAGTAGAGGGAGCACGTGCAATTAGGGTTAGCCCTCACCTCTAAAACCTCTAGTATATATAGGAGGGAGGGAGGGGAGGAGGCAGCCTCAAAGCCTCAAGGTTTGGCCGAAATTAGAGGTGGAGGAGTCATACTTGAATCCTACTAGGAGTAGGATTCCTCCTCTCCACTTGGAAACCCTTTCCACCTTTTCCACTTGTGGGTTTCTTTCCTTCCCACCTCCAATCCGCCTTGGGCTTTAGTGGAGGCTTCGGTGAGCCCACTAAGGGCTGGTCCATGTACTCCCACAGCCCATGAGACCCTCTGGGGTGGGTGTGCCCACCTGGTGGACCCCCAGAACCCATTCGTCACTCCCGGTACAGTGCCAGAAATGCCCGAAACTCTTCCGGAGTTCGAAACCCACTTTCCTATATATCAATCTTTACCTCGAGACCATTCTGGAGCTCCTCATGATGTCCGAGATATCATCCGGGAATCCGAACAACTTTCGGTTACCAAATACACATAACTCAATAATACCGAAACGTCACCGAACCTTAAGTGTGCACACCCTGCGGTTTCGAGAACTATGCAGACATGACCTGAGAGACTCCCGAGTCAATAACCAATAGCGGGACCTAGATATCCATATTTCCTCCTACATATTCTATAAAGATCTCTATCGGTTGAACCTCTATGTCAAGGATTCATTTAATCCCGTATGCTGTTCCCTTTGTCCTTCGGTATGTTACTTGCCCGAGATTCGATCGTCGGTATCTCCATACCCAGTTCAATATCGTTACCGGCAAGTCTCTTTACTCATTTCATAATACAAGATCCCATAACTAACTCCTTAGTCACATTGCTTGCAAGGCTTGTTGTGATGTTGTATTACCGAGTGGGCCTCGAGATACCTCTCTGTCACACGGAGTGACAAATCCCAGTCTTGATCCATGCCAACCCAATAGACACCTTTGGATATACATGTAGAGCACCTTTATAGTCACCCAGTAACGTTGCGACGGTTGATACACACAAGGTATTCATCCGGTGTACGGTAGTTGCATGATCTCATGGTCATAGGAACAGATACATTGACATGCAGAAAACAGTAGCAATAAACTGACACAATCATATGCTACGTTTATAGTTTTGGTCTTGTCCATCACATCATTCTCCTAGTGATGTGATCCCGTTATCAAGTGACAACACTTGCCTATGGCCAGGAAACCTTGACCATCTTTGATCAACGAGCTACTCAACTAGAGGCTCACTAGGGACAGTGTGTTGTCTATGTATCCACACATGTATTTGAGTTTCCAATCAATACAATTCTAGCATGGATAATAAACGATTATCATGAACAAGGAAATATAATAATAACCAATTTGTTATTACCTCTAGGGCATATTTCCAACACCCGGGTCTATTCTCCATATAATATTTTCAGATCTATAAACCAAAAATACCTAAAATATATTGTTGCATGCCATTTATTTACTTTTGTTATACTTTTAGTTTCCGCATTATTTTATACCTATATCTATCAGATCTCATCCTTGCAAATAACTATGAAGGGATTGACAACCCCTAAGTTGCGTTGGGTGCAAGTGTTTGATTGTTTGTGTAGGTGCTAATATTGGGACCTTGCTTGTTCCTCCTACTGGATTGATACCTAGGTTCTCAACAAACTGAGGGAAATACTTATCTACTTTGCTGCATCACCCTTTCCTCTTCGAGGGAAAACCAACGCAAGATCAAGGAGTAGCAACCAACTCAAGTTCGATCATCACGTGAGATGAGTTGGCTTCAATGGTGAACATATCTATGTTGATCATATCTACTATATGACTCATTTTTGACCTTTCGGTCTCTTGTGTTCCAAGGCCATGTTTGTACATGCTAGGCTCGTCAATTTTAACCCAAGTCTTCCGTGTGTGCAAAACTATCTTGCACCCATTGTATGTGAACGTAGAGTCTATCACAACCGATCATCATGTGGTGTCTCAAAATGACGAACTTTCGCAACGATGCACACTCGGGGAGAACACAATTTTATCTTGAAATTTTAGTGAGGGATCACCTTATAATTATACCATTGTCCTAAGCAAAATAAGGTGCATAAAAATGATTAACATCACATGCAAATCATAAGTGACACGATATGGCCATGATCTTGTGCTTTTGATCTCCATCTCCAAAGCACCGGTATGATCTCCATCGTCACCGGCACAACACCATGATCTCCACCATCATGATCTCCATCATTATGCTGCCATCGAGGTTGTCGCGCCAAGTATGCTTGTACTATTAAAGTTATTGAACTAGCGATAAAGTAAAGCATCACCACGCGCCAAAATAAATTAAAAACAACCCTATGGATCCTCCTGGTTGCTGTAGCATCGACATGAAGTCGATATTTAACTATTACAACATTATCATTTCATACATCAAATATATAACATCATGTACTTGGCCATATCATATCACATCATACCCTGCAAAAACAAGTTAGAAGTCCTCTAATTTGTTGTTGCATGTTTTACGTGGCTGCTATGGGTATCTAGCAAGAACGACTTTTACCTACAAAAAACCACAAGGTGATATACAAGTTGCTATTTAACCTTCTCCAAGGACCACCTCTATCAAATCCGATTCAACTAGAGTAGGAGAAACTGACACCCGCGAGCCATCTTTATGCAACAAGTTGCATGGCAGTTTATGGAACCGATCACTCGTACGCGGACGAGTAAGGTTGGTTCGGGCCACTTCATCCAACAATACCGCTTAATCAAGAAAATACTAAGGAGGGAAGCAATATGAATATCAATGCCCACAAACTCATTTGTGTTTTACTCGAGATGTCATCTACGCATAGACCTAGCTCTGATACCACTTTTGGGGAACGTTGCATGGGAAACAAAAAAATTCTTACACACACATAAGATCTATCCATGGTAATGACCATCTACGAGAGGAGAGATCGGATCTACATACCCTTGTAGATTGCTAAGCGGGAAGCGTTAAGAAACACGGTTGATGTAGTCGAACATTTTCGCAATCCAAATCGCAAGCCGTCTCGCGATCCAATCATGATCTACTGCCGGACGGACAACACACATGCAGCTCGATGACGATCTCTGCCTTTTTGATCCAGCAAGAGGGGCGAAGAAGTAGAGGAATTCTCTCACAACATGACGGCCTGGCGGCGATGTTGGAGAAGTTGATCCGTCAGGGCTACGCCATGCGCAACCGAATCAACCTACGGGGCGTGACAAACCAGTGGAGGGAGTGGGGCTGCGTCGTGGCTTGTGGTGCGGCTAGCCTCTCTCCTCTCCACTATACATAGGTGGGAGGGAGGGGTGGCGCCCTAGGGAAAAACCCCTAGGGTTGGCCGGCGGCGCACAAGGGGGGGAGTCCTCCTACAATTTGGTTTGGTGGAGGAGGAGTCATCCTCCTAGTGGGTTTGCTCCCCCACCTCTCTATTTCGGCCGAATAGGCCCATGAGTCCGGCCGCCCAGCCCACTATTGGAAATATGCCATAGAGGCAATAATAAAATAGTTATTATTATATTTCCTTGTTTGAGATAATCGTTTATTATCCATGCTAGAATTGTATTGAATGCAAACTCACATACATGTGTGGATACATAGACAACACACTGTCCCTAGTAAGCCTCTGTTGGACTAGCTTGTTGATCAAAGATGGTCAAGGTTTCCTGACCATAGACAAGAGTTGTAACTTGATAACGATATCACATCATTAGGAGAATGATGTGATGGACAAGATCCAATCTATGAACATCGCATGTGATCGTGTCTTTTTATTGCTACTATTTTTCTGCATGTCAAGTATATGTTCCTATGACCATGAGATCATGTAACCCACTCACACCGGAAGAATACCTTGTGTGTATCAAACGTCGCAACGTAACTGGGTGACTATAAAGGTACTCTACATGTATCTCTGAAGGTGGCTGTTGAGTTAGCATGCATCAAGACTGGGATTTGTCACTCCGTGTGAGGGAGAGGTATCTCGGGGCCCACTTGGTAATACAACATCACAACAAGCCTTCCAAGCAATGTGACTAAAGAGTTAGCCACGAGATTTTGTATTACGGAATGAGTAAAGAGACTTGTCGGTAACGAGATTGAACTAGGTATAGAGATACCGACGATCAAATATCAGGCAAGTAACATACCGAAGGACAAAGGGAAAAAAGGGGTTAACTAAATCCTTGAGATAGAGGTTCAGCCGATAAAGATCTACGTAGAATATGTAGGAGCCAATATGGACATCCAGGTCCCGCTATTGGTTATTGACCGGAGAGTGCCTCAGTCATGTCTACATAGTTATCGAACCCGCAGGGTGTGCACACTTAAGGTTCGGTGACGTTTCGGTATAGTTGAATTATGTATGCGGGTGACTGAATGTTGTTCGGATCCCGGATGAGATCCTAGATGTCACGAGGAATCTTGGAATGGTCGGAGACGAAGATTGATATATAGGAAAGGTACATTCGGGTGCCAGAAAGATTTCGGGCATTTGCGAGAAAGTACCCGGAGTGACGAATGGGTTCCGGAGGTTCATCGGGAGGGGTCACCCACCCGGAAGGGGACCAAATAGCCTTGAGGTGGTGCATCAGCCCTTGGTTGGCTAGGCATCCAGCCCCATGGGCCGATTTGGACGAATAGGAAGAGAGGGGAGGAATCCCACTAGGAGGAGGACTCCTCCTCCACCAAACCGAATTGGAGGAGTGTCGTGGTTTTTTCACGGCAGATGTCCTCGTGAAAGGACTTAGTACTGGAGCCATCGCACCTTGGTGGCGACTCAAAGGGGTTAAGCGCGAGAGACACGGCGATTTACCCAGGTTCGGCCCCTCTGAGGAGGTAATAGCCTACGTCCTGCTTTGGTGTGTATTGATATGGATTCGATTACAAGGAAGGCGTAACTCGCCTAAACCTAGCACTCGATGATTTCTAACCCGTCCTTTGTGCCCCAGGACCTCGCCTTTATATACAGGTCAACTCCCTAGGGTTTGCAAGGATTCCTTCCTTCTTACAACTCGTGACCATTGTGATCTCTAAATCGCCATCTTCCAAAGCTGGGAGACCCGCCAAGATCCATACTCGTCATGCGACCTTGATTCGACCAAAATGTGGCCCAACTAAACACTAGGATGAGTCGCCCAATGGATAACCCGGACCAACTAGGGCGGGTCATCCACAGGTTACATCCCCAACATTAGGCCCCAAAATTGACTTGAACCTTTCTTCTTCACGCCAATACCTCTGCTCCATTGAAGGCGATTCATCCCCTATTTTTCTTCATCTGTCAAAAAAACTGCACACCCGCCATCGCCTTTGGGTACTGACAATCCCTTAAGTCGCCAGATCATTACTAACTGGCCCTTTCTTATTCCTCTTTTTTCGGGAAGACCGCCACAACTCCAACGGATCTTTAGCGCATTGTTATCCCGAAATTTTCGGCGCACATTTATAGCGAATCTTTTATCCCCCGGCGGTTCCCGCTCATGGCGCCTCGATTCCAGCACTTGCCTTGATAAATAGGCCGGGGGGGACAGAACTGGCGTTTCCCACCTACCAGTCCTGTCACCTTCCTCCCCACCGGCGCAGCGAGAAAAACGCATCGCCCCGAGGGATCCACCGCCGACCGTGTTTTCGGCCTTCATGTGAGGAGCTTCGGCATCGCCTGTGGGCTTTCCCCGTTGTCCATTCTCGTGCTGCAACCTACACATCGGCCATCGTCATCGTCGACTGCATCGCCGTCGGACACCTCGCCATTCACCACGAACTTCGCCGCCGCCGGAAACCTCTTCGCTCGACGGGACACCCGTGCTTTTCCGGCAAACCCCATCACCGTCGGCTCTTCTCACCCGATAATATCAGGTTAGGCTACCACCTATCTTTAGGAGTAGTTTTACTTTCCGCTTGAACTTCCGCCATTGCCGTGTTCTTGAAGCTCCTTGTGCACAGACGTTATCTGCTCTGAATCGATTAGCACGAGTGTCGATAGGATAGCTAATGTTCCGAATACTTTTACTGATCCGCTGTACTCGCGAATCTTTGAAAATAATGTTTTCACCAAACGATGGGCATCATCTGATAATAAACTGTCGCGACCAGTCATTTTCTCTAGGTTTTCGCGTTTGTCCGGTAGATCCATTCCTTGTTTTACTGTTTGCAAAAAGTTGTTTATAGTCTTCATCTCCTGGTACTTCAAATGAAACGCCTTTACCATCTTCAGAACGTAACCCTTGGGAATAGCCCCACTTCCATAAGTTGCCATAGCGACCCAACTCGGTCCTTAGATCTAGCGGGTCAAAACCCTTCCTTAATCAAAGTATTTGGCGGGTTTGAATGAACCGATTTCATCCCATACAGTAGGTGTCCAAGGCATGTAATATTATACTTTACTTATTTGTAGCATGGGTGCCGTCTTCAAGAGTGACTGGCTTCCTACCAAGGTCGACGACTCCATTTTAGCCGATTATGTGAAAACGGGCAGTTTGGATCCTCAGGATGTTATTGGCTGGCGCACCGGGTTTGTAGAAGATCTCCCTAACCCCAAAGAAGGGGAGATAATTATCTTTGTCGAACACCTGGAGCGAGGTTTTAAGCCGCCCGGATCAAAGTTTCTTAGGGACGCCTTAACTTTCATGAACGTCCGTCTCCAGGATCTGGGACCCAATTCCATAAGTAATTTGTGCCAATTCCAAGTTCTCTATGAGGCTTATCTGCGGATCGAGCCTTCTGTCCCCTTATTCTAGCACTTCTTCCATCTGAATCGCCAAACAGAATTCCATAACGGCCCCAGCTTGGAACTTGGTGGTGTCAATGTCCAGCGCCGCAGGGACAGCCCATTTCCCTCACTCACCATGCCTAGCCATCCCAAAGGCTGGGGCGAGTCTTGGTTTTACTGTCAAGAGACGTCTCCTGCTGGTGAGAACAAGCTTCTGGGTTATAGGCCAACTCGCCTTCCGACCAACTTCAAGCTTCCAGACAAGCTTACCGAGGAGGAAGAATCGGAATTCATCCCAATACTATCTGAATTAAGATCTTTGACGAACAACGGTCTTACCGGGGTCGACCTAATCCGCTGTTGGGTTGAATGGCGTATACTCCTTCTGAGCCGCCGGGATGGTCTGATGTGTGATTTTGATGGCACCCTGGATCATCCTCAATGCTATTTCCGCACAGCTTTAACGGAAAAGGATATTGTGACCATTATCAAAAAGCTGACTGGCGAGCCTGCGGGAAAATGCGGCCAAATCGGCCTTAAGCCTTTCTGCAAAATTAACCCGGCGCCCAAGGTAAACAAACCTAACCCGCCTTTGGTCTTTATTCTTTATGCTTCATTTGTATTGTGGTTTCGTAATATATGCCATTTCAGAAAGGCGATAAGTTCTGGTCCAGGCGGCCCAAAAAGCAAGCCGTGAAAAATGTCAAGCCGCCCTCAAAGAAAACCAAGGGTAAGGGCAAATCTGCTGCAACCGAACCATCCGAAGTTGACGAATCGCAAGTTGGCGATGCACTTTCGGAGGTAAAAATTCGTTCTCTTTTCACTCGCCACCTATTACTATTAGCTTTTGTATTTATATCTCTCCCTTCCCTTGAAATAGAATGAAGATAACGAAAGCAAAGAGGACTCTGTTGAGGTAATTTCTGTTTCCTCGGATTCATCTCCTTTTCCACCTAAGCCGGCCAGGCGAATTTGTGGGAAAGTTCCCTTCTCACATCCAAATGCTTATTTGGACCCAAACTTCCTACTGAAGAAAGCACAACACGCCTCAAACCGGAAAACACGAAGTCACTCTGGCGATCTGGTATCTGGCTTACCAGCAACGAACAAAAGAAAGCCAAGCGAGGTACTTTTATGAGTAACCATTATTCATGCTTCTTTGGATCACATTTGTAACCCGCTTGTATTATTGACGTATAATTCTTGCAGAACTCTCCTCCCACTTCCGGCGACTCAGTGATGTCAACACTTCCACCAATGATTCGAGTACCGGGGTAAGTCTTTTGATAACCTTGCCTCGCCTTTTGAGAATAACGATCTTTTCAATTCCTCAACGTGCTTATTCCCTTTTGTCAGGGCACAAGCCAAGAAGAGAAAAACCAGTGGATCAACTCCTGATGCAACTTCAGAACCCACGAAAGAATCAACTCCGACTCAAGACAATCTGGATCAGACTGAGCCTGCGATTCAAGTGGATCTTCCTGAGTCGCCGAAGGAAACAATGGATGCCTCTAAGTCGCCGAACCCATTGATGACAACAGAAGACCCAGATGCTGTAGTTATTACTGGCTCTGGCTTTTCTAAGCCGGCGGCGACAGTTTTGTCCAAACATGTAGCATCCTCCTCTCAGGCCATTCCCGAGTCTGGGCTCTCCAAGGCGAAACTTTCCGACTATGCAAATTTGGAGTTTAAGGAACTCTGCTCTGGCTTTGCAAGTCGCCTGGAGGCGAGCTATGAGATGGAGAAAAACCTGCTGAAGATGTTAAACAACAAACATGAGGTAAATTTTGTTATACTTATATTATTTCCATTAACCCCCAAGGGCTGGGTCATCAGTAAAAAGATGAGCCGGGTCTCGATTTTTGTATAATTTCACCTAAAAAAATTATACATTAGCCCCCAAGTGTTAGGGATATTGCTTTGCAGTAATTCTGAGACTTGCCCTTATTTTAAACTTTCAATAGGAACACCTTGCTCAGACCGAATCGGCGCTGGGCGATTTAAGGAAAAACTTAGCTGGACAACAAGACGCCCGAGCTAAGTCGGAGGAAAAATGTTAATTGGCCTTGACCGAACTGGTAAAACTCAAGGCCGAGTTGAAAGAAGCTCAGGCTGAACAAAATGCCGCCTTGAAGAGGGCAGAGAAAGCTGAAGCTAGGCTGGCCACTGTACAACAGGAATTGTCTGGCTTAAAGCGTCATATCTCCAACATGACGCAAGCCGTCTTTGGTAAGCTTTACTTAAACCTTTGATCTCCTCCTCTTTTTTTTGTTTTACTTATGTTAAGTCGCTAATCATCATGATTCAGGTCCAAGAGCCGCCAACCTTCAAGAAGACTGTGTGTTGATGCTGAAGGCGATTTACACGTTGACAGTGCAATTATACACAGGCAGTGTCTTGACAGTTAAAGCTGTGATGGGTGCCAAAGAACCTATCACTTCCATCAAGAAGGTACTTGGCTGCTTATCCACACTTCCCCCTCAGATTGGCGAGTTAACTCCGTCAGCCACCCGGAGAGGTATTCTGACTGCCCTGAGTCGCTGTTTGGCATATGCCCCACAAATCAACGTAGAAGAAGTAGCCGCAGGCTTTCCTCAGCACAAGGACGATGGGTCCGAATTTGTTGAAGAGGACTATCAGCGAGTCGTCAAGGACTCTCGGCTGGCTGCGACTCAACTTGCCGCAAGCCTTGACTTAACAAAATACCAGGCGGCTTATGATAGCAGAAACAAGAAGGTCAGCCCGCCAACCTTCGTGACGACCAGTCTAACTCCTCGGCGACCCAAGAATCCTTTTGACTTGGAAGCAGACCTGGCATCAATTCTGACTGATGAAGATGACTTTGCTGCTTTGGCCAAGTGCAATTGGGTATTGGGCGACTTGCAAATCGAAGTCGGCCAGAGCTCACATCAGGATGATCCCGAGGCGCCAGCAAAGTAAATTTTATTGAGTTTGGCCTGAGAGCCATGTAATAGGTCCCTTTTCCATAAGTCAGTACTGTTTTTGATGATACCTCTTGCAAGAACCTTTATATCACCCTTAAGGCGATTTGAAATATTTGACCCGCCTTTTATAAGAGTCTTTTATAGCGCTTAATTCGCCATGGATAAAACAATTCTTATCACCCTCCTGTCTTAAGCCTTGAGAATAGCATATGTGAAAACAAACAAACTATAGATATTTTCAACAAGCATCAGAAAGAAAAGGCTTAAAACCTTCAAGGCTATGCCACAACAAAAAATAGCAATAGTAATTTCATCGGCTCATAAGGTCGGAACAGGGGGAGGCGAGTCAAATAGCTCGTGACCCCACCCTAAATGCAAGTTTCGTCGGCTCATAAGGTCGCGACAGGGGGAGGCGAGTCAGAAAGCTCGTGCACCCAACCTAAATGCAGGTTTCGTCGGCTCATAAGGTCGCGACAGGGGGAGGCGAGTGAGAAAGCTCGTGCACCCACCCTAAATGCAGGTTTCGTCGGCTCATAAGGTCGCGACAGGGGGGAGGCGAGTCAGAAAGCTCGTGCACCCACCCTAAATGCAGGTTTCGTCGGCTCATAAGGTCGCGACAGGGGAGGCGAGTCAGAAAGCTCGTGCACCCACCCTAAATGCAGGTTTCGTCGGCTCATAAGGTCGCGACAGGGGGAGGCGAGTCAGAAAGCTCGTGCACCCACCCTAAATGCAGGTTTCGTCGGCTCATAAGGTCGCGACAGGGGGGAGGCGAGTCAGAAAGCTCGTGCACCCACCCTAAATGCAGGTTTCGTCGGCTCATAAGGTCGCGACAGGGGAAGGCGAGTCAGAAAGCTCGTGCACCCACCCTAAATGCAGGTTTCGTCGGCTCATAAGGTCGCGACAGGGGGAGGCGAGTCAGAAAGCTCGTGCACCCACCCTAAATGCAGATTCTGTCGACTCATACGGCCGCAACAGGATGACACAATTTGCATTTTAATAGAGAAGCCCCCAAGTCGGGGAATATTTTATTACTTCATAATGAAACTGAAAAACTTACATAGTGTAAAGCTTAAGAGCTTAAGTGTAGTAAGGCCGCAAATGGGCAATATTCCAGGGGCGAGTTGACTCAGCCTCCGTGGTCGATCGATTAGGCCGAAGATCCACCAAATAGTAAGAGCCATTGCGGAGGTTCTTGCTGACGACGAACGGCCCTTCCCAAGGGGGTGACAACTTGTGCATGCCTGCTCGATCTTGTATTAGACGAAGCACTAAGTCGCCTTCCTGAAAGGTCCGACTCTTAACCCGGCGACTATGATAACGCCGCAGATCTTGCTGGTAGATAGCCGAACGGGCCGCAGCCAGGTCACGCGCCTCCTCCAAGGCATCCAAAGAATCTTGACGCGCCAGCTCATTATCTTGCTCCACATATGCGGCGACTCTAAGGGAGTCATGCCTTATGTCCGTAGGAAGAACAGCCTCTGCTCCATAGACCCAAAAAAAAGGGGTGAATCCCGTGGACCGGTTCGGGGTGGTCCGAATACTCCACAGTACCGAAGGTAACTCTTCAACCCAACACCTTGGAGTCCTTTCCAGGGGAACCATGAGTCGGGGCTTGATCCCTAGCAAGACCTCCTGATTCGCTCGTTCTGCTTGCCCGTTAGATTGCGGGTGAGCGACCGCAGAAATATCAAGTCGAATATCTTCTCGACGACAAAAATCCTGCATCGCCCCTTGGGACAAGTTAGTACCATTATCAGTAATAATACTGTGCGGATATCCAAACCGGAAAATCAGCTTCTTCAAAAATTTGACCGCTATCTCCGCATCGCAAGCTCCAACAGGTTCCGCCTCAACCCACTTGGTGAATTTATCAACCGCCACCAATAGGTGGGTCTTCTTGTTGGAGGACATTTTAAAGGGACCAACCATGTCCAGCCCCTAGACTGCAAAAGGCCAAGTAATGGGAATCATTCTCAATTCTTGAGCCGGCACATGAGCCTGCCTCCCATAACGTTGGCATCCTTCGCACCGACGAACTATGTCTTCTGCATCTGCATGAGCCGTCAGCCAAAAGAAACCATGACGAAAAGCCTTTGATACCAAAGAACGTGACCCGACGTGATCTCCACAGTCTCGGAATGAATGTCATTTAGGATCGCGCATCCTTCTTCGGGGGAGACACATCGCTGAAAAACCCCGGAAGCTCTCCGTTTATACAACTCGCCATTAATGATGACCATGGATTTGCTGCGCCGAACGATATGGCGAGCCAAAACTTCGTCGGTGGGTAACTCGCCGCGAGTGAGATAAGCCAGATAAGGGAGAACCCAATCCGGAATGACATGGAGAGCTGCCACGAGCTGAGACTCGGGATCTGGTATCGCCAATTCCTCCTCTGATGGTAAAACCACGGATGGTTTATCAAAGATATCCAGAAAAACATTAGGGGGAACCGGTTTTCTCTGTGAGCCGAGTTGCGAGAGGGCATCAGCTGCCTCGTTGAGGCGCCGGTCAATATGGTCCACCTGATAGCCATGAAAATAACCCGCCACGTCAGACACAGCTCGTTTGTAAGCCGCCATCATGGGATCCCGAGAGTCCCAGGTACCCAAAACTTGTTGCGCCACCAAATCGGAGTCGCCAAAACACCTGACTCGTGTTAGGTTCATCTCTTTTGCGAGTCGCAAGCCATGAAGCAAAGCTTCATATTCCGCCACATTATTAGTGCAGGGAAACATGAGTCGCAGAACGTAACAGAACTTATCTCCTTGAGGGGATACTAACACCACACCAGCCCCCGAGCCTTCCAGCTGCCTAGATCCATCAAAGTAAATAGTCCAGTAGGTAAGGTCAGGCCGGTCTTCCAGAGCCTGTAGCTCGGTCCAGTCGTTAACGAAATCAACTAGTGCCTGGGATTTGATAGCTGTGCGGGGAGTATATTGTATGTGATGAGACCCAAGCTCTATCGCCCATTTGGCGATTCGCCCTGTTGCCTCCCGATTCTGGATAATGTCACCAAGGGGAGCAGAACTAACCACTGTGATCGGGTGCTCCTGGAAGTAATGCTTAAGTTTTCGACTCGCCATAAACACCCCATAGACCAGTTTTTGCCAATGCGGGTATCGCTGTTTGGAAAGAGTTAACACCTCGCTGATAAAATATACTGGGCGTTGCACTAGGTATTCCTTCCCTTCTTCCTTTCTTTCAACGACCAGGGCCACACTTACTGCCTTGGAATTCGCCACGATATACAGAAGCATAGGCTCCTTTTCAGTCGGGGATGCCAGGACCGGCGGGTTAACCAATTGGCGTTTCAGGGCCTCAAGCGCCTGGTCTGCCTCATTTGTCCACACGAATCGATCAGACTTCCTTAATAATTGATAAAGAGGAATCGCCTTTTCCCCTAGGCGACTCACAAAACGACTTAAAGCCGTAATGCGACCTGCCAGCCGTTGAACTTGATTAACATCCGCCGGCTTTCTGAGAGAGGTAACCGCTTCGATCTTGTCCGGGTTAGCCTCGATGCCGCGCTCCGATACCAAGAAACCCATCAATTTTCCTGCAGGTACACCAAAAACGCACTTGGTAGGATTTAACTTCATCTGATATACCCGTAAATTATCAAAAGTCTCCTTAAGGTCTTCCAATAGTGTCTCCCCCTGGCGGGTATTGATCACAATATCGTCGACATAGGCATGGATTTTGCGACCAATTTGGTTACGAAGACAATTCTGGATACAGCGTTGATAAGTCGCCCCCGCGCTTTTGAGTCCGAAAGGCATGGACACATAGCAAAAGGCCCCGAAGGGGGTTATGAAGGCCGTCTTCTCCTAATCTTCCACGGCCATCTTGATCTGGTGATATCCTGAATAGGCGTCCAGAAAACACAATCGTTCGCATCCCGCCACCGAGTCAATGATTTGATCGATGCGGGGAAGAGCGAAGGGATCTTTGGGACAAGCTCTGTTGAGGTCTGTATAGTCAATGCACATACGGAAAGTGCCATTCTTCTTGAGTACCAACACCGGGTTAGCCAGCCATTTGGGGTGAAAAACTTCCACGATGAACCCGGCGGCTAAAAGGCGGGCGACTTCTTCTCCAATCGCCTTGCGTCGTTCCTCGTTGAATCTGCGAAGGTACTGCTGGACAGGTTTGCATTTTGGGTCAACGTTAAGATGGTGCTCAGCGAATTCTCTCGGTACACCAGGCATGTCAGAAGGTTTCCATGCGAAGATGTCCCGGTTCTCATGGATGAATTCGATGAGCGCGCTTTCCTATTTGGGGTCCAGACCCGTCCCAATGGTGAACTGCTTGGATGAATCGCTAGGCATGAAATCGATTGTCTTAGTGTCATCCGTCGGCTTGAACTTGAGGGGCGACTCAGAATCTGTAGTCGGCTTCTTGAGTGGTGACATGTCAGCCGGGTCAACATTGGCCCGATGGTGCTTGAGCTCTTCCGCCGCACAGGCGACTTCCGCATAAGCCGCGTCCCCTTCTTCACATTCCTTTGCGATCCTTCTATCTCCATCAACCGTGATGGGTCCTTTAGGACCAGGCATTTTGAGCTTGAGGTAGACATAGCACGGGCGGGCCATGAAGCGGGCGTAAGCCGGTCGCCCGAACAGCGCATGGTATGGGCTTTTCAGCTTGACCACCTCGAAGATTAGAGACTCCGACCTGTAATTCTGCCCAGTTCCAAACGCTACTGAGAGCCTGACCTGGCCTATGGGATAAGCCGACTTGCCCGGGACAATTCCATGGAAAACCGTGGTCGAAGGCATCAAGTCTTTCTCCAATAGATTCATCCTCTGGAAGGTGTCGAAGTATAGGATATTGATGCTGCTGCCACCATCCATTAATACCTTTTATAGGGTGTAACCCCCCACTTGGGGAGCCACGACCAATGCCAGGTCGCCCGGGTTATCTATTCTTGGCGGGTGATCCTCCCTGCTCCATGTTATGGTCTACTCAGACTAGTGGAGATATCTGGGAATTGCCGGCTCAGTTATATTGTACGCCCGGTGACTTACCTTTTTATCACGCCTGCAAGCATTAGTGGTGAAAACATGGTACTGCCCATTACTTAGCTGTTTGGGATTGCTGCGGAAGCCCCCATTGTCATCCTGGTCCTGTGGAGCCCCCTGTGGGGGCGGCTGCTGGAAAACTCCCGGCGGGTTGTACCGCCGCTGGTGGTGCACCGGGTACTGGCCGCCGCCTGGTTGCGGGCCTCCCTGAGCCCCCTGTTCGGGAAAGCCGCCGAAGGGGTTCTGTCTTTGGTTGGACGCGGCGAGTTGGTCCTGGCGCCGGTTTGGATCTTCGTTTTGGCTCTTCTTGATTGCCTCTGCCCGAAATTCTCGCATCACAAAACAGTTTTCCCAAGAATGACTCGTCGGGCCGTCAGCCGTGGCGTGGTGCGGGCAAGGGCCCTTGAGTAACTCTTCATAGTTACGCGGCCTTTTCCCACTGAAGCCTCGGTTCTTCTTTTTGCCATCATTAGCATTGGTGTTGGCGACCAAGTCCGAGGGCTCCTCCTGCGGTCTACGCTTGCCATTGGTCCCCTGATTGTGACGGTTGCGCCCCTGGAAACGGGTATGATTTTTGGACGACTCGCCCTTTTTGGGTGAGTTAACCTTGCCATCCTCGCCGGGATCCTTAGTATCATCGGCCTCGGCATACCTAGTGAGGGTGTCCATTAGTTCGCCCATGTCTTGGACCTTCCGTTTGAGTCGCCCCAACTTCTGTACTAAGGGCTCATAATGACAATTGTGCTCGAGGATGAGCACAACTTGAGCCGCCGTAATACCATCTGACGAATGAATAATTTCTGCCACCCGCCGCGACCAATGGTGGGCCGATTTGTCCGGGCGCTGAACACAGTGTTGTAGATCGACAATCGTCATTGGACGTTTGCAGGTTCCCCGGAAGTTTTTGATGAAACGCTCTTTTAACTCGGCCCAGGACTGGATGGAATTGGGAGGCAAATTTTTCAACCAGGTGCGTGCCGACCCCTCGAGCATCATCGTGAAGTATCGGGCGCAAACCGCCTCGTTCACGTCGAGCATGTCCATGGCAATCTCGTAACCCTCGATCCATGACACTGGTTCGAGGTCTGGTGTATAATTAGGCACTTTCCTTTGTCCCTTAAAGTCCTTGGGCATCCTTTCGCTCCGAAGGGCCGGGGATAAGCATGGTACCCCAACTCGCCCTCCGCCCCCTACGAGGGGGGCCGGAGCGTCTTGGATATTCGGGAGATCTCGGCCCGGCGGGTTCCGCTTGGGCGGGTTGTCCTGCGGGAAGTGTCGCGGCCCACTATTTACGGCAGGCTGGTCCTCCGGCCTGCTCCTGGTATAACTTGCCTGAGGGGTGGAGTGCAACCTCTCAAGGCTATGCGAGAACTGGGCGTTTTGAACCACCGCTGTTTTCAACATCTCGATGGCGTTCCTTGCTTCAATCTCAGCTGAGGTGTTGCCGTGAATCGGAAGGGACTCCAGGTGGCGAGTTGCGGCAAGCACGTTATCCACCGGGTTGGAGAAGTGGCCTTGAGGGGTCCGGAAACGAGGAATTTGACCCCCAATCGGCTGAACCGGCGGGTTAGGTGGGCGGCCCGGTCCTCCTACCAGGGCGGCTCCCATCCCGGGGGTTCGTGGAGTGTCGAACAGACGGGTCGGGTTGAGGTCATGGGGCAGGCGACCCTGGTGTCTCCGCTGATGGACGGCGTCGGACGCGCGCTGCTGTCTTTCGAGCCGCCGGTTGTCAGTGTTTAAGCGCATCCTTTCGGCCGCAATTTGGGCTTGTCGAGTCTCGATCCTGGCAGACTCCATCTCAGCATCCTGGTGGGCCTTTGCCACCGCCTCTCTAAGCTTTGCTAACTCCGCGTTTATCTCCTCTTGGTTCTCTGGCGTGAGGGGAGTCGCCATTAGTCTCGTGATTTCCGCCGCTAAATCCACCAGGACTGCGGATGCACTTCTGGATGTCCCGCCGATCCCATCGCCTCCGGTAGGGTTTTGTGCGGGTTGAGTTGCCCCAGCCATGTAGATGGCGATCTGGCGGCGGGTTCGGTCAAGGACTTCCGAATCCATGGCCAGCGACAAGCCTCCGAGACCGTCCCCATGGAGAGACTGGATGGAATCTGAGTCACCCATGGATGACTCGTCGTCAGAGTTGACCGGGGTAACTTCCTGAGTCGCCAAGTGTTCTGGTTCCTCCGATCCCTGCGTGAACCCCACAAAGACCGGGCGAGTTAAATTCTATGTTATGACTGGGCGGACGTACCTGGCCGGCTCGACGATGTCGGTGGAGATGTCCGGCTCAGGAACGGATGATCCGATCATGCCGATGAAGATGTTGATCTTGCCGAAGGGGACCCTGTAGCCAGATTCAATCGAATTTGCTTCAGGTCCCCATCGCTGGTTGTCGATGTAGGTTATCCCGCGGCGGCTCCGAGTCATGAGCGCCGTCGCGTAACTCCCAAACCCTGGTAGGGCTCCCTTTGAGAACTCAACTCCAGCGTGCGTAGGCCCCACGGTGGGCGCCAACCGTCGTGGTTTTTTCACGGCAGATGTCCTCGTGAAAGGACTTAGTACTGGAGCCATCGCACCTTGGTGGCGACTCAAAGGGGTTAAGCGGGAGAGACACGGCAATTTACCCAGGTTCGGCCCCTCTGAGGAGGTAATAGCCTACGTCCTGCTTTGGTGTGTATTGATATGGATTCGATTACAAGGAAGGCGTAACTCGCCTAAACCTAGCACTCGATGATTTCTAACCCGTCCTCTGTCCCCCAGGACCTCGCCTTTATATACAGGTCGACTCCCTAGGGTTTGCAAGGATTCCTTCCTTCTTACAACTCGTGACCATTGCGATCTCTAAATCGCCATCTTCAAAAGCTGGGAGACCCGCCAAGAGCCATACTCGTCATGCGACCTTGATTCGACCAAAATGAGGCCCAACTAAACACTTAGATGAGTCGCCCAATGGATAACCCGGCCCAAATAGGGCGGGTCATCCACAGGTTACATCCCCAACAAGGAGGACTCCTCCCTCCTTTTGTGCCACACCTCCCTCCCACCTATATATAATGGAGAGGAGAGAGGCTAGCTGCACCACAAGCCACGGCGTAGCCCCTCTCCCTCCACTACCTCGTGACACCCCGTAGGCTAGTTCGGCAGTGCATGGCGAAGCCCTGTCGGATCAGCTCCATCGACATCACCGTCACGCCGTCGTGTTGTTGGAAAATTCATCTACTTCTTAGCCCCTCTTGCTGGATCAAGAAGGCGGAGATCGTCATCAAGCTGCACGTGTGCTGAACACGGAGGTGTCGTCCATTCGGCGCTAGATCGTGATTGGATCACGCGACGGCTTGCGATTTGGATCGCGAAGACGTTCGTCTACATCAACCGTGTTTCTTAACGCTTCCTGCTTAGCGCTCTACAAGGGTATGTGATTGTATTGCGAGACAGCTTGCGATTTGGATCGCAAATACGTTCGACTACATCAACCGCGTTTCTTAACGCTTCCTGTTTAGCGATCTACAAGGGTATGTGGATCTGATCTCTACTCTCGTAGATGGTCATCACCATGGATAGATCTTATGTGTGCATAGGAATTTTTTTGTTTCTCATGCAACGCTCCCCAACACCCACCAGGGGTTGGTGCGCCACCTCTAGGCCTATATGGTTCCCCTCCGGGTAGGTGGACCCTCCTGGTAAAACCCCTAAAGCCATTCGTCACCCCCAGTACTTTACCGAAAATGCCTGAAATCTTTCCAGCATCCAAATATACCTTTCTTATATATCAATCTTCGTCTCCGAACCATTCCAAAACTCCTTGTAACATCCGAGATCTCATCCGGGACTCCAAACAACATTCTAACACCAACATATATAATTCAACTATACCGAAACTTCATCGAACCATAAGTGTGTATACCTTGCGGGTTCGAGAACTATGTAGACATGACCGAGACACTCTCCGGTCAATAACCAATAAGAGGACCTGGATGTCCATATTGACTCCTACATATTCTACGAAGATCTTTATCGGTTCGAACTCTATGTCAAGGATTCAGTTAATCGCGTATATTATTCCCTTTGTCCTTCGGTATGTTACTTGCCCAAGATTCGATCATTGGTATCTCTATACCTAGTTCAATCTCGTTACTCGCAAGTCTCCTTACTCGTTCTGTAATACAAAATCCCGTGAGTAACTCTTTAGGCACATTGCTTGCAAGGCTTGTTGTGATGTTGTATTACCGAGTGGGCCCCGAGATACCTCTCCGTCACACGGAGTGACAAATCCTAGTCTTGATCCATGCCAACTCAACAAACACGTTTGGAGATACTTGTAGAGTACCTTTATAGTCACCTAGTTACATTGCGACGTTTGATATACACAAGGTATTCTTCTGGTGTCAGTGTGTTTGTAACATCCCAAATTTTGGAATGTTAATAAAGTTATTAGATTGATTGTTTGTTTGCTTGAGTGATTGAAAGCTTGAGTGAAATTTGAAAACTTTTCAAAACTTTTGAATGAGAGGGAATAAAATGACTTTCCCCTTTTTTCCTGTGAGTTCAAATTCATCTTTTTAAAACCAGCGAGAGGAGATAGCATGACTTCTTCAACTACAAAGAATTTGAACCAAGGTGGCACTTGAATTTCCTTTCAATTTTTCCTTTGCATTTTGTTTTCTTCTTCACTCACGGAATGCCGGGAACAATACTTAGTCAAACAAGAGAAAAAGAGAGGAGAAACATGACCCTCCAAACCCGGGGATATTCTTTGAAATATTTGAGCCATGACACCCAAGATTTATTTGAGTAATTATTTGCAAAAAGAAATAAGGCATTTAGGGGATTTTCTGAAAAAACATTTTTTTTGAAGTATTTATTTTGACCGTGGAAAAATGCCCATCTTTTTGAATTTATTTTTCTGAAAATTTTAATATATTATACCCCTATGTTCCAAGGATATTCTATTTCCTTTTAATCGTTTTAATTCCTGTTTTAATAAAAAAGGGAAAGAGATCTCTTATTTTAGGAATGTACTTGGGCCACGTTAGGAAACCAATCTAGCCCAATCCCACCTTCTTCTTCCTCCTCACGAGCTTCCTTCTGTGGCCATGGCAGAAGCTTCCCACGAAGCTTCCCTCCCCCGATTCGGGAGCTACACTTCCTTCCGGAGCCTCCCACCACCCCTATAAGAATGCCCCTCCTCTCCTCGTTCCATTTTCCCCATCACCTCGTCTCCTCCCTGCCCGTAGCCACCTCGTCACCATCTCCATCGTCCCTCCCACCAGCGTCGGGACCCCCTCCGCTGTTCCCCCTCCCCGTCGGCGACCTCCCCTCGCCGGAGCAAGCCCCACCTCGCCGGCCAACCTCCCAGCCACGGCCAACCTTCCATCCATGGTGAGCTTCAAAGAAATCCCGTCACGGTTTTTTTTTCGGAAAAAGAGAAAATTTATAAAATTCATATCTATTAGTGTGTAATTCCAAATTAGGAGATTCTTTTTGCGTTAGATCAAAAATTTCTTGTAGTTTCCGAAAATATATAATTTGTCTATGTTTGGATTTATAAAAATTGAGTTAGATCAGATGTGAATTAAAGCTTGTTTTGCTTATTCCGGGAGTTTAAAAATAGCTTTTAACTTAATTCTTTTTGCTACTCATCACTAGTGATCCTATTTATCAGTGGTAAAAATTTCAGAATTGTTTGAGTATTTTAGCTCATTATTTCTGGTGAAACACTTTCTGTTTCACTTCTTTTAGGATTATGACTATATTTCTTTCTTTAGTTGTTTGTAAATTATTTTTCTTTTATATTTTAGAAAGATTATGTTTTTTTCTGTTAGTTAACAGTAGGTTTGGAACAAGTTTTGATTTTATTTTTATATGTTATCATGAAATCAATTCTAGTTCTCTAATAACTTGCAATTGGTTTCTCTACTGTTTCAAATCCCGTTTGGAAATACTTTCAAATAGTTTTGTGAAAAATACTTTATTTTATATTAGTTAAATTTATGTCTTAGTTCCCTGTTATTTAAGTATTTTATTTTTTAGACAAAAACTATTTAGTGTTTGATGTAGTAGAAGACTCCCTGTTCTTATTTGAAGTTTCCTTCGGATTCCTATTCGCTCTCTACTTTGTTTTGATTGCTAGAATGATTGCTAGTATGACTGCTTACGTGAATGATATGGTTGTTATATAGATTTCATCGGAGAGTGACGAGTAGTCTATCAAGTTATTCCTCGAGAACGAAAATTCTTCTTCGTCAACATCACCAGGCAAGTTACTTTGATCATACTATCACCTATGTTTTTCTATGCATGGTAGTTCCACCTTCCTATACCCAATTGCATGCTAAGTAGGTACTTGGAAATTTTGGTTACATATTGTAGTATCATGTGGTAGGAACCCAACAACCCCGTTATTTGGCCCGGGACGACAAATTTCATATTGCTATGCTTGAGTAGACGGGATTCTGGTTGAGAGTTTATCACGAGTGATGCGAGAATAATTTAATAACCAAGACCGGTTAAGTCAAGACTTTTCAAGACCTCGTGATGAAATGCAACTCTGGGTGAAGGACGGTTGATCGGCTCCCTGGAGAAACCAGTGGGTGACCCGGGATGCTGGAGACGTGCCATGACATCTTGCGGAAAGCTTCACCCAAGCTCAAAGAGACGGACAGATATTTTCAAGACCCAAGGCTTACCTGCACAACCACAAGTCATTATGGGCTCTGGCTTGGTTGGACAACGCGGCGACTCTGGACACGCGGTGCCAGCAGATGTAGAAGAACGGTAGGATTTGGATGGGCACCGACAGGGATTCAGAGGGACCCGTTGAAAGACCATGTTTTGATCATCCGGTCTTCAAACACCCCGAAGTGCGAGGACATACACGGAGGCGATCAAATCTTGTGGGGAACGTGTGCAAAACTGTTCAGAGTACTCAAACCTAATCGATTAGCCGTGTCCACGGTCATGGACAACTTGAGCCAAAGGAAGTGAAGTTATCTGAAATTCTCAACACAAATAATAATATTGATGTGGGTATTATTGACAACATGGGTACGAGAATTGGTTGGTGGAACCATCTCGTTAACAACCAACAATGTAGTAACATTTTGCTTTTAGCCCTCTCTTGATGTAGGAGAAAACCTTGCTTTTCGCTAAAAGCTTACAGCCCCACCTGCCATATATGCATATAGAATAGATGATTACTTTTTCACCTCTCTCTTATGTGACTTGCCGGCATATTCAATATGCTGACCTACACGGCTGCAACGTCTTATGTTGCAGATATTTTTCCTCGACGAGTAAGAGTACGATTCAGGGTTACGGTCTACACTCAACTTGTCGTTGGTGTTTATTGGGACTCCACTCCCTTGACTGCTTCCGCTAAATATTTAAGGTATATATATCAGTTTTGCGTTATTTCCATGTGATTGCACTTTGATACATACATTGATGTACTGTGTGTGCCAGCATACTGATCCAGGGATGGCACAGATACATAGAGGCTTAACTTGTTTTGAGTCGGGTCGCTACAGAAATGGTATCAGAGCCAGGTTGACTGTAGGACGTGACCCTAGAAACTAGAAATTTCTTAGGAAAGGATCTCTCAAAAATCTCATTTTCAAAAACACATTTCACTTCTCATCTCTTCTGATTTCATCAAATGTTCTCTCTCACCTGAAATAGTTATACAATCCCCTTACCCCTTTGACCTCATGAAGAATCAACGGAGTTCTACTTCAAAGTAAAGAGGATTTCACCATGCATTTGAAAAATTGAAGCTACACCCATTGAAGACTCTCAAGACCCGAAGAATTCAAAGACCCTGAAGCGTTCGAATATTTATATGACCATTAGAAGTCCAAACCCTTGTTATATACCCACGTTAGATACGATGATTTGTGAGCCGTCATTGGTGTGTGTTTTCCGACGGCCACAACTAAAACCTATTCTCAAAAATATTGTTTGTATTGTGTGTATCTTCTTCCCTCTCTTACCTGTCTCATCCCCAAAACCTCAACCCTACCAGATGGAGTATGAAGCTGGACTTGTAGTCTCTGGACCAATGACCCAGCTGGAGGCTGATATATGGATTCAAAACATGGAGAACCACTTTGGGAGCAACTTGATCTCAAGGAAGTATGAAGTGGAACACGCTCTTCGGTACTTTACACGAAGTGCTGCAATCTGGCGGAAAATGCATCATGCCATACAAGGATTTAGTGGAGCAGAAACCTCGGACGAATTCAAGAACACTCTGTTAAGATCCCGACTTATTCAGAAGTGCTATGATAATCCGAAGGAGAAGACTTGTGCATGCAAGATCTGTGGAGAAATAGGACACACCCAGGAAGAACACAAGGATGGATGCACCCATTGTGAAGAAAATCACCCAGCTAAGGAGTGCCCAAGTATTCAGGTGACTTGTTTCCTTTGTGAAGGAACCACCCACTACCCAGCTCAATGTCACATTTACCCCAAGGTACAACAAGTTGTCCAGCAGCAGAAAGAAGCAATGAAGGAAACACTTAAGAAGAAGATTCAAGAGCCGGTGATCAACGAAAATATTGAAGACCCTGATGAACAAGGTCTGACCAGATTTTTCTCCAATGCATGCTACTCATGTGGAGGAGAAGGACATTATTCACAGGATTGCACGAAGGGAAGCCAAGAGTATCTGGGAAACTTCCCGACGGAAAAAGTGGAGTTTGATCCACTTGAAATAGAAGAACTGGCCAAAATAAAGGAGTCCGGAAAGAAAAAAAGTACCCTCGGAAGAGCCAAATCTCTACAGATATAGACCTGAGTCATGTCAGATGTTACAAGTATATGGAATTTGTCCACCACAAATACATGTGCTGAGGAAGGAAGCTGGAAACCCAAGGAGCAAAAGCAAACACTAAGAAGCCTCGATACTTGTCAGAACTCATTTTCTTTCGTTGCAAGGAAGCAGGACATTATGCTAATGATTGTCCACATGGGAAGAAAGCTAGAATGGAGTAGTTAAGTTTTGACCATGACAATTAGTGTAATCTGAAGAACTCTTGTTTTTTATGAGATCATGGAGTGAAATATTTTGTAACAGAAGTCCCCGAGATTGTAATAACATCATGAATAAATGGAATTTATTGTCTCATGATTGCCTATGTTGAAAATGTATGCGTTGTTTCTCTTCGAACAAAGATCTCTGAACAATTATGAGGATATGAGAAAATATGGTCTATGCAGGCATGAGTATAATTCATTTAAGTGTGGTTGTAACCGGTAAACCCATAGGATCCACTGAGTAGGAATGTACCATAACTACCAAGGATACATATACATTCCTCTGAGTACCTATTTACTGACACCTGCAGAGGACAACTCTCTACGAGTCATTCCTCAAGGGCCCAGAAATGATCATGACCCTGACCAGTGATCATGATTACCCAAAAATCCTGAAGGACATGATGAAGCACATTCATCTTGAAGGAGATGCAGTCTACAAAGGCTACCCGTTCATGGAAAATGGAGTGGAACTTTGGTATGTGGAAGTACACCTCCACCATGTGAAAGGAGTTTGTCCAAAGACTATGGGGCAATACTTTTTCATTTCACGTGTACCACGAGCAATTTTCTTTGATGTTGTTCGTGAAGCTGGCATGGAAGCCATACGTCAGATTGGAGAAATACTTGAAGCAAGACTCCGTCATACCCAGGAATACCTGAGTGAAGTGCATGCGGAGACGATGGAGATCAAGCTCATGGCCACCATGATGAAGCAAAAGATGGATGATTTCAAGGAGCACCTCGGAAAGTTCGAGTGGAACTAAAGTACCTCCAAGAGAGACAGATGAATAAAGTTGGCAAAAATGTTTGACCATACCAAACAATGTGGATGGCAGCATTTGTAATAAATTACTTTTGAGTTGGAATTTTGAAGAAAGTAAGGATGTAATAAAGGATCGATCATGAAATGAATATGATTTTTGGATGAACCAATACCTTTTAATGGAAAACACACCAATGGAAAGTATCCCACAGAGTGGAGTGTGTACCAAAAGTAAGTCTGAGGATTATTTATATGATGGTTACCCCAAGAGTATGATGGAGGGAACACTATAGGATTTAAGGCGTAGTGATTCCAAGTAAGCCTGCAACCCACAGACCCCGAGACTAATAACGATCAAGTACTACCTATTTGGAGAAGGAAACTTGGAAGAAGCTATGATGGATCAGCAAACATTTTCTTAGGAGCATACGAAAACCCGAGAGTTGTGAAGATACGATAGATGTTTTGTTGAGCTTGCAGAACCAATGGATTATCCGAACTTCGTTCATGGACAAGAGATATTCTGCAATGCTTGTGAGGATGCCCAAGTGTTAGAATACGAGATTCCCTAAGGCTTATACAAGGTAATGATTTCAGTGCGACATGGCTTGGCCACCATGACGACTTACTATTATCATTCTCTTGCTATTCGGAATGGTAAATCTGAGAGACTTACCCATAGTGAGAGACGACGTTCTTTGAAGCTTTTGTTTAAGCCTTAGAATGGTATAAGAAAAGCCCATGTACATGACATTTTTTGTCACGCGTAGGAAATTTTATGGTGAGGATGAAACCAAGACCCCTCTCTCTGCAGGATAACCACAAATGGTAGACCACCATGAGAACCATCGATATGTTATTTAGAATTGACCACGAGACTGTCAGTTAAGAAGACCCAGTAACGGAAGAAGCTTATATCAACAGAGGAACCCTCGATTTTGATGGAAACGTTATGAATATAACGGGAGAGCATCACCAAAGGATTTAGTATGAAGACTGTGAGAAGTCAGTTGCCAAAAACCCTAGAGGATCGTTAAACATTTTGAGGGACCAGTAATCTTTATTTTAAGTGTGGTAGCATCCCACTTTGCAGGAGATTGGTTTTGTTCGAAGACCCCAAACCCTAACCTTTCTTTCTAGCCTCTTCGAATCTCGAGGACGAGATGCATTTTAAGTGTGGTAGGTTTGTAACATCCCAAATTTTGGAATGTTAATAAAGTTATTAGATTGATTGTTTGTTTGCTTGAGTGATTGAAAGCTTGAGTGAAATTTGAAAACTTTTCAAAACTTTTGAATGAGAGGGAATAAAATGACTTTCCCCTTTTTTCCTGTGAGTTCAAATTCATCTTTTTAAAACCAGCGAGAGGAGATAGCATGACTTCTTCAACTAAAAAGAATTTGAACCAAGGTGGCACTTGAATTTCCTTTCGATTTTTCCTTTGCATTTTGTTTTCTTCTTCACTCACGGAATGCCGGGAACAGTACTTAGTCAAACAAGAGAAAAAGAGAGGAGAAACATGACCCTCCAAACCCGGGGATATTCTTTGAAATATTTGAGCCATAACACCCAAGATTTATTTGAGTAATTATTTGCAAAAAGAAATAAAGCATTTAGGGGATTTTCTGGAAAAACATTTTTTTTAAGTATTTATTTTGACCGTGGAAAAATGTCCAACTTTTTGAATTTATTTTTCTGAAAATTTTAATATATTATACCCCTATATTCCAAGGATATTCTATTTCCTTTTAATCGTATTAATTCCTGTTTTAATAAAAAAGGGAAAGAGATCTCTTATTTTAGGAATGTACTTGGCCACGTTAGGAAACCAATCTAGCCCAATCCCACCTTCTTCTTCCTCCTCACGAGCTTCCTTTTGTGGCCATGGCAGAAGCTTCCCACGAAGCTTCCCTCCCCCGATTCGCGAGCTACACTTCCTTCCCGAGCCTCCCACCACCCTATAAGAACTCCCCTCCTCTCCTCGTTCCATTTTCCCCATCACCTCGTCTCCTCCCTGCCCGTAGCCACCTCGTCACCATCTCCATCTTCCTGCCAAGAACGAAGCCTACAGGAGCTCCCTAACCTCACCCCACCCCTCATGTGCCCCTCCCCACCACCGCCGGGACCCCCTCCGCCGTTCCCCCTCCCCGCTAGCGACCTCCCCTCGCCGGAGCAAGCCCCACCTCGTCGGCCAACCTCCCAGCCACGGCCAACCTTCCATCCATGGTGAGCTTCAAAGAAATCCCGTCACGGTTTTTTTTCAGAAAAAGAGCAAATTTATAAACTTCATATCTATTAGTGAGTAACTCGAAATTAGGTGATTCTTTTTGCGTTATATTAAAAATTTCTTGTATTTTCCGAAAATATATAATTTGTCTATGTTTGGATTTATAAAAATTGAGTTAGATCAGATGTGAATTAAAATTTGTTTTGCTTATTCCGGGAGTTTAAAAATAGCTTTTAACTTAATTCTTTTTGCTACTGATCACTGGTGATCCTATTTATCAGTGGTAAAAATTTCAGAATTGTTTGAGTATTTTAGCTCATTATTTCTGGTGAAACACTTTCTGTTTCACTTCTTTTAGGATTATGACTATATTTCTTTCTTTAGTTGTTTGTAAATTATTTTTCTTTTATATTTCAGAAATATTATGTTTTGTTTCTGTTAGTTAACAATAGGTTTGCAACAAGTTTTGATTTTATTTTTATATGTTATCACGAAATCAATTCTAGTTCTCTAATAACTTGCAATTGGTTTCTCTACTGTTTCAAATCCCGTTTGGAAATACTTTCAAATAGTTTTGTGAAAAATACTTTATTTTATCTTAGTTAAATTTATATCTTAGTTCCCTGTTATTTAAGTATTTTATTTTTTAGACAAAAACTATTTAGTGTTTGATGTAGTAGAAGAATCCCTGGTCTTATTTGAAGTTTCCTTCGGATTCTTATTCGATCTCTACTTTGTTTTGATTGCTAGAATGATTGCTAGTATGACTGCTTACGTGAATGATATGGTTGTTATGTAGATTTCATTGGAGAGTGATGAGTAGTCTATCAAGTTATTCCTCGAGAACAAAAATTCTTCTTTGTCAACATCACCAGGCAAGTCACTTTGATCATACTATCACCTATGTTTTTCTATGCATGGTAGTTCCATCTTCCTATACCCAATTGCATGCTGAGTAGGTACTTGGAAATTTTGGTTACATATTGTAGTATCATGTGGTAGGAACCCAACAACCCCGTTATTTGGCCCGGGACGACAAATTTCATATTGCTATGCTTGAGTAGACGGGATTCTGGTTGAGAGTTTATCACGAGTGATGCGAGAATAATTTAATAACCAAGACCGGTTAAGTCAAGACTTTTCAAGACCTCGTGATGAAATGCAACTCTGGGTGAAGGACGGTTGATCGGCTCCATGGAGAAACCAGTGGATGACCCGGGATGCTGGAGACGTGCCATGACATCTTGCGGAAAGCTTCACCCAGGCTCAAAGAGACGGACAAATATTTTCAAGACCCAAGGCTTACCTGCACAACCACAAGTCATTATGGGCTCTGGCTTGGTTGGACAACGCGGCGACTCTGGACAGGCGGTGCCAGCATATGTAGAAGAACGGTAGGATTTGGATGGGCACCGATAGGGATTCAGAGGGACCCGTTGAAAGACCATGTTTTGATCATCCGGTCTTCAAACACCCTGAAGTGCGAGGACATACACGGAGGAGACCAAATCTTGTGGGGAACGTGTGCAAAACTATGCAGAGTACTCAAACCTAATCGATTAGCCGTGTCCACGGTCATGGACAACTTGAGCCAAAGGAACTGAAGTTATCTGAAATTCTCAACACAAATAATAATATTGATGTGGGTATTATTGACAACATGGGTACGAGAATTGGTTGGTGGAACCATCTCGTTAACAACCAACAATGTAGTAACATTTTGCTTTTAGCCCTCTCTTGATGTAGGAGAAAACCTTGCTTTTCGCTAAAAGCTTACAGCCCCACCTGCCATATATGCATATAGAATAGATGATTACTTTTTCACCTCTCTCTTATGTGACTTGCCGGCATATTCAATATGCTGACCTACAAGGCTGCAACGTCTTATGTTGCAGATATTTTTCCTTGACGGGTAAGAGTACGATTCAGGGTTACGGTCTACACTCAACTTGTCGTTGGTGTTTATTGGGACTCCACTCCCTTGACTGCTTCCGCTGAAATATTTAAGGTATATATCAGTTTTACACTATTTCCATGTGATTGCACTTTGATATATACATTGATGTACTGTGTTTGCCAGCATACTGATCCAGGGATGGCACAGATACACAGAGGCTTGACTCGTTTTGAGTCGGGTCGCTACAGTGTTACATGATCTCATGGTCATAGGAACATATACTTGACATGTAGAAAAATAGTAGCAATAAAATGAGACGATCACATGCTACGTTCATAGTTTGGGTCTTGTCCATCACATCATTCTCCTAATGATGTGATCCCATTATCAAGTGACAACTCTTGTCTATGGCCAGGAAACCATGACCATCTTTGATCAACAAGCTAGTCCAATAGAGGCTTACTAGGGACAGTGTGTTGTCTATGTATCCATACATGTATCTGAGTTTCCATTCAATACAATTTTAGCATGGATAATAAACGATTATCATGAACAAGGGAATATAATAATAACTATTTTATTATTTCCTCTAGGGCATATTTCCAACACACACATGGTAGAAGGACATGACAAGTCATATAATTCTTGGCTATATGCATCAAACATATGTGAATGAAGAACTTCCATGTTCAAGACCCACTCTTGCAAACAATATGTGCAAGAGACAAGAGGTCATCCTGGCCGAGGATATGATGCATATACTTACCTTGAGGTTCTTGAGCGTCTTAGCAGTAGGAGTACCCTTGGGAAAACAAAAGTTAGGTAACACAAGGGTACTCTATTGTAAAGATGCAAAGAGCTTTAAAAGTACCAAGATATGGAGAACATATGAGAAATATGATTTTATGATAGATACGTCTCCAAGAACTTTTTCCCCTTAGAGTGAATATGTAGAATTTCCTCTCCCCTTTAATCATAGCATGTAGATATTGTGAGTAGGTAGGGTGAGACAAGTTAAACCCAAAGATTGCAATAGAGAAATTATTTAAGTTATATATCTCTCCCCCTTAATGGTATTTCTCCCCTGAGAATATATCTCCCTCTTTGAGTGAAGTGAGAAGCTTATTGGAAGCTTTGATATTTCTCCCCTTTGGCATTAATTTCCAAAAAGGTCAGAGGGTAAGGCTGTTGGGGAACGTTGCATGGGAAACAAAAAATTTCCTATGCACACGGAGACCTATCATGGTGATGTCCATCTACGAGAGGATATTAGATCTACGTACCCTTGTAGATCGCTCAGCGGGAAGCGTTAAGAAACGCTGTTGATGTAGTGGAACGTCTTCACGATTCGTCCTTCGAACCGTCCCATGATCCGTCCCGTGAACCGTCCCACGATTCGTTCCGATCTAGCGCCGAACGGACGACACCTCCGCGTTCAACACACGTACAACTCGACGATGATCTCGGCCTTCTTGATCTAGCAAGCAAGACGGAGAAGTAGATGAGTTCTCCGGCAACGTGACGGCGCTCCGGTGGTGGTGACGATCTACTCCTGCAGGGCCCCGCCCGAGCTCCGCAGAAATTCGATCTAGAGGTAAAACTGTGTGGAATAGCCTTGAGTTGCACGTGGCAAAGTTGTGTCTCAAAAAGCCCTAAACTACCGGCCGCTAGGAGGAGGAGGACTCCTCCTCCAATTCGGTTTGGGAAGGAGGAGTCCTCCTATTCCTTCCCACCTCCCTCTTTCCTTTTTTTCTTCTTTTCTTTTGATATTTTCTTATGTGGCGCCATATCTCTCTTGGGATAACTCCACCAGCCCAATAAGGATTTGGTGCGCCACCCTAGGGCCTTGGGCTCACTCCTGGGTGGGTGGGCCCCTCCCGGTAAACACCCGGAACCCATTCGTCACTCCCGGTACACTACCGGAATTGCCCGAAACTTTCCAGTGACCAAATGAAACCATCCTATATATCAATCTTCATTTCTGGACCATTCCGGAAACCCTCGTGACGTCTGTGATCTCATCCGGGACTCCGAACAACATTCGGTAACAACACATATAACTCAACTATACTAAAACATCATCAAACCTTAAGTATGCAGACCCCGCGGGTTCGAGAACTATGTAGACATGACCCGAGACACTCCTTGGTCAATATCCAATAACAGGACCTAGATGCCCATATTGGATCCTACATATTCTCCGGAGATCTTATCGGTTGAACCTCAGTGCCAAGGATTCATATAATCCCGTATGTCATCCCCGTTGGTGTTCCCTTGAAGAGGAAAGGGTGATGTAGCACAACGGCGGTAAGTATTTCCCTCAGTTTTGAGAACCAAGGTATCGAACCAATGGAAGATCTCGTCAAGTCACAAGTACCTGCACAAACACAAAGAGCTTGCACCCAATGCTATGAAGAGGTTGTCAATCCCTTATAGATTGTTTGCAAAGTGAGAACTGAAAGCAACAAATAGTAAACAGAGCAAAGTAAAAGTGAAAGTGGAAACGATAGGTGTGAATAGACCCGGGGGCCATAGTGTTCACTAGTGGCTTCTCTCATGAAAGCAAGTATACGGTGGGTGAATGAATTACTGTCGAGCAATTGATAGAACCGCACAAAGTCGTGACGTGATCTAAGGCAATGATTATATCTATAGGCATCACGTCCAAAACAAGTAGACCGATACTTTCTGCATCTACTACTATTACTCCACACGTCGACCGCTATCTAGCATGCATCTAGTGTATTAAGTCCAAAAGAACAGAGTAACGCCTTAAGCAAGATGACATGATGTAGATGGACAATCTCATATCTACGATAAAAGCCCATCTTGTTACCCTTGATGGCAACAACAAGATGCGTGCCTTGCTACCCCTTCTGTCACTAGGAAAGGTCACCACACAGTATGAACCCAAAACCAAGCACTTCTCCCATTGCAAGAATCATAGATCTAGTTGGCCAAACAAAACCCAAGACTCGGAGAGACTTACAAGGATATCAAATCATGCATATAAGAAATCAGCAAAGACTCAAATATAATTCATAAATAATCTGATCACAAATCCACAATTCATCGGATCTCGACAAACACACCGCCAAAGAGGATTACATCGGATAGATCTCCATGAAGATCATGGAGAACTTTGTATTGAAGATCCAAGAGAGAGAAGAAGCCATCTAGCTACTAACTACGGACCCGTAGGTCTGAAGTGAACTACTCACGAGTCATTGGAGGGGCGATGATGTTGATGAACAAGCCCTCCAACTCCAAAGTCCCCTCCGACAGGGCACCGGGAAGGGTCTCCAGATGAGATCTCGCGGAAACGGAAGCTTGCGGCGGCGCAAAAGTGTTTTCGTGGATGCCCTGATTTTTTTCTGGATTTTAGGGAATATATAGGCGAAAGACCTAGGTTTAGGGTTTAGGGTTTAGGGAGGCCACAAGCCTGGTAGGCAGCTACAGGGCTTGTGGGCCCCCTGTGGCTCTCCTGCCTTGGCCCTCAAGTCCCCTGATCTTCTTCCGTTCTGGAAAAAATTATTTCGGGGATTTTATTCCGTTTGGACTCCGTTCCAAAATCATATCTGAAAAGAGTCAAAATAAAAGAAAAAACAGGAACTGGCACTTGGCACTGAATTAATAAGTTAGTCCCAAAAAAGATATAAAAGGTAAACAAAACATCCAAAGTTGACAAGATAACAGCGTGAAACCATCAAAAATTATAGATACGTTTGAGACGTATCGAGCATCCCCAAGCTTAACTCCTGCTCGTCCTCGAGTAGGGAAGTGATAAAGAATGAATTTTTGATGCTTTCATGCTACCTAGCATAGATGTCCTTTGTAACTCCTCTTATGTGACGTGAGTGTTTAGATCCATTAGATTCAAAACAATAGTTTGCTATTGACGTGGAGACAATAATAATTGAAGCAAACTAGCAAGGTAACCATGAACTTTCAAAATAACAAGGCCAAAAGAAAGTTATCCCTACAAAATCATATAGTCTGGCTATGCTCTATCATCATTGCACAATGAATTTAAATCATGCACAACCCCGGTATTGGCCAAGTAATTGTTTTCACACCTTTACTTTCTCAAACTTTTTCAACTCTCACGCAATACATGAGTGTGAGCCATGGTTTCAGCACTATAAAGTGGTGTGGAGTGTGGTGGAGGTTGCATGACAAACAAGGAGAAGATGGTCACATTAACTAGGCATATCAATGAGCTGTGGAGATGCTCATCAATAGATATCAATATGAGTGAGTAGGGATTTCCATACAAATGACGCACTAGAGCTAAGAGTATGTGAAAGCTCTTAAAGAAAACTAGTGGGTGTGCATCCAACTTGCTTGCTCACGAAGACCTAAGGAAAATTTGAGGAAGCCTATCATTGGAATATACAAGCCAAGTTATGTAATGAAAATTTCCCACTAGCTATATGGTGGAGACAAAACGAGAGACTCTCAATCATGAAGATCATGGTGCTTAATAAGCACAAGTGTGGAAGGATAGTAGCATTGTCCCTTCTCTCTTTTTCTCTCATTCATTTTTTTGGTGGGCTCTTTGGCCTCTTTTTTATTTTTATTTTTTATTTTTTTTGGTGGGCATCTTTGGCCTCTTTTTGTATATGGGCTTCGCTGGCCTCTTTTATTTCCTCACATGGGACAATGCTCCATCAATGGTGATCATCACACTTACAACTCAAAACTTAGAACAATGATGACTCTATATGGAATGCCTTCGGTAGTGTACCGTGACAATGATCTAGCATGGCATAGACATTAAAGGAAACATCATGCTAGCTATCTTACGATCATGTAGTGGCAATGTAGAAGTGGTGGCACATGTCATGGTGGTAGTAGTATGGCAATATATCTCGGAATGACTTTGAAAAAGCCATTGTAGGTAGGTATGGTGGCTGTTTTGAGGGAGGCTAATGGTGGGTTTTGTGCACCGGCGAAAGTTGCACGACACTAAAGAAGATAGTGATGGTGGAAGGTGAAAGTGCATCTAAACCATGGACTCAACATTAGTCATGAAGAACTCATATACTTGTTGCAAAAAGTTTTAGTAGTAATCGAAACAAAGCATTCAACGCATACTCCTAGGGGAAGGGTTGGTAGGTATAAACCATCGCACGATCCCGGCCGCCACACAAAGGATGACAATCAATAGACTAATCATGCTCAGACTTCATCACATAGCGGTTCACCATACGTGCATGCTACAGGAATCACTAACTTCAACACAAGTATTTCTAGATTCGAAACACCTTACTAATATAACTTCAATATTACCATAACCACAACTCAAAACTAATTGAGATGAATCAAACTTCTCTAACTTTTCAATGCACATGAAGGTGGAAGTTTCCATATAACTACCCCTTTTGAGACTACTTTCAAAGCATAGATCAACTACCAAGCCACGCATCTTCCTGCTCTAAAATATATAAGTGAAGCACATAGAGCAAAATCAACTAGCTCAAAAGATATAAGTGAATCACATATGAGCTGAATTGTCTAACCAAAGGATATAAGTGAAGCTCGACAAAATCACGGTGAGTGCATGTCTCTCTCTAGGTGTGCAGCAAGGATGATTGTGACACAACAAAAATAAAATACACCTACGATACAAGACGCTCCAAGCAAAACACATAACATGTGGTGAATAAAATATATTCCCAAGTAACGTTACCGATGGATTGAAGACGAAAGAGGGGATGCCTTCCCGGGGCATCCCCAATATTAGGCTTTTATGGCATCCTTGAATCATCTTGGGGTGCCTTGACCATCCCCAAGCTTGAGCTCTTGCCACTCTTTATCTTTTTATCCATAAGAACTTCACCCAAAACTTGAAAACTTCACAACACGAAACTTAAACAGAAACTCGCGATAACATTAGTATAAGAAAGCAAACCACCACTTCCTAAGTTACTGTAGCAAACTTAAATTCTACTTACGTTGATGTTGGGTTACTGTATTTTCAATCTTCCATGGCTAATACCCCCCCCCCCGATACTGTCCATAGTTTCATCAAAATAAGCAACCACCTCAACAAAAACAGAATCTGTTACAGCAGACCAGTCTGTAGCAATCTGTATACTTCGTAGACTTCTGGTACTTCAGAAATTCTGAAAACTTACGACAGTCTGAAGAATTCGGGTCGCAATCAGCAGCAAAAATAATCAACTCAAAATCTCTTACAGAAAAAAATGAAAATTCTTTTCGTGAGCAGAAAGTTTCTGTCTTTTCCAGCATGACCAAACGATCATCCCCAAGACTAATCATAACGGTTTTGCTTGGCACAAACGCAAAAGAAACACAAAAAACACAATCATAACAGAATTATGAAAGTGTGGAAAACACAAAACAGAAAGAAAAAGGATAGATTCGTTGGGTTGCCTCCCAACAAGCGCTATTGTTTAACGCCCTTAGCTAGGCAAAAGGTGATGGAATCTAAGTCTAACATACTTCCTATGCATAGGCATTTTATAGGGAAACAAATTGGCAAGACAACCAATAGTTACCAAATGCAACGAAGAAGAAAGAGACAATAGCAATCTCAACATAATGAGAGGTAATTTGGTAACATGAAAGTTTCTACCAAAATATTTTCCTCTCTCATAGCAATTACATGTGGGATCATATTCAAATTCAACAATATAGCTATCCCATAGGATATTCTTTTCATGATCCACATGCATGCAAAGTTGACGATCTTCAAAAACAGTGGGATTAACATCAACTAAAGTCATGACTTCTCCAAACCCACTTTCAATATTATTTTAAATATCATATTCATCATGAGGTTTAAACAAATTTTCAAGATCATCACCCCATTCATGATCATTGCAACAAGTAGAGGACATAGCAAAACTAGCATCCCCAAGCTTAGGGTTTTGCATATTTTTAGCATGATTATCACTAATAGAATTTATAGTGAAACCATTGCAATCATGCTTTTCATTCAAGGAGCCCTCGTGAACCACTTCATGAATTTCTTCATCACGTTTTTCAGATTCACGCATCTCAAGCAAAACTCCATAGAGAAAGTCAAGTGCACTCAACTCACTAGCAATTGGTTCCACATAAGTGGATCTCTTAAAGAGATTAGCTAGTGGATGAGGATCCATATCAATAGATTTTCAGCAAGCGAAGATGCAAGAATATTGAAGGCACATGGCACTCGAGCAAAGGAAAGGCAACCGAAAAAGGCAAACAAAAACGGCAAAGGAGAAAGGCAAAAGAAAACTGTAGATGTGAAGTGGGGGAGAGGAAAACGAGAGGCAACTAGCAAAAAAGGTAAATGCAAGAGATGAGTTTGTGACACCTACTTGGATAGATGACTTGATCTCTCCTCCTTGCGCTAGAAATCAGCACGTTGAAGAGAGACTATTCTTGACTTGATCCTCCCCAGCAACGGCGCCAGAAATCCTTCTGCTACTGCGACAACATACCTTCCGTGGCAACGGCGCCAGAAATCCTGCTGCTACGGCTACGCCTTTAGGGACTTCCTTGGAAAATATGCAAAGGATTTCCCCGCGGCCTTGGAGCCTTGCGTTGGTGTTCCCTTGAAGATAAAAGGGTGATGTAGCACAGCGGCGGTAAGTATTTCCCTCAATTTTGAGAACCAAGGTATCGAACCAATGGAAGATCTCGTCAAGTCACAAGTACGTGCACAAACACAAAGAGCTTGCAACCAACGCTATGAAGGGGTTGTCAATCCTTTATAGATTGTTTGCAAAGTGAGAACTGAAAGCAACAAAGAGTAAACAGAGCAAAGTAAAAGTGAAAGTGGAAACGATAGGTGTAAATAGACCCGGGGGCCGTAGTGTTCACTAGTGGCTTCTCTCATGAAAGCAAGTAGACGGTGGGTGAACGAATTACTGTCGAGCAACTGATAGAACCGTGCAAACTCGTGACGTTATCTAAGGCAATGATTATATCTATAGGCATCACGTCCAAAACAAGTAGGCCGATACTTTCTGCATCTACTACTATTACTCCACACGTCGACCGCTATCCAGCATGCATCTAGTGTATTAAGTCCAAAAGAACAGAGTAACGCCTTAAGCAAGATGACATGATGTAGATGGACAATCTCATATCTACGATAAAAGCCCATCTTGTTACCCTTGATGGCAACAACACGATGTGTGCCTTGCTGCCCCTTCTGTCACTGGGAAAGGTCACCACACGGTATGAACCCAAAACCAAGCACTTCTCCCATTGCAAGAATCATAGATCTAGTTGGCCAAACAAAACCCAAGACTCGGAGAGACTTACAAGGATATCAAATCATGCATATAAGAAATCAGCAAAGACTCAAATATAATTCATAGATAATCTGATGACAAATCCACAATTCATCGGATCTCGACAAACACACCGCCAAACAGGATTACATCGGATAGATCTCCATGAAGATCATGGAGAACTTTGTATTGAAGATCCAAGAGAGAGAAGAAGCCATCTAGCTACTAACTACGGACCCATAGGTCTCAAGTGAACTACTCACGAGTCATTGGAGGGGCAATGATGTTGATGAAGAAGCCCTCCAACTCCAAAGTCCCCTCCGACAGGGCACCGGGAAGGGTCTCCAGATGAGATCTCGCGGAAACGGAAGCTTGCGGCGGCGGAAAAGTGTTTTCGTGGATGCCCTGATTTTTTTCTGGATTTTAGGGAATATATAGGCGAAAGAGCTAGGTCAGGGGGGCGCCAGGGAGGCCACAAGCATGGTAGCCGCCGCCCCCCTGGTGGCGGCTACAGGGCTTGTGGGCCCCCTGTGGCTCTCCTGCCTTGGCCCTCAAGTCCCGTGATCTTCTTCCGTTCTGGAAATATTTATTTCGGGAATTTTATTCCGTTTGGACTCCGTTCCAAAATCAGATCAGAAAAGAGTCAAAAACACACAAAAAACAGGAACTGGCACTTGGCACTGAATTAATAAGTTAGTCCCAAAAAAGATATAAAAGGTAAACAAAACATCCAAAGTTGACAAGATAACAGCGTGAAACCATCAAAAATTATAGATACGTTTGAGACGTATCAAGCATCCCCAAGCTTAACTCCTGCTCGTCCTCGAGTAGGGAAGTGATAAAGAATGAATTTTTGATGCTTTCATGCTACCTAACATAGATGTCCTTTGTAACTCCTCTTATGTGACGTGAGTGTTCAGATCCATTAGATTCAAAACAATTGTTTGCTATTGACGTGGAGACAATAATAACTGAACGGAAACCTTTGGAGATACCTATAGAGCACCTTTATAGTCACCCAGTTACGTTGCGACGTTTGATATACACAAGGTATTCCTCCGGTGCCAGTGAGTTATATGATCTCATGGTCATAGGAATAAATACTTGACACTGAGAAAAGAATAGCAATAAAATGACACGACCAATATGCTACGTTCATAGTTTGGGTCTAGTCCATCACATGATTCTCCTAATGATGTGATCCAGTTATCAAGTGACAACACTTGCACATAGCCAGAAAACCTTGACTATCCTTTATCAACTGGCTAGCCAACTAGAAGCTTGCTAGGGACATTGTTTTGTCTATGTATCCACACATGTATCTATGTTTTCATTAAATACAATTATAGCATGGATAATAAATGATTATCTTGGAATAGGAAATATAATAATAACTATTTATCATTGCCTCTAGGGCATATTTCCAACAGTCTCCCACTTGCACTAGAGTCAATAATCTAGTCCTCACATCGCCATGTGATTTACATTGTAATAAATCTAACACCCATACAGTTCTGGTGTTGATCATGTTTTGCCCGTGGGAGAGGTTTAGTCAGCGGGTCTGCTACATTCAGATCCGTGTGCACTTTGCAAATATTCACGTCCTCTCCTTCGACGTAGTCGCGGATGAGGTTGAAGCGTCGTTTGATGTGTCTGGTCTTCTTGTGAAACCTTGGTTCCTTTGCTAAGGCAATGGCACCAGTGTTGTCACAGAACAAAGTTATTGGATTTAGTGGGCTCGGCATAACTCCAAGATCCGTCATGAACTGCTTCATCCAGACACCCTCCTTTGCTACCTCCGAGGTAGCCATGTACTCCGTTTCACATGTAGAATCTGCTACGACACTTTGCTTGGAACTGCACCAGCTTACCGCACCCCCATTAAGAATAAATATGTATCCGGTTTGCGACTTAGAGTCATCTGGATCGGTGTCAAAGCTTGCGTTGTCGTAACCCTTTACGACGAGCTCTTCGTCACCTCCATAAGCGAGGAACATTTCCTTAGTCCTTTTCAGGTACTTTAGAATATTCTTGACCGCCGTCCAGTGATCCACTCCTGGATTACTCTGAAACCTGTCTGCCATACTTATGGCCAAGCTGATGTCTGGTCTGGTGCACAACATTGCATACATGATAGAACCTATGGCTAAAGCATAGGGGACATAACTCATTTGTTCTCTATCTTCCGCAGTTGCTGGGCACTGAGTCTTACTCAATTTTATACCTTGTAACACTAGCAAGAACCCTTTCTTTGACAGTTCCATTTTGAACTTCTTCAAAACTTTATCAAGGTATGTGATGTGTGAAAGTCCTATCAGGCGTCTCGATCTATCCCTATAGATCATAATGCCTAGAATGTAAGCAGTTTCTCCTAGGTCCTTCATAGAGAAACTTTTATTCAAGTAATCCTTTACGCTCTCCAAAAACTCCACGTTGTTTCCAATCAGCAATGTGTCATCCACATATAATATTATGAACGCCACAGAGCTCCCACTCACTTTCTTGTAAATACAAGATTCTCCAACCACTTGTATAAACGCAAATGCTTTGATCACCTCATCAAAGCGTTTATTCCAACTCCGAGATGCTTGCACCAATCCATAAATGGACTGCTGGAGCTTGCATACTTTGTTAGCATTATTTGGATTGACAAAACCTTCGGGTTGCATCATATACAACTCTTCCTTAAGAAAGTCATTAAGGAACGCCGTTTTGACATCCATATGCCAGATATCATAATCAAAAAATGCAGCTATTGCTAACATGATTTGGACGGACTTAAGCATCGCTACCGGTGAGAACGTCTCATCATAGTCAACTCCTTGAACTTGTCAAAAACCCTTTGCCACAAGTCGAGCTTTATAAACGATCACATTACCGTCTGTGTCCGTCTTCTTCTTAAAGATCCATTTGTTCTTAATAGCCTTTTAGTCTTCAGGTAGTACTTCCAAAGTCCACACTTTGTTTTCGTACATAGATCCTATCTCGAATTTCAAGGCCTCCAGCCATTTGTTGGAATCCGGGCCCACCATTGCTTCTTCATAATTCGGAGGTTCATTGTTGTCTAACAACATGATTGATAAGACAGGATTACCATACCACTCAGGAGTAGTACGTGATCTTGTCGACCTGCAAGGTCCGATAGGAACTTGATTCGAAGTTTCATGATCATCTCATTAACTTCCTCCTTGTAACGCCCAAGATGCGACCCTATCCTTAATTTGGCACGAGGGCCTCGTGAGGGTTAGAAGCGCATCTCGTCGTTTCGTAAGAATGGATATCGTTACAAGTACATGTACTTAAGAGAAGAGTATATGTAATTGGCTTACACTCGCCACAAGCTACATCAGAGTCTCATCAGTACAATACATAATCATCATGAAGAAGAGCAGGGTCCGACTAGGAACGAAATAAAACGAGAAAATAATAACGACGTCCATCCTTGCTATCCCAGGCTGCCGGCCTGGAACCCATACTAGATCGATGAAGAGGAAGAAGAAGAAGCAACTCCAAATGAACAATCAACGCGCTCGCGTCAAGTAACCTTTACATGTACCTGCAATTGATGTTGTAGTAATCTGTGAGCCACAGGGGACTCGGCAATCTCATTTCCAAAGGTATCAAGACTAGCAAAGATTAATAGGTGAGGTATGGTTAAGTGGTGAGGCTGCAGCAAGCGACTAAGCATAATATTTGGTGGTAACTTACGAGTACCAGAATAAAGAGGGGGATGATCTACACATAGCGGACATGAACTAATATTGATCAAATAAATGATCATGAACACCTATTTACGTCAAACATAACCCCATCGTGTCCTCGATCGGAGAAGGAGCTCACGAAAGAGACAGTCACGGTTACGCACTCAGTTGGCATATTTTTAATTAAGTTAACTTCAAGTTGTCTAGAACCAGTGTTAAAGAAAGTTTCCACGTTGCCCATCACCGCGGGCACGGCTTTCCGAAAGATTTAACCCTGCAGGGGTGCTCCAACTAGTCCATCACAAATTACCACAAGCCGCATAGAAATCCTCGATCACAAAACTCGCGATCTCATCGGACTCCTTAGTGGAAAACCTCAACTCTGAGATTACCCAAAGCTTCACCGGAATCCCGATGCACAAGATATTTCGTCAAAGGTAAAACTAATCCAGCAAGGCCGCCCGACGTGTCGAAAATCCCGATAGGAGCCGCGTATCTCGTTCTCAGGACACGACGGATGAGCTAGACGTCGGGTTCGATAAACCCTGGGTGACCAGGGGCGCCGGACATCGCTGAGGTGGGACCAATACTCATGAGGAGCAGTGGCTTGGGGGTTGATTAAATTACTCCGAGGGTGCCGGCGGGTCCCTATGCATTACTATTAGGTTATTAGGCAAATGTAGAACCAAAGTTGGGCCTTGCCAGACCAGCTTTAATCTAAAACAAATTATCAAGGGGATCCCCATAACAACCCCGATCGTGTTAGGAGCGCTCAATTATGGAACATAACACCAGTAGGCGAAACTAAGGGGGCAAAGGTGGAACAAAACACCAGGCTAGAAAGGTCGAGCCTTCCACCTTTTACCAAGTATATAGGTGCATTAAATTAAATAGCATTAATATGGTGATATAACAATGAACCCATGTATTCACATGGAAGCAACTGCACCTCCAACTAGCAACGCTAACACATGGTTAAGCAAGCGGTAACATAGCCAATCAGTGGTTTGCTAGGTTGTGAACAGGTTGAAGGTTTTCATGGTAATGTTGGGAGGCTGATATTTAACAGGTGGTAGGCAACGAGACATAACGATAGAAACGACAATACTAGCATGGCAATGATAGTAATGGTATCTGGGGAAATTGTCATCTTGCCTGAGATCCCGCTTGGAAGAAGAATGCCTCCGTGAAGCAGACGAACCGACGTAGTCGAACGGGTCCTCACATTCCGACACGGTTGCGGAACTCTATCGAGACGGAGCAAACCGGAAACAAGAATCAACACCGATATTCACCACGGCAAATGCATGACATGAGGCACAACCTAATATTATGCATGATCAGTTTAATAATGCAAGGCATGGCATGGCAATTCACCACACGCAAACACTACACGTTAAGTGAAACGACGAAACTCCACGTTTAATTGTTTAGTTCACTCCTGTTTAGGAACACGGCAATATTAAATGTTATTTAAACATGGCAAGATGTGAATAATATGATTCTACACGTCAACCTAGTCGCTTAACACAGAGAACATTTTGAACGGAGCTACGGTTAAATACCTATGACCTAAATCGTTTATATTACGTCGACACGCAAACTAACGCAAACAGCACGCTAACAGCCTTAAACATGCATGAGAGTTGGAAATTGTTAATCTACGCGAAATTCTAGTCAAGTTTCATATATAACTTGTCTCGATCCGGTGCATGGTCTAAAAGCTACGGGTGTTTGAAAAATCGATGCTTTTTCCGAAATTTGCAAAATCTTAGTGCAGAAAAAAAATATGACAGGGAAATCAAATATGGGGCAAAGCTGGGATTCGATCCCAAGACCTCATACATAAGCCCACACATAAATAACCGGCTAGTCTACAATAGAACGCTGGCAATAGATAGGTATGGACCAATATAACCATTCCATCAGGTTGATGACGTTGGATGACAACCACTCGGATTACTATCATGTTTGTAAATAAAACTGGTGCCCATTCTATTTAACCTTTGCAAACCAAAACAGATCTAGCCAAAATATCAAGGTTCAGTCACGAAGGGCTTGCTCACAGCAGGAGATGTAGAGGCTGCAGCCATGGCAGGAAGATGCACAGGGTCGGGGTGAGCTCGAGGAGACATGGACCTGGCCTAGGGCTCGGTCCAGCTTGCTTCCTGACAGGAGACGAGGCCATGTGCGGTGGAGGTCCTTGCTCCTACACATGAACACATGGAGAGAGGGAATTAGAGGAGAAAGGGGAATGGAAGGAGAGAGAGCACATCAAGGAGAAGGCCCGACGGGGCTGGTTTGGAGGTTCGATCTGCTGCTGCATGCGGTGAGGGGAGGCAAAGCTGCTACCGCAAGGGTGCTGTACGGCTAGGTCCTTAGCAGGCATAGGAGGCTGCTGCATCATATTGCAGGGTCGCGCTTCAGGTCAGGTCTTGCCTTATGGTGGAGCTCTATCCATGGGGACACGGCGATGCATCAGGTCAAGGCAAGGGCCTCTAGATCCGGTCGGGGTTGCGGCCTTGCGAGGGGTTGGACTGCGAGCTCCATGGCCGGTATGGCTTGCTCCACAGGCAGCCATGGTGGTCCTGCTACTGTTGTCAGAGAAACAGAGAGGGGTGAGAGAAAAGAGAGGGGAGGAAGAAGGAGAGAGAGGGAAGAGATAGAGGAAAGGAGCGAAAGAGCACATCAGCGGGGACTCGGTCGGCAGCATGGTGCTACGACTCCTGCAGGGGAGCTCCTTCCGGTGTTGGCAACAGCTGTTGCTGCAACGATGGGGCGAGGGCGGGGCATCGGTTATGGCGATGTGCAGCGTCTGGGGCCACGGGACTCGTGGAGGCACGCAGCTTCGGTGAGCGAGGTGGGCCGGCGACGGTGTGGGAGACGGGCGGAGGCGGAGCAGGGAGCTCACCTTCCTCCGATGTGTCGGTGAGGTGCCCAAGGATGTGCGCGGGGTTGTAGTCGTCGGACACGAGGTGTTGTGGGTGGCTGGATGCGTTCAACGCGGCAGGGAGGAGGCTGGCTAGAGCACATGGCTTGCGCTGGTTGGTGCGGAGCCAAGACAAGTGGAGGCTCTAGTTGGTCGGGAGGAGATCCCGAGGAAGTTGGTGGTGGCAGCGCTGCGGGAATTGGGGAAAGAATGGATGGGACATCCTAGGTCTAGGGTTACGTGCGTCGGCTAGGACTTGGGTCGGCTAGGTTAGGCTCTCTCTCTCTCTCTCAAAGAAAATACACAGGCTGAAATTAAACATAAACCAAAACGACTTTTGAATTTTAAAACTCGGGTAGCAAACGGGGTAAAGAATAAAACTAAAAATAGAACTAGGCTTCTAAAATCTTGTGCCAATTTATAAAAATAAATTGGGCATTTTTAAGAGTAAAAATTAAATGCCTTTTAAAAAAGACTTTGTTTTGAAAGAGAACAAAAGGAGAATAACAATAAAAACCAGAGGGTTGCCCTAGTTTATAATAAGAATATTTTTAAAAGGGAAGGAACATTTTTATTTAGGCCACACCGGAAGCTAAAATTGCCTCAGAAGAATTAGGAGAGGAGAGAAGAGTTTTCCTATTGCACTAAGACTTTTTAAAACACTAGAAGCACTCACAACTCAAACCACACGCGAGGCAAAGATGATGCAAGATGCCATGATGCACACTAAATGATGACATAAAAACATGGCGCTATCATTGTTAACTCTCACTCTTTTGGTCTCAATGTTATGTATATGTGTATCATCGCCATCAAGATTCAATAGGAACAATCCTCTCACATTGGGTGCATGACCATAAAAGATGTTACTCATAGAAATAGAACAACCATTATTCTCTGACTTAAACGAGTAACCGTCTCGCAATAAACAAGATCCAGATATAATGTTCATGCTTAACACAGTCACTAAATAACAATTATTTAAGTTCATACTAATCCTGATGGTAACTGAAGTGAAACTGTGCCGACGGCGATTGCATCAACCTTGGAACCATTTCCCACACGCATCGTCACTTCATCTTTCGCCAGCCTTCGTTTATTCCACAGTTCCTGTTTCGAGTTGCAAATATGAGCAACAGAACCGGTATCGAATACCCAGGCACTACTACAAGAGTAGGTTAAGTACACATCAATAACATGTATATCGAATATACCTGATTTTTCTTTGGCCGCCTTTTTATCAGCCAAATACTTGGGACAGTTGCGCTTTTAGTGACCGAGTCCCTTGCAATAATAACACTCTCTGTCAGGCTTAGGCCCAGCCTTGGGTTTCTTCGTCGGATTGGCAACAGGTTTGCCGCTCTTCTAGGAGTTACCCTTCTTGCCTTTGCCGTTTCTCTTGAAACTAGTGGTCTTATTGACCATCAACACTTGATGCTCTTTCCGGAGTTCTGACTCTACGACTTTCAGCATCGTGAATAACTCGTCGGGTGACTTGTTCATCCCTTGCATGTTATAGTTCAACACAAAGCCCTTGTAGCTTGGTGGTAGTGATTTAAGAATTTTGTCAGTGATAGCTTCTTGCGGGAGTTCAATCCCCAGCTCAGCTAGACGGTTTGAGTACCCAGACATTTTGAGCACATGTTCACTGACAGACGAATTCTCCTCCATCTTGCAAGCATAGAATTTATCAGAGGTCTCATACCTCTCGATCCGAGCGTTCTTCTTAAAGACAAACTTCAACTCCTGGAACATCTCATATGCTCCATGACGCTCAAAGCGACGTTGAAGTCCCGGCTCTAAGCCATACAAGACTGCACATTGAACTACTGAGTAGTCCTCCTTACGTGTTAACCAGGCGTTCTTAACATCTTGGTCAGCTGTAGCGGGTGGTTCATCTCCTAGCGCAGCATTAAGGACATAATCCTTCTTCTCAGCTTGCAGGAGCAACTTAAGATTATGTGCCCAGTCTACAAAGTTGCTTCCATCATCTTTCAACTTAGCTTTCTCTAGGAACGTATTAAAATTCAGGGTGACTGTCGCGTGAGCCATTGATCTACAACACAATTTTGCAAAGTGGACTTAGACTATGTTTAAGATAATTAGAGTTCAACTAATCAAATTACTGATAAACTCCCACTCAAAAAGTACATCTCTCTAGTCATTTGAGTGGTACATGATGCAAATTCACTAAGTCAAGTCCGATCATCACGTGAGTTGAGAATAGTTTCAGTGGTAAGTATCTCTATGCTAATCATATCAACTATACGATTCATGCTCGACCTTTCGGTCTCATGTGTTCCAAGGCCATGTCTGCACATGCTAGGCTCGTCAAGTTTACCCGAGTGTTCCGCACGTGCAACTATTTTGCACCCGTTGTATGTGAACGTTGAGTCTATCACACTTGATCATCACGTCGTGTCTTGAAATGATGAACTGTCGCAATGGTGCACAGTCGGGGAGAACACAATTTCATCTTGAAATTTTAGTCAAAGATCACCTTATAATGCTATCATCGTTCTAAGCAAAATAAGGTGCATGAAAGGATTAACATCACATGCAATTCATAAGTGACATGATATGGCCATCATCTTGAGCTTCTTGATCTCCATCACTCAAGCACCGGCATGATCTTCTTGTCACCGGCGCCACACCATGATCTCCATCATCATGATCTCCATCAACGTGTCGCCATCGAGGTTGTCGTGCTATCTATGCTATTACTACTAAAGCTACGACCTAGCAATATAGTAAACGCATCTGCAAACACAAACATTAGTTTAAAGACAAGCCTATGGCTCCTGCCGGTTGCCGTAGCATCGACGTGCAAGTCGATATTAACTATTACAACATGATCATCTCATACATCCAATATATCATATCACGTCATTGGCCATATCATATCACAAGCATACCCTGCAAAAACAAGTAAGACGTCCTCTAATTTGTTGTTGCATGTCTTACGTGGCTGTTATGGGTATCTAGTATGATCGCATCTTACTTACGCAAAAACCACAACGGAGATGTGCAAATTGCTATTTAACGTCTCCAAGGACCGCCTCGGTCAAAACCAATTCAACTAAAGTTGAAGAAACAAGCACCCACCAGTCATCTTTATGCAACAAGGTTGCATGTCAATCGATGAAACCAGTCTCTCATAAGCCTACGAGTTATGTCGGTCCGGGCCGCTTCAATCGAGAAAAGACTAAGGAGGGCAGTAAATCGAACATCACCGTCCACAAAACCTTTTGCGTTCTACTCAAGATAACATCTGCACATGAACATAGCTCATGATGCCACTGTTGGGGAACATTGCATGGGAAACATAAAATTTCCTACGCACATGAAGACCTATCATGGTGATGTCCATCTACGAGAGGAGATCAGATCTATGTACCCTTGTAGATCACTCAGCAGGAAGCGTTAAGAAACACGTTTGATGTAGTGGAACATCTTCATGATCCGTCCCTCGAACCGTCCCATGATCCGTCCCACGAACTGTCCCACGATTCGTTCCGATCTAGCGCCGAACGGACGGCAGATCCGCGTTCAGCACACGTACAACTCGATGATGAACTCGGCCTTCTTGATCTAGCAAGCAAGACAGAGAGGTAGATGAGTTCGCCGGCAGCGTGACGGCGCCCCGGTGGTGGTGACGATCTACTCCTGAGGGCTCCGCCCGAGCTCCGCAGAAATCCGATCTAGAGGTAAAACGGTGTGCAATAGCCTTGAGTTGCACATGGCAAAGTTGTGTCTCAAAAAGCCCTAAACCACCACTATATATAGGAGGAGGGGGGCTAGCCTTGAGGCACTAGGGCCTCAAGGTGCTCCGACCGCCAGGAGGAGGAGGACTCCTCCTCCAATTCGGTTTGGGAAGGAGGAGTCCTCCTCTTCCTTCCCACCTCCCTCTTTCCTTTTTTTCTTTTCTTTTGGTATTTTCTTATGTGGCACCAAATCCCTCTTGGTCTGACTCCACCAGCCCAATAAAGACTTGGTGCGCCACCCTAGGGCCTTGGGCTCACTCCCGGGTGGGTGGCCCCCTCCCGGTAAACACCCGGAACCCATTCGTCACTCCCGGTACAGTGCCGGAATTGCCCGAAAGTTTACGGTGACCAAATGAAACCATCCTATATATCAATCTTTGTTTCCGGACCATTCCGGAAACCCTCGTGACGTCTGTGATCTCATCTGGGACTCCGAACAACATTCGGTAACCACACATATAACTCAACTATACTAAAACATCATCGAACCTTAAGTGTGTAGACCCTGAGGGTTCGAGAACTATGTAGACATGACCCGAGACACTCCTCGGTCAATATCTAATAATGGGACCTAGATTCCCATATTGGATCCTACATATTCTCCGAAGATCTTATCGGTTGAACCTCAGTGCCAAGGATTCATATAATCTCGTATGTCATTCCCTTTGTCCTTCGGTATGTTACTTGCCCGAGATTCGATCGTCGGTATCCGCATACCTATTTCAATATTGTTACTGACAAGTCTCTTTACTCGTTCCATAATACAAGATCCCGTGACTTACACTTAGTCACATTTCTTGCAGGGCTTGTGTGTGATGTTGTATTACCGAGTGGGCCTGAGATACCTCTCCGTCACACGGAGTGACAAATCCCAGTCTCGATCCATACTAACTCAACGGACACCTTTGGAGATACATGTAGAGCACCTTTATAGTCACCCAGTTACGTTGCGACGTTTGATACTTACAAGGTATTCCTCCGGTGCCAGTGAGTAATATGATCTCATGGTCATAGGAATAAATACTTGACACGTAGATAACAATAGCAATAAAACGACACGATCAATATGCTACATTCATAGTTTGGATCTAGTCCATCACATGATTCTCCTAATGATGTGATCGAGTTATCAAGTGACAACACTTGCATATAGCCAGAAAACCTTGACTATCCTTGATCAACTGGCTAGCCAACTAGAGGCTTGCTAGGGACATTGTTTTGTCTATGTATCCACACATGTATCTATGTTTTCATTCAATACAATTATAGCATGGATAATAAACGATCATCTTGTAACAGGAAATATAATAATAACTATTTATCATTGCCTCTAGGGCATATTTCCAACAAAGGTCTCATTGAGAGAAGGGGATCCTGGATTCTTCTCTCTTTGATAAGGGTTCCTTGAATTTGTATTTTCTCCCCCTTAAGATTGTGTTAAGAGTTCCTTGAGCCATCTCTCCCTATGTTAGGGATCCTCGATGTTTCTCCTTCTTATATTGTGGGATCACTGAAGATTTCTCCCCCTTGTAAATTATGGGACACCAGGATGATGTCCCCCTTTTGTCAAAATTCCAGAAATGTCAGAAGATCATAGGCAATGATAATATTCAGAGTCACCGAGGCATTATGGTTTCGTAGAACCGAGAATGATAGTAGGACTTTGGAAGAAATCGGTTAGACCAAGTTTCCCAGATCGATGAGACCGAGTTGCAACGAAAATCAACTTCTTAACTCAAAATCGACAGAAAATATTCACATAATTGGAAAAATAAAATATTCAAGATTTAAAAGGAATTAAGAGGAATCAATTTTTTTGAAATATATACATATAGATGAGAGTTGAATGGTTCCAAGAAAGCATGCTATGAAGTTTTGAACCATACAAGAATCTCCATCTAGATGTTGGGTGGTGACTAGGTCACTTATATTAGAGTATGTTGACTTGAGGAGTCAAGTAAGAATGCTTGATCATAGGTCATACTCATCGTTAAGTGAGAAATGGGGTTACCTTTTTTCAATTAAGCTTTTTAATGTCTTCATATCACTTGAGTTGCTTTACCTCATGGCTTGGTGCAAAGCTTTATCAAGGATATGAGTACATACCTTCAAATGACGTTAATGACGTGGCATGTGGGTGAACTTGTCGTGGATGCTCAAAGTTGATGAAGATCATCTTGAGTTGGGAGCTATCCATGTCATTTTAGTTCACTTTTCACCTACATTGCTTAGTCATGCAAGGAAGAACATAATACGTATCCAATTGACATGAGTGATTGTATTCATTAAATAGTTGTCAAGGATATAATTTTGTTGTCTTCTTCCTTCATCTTCGAAGAGGGGGTTGTGGATACTTGGCTATGTCAAGATTGCTTTTGATGTGAGTTGGTGACAATCCTCTGGAGTGTAGTTCTTACAAGTACCTACAAAAAAGTTAGATGCCATACAAGGGAGCATAATTTTCCAAGATATAAGATTGTGTCATATCATTATCATCATGGAATAGACAATTAAGCTCATGCCCTTGCATGCATCCGAGTGAGTCTAGCTCAAGTTTGAAGCATCGATGATGTTCAACTCACTCCTAAAATGACAAAATACTTTCTCCAAGTGGTTTGGTAAAGTGATACGTCTCCTACGTATCTATAATTTTTGATGGTTTCATGCTATTATCTTGTCAAACTTTGGATGTTTTGCATGCCTTTTATTTATTTTTTGGGACTAACTTATTAACTCAGTGCCAAGTGCCAGTTTATGTTTTTTCCATGTTTTTGACCCCTTTCAGAGGAGATTTTGAAACGGAGTCCAAACGGAAGAAAATCCTCGAAAAGATTTTTTTCTGGAACGGAAGAAGATCGGAGAACTTGGGAGCCAAGCCAGAAGAGCCCCAGGGGCCCCACAAGCCCCCATCCCGCGGCCAGGGGGCGCGCCATCCAGGCTTGTGGTCCCCCTGGAGGTCCCTTGACCTAGATCTTGCGCCTATATATTCCCAAATATTCCCAAAAAATCAAGAGAGGATCGCAATCGCTTTTCCACCGCCGCAAGCTTCTGTCTCCGCAAGATCCCGTCTGGGGCACGTCCTGGTGCCCTGCCGGAGGGGGATTTGGACACGGAAGGCTTCTCCATCAACACCATGACCTCTCCGATGATGCGTGAGTAGTTCACCATAGACGTACGGATACATAGCTAGTAACTAGATGGCTTCTTCTCTATCTTGGATCTTCAATACAAAGTTCTCCATGATCTTCATGGAGATCTATCCGATGTAATCTTCTTTTGCGGTGTGTTTGTCGAGATCCGATGAATTGTGGATTTATGATCAGATCATCTATGAATCTTATTTGAGTTTCTTCTGATCTCTCTTATGCATGATTTCATATCCTTGTAATTCTCTTCGAGTTGTGGGTTTTGTCTCGCCAACTAGATCTATGATTTTTGCAATGGGAGAAGTTCTTGGTTTTTGGTTCATACCATGCGGTGACCTCACCCAGTGACAGAAGGGGTAGCGAGGCATGCATCGTGTTGTTTCCATCAAGGGTAAAAAGATGGGGTTTTCATCATTGGTTTGAGATTATCCCTCTACATCATGTCATCTTGTTTAAAGCGTTACTCTGTTCGTCCTGAACTCTATACACTAGATGCATGCTGGATAGCGGTCGATGTGTGGAGTAATAGTAGTAGATGCAAAAAGTATCAGTCTACTTGTCTCGGACGTGATGCCTATATGTATGATCATTGCCTTAGATATCGTCATGACTTTGCGCGGTTCTATCAATTGCTCGACGGTAATTTGTTCACCCACCGTAATACTTGCTATTTTAAGAGAAGCCTCTAGTGAACACTATGGCCCCCAGGGTCTACTCCACACCATATTGTCAGCCTTACACTTTTTACTTCGTTGCACTTTCCGCCTTCAGATCTCACTTTGCAAACAATCTTGAAGGGATTGACAACCCCTTTGAAGCGTTGGGAGCAAGCTTGTTTGTGTTTGCGCAGGTACTCTGGACTTGACGAGGCCCTCCTTCTGGATCGATATCTTGGTTCTCAAACTGAGGGAAATACTTACTGCTCATGTGTTGCATCACCCTTTCCTCTTTAACAAAAAAAACCAACGCAAGCCCTCCGTCAACGTGTCAATTTCTGGCACTGTTGTTTGAGAAGTAGCATAAAGATATCAGCTAATTGTTTGTCGCAGTGAACATGCTTGAGATCTATATCTCCTTTATCAACATGATCATGAATGAAATGATGTCGCACTTGAATATGTTTAGTTCAAGAATGTTACACTTGATTATAGGCAATTTCAATAGAAATTTCATTGTCACACAATAATGGAACATGTCTCACATGGATGCCATTATCCTTAAGAGTTTGAGTCATCCATAGTAATTGCACACAACATGATCCGGCGGCAATGTATTCCGCTTCAGCAGTAGATAATGATACCGAGTTTGTTTCTTGGATGACCACGACAAAAGAGATCTCCCCAAGAAATTGACATGTACCCGAGGTGGATTTTCTATCAACCTTGTCTCCGGCATAGTCCGAGTCGGAATAGCCAACAAGAATAAAAGAAGAGCCATTGGGATACCATATGCCAAAGTTTGGTGTATGTATCAAGTATCTCACAATTCTTTACACAACCTATAGATGGCACTCTTTGGGTGCCACTTGATATCAGGCATACATGCAAACACTCAACATGATATCGAGACGGGAGGCGCATAGATATAGCAATCAACCGACCATTGATCGATAAACCTTTTGATCAACCAGTTTGTCCTCCTTAGTGAGGTCAACATGTCCACTAGTAGGCATGGGGATTCTCATACCTTTGCACTCTTGCATGTTGAATTCTTGATTAAGTCCTTAGTGTACTTGGTTTGATAGATAAACGTAGCTTCTCTCGGTTGTTTGATTTGCAATCCAAGGAAGAATTTCAGCTCACACATCATAGACATCTCATACTTATCTGACATCAACCTTCCAAATTTCTCACTAAAATGTGGGTTAGTAGAACCAAAGATAATATCATCCACACATATTTGGCACACAAATAGTTCACCATTAACTCTTTTAGTGAATTAGGTTGCGTCAATTTTACCAATCTCAAAACCCTTTTCAATGAGAAACATCGTTAGGTATTTGTACCAAGTTCTCGGGGCTTGTTTAAGAACATATAAAGCATTATGAAGTTTGTAAACATGATTAGGTTTCTCGGGGTTCACAAAGCCGGGAGGTGATACGTCTCCAATGTATCTATAATTTTTGATTGTTCCATGCTAATATATTATCTATTTTGGATGTTTTATATCATTAATATGCTATTTATAATATTTTTGGGACTAACCTATTAATCTATATTCTAGTGCCAGTTTCTGTTTTTTCCATGTTTTTGAGTATTGCAGATAAGGAAAATTAAACGGAGTCCAAACGGAATAAAATCTCCGGAATGATTTTTCTTGGACCAGAAGACACCTGCCAAACTTGGAGAAGGGGTAGGAGATCTGTCGGGAGGCGACAAGCGGGCACAACGCGCCCTAGGGGGGTCGCGCCCCTCGCTTGTGGGCCCCATGTAGCTCTCCTAACCCTAATCCTTCGCCTATAAATTCCCAAATATTCCCCAAATACTAGAAAGAGCCAACAAAATACTTTTTCGCCGCCCAGAGCCTCTGTTCCCGTGAGATCCAATCTGGGAGCCTTTTCTAGTAATCTGTCGGAGAGGGAATCGATCACGGAGGGCATCTACATCAACTACATTGCCCCTCCGATGTTTGCAACTTGATTTTGCTACGGTGTTTGCAACTTGATTTTGCTGAAAAACAGAAACTTTTGTCCTCAGTCCAGGAATTTTGTAAATTCACTAGAATGTGCTTTTGATATGAATGTTTTACACAATATTAAGATGTGAACTGCCCAGATTTTCCTAATTTTTCAGAATTTTTGGAGTTACATAAGTATTCGAAGTTTATAGATTGCTACAGAATGTTCTATTTTTTACAAATTATGTATACTTTGTGTTGTTTCCTTATTTTGATGAATCAATGGGTTGTATCGGGGGTATGAACCATGGAGGAGTTGGAAAAGAGTAAATATTACACCACCATAAATAAAGAATAGTTCACAACAGTACCTAAAGTGGTGATTTATTTTTCTTATACAAATGGATCTCATGAGTTTTCTGTTGAGTTTTGTGTTGTGAAGTTTTCAAGTTTTGGGTAAAGATTTGATGGACTATGGAATAAGGAGTGGCAAGAACCTAAGCTTGGGGATGCCCAAGGCAACCCAAGCCATATTTAAGGATACCAAAGATCCTAAGCTTGGGGATGCCCCGGAAGGCATCCCATCTTTTGTCTTCAATCCATCGGTAAATTTACTTGAGGCTATATTTGTATTCACCAAATGATATGTGTTTTGCTTGGAGCGTCTTGTATGATATGAGTCTTTACTTTTTAGTTTGCCACAATCATCCTTGCTGCACACATCTTTTGAGAGAGACACGATGAATCGTGAATTTATTAGAATACTCTATGTGCTTCACTTATATCTTTTGAGCTAGGCAATGTTGCTCTAATGCTTCACTTATGACTTTTAGAGCACGGCGGTGTTATATTTTATAGAAATTATTAAGCTCTCATACCTCGCTTATATTATTTTGAGAGCCTTTAGACAACATGGTAATTGGTTTAGGTTATGAATTTAGTCCTAATATAATGGGCATCCAAGAGGGATATAATAAAAACTTTCCTAATAAGTGCATTGAATATGATGATAAGATTGATTCCTTGCATATAGTTTTGAGATATGAAGATGGTAATATGATAGTCATGCTAGTAAGTAATTGTGAATTGGAAGAAATACTTGTGTTAAAGCTTGTGATTCCCGTGGCATGCACGTATGGTGAACCGTTAAGTTATGAAGTCGGAGCATAATTTGTTTAATGATTGTCAACCTTTGTGTGGAGGTCGGGATCACACGATGGTTAACTCCTACCAACCCTTCTCCTAGGAGCATGCGTCTAATACTTTGCTTCGATAACTAATAGGCTTTTGCAATAAGTATGTGAGTTCTTTATGACTAATGTTGAGTTCATGGATTATACGCACTCTCACCCTTCCACCTTTGCTAGCCTCTCTAGTACCGCACAACTTTTGCCGGTACATTAAACCAACCTTCCTCAAAACAGCCACCATACGTACCTATTATGGCATTTTCATAGCCGTTCCGACATATATTGCCATGCAACACCACCGTCCCGTTTTTTTATGACATGCCCCATCATTTTCATATTTCTTTGCATGATCATAAGATAGCTAGCATGATGTTTTCATGGCTTGTCCTTTTTTATGTCATTGCTATGCTTGATAATTGCACATCCCGGTACACCACCTGGGGCATTCATATAGAGTCGTATTTTTTTCTAGGTATCGAGTTGTAAGGTTGTCAGAATAGCGATTCTGAATCGGATCGGAGTTCCGTTGGTAGGATCGTGAATCGTCGAATCATAACTACTGGGATTGTAGAATCGGAGGGGCTAGTTTGGATCATGAAGTCGTAAGATTCTAAGACTTGAGTCGCGATTCTAACTTTAGTTGTAATCTTTGAGTTATAAGTGAATACAAGTGTGATGATTTGCATTATTAGAGCATTGTCCCGTGTGAGAAAAGGATGATGGAAATTATGATTCCCTCACAAGTTGGTATGAGTCCCGAACTTTACAAAAAAAAGAGTCCAGCGAAGCCCCAAAAAAAGAGGCCAAACATTCCCACCAAAAAATTGAGAGAAAGAGAGAAGGGACAGTGCTACTATCTTTTTCCACACTTGTGCTTCAAACTAGCACTATGTTCTTCATAGAGAGTCTCCTATTTTTTCACTTTCATATAACTAGTGGAATTTCATCTTTTGCACAACCACTTAGTTTTCTTTTTGAGCGTTCATACACTTATAGCTCTAGTGCAATTGTTGCATGGCAATCCCTACTCACTCACATTGATATCTATTGATGGGCATCTCCATAGCCCGTTGATACGCCTAGTTGATGTGAGACTATCTTCTCCTCTTTCTTTTTGCAACCTCCACCATATTCTATGTTCACCTATAGTGCTATATCCATGGCTCACGCTCATTTATTGCGTGAGAGTTGAAAAGGTTTGAGAACATAAAAAGTATGAAACAATTGCTTGACTTTCATCGGGGTTGTGCATGATTTAGATACTTTGTGTGGTGAATATGGAGCATAGCCACACCCTATGATTTTGTAGGGATAACTTTTTAAGACCATGTTATTTTGAAATGAAGCAATTTCCTTGTTAGCATGCTTGATGTATTATTGTTTTTATGTCAATATTAGTCTTTTGTTTTGAATATTATGGATCTAAATATTCATGCCACAACAAAGAATATTACATGGATAAATATGTTAAGTAGCATTCCACATTAAAAAAAATTATCATTTACCTACTCGTGGACGAGCAGGAATTAAGCTTGGGGATGCTTGATACGTCTCTAACGTATCTATATTTTTTGATTGTTCCATGCTATTACATTATCAGTTTTGGATGTTTTATATGCATTAATATGCTACTTTATATTATTTTTGGGACTAACCTATTAATCTAGAGCCTAGTGCCAGTTTCTGTTTTTCCATGTTTTTGAGTATTGCAGATAAGGAATATTAAACGGAGTCCAAACAGAATAAAATCTCTGGAATGGTTTTTCTTGGACCATAAGACACCTGCGAGACTTAGAGAAGGGGGCACGAGATCTGTCGGGAGGCGACAAGCGTGCAGGGCGCGACCTAGGGGGGAACCCCTGGCTTGTGGGGCCCCCTGCAGCTCTCCTAACCCTAATCTTTGGCCTATAAATTCCCAAATATTCCCCCAATACCAGAAAGAACCAACAAAATACTTTTTTGCCGCCGAGAGCCTGTGTTCCCGTGAGATCCAATCTGGGAGCCTTTTCCGGTAATATGTCGGAGAGGGAATCGATCACAGAGGGCATCTACATCAACTCTATTGCCCCTCCTATGATGTGTGAGTAGTTCACCACAGACCTACGGGTCCATAGTTAGTAGCTAGATGGCTTCTTATTTGTCTTTGTTCTTCAATACCATGTTCTTCATGATCTTTATGGAGATCTATCCGATGTAATACTCTTTTGCGGTGTGTTTGTCGAGATCCGATGAATTGTGGGTTTATGTTAAGATTAGTTATGAATATTATTTGACTCTTCTCTAAATTCTTATATGCATGATTTCATATCTTAGCAAGTATCTTTGAGTTATTGGTTTGGTTTGGCCAACTAGATTGGTAATTCTTGCAATGGGAGAAGTGCTTAGTTTTGGGTTCAATCTTGTGGTGTCCTAACAAGTGACAAAGTAGGGTTAGCGAGGCACGTATTGCATTGTTGCCATCGAGGACAAAAAGATGGTGTTTTCATCATATTGCTTGAGTTTATCCCTCTACATCATGTCATCTTACCTAATGTGTTACTATGTTCTTCATGAACTTAATACTCTAGATGCAGGTGATACGTCTCCATCGTATCTATAATTTTTGATTGTTCCATGCTATTATATTATCTGTTTTGGATGTTTTATATGCATTATATGTTGTTTTATATTATTTTTGGGACTAACCTATTAATCTAGAGCCTAGTACCAGTTTCTGTTTTCCATGGTTTTGAGTATTGCAGATAAGGAATATTAAACGGATTCCAAACGGAACAAAATCTCTGGAAATATTTTTCTTGGACCACAACAAACCCAGGAGACTTGGAGTAGGGGACACGACACCTGCCGGGAGGCCACAAGCCTGCAGGGCGCACCCTAGGGGGGTGGTCGCGCCCCCTAGCTTGTGGGTCCCCTACAGGCCTCCTAACCCTATTCTTTGGCATACAAATTCCCAAATATTCCCCCATCGCTAAATAGAGCCACGAAAATACTTTTCTACCGCCGAGAGCCTCTGTTCCCGTGAGATTTAATCTGGGAGTCTTCTTCGGTAATCTGCCGGAGAGGGAATTGATTACTAAGGGCATCTACATCAACTCCATTGCCCCTCCGATGATGCATGGGTAGTTCACCACAGACCTACGGGTCCATAGCTAGTAGCTAGATGGCTTCTTGTCTCTCTTTGACCTTCAGTATCATGTTCTTCATGATCTTCATGGAGATCTATCCGATGTAATACTCTTTTGTGGTGTGTTTGTCGAGATCCGATGAATTGTGAGTTTATGTTGAGATTATCTATGAATATTATTGGAATATCTTCTGAATTCTTATATGCATGATTTCATATCTTAGCAAGTCTCTTTGACTTATTGGTTTGGTTTGGCCAACTAGATTGGTAATTCTTGCAATGGGAGAAGTGCTTAGTTTTGGGTTCAATCTTGCGGTGTCCTCACCCAGTGACAAAGTAGGGGTAGCGAGACACGTATTGTATTGTTGCCATCGAGGATAAAAAGATGGGGTTTTCATCATATTGCTTGAGTTTATCCCTCTACATCATGTCAACTTACTTAATGCGTTACTCCGTTCTTCATGAACTTAATACTCTAGATGCAGCTAGGAGTCGGTAAATGTGTGGAGTAATAGTAGTAGAGGCAGAATCGTTTCGGTCTACTTGACACGGACGTGATGCCTATATTCATAATCATTGCCTTAGATATCTTCATAATTATTCACTTTTCTATCAATTGCTCAACAATAATTTGTTCACCCACCGTATTATTTTCCTTTATGAGAGAAGCTTCTAGTGAAACATATGCCCCCCGGGTCTATTTTCCATATTATACTTTCAGATCTATAAACCAAAAATACCAACAATATCTTGCTGCAATTTATTTACTTTTGTTTCTGCAATCTTTATATCTATTTCTACCAGATCTCATCCTTGCAAATAACTGTGAAGGGATTAACAACCCCTTTTTAGCACTGGGTGCAAGAGTTTGATTATTTGTGTAGGTACTACGATTGGGGCCCTGCTTGTTCCTCCTACTGGATTGACACCTTGGTTCTCAATAAACTCAAGGAAATACTTATCTACTTCGCTGCATCACCCTTTCCTCTTCAAGGGAAACCAACGCAAGCTCAAGAGGTAGCAAGAAGGATTTCTCGTGCCGTTTTTGGGGAGGATACCTAGCAAGATCAAGCCTACCAAGTACCCATCACAAACACATCTCTTGCATTTACTTTATTTGCTGTTTTCCTCTCCCCCACTTCTAAAACAATTTTCAGAAAATACCAAAAAGATTTGCCTTTTGATTCGCCCTTTTTCGTTCGTCTTTTCGTTTGCTTTTTTTGTCACAATGACTCTAGATAATACCAAGTTATGTGACTTTTCCACTACTAATAATAATGATTTTATTAGTACTCCGATTGCTCCCGCCACTAGTGCGGAATCTTGTGAAATTAATGCCTCTTTGCTCAATCTTGTTATGAAAGAACAATTTTCTGGCCTTCCTAGTGAAGATGTCGCATGCCATCTAAATACTTTCCTTGAGTTGTGCGATATGAAAAAGAAGAAACATGTGGATAATGAAATTGTTAAATTGAAGCTTTTTTCCTTTCTCACTACGAGATCGTGCTAAAACTTGGTTTTCATCTTTACCTAAAAATAGTATTGATTCATGGAATAAGCGTAAAGATGCTTTTATTTCCAAGTACTTTCCGTCCGCTAAGATTATCTCCCTTAGGAACGATATAATGAATTTTAAGCAAATTGATCATGAGCATGTTGCAAAATCTTGGGAGAGGATGAAAGTAATGATTAGGAATTGCCCCGCACATGGTTTGAGTTTATGGCTAATTATATATATTTTATGCGGGATTGAATTTTCCTTCTAGAAATCTTTTAGATTCCGCCGCGGGTGGTACTTTTATGGAAATCACATTAGGAGAAGCTACTAAAATCCTAGATAATATTATGGCAAATTAATCTCAGTGGCATACCGAAAGATGTCCTACTAGTAAAAAAGTGCACGCTATTGAAGAAATAAACACTTTGAGTGGAAAGATAGACGAATTGATGAAATTGTTTCCTAGTAAGAGTGCTCCTATTTATCCCAATGATATGACTTTGTCTTATTTAATTGGAAATAATAATGAATCTATGCATGTGAATTTTTTTGGAAGGAACAATTTTGGCAATAACGCATATAGAGGTAATTTCAATCCTAGGCCGTTTCCTAGTAATTCCTCTAACAATTATGGTAATTCCTACAACAATTCTTACAGAAATTATAATAAGATGCCCTCTGATCTTGAAAATAATATTAAATAATTCATTAGCTCGCAAAAGGGTTTCAATGCTATGATTGAATAAAAATTGCTCAAGATTGATGATTTGGCTAGGAACGTTTGTGAATTTCTCTTGAGATTGATTCTTTGAAAATTATATCTATTCCACCCAAGCATGATATTAATGAGTCTTTAAAATCTATGAGAATTTCTATTGATGAGTGTAAGGAAAGAATCGCTAGAATACGTGCTAAGCGTGAATGGCTTGAAAGGTGTTTTCTCGTGATAATAATGATGAAGATCTTAGAGTGCTTGATGTGACACCTATTGAATCTTTGTTTTCTACTATAAATCTTTAAAAAGATGGGACTGGAGATGAGTCAACTTTAGTTAAAAGGCGTCCCAATGATTCAGAGTTTTTAGATCTTAATGATAAGATTGATAAAAGTGGGATGGAAGAGATCAAAACTTTAAATAGCAATGAGCCCGCTCTTTCTTTTTTCAAGGACTTTAATTATGATAGTTTCTCTTTGATTGATTGTGTTTCCTTGTTGCAATTCATGTTGAGTGCTACGCATTCTTATAATCAAAATAAAGCTTTTACTAAACATATTGTGGATTCTATGATGAAATCTTTTGAAGAAAAACTTGGGTTGGAAGTTTCTATACCTACAAAGCTTTATGATGACTGGGAACCTACTATTAAAATTAAATTTAAAGATTATGAGTGCCATGCTTTGTGTGATTTAGGTGCTAGCGTTTCCACGATTCAAAAAAAATTATGTGATGTGCTAGGATTCCGTGAATTTGATGATTGCTCTTTAAATTTGCATCTAGCGTAGTCTACATTAAGAAACCTATGGGAAGGATTAATGATGTTATTATTATTAGAAATAGGAATTATGTGCCCATAGATTTCATTGTTGTTGATATAGATTGCAATCCTACATGTCCTATTATCCTTGGTAAACCTTTCCTTAGAACAATCGGTGCAATTATTGATATGAAAGCAGGAAATATTAGATTCCAATTTCCATTAAGGAAAGGCATGGAGCACTTTCCTAGAAATAAAATAATATTACCTTATGAATCTATTATGAGAGCTACTTATGGATTGCATACCAAAGATGATAATACCTAGATCTATCGACTTATGCCTAGCTAGGGGCGTTTAACAATAGCGCTTGTTGGGAGGCAACCCAATTTTATCTTTATGCTTTTATTTTTGCTTCTGTTTTTGAATGCTGCACACATGATTAACTCTATAATAATTGTGTTTTCTTGTTTTAATTAGTGTTTGAGCCAAGTAAGACCTTTGGGATGGTCTACGGTGTTTGCAAGTTGATTTTGCTGAAAAACAGAAACTTTCGCCCTCAGTCCAGGAATTTTGTAAATTCACTTGAACGTGCTTTTGATATGAATGTTTTACAAAATATTTTTTTACAAATTTCCCAGATTTTCCTAATTTTTCAGAATTTTTGGAGTTACAGAAATATTCGAAGTAAACAGATTGCTATGGATTGTTCTATTTTTGACAGATTCGGTTTTCTTTGTGTTGTTTGCTTATTTTGATGAATCTATGAGTTGTATCGGGGGTATGAACCATGGAGAAGTTGGAATACAATAAATAATACATCAAAATAAATAAAGAATGAGTTCACAATAGTACATAAAGTGGTGATTTATTTCTCTTATACTAACGGATCTCATGAGTTTTCTGTTGAGTTTTGTGTTGTGAAGTTTTCAAGTTTTGGGTAAAGATTTGATGGACTACGGAATAAGGAGTGGCAAAAGCCTAAGCTTGGGGATGCCCAACGCACCCCAAGCCATATTCAAGGATACTAAAGAGCCTAAGCTTGGGGATTCCCAAGAAGCCATCCCCTCTTTCGTGTTCAATCCATCGGTAAATTTACTTGAGGCTATATTTATTCACCACATGATATGTGTTTTAATTGGAGCATCTTGTATGATATGAGTCTTTACTTTTTATTTTTCCACAATCATCCTTTCTTCACACATCTTTTGAGAGAGACACGTTGAATCCTAAATTTATTAGAATACTCTGTGTGCTTCACTTATATCTTTTGAGCTAGGCAATGTTGTTCTAGTGCTTCGCTTATATATTTTAGAGCACGGCGGTGTGGTGTTTTATGGAAATTGCTAAACTCTCGTACCTCAATTATATTATTTTGAGAGTTGCTTAAACAGCATGGTAATTGGTTTAGGTTATGAATTTAGCCCTAATACAATGGGCATCCAAGAGGGATATAATAAAAACTTTCATATTAAGTGCATTGAATATGATGAGAAGGTTGATTCCTTGCATATAGTTTTGAGATATGAAGATGGTAATATGAGAGTCATGCTAGTAAGTAATTGTGAATTAGAATAAATACTTGTGTTAAAGCTTGTGATTCCCGTAGCATGCACGTATGGTGAACCGTTATGTGATGAAGTCGGAGCATGATTTGTTTAATGATTGTCAACCTTTGTGTGGAGGTCAGGATCGCGTGATGGTTAACTCCTACCAACCCTTCCCCTAGGAGCATGCGTCTAATACTTTGCTTCGATAAATAATAGGCTTTTTCAATAAGTATGTGAGTTCTTTATGACTAATGTTGAGTTCATGGATTATACGCACTCTCTCACCCTTCCAGCTTTGCTAGCCTCTCTAGTACCGCGCATTTCTTGCCGGTACATTAAACCCACCTGCCTCAAAACAACCACCATATATTTTCCTCAAAATAACCACCATATCTACATATTATGGCATTTTCATAGCCATTCTGAGATATATTGCCATGCAACACCACCATCTCATTTTTATGACACGCACCATCACTTCCATATTGCTTATAGTCATATTTTGTTCTAAATATCGACTTGTAATCTTTGAGTTATAAGTAAATAAAATTGTGATGATTTGCATATTAGAGCATTATCCCGTGTGACAAAAGGATGATGGAAGGTATGATTCCCTCACAAGTTGGGATGAGTCTCCGGACTTTACAAAAAATAAAAGAGGCCAGCGAAGCCCATAAAAAATAAAAGAGGCCAAAGAAGCCCATCCCAAAAAAGAAAAAAAGAAAAAATAATAAAGAGAGAAAGAGAGAAGGGACAATGCTACAATATTTTTCCACACTTGTGCTCCAAAGTAGCACCATGTTCTTCATAAAGAGTCGCCTATTTTGTCACTTTCATATAACTAGTGGAATTACATCTTTTGCACAACCACTTAGTTTCCTTTTTGAGCTTTCATACACTTATAGCTCTAGTGCATTTGTTGCATGGCAATCCCTACCCACTCACATTGATATATATTGATGGGCATCTCTATAGCCCGTTGATATGCCTAGTTGATGTGAGACTATCTTCTCTTTTTTTGGCAACCTCCACCATACTCTATTCCACCTATAGCGTTATATCCATGGCTCATGCTCATGTATTGTGTGAGAGTTGAAAAGGTTTGAGAACATAAGAAGTGTGAAACAATTGCTTGATTTTCATCGGGGTTGTGCATGATTTAGATACTTTGTGTGGTGAAGATAGAGCATAGCCAAACCATATGATTTTGTAGGGATGACTTTCTAAGACCATGTTATTTTTAAAGGAAGCAATTGCCTTATTGGTATGCTTGAAGTATTATTGTTTTTATGTCAATATTAGACTTTTGTTTTGAATCTTATGGATTTGAATATTCATGCCACAATAGAGAATATTACATGGATAAATATGTTAGGTAGCATTCCACATCAAAAATTCTGTTTTTATCATTTATTACTCAAGGACGAGCAGGAATTAAGCTTGGGGATGCTTGATACGTCTCCAACGTATCTATAATTTTTTTATTGTTTCATGCTATTATATTAACTGTTTTGGATGTTTTATATGCATTAATATGTTATTTTATATTATTTTTGGGACTAACCTATTAATCTAGAGCCTAGTGCCAGTTTTTGCTTTTTCCATGTTTTTGAGTATTGCAGATAAGGAATATTAAACGGAGTCCAAATGGAATAAAATCTCCGGAAAGATTTTTCTTGGACGAGAAGAATCCCAGGAGACTTGGAGTAGGGGGGCCAACACCTTCCGGGAGGCCACAAGCCTGAAGGGCGCATCCTAGGGGGGTGGCCGCGCGCCCGTAGCTTGTGGGTCCCCTGCAGGCCTCCTAACCCTATTCTTTGGCCTATAAATTCCCAAATATTCCCCCATCACTAAAGAGAGCCACGAAAATACTTTTTCGCTGTCGGAGCCTCTGTTCCCGTGAGATCCAATCTGGGAGCCTTTTCTGGTAATCTATCGGAGAGGGAATTGATCACGAAGGGCATCTACATCAACTCCATTGCCCCTCCGATGATGCGTGAGTAGTTCACCACAGACCTACGGGTCCATAGATAGTAGCTAGATGGCTTCTTCTCACTCTTTGATCTTCAATAGCATGTTCTTCATGATCTTCATGGAGATCTATCCGATGCAATACTCTTTTGCGGTGTGTTTGTCGAGATCCGATGAATTGTGAGTTTATGTTCATATTATCTATGAATATTATTTGAATCTCTTTTGAATTCTTATATGCATGATTTCATATCTTAGCAAGTTTCTTTGAGTTATTGGTTTGGTTTGGCCAACTAGATTGGTAATTCTTGAAATGGGATAAGTGCTTAGTTTTGGGTTCAATCTTGCGGTGTCCTCACCCAGTGACAAAGTATGGGTAGCGAGGCACGTATTGTATTGTTGCCATCGAGGATAAAAAGATGCACTTTTCATCATATTGCTTGAGTTTATCCCTCAACATCATGTCAACTTACTTAATGCATCATTATTTTTGGGACTAACCTATTAATCTATAGCCTAGTGTCAGTTTCTATTTTTTCCATGTTTTGAGTATTGCGGATAAGGAATATTAAACGGAGTACAAACGGAATAAAATATTCGAAATGATTTTTTTCTTGGACTAGAAGTCACCTGCCAGACTTGGAGAAGGGGTAGGAGATCTGTCGGGAGGCGACAAGCATGCACGGCGCGCCCTAGGGGGGTCACTCCCCCTGGCTTGTGGGCCCCATGTAGCTCTCCTAACCCTAATCCTTGGCCTATAAATTCCCAAATATTCCCCAAATGCTAGAAAGAGCCAACAAAATACTTTTTCGCCGCCCGGAACCTATCTTCCCGTGAGATCCAATCTGGGAGCCTTTTCTAGTAATCTGTTGGAGAGGGAATCAATCACGGAGGCCATCTATATCAACTCCATTGCCTCTCCCATGATACGTGAGTAGTTCACCACATACCTACGGGTCCATAGCTAGTAGCTTGATGGCTTCTTCTCTCTCTTTGTTCTTTAATAACATGTTCTTCATGGAGACCTATCCGATGTAATACTCTTTTGTGGTGTATTTGTCTACATCCGATGAATTGTGGGTTTATGTTCAGATTATCTATGAATATTATTTGAATCTTCTCTGAATTATTATATGCATGATTTCATATCTTAGCAAGTCTCTTCGAGTTATTGGTTTGGTTTGGCCAACTAGATTGGTAATTCTTGCAATGGGAGAAGGGCTTGGTTTTGGGTTCAATCTTGCGGTGTCCTCACCCAGTGACAAAGTAGGGGTAGCGAGGCATGTATTGCATTGTTGCCATCAAGAATAAAAAGATGGGGTTTTCATCATATTGCTTGATTTTATCCCTCTACATCATGTCATCTTACCTAATGCGTTACTCTGTTCTTCATGAACTTAATACTCTGGATGCAGGCAGTAGTCGGTCGATGTGTGGAGTAATAGTAGTAGAGGCAGAATCATTTCAGACTACTTGACATAGACATGATGTCTATATGCATAATTATTGCCTTACGTATCTTCATAATTATTCTCTTTTCTATCAATTGCTCGACGGTAATTTGTTCACACACCGTATTATTTTCCTTTATGAGAGAAGCCTCTAGTGAAACCTATGGCCCCAGGTCTATTTTCCATATTATATTTTCAGACCTATAAACCAAAAATACCAAAAATATCTTGCTGTTATTTATTTACTTTTGTTTCCACAATCTTTATATCTATCTCTACCAGATCTCATCCTTGCAAATAACTTTGAAGGAATTGACAACCCTTTTTTAGCTTTGGTTGCAAGAGTTTGATTATTTGTGTAGGTACTACGAATGGGGCCTTGCTTGTTCCTCCTACTGGATTGATACCTTAGTTCTCAACAAACTAAGGGAAATACTTATCTACTTCGATGCATCACCCTTTCCTCTTCAAGGGAAAACCAACGCAAGCTCAAGAGGTAGCAGCACGTAGGAGTCGGACGATGTGTGGAGTAATAATAGTAGATGCAGACTCCTTTTGGTCTACTTGACACGGGTGTGATGCCTATATGCATAATCATTGCCTTAGATATCTCCATAATTATTCGCTTTTCTATCAATTGCTCGAAAGTAATTTGTTCACCCACCGTATTATGTACCTTCATGAGAGAAGCCTCTAGTGAAACCTATGGCCCCGGGTCTATTTTCCATATTATATTTTCAGATCTATAAACCAAAAATACCAAAAATATATTGATTCCATTTATTTGCTTTTGTTTTACTTTTAGTTTCATCAATCTTTTATACCTATCTCTGTCAGATCTCATCCTTGCAAATAACCGTGAAGGGATTGACAACCCCTTTGTTGCGTTGGGTGCAAGTGTTTGATTGTTTCTGTAGGTGCTAATATTGGGGCCTTGCTTGTTCCTCCTACTGGATTGATACCTTGGTTGTCAACAAATTGAGGGAAATACTTATCTACTTTGCTGCATCACCCTTTCCTCTTCAAGGGAAAACCAACGCAAGCTCAAGAAGTAGCAGGAGGTTGTTTGACATAAACCTCCTCCTCAATTTCACCGTTTAGAAAAGCACTTTTAATATCCATTTGGTAAAGAGTAATATCATGATGATTGGCATAAGCGGGAAGAATGCAAATGGATTCAAGTATAGCAACGGGGGCATATGTCTCACCATAGTCCATACCTTCGACTTGCATGTATCCTTGGGCTACGAGACGTGCCTTATTGCATATTACTTGACCATCTTCATCTTGCTCGTTCCGAAACACCCATTTTGTTCGATGATGTTGTGCTCGTCCTTGGGATTTTCAACAAGTGTCCATACTTGATTCCTCTTGAAGTTGTGTAGCTCTTCGTGCATGGCATTCACCCAATCCGTGTCTTTAAGGGATTCTTCAACCTTCATAGGCTCAATGCTACAGATAAATGAGTAATTCTCACAAAAGTTAGCTAAACGAGATTTAGAGCAAGTCATTCTCCCAGTTTGTATGTCACCTAAGATTTGATTCAGCAGATGATCCTTGTCCACTTTTTCTCGAACTCGTGACAACTTATTCTTGTTGGATGGTGGAGTTTCCTCATCATCACCTTCTTGTGTGTTGTCGTTGACGGTGTCATATCCTTGAGGTGGTGGTGAGGAAGGTTGAGGTGGATCCTCACAATTTACTTCTTCCTCTTCTTCATCATGTCATGTATCGCTTGTGGATGCCTCCATGTCATTTTGTGGTTCGCCTTGGCGCGAAGTAGGAGCTTCCGCTTGAGTTGATGATGTACTCCCCTTCAACTCCATGGGACGAATCTTGCCGATAGGTAGATATTGGATGGCTTCCAAAGGTTCCTCATCTCCTACATCATTTGGAAATTATTCAACTTGCGAACCATTAGATTCATCAAACTTGACATCTACCGTCTCTTCAACTTTTTGAGTGAAGCTGTTGTAGACACGGTAAGTGTGAGAATTTGATCTGTAACCAAGTAGGAAACCTTCATGAGATTTAGGAGAAAATTTAGAGAGATGATGCTTATCAAGAATGTAGCACTTAGAGCCAAATACTTGGAAGTATTCAACTTGGGATTTCTTACCGGTCAGTATCTCGTATGCCGTTTTACAGAGAAACTTGTGTAAGTAGAGTCGGTTTACGGCGTGACAAGCTGTTTCCACGGCTTCTGCCCAAAATTGTCTTGGTGTCTTGTATTCGTCAAGCATCATTCTGGCCATCTCTATGAGAGTTCGGTTCTTCCTCTCAACAATTCCATTTTGTCGAGGTGTGTACGTTGCCGAGAACTCATGTGAGATACCTTCTTTGTCAAGAAGAGTATCCACATTTGTGTTCTTGAACTCTGTTTCGTTGTTGCTCCAAACTTTCTCGATCTTTATTTCAAACTGATTTTGGGCTTTCCGAGCAAAGTTCTTGAAAATATTTTGTACATTTGACTTATCATCAAGAAGAAATACCCATGTAAATCTGGAAAAATCATCAACAATGAATAAACCATAAGAATTTCTACTGAGGCTCTTGTAAGCATTGGGACCAAAGAGATCCATCTGTAGTAGCTCGAGTGGCTTTCTTGTAGTCATGATGTTTTCATGGGATGACTTCCACCGACTTGCTTTCCTGCTTGACAAGCACTACAAAGTCTACCTTTGTAAAATATAACATCTTTAACACGAAGAATATGATCACCTTTGATAAGCATGTCAAGGTTACGCATACCAACATGTCCTAGCCTTCTATGCCATAACCAACCTTTAGAATATTTTGCAATAAGACATGTAGAGGGTTTGGATTTTTTAGTGAAATCAACAATGTATATATCATCTCTACGGAAAATAGTAAAGACCATGTTATGATTGTCGCCATGAAACACTTGGCAGTCAACTTTCGTAAATAGCACATTAAAACCAAAGTCTGCTAGTCTAGATACGGAAAGAAGATTGTAGCCAAGGGATTCAACAAGCATGACATTTTGAATGGAGCTATCCTGAGATATGTCCACCTTACCTAGGCCAAGTACCTTACTCTTGGAGTTGTCACCAAAGGTCACATACCTTCGAGGTCCACGGTTTGGTGTGATCTCATGGAACATGTCTTTATCTCCGGTCATGTGATCGGTGCATCCACTGTCAAGTATCCACTCTTTTCCTCCGGCCATGTAGTCTCTAAGGTTCGCCATAAGACTAAGATTCCTCATGGTCTTCTCATACTTGATGTCAAACTCCTCATCTTCATCATAGTAGCCATGCTCCACATTGTCATCGTCAGACGGAATATTCTCGTCATGAGAATCAAGAATTTCATCAGAATTTTGACTATGACAATGTTCATGTTTATGCATGCGAATGGATTAAACAATGACATTGTTAATGGTAATGGCATCTCGTTTAGCACGCATGAGGTCATGAATCTCAAATAGACATTTATCAAAATTAGGATCATTTGGCTTCATTCTGTGAATAACAGTGCATTTTATGGAAAATGATATCAAGATTTTTCAGGGAATAGTTTGGATATATTTTCTCCAAGTTTTTCCACAAAGTATGAGCACACTCAAAATTCTACAACTGATTAAGCACATTTCTTGGCAGTCCTCTAATGATGAGATTTACAGTTTTAAGATTACCAAGCATATCAAGTTCTTCATCATGATAAGGATGTAAGGGATCAATAGGAGGCACGTAGGGATATTCAACATACTTGTAGAAATGGAATTCATCAAATATATCAAGCATTTCATCTTTCCATTGTCTATAATGATCTCCATTGACAATAGACACTCTACAACTAATATTCCCCAAACTAGGTGTGATAGCCTGGCTTATTAGGGATGATAGACTACTCATATCAATAAGGAATTCCTTCTTTTCCGGGAGCCCATTCGAACAGAACTCTCAGGTTGAGCGTGCTCGTCTTGGAGTAGTTCTAGGATGGGTGACCGACCGGGAAGTTGATCCCGGGTGGGCATGAGTGAGGACAAAGTGTGCAGAAAAGACTAGTATTGTTATGTGGGGCTAGTCTAGATCCCGCCAGGAGTAACGACCGCCGGCGGGTATGTCCGGGGCGTTACAAGTTTGGTATCAGAGCCGACCCTCGTGGTTACACGGATGTTTGCGGGCAGGTGTGCGGTCATGTTGTTCATGACGTTTGTGACCCGTCGTGGCACACGACATGGTACATGTACTGGACTGGATGCACAGACGTTTGTACCAAGAGGGAACGCTCATGTGGCCCGATGAGGACGTCGGTTCCTCTGAGTGGTGGTGTATGTGACAGCCTGGCTTATTAGGGATGATAGACTACTCATATCAATAAGGAATTCCTTCTTTTTCGGGAGCCCATTCAAAGTTAAGCGTGCTCAGCTTGGAGTAGTTCTAGGATGGGTGACCGATTGGGAAGTTGATCCCGGGTGCGCATGAGTGAGGACAAAGTGCGCAGAAAAGACTAGTATTGATATGCGGGGCCAGTCTAGATCCCGCCAGGAGTAACGACCGCTGGCGGGTATGTCCGGGGCATTACACTAGGCACATCCATCTTCCTCCAATGGTGTTTAAACCAAGGTTATGGAGACCTTCCTCTCATACCAATTGTTGGATCGATAGAAGGGGTGTCTAAAGAGGGGTTGTATAGACTACTTCACAAATTAAAATCCTAGCCTTTTCCCAATTTTAACGGTTGGCATTTTTAAGCTATTCTAACAAGTCTAGTGCACCCTACACATGCTAGTCAACAAATATGGCAGGGGAAGTTAAAACTTTGTAGATGTAAGTAAGGAGTAAAGATTAGGAAGATCAAACTGTAAGTGCATCTAGTGCCCTTAGTGATTTTGGTGGTTTGAAGACTTATAGGTTAAGTAACTAATGTGTTTATAAGTGTACACAAGCTCTATAAGTCGCTGAGGAGTTTGAGTTATACGATGAATATCGACCCCTAAAAATGTATATCTTCGACTAAAGAAATTGGTCTTACGCTCAAGATTTTGATCGCAAAGAAATTGTGATGAAATTGATATTCCTCATGAAGATATTGAAGATGAGGAATTCGGTGTGTCCTGAAGAAAATCAGCCCAAAGACTTTAAAGCGTGAACATTTATTATTTCTGTTTCATTTTCTTCACTCTTGAGTCATAGGAACACCGTATTGTTAAAGGGGGTCGAGCTAATACTACAGAATGAATTTCCTCATGATGCTCAACCCAAGCCTAATCCTACAAAAGCCTCAAGTGAGGAATATGAGAGACATGAGGAATCTCATAGTTAAGAGTCCAGACCATTGCCGCGATTCGCGCCCCCTCACCGATCTTATCCACACCAACAGTCATAATATTTAAGGGCATTTATGTCAAATCATGTTGGGATGCTCCCAGGCTATAAATAGCCGCCCCCCACAACCACTAGCTGGTTGGCTGCTCCGCAAGAAACTGACACTTGTCATTTAGAGCAACCCAAATTCCTCAGAGTCTTCGAGATTAAATTATCAGTGAGGAAATAACCCAAACACCAAACCACAAACTAAAACCAAGTGATTGAGCATCACTAAAGAATTTGTGTTGGAAATATGCCCTAGAGGCAATGATAAAATAGTTATTATTATATTTCCTATTTCAAGATAATCGTTTATTATCCATGTTATAATTGTATTGCATGAAATCATAAATACATGTGTGGATATATAGACAAAACAATGTCCCTAGTAAGCCTCTAGTTGACTAGCCAGTTGATCAAGGATGGTTAAGGTTTTCTGACCATATGCAAGTGTTGTCACTTGATGACTCGATCACATCATTAGGAGAATGATGTGATGGACAAGATCCAAATTATAAACGTAGCATGTGATCGTGTCATTTTGTTGCTATTGTTTTATGTGTGTCAAGTATTCATTCCTATTACCATCAGATCATGTAACTCACTAACACCATAGGAATGCCTTGTCTGTATCAAACATCGCAACGTTACTGGGTGACTATAAAGGTGCTCTACAGGTATCTCCGGAGGTGTCCGTTGAGTTAGCATGGATCAAGACTGGGATTTGTCACTCCGTGTGACGGACAGGTATCTCAGGGCCCACTCGGTAATACAACATCACATATAAGCCTTGCAAGCAATGTGACTCAAGTGTTAGTCATGGGATCTTGTATTACGAAACAAGTAAAGAGACTGCTGGTAACGAGATTGAAATAGGTATAGAGACATCGACGATCAAATCTCGGGCAAGTAACATACGGAAGGACAAAGGGAATGGTATACGGGATTATATGAATCCTTGGCACAGAGGTTCAACCGATAAGATCTTCGTAGAATATGTAGGATCCAATATGGACATCCAGGTCCCGTTGTTGGATATTGATCGTGGAGTGTCTCAGGTCATGTCTGCATAGTTCTCGAACCCGCAGGGTTTCCACACTTAAGGTTCGATGGCGTTTCGGTATAGTTGAGTTATAGGTGTTGGTGACCGAAGGTTTTTCGGAGTCCCAGATGAGATCACGGACGTCACGAGGGTTTACGGGATGGTCCGGAAAGGAAGATTGATATATAGGATTGTTTCATTTGGCCTCCGGAAAGATTTCGGGTATTACCGGGAGTGTACCGGGAGTGACGAATGGGTTCCGGGTCTTTATCGGGAGGGGCCCACCCACTCGGGAGAGAACCCAATAGCCCAAGGGTGGCGCACCAGTCCTTAGTGGGCTGGTGAGGCCAGACCAAGTGGGCTATGTCGACTAGAAAGAAAAATCAAAGGAAAAGGAAAAAAAGGGAGGTGGGAAGGAAAGAGGGGACTCCTCCTTCCCAAACCGAATTGGAGTTGGAGTCCTCCTCCTCTCTCTCGGTCGGCGCCCTTGGGGATATCTTGAGCCTCAAGGCTAGCCCCTCCCCTCCTCCTATATATACTAGAGGTTTTAGGGGTTTTGAGACACAACTTTAGCCACGTGCAACCCTAAACCTCTACTTTGTAGTTCTTCCTCTTGATCGGTTTTCTGCGGAGCTCGGGTGGAGCCCTGGAGGAATAGATCATCACCATCATCGGCGCGCCGTCACGCTGCCGGAGAACTCATCTACTTCCCCGTCTCTCTTGTTGTATCAAGAAGGCGGAGATCGTCATCGAGCTATACGTGTACTGAACGCGGAGGTGTCGTCCGTTCGGCGCTAGATCGGAACGGATCGTGGGCCCATGGTGATTTGAATCACGAAGTTGTACCACTACATCACCGCGTTTCTTAACGCTTCCCGCTTAGTGATCTATAAGGGTATGTGGATCCGATCTCCCTCTCGTAGATGAACATCACCATGATAGGTCTTCGTGTGCGTAGGAAATTTTTTGTTTCCCATGCAACGTTCCCAACAATTTGTTCCAATGTGGAACTGAAGCCTTTTACCTTTGAGGACTGTGCATCCTCCAGACGGTTAGGCGTCATGGTCTAGAGCAATCCAGCAGTCAATTGTGGATCGTCGGGTGACCAAGTTTGTGAGGGCTTCGAAGTCTGCACTAAAGACTTACCACAAGTGTTGGGCGAGGACTGTGTGTCCTTAGCTCAAGGAGAATACGGTAGGTACTGTGTGTCCCGGGACTGTGTGTCCTTTGGTTTCAATACCAAGCCGCTCCAAACCAGACATACAATTGTCACAACAGTTGGAACTGGGTCATCAACAACTGTCTTCATTGTGATACTCGTTCTGTTTCTTCAACTCTTTTAATTCCTCAATATTATATGTTGAAGACTTTCGGTGTCACTGTTTGAAGAATTTGCTGAAGACTTTCTCTGGATTTCCTCAAGCTCAAATTCTTCATACCCGTTAATCTTCACCTGCTTATTCTGTGCCTATGTACTATGCAAACTGTTTTTCATAATCTTCATCAAGAAAACTGATGTTGTAATCTTTGCACCTCTGATTCTGCGTTGTTTCGCTGCACGTTATTCATCAGTGAGGAATTTCCTCAAAAGGAATTTCCTCAGTGATGAAATTCTAAAAATCGCCTATTCACCCCCTCTAGTCGACATAACGCACTTTCAATTGGTATCAGAGCAAGGTACTCCCTTGTTCTGTGTGATTTTGGTTTAACCACCTGGAGTTTTAGTTATGTTGACTGCAGGTATGATCAAGGTTACTGCAGGATGTCCTACCTTCGAAGGAAAGGACTTTCCTTACTGGAAGACCAAGATGCAGATGCATCTTCAAGCTATTGACAATGATCTTTGGTACATTGTGGAACATGGTGTTCCCTCCATCGCTGCTACTGTCTGTGCTGCTGATGTGAAGAAATTCAAGCAACTTGATTCTCAAGCGAAGAATATCATCTGTGGCCATCTGAGCAAAGGTCAGTATGGCAGAGTGAGTGCTTTGGGCACAACGAAGCTTATCTGGGATAGGTTGTCCAAAGTCAATGAAGGAATATCAACCCAACGTGACTCTCGTGTTGATGTTCTTCGCAATCTCTTCAATCACTTCAAGAGGCTTGACAATGAAAGCTGCCAAGATACCTTTGATCGCCTCACTGACATCTCAAATGAACTGCAAGCACTAGGAGCTCGAGACATTACTAACCATGAAGTTGTGAAGAAACTGCTAAGATCTTTGGATTCATCATTTGATACACTGGTTCTGATGGTTCAAGAAAGATCAGACTATAAGATGCTTGATCCTGCTGACATACTCGAAAGACTCAATACTCATGAGTTTCAACAGGAAGAAAAGAGAGATCTATATGGACCAAGCTACTCTAGACCTCGTGCGCTGAAGGCCCAAGCAATTTCCTCATATGAAGAGGAAGACTCGGATTGCAGCATTGGTGATCCTGAAGAACTTGGACAGGAGCTTGCAATGCTCGTGAGGAAATTCCGGAAGTTCACTAGGCGTGGCGAGTTTGGTAAATCTTCAAGAAGAGATATGAGGAAATCAGAATCTTCATCTGAGGACTATAAGAAAAGAACCTGCCACAATGCAAGAAATTTGGTCACTACATTGTTGATTGTCCTTGCTGGGTGAAGGAATCAAAGAATAAGAAATACAAGGATGAAAGTTCTGATGACTCGAAGAAAAAGAATAAATCTTCAAAATCCTCATCCTCAAAGTCCTCATCGCACAAGAAGACTAGTTTCAGAAAGGCTCGGGCACTCATTGGCAAGGAAATGGACTCTGAGGAAGAATCTGAGGAATGTGATGAAGAGGAAGGTTCTGAAGAAGACTTAGAGTTTGGTGTGGCAAGCCTTGCACTGGCTACCACATTCGTCAGCAAGTCAATCTTCAATCTTGAACAAAATGACAACGCTATCTGCACTGGTGACTATGGTGATGACTTCGCTCCAACCTATTGCTTCATGGCAAAAGGTTTAAAGGTACCGAATGACACCTCATCCTCGGATTCAAGTGATTGTGAACCTGATGATTATAAAAAACTCAGTTACAGTAAACTTGCCAATATTGCAACTAAACAACAAACTGCCCCTGAAAAGCTTCAAAAAATGCTAGACAGAAGCGATGACCTGTTGAATGATGAAATGAATCATAACCAAATCCTCACTGAAGATATGAAAAGTCTTCAGTCTAGATTTGATAGTCTTCAAGATCGTTACGGCACACTCTTGGGTGATCATGAGAAACTTTCTTCTGAATTTCTTCAAAGGAAACTTGATCTTGAGAAGTTGAAGATGTCTCATGATGATCTTCGAATGGAAAACGATTCATTACTTGCTCAACAGATCAGTGTCGCTCAGGTTGAATTCACTCCACCATGTCTCAAATGCATCGAACGTGAAACTGACAATTGTTCACCAGAATCATCAAATGCTTCTATTGGTACAAATTCTTCAACTACTCATGTGGTAACAAATTCCTCACTTGAGGAAACCACAGATGTCACTGACGAAAATGTAGGTCTGAAGGAATTGTATGTGACAGTCATGTACAAAAGTCTCAAAGGGCATCAAACCCTTTGCGATGTGCTCAAAAAGCGGATATTGAACAGGAACCCGAGGAAAGAAGGAATTGCCTTTGAAAGGAAACTGAATGTTGATGGATCATACTGGAAAACTGAGCAGTATCCCAAAACCTCATAGGTTGCTGCTAAAGGACCTCCTGTTGATCCATCCAATCTAACAGGCTTTGTATGTGAATTATCCTATTCCTCAGATGAGTCATTTGACTCCAACTGTAAACTGTTAAAAAAATCAATATGGTGAAGTATTTGCTCGATATATTGGAACTAACTGCAGGAATGGACCACCCATGAGGAAAATCTGGGTCCCCAAAAGTTTCTTGGAAAATCTTCAGGTGAATGTCCTCATGACACCACCCGTGAAGAATCTGAACCCCAGATCAAATTCCTTAGGTCGACCAAAGTCTTCAAGAGGATCAAAATCCTCAAATGGTCAAAACTATGCTCGTGCTAATGCTTCTGATATGCAGGGAAATTACAAGGGATATGAATATGAGCATTATAGCTCAAATCATTATGTTCATAAATCCTCAAAGAACTTCTCTGACTATTCATTTGAGTACTCTAACCCCCCTATTGTGAAGAGAAGTGCATTAGCTTCAATGCCCCCTTTCTCATATGGTGCTCGCACGATGATGAACTCTTTGCCACCCCTTCAGATGTGGGTGGTGAAGAAATTGAACTAAACACTTCTGCAGGTCAGGTCTCCAGATGAAAATCATCATCTGAAGAATTTGCTGGAGACCTGAGGAAAATGCTTGTTTGGACGCAACCTAAAATTGATGAAATGATAACATTTCACACGTCCTCAAATTTACTGTTTATGATGAAATTCCTGTCTAATGAAATTGATATCATATTCTTCATGTCTGAAGCATATGAGATGGTAAGATGCACTAATTCATCTGCAGGAGGACAAACCCAAGAGCACTGAGTGGGTTCTTGATAGTGGCTGCACACACCACATGATTGGTGATAAAAAGCTTGTTGATGAATATGCCACTGACTCCATCACCACTGAAGCAAATCACTTGGGTTGCTTGTCGAATCCCTTGGGTTTAACCTCATGTCAGTCTCAATGCTTTGTGATCTTGATATGGTTGTTATCTTTGAAAAATATAGATGTGTAGTCATCATGGAATCTGACAGATCCAAAGTCTTCGAAGGTGTTAGGAGAGGAGATTTGTACATTATTGATTTTCCACAGGTCCTCAACCAGCCACATGCTTACTAGCAAAAACCTCAGAAGGCTGGCTATGGCATCGAAGACTTGGTCATGCGGGCATGAGGAACTTGCACACGCTGGCGAAGAAGAAGCATGTCATTGGCATCGAATTAGTCAAATTCCTCAAGGACCACCTCTGCGATGCATGTGAGTCTGGAAAAATGACCAAATCCAAACACCCGTCAAAGACTATCATGACTACTACTCGTCCATTTGAATTGCTTCACATGGATCTATTTCGACCTACTCATTATGCTACTCTAACCAATGCAGCATCCTTACATGGCTTTGTCATAGTTGATGATTATTCTAGATATACTTGGGTGCATATCATTCTGTATAAAACTGAAGTGTAGGAAGTCTTCAAACGATTTTCCTCAAGGGCCTTGACGAACTTCGGCGTCAAGATCAAACACATCAGAGTGATAATGGGACAGAATTCAAAAACACTGGTCTTGATGATTATCTTGATGAACTTGGTATTACTCATGAATTATCTGCTCCTTATACTCCTCAATAGAATGACGTCGTTGAAAGAAATAACATGACTCTGGTAGAAATGGCACGGACTATGCTTGAAGAATATCACACTCCTCGTCGTTTCTGGCCTGAAACAATCAACACTACTTGCCACATCATCAACAGGGTATATCTTCACAAATTCCTCAAGAAAACCTCATATGAACTCCTCACTGATAAGAAACCCAATGTAAGTTATTTCAAAGTCTTCGGTGCAGAATGCTGGATTAGAGATCCTCACCATAGCTCAAAATTTGCACCTAAAGCACATGAGGGTTTTATGCTTGGTTACGGAAAGAACTCGCACACCTACAAAGTCTTCAACACCTATCACAACAAGATTGTTGAAACTGTAGATGTGCGGTTCGATGAAACTAATGGCTCGCAAAGAGAGCAATTGCCTCTTGTGCCAGATAAACTATATCCTGAGGAAGCAATCAAGTTCAAAGCTACTGAAGATATTGTTCCTACTAAGGAAATTGCTGAAGAAATTGTCCCCAGCACTGATGAAATTCAGGAAGGTGCTCCTGAGGAAATTGCTCCAGATCAAATTCCTCAGCCCAGACGAAATCCTAAACCAGCTCATCCAAGGATTGGAAATGAAGTAGAACTTGACAAAATCCTCGATGACATCAACGCGCCAGGTCCTCTCACTCGCTCAAAAGCTTCACACTTAGTTAACTTTTGTGGGTATTCCTCTTTTGTGTCTATCACAGAACCCTCAAAAGTTGTTGAGGCTTTCAAGGAACCTGAGTGGATTCAAGCCATGCAAGATGAACCTCTTCAATTCAAGCTAAATGACGTGTGGGAACTCGTCAAACAACCAGATCCTTGCAAGCACAATATCATCGGCACTAGGTGGATTTTCCGAAACAAGCAAGATGAGGATGGTCAAGTGGTGAGTAATAAGGAACGACTTGTAGCCCAAGGCTACACACAGGTTGAAGGAATTGATTTCGATGAAACTTTTGCAACTATTGCTAGAATTGAAGCTATTCGAATTCTACTTGCTTATGCTAATCATCATAACATTACTTTTTATCAAACGGATGTTAAAAGTGCATTCCTCAATGGTAAGCTTGAGGAAGAAGTATATGTTGCTCAGTGCTGCGGAACCAAAAGTCCTTCCCCGGCGCTTAGGAATTCTTCTTTTACTTCTCTGGTTTGCATCAGTTTTTCCCTTGAAGAGGAAAGGGTGATGCAGCACAGGAGCAGTAAGTATTTCCCTCAGTTTGAGAACCAAGGTATCGATCCAGAAGGAGGGCCTCGTCAAGTCCAAAGTACCTGCACAAACACAAACAAGCTTGCACCCAACGCTTCAAAGGGGTTGTCAATCCCTTCAAGATTGTTTGCAAAGTGAGATCTGAAGGCGCAAAGAGCAACGAAGTAAAAAAGTGTAAGGCTGAAAATATGGTGTGGAGTTGACCCTGGGGGCCATAGTGTTCACTAGAGGCTTCTCTCAAAATAGCAAGTATTACGGTTGGTGAACAAATTATTGTCGAGCAATTGATAGAACTGCGCAAAGTCATGACGATATCTAAGGTAATGATCATACATATAGACATCACGTCCGAGACAAGTAGACCGATACTTTCTGCATTTACTACTATTACTACACACATCAACCGCTATCCAGCACGCATCTAGTGTATTGAGTTCATGACGAACAAAGTAACGCTTTAAGCAAGATGACATGATGTAGAGGGATAATCTCAAACCAATGATGAAAACACCATCCTTTTACCCTTGATGGCAACAACACGATGCGTGCCTCGCTACCCCTTCTGTCACTGGGTGAGGTCACCGCACGGTATGAACCCAAAACCAAGGACTTTTCCCATTGCAAGAATCATAGATCTAGTTGGCCAGACAAAACCCACAACTCAAAGAGAATTACAAGGATATGAAATCATGCATAAGAGAGATCAGAAGAAACTCAAATAAGATTCATCGGATCTCGACAAACACATCGCAAAAGAAGATTACATCGGATAGATCTCCATGAAGATCATGGAGAACTTTGTATTGAAGATCCAAGAGAGAGAAGAAGCCATCTAGTTACTAGCTATGGACCCGTAGGCCTATGGTGAACTACTCACGCATCATCGGAGAGGTCGTGGTGTTGATGAAGAAGCCCTCCGTGTCTGAATCCCCCCTCCGACAGGGCACCAGAACGTGCCCTAGATGGGATCTTGCGGAGACAGAAGCTTGCGGCGGTGGAAAAGTACTTTCGATGATCTCTTGATTTTTTTGGGAATTTTAGGGAATATATAGGCGCAACCCATGGGTCAGGGGACGCTCAGGGGGGCCCACAAGCCTGGATGGCGCAGCCTCCCCCCTGGCCGCGGGGTGGGGGCTTGTGGGGCCCCTAGGGCTCCTCTGCCTTGGCTCCCAAGCTCCCCGATCTTCTTCCCTTCCAGAAAAAATCTTTTCGGGGATTTTATTCCGTTTGGACTCCGTTTCAAAATCTCCTCTTGAAGGGGTCAAAAACATGGAAAAAATAGGAACTAGCACTTGGCACTGAGTTAATAAGTTAGTCCCAAAAAATAAATAAAAGGCATGCAAAACATCCAAAGTTTGACAAGATAATAGCATGAAACAATCAAAAATTATAGATACATTGGAGACGTATCAAGCATCCCCAAGCTTAATTCCTGCTCGTCCTCGAGTAGGGAAGTGATAAAGAATGGATTTTTGATTTGGAATGCTACCTAGCATAGTTGTCCTTTGCACCTTCTTTCACGTGACATGAATGTTCAGATCCGTATGATTCAAAACAATAGTTTGCTATTGACATGAAAACAGTAATACTTCAAGCAAACTAGCAAAGTAATCATGAACTTTCAAAATAACAAGGCCAAAGAAAGTTATCCCTACAAAATCATATAGTCTGGCTATGCTCCATCATCCTCACACAACTAATGTAAATCATGCACAGCCCCGGAATTGGCCAAGTAATTGTTTTCGCACTCTTACTTTCTCAAACTTTTTATAACTATCACGCAATACATGAGCGCGAGCCATGGATATAGCACTATAGGTGGAATAGAGTGTGGTGGTGGTTGTGAGACAAAAAGGAGGAGATGGTCACACTGACTGGGCGTATCAATAGGCTATGGAGATGCCCATTAATAGATATCAAGTGAATGAGTAGGGATTGCAATACAAAGGATGCACTAGAGCTATAAGTATGTGAAAGCTCAAAAGGTAAACTAGTGGGTGTGCATCCAACTTGCTTGCTCATGAAGACCTAGGGCAATTTTGAGGAAGCCCATCATTGGAATATACAAGCAAAGTTATAAAATGAAGATTCCCACTAGCATATGGTAGTGACAAAGCAAGAAGCTCTCAATCATGAAGAACATGGTGCTAATATGAAGCACAAGTGTGGAAAAAGATAGTAGCATTGTCCCTTCTCTCTTTTCTCTTTTTTTCATTTGGGCTCTTAGGCCTCTCTTTTTTCTTTTTTTTTTGGGACCTTTGGCCTCTTTTTTTTATTTCCTCACATGGGACAATGCTCTAATAATGATGATCATCACACTTTTATTTACTCACAGCTCAAAGATCACAATGATGATGACTCCATAGGAAATGCCTCCGGCAGTGTACCGGGATGTGCAACGATCTAGCATGGAGTATGACGTTGAAACATCTCGCTAGCTATCTTACGTTCGTGCAATGGCAATATGAGAGTCACGGCACAATTCATGAGACGGAACGGTGGGAGTTGCATGGCAATATATCTCGGAATGGCTATGAAAATGCCATAGTAGGTTGATATAGTGGCTGTTTTGAGGAAGGAATTTTGGTGGGTTTGTGCACCGGCGAGAATTGCGCAGCACTAGAGAGGCTAGGAATGGTGGAAGGTGAAAGTGCATCTATACCATGGACTCACATTAGTCATAAATAACTCACATACTTGTTGCGAAAGTTTTTATTAGTAATCAAAACAAAGTGCTAAACGCATACTCCGAGGGGAAGGGTTGGTAGGTGCAAACCATCGCGCGATCCGGACCTCAACACAAAGGATGACAATCAATAGATTAATTATGCTCCGACTTCCTAACATAGCGGTTCACCATACGTGCATGCTACGGGAATCACTAACTCCAACACAAGTATCTCTAGATTCACAACACCCTACTAACATAACTCTTAATATTACCGAATCCATGTCTCAAAACTAATTGAGAGGAATTGAAACTTCTCTTTCTACTCAATGCACATGAAGATGGAGGTTTTTGCATTCTCTTTGGGTACCTAGCACATTTGGGACTACTTTCATAGCATCAGCCAACTACCAAATCACGCACTGCCGTGCTCTAAAGATATAAGTGAAGCACAAAAGCAAAAGTATCTAGCTCAAAAGATATAAGTGAAGCACTAGAGCAAAAGTATCTAGCTCAAAAGATATAAGTGAAGCACTATGAGCATTCTAGCAAAATCACGATGAGTGCATGTCTCTCTCTCACAAAAAGGTGTGCAGCAAGGATGATTGTGACACAACAAAAAGAAAAGACCCCTAAGATACAAGACGCTCCAAGCAAAACACATATCATGTGGTGAATAAAAATATAGCTCCAAGTAATGTTACCGATGGATTGAAGACGAAAGAGGGGATGCCTTCCCGGGGCATCCCCAAGCTTAGGATTTTTGTTGTCCTTGAATTTGGCTTGGGATGCCTTCGGAATCCCCAAGCTTGATCTCTTTCCACTCCTTATCTCTTTTTCCATGAGAACATCACCCAAAACTTGAAAACTTCACAACACAAAACTTAAACAGAAACTTGTGATAACATTAGTACAAGAAAACAAACTACCACTTATTTTGGTACTGTAGAAAATTTTAATTCTATCTATATTGATGATGTGCTACTGTATTCTCACTTTTCCATGTCTAGTACCCCCCCACCCCCCGATACTAACCATAGTTTCATCAAAACAAGCAACCAACTCAAAAAAACAGAATCTGTCAAAAACAGACCAGTCTGTAGCAATCTGTATACTTCGTATACTTCTGGTACCTCAAAACATCTGAAAAATTACTACGGCCTGGGAAAAAAGTATATCAATCATCAGCAAAAAGAATCAACTCAAAAGCTCTTTCTTAGTAAAAATGAAAAATCATCTCGTGAGCGAAAAGTTTCTGTCTTTTTCCAGCAGGATCAAACAACCATTACCAAGACTAATCATAAAGGCTTTGCTTGGATCAAACACAAAAAGAAACACAAAAAACACAATCACAACAGAATTATGAAAGTGTGGACGCAACAAAAACAGAAAGAAAAAGATAAATTCATTGGGTTGCCTCCCAACAAGCGCTATTGTTTAATGCCCTTAGCTAGGCATTGATAATTCAATGATGCTCACACGAAAGACAAGAATTGAAGCACAACGAGAGCATCATAAAGCATGTGAAAATCACATCTAAGTATAACATACTTCCTATGCATAGGCATTTTATAGGAAAACAGATTGTCAAGACAACCAATAGTTACCATATGCAAGGAAGAAGAAAGAGACAAAAGCAATCTCAACACAACAAGAGGTGGTTTAGTAACATGAAAGTTTCTACCACCATATTTTCCTCTCTCATAATAATTACATGTGGGATCATATTCGAATTCAACAATGTAACTATCACATAGGATATTCTTTTCATGATCTACATGCATGCAAAGTTGACACTCTTCAAAAATAGTGGGATTATCATCAAGTAAAGTCATGACTTCTCCAAACCCACTTTCAATAATATTGCAAATATCATATTCATCATGAGGCTTAAACAAATTTTCAAGATCATAACAAAAATCATCGCCCCACTCATGATCATTGCAACAAGTAGTGGACATAGCAAAACTAGCATCCCCAAGCTTAGGGTTTTGCATATTTTTAGCATGATTGTCACTAATAGAATTTATAGTGAAACCATTGCAATCATGCTTTTCATCCAAGGAGCCCTCGTGAATCACTTCATAAATTTCTTCCTCACAATTTTCAGATTCACGCATCTCAAGCAAAACTCCATAAAGATAGTCAGGTGCACTCAACTCACTAGCAATTGGATCAACATAATTGGATCTCTTAAATAGATTAGCAAGTGGGTGAGGATCCATATCAATAGATTTTCAGCAAGCGAAGATGCAAGCATATTGAAGGCACATGGCACACAAGTGAACAGAAAGCAAGTGAGAGAAAAGGGCGAACTAAAAAGTCAAACAAAAAAAGGCAAATTGTGAAGTGGGGGAGGAAAACGAGGGGCAACTCGCAAACAACGTAAATGCAAGAGATGAGTTTGTGACACCTACTTGGATGAGTTCTTGACTTGATATTCCTCCCCGACAACGGCGCGAGAAATCCTTCTGCTGCGGCAACAAAAGTCCTTCCCTGGCGCTTAGGAATTCTTCTTGTTACTTCTCTCGTTTGCGTCGGTTTTTTCCCTTGAAGAGGAAAGGGTGATGCAGCACAGGAGCAGTAATTATTTCCCTCAGTTTGAGAACCAAGGTATCGATCCAGAAGGAGGGCCTCGTCAAGTCCAAAGTACCTGCGTAAACACAAACAAGCTTGCACCCAACACTTCAAAGGGGTTTTCAATCCCTTCAAGATTGTTTGCAAAGTGAGATCTAAAGGCGAAAAGAGCAACGAAGTAAAAAAGTGTAAGGCTGAAAATATGGTGTGGAGTAGACCCTCGGGGCCATAGTGTTCACTAGAGGCTTCTCTGAAAATAGCAAGTATTACGGTGGGTGAACAAATTACTGTCGAGCAATTGATAGAACCGCGCAAAGTCATGACGATATATAAGGCAATGATCATACATATAGGCATCACGTCCGAGACAAGTAGACCAATACTTTCTGCATCTACTACTATTACTCCACACATCGACCGCTATCCAGCATGCATCTAGTGTATTGAGTTCATGACGAACAGAGTAACGCTTTAAGCAAGATGACATGATGTAGAGGGATAATCTCAAACCAATGATGAAACCCCATCTTTTTACCCTTGATGGCAACAACACGATACGTGCCTCGCTACCCATTCTGTCACTGGGTGAGGTCACCGCACGGTATGAACCCAAAACCAAGAACTTCTCCCATTGCAAGAATCATAGATCTAGTTGGCCAGACAAAACCCACAACTCAAAGAGAATTACAAGGATATGAAATCATGCATAAGAGAGATCAAAAGAAACTCAAATAAGATTCATAGATAATCTGATCATAAATCCACAATTCATCGAATCTCGACAAACACACCGCAAAAAAAGATTACATCGGATAGATCTCCATGAAGATCATGGAGAACTTTGTATTGAAGATCCAAGAGAGAGAAGAAGCCATCTAGTTACTAGCTATGGACCGGTAGGTCTATGGTGAACTACTCACGCATCATCGGAGAGGTCATGGTGTTGACGAAGAAGCCCTCCGTGTCCAAATCCCCCCTCCGGCAGGGCACCAGAACGTGCCCCATATGGGATCTTGCGGAGACAGAAGCTTGCGGCGGTGGAAAAGTACTTTCGATGATCTCCTAATTTTTTTGGGAATTTTAGGGAATATATAGGCGCAACCCCTAGGTCAGCGGACGCTCAGGGGGGGCAGAAGCCTGGATGGCGCGGCCTCCCCCTGGTCGCGGGGTGGGGGCTTGTGGGGGCCCTGGGGCTCCCCTGCCTTGGCTCCCAAGCTCCCCGATCTTCTTCCCTTCCAGAAAAAATATTTTCGGGGATTTTATTCCATTTGGACTCCATTTCAAAATCTCCTCTGAAAGGGGTCAAAAACATGGAAAAAAACAGGAACTGGCACTTGGCACTGAGTTAATAAGTTAGTCCCAAAAAATAAATAAAAGGCATGCAAAACATCCAAAGTTTGACAAGATAATAGCATGAAACCATCAAAAATTATAGATACGTTGGAGATGTATCACTCAGCCCCCAGGTTTTGAGGATCCGAAGAATCGAGACGAAGTCTTCAGACTTAAAAAGGCACTTTATTACCTCAAACAAGCCCCTCGGGCGTGGTATGATACATTGAAGGAATTCCTCATGAAGAAAGGCTTCAAACCTGGTTCACTGGATCCAATTATTTTCACTAAATCCTATTATAATGAGCTATTTGTGTGCCAAATATATGTCGATGACATTATCTTTGGCTGTACTGACAAACGTTACAGTGATGAATTTGCTTACATGAGAGTGAAGAATATCAGATGTCTATGATGGGGGAGCTGAAATTCTTCTTAGGTCTTCAAATTCGTCAACGACGCAATGGCATCTTCATATCAGAGGAGAAATACCTCAAGGATCTTCTGAGGAAATTTGACATGCATGAATGCAAAGGCGCCAAGACTCCCATGCCTACCAACAGCCACCTCTACACTGACAAAAATGGTAAAGATTTCGATCAGCAGGTATATCGCTCGATGATTGTCTCGTTATTGTATCTATGTGCATCTAGGCCAGATATAATGCTTAGTGTTTGCATGTGTGCTCGTTTCCAAGCAAAACCGAAGGAATCACACCATAAGGCTGTGAAGCATATTCTTCGATACTTAGCTCACACACCAACACTAGGATTATGGTACCCCAAGAGCTCAAATCTTCATCTCGTGGGATATTCTGATTCTGATTATGCTGGTGACTGTGTGGATCGCAAGTGAACTTCTGGCACTTGTCATTTCCTCGAAAGATCATTAGCCTGCTGGTCCTCAAAGAAGCAGAACTGTGTTTCTCTCTCCACTGTCGAAGCTGAGTACATTGCTGCTGGATCATGTTGTGCTCAATTGCTATGGATGAAGCAAACCCTCAAAGACTACGACATCAACATGAAGAATGTGCCTCTCTACTGCGACAATGAGAGTGCAATCAAGATCTCATACAACCCAGTACAACACTCGAATACTAAGCACATCCAGATTCGTCATCATTTTCTTCGGGACCATGTCCTCAAGGGCAATATCATCATCGACCATGTGAAGACTGATGATCAACTAGCAGATATTTTCACTAAGCCCTTGGATGAGAAAAGGTTTTGCAAGTTGAGGTGTGAGCTAAATATCTTAGAGTCTTCAAATGTTTTGTGAAAACATGCACCCATCCTAACACTTATGCAAAATTGATGACTTTGATGTGCAACACACGAAGAATCGATTTTCTTCAATCAATGAAGAATATCACTCTTAGTGTGAATAAATTAATGAAGAATTTGGTTCTCAGAGCCCTACGACAATTGTACGCAGCGCGTGAAATCATCATTCTTATACGGTGGGTCACGGCACCACCCAACTTTGAAATTATTCAAGCTGTTTTTCTTCAAAGTTGAAATTCATCAACCTGACGCTTTGTCACAAAATCCTCAAGATTTTCAAAATCTTCAAAAATGCTTGATGATTTTCATTTTTACTATATATATATATATATATATATATATATATATATATATATATATATACTGAGATTTCAAAGTCCTCAACAACATTCACTTATAGCTTTGTCTTCGATTTGATATTTCATCTAACTGAATGTGATCGGACCCGACTCCCCTCTATGCGATACTCAACCCAGTCTATTCAATTCTTCATATGTGTTCTACTTGAAACTTGTTCAAAATCCTCACTGTGTCCTTGTCAGCTGAGGATTTTGCAACGAAATCTTCAAAAATGAATTTTACAGTAACTGAACCCACTTCCCATGATCAGATAAGCACGATTTCCACCGCTTCTATCATGGGCTCCATGTGTCGTGCGTAGACGAACATGCAAGGGCAGCTCGATCCGAAAGATTCGCTCGAACAGTTTTCCACCTGAGCTATAAATAGGTCCTTACCCCCTCAGTTAAAACCCTTCGTCCTCTCGTCATCTCTCGGCTCGAGCTCAAACATAGCGCCACCGCTAGCAATATCGATGCCGGTGAGGAACAGCTTCATTGCCTCGCCATCGCCATTGCCGAACTCATGCCGGAAGCGGTATCTCGTCCTCTGCCACCGCTGTAACTGTCTTCTGCTGCCAAGTTAGGGCGCAGAAGATCTAAACCGAAGAGCCTCTCATTTTTACTGCCTCTGTTCTTCGTGTTCGTCGCTCAGGGTAATTAAAATCTTATTTTACTACCCCTGTTGATCTACTATTTCACTTTAGATTCGCGAAATCTGTTTTTCCTCAATGTCTGTCAGCCTCGCACACTCATTCCGCAAACACTTGATGAATTTCACTAAGTCACTCAAATTCTTCATGAGATTCCTCAATTGTGTAAATTCTCGAATCTGCACAACTTTGGAATCCAAGATCAGAATGCTTAGTCAAATTCCTCAACCCACTCGTCAAATTCCTCAACTTCTAAATTTTTTCAAACCTGAGAACGCATATGACCTCTTCAAATTCTTCGCACCCATACTCTATTCACAGGTACAAAATGTCAGTTGATGAATCACTAGGTTCTCGTCAACTTAACTCATTTGCAGCGTTCCTCGAAGAAACTTTACCAGTGTCATCAGAATCTTCAAGAGTGCAAATTCCTCAGCAAAATCCTCAGTTGAAGAAAATGGAAGATGACACAAAGCAAAAAGGAGGAAAGAAACTTGAACAGAACACTGCAGTTGATATTCCTAAAGAAATATACGCTGACTATTGCACACCTGATGAGGAAATATATGGCAAAGAACCCATGCTGAAGCGTAAGATAAGGCTTCAGAAAATAGAACGCGGGTGGACTAAGGAGTGGAAGGAATATCGCTATGCAACTCCAAAATATGCGAAGAAATTCGCACTCAAGCCACCATGCAAGAGGCCTCCTCTCGGTAATCAACAGGTTGCACATCCCTCAAGTGTTGAAACAATTGAGGATTACCCTGAGGAGAAAGACAAACATTTGTCTAAGCTACAGAGCAAAGTAGAAGCTGAAGTGAAGAAATTAAATGAAAAATCTGCTGCTGCTGCCACTTCAGCCACCTCTTCAGCTGTTGAAGCCTCTGGTACAACTATTCCTCAGATGAAGACTGTGCCAAAGAAACCAAAGGCCTCAGTTCCTAAAGAGCAATTGCCTCAGAAGGTTGCACCAGTGCCAACACCTTCAACATCACCACCGTCCTCAAAGACCGAACAAAAACAGATAGTTAAGCATCAGCCTGCTCATTCCAGCTCCTCAGTGCCATCTGCCACGAGCTCTGCTACACAGTCTTCACCAGAAGGAAGTGAGGAATTCGATGATGGAACTCTTCAAGCAATCATCAGAAACAAGCAGGAACGAGTTGCACAAGCCTCAGGCAGCTCTATTCCTCTTGCCATGGACCCTGATAACCCACAAGTATAGGGGATCACAAAAGTTTTCGAGGGTAGAGTATTCAACCCAAATTTGTTGATTCAACACAAGAGGAAACCAAAGAATATTCTCGAGTATTAGCAGTTGAGTTGTCAATTCAACCACACCTGAAAGACTTAGTATCTGCAGCAAAGTATCAGTAGCAAAGTAGTATGATAGCAACAGTAGCAACGGTAATAGTAGCAGCAGTGACAGCAGTAGTGACAGAGTAACAGCAAGGACAAGTAGGAAAAACTCGTAGGCATTGGATCGGTGATGGATAATTATGCCGGATGATATTCATCATGAAACAGTTATAACACGGAGAGATATGTAACTAGCTCCAGTTCGTCAATGTAATGTAGGCATGTATTCCGTATGTAGTCATACGTGCTTAGGGAAAAGAACTTGCATGACATCTATTGTCCATCCCTCCCGTGGCAGCGGGGTCCTAATGGAAACTACGGGATATTAAGGTTCTCCTTTTAATAGAGAACCGGAACAAAGCATTAGCACTTAGTGAATACATGAACTCCTCATACTATGGTCATCTCCGGGAGTGATTCCGGCTATTGTCACTCCGGGGTTGCCGAGTCATAACACATAGTAGGTGACTACAACTTGCAAGATAGGATTAAGAACACACATATATTGATGAGAACATAATAGGTTCATATCTGAAATTATGGCACTCGGGCCCTAGTGACAAGCATTAAGCATGGCAAAGTAGTAGCAACATCAATCTCAGAACATAGTGGATACTAGGGATCAATCCCCCTCAAAACTAACTCGATTACATGATAGATCTCATCCAACCCATCACCGTCCAGCAAGCCTACGATGAGATTACTCACAAACAGTGAAGATCATCATGGAATTGGCGATGAAGGAAGGTTGGTTATGACGATGGCGATGATATCCCCTCTCCGGAGCCCAGTACAGACTCGAGATCTGCCCTCCAGAGGAAGAACAGGTGGTGGCGGCGCCTCCGTATCATAAAACGCGATGAAATCTTCTCCTCGATTATTTTTTCAGATGAAAGGGACTAAATAGAGGTGGATTTGGAGGAGGTGGAGCTGTGAGGGCCCCACAAGCCTGCTAGGCGCAGCCCGGGGGGCGCGCCTGGTGGGCTTGTGGGCTCCTCGCTCCACTCCTCCGGTTGATTCTTGCGCCAGTATATTTTATATATTCCACAAAAAATCCTCATAAATTTCCAGGTCATTCCGAAAACTTTTATTTGTGTGAAAAAACAACACCATGGCAATTCTGCTAAAAACAGCGTTAGTCCGGGTTAGTTCCATTCAAATCATGCAAATTAGAGTCCAAAACAAGGGCAAAAGAGTTTGGAAAATTAGATACGATGGAGACGTATCAACTCCCCCAAGCTTAAAGCCTTGCTTGTCCTCAAGCAATTCAGTTGACAAATTGAAAGAGACAAAAGAAAAACTTTTACGAACTCTGTTTGATCTTGTTATTGCAATTATGTCTAACTCATATTCAGATTTTCAGCAAGATCATAAGCTAACCACATAAGCAATGACATTTAGGTCTCAAGAGGAACTCATATCAATGGCATAATCAACTAGCGAGACATAATAATAAGTTTCAAATGTCAACACTTTAATCAAAACAATCATGAAGCAATATGAACAGATGGTATCTCACTAGCTCTTTCTGAGACTGCAAAACATAAATGCTGAGCACCTTCAAAGACCAAGGGCCGACTGAACATTGTAATTCATGACAAAGAAGATCCAGTCACAGTCATACTCAATAACAATTAAAAGCAAAGCATAGAAATGACAGAGGTGCTCTCTAATTGGTGCTTTTTGAAAGGAGAGGATGACTGTAGCGACCCGACTCAAGACGAGTCAAGCCTCTGTGTTTCTGTGCCATCCCTGGATCAGTATGCTGGCACACACAGTACATCAATGTATATATCAAAGTGCAATCACATGTAAATAGCGTAAAACTGATATATACCTTAATTATTTCAGCGGAAGCAGTCAAGGGAGTGGAGCCCCAATAAACACCAATGGCAAGTTGAGTGCAGACCATAACCCTGAATCGTACTCTTACTCGTCGAAGAAAAATATCTGCAACATAAGACGTTGCAGCCGTGTAGGTCAGCATATTGAATATGCCAGCAAGTCACATAAGAGAGGGGTAAAGTAATAATCAACTATCTCTACATGCATATTTGGTCGGTGGAGCTAAGTTTTTAGCGAAAAGCAAATTTTCTCCTACATCAAGAGAGGGGCTAAAAGCAAAATGTTACTACATTGTTGGTTGTTAACGAGATGGTTCCGCCAACCAGTTCTCGTACCCGAGTTGTTTATAATTACCCTCATCAAATATATTTATAAAGGTGTTGAGAAATCCAGATAACTTCAGTTCCTTTGGCTCAAGTCGTCCATGACCGTGGACACGGCTAATCGATTAGGTTTGAGTACTCTGCAGGGTTTTGCACACGTTCCCCACAAGATTTGATCGCCTCCGTGTATGTCCTCGCACTTCAGGGTGTTTGAAGACCGGATGATCAAAACATGGTCTTTCAACGGGTCCCTCTGAATCCCTGTCGGTGCCCATCCATTCCTACCGTTCGTCTACATCTGCTAGCACCGCCTGTCCAGAGTCGCCGCGTTGTCCAACCAAGCCAGAGCCCATAATGACTTGTGGCTGTGCAGGTAAGCCTTGGGTCTTGAAAATATCCGTCCGTCTCTTCGAGCCTGGGTGAAGCTTTCCGCAGGATGACATGGCCTCTCCAGCATCCCAGGCATCCAGTGGGTTTTCCAGGGAGCCGATCAACCGTCCTTCACCCAGTGTTGCATTGCGTCCGAGGTCTTGAAAATCTTGTCTTAGTCCGGTCTTGATTATTATATCAACCTCGCATCACTCGTGGTATACACTCAACCGATGACCCGTCTACTCAAGCATAGCATTAAGAAATTGTCATCCCGGGGCCAAGTATCGGGGTTGTTGTGTTCCTACCACATGATACTACAACTTATACTAAAGTTTCCAAGTACCTAGGCAGCATGCAATTGTGCCTAGGATGGTAGAACTACGATGCATAAAACATAGGTGATAGTATGATCAAAGTGACTTGCCTGTGATGTTGACGAAGAAGAATTTCTCGAGAAAATATACATGATAGACTACTCGTCACTCTCCGATGAAATCTATATAACAAACATATCATCCACATAAGCACTCATACTAGCAATCATTCTAGCAATCAAACAAAAGAGAGAGAGCGAATAAGAAACCGAAAGAATCTTCAAATAAGACAAGGGAGTCTTCTACTACGTCAACCACTAAATAGTTTTGTCTAACAGAAAATAATAACAAGGAACTAAGATATAAGTTTTACTAAGATAAAATAAAATATTTTTCACAAAACCTTTTGAAAGTATTCCCCAAACGAGATTTGAAACAACGGTGAAAACAATTGCACGTTACTACGGAGCTAGAATTTATTTAATGAAAACAAATAAACATAAAATAAGAACTTGTTGCAAAAATACTGTTAACTAACATAACCAAAACAATAATAATGTTTCTGAAATAATAAAGAAAGTATTTTTAAAACAAAAGTAGAAAATGAATTAGCCGAAAACCGAAAAGCAGTGAAACAGAAACTGTTTCACATGAAATAATGAGTTCACGTACTCAAACAAGGCTGAAATTTTTACCACTGATACATATGATCACTAGGAATCAGTACCAAAAGGAATAAAATTAAAATATATTTTTAAACTCCTGGAATAGGAAAAACAGTGTTTAAACCAAATCTGCTCTAACTTATATTTAAAAATTTCAAACACAGACAAATTATATATTTTTAAAAACTACAGGAAATTTTTGAGCTACTGGAAAAAGAATCAAAGTCATTGGACTTCGGGATAAAACGTTGTGGCCAAAACAAGATTGAAAGTTGTTGTTTTTGCAATCAAAACAGAAAAAACTGCTGCTACTAGTACTAACACGTGGCAAGCTGCGGTGGTGTTTGTTTCTTGGCTTCGGGCAAATGGCCGAGCTCTAACAAAGGTGCTGGTTAATTCCTAAGTGAAAATAAAACCCACTGGTTTTTCTCACTAGACCGAAGGGGTACAGAAGTTCGAATCTGAACCGTTGCATGAAGATCTAATGGCTAAAATAGAGTGCATGCAAACTAGAGAGAGAGAGGGATAGCTACCTGGGCTGGCCGTGGCTGGCAAAGGCCGAGGTGGAGGAGGTGGCGTCGCCGGCGAGGGAGGAGAAGCTCCGGGGCGGCAGTGGCGTCGGGGAGGCGGCGGCGGTGTCCTTCTCCTCCGCGGGGGAGGCGGCGGTGGAGAGGGAGAGCTCGGGGGAGCTCCTCCTGGCGAGGCCGAAGGTGCAGCCTTCGGGCTGCTGCTGCTGCTCGGGCGGCGGCGGCTAGTGGAGGCGGCGGCGGCTCGTGGAGGCGGCGGCGGCTAGGGTTGGGGAGGGGTGGCGGTGGGGAGGGGGTTTATATAGGCCTTGGGGAGGGGTGGTTATGGAAGGGGAGAGAGAGCTTCGGGAAGGAGATCACGGGAGAGGGGTCGGTCTCGGTCTTGGTGGAGAAAGGAAAGATAAGGGGAGGAAGAAGAGGAAGGGGGACGTGGGGGAGAGGGGGTCGGGAAGGAGAAACAGAGAGAGAGGGAGGCGGTGGGGTGAGGTGGACAAGGAAGGAAAGGGAGCACGGGAAGGAAGAAATTGCTGGAGAGAGGAGATCGCGTGGGGGAGAGAGAGGAGAGAATAGAGAGAGGAAGGAAAGAGACGAAAGAACGGGGAGAGAGAGGAGAGAGATTACGTGGGGAGAGAGAGGAGATTGGGACGTGGTGGGGCTGTGCATGCATGCATGGCTCGGTGCATGTCTCCAGGGGCTCGCTCGGCCTGGCCAGTGGTGGTTAAAGAAAAAAAAGATTTTTCCTTTTTTTTAAACCTTTCCAAACAGAAAAATATAAAGGACAAAGAAATAAAATAAATCAATATATTTATATAAGACATTATATGAAAAGAATCAGAGAATAAATCTCTACCCAAATAGCATTTTTCTAAAGCCAAAATAAAAACTTTAGAAAAATTATTTTTTTCCAAAATCCCTAAAAGCATTATTTTTTTTTGTAAATAATTTTCAAATGATCCTCTAAGTTTGAGGGTTCAAATAACTTTCAAAATGCCCGTGGGTTCGAGGGTCATGTTCCTCCTCTCTGGAAATGTATTTCCCGGCATTTTGTTGCACGAAGAAAACGAATGAAAATGCAAATGAATTCAAATACAAATATCTCCGTTCAAATTCTTTATAGTTGAAGAAGTCATGTCATCTTCTCTCTTGGCTTTTAAAAGCTTGAATTTGAATTTACCGGAGAAGGGGAAAGTCATTTTATTCCCTCTCATTCAAAAGTTTCGAAAAGTTTCAAATTTCACACGAGTTTCAGTCACTCAGCAAACAAACAAACAATCAATCTAATAATTATATTAGCATTCCAAATTTTATAATTTTGGGATGTTACAATGACTCAACAGAAACATAAATAGACATGCCCTTCGCAGAGGGAAGCATTGATTTGCACAGGTGCCAGAGCTCAAGCTTTTAAAACAAAGATAAATAATTTTGGGTGGCATGCTTTCAGTGTCAACGCGATGACCAAGAGTTTTCACCATCTTCCATGCTACACATGCTATAGGCGGTTCCCAAACAGAAAAGTAAAGTTTTGATTCCCCCACCACCGATCAATCACACTCCACGACTAGCCGAATACTCGGGTGTCGTCCGTACCAACAACTATCCAGGGGAAGTTTTTTTTGCAATTATCTTTTCGATTTGAGCATGGAACTGGGCGTTCCAATTACCGCCCCCTTTCTCGTGAATGATAGTGAATAAAGACAAATCGAGGATAACACGCCTAGCATGGAAGATACTAATCGCCCCTTGTCACCATATGAGCGGTTCAGGCATACAAAATAGATTATTTCTTGAAGGTTTAGAGAGTGGCACATGCAAGTTTACTTGGAACGGCACGTAGATACCGCATATAGGTAGGTATGGTGGACTCATATGGAACAACTTTGGGTTTATGGAAGTGGATGCACAAGTAGTATTCCTGCTTAGTACAAGTGAAGGCTAGCAAGAGACTCGGAAGCGACCAACTAGAGAGCGACAACAGTCATCAAAATGCATTGAGATTAACCAACATTGAGTGCAAGCATGAGTAGGACATAAATCACCATGAACATGAATATCATAGAGGCTATGTTGATTTTGTTTCAACTACATGCATAAACATGCGCCAAGTCAAGCCACTTGAATCATTCAAAGGAGGATACCATCCTATCATACTACATCATAATCATCTCAAAGTTCATGTTGGCATCCAAGACAAACCATTATAAGCTCCTAGCTAATTAAGCATGGCATCAGAAACTATGATCTCTAAGTTGTCATTGCAAACATGTTTCTCTCACAACAAAGCTGAATATGGAACGATGAGCTAGTCATATTTACAAAAACAAAATACATCGAGTTCATACCAGCTTTTCCAGGCTCAGCCACTTCATCATATATCGTCATTATTGCCTTTCACTTGCACGATCGAATGATGTGAACAATAAGAAGAGTGCTCGTGCATTGGACTACGCTAGAATCTGCAAGCAAACACAAAGGAGAAGACAAAGTAATATGGCTCTTTGACAGATAAACAGGTATGCATGCGAGAGCCACTAAACATTGTAACCATGGTCTTCTACCTTGACCCAAAGAAAAATAAAACTATTTACACAGGAAATCTCCCAACAAGCAAAAGAAGAACAGGAAATCTTTGGGGTTTTTTTTAGTCTAAACAAACACACGAGAAGAAAGCAAGAAAAAGAAAATAAACTATCATGGATGATACAGTGGCAAAGTGTGAACACCGACTATCAAAGCGAAAATGTGAGCAAGAATATAAAGTCGGTGAGAAACACGTACTCTCCCAAGATTAGGCTTTTGGCCGAAGTTGGTCTACTCCCAAGGATGGTCTGGGTGATATCCAAAATCATAATGGGGGTTGTACGGGAGCGCGGCAACCACTGCCTAAATAGCTTCCTCACGGAGGCAAGTAGCCTTTGCTTCCCTCTCATACTCCCCTGCCTCTCCTCTGGTTATGTAATATCTCCGTTTTACCTGTAAGTCAAAGAAGGCAGGAGCAGGAAGGGTAATATGGAAAACACGTTGTCGATTAAATATTAATCGGTATAGGAGGGATTCATTATCCCTCTCAAGGAACTGATAGCGTGTCATAGCGGCGCGATCAGGGAAAGTTGTCTGGAGCGGGGGATCTCCTTCGCGGATGGGTACTCCTAGAAAATTTGCTATGCGAGTGGCATAGATCCCACCAAAGAAATCCCCTTCATTAGCATTATTATTCAGCCTCCTTGCTATTATAGCTCCCAAGTTGAAACTTCTATCACCCGTTATTGTGCTCTTAAGAATACTAAGGTCAGGTGCACAGAGGTGACAATGCTCAATCTTGCCATTAATGCATCTACCTATGAAGAGGGCAAAGTAATGCAAGGCAGGAAAATGAATGCTCGCCATGGTAGCCTGCGTAATATCTCAAGTTTCTCCAACAGTTATACTAGAGAAAAAATCCCTAACCAAAGATTTAGGAGGATCATTGAGACTACCCCAATCAGGTATCTTGCAAATTCTATTGAAATCCTCTAAATCCATGGTATAAGATTTGTCATAGAGATCAAACAGTACAGATGTGTCATGGCCAGCTGAAAATTTGAATCTACGAACAAAAGAGGTAGTGAGAGTAGTGTGCTATTCACATTTATCGAAGATGAATTCTTCAAGTCCAACATTGTGAAGAAGTGTATCAAACTCGTCTTTGAAACCTGCATTAATCATGAATTCATCAGAAGGCCATTCACATGGTTGTACCTGTGCGTTCCTCGGTTGGAAAGGATCGGGCTCCCGAATCGCGAGACGGGGACCCTGCTACTTCTCAAACAACAGCGCCAGAAATTGACACGTTAATGGAGATTGGGCTTGCGTTGGTTTCTCCCTTGAAGAGGAAAGGGTGATGCAGCACAGGAGCAGTAAGTATTTCCCTCAATTTGAAAACCAAGGTATCGATCCAGAAGGAGGGCCTCGTCAAGTCCAGAGTACCTGCGCAAACACAAACAAGCTTGCACCCAACGCTTCAAAGGGGTTGTCAATCCCTTCAAGATTATTTGCAAAGTGAGATCTGAAGGCGGAAAGTGCAACGAAGTAAAAAGTGTAGGACTGAAAATATGGTGTGGAGTAGACCCTGGGGGCCATAGTGTTCACTAGAGGCTTCTCTCAAAATAGCAAGTATTACGGTGGGTGAACAAATTACTGTCGAGCAATTGATAGAACCGCGCAAAGTCATGACGATATCTAAGGCAATGATCATACATATAGGCATCACGTCCGAGACAAGTAGACCGATACTTTCTGCATCTACTACTATTACTCCACACATCGACCGCTATCCAGCATGCATCTAGTGTATTGAGTTCATGACGAACAAAGTAACGCTTTAATCAAGATGACATGATGTAGAGAGATATATCAAACCAATGATGAAAACCCCATCTTTTTACCCTTGATGGCAACAACACGATACGTGCCTCGCTACCCCTTCTGTCACTAGGTGAGGTCACCGCACGGTATGAACCCAAAACCCACAACTCAAAGAGAATTACAAGGATATGAAATCATGCATAAGAGAGATCAGAAAAACTCAAATAAGATTCATAGGTAATCTGATCATAAATCCACAATTCATCGGATCTCGACAAACACACCGCAAAAGAAGATTACATCGGATAGATCTCCATGAAGATCATGGAGAACTTTGTATTGAAGATCCAAGAGAGAGAAGAAGCCATCTAGTTACTAGCTATGGACCCGTAGGTCTATGGTGAACTACTCACGCATCATCGGAGAGGTCATGGTGTTGATGGAGAAGCCTTCCGTGTCCGAATCCCCCCTACGACAGGGCAACAGGACGTGCCCCAGATGGGATCTTGCGGAGACAGAAGCTTGCGGCGGCGGAAAAGTGATTACGAAGCTCCCCTCATTTTTTGGGAATATTTGGGAATATATAGGCGCAAGATCTAGGTTAGGGGACCTCCAGGGGGCCCACAAGCCTGCATGGCGCGACCCCCCATGGCCGCGGGGTGGGGGCTTGTGGGGCCCCTGGGGCTCTTCTGGCTTGGCTCCCAAGTCCCCCGATCTTCTTCCATTCCAGAAAAAACTTTTTGGGGATTTCCTTACGTTTGGGCTCCGTTTCAAAATCTCCTCTGAAAGAGGTCAAAAACGTGGAAAAAACAGGAACTGGCACTTGGCACTGAGTTAATAAGTTAGTCCCAAAAAATAAATAAAAGGCATGCAAAACATCCTAAGTTTAACAAGATAATAACATGAAACCATAAAAAATTATAGATACGTTGGAGACGTATCAAGCATCCCCAAGCTTAACTCCTGCTCGTCCTCGAGTAGGGAAGTGATAAAGAATGAATTTTTGATGTGGAATGCTACGTAGCATAGTTGTCCTTTGCAACTTATTTCACGTGACGTGAATGTTCAAATCCGTAAGATTCGAAACAATAGTTTGCTATTGACGTGAAAATAGTAATACTTCAAGCAAACTAGCAAAGTAATCATGAACTTTCAAAATAGCAAGGCCAAAGAAAGTTATCCCTACAAAATCATATAGTCTGGCTATGCTCCATCATCATCACACAACTAATGCAAATCATGCACAACCCCGGTATTGGCCAAGTAATTGTTTTCGCACTCTTACTTTCTCAAACTTTTTATAACTATCATGCAATACATGAGCGTGAGCCATGGATATAGCACTAAAGGTGGAATAGAGTGTGGTGGTGGTTGTGAGACAAAAAAGGAGGAGATGGTCACATTGACTCGGCGTATCAATAGGCTATGGAGATGCCCATTAATACATATCAATGTGAATGAGTAGGGATTGCCATACAAGAGATGCACTAGAGCTATAGGTATATGAAAGCTCAAAAGGGAAACTAGTGGGTGTGCATCCAACTTGCTTGCTCACGAAGACCTAGGGCAATTTTGAGGAAGCCCATCACTGGAATATACAAGCCAAGTTATATAGTGAAGATTCCCACTAACATATGGTAATGACAAAGCAAGAAGCTCTCAATCATGAAGAACATGGTGCTAACATGAAGCACAAGTGTGGAAAAAGATAGTAGCATTGTCCCTTCTCTCTTTTTCTCTCCCTTTTTTGGGGGGGCTCTTAGGCCTCTCTTTTTTTAGGCTCTTTGGCCTCTTTTTTTAATTTATTTTATTTCCTCACATGGGATAATGCTCTAATAATGCTGATCATCACACTTTTATTTACTCACAGCTCAAACATCACAATGATGATGACTCCATAGGAAATGCCTCCGGCAGTGTACCGGGATGTGCAACAATCTAGTATGATCATGCAATGGCAATATGAGAGTTAAGGCACAAGTCATGAGACAAAACGGTGGTAGTTGCATGGCAATATATCTCAGAATGGCTATGAAAATGCCATAGTAGGTAGGTTAGGTGGCTGTTTTGAGGAAGGAATTTGGTGGGTTTGTGCACCGGCGAGAATTGCGCGGCGCTAGAGAGGCTAGCAATGGTGGAAGGTGAAAGTGCATCTATACCATGGACTCAACATTAGTCATAAAGAACTCACATACTTGTTGCAAAAGTTTTTATTAGTAATCGAAACGAAGTGCTAAACGCATATTCCGAGCGGAAGGGTTGGTAGGTGTAAACCATCGCGCGATCCCGACCTCAACACAAAGGATGACAATCAATAGATCAATTATGCTCCGACTTCCTAACATAGCGGTTCACCATACGTGCATGCTACGGGAATCACTAACTTCAACACAAGTATTTCTAGATTCACAACACCCTACTAACATAGCTTTTAATATTCCCGAATCCATGTCTCAAAACTAATTGATAGGAATCGAAACTTTTCTTTCTACTCAATGCACATGAAGATGGAGGTTTTTGCATCCTCTTTGGGTACCTAGCACATGGGACTACTTTCATAGCATAAGCCAACTACCAACTCACGCGCCGTCGTGCTGTAAAGATATAAGTGAAGCACAAGAGCAAAAGTATCTAGCTCAAAAGATGTAAGTGAAGCATAAGAGCAAAAGTATCTAGCTCAAAAGATATAAGTGAAGCGTAAGAGCAAAAGTATCTAGCTCAAAAGATATAAGTGAAGCACTATGAGCATTCTAGCAAAATCACGATGAGTGCATGTCTCTCTCTCTCAAAAAGGTGTGCAGCAAGGATGATTGTGACCAAACAAAAAGAAAAGACTCCTATGCTACAAGACGCTGCAAGCAAAACACATATCATGTGGTGAATAAAAATATAGCTCCAAGTAATGTTACCGATGGATTGAAGATGAAAGAGGGGATGCCTTCCCGGGGCATCCCCAAGCTTAGGCTTTTTGGTGTCCTTGAATTTGGCTTGGGGTGCCTTGGGCATCCCCAAGCTTGAGCTCTTTCCACTCCTTATCTCTTTGTCCATGAGAACATCACCCAAAACTTGAAAACTTTACAACACAAAACTTAAACAGAAACTTGTGATAACATTAGTACAAGAAAACAAACTACCACTTCTTTTGGTACTGTAGCAAACTTGAATTCTATCTATATTGATGATGGGATACTGTATTATCACTTTTCCATGGCTAGTACCCCCGATACTAACCATACTTTCATCAAAACAAGCAACCAACTCAACAAAAACAGAATCTGTCAAAAACAGACCAGTCTGTAGCAATCTGTATACTTCGTATACTTCTGTTACCTCAAAAAGTCTGAAAAGTGACGACGGTCTCTGGAAAAGCATATCAATCAGCAGCAAGAAGAATCAACTCAAAAGCTCTTTCTGAATAAAAATGAAAAATCATCTCGTGAGCGAAAAGTTTCTGTCTTTTTCCAGCAGGATCAAACAACCATTACCAAGACTAATCATAAAGGCTTTGCTTGGCTCAAACACAAAAAGAAACCCAAAAAACACAATCACAACAAAATTATGAAACTGTGGATGCAACAAAACAGAAAGAAAAAGATAAATTCATTGGGTTGCCTCCCAACAAGCGCTATTGTTTAACGCCCTTAGCTAGGCATAAAAGCGATAGAATCACGTATCGTCGTCTTTGGTGCTCAAACCATAGGTGGCCCTAATCATGGATTCATAAGGCAATCTTATTATCTTTCTAGGAAAGTGTTCCATACCCTTCCTTAAAGGAAATTGAAATCTAATATTCCCTTCCTTCATATCGATGATAGCACCAATAGTCCTTAGGGAAGGTCTACCAAGAATAATAGGGCATGTAGGATTGCAATCAATGTCAAGCACAATGAAATCCACGGGTACATAGTTCCTATTTGCAATAATAAGAACATCATTGATCCTTCCCATGGGTTTCTTGACAGTAGAATCAGCAAGATGCAAATTAAGAGAACACTCTTCAATCTCATTAAAACCCAGAACATCACATAAAGACTTTGGAATCGCATAAACACTAGCACCCAAATCACACAAAGCATTGCACTCATAATTTTTAATTTTGATTTGATGGTAGGTTCCCACTCATCATGAAGCTTTCTAGGGATAGAGACTTCCAATTCAAGTTTCTCTTCAAGAACTTTTATCATAGCTTCGACGATATGATCGGTAAAGGCTTTGTTTTGGCTATAAGCGTGCGGAGAGTTCAACATGGATTGCATCAAAGAAATGCATTCAATCAAGGAGAAACTATCATAATTGAATTCCTTGAAATCCACGGTAGTAATTTCATTACTACTCAAAGTTTTAACGTCTTCTACTCCACTTTTAATGCTTTTAGCATCAAGATAGATGGACTCCGAATAATTGGGGCACTTTTCAACCAAAGTGGATTCATATCCAGCCTCATAATCATTAGGTTTGACATAAGAAAACAAAGATTCAATGGGAGTCACACCAAGCACTTTAAGATCTTCGTGATTCTCATCACGAGAACACGCCTTTTTAAGCCATTCATGTCTAGCACGAATTTGGGCGGTTCTTTCTTGGCTCTCAATCATGGAAACACGCATAGCTTTCAAAGTTTCATCCATGTTGATTTTGGGAGGAGCACATATAACTTTCAAAGCATCAACATCACAAGAAATCCTATCAACGCTCTTAGCCAAATCGTCAATTTTGAGTAGTTTTTCCTCTATGGACGCATTGAAAATCTTTTGAGAATTGATGAACTCTTTGATATTACTCTCTAGATAAGAGGGTAATCTATTGTAATTTCCATGAGTATTGTTGTAGGAGTTGCCAAAATTATTAGAGGAGTTACTAGGAAAAGGCCTAGGAACATAGTTTCCTCTAAAAGCATTGTTGTTGCCAAAGTTATTCCTACCAACAAAATTAACGTCCAAGCTAGCGTTGCTACTCTCAATCAAAGAAGACAAAGGCATATCATTAGGATCCAAAGGAGCACTTCTACTAGCAACCAAATTCATTAACTCATCCATCTTAGCACTCAACGAGTTAATTTCTTCTATAGCTTGTACCTTCTTACTAGTAGGTGACCTTTCCGTGTGCCATTGAGAGTAGTTTTTCATGATGTTGTATAAGAGCTTTGTGGCTTATCCTAACGTGATTTCCATGAACGTTCCTCCTGAGGCGGAGTCCAAGATATTTCTAGAAGCGAAATTCAAGCCAGCGTAAAATATTTGAATAATCATCCAAAGGCTCAAGCCATGAGCGGGACAATTTCTAATCATTAATTTCATTCTCTCCCAAGCTTGTGCAACATGCTCATGATCATGTTGCTTGAAATTCATGATATCATTACGGAGAGAGATGATCTTAGCCGACGGAAAATACTTGGATATATAAGCATCTTTGCACTTATCCCAAGAATCGATACTATTTTTGGGCAAAGAAGAAAACCAATTTTTTGCGTGATCTCGCAACGAGAAAGGAAAAAAGATTCAATTTAATCACATCATTATCCACATCTTTTTTATTTTGCATATCGCAAACCTCAATGAAGGTATTGAGATGGGATGCGACAGCTTCACTAGGAAGGCCAGAGAATTGCTCTTTCATAACAAGATTCAGCAAAGCGGCATTGATTTCGTATGACTCCGCACTAGTGGCGGGAGCAATCGGAGTACTAATAAAATCATTATTATTAGTATTTGAGAAGTCACAAAGTTTGGTGTTTTCGTTCATGGTGACTTCAGCAAGCAAGCAAGCACACAAGCAAACAAAAAGCAGGCGAGAAAAAGGCCGAACAAAAAAGGCAACTTGGTGAAGTGGGGGAGAGGAAAACGAGAGGCAACTGGCAAACAAAGTAAATGCAAGAGATGAGTTTGCGATACTTACCTGGATGAGTTCTTGACTTGATCTTCCTCCCCGGCAACGGCGCCAGAAATCCTTCTGCTACTTCTCAAACAACAGCGCCAGAAATTGACACGTTGACGGAGATTGGGCTTGCGTTGGTTTTTCCCTTGAAGAGGAAAGGGTGATGCAGCACAAGAGCAGTAAGTATTTCCCTCAGTTTGAGAACCAAGGTATCGATCTAGAAGGAGGGTCTCGTCAAGTCCAGAGTACCTGCGCAAACACAAACAACCTTGCACCCAACTCTTCAAAGGGGTTGTCAATCCCTTCAAGATTGTTTGCAAAGTGAGATCTGAAGGCGGAAAGTGCAACGAAGTAAAAAGTGTAGGACTGAAAATATGGTGTGGAGTAGACCCTGGGGGCCATAGTGTTCACTAGAGGCTTCTCTCAAAATAGCAAGTATTACGGTGGGTGAACAAATTACTGTCGAGCAATTGATAGAACCGCGCAAAGTCATGACGATATCTAAGGCAATGATCATACATATAGGCATCACGTCCGAGACAAGTAGACCGATACATTCTGCATCTACTACTATTACTCCACACATCGACCGCTATACATCATGCATCTAGTGTATTGAGTTCATGACAAACAGAGTAACGCTTTAAGCAAGATGACATGATGTAGAGGGATAATCTCAAACCAATGATGAAAACCCCATCTTTTTACCCTTGATGGCAACAAGACGATACGTGCCTCGCTACCCCTTCTGTCACTGGGTGAGGTCACCGCACGGTATGAACCCAAAACCAAGCACTTCTCCCATTGCCAGAATCATATATCTAGTTGGCCAGACAAAACCCACAACTCGAAGAGAATTACAAGGATATGAAATCATGCATAAGAGAGATCAGAAGAAACTCAAATAAGATTCATAGATAATCTGATCATAAATCCACAATTCATCGGATCTCGACAAACACATCGCAAAAGAAGATTACATCGAATAGATCTCCATGAAGATCATGGAGAACTTTGTATTGAAGATCCAAGAGAGAGAAGAAGCCATCTAGTTACTAGCTATGGACCCGTAGGCCTATGGTGAACTACTCACGCATCATTGGAGAGGTCATGGTGTTGATGGAGAAACCTTCCGTGTCCGAATCCCCCCTCCGTCAGGGCACCAGGACGTGCCCCAGATGGGATCTTGCGGAGACAGAAGCTTGCGGCGGCGGAAAAGTGATTACGAAGCTCCCCTCATTTTTTTGGGAATATTTGGGAATATATAGGCGCAATCTAGGTTAGGGGACCTCTAGGGGGCCCACAAGCTTGCATGGCGTGCCACCCTGGCCGCGGGGTGGGGGCTTGTGGGGCCCCTGGGGCTCTTCTGGCTTGGCTCCCAAGTCCCCCGATCTTCTTCCGTTCCAGAAAAAATATTTTCGGGGATTTTATTCCGTTTGGACTCCGTTTCAAAATCTCCTCTGAAAGGGGTCAAAAACATGGAAAAACAGGAACTGGCACTTGGCACTGAGTTAATAAGTTAGTCCCAAAAAATAAATAAAAGGCATGCAAAACATCCTAAGTTTGACAAGATAATAGCATGAAACCATCAAAAATTATAGATACGTTGGAGACGTATCAGACCCCTCTTGCTTGAGGAACCACCATGATAGTTTCTTGTGAACATCTTCCTTTTCAGAAATTTTCAGTGACTCAAAGGAAAAGTGAACAAGGCGCAACTAAACTCATAGAAACTACTCCTACAAGTGCCTAGAGGCCATATCACACATCAAAACTACTTGGGACCAGCTAAAATTAGGATGCAAAGCTCAAGAACAGGGTCACCAAGGCAGCAAAAATACGCGACGTATAAGGCACTAGAGCAAAAACTACTTGGACCAATGGAGGAGTCACATACCGAGGAGCAATTTCCCCAAAACAGTTTGGTGAATGGAGCTTTGCACAAGGAGATCGAAAATCGCAGCAAGAAGAGCAAGAACACGGGTTTGAGCTGCGAAACGATTTTTTCTCGAGGTAGGAGAAGGAGATGGGAGCTGGAATAAGTGGAGGGGGGACACGTGGGCCCCACAAGCCTGGTAGGCACGGCTAGGGGGTGCCCGCGCCTCCAGGTCTTGTGGCCCACTAGTGCATCCCCCTTACTAGCTCTCCGTCTCAGAACTTTTCAAAAATTCCAGAAAAAATCATACTTGATTTTCACGGCATTCGGAGAACTTTTATTTTCGGGACACTTTTCTACGGGACGCAAGAAGCAGAAAACAGGGAAAACTAAAGCTAAATCTATCATTTTTCTTCTAAGCAACCGAAGGTGAAAGCTTGGAACAGAGGGTTGTGACTCCTCATTCATCCGTCTCGTGGTCATCGAAAGAAATCCGTCAATGAGGTTGATCAAGTCTCCTTGACAAACTTCTTCAAATCGCAAAAGAAAACGGAGAATTTTCGAATAGTCACTAGGTTACCTCAATGGGGATGTGCATATCCCCAACAAGCAAATCATACTTCATCTTAACAGTAGGTATTGGGCATTCAAAGCTTCCAATAAGAATCGATGAAGTTTTTTCAATAGCATTGATGCAATGTACTCCATATTGTTTCTTCGGAAAGTGCACCATATGCTCATTACCGTTAACATGGAAAGTGACATTGCCTTTGTTGCAATTAATAACAGCCCCTGCAGTGTTTAAAAAGGGTCTTCCAAGGATGACCGCCATGGCATCATCCTCGGGAACCTCTAGGATAACAAAGTCCGTTAAGATAGTAACGTTAGCAACCACAACAGGAACATCCTCGCAAATGCCGATAGGGAAAGCAGTTGATTTGTCGGCCATTTGCAGAGAGATTTCAGTGGGTGTCAGCTTATCCAGTTCAAGTCTACGATAAAGAGAGAGAGGCATAACACTAACACCGGCTCCAAGGTCGCATAAAGCAGTCCTAACGTAGTTTCCTGTAATGGAGCAAGGTATAGTGGGCACTCCGGGATCACCTAGTTTCTTAGGAGTTCCACCCTTGAAGGTGTAATTAGCGAGCATGGTGGAAATCTCAACCTCATGTATCCTCCTCTTATTAGTCACAATATCCTTCATGTACTTAGCATACGGAGACATTTTGAGCATATCTGTCAAACGCATTTGCAGAAAGACAGGTCTAATCATTTCAACAAATTGCTCAAAATCCTCATCATCCTTTTTCTTGGATGGTTTGGGAGGAAAGGGCATGGGTTTCTAAACCCATGGTTCCCTTTCTTTACCATGCTTCCTAGCAATGAAGTCGTTCTTATCGTATCTCCTATTCTTAGGTTGTGGGTTATCAAGATCAACACTAGGTTCAATCTCCACATCCTTATCATTGCTAGGTTGAGCATCATCATGAACATCACTATCGATGTTATCATTAGGCTCATGTTCATCACCAGATTGTGTTTCGGCATCAGAAACAGAGATATCGTTTGGACTCTCAGGTATAACAACAACAGGGTTGCTAGCGTGCAAGTTCCTATCATCTTTCTTCTTCTTCCTAGGATGACTAGGTGCATCAGTGCTAACTCCTTGATAATCTTGTTCAATTCTCTTAGGATGACCCTCAGGATACAAAGGTTCCTCGGTCATTCTACTGCCTCTAGTGACGACTCTAATAGAATTGTCATTCAACTCATTGAGCAAGTCATTTTGAGCCTTAAGTACTTGTTCTACTTGAGTAGTAACCATAGAGGCATGTTTACTCAAGAGCTTAAGATCATTGATGTTTCTGTCCACACAAGCACTTAAATGACTAAGCATGCGAGCATTCTGTTCCAATTGTCTGCTAACATAATCATTGAAACTTTGTTGTTTGGCAACAAAGTTATCAAATTCATCCAGGCATAAGCTAGCAGGTTTATCAAAAGGAATATCACTCTCATTGAATCTACGAAGATAATTTACCTCTACTACCTGTGTCGGGTTATCAAGACCATGGATCTCTTCGATAGGTGGTAGATTTTTGACATCTTCAGATTTAATGCCTTTCTCTTTCATAGATTTCTTAGCTTCTTGCATATCTTCAGGGCTGAGGAATAGAATACCTCTTTTCTTTGGAGTTGGCTTCGGAGGTGGTTCGGGAATAGTCCAAGCATTCTCATTGCACAAGATATTATTCAATAGGATCTCAGCTTGTTCTATAGTTCGTTCCCTGAAAACACAACCGGCACAACTATCTAGGTGGTCCTTAGAAGCATCTGTTAGTCCATTATAGAAGATATCAAGTATTTCATTCTTCTCAAGAGGGTGATCGCGCAAAGCATTCAGTAGTTGGACGAGCTTCCCCCAAGCTTCGGGTCGTATTTCATCCTAGCGTTCAAAGATTTTTCTTTCCACTTGTGCAGTAAATTCTCAACATCATAGCTATCCTTACAAACAAGAAAGTCCTCAGCTATCTCTCCCTCCATAACATAACCCTCAGGCATATCAGGCAATTCATATCTAGGAGAGCTAGTTCTAACATGCGAAATAGCAGGTTCTACATCAATAATCTCAACAGTTTCAAAAGTATCATCACATCTAGCAGCAACTTTAGCAATTTGTGCATCAAGGAATGCACCTAGTGGAAAAGTAGTATCAAGCAAAGCATCATCACAAGCATCATGGACAGCAGAAGTAGCATCATCAAGAACAGGCGACACATCAAAATTTCTAACAGGAGGTGATGTCGCAAACTTACTCATAACTGAAGGTGAACCAAGTGCAGAGCTAGATGGCAGTTCCTTACCTGCCCTCGTAGTTGAGGGCAAGACTTTAGTTTTTGGATCTCTCGGATTCCTCATAGTGATCAGAGACGTAAATCCCAAGTGACTCGGAGAATAGTGCTAGGCCTCCCCGGCAAAGGCGCCAGAAAATAGTCTTGATAACCCACAAGTATAGGGGATCGCAACAGTTTTCGAGGGTAGAGTATTCAACCCAAATTTGTTGATTCGACACAAGGGGAAGCCAAAGAATATTCTTGAGTATTAGCAATTGAGTTGTCAATTCAACCACACCTGAAAGACTTAGTATATGCGGCAAAGTATCAGTAGCAAAGTAGTGTGATAGCAACAGTAGCAACGATAATAGTAGCAGAAGTGACAACAGTACTGACGGAGTAACAGCAAGGACCAGTAGGAAAAACTCGTAGGCATTGGATCGGTGATGGATAATTATGTCGGATGATATTCATGATGCAACAGTTATAACACGGAGAGATATGTAACTAGCTCCATTTCGTCAATGTAATGTAGGCATGTATTCCGTATGTAGTCATACGTGCTTAGGGAAAAGAACTTGCATGACATCTATTGTCCATCCCTCCTGTAGCAGCGGGGTCCTAATGGAAACTATGGGATATTAAGGTTCTTCTTTTAATAGAGAACCGGAACAAAGCATTAGCACTTCGTGAATACATGAACTCCTCATACTATGGTCATCTCCGTGAGTGGTTCCGGCTATTGTCACTCCGGGGTTGCCGGGTCATAACACATAGTAGGTGACTACAACTTGCAAGATAGGATCAAGAACACACATATATTGACGAGAACATAATAGGTTCATATCTGAAATCATGGCACTCGGGCCCTAGTGACAAGCATTAAGCATGGCAAAGTAGTAGCAACGTCAATCTCAGAACATAGTGGATACTAGGGATCAATCCCCCTCAAAACTAACTCGATTACATGATAGATCTCATCCAACCCATCACCGTCCAGCAAGCCTACGATGAGATTACTCACGAATGGTGAAGAGCATCATGGAATTGGCGATGAAGGAAGGTTGGTGATGACGATGGCGACAATCTCCCCTCTCTGGAGCCCAGAACGGACTCCAGATTTGCCCTCCACAGGAAGAACAGGTGGTGGCGGCGCCTCCGTATCGTAAAACGCGATGAACTCTTCTCCTCGATTTTTTTCCGGACGAAAGGGACTAGATAGAGTTGGAGTTGGAGGCGGTGGAGCTGTGAGGGCCCCACAAGCCTGCTAGGCGCAGCGAGGGGGGGCGCCTGGTGGGCTTGTGGGCTCCTCGCTCCACTCCTCCGGTTGATTCTTACGCCAATTTGTTATATATTCCACACAAAAATCCTTGTAAATTTCCAGGTCATTTCGAGAACTTTTATTTCTGCGCAAAAACAACACCATGGCAATTATGCTGAAAACATCGTTAGTCCGGGTTTGTTCCATTCAAATCATGCAAATTAGAGTCCAAAACAAGGGAAAAAGAGTTTGGAAAAGTAGATACGATGGAGACGTATCAGACCCCAAGGTTCTGCTGGATTTCATCAATGTCTGGTATGAAGATCCAAACACTCCAATTGATGACTTGAAGCTTCCCCTGGTCTCAGTCACATGGTTGCCACATTCATGAATGAGGCAAAATGGAAAGAATAGCAAGCCAAGCAAGCAAAGGCTGCTAAAATGAAGAAAGAGACATTTCTCAAGCAGAATCTCCTCAATCTGACGCCTGAAGCTCTTGTCTCAACCCAGGCTGAACTGAAAACCTTGTCAGATAAGTACACGATCCTCTGTGATCGTCAACGTCTCAAGGTGAATTTCATCAAGTTTGCAACAGATGCAGTTGATGAATACAACAAGAAAGTTATTCCTCGTGTGCGTGCAGCAAAAGCTACCTGAGTCTAGCTACACGGTTCAGTTGCGTGAAGAAGATGAAGCTAATGAACCTACTGCTGAGGAAATCACTCAAGAGACTCCAGGTGATGAATCTGCTCCAACTGAGGAAAATGTTCCAGCTGAAGAAAATGCTTCAGCTAAGGAAACTGTCAGGACTGAGACCGCATCACCTCCTGTAGAAAGAATTCCTTCACCTCAACCCTCAAAGGTGAAGAAGATGGTTCCGTCTGCATCAGACGTGAAGAAGACCAAAGCTGATGAGAAAGAAGCAAAGAAAAGAAAAGCTTCAATGACCTCAGAATCCTCAAAGGCCAAGCGCCCTAAGGTCACTCAGACAGAATCCTCAACTGCCCCACTGGATGCTACGCCTCTTATTGTAGCTCCATCCTACTCACTGGTTCCCTTCGGAATTGACTATGTCATTCCTAAAGAAGATGAGGAAATGGAAGATGCTGAATCTGAAGAAATCATGGATGAGGAAATACAAATTGATGACATTCCTCAATCCTCCATTCCTCAAAAGACATCTGATGATATTGATTGCACCACTCCAGTCTTTCGTGATGACTTCTGGGAAGAGACTCATCGCTCACCAAGGTCTACCCAAATCCCTCCTACTCCTGCTGCAACAGAAATCCTCACAAGATCTGATGGGAAGACCGTCTGTGATGAATCTGCTCAAGGATCAGCTGCATCATCTGATGATTTTGCCTCCTCCACCAAGCAAATTCCTCAAGCTGAGGAAAATCCTCGACCTGATGAAAAAGGTCAGAATGAAGAAAATGCTCCGACACCTAACACCGAAACTGCTATTGTTGTGGTCAACACGGAAACAACAATGATAGTAGCTCCTCTTCAAGAACAGCAGCATAATCTTCAATTGCAGCAAAATCAGCCTTTTTCAAGAAGGCCAAAGTTTCAAAAGGAAGCATTTTATGAAGAACGGATGTACTTCACAGGCGCAAATCCGTATGATAAGCTTCGCATTCACCGCAATTTTTGGACGAGGACTCAGCTAAACTGTTATGCCTCTCTGCTCTGTGGGAGGATCAAAATATTTCAGCACAAGCATATTCCTCACATTGACATGGAAGAAATTCCTTGCTTCACTCCAGTCCTCAATGTCCTTCATGAAGCTGGACTGCTGCCTCTCTGCACTGACATAGGTGACTGGAACAATGACATAATTCTTCAGTTCTACGCCACTTTGCATATCTTTGGAGACCCGAAGGATGTCAACACTTGGGTGTTGGACTGGATGACTCAACACACGCACTACAAAGCGCCAGCCACTGAATTGCTTCGTGCGCTTCCTGTCTCAATTCCCTCAAAAAATGCAGTGTTGATGTATGATGAACGTGAGCTGCCCAACAGACTGATGGAATTCCTCGTGAAGCCTTTGGCCAAGAACCAACCTCCTAGGACTCGCTTTCTGGTTCAAGACTTGAAGTATGAACCACGAACGGTCTATAGAATCCTCGCCAATGTCATCGCCCCTATCAAAGGCCATGATGATGAAGAAGATGTCGTAGGCATCATGAAGAATATCCTCTTCAATATCATCCATGGCATACCAATAAACCTTCATGACTTCTTCGTGAGGACTTTGGATGATAATGCATTGTCGCCTTTCGACATGAAGATTTACGCTCCGTGGATCATGAGATTCATCAGAAGTAGGTCAGGCATCAACTACCATGCCGATTTTGCTAATCACATTGGATATTTGCCGCCCATCAGAGTCATCAAGAAGACATTTGAGCCTGTTGAAGGCAAAGGAAAATATATCATTGTTGAAGGAAATCGGCCCCTTGATGGCCAGTTTCGCGAAGCAGAATCGTATTCTTCATATGATGACACTGCCACTCAAGATCCACCAAGCCCAACTGCCCCAAGAGTGATGACCAATAGAGAGCTACTCCTCAGTCTTCATCAGAAGGTCGATCGCAATCACTAATTGGTAAAACGTCAATTCAGTGCCATTGTGAAAACCCTCAACGAGACTCAGAATGCAGTGAGGAAAAATCACTATTAACTTCATGAGGTGTTTGATCGTACCTGGGCCACCTTGGCTCATGTGAAGACTCAAGAGGAACTTGAGGAATTGGAGTTTACTCAGGACTTCGACTGGTCGTGGCCTCCCAAGAAGAAATTCAAGCCAATTCCAGTGCCTGACCTTGAGGACAGTTCTTTTTCTTCATTCCGCACTGCAGAATCTGATGAAGAACCAGAAGACACTGCAACTGGTCCAAGGAACAAGCCTGTTGCCAAGAATCCTCATGCCTCTTCATCAGCCAAGAAGTGGAAGTCTTCATGGGGCGTTAGTCCTCACTTTTGTCCCTTTTCGTCACTTGATGACAAAGGGGGAGAAATCCGAGTTAGTCTTCACGCGGGATATATTTTGGGGCTTATGAACTTTATTAAGTTACAAACTCTTGGTTCTTCTGAAGTGTTTTATGTAATGAGTTGTAACTTAAGCCCGATGGTACTCTGACGCTTTTGAACTTTTTCTTCGCATGCTTATTCCTCAAAATATTAATGCACACATGCTGAAATTCGTCAGATACCATTTCTCATCATGCATTCTCAAATTCCTCATTTTATATGTCAAATGTATGCATGATTTACAAGATACAGGGGGAGATCTCCATGATATAAATCATCAATGTGCATCTGCTGTGAAAAGCAATTTCCTCAAAATATGCACATCTTCAGGGGGAGTCTCTCAGTATCTTGATTTCAAATTCCTCAAACTCAGTATTTACACTTCATATGTTTATCCTCGTTGAAAACTTAACCTTATTGTCATCAACCACCAAAAAGGGGGAGATTGTAAGTGCATCTAGTGCCCTTAGTGATTTTGATGGTTTGAAGACTTATAGGTTAAGTAACTGATGTGTTTATAAGTGTACACATGCTCTATAAGTCGCTGAGGAGTTTGAGTTATACGATGAATATCAACCCCTAAAAATGTATATCTTCGGCTGAAGAACTTGGTCTTATGCTGAAGATTTTGATCGTGAAGAAATTGCGATGAAATTGATATTCCTCATGAAGATATTGAAGATGAGGAATTCAGTGTGTGCTGAAGAAAATCAGCCCGAAGACTTTGAAGCATGAAGATTTATTCTTTCTATTTTATTTTCTTCACTCTTGAGTCATAGGAACACCGTACTGTTAAAGGGGGTCAAGGTAATACTACGGAATGAATTTCCTCATGATGCTCAACCCAAGCCTAATCTTACAAAAGCCTCAAGTGAGGAATATGAGAGACATGAGGACTCTCACAGTCGAGAGTCCCGACCGTTGCCGCGATTCGCGCCACCTCACCGATCTTATCGACACCAACGGTCATAATATTTAAGGGCATTTATGTCAAATCATGTCAGGATGCTCCCAGGCTATAAATAGTCGCCCCTACAACTACTAGCTGGTTGGCTGCTCCGCGAGAAACTGACACTTGACATTTAGAGCAACCCAAATTCCTCAGAGTCTTCGAGAGTAAATCATCAGTGAGGAAATACCCCAAACACCAAACCACAAACCTAAAACCAAGTGATTGAGCATCACTAAAGATTTGTTCCTGTGTGGAACTGAAGCCTTTTACCTTTGAAGACTGTGCATCCTCCAGACGGTTAGGCGTCATGGTCTAGAGCAATCCAACAGTCAATTGTGGATCGTCGGGTGACCAAGTTTGTGAGGGTTTGGAAGTCTGCCCTGAAGACTTACCACGAGTGTTGGGCGAGGATTGTGTGTCCTTAGCTCAAGGAGAATACGATAGGGATTGTGTGTCCCGGGACTGTGTGTCTTTTGGTTTCAATACCAAGCCGCTCCAAACCAGACGTACGACTGTCACAACAGTTGGAACTGGGTCATCAACAACTGTCTTCATTGTGATACTGGTTCTATTTCTTCAACTCTTTTAATTCCTCAATATTGTATGTTGAAGACTTTCATTGTCACTGTTTGAAGAATTTGCTGAAGACTTTCTCTGAATTTCCTCAACCTCAAATTCTTCATACCCATTAATCTTCACCTGCTTATTCGATGCATGCATACTGTGCAGCTGTTTTTCATAATCTTCATCAAGAAAACTGTTGTTGTAATCTTTGCACCTCTGATTTTGCGTTGTTCCCGTTGCATGTTATTCATAAGTGAGGAATTTCCTCAAAAGGAATTTCCTCAGCGATGAAATTCTAAAAATTGCCTATTCAACCCCCTCTAGTTGATATAACGCACTTTCACAAACGCAAAAATTGACACGGTGATTTTTGGCGTGGTTTCGATAGGTGGTGCTATCGTACATCCACGTTAGTAGAGACTTCAACCCACGGAGGGTAAAGGCTGTGAGAGTCCACGGAGGGCTCCAACCACAAGGGGTCCACGAAGAAACGACCTTGTCTATTCCACCATGGCTTACGTCCACATAGGACTAGCCTCACTCACGGTAGATCTTCACGAAGTAGGTGATCTCGCCCGTACAAACTTCTTGGTTCAACTCCACAACACGAAGTAGGAGGCTCCCAAGCGACACCTAACCAATCTAGAAGGCACCACCCTTCAAAAGGTAATCGATGCGAGAACGATAAATTCCTTGCTCTCGTGCTTCAAAAGATAGTCTCCTCAACACTCAATCACTCTCTCACAAATTTTGCATAGATAGGAGAGATTGATTTTGTGGAAAGCAAATTGGGGAAGCTAGAGATCAAGTTTCAAATGGTTGGATTGGAATCTATTAATCTCAACACATGAGCAGTTTCTGAATCTCGGTGAGACCGATTCAGACTCAAAAATTCCGACTCTTGAAATCTGTTCAATAGAAAGTTAGTCACATGCTTTTCGGTGGCACCGATATGAAATGCGGTGGTACCGAGATATTAGGGTTTGGCAAAAGATCTATCACCGGGAAAATCGATAGGGCCGAGTGGGAAAAGTTGGTGGCACCGATTTTGCTGTTTTGGCTGGGGACACAGATTTTTGTGGGAGAATGAATGAATATTTTTGGTGGCTATATCTACCAATTCATCATAATACCTCACTCCTTTTGAATAGTATTGACTTTCCTATGAACTCAAATTGATCTCTCACAAATGTAAAATGTAGAGTCCTCTTGCTTGAGGCTTGAGCCAATCCTATTCCTTTCCTTGCATCAAGGGGCTTCTTCTCACAATCCTTTGGACAAAGCTCTTTGTGGACTATACTTGAAATGTAGTAGGTAAAAGTGTTAGTCCAAGAGACAATGTATGTTGTCATGAATTACCAAAACCACCAAGGGAGCATATGTGCTTTCACTCGACCCATCAGTGCCCTGTATCCCGCGGAAGCGGTTGGCGGGAGGGACATTTATCTCGAGCACTCCCCACATCCCCTCCCACAGACGCCCACCACCGTCGTTGCCGTCCATCGCGTGCGATTCCGGCCAGTGGAATCACGCCGCTTGCCCCCGAATCCGCCGAGCCGAGCCACTGCAACGTCCCCGCGGTGCCGGATCGACCACCTCCAGCCGCCAACCGCCCCGGATTCACCAAACCGCCACCGTCCTCGCCGCCCCGGCGAGCCCCTTTTCCTTCCCTTTGAGCCCCATGGTCGCCGTAGAAATTTCATTGATGCGAGGTTCGATGCGATTTTTAGATGGATTTGAGCCCGTGCAAGCAATTTTTGCTTGAGGATTCGTCCTCGTCAGACGACTCAGATGTGGAATCGATGCTCAAGCGCCCTCGTCAGCACATGAGCATGGCGGTCCTAGCCGTGAAGGAGGAGGAGGATCGAAACCGCAAAAGACGGCGAGGTTCGACCATTGGCCGTCTTTGCATCCCTCAAAACAATTTTACATTTATTTCATTTAATTCATGTGTGATTGGTATCATTTTGTATTCAGAACGATTGTTGTAACGAATTATTAGTTTTATTTGGTGACTTGAATAATCATTGTAATTTAGACTCATAATATTCATATTTGTTATTTGAGATATGTTAAATTCTGAAAACCACGCATTTTGCGGATTCGCGTGGGCTACGACAGAACAGAACCCGCATAGCGAAACCGTAAAACAAAATATATACGGGTTTTCTTCAGTCCTAGCTTGTGCGAGCCCGATTTTACGCGAACTATAATAGTGCGATACGGGTCGGCGATTTAAGGATTCCGCTAGAGGAGAATGACGTTTTGGAGGCTGAGCTCCATGGAGGCCTTTATTTTTGAAAAATTCAAATTCAAATTTTTATGGTTCAAAAAATTCTGAAAAAATATGCATGTATGTAAGGATGTAACCGACATGTGTGTAAAATTTCAGGTCAAAATACTTTAGAATGTGATCTGTACAAAAAAGACAAATTCATGGTCTGAAATGATGAATAGTAACATGTGTTAAACAGCCTCAGATTTGTCTTTTTTGCACAGCCCTTATTTCAATGTATTTTGTTCTGAAAATTTACACACTTGTGTATTATATCTTCATCTATCTATGTATTTTTTTCAGATTTTTTTAAAACATTAAAAGACAAATTTTCACTGAATTTGAAGTTTGAATTTAAAAACCTCTAGTGAGCTCGGGAGCCAAAAGCAATATTCGCCCCGCTAGAGTTGCTTTAACAAGCATATAAGCAACAACATGCATCTTTTCTTACAAGTCAACAAGTCAACACTCAATTGCATGTCTTCACTTAGATAAGAACATCATATAATCAGGCTGCATGTGTGTACAGTTCAACAAGAAAAAAGTTCAAAATAAACCTTAAATTTGTACACCAAAGCTAAATCAAATTCTAAACTTATAATCCTGGAAATCAGCACACCATTTTTTTATCCTGGTCTATTTTAAATCTTGAGCATGTTTAGCTGGTTTTCGCTCACATTGAAGTCAAACCCTAGGATCGTTAACCGGCCGGTTGGACCTTAGGACGAATCGGGCCGACCCATTGACGTAGTCGCTCGTGTTGCTTTTTCTTGTTCTTTATTTTCATAATGATAACTAAAAAATGATAGCATTTACGAATCATCCGATTGATTTTCTGAAGAAATCAGTTGGATAGCCAGTCGTCCGATGCATTCTTCTCAACCTTTGAATAGGTCAACTATCCTCGTGTTCCTTTGCATCACACCATTTTATCCGACCGTTTCGTTCTTTTCTAGCTGTATCAAGGCAGCAACGAGTCCCCGACGGCAAAGTTGCATCGGCAACCACCACCTCATCCTCCGTCGCAGCACCTGGAGTGGCCGGCGCAGCCGGCGAGCGCTCCATTGCAGCACCAAGCGCTGCATCGCAGCTTCGAGAGCTGCCGACGAGTGTTTGATCGCAGTGTCGGGAGCCTCCGGTGAGCACTCCAATGCAGCAACCAGCACTTCATCGCAACTCCAAGTCGTCGGCGTCGGCAAGTGCTGCATAACCGCACTGGGAGCCGCCGTCGAGTTCCGTTGCAACTCTGCCGCCAGCGAGATCAGGGTCGCAGCACCGCATGCACCATCCATCGTAGATCTGGGCCGTAGCACCACTGAGATGCATTGCAGCTCCTCGCCCCGACGAGAGTTGGGTCCTTGAATCAGTTAGTGGCGCCCCGCAGCACAGCTTCCTACGGCGATGGTCTCTGCCTGATGTGCATGTCGTTGCAGTACTAACTGCCCTAACTCCATGGAAGCAGCGACGACGCTCCCCTGAAGCTTACTGTAGCACCGGCGGCCGGGCTGCAAGCCTGCAACAGTTGTGGCTTGGTCGTCTACATGGGCTCGCAATAGTTGCGTCTCTCTCCTTCAACAACCTCCATGGCGGCAGTGAGGTGGACGACTAGGAGAGTGACGACGCAGTGAGGAAAGGGGAAAATGCGGCATAGAGACGAGCGGTCGCACGAAGAGATAAGACTCGAAACAGCGGTGGGTAGAAACAGCGTGCTGCGCGTGGGCTACATGTTGTTCAACGAACCCGACTGATTTATAATTTAATTGTTTTCCTTTTTTAAAACTACACAAAGCCACTTATCTTTTATAAGGAGTGGCCAAAAAATTTGGATGACAAAATAAAAATTCGCTATACACATTGCTTCACAGGACTGGAACTCTAGTTCTCACATTGAGAGAGCGACCGTGGCTAGCCAGTGGCCCTCAAAGCTGCTCATGACACTAGGTAGTGCGACATTGACAAGAACAGACAGGAGCGTTCATAATTATAAACATTTTAAAATATTGAAACATTTCTAGCTTTGAAATGCCGATTTTTTAACGCAAATAATTTACAAAATTCCAATTTTTAAGGAAAATGTGGAAATCCAAACCTTATTTGAAAACATCTGAACAACTTTTGAAATTCCAAACATCTTTTGACAAATGTAAACAATTTTTTTAATCATGGACAGTCCAAAAATGTAAGCAGAACATGAAAATTCCAAACATTTTTTAAAACACCCAACAATTTTTAGTTCGTGATTTTTTTTTAAAAAAATGAATATATTTTTAACTTATGAACATTTTTTGAATTTATGAACAAAATTTTAGATTTTTATGAAAGATTGTGCAATTTTGTTCAGGATTCAAAAATTGTTCCCTCTAAAAAAATATGTTGCAAAGAGTGTTCGCTTTTCAAAAACTGATTGTGTGTTCAAAAAATTATCCCTTTCTTCAAAAGTATTCGCAATTTCAAAAAGTGTTCGGTTTTTAAATTTTGTTTACTCTTTAGTCTGATTATCTATGTCCGGGCTTCAACTAATTTCAGTAACAATCATCTACTCTAATGGCTAGCAAGTGGATATGGACGGCCCCAAGGTTTATGTTCGATTCCCCCAACTCACCATTTTTGTGTATTTTTACGTCACGCTTACGGAGAAGTAAAACAAAAGGGAACTCGCTTTGCGATTGATGGGCCAGCCCAATCGTGTCCGCAGCCAATAATCCCCGGAGTTGATCTGCCGCGTTGGCGATTCCTATTTAGAAACATCCTCAAGGGTTAAAATAGATTGATATTAGAAAATTCGGTGTGCTAATTTTGGGGATTACAAGTTCAGGGTTCGATTTAGCTTGTATCTATAAGTTCAAGGTTTGTTTTAGACTTTTTTCATTCAACGACCATACAATTTGAAATTTGGCAAGCATAGTTATACATAACGACGCCATGTATGCCACAATTCACACCCTAGCCGGCCATGTTTCAAACAAAGTGTAAATACAACTAAAAAATGAAAATGAATATAGGACTTATAAGTTCACAATTACCACGTCCAATTCCTCATTCAACCGCATAGGTGCTTTCTCCAAATATAACTTCAATTGCGTCTTTTCTTTGTGTGTTCGGCTAATGAAAGACGTGTGATAGTTGAACATATCAGCCCCACCTCCACTAGTGCTAGGACTAGCCCCATCGTAAGAAGGTTTACTAACAACAAACCCTCTATACCCATTGAAGAGATTGATCATATTATTTTTAACATTTTCAACTTGACGTTTGGTTTCAATGGGGTCATAGAGTTTGTGGTAGCACTAACTAATAGCCCCCAACTTATAGATGGGATCAAGAACAACAACACATGATCAAAACAGACTATAATCAGCCCAATATTTACCAACCTTCTCTTTCTTATCAGCCAACATTAGAGCCATGGACATTTTTTCAACAACATGAACCTCCAATATGCGTGTATGCACCATAAAAACACACTTGAAGTACAGATTAAAAGTAGGATATTTTGCCAGAAAAAACCTTTGTCACATCATGGAAAGTCTTTGAGAAACTAGGCATGGTAGTTAGCTTATCTCATTCATTAGGGGTTGGTAAGAAATGTGATTTGAATATGCTATCTCGTCCAGCAAACCATACAAAGGCTTATTTGAAGTACATAAAATTCTCAAGCATTACATAACTTGAATTTCAACGAACATGCATACCAACTCTAAGTTTCCTTGTGACATTCAAATGGTGAATCGATGCAACTGTATCATAGAATGTGAACATCCGATTGGAATTAACTTTAATGTATTGCATGACATCCGAACATTCGAGCCCGGCCCATAAATGGTGTTGTGTAGTAAAATGAGCTCCGATTGTATTCCTACATAAATGAAATGCAAGGCTCATTTTATCCTTTAAAAAATGAGGCCCGAGCTCCATCCAAGGTGCAAGCCCCGTCCGACCCGACCGTGATTTTTGGGTCGGGTCACGAGGTCAGGCTGCTCATGCCTAGATATAGGTAAGACTCGAGGCAGCCCCTGTTTATAGGCCGTGACCGTAACCCAAGTATAGGGATATCAATATTGAACCCGATGTTTGAGCTGGACCAGGCTAGGGACTCATATCTTCACAAGAAATTGATTGAGTTCTAAAGCTAAAGATCGTAGTTCTCAAATGAGACTCAACTTTTTCGGAAGAATTCTCATGATTGGGTATTCTTTTCCTTCAAATCATATTAAATACTTCTTAACTTTGAAAATAAACATCTTTTGTAAAATATGATGCCAAACCACTCATAGTAAAATATGATCCCGAGTCTCTTTTGTATCTTGCTTGAGGCAACGTGTTTGTTGTTTTACTCCATGATCTTGTATTACTAAATCTTGTGTACCAGATTTTTGGTTTCATTGTCAATACAATGGAGCGGGGGTAGTGAGCCCTTTTCCTCTAACTTTTTCTTCTTGCATCATAATAGCACCCCTCCTCTTCTTTATCGGATGATACGCACACTCGTGCATATTTTAGAAAAGAAGAAAAAAAAATAACACCCACTACGCTTTTTTTTGAATCAAAGACAAACCCCCCTCCATCACAAGTGATCGACAAACACGTTTCGCGGGACGAGAAACATAAGGTTATCGCCACCTACTACGAGCAAAAAGGAAAATAAAATCTACGTTATTACTATTCAAATGTATAGACTAAAAGTATACAGACCCTAATAAATCTCGAACATTTGGATTTTAATCAAGTCATCTCAAACGTTTTTTATGGCAACTTTAGTTGACGCAAGGTAGCAACTTTAGTTGTTAAAACATGGCAACTTTGTCTCAGTTTGTTTTTTTCTAGAAAATTGCCACGTTTGCCAACCTACCATGAACTGAAGTTGCCATTCTTAAACTCCAGAAGTTCGAGATTTATCATCTCTGAAAAGTATCGATGCTCGCATCTTTTTGTATTTATTTCAGATTTTTGATGATGTGCATTTCAGTGGGAGAAGATGCTGGTTCGGCGATATTACAAATCCCTAGCCTAATCCATTTCGGAAAATCAATTCCTAGCCCGATTCAACTCAAGCGGAAAACCCTATTCGCTGCTCTATGCGAAGCCGTGTCAGGGCTTCGCACATAGCGGGAGACGGGCTTCGCACAAATGGGCTAGCTCGTTAGCAGGGGTTACAGTGCGAGGTTTTGGATAATTTCTAGAAGGTTCCCCGAGCCGGGTTTTTCCTTTTTCATTTTCATTTTTGTTTTTTTGTTTCTTTTTTCTTTCCTGTTTCTGTTTCAAAGAATGTTCTTGATTTTCAAAAAATGCTCTCAATTTTAAAAAATTATTCTGTATTTTCCAAAAATGTTCTTGGTTTCAAAATTTGTTCTTAAGATTCAAATTTGTTCTCAGTTTCAAAAAAATTCTTAAGATTCAAATTTTTTCCGTGCTTTAAAAAATTGTTCATCTTCCAAATTTGTTTAGGATTTTTCAATATTGTTCTTGATTTCAAAATTTGCTCTTAAAATTCAAAAAATGTTCGTGCTTTAAAAATTTATTCGCGCTTCCAAATTTGTTTGGGGTTTTTCAAATTTGTTCTCAGTTTCAAAATTTGTTCTCAAGATTCAAAAATGTTCGTGCTTTAAAAAATTGTTTGCGCTTCCAAATTTGTTTATGGTTTTTTAAATAGTTCTCAGTTTCAAAATTTGTTTTCAAAATTCAAAAAATGTTTGTGCTTAATTTTTTTTTGCGCTTTCAAATTTGTTCGAGGTTTTTCAAAATTGTTCTCCTTTTCATAATTTTATTCTAAAGATCCAAAAAATGTTCGTGCTTTAAAAAATTGTTTGCGCTTCCAAATTTGTTCACGTTTTTTTAAAATTGTTCTTGGTTTCAAATTTTTTCTCCAAATTCAAAAAATGTTCGTTCTTTAGAAATTTGTTGTGCTTTCAATTTTTTTGGGTTTTTTCAAAATTGTTCACATTTTCATAATTTTGTTCTCAAGATTGAGAAAATGTTCGTGGTTGAAAAATTGTCCGCACTTCCAAATTTTGTCACTTTTCAAAATTTTGTTCTCAAGATTCAAAAAATGTCCGTGCTTTAAAAATGTGTTCTCGGTTTCAAAAATTGTTCTCAAAATCCAAAAAATGATTGTGCTTTAAAATTTGTTCGTCCTTTCAAATTTTGTCGTGGTTTTTTAAAATTGTTCTCCTTTTCAAAATTTGATCTCAAGATTTTTTTTCATGATTTAAAAAATTGTTCTTTAAATTCGAAAAATGTATTTGCTTCAATTAAAAAAGAAAAGGAAAAAGGAAATAAAAAACGAACCAAAAAAAGAAAAAACAGAGAAGAAAAAAGGTAACAGGAAAAAAAGAAACAAAACTGGGCCGGCCAAAAAAATATTAAGCCGAGCTTGGCCAGGAGCCCAGCCGAATTTGTCCACAGCGTCCTTTTCAAGCCAACACACAGCTTGCCGTTGCCGTCCCACAAACCCAACACCGAGCCACATCATCAATGCATTTCTCGACCCAGGACCTTGACACGCAACCATACCCACCAACAGGCAGACGCCGTGCTCTTTATGGACCCACCGGTCAGCGAGGTAATCTATAGTTCACCCTGACGCAAAAAAGTCGGGGCGAGGGGAGAGAGCGTGGAGGAAACGCTTTTCGCAGGGCGCCATTTGCGAAATCTTCGAAAGCTCCATTCCAGTTCCGGTCCCCGTTTCAAATCCTCTCGTCCTCCCCAACGCGCCTCGCCAAAATTCCCCACCAAAAACCCTACCGCGCGCCCTCCCTCCGCGCGGCGGTGATATGCCGCCGGCGACCGGCTCCGCGGCCGGGCTCGCGGCGGCCGTCCTCGCCGCGTCCACGCCGCGGGCCGCGGCGGCGGCCGTCTCGTCCGTCGCGGACTTCCTCCGCCGCCACCGCTCCGGCGCCAACCAGCCGCGCGCCTTCTTCGCCGACGCGCTCCCGGCGCTCCTCTTCCGCCTGTTCGTCTCCAGCTCCCCCGCCTCGCCGTGCTTCCTCGACCTCGCCGCTGGCGACGCCGCCCTCGCCAACCTCATCGCGTCGCTCCTCTCCCCCTCCGGGCCGCTCCTCGTCGCCATCTCCGCCGCGGATCGCCACTCCCTCGCTCGCTTCACGTTCCCTCGCGAGCGGCTCCCCGATTGGCTCGGTTTCGCGCTGTCGTCCACCGCGGCCTCCTCCGATAAGGTGATCTCGCCGCTCCTCGCGGGCCGCGTCGGCTCCAAGCTTCATCTCTCGGTGTTCGAGTACTACCTTTTCTGGTTCGCGTACTACCCCATCTCCGCCGCCACGGCCAAGGCAGCCGCCCGCGCCTCGAAAGGATCGACCTCCACTTCGAAACCCTCGCTTAAGCCACGCGTTCTCCTCGAGAGTTGGGTGTCCACCCTCACATCCACGACCGGCCGCAATCCCGATCGGAAGCCCGATAGATCGCTATACCTGAAGCTTCTGTACGCCTACCTTAAGGAGTTCGTGCCCAGGGACTGCGCCCCGCCACGTGCTGGTTTCGGTACATTGCTGCATCGGGATGCCAGAGATGGTGTAGACGCTGCTGGATCCTTCAGACGAGCCGAGTTCTTCGTGCACACACTCGTACAGTTCTGGCTTGTTGGGGACGATTTCTCGCCGCTGCCTGTTCGGACTTGCCGTTCCTATGGGTTGCCTTTACTGTCACTTCTGTCTCGCGCAAATCCTACACTGTCTGAGAGACTGCCAGCTCCAGGACTTGGAGATGCAGTGAAGCTGTTGGTGATGTATTTGACCAGGAGCAGTGTCTGCAAACTCGCTGACACATGCAATGTGTTTGATGGAATGCTCTCAAGGAAGGAGTCGTGTGACAGTCCCGCTAGCTACTGGAATCCATTGATGCAGAGACCATTGTATCGGTTTGTGCTAAGGACGTTCATGTTCTGCTCCAGGGATGCAGATATCAAGAACATTGCTCAGGTCTTTTCTGCTTGGGTGGTCTATATGGAACCATGGAAGGTTCAGCAAGGTGGTCTGAATGAGTACGATCTGCCACCTCCTGGCGGACGAAATGTGAATTGCGTTACTGATGGAAAGATGCAAAGGTGTGATGTAGGGTACTCTCCAGCATGGCAGGGGTTCGTGCTGTCCAACTATTTGTTCTATAGTTCACTGGTAGTCCATTTCTTGGGGTTTGCTCATAAGTTTATTCATTCTGATGTCGTTTCAGTGCTGCAAATGGTATCAAAGGTTAGTACACACTTATTGGGTCATATTTCCAGAAGTATGCCCACCTTCTGCACAATGGAATCATATCAGTGTAATCTTGCATTTGTTAGACATCATGCATATGCGACTATTATCCGGACAGTTCTGAATTTTGCTTAATGTGTTAATCCAAAGTTTATTCAAATCATGACAGCAAATTCAACAAAAGTAAGCCTTTCAGTACTTGATATTTGTTGAACTAATGGCCATTTGCTGTCTTGCTGCTGTTTGGATTGTTCAGGTATTGGAAGTTTTGGGTTCCTCGGAATTATTGGGGCTTATCTACAAAGTTGATGCTGCTTATCATTCTAGAGTTTCTGATCCCCAGTCATGTTGTTTGGATCATGTGCTCAAGTATGTGTCAACTATCCGTGAGCAGCTACAGGTAGGAAGTTGGATACATGAGATTATCATTAACTGTTTCCTTTGCAATGCAAGCACCTATTTTTGGAGTGCACTCTGGTACTGGATTTTATATAAATCTGCAGAAGTACAATGACACTAATAATGCTGAGAAGTGTTTCTAATCAAACTTTGATATTCCTGTATGGTTTAGGACTGGGAGGATGGGTTGTCTAAACATAGCACTGATGGGTCTTTCTTGCATATGGCGAAGAACTCTAACCTAAGGCTTTTCAGTTTTGATGATGATGGGGCCTACAACTTGCTTCAGGTGCATATATTATTATGCAATTATAATGAATAGAATAGTAGTCTATAATTATGCTTACACCAATGTCTGTTTCTATAACCATAAGCAGTTTTCGAAGCTGAAAACTCTCCACATGTTGAACAAAAGATTGTTAGCGATCCCCTATTGATTTGGCAAATAACATAACTGGATCTGTTAGTCTATGGTTGATTATTAATTCTGCTTCTTTTTTCTCCTTAATTCTGCCCCTGTCATTACACATTTCTCTGAATACTAACTTACTGTTATTTTCCAATTTGTCCAGTTACTGTTGCTACGGGCTGAGACTGAAATTCAACGTTTACCAGGTGATGCTATGCGAACTCGCCATACTTTAGATGTAATCAAATCTGATATGAGAAAGGTATTCTACAAGCATGTGGAAAGCTTCCAGGCGAAGAATCTTCCAGAGGGAGAACACAAGCAGCATCGTGGACGTGGTGATCTATTCGTACCTAAGCATCCAAGTCCAGGGAAAAACAAACTGGCTGATATGATATACAGCGGTGACTGGATGTTGAGGCCTATCTCAGACACTGAAGTGGTCTGGCTTGCAAGGCCGCTGATATGTTTTTCAGCTTGGCTTAATGAAACCCTTCGACTTGTACATGCTGATGCAGATGCTGCCCCGACAGGCCCAACCATCAAGATCGATCAAAATGAACCAAGCAGAGTTGGAGGCCCAAAGGATGCTGCCAGAATTGTGCTTGTTGGTGTCTTTACATTGCTCACTGTGGCGGCACAATGGATCCTGCAGTTCATGAGGACGCACAAGATTAGGATAAATCTCAGAATTCTTGCATCCAAAAAGCTCCTGGCAGTTGCTGCTATGCTGTGCGTGGTGTACGGTATAGCAAAGAATATGTTGTCTTGAGCTCGGCATCTCATCCTGCCGCTGCTGCTGTGCGAGTAATTGCTCAAACCTTTAAAGTTTGCTTTGAGTAGAGGTTACATACGTCTATAGTAAATCATAGGAGGAAAAAACTTAAGGAAATTTCGGCAACTCTTCCAAACTTGTTTTGTTATTTTGTGCATATCATCGAGGTCCTACTGGAAGGTGTGGCGGGTGGTTCTTCAGGCGCTCCTGTAGTACAAATTTCTGCCAGACATAACTTTGGTATGAGGAATGTTTTGGATTATATTCTAAGTGAACATAACTTTCCTGGAGTCTGGATATCGCATTGTCAGACATATTGTAGTGACCTACTATGATCTGTCAATTGCTGTCCTAGCAGAGAAGTTGAGGATGTACACCATCTGGTTCCTTTCCTAAGTGGCAATGTGCTCTGTGTTTTTTTGCTGATAAGGGTGCTCTGTGCTGTTTTCCTTTTTTTCTGGTGAAGGTGCTTTGTGTTGTTGCAGGCTGAAGAATGTTTCACTCTTGCTGTTGAAAGACTGACTACCCTAGGAGTGTTCATAATATGTATGGCTGGAACCAGCTTCCGTTCGGTGTCAAGCTAAATCAAAATAGGTATGGCTCTTAGTCTATGCCACTCCTTTTTTTTTTCTTTTGTTAAAATAGATCTTTAAACCACTTAATTTTTTGAACCTCAAGGTGTTGTCATTTTGTTGTTAACGCAGTGAATGATTCGAGTAGTTAAATTGCTTGAACATGCAGCCTTCTAGATTTACACAGGGGAATGGTTTGTCTTACTGCTAGTACTTACCACCTGTAGTCCTGGATACACCCAACGTAAAAGAATATTCATCCTGCACATCCTGTAGCCGTATGTGCATAGGATATCTGCTCCATCTGGGCCTGCATTTAGAATGTGCAACTCAATGTGCTAGCATATCATGGAAATGCATTTTTTGGTTGAGTCCTCACCAAAATATTCATTTGGTGTTTGGTGAAGGATGTTTTTCAGTTGCAACAGAATATTCATTTTGTCTCCATGGGCGGCGATCGCCTTTACAGGCCACGCCGATAGATTTGAACGGCATAAACAAAAGCTGACCAAAAAACAAAAAACGATTTGCCAATAGAGAAGGCGCACCTACCCCTTCTCTAACTGTGCTAGGATCGATGTTGATATCTTCATCATCCAATTAACAATTCCTTAGGTTAGGTGCTGCATTCCTTTCGCTCGAACACGTACGTCTCGAGCTGAAACCACACATGATCACTCCCTCAGAGCCACATAAACGAACAAGAAAACCAAGTGGGCCGTCGTGAATCGTTTTCACCGGAAAGCCACACATGCAACGATGCCAGGAAGAAAGCACGTCCATCAGATCATTTGCTCTCTCCACGCACAAGCTCATCTTCATTAACTGTTTGTGCCCTGGAGGTTTCTAGTCAGAGGCTTATCAATGATTTGCCTGCACTGTTTAGCAAGGACCAAGAGACACCAGGAGGTGGAGAGGCATCAATATGTAGTCAGGACAGTACCACTCTGTACTCTGAAGGACTTGATAATCAGTGTTCACCAGTGAGTCTAGTGCAGCAGACCCGGGCCTAATCTCCCACTAGGTGTTTATGATCGATGCCCCTACTGCTTTACAATTGCCTAATGTGCTAAGATGGAGGGCCTGCTACCCCCTAAGCCTTGCCAATCACAGTGCCAATTGAGGAATACCCCTTTATTATTGCCAAAGAGTCGGACTTGTCTCCTCCACTCTCCCTATTCTGAATCCAAAGGACTTGTTGGAGGCAAAATTGAATGATGAACCGTACCATGCATACAGCCGGGTCTCCTGCATCATTGGGCCATATGTTTTGTTCGTATCTGCCCATGAACATACTTAACATAACCTACCAAACTCCTGGACCCTACTACTAATCTATTGTACTCCCTCAGTAAACTAACATAAGAGCGTTTAGATCACTGAATAGTGATCTAAAAGCTCTTATATTAGTTTACGGAGGGAGTATCAATTTACTACTACTCCCTCCGTAAACTAATATAAGAGCGTTTAGATCACTATTTTAGTTACCTAAACACTGTTATATTAGTTTACAGAGGGAGTACTACACAATGCCCATGCTCTGCATCTTAAGTTGCTGCCTTGATGCCTTCACATACAAAATATCCTGCATGCATACCCAACTCGATTAGTTAGCTCCCCTGTCACTTTGTGCACCACCAGTTCTGTACACATATAAGAATATCTCCGGCCTGCATGACCTGCTATTTCCCCCCTTTGCAATAATTCTATAATTGTGCGCATGTATATATATACTTGTATGATTGATTTGCTTTCACCAAGCTTGGTCTTCCTTTGTTCCCTCAAAAGGAATAAAGGAATGTGAAGCATGTGTGGTCTATTGTTTTCACCACCTCTCCTCTCCACTTGATCTCAATCTGGCCTACAGCTTAAGCACTAGGGAGCTTAAGCACTAGGGTGATGCATGCTACACCTTCACGTTGCATTTATCCATGCATGATTAACGACTAGCTAGGTTTGTTACGGCAAAGGGAAAGTATCAGATGCCCACGATTTTATTGCTTTCTCTCTTTACGAAAGGAGAAAAGTACGGTTAAGGTGGGGGCAAGTGACTGAAGAGACGCATCTTTTTGTAGGATAAAAAGCGCATGCATGCAACACGATGGTGTGAGCTAGGACGAGCAGTTAGTTAAGCTCTGGCCTCTGGGTGCCAGTGACTTGTAGGTCGGTAGGTCTCTATTTGTCCTCCACCTCCATGCATGGATGTGAAGTGAAACACCTCCATGCATGGATGTGAAGTGAAACGGCAACAAAAGGGACAAGGGGCAGTGACAAAACACCTTGTCTCCATTGTAAACAACTGCATAGTGTTGCTCGGAGATGGCTGACCAGTTCCTAACGTTAAACGTCAGCATCGGAGAAATAAGATATGTTCAGTGTGCACTGCATCATGATCTTTGAAGATTAATGTATTCCACACACATTGAGTATAAATAATGAATTTACTAGCTGTTGCTCATTTGTGTTGTTTTGGGGGAATTCAGCCTAATTTGTGATTCTTATGTTCGATATTTTCATGTGAATTCTAGTCATATTTCTAATCTTTGGATGTGCATGGAACTTATTTAAAAAAATTATATTGGAAGCAACCGATACAATACAATTATAGAAGCTTTCAAGCCCTCCTGCATAATAGTACGACTTAACAGAGTCTGCATTAGTTGCTGGCCGCTGTACTCTTTTCCAATTCTGAAAACTGCATTTAAATAGCAGATCGTGATGCGATGTCAGCTTAATTGATACTTAGTGTGTAGAATGGTCCATACCTAGTAATAGTATAGCATCAGTTTATATCAACTAACCGTCTGTCCAGTACCAATCAACCAACGCCATCAGTTTTAATTGCTGCATACTTATGCGTAAACATATGAATATGATGCATTGCATCTCATGCATATACTGTGTGATGACATGGTGGTGGGTCGATGATCAGAGAGCAATGGCCTACCAACACAATCTAACCTCCAGCTAAGCTCTTCTTTTTAGACGAGTAGCAGTCTACTTTATGGCCGGCCTGTGAATGCACAACTGCACACACGCGCGCACACACACATGCTGGCAGATTACTCTCCAAAGCAGAAACTGAACACAGCCCATACGTTTTGTAACTCGTTTGGTACATCCGTTGGATGGATGTGAATGTGATCATGTGAATTGGCTGCTGATTTTTGGAGAGAGCTGAGATATACATTCATACATACGTTTGTAACTTATGACTGTCGTGCACGCGCTTCATTTTTGGACAGTATACTTTGGCTTGGTTCATAATTTGTTTTTTTTGGGGACGGCTTGGTTCATAATTTGCATTTGTTGGTTGTGTTGAATGGTAGCTAGCTATCTTGTTCTCTTGCACATGAATCCGTTGCTGGACTGGACCAGCAGCAGCGGCTCTTCTCTCATGATGTGCTGTTGACAGTTGCAGCATTGCTTGGCCGTCGTCTACCGCAATTGTATATGTCGTACGGATGGTGGGTGGCCTAGCTGCGTTTAGGTGCCCTCTAGCCAGGGGAAACTATACCTATATAAGGAAAGGTAGGGTACGTATGATGATTGTGTACATGCATGGTCTCTCTCTGCGATTTTAATCAACTTTTTTCTTTCTCGGTAAGGCATTGTCACAGTTCAGTTATGTATGGTGCCATCCAGTACTGTGGCTAGACAGTAGAGACATTTAATATTTACTCTGCTCACATTGTATGATAGACCAAAGAGGAAACGCTTTTGTGGAAATGGGCCGACCAAATTAACCCACCTTTGTTACACTTTTCAGTTGCATGAAGTATCATCATCAAGTGTTCATTCTGAGATCTTCCCGAGGGTTAAATGGCGCAAAAGATATTAGCTCTGCTCACAAGTCTTCTCGCACCGTGATGGTACTCATCTGATTATTGTCCTTAATTAAGTGGAAACGACTATGACGTGTAGCCTGTTATATTGTATATATATATTTTAGAACCGTAGCCCGTTATATTGTTGGGCAGCTTGCTTGCGTGAATTCGTAATCACCACGAACACGAAAGTGAAATAAAGCGAACGTAGCTACAGTTACTGGCGTACTTCCTCCGTTTTGAAATATAAATATTTGTAAAGATTTTACTAGGGATTACATATAATGTATATAGACATACTATAGAATAGATTCACTCATTTTGCTTCGTATGTACTCCCTTCATTTATTAATATATGACCTTTTAGAGATTACATTATAGACTACGTACGAATGTATATAGACATCTTTTAGAATATAGATTCAGTCATATTCTTTATATGTAGTCTATAGTGCAATTTCTAAAAAGTCTTATATTTAGAAGGGATTGACTAGGTAATGGCGCCGCACCCAGGTACTCCGGTGCGGCGGCTACCATATCCATTGTACACAAATGCTTGCAAAAAAAAAGAGAACCGTGTGCATGCACATAATTCTTCATCCTTTCATCATGTATGCATGTAGTGATATCATTAAAGATTTCCTTTGATCTTTGAAATTCAATTTTTTTTATCTCTTAAACCGTTAATTCAATCGATGATCTGTTTTCATCATTGGCTTTCTCGCGACGAGTTCTTCGAAACTAGATCCCATGTCGATAAGTTTCGTCAACTATTTTTTTCCCGTTCATACTTGTCACATTTTTTGACCCAGTTGTCATATTACTAACCACTTACTTGCCTGATAAAAATAACTTGATTGACACTTTTTAATGTTGTTTCGTACAAAGTCTTGTAGTAGTTTTCATTATACATGATATAAAAGCATGTCATAGGTTGTGTTTGTCAATTTGAAAATATGCCAACTTGTCATATTTACATACAACTTTGCCAAAAACTATTTTGTATGCTTGTTAGTTTAACTATGTTGAATTGTTCTATTTATAAACGATGACAAAAAAGATTTCTTGTGGTCACCGGTTTTTAATATGTTGAGTTGTCATGTTTTTGCGAGTAATCGTCTAAAAAAAGTTATTTATACGTGTCAGTTTGATTATGTCGAGATGTCATATTTATACGTAATTTCCCAAAATATGACGATTAAGTTATTTTTTATCAGACAAGTAAGTACTTACTAATATGATAAGTAAGTGCAACAAATGAGGTAAGTATGTGCAAAAAAAAAGTCAAAACATATCGACATGGGATCTAGTTTTGAAGATTTCATCGAAACAAAGTCAGTGATGAAAACGGATCATTGATCGAATTAACGGTTTAAGAGATAAAAGTTTTTGAATTCTGATCATAGGAACCGAATCCAGTGTGAGTCCGCCCCACGGGAAGGAATCGGTGCGCACACTGCTACTTAGATTTTTCCTATTTAGAAACGGAGTGAGCAGTCCTTAGTAAAATCTTTAAAAATACTTATATTTAGAAAAGGGGACTACAATCTAGAGGAATTTTAAACTTGGACGTGTCCTCGGGTAGTGTCGAGTTGACGTTCATCGGTTCGGTGTGATGTTCTTTTCTACAGCCAGCTGTTACAAAGGAAGTAAACAAAATGTCCCCATCAATATTTTAGGGCGTAGCTAGCCGTTGGAATGTATGCCGTATTTTGCATGTACAATAAGTAATCACATAAATGTTACAAATTTATTTTGAAAGCATGTTCGAACATATATTACATAGTTTTACAGAGTTTTCACACACATCTTAGGGCTTGTTCGGTTAATCCCACCAAGAAGGGGATTGAAGAGGATTGGAGGGGATTGAGGTGGAATTTGACTTGTAGGGGATTTAATCCCTAACAATCTCCTCCAAACCCCTTCAATTTTAAAAGAACCGAACAAGGCCTTAGTGGGAGAGACACACATAGAGGAAGAGGGACAAACAACTATGTGTGTGGTTGGGGGGGGGGGGGACACCCGCAACCAACCATCCGTGTCCGCACGTGCTGCCTTTTTGAGACGCCCACACTAGAAGACCGAATCTTCTCTGCAGCAGCCGAGGACCCTTGCAAGGGATGGTGCAGCCTCGCGGAACAGCACGACATTCCGGTGCTTCCACAATTGCCAACAACACATCTGCGTGAACGTGGCAGGCGACGTGCTCTCTCCGACCGCGCCAACATCAAGCGCCTTCAAGGCCCCCACATGGCAATTTTCACCGTCAACGCCAAGCCCCACCGCCCTCCAGAAGGCGCGGGCAAAAGAGCACCCAAAGTTCAAATGATCCGCTGTCTCAAGGGCATCAGAGCAGAGGGGGCACCCGGCACCCGGGGGTTCTACAACGTACTTCCGGAGCAAGACATCTTGCGTATGAATGCGCCGCTGGATCAACAGCCACCCGAAGAAATGCACCCGTGACAACGCACGGGAGCCCAAACGAAATCAATAAAGTTCGCACGCAGCCCACTGAACCACTCCAGGGCTATAATAGAGCTGGGGACGAGCACCCCGATCCCCGACACACGTCGAGAGGGTTTGTTCATCATCGCAAGGAGCGGGGGGGGGGGGGGGTGTGCTCACGGATGAGGGGTAGTAGGGCCTCCAGCTCAGCCGCGCCGACCGCAGTCAGTCGAGGAACCAGCAATCGCTCGAGGCCACGAGCGCGCACCTCCCACACAGTAGCCTCCTCGCAGGTGGCATGCGACAACAGGGCGGGGAAGGCCGTGGCCATGACCCCACACGGGAGCCAGTGGTCGAACCAGAAGGAGGTCCTCCGTCCATCTCGCACCTGGACCCTCGTGATCCCCCGATAGAGAGGGAGCAACGAACACACAACCCGGTTGTGCTCCCTGGCGACCCTAAAGGCAGATGGGTGGAGGAGCGAACGGCCACCGAGCTTCGCCCAGACCCACGCCGCCCACCGCAAGGACGACGAGAGCGCATGCAAACGATGCAACATCTTAAGCAGCAAGCACCTCTTTTGGGTGGCGAGGTCGCGGACCCCCAAGCCCCCCTCCTCCTTGGTCCGGCAGACCTGGACCCAGGCCCCCAAGCACTGCGCATCGGAGGGGCGCTCGACGGTGTTCCAAAGAAAGGTACACCGCGGGATATCTAGGGCCGTAATCACAGACGGGGGAGATGCATCGCAGCCATAGCATATGCAGGAAGGGCATCAAGGACTGCATTGATCAAGACTAGCCGACCAACAACGGACAATAGACGGGCCTGCCAACCCGCCAAGTATTTGTTCACCTTGGCAATCATGTGGAGCAAGTTCGCAACACCGAGTTTCTCCCACGACAGTGGGAGCCCCAGGTGTTGGAAATATGCCCTAGAGTCAATAATAAATTAGTTATTATTATATTTCGTTGTTCATGATAATCGTTTATTATCTATGCTAGAATTGTATTGAATGGAAACTCAAATACATGTGTGGATACATAGATAAAACACTGTCTCTAGTGAGCCTCTAGTTGATTAGCTCGTTAATCAAAGATGGTCAAGGTTTCCTGGTCATAGACATGTGATGTCATTTGATAACGGGATCACATCATTAGAAAAATGATGTGATGGACAAGACCCAAACTATAAACGTAGCATATGATCGTGTCAGTTTATTGTTACTGTTTTCTGCATGTCAATGTATCTGTTCCTATGATCATGAGATCATGAAATGCAACGGGGGCACGGGGATTCTCCTCCCCGCCACGGGGCGCCGGAGCGACAAGGAGAGGGGAGGCTAATCCACGGGCTCTTCGATGAAGTTTGGAGAGGAGAGTTTGCCCTCGTGAAGGATTAGGGGACGAACCTAGCTAGGGTTTTCTCGTTCTTTCTTTCTTATATTTTGACCATGGACTATAACGCTTGACTAATCGAAATCCAAAAATAAAGCACACTAGCTACTGTTCACCTAAACTGCATGGTAGTACTTTATATTGTTGACTTTCAGTTGCCTTGGAAGTTAGCAAATAGTTCCATGCTAATATTTCTGTAAAATGTAATGACGGTATATTGTTGCATGATAAATAAGGGTGATAAGAAATCTAGTTCTTTTGACCATAGATTAGAACGCTTGGCCGATCGAAGTCTATAAACAAAAACACACTGGCTACTACCGTTCACCTAATTGTTCATGCTTTAATTTATGGGATCCTGGCTATAGTCTCAGCGTATAGACCAACTCTCATCGGATATGGTTTATCAAGCGACCATGCATGTTCTGGTCTTGCGGTTTAAATTTATGATGTGTTCAATGCTCAACTAATTCGAAGTGATGCATCATGACCCTGCCTTAATATCTTTTGTAATACTACTGTATATTATCACTGATCGATGTGGATCAACAGCTCCCTCTTCTCTTGACATTTTCAGATCTGACACGTGTGCTAGTAGCAAGTTTTTTTTTTTTGAGCGAAGTGTGCTAGTAGCAAGCTAAGCTGACAACAGTGGTAGTGGCATGCATATGGACAGCGTCATCACTGATCGCCAGGTCAAAAGTGGAAAATCTCTATGCAAGCTAAGAATATTCTTGCAAACATATAATATGTGGGGCAGACATGAGTTTGGGATGGAGTATTGCACACTCTTTGGTCGACCAATGGGCATCACAAGACTAAAGTGTCAGGCTAACATGCCAAATGGCCCTATTTTACTCATAATTAATTAAAAATTACTTGACCAGATTTACTTTGGTTTTTCCAAGGGCTTTTGCTACCCCTGATTGTAAAAGAGCCGGCATGTCTCTCTCTCTCCCTCTCCCTCTCTTCCCAGAATACTCCCAAGGTAAAAGGGAAATAACTCAGTAGCAACAGGTGTAAATTAGGACTAAATACCATGGTATGTAATTTTCTCGCCAAGAATGAGAATATAAAGCATCATCAACTGTGGCTAGCCAACATTTTTATGTTGAAACCAGGGAAATTAGCAAGAGAGATGACCTGGTTCTCCAACAAAGGTATCACATGCATGTCTAATCTTGTGAAGCACCAAATGATGGCAAGTACGAAAGCTCAACCATCAGCATCTGCTGCATTCATATGACGAGCTTCCTTTTCCAACAGTAAAAAACTGTTACGGCTGCATCACAGGCCTCATCTCCTCCACCTTGCAGCAGAGAAGCAGGAGACACAAGACACACAAGGAGGTGTGTACTAGTTGGGGCATTTGATGTTGCTTTATTCCTTGCTTGCAGCCACAGCACTGTGCTAGCTCCACGGCCTTTTCCCTTTCGTCATGAAAGCAACTGAGCTAAGCTAGAGTCAATTGCCAAAAGGAAAATAAAATGCACCCTTTTGTTGTTGCCTAGTCATTGTTTACAACTTTGAGTTGGACACCTGCTTCTTCTTCTTTCTCCAAGGGCTCGCGTCTTGGGCCAATTGACATGTATGTATGCATATGTAGAAACATTTGGGCATCATTAGATTGGGATCCATACGTTTCTAAACCACCTTGCATTGATGATGTTTGGTCAAGCTAACTGCTAGCACAGCAGTTCCATGTCTAGCTAGGTGAGCAGTGCTTCTAATTAACAAGCATTTCAATTGTATTAATACTAGGTGAAAACCCAAAGATCTGGCCTCTGGGTTGAATCCAACGTCAAACTTGCCAGACCTGGGTATTTTAAAACTTTAGCACAAAATAAAGTTAATCTAAAAAATGACTAATTTGCATGACGTTCGGGCCAGGGCACCTGCTAGAGAGCACGACACCCTGGCCATTTTGGGCCAAAGTTTTTGAAAAGGGTCAGATTTGTCATTTTCATGCTCTCACCTATGATGGCGCTCATGCGTCGTTCTCTTTTTAGAGACGTTGTTATCTAAGTGCATATCCGTTGTTCATTTTTCTTCTTAGTTTGTAACAGTTTGGATGTTTGCATCCTCTATTCCTTTATTTTTTGCGGGGACATCCTCAATGTCTTGAATAGCTATTGTGATTGTATTGATCTAAATGTCGGGTGTAAGTGCTACTTTTTTTCTTTTTGCAAGTATAACGGATATCCTATGACGTTAATATATTGCCTTCGTGAGGAAAAATATCAAGCATCTCAAACGTGGCCACAACTCACAGGCCGGGATCAGTAGCTAGCTGGTACTATGTGATATTCTTGTTTGTTCATGATCATGCTTTAATCAGTGTAATAGCTTTTGTCCAACAAACACACACACACACACACACGCATAAAATTTATAGAAGTATATATGCACATATGACAGATATCATAGATACTACTTTAATTTCCTCTTGTCCTGCGCAACAATGCTACTGGCAATAAGTAGGCCATGATGAGGTCCGCGATCACAACTTGGCAACAAACACTAGCGATTCAAAGATTTGCTTTTGATCCCAGGTCTTGCTTTGCACTCATGGGCAGTGTGCTTTGTGGGACTCTAGTGTGCATGCAACTTCCCAGGGTGTGCACTACTTCTTCCTGTCGCTAGCTTCCGTGTGATCTGTTAATTACCTGCTCCCGTACGATTTTTATTTTTTGATCGGGCAGCATTTCGATCAGCCTCTACAAGCAAGACAAAAATTGATCCAACGCGTGGACCAATGACTAGCTACTTGGTGTTGGTGTAGCATTTGTGCCCTAATTAACATGACCCGGCCGATCGAAGAATCAATAGACGTATTACGTTAATCATCAAGAGGCAGGAGCGGAGGGCGGTAAACATGGGAACGTTTATGAATGCAGGGACTTGGCATCTCACGATCAGCAGCATGTCCGTCCGTAATCAGCTAATCATACCCCTAACGCTGCCTCTGATTGGATTGCAAAGCAGCGACCGATGCCTTAGGACGTACGGCATGCCTCGCTCTCCGCCAGCCACCGTCGTGGTTCAAGGAAAGTCAGCAAAAGGACAAGTCCCCGTCCCCGTCCCGTAACCTCCCACAGGATCATTTACCGCGCGCGGCCATTCATTTTGACAGTTCAGTGCAAGCTAAACACATGCAATCCGCAGAGCTTACGTGAAAGCTGCGGAACAGAGAGATGGCATGGCAGGTCGACTGCAACGGGTTACCGTGATGGTAATACTCCTAAATATTTGTTGCTGGGAAGAACTAGATTAGTTCTTTCAACAACAAATATTATGATATAGAGGGAGTACATTATTCCCGCTGGTTAGCGAGTGTTTTGCGCAATCCCGGTGATTAAGCCAGAGCATCTTCTGCAGCAGGGTTGAGGAACCAGGATCTTCGAGCATCGGGCTAGGGCAGAGCAGTCGTGTTGCTGGCGTCAGCCTCGAGACACTGACCGCTCACTTGGCTGGGCGGGCGTTGCTGGCCAAATTAATGGCACACGAGGGCGACAACCGCATCCAGCGGGGCGCAGCGCATCAATCTTTTCCCTCCGCTTTTGTTTTTCTGCTCATCTTTCCTCAGGACGCGTCGCCCTCCCCTTCACCTGGACTGTAGTACGTACTAGTATGCATACATAATACACGTACCGACGCCTCTACGAGCGGGACAGTGCATGCGTGTGCGTACGTAGGCGTTCCATGCACCCACCCACGTGCGTGTGCTGCTCGATCGCCTCTCACCTACCAACGGCCGGATGTGGGTGTCGAGCGTACGCGGTGCATGCGTGTACCGGCCCGGACGTAGCGCAGGGCAAAGGGCAGTGCAGTCCAGCTCGGCGAATCATACCATCGGTGCCGCGGTCATCCCCTTGTCTGGTTGCCGACGTGGCTGCAACCAGCGGGTGAGTCACCCTCCACCATGGCCGGACGAGACGCCCCGGGAGGCCGAGAGGGCCTTCCACGCTGCCTGCCCATCCAACTACTACGCTTGACGCCGTCCGGGAGGCCGAGAGGGCCTTCCACGCTGCCTGCCCATCCAACTACTACGCTTGACGCCGTCCGATCCGCGATCAAGAACTCTAAGGCCTTCCATTATGTAGGTCAAAACGAATGTCGGATTTGCATTTTGGACATTTGACATCGGTGTCCTACGTTGTCTAATCGGTGTCAAACAAAAAAAACTCTAGGCACTGATGCATCTACTTGCTCCGATGTCATATTTCTGAAGCCAACAAACTAAGTGAGTCATTCTCCTTTGTCATGCAAAGCAACAACCCAAGACGCTGGTCCTTGGTTAAGTTGGGTTCGTATATTACTAGTTTTTATATGCTCACGGGTCTGACCTGAACAATGCCAAATCTACTACGTTGTATGACCGGTGCTAAATAAAGTTCGACTCTAATATGTGCCTATGTGGCTTGCTTTGCAGAAATGTGGCATCGAGCACATAGTGGAGGGCCTAAGGACCAGACACTCCAGAGGGGACGTGACTCCACGACATTACTGACGGTCAAAGCAACGGGCGACGCCGTTTGAATGTCGATGCGACGATTTTCGGTGTCAAAACCGGCAGACCTAGGATAAGGGGTCCCGAGTTGTGGATCTTAAATCAATGGGGAACAGGAAAAGTATTTACCTAGGTTCGGACCTTTCGAAGAGGTAAAATCCCACGTCCTGCTTGATTATGTTGATATGTGTATGACAATTACAGAGTCGATCTACCGTAAGATCAGATGAACTAAACCCTAGATGGGTAGGATAATGATTCTTGTAGTTTATCGACTAGCCTGACCTCGGCTTATATAACGCACCGCAGGTCTAGGATAACAAAAGTCCTAGTTGTCTACGTCGATGGAAAGGAGTCCTTGTCTTGATCACCAAGTCTTGTGGAATCTTCCTCGTATATGTCATGGGTTGCCCGAAGTAGCTCATTAGTGAATCGCCATGGGGTCCTCGGCCCGACCCACTTGTCGGGAGGCAACGTGATGAGTACCTCCTAGTTCAGGACACAGTCAGTAGCCGCCTGAACCGATCTTCAAGTTGGGGACGCTCCTCAGTTCTTCCAAACAGTTCTTCATCTTCGTCGTTGGTCTTGAAAACTGGTTCAACAAATATTCCCATATTTGATCTTGAGGATCGACAAGGTGAATCCGGAGAGTTCACACTCGGGTATCCGAGGAGCCCCTTTAAGTTCCCGGCCTTTATCAATGCCTTGTTATTTTGTATGCCACACCTTGGGTTAAAAAATTTCCCATGCGGTGGTGTTCCCCTGCATCCGAGCTCCAACGTCAGACTGCATCCGAGCTCCAACGTCAGACTGCATCCGAGGTGCCTTTTTTGCAGCCAAGCTCCGATGATGGTCGGCGTCCAAGGCGTCCAATGCATCCGAGGTGCATTTTGGACATTTGACATCGGTGTCCTACGTTGTCTAGTCGGTGTCAAACAAAAAAAACTCTAGGCACCAATGCATCTACTTGCTCCGATGTCATATTTCTGAAGCCAATAAACTAAGTGAGTCATTGTCCTTTGTCATGGAAAGCAACAACCTAAGACGCTGGTCCTTGGTTAAGTTGCGTTCGCATATTACTAGTTTATATATGCTCCTGGGTCCGATCTGGACGATGCCAAATCTACTACGTTGTATGACCGGTGCTAAATAAAGTTCGACTCTAATATGTGCCTATGTGGCTTGCTTTGCAGAAATGTCGCATCGAGCACATAGTGGAGGGCTTAAGGACCAGCCACTCTAGAGCAGACGTGACTCCACGGCATTACTGACGGCCAGAGCAGCGGGCGATGTCGTTGAAATCTCGATGCGGCGACTGTCGGTGTCAAAACTGGCAGACCTGGGATAGGGGGTCCCGAGTTGTGGATCTTAAATCGATGGGGAACAGGAAAAGTATTTACCCAGGTACTGTTGGAAATATGCCCTAGAGGCAATAATAAATTAGTTATTATTATATTTCTTAGTTCATGATAATCGTTTATTATCCATGCTATAATTGTATTGATTGGAAACACAATGCATGTGTGGATACATAGACAAAACACTGTCCCTAGTAAGCCTCTAGTTGACTAGCTCGTTGATCAAAGATGGTCAAGGTTTCCTGACCATAGGCAAGTGTTGTCACTTGATAACGGGATCACATCATTAGGAGAATCATGTGATGGACTAGACCCAAACTAATAGACGTAGCATGTTGATCGTGTCATTTTGTTGCTACTGTTTTCTGCGTGTCAAGTATTTGTTCCTATGACCATGAGATCATATAACTCACTGACACCGGAGGAATGCTTTGTGTGTATCAAACGTCGCAACGTAACTGGGTGACTATAAAGATGCTCTACAGGTATCTCCGAAGGTGTTCGTTGAGTTAGTATGGATCAAGACTGGGATTTGTCACTCCGTATGACAAAGAGGTATCTCGGGGCCCACTCGGTAATACAACATCACACACAAGACTTGCAAGCAATGTGACTTAGTGTAAGTTGCGGGATCTTGTATTACGGAACGAGTAAAGAGACTTGCCGGTAAACGAGATTGAAATAGGTATGCGGATACTGACGATCGAATCTCGGGCAAGTAACATACCGAAGGACAAAGGGAATGACATACGGGATTATATGAATCCTTGACACTGAGGTTCAACCGATAAGATCTTCGGAGAATATGTAGGATCCAATATGGGCATCCAGGTCCCGCTATTGGATATTGACCGAGGAGTCACTCGGGTCATGTCTACATAGTTCTCGAACCCGCAGGGTCTGCACACTTAAGGTTCGACGTGCTTTTATGCGTATTTGAGTTATATGGTTGGTTACCGAATGTTGTTCGGAGTCCCGGATGAGATCCAGGACGTCACGAGGAGCTCCGGAATGGTCCGGAGGTAAAGATTGATATATAGGAAGTCCTGTTTTGGTCACCGGAAAAGTTTCGGGCTCATCGGTAGTGTACCGGGAGTGCCGGGAGGGGTGCCGGGGACCATCTAGAGGGGTGTCACGCCCCAAGGGGTCTCATGGGCTATGGGAAGAGATAAACCAGCCCCTAGTGGGCTGGAATAAGTTCCCACTAAGGCCCATAAGGTTTGAGAAGGGAAAAACACAAGGTGGAAAGAGTTTCCAAGTGGGAAGGTGGAATCCTACTCCAAGTAGGATTGGAGTAGGACTCCTCCACCTCAAATTTCGACCAAACCTTGAGGGTTTGAGGCTGCCTCCTCCCCTCCCCCCTCCTATATATAGTGGAGTTTTAGGGCTGATTTGAGACAACTTTTGCCACGGCAGCCCGACCACATATCTCCACGGTTTTACCTCTAGATCGCGTTTCTGCGGAGCTCGGGCGGAGCCCTGCTGAGATTAGATCACCACCAACCTCTGAACGCGGAGGTGTCGTCCATTCGGCACTAGATCAGAGCGGATCGTGGGACGGATCGCGGGACGGTTCATGGGACGGATCGCGGGACGGTTCGTGGGACGGTTCGCGGGGCGGATCGAGGGACGTGAGGACGTTCCACTACATCAACCGCGTTCACTAACGCTTCTGCTGTGTGATCTACGAGGGTACGTAGATCGGAAATCCCCTCTCGTAGATGGACATCACCATGATAGGTCTTTGTGCGCGTAGGAAAATTTTTGTTTCCCATGCGACGTTCCCCAACAGTGGCATCATGAGCTAGGTTCATGCGTAGATGTCTTCTCGAGTAGAACACAAAAGTTTTTGTGGGCGGTGATGTGCGTTTTGCTACCCTCCTTAGTCTTTTCTTGATTCCGCGGTATTGTTGGATCGAAGCGGCTCGGACCGACATTACTCGTACGCTTACGAGAGACTGGTTTCATCGCTACGAGTAACTCCGTTGCTCAAAGATGACTGGCGGGTGTCAGTTTCTCCAACTTTAGTTGAATTGGAATTGACCGAGGAGGTCCTTGGATGAGGTTAATAGCAATTCATATATCTCCGTTGTGGTGTTTGCGTAAGTAAGATGCGATCCTACTAGATACCCATGGTCACCACGTAAAACATGCAACAACAATTAGAGGACGTCCAACTTGTTTTTGCAGGGTATGCTTGTGATGTGATATGGCCAACGATGTGATGTGATATATTGGATGTATGAGATGATCATGTTGTAATAGATAATATCGACTTGCACGTCGATGGTACGACAACTGGCAGGAGCCATAGGGTTGTCTTTAAACTAACGTTTGTGCTTGCAGATGCGTTTACTATATTGCTAGGACGTAGCTTTAGTAGTAATAGCATGAGTAGCACGACAACCCCGATGGCGACACGTTGATGGAGATCATGATGATGGAGATCATGGTGTGATGCCGGTGACAAGAAGATCGTGCCGGTGCTTTGGTGATGGAGATCAAGAAGCGCATGATGATGGCCATATCATGTCACTTATGAATTGCATGTGATGTTAATCCTTTATGCACCTTATCTTGCTTAGAACGACGGTAGCATTATGAGGTGATCTCTCACTAAAATTTCAAGACGAAATTGTGTTCTCCCCGACTGTGCACCGTTGCGACAGTTCTTCGTTTCGAGACACCACGTGATGATCGGGTGTGATAGACTCAACGTTCACATACAACGGGTGCAAAACAGTTGCACACGCGGAACACTCGGGTTAAGCTTGACGAGCCTAGCATGTGCAGACATGGCCTCGGAACACATGAGACCGCAAGGTCGAGCATGAATCGTATAATTGATATGATTAGCATAGAGATGCTTACCACTAAAACTATTCTCGACTCACGTGATGATCGGACTTGAGATAGTGGATTTGGATCATGTACCACTCAAATGACTAGAGAGATGTACTTTTTGAGTGGGAGTTCTTAAGTAATATGATTAATTGAACTAATTGTCATGAACTTAGTCTAATGGTCTTTGCGAATTACAATGTAGCTTGCGCTATAGCTCTACTGTTTTTAATATGTTCCTAGAAAAAATTTAGTTGAAAGTTGATAGTAGCAAACTTTGCAGACTGAGTCTGCAAAACCGAGGATTGTCCTCATTGCTGCGCAGAAGGCTTATGTCCTTAATGCACCACTCGGTGTGCTGCACCTCGAGCGTCATCTGTGGATGCTGTGAACATCCTACATACACGTTTCTGATGACTACACGATAGTTCAGTACAAAATACTTAATGGCTTAGAAGCAAGGCGCCGAAGACGTTTTCAAACGTCACGGAACATAAGAGATGTTCTAAAGAGATGAAATTGTGATTTCATGCTTGTGCCCTTGTTAAGAGGTACGAGACCTCTGACAAGATTCTTTGTCCACAAAGTAAGGGAGATAAGCTCAATCGTTGAGCGTGTGCTCAGATTATCTGAGTACGACAATCGCTTGAATCAAGTGGGAGTTAATCTTCCAGATGAGATAGTGATGGTTCTCCAAAGTCACTGCCACCAAGCTGTGAGAGCTTCGTGATGAACTATAACATATCAAGGATAGATACAATGATCCTTGAGCAATTCGCGATGTTTGACACTACGAAAGTAGAAATAAAGAAGGAGCATCAATAGTTGATGGTTAGTAAAACCACTAAGTTTCAAGAAAGGCAAGGGCTAGAAGGGATACTTCTTGAAACGGAAAAACAGTTGCTGCACTAATGAAGAGACCCAAGATTAAACCCAAGCCCGGGACTAAGTGCTTCTGTTATGAGGGGAACGGTCACTGAGGCGGAGCAACTCTAGATACTTGGTAGATAAGAAGGCAGGCAAAAGTCGAAAGAAGTATATTTGATATACATGATGTTGATGTATACTTTACTAGTACTCCTAGTAGCACGAGGGTATTGGATATCGGTTCGGTTGCTAAGTGATTAGTAACACGAAATGAAAGCTACGGCATAAACGGAGACTAGCTAAAGGCGAGGTGACGATACGTGTTGGAAGTGTTTTCAAGGTTGATATGATCAAACGTCGCACGCTCCCTCTACCATCGGGATTGGTGTTAAACCTAAATAATTGTTATGTGGTGCTTGCGTTAAGCATGAACATGATTGGATCGTGTTTATTGCAATACGATTATTCATTTAAAGAGAATAATGGTTACTCTATTTGCTTGAATAATCACCTTCAATGGTTTATTGAATCTCGATTGTAGTGTTACACATGTTCATGATATTGGTGCCAAAAGATACGAGGTAATGATGATAGTACCACTTACTTGTGGCACTACCGCTTGAGTCATGTTGGTATAAATTGCATGAAGAGGCTCCATGCTGATGGATCTTTATACTAAATTGATTTTGAATCACTAGTGACATGCAAATCACACCACATGAGCAAGGCCTTGTTTTCATTGAGATGAAATAAGATAGTAACTTGTTGGAAGTGATACATTTTGATGTATGCAGTCCAATGGGTGCTGAGGCACGCAGTGGATGTCATTATGTTCTTACTTCAATGACGATTTGAGTAGATACAAGAAGTATTTACTTAATGAATCACAAGTCTGAAATATTGAAAAGTTCAATTCTGTTTCAGGAGTGAAGTTCATCGTAACAAGAGGATAAACTGTCTACGATATGATCATAGAAATGAATATCTGAGTTACGAGTTTTGTTACGCACTTAAGACAATGTGGAAATTTTTCGCAGTTCATGCCACCTGGAACATCATAGTGTGATGATGTGTCTGAACGTCATAGCCATGCACTATTTGGTATGGTGCATGCTATGATGTCCCTTATCGAATTACCACTATCGTTTATGGGTTATGCATTAGAGACAACCGCATTCACTTTAAATAGGGCACCGCATATTTCCGTTGAGATGACACAGTATAGACTGAGGTTTAGAGAAATCTAAACTGTTGTTTCTGGAAAGTTTGGGGCTTCGACACTTATGTGAAAAAGTTTCAGTGTGATAAGCTCGAACCCAAAGCGGATAAATGCATCTTCATAGGATATCCAAAACAGTTGGGTACATCTCCTATCTCAGATCCGAAAGCAAAGTGTTTGTTTCTAGAAACAGATCCTTTCTCGAGGAAAGGTTTCTCTCGAAAGAATTGAGTGGGAGGGTTGTGGAACTTGATGAGGTTATTGAACCATCACTTCAACCAGTGTGTAGCAGGGCGCAGGAAGTTGTTCCTGTGGCGCCTACACCAATTGAAGTGAAAGCTGATGATGGTGATCATCGAGCATCGGATCAAGTTACTACAAACCTCGTAGGTTGACAAGGTCACGTACTACTGCAGAGTGGTACGGTAACCCTGTCTTGGAGGTCATGTTGTTGAGCAACAGTGAACCTACGAGATATGGAGAAAGCAATGGTGGGCCCGGATTCCGACAAATGGCTGGAAGCCATGAAATCCGAGAGAGGATCCATGTATGAAAACAAAGTGTAGACTTTGGAAGAACTACTTGATGGTCATAGGACTATTGAGTAAAGATGGATCTTTAAAAGGAAGACAGACGATGATGGTGATAAGTCACTATTAAGAAAAGCTCGACTTGTCGCAAAGATGTTTCTGACAAGATCAAACAGTTGACTATGATGAGACTTTCTCACTCGTAGCGATGCTAAAAGTCTGTTAGAATTATGTTAGTAGTTGATGCATTATTTATGAAATATTGCACATAGGATGTCAAAACATTGTTTCCTCGACGGTTTCCTTGAGCAAACATTGTATGTGATACAACCAGGAGGTTTTGTCGATCCTAAAGATACTAGCAAGTATGCAAGCTCCAGCGATCCTTCAATGGACTAGTGCAAGCATCTCGGAGTTGGAACATACACTTTGATGAGATGATCAAAGATTTTGGGTTTGTACAAGGTTTATGAGAAACTTGTATTTCCAAAGAAGTGAGTGGGAGCACTATAGAATTTCTGATAAGTATATGTGGTTGACATATTGTGGATCAGAAGTAATGTAGAATCTCTGTAAAGCATACAAGGTTGTTTGTAAGGAGTTTTCAAAGGAATACCTGGATTGCGCTACTTGAACGTTGAGCATCAAAGATCTATGGAGATAGATCAAAATCGCTTAATGGAAGTTTCAACAAGATGCATGCCTTGACAAGTTTTTGAAAGAGTTGAAAATAGATCAGCAAAGGAGTTCTTGGTTGCGTTGTAAGGTGTGAATTTGAGTAAGACTCAAAACTCGACCACGGCAGAATAAAGAGAATTGACGAAGGTTGTCTTCTATGCCTTAGCCGTAGACTCTAAAGTATGCCATGCTGAGTACCGCACCTGATGTGTGCCTTGCAGCAAGTCTGTTAAGAGGTACACAGAGTGATCCAGGATTGAATCATTGATCAGCGGTCAAAGTTATCCTTAGTAACTAAATGGACTAAGGAATTTTTTGTTGGGGAACGTCGCATGGGAAACAAAAATTTTCCTACGCGCACGAAGACCTATCATGGTGATGTCCATCTACGAGAGGGGATGAGTGATCTACGTACCCTCGTAGACCGTATAGCAGAAGCGTTAGAGAACGCGGTTGATGTAGTGGAACGTCCTCACGTCCCTCGATCCGCCCCGCGAACAATCCCGCGATCAGTCCCACGATCTAGTACCGAACGCACGGCACCTCCGCGTTCAGCACACGTACAGCTCGACGATGATCTCGGCCTTCTTGATCCAGCAAGAGAGACGGAGAGGTAGAAGAGTTCTCCGGCAGCGTGACGGTGCTCCGGAGGTTGGTGATGACCTTGTCTCAGCAGGGCTCCGCCCGAGCTCCGCAGAAACGCGATCTAGAGGAAAAACCGTGGAGGTATGTGGTCGGGCAACCGTGGAAAAGTCATCTCAAATCTGCCCTAAACCCTCCGTATATATAGGTGGGAGGGAGGGGGCCTTGCCTTGGGGTCCAAGGAACCTCAAGGGGGTTGGCCGAGCCAAGGGGGAGGACTCTCCCCCCAAACCGAGTTGGACTAGGTTTGGTGGGAGGGAGTCCTCCTCCCTTCCCACGTCCTCCCTTTTTTTTTTTCCTTTCCTCTTGATTTTTCTTCTCTTGGCGCATAGACCACTTGTGGGCTGTCCCACCAGCCCACTCAGGGCTGGTGTGTCTCCCCAAAGGTCTATGGGCTTCCCCGGGGTGGGTTGCCCCCCCAGTGAACTCCCGGAACCCATTCGTCATTCCCGGTACATTCCCGGTAACTCCGAAAACCTTCCGGTAATCAAATGAGGTCATCCTATATATCAATCTTCGTTTCCGGACCATTCCGGAAACCCTCGTGACATCCGTGATCTCATCCGGGACTCCGAACAACATTCGGTAACCAACCATATAACTCAAATACGTATAAAACAACGTCGAACCTTAAGTGTGCAGACCCTGCGGGTTCGAGAACTATGTAGACATGACCCGAGAGACTCCTCGGTCAATATCCAATAGCGGGACCTGGATGCCCATATTGGATCCTACATATTCTACGAAGATCTTATCGTTTGAACCTCAGTGCCAAGGATTCGTATAATCCCGTATGTCATTCCCTTTGTCCTTCGGTATGTTACTTGCCCGAGATTCGATCGTCAGTATCCGCATACCTATTTCAATCTCGTTTACCGGCAAGTCTCTTTACTCGTTCCGTAATACAAGATCCCGCAACTTACACTAAGTTACATTGCTTGCAAGGCTTGTGTGTGATGTTGTATTACCGAGTGGGCCCCGAGATACCTCTCCGTCACACGGAGTGACAAATCCCAGTCTTGATCCATACTAACTCAACTAACACCTTCGGAGATACCTGTAGAGCACCTTTATAGTCACCCAGTTACGTTGCGACGTTTGATACACACAAAGCATTCCTCCGGTGTCAGTGAGTTATATGATCTCATGGTCATAGGAACAAATACTTGACACGCAGAAAACAGTAGCAACAAAATGACACGATCAACATGCTACGTCTATTAGTTTGGGTCTAGTCCATCACGTGATTCTCCTAATGACGTGATCCAGTTATCAAGCAACAACACCTTGTTCATAATCAGAAGACACTGACTATCATCGATTAACCGGCTAGCCAACTAGAGGCATGCTAGGGACGGTGTTTTGTCTATGTATCCACACATGTAAATGAGTCTTCATTCAATACAATTATAGCATGGATAATAAACTATTATCTTGATACAGGAATTATAATAACTATATTTATTATTGCCTCTAGGGCATAATTCCAACAGTCTCCCACTTGCACTAGAGTCAATAATCTAGCCCTCACATCACCATGCGAATTACATTGTAATAAATCTAACACCCATACAGTTCTGGTGTCGATCATGTTTTGGCCGTGGAAGAGGTTTAGTCAGCGGGTCTGCTACATTCAGATCCGTGTGCACTTTGCATATATTTACGTCCTCTTCCTCGACGTAGTCGCGGATGAGGTTGAAGCGTCGTTTGATGTGTCTGGTCTTCTTGTGAAACCGTGGTTCCTTTGCTAAGGCAATGGCACCCGTGTTGTCACAGAACAAGGTTATTGGATCCAGTGCACTTGGCACCACTCCAAGATCCGTCATGAACTGCTTCATCCAGACACCCTCCTTAGCCGCCTCCGAGGCAGCCATGTACTCCGCTTCACATGTAGAATCTGCTACGACGCTTTGCTTGGAACTGCACCAGCTTACTGCACCCCCATTAAGAATAAATACGTATCCGGTTTGCGACTTAGAGTCGTCCGGATCTGTGTCAAAGCTTGCATCGACGTAACCTTTTACGGCGAGCTCTTCGTCACCTCCATATACGAGAAACATCTCCTTAGTCCTTTTTAGGTACTTCAGGATATTCTTGACCGCTGTCCAGTGATCCACTCCTGGATTACTCTGGAACCTACCTGCCATACTTATGGCCAGGCTAACATCCGGTCTAGTGCACATCATCGCATACATGATAGAACCTATGGCTGAAGCATAGGGGATGGAGCGCATATGCTCTCTATCTTCATCAGTTGCTGGGCACTGAGTCTTACTCAATCTCGTACCTCGTAAAACTGGCAAGAACCCTTTCTTGGACTATTCCATTTTGAACCTCTTCAAAACTTTATCAAGGTATGTGCTTTGTGAAAGTCCTATCAGGCGTTTTGATCTATCCCTATAGATCTTAATGCCTAGAATGTAAGCAGCTTCTCCTAGGTCCTTCATAGAGAAGCTTTTATTCAAGTAACCTTTTATGCTCTCCAAAAGCTCCACGTCGTTTCCAATCAGTAATATGTCATCCACATATAATATTAGAAACGCCACAGAGCTCCCACTCACTTTCTTGTAAATACAAGATTCTCCAACCACTTGTATAAACCCAAATGCTTTGATCACCTCATCAAAGCGTTTGTTCCAACTCCGAGATGCTTGCACCAGTCCATAAATGGATCGCTGGAGCTTGCATACTTTGTTAGCATTCTTAGGATCGACAAAACCTTCGGGCTGCATCATATACAACTCTTCCTTAAGGAAACCGTTAAGGAACGCCGTTTTGACATCCATCTGCCAGATTTCATAATCGAAAAATGCAGCTATTGCTAACATGATTCTGACGGACTTAAGCATCGCCACGGGTGAGAAAGTCTCATCGTAGTCAATTCCTGGAACTTGTGAAAAACCCTTTGCCACAAGTCGAGCTTTATAAACGGTCACATTACCGTCAGCGTCCGTCTTCTTCTTAAAGATCCATTTGTTCTGAATAGCCTTGCGGCCCTCAGGTAGTATCTCCAAAGTCCACACTTTGTTCTCATACATGGATCCTATCTCGGATTTCATGGCTTCTAGCCATTTGTTGGAATCTGGGCCCACCATTGCTTCTTCATAACTCGCAGGTTCATTGTTGTCTAACAACATGATCGATAAGACGGGATTACCGTACCACTCTGGAGCAGCACGTGATCTCGTCGACCTGCGTGGTTCAACAGAAACTTGAACTGGAGTTTCATGATCATCATCATTAACTTCCTCCTCAACCGGCGTCGCAACGACAGAGGTTTCCCCTTGCCCTGCGCCACCATCCAGAGGGATGGGAGGTTCAACAACCTCGTCAAGTTCTATCTTCCTCCCACTCAATTCTCTCGAGAGAAACTCCTTCTCGAGAAAAGCTCCGTTCTTAGCAACAAACACTTTGCCCTCGGATTTGAGATAGAAGGTGTACCCAACTGTCTCTTTTGGGTAACCTATGAAGACACACTTTTCCGCTTTGGGTTCCAGCTTTTCAGGCTGAAGCTTTTTGACATAAGCATCACATCCCCAAACTTTAAGAAACGACAACTTTGGTCTCTTGACATACCACAGTTCGTATGGTGTCGTCTCAACGGATTTTGATGGTGCCCTATTTAAAGTGAATGCAGCTGTTTCTAATGCATAACCCCAAAATGATAACGGCAAATCAGTAAGAGACATCATAGATCGCACCATCTCTAATAAAGTACAATTACGACGTTCGGACACACCATTACGCTGTGGTGTTCCAGGCGGTGTTAACTGTGAAACAATTCCACATTGTCTTAAGTGAGCACCAAATTCGAAACTCAGATATTCACCCCCACGATCAGACCGTAGGAACTTGATCTTCTTGTTACGATGATTTTCCACTTCACTCTGAAATTGCTTGAACTTTTCAAATGTTTCAGACTTGTGCTTCATCAAGTAGACATAGACATACCTACTTGAATCGTCAGTGAAGGTGAGAAAATAACGATATCCGCCGCGTGCCTCCACGCTCATCGGACCACACACATCGGTATGTATGATTTCCAATAAGTCACTTGCACGCTCCATTGTTCCGGAGAACGGAGTCTTAGTCATCTTGCCCATGAGGCATGGTTCGCACGTGTCAAGTGAATCAAAGTCAAGTGACTCCAAAAGTCCATCAGCATGGAGTTTCTTCATGCGCTTTACACCAATATGACCTAAGCGGCAGTGCCACAAAAATATGGCGCTATCATTGTTTACTCTAACTCTTTTGGTCTCAATGTTATGTATATGCGTATCGCTATCAAGATTCAATATGAACAATCCTCTCACATTCGGTGCATGACCATAAAAGATGTTACTCATAGAAATAGAACAACCATTATTCTCTGACTTAAAAGAGTAACCGTCTCGCAATAAACAAGATCCAGATATAATGTTCATGCTCAACGCAGGCACTAAATAACAATGATTTAAGTTCATCACTAATCCCGGCGGTAGCTGAAGTGACACTGTGCCGACGGCGATTGCATCAACCTTGGAACCATTTCCTACGCGCATCGTCACTTCATCTTTCGCCAGCCTTCGCCTATTCCGCAGTTCCTGTTTCGAGTTGCAAATATGAGCAACAGAACCGGTATCGAATACCCAGGCACTACTATGAGAGCCGGTTAAGTACACATCAATAACATGTATATCAAATATACCTGATTTTTCTTTGCCCGCCTTCTTATCTGCCAGATACTTGGGGCAATTGCTCTTCCAGTGACCCATACCCTTGCAATAGAAACACTCCGTTTCAGGCTTAGGTCCAGCTTTGGGTTTCTTTGGCGGATTGGCAACAGGCTTGCCGCTCTTCTTCGAATTGCCCTTCTTGCCTTTGCCGTTTGTCTTGAAACTAGTGGTCTTATTCACCATCAACACTTGATGCTCTTTACGGAGTTCAGACTCTGCGACTTTCAACATCGCAAACAACTCGCCAGGAGACTTGTTCATCCCTTGCATGTTGTAGTTCAACACAAAGCCTTTATAGCTTGGCGACAGTGATTGAAGGATTTTGTCAGTGATAGCTTCTTGCGGGAGTTCAATCCCCAGCTTAGCTAGACGGTTTGAGTACCCAGACATTTTGAGCACATGTTCACTGACAGACGAGTTTTCCTCCATCTTGCAAGCATAGAATTTACCGGAGGTCTCATACCTCTCGATCCGGGCGTTCTTCTGAAAGATAAAATCCAACTCCTGGAACATCTCAAATGCTCCATGACGCTCAAAGCGACGTTGAAGTCCCGGTTCTAAGCCATACAAGACTGCACATTGAACTATTGAGTAGTCCTCCTTACGTGCTAACCAAGCGTTCTTAACATCCTGATCAGCCGTAGCGGGTGGTTCATCTCCTAGCGCAGCATTAAGGACATAATCCTTCTTCCCAGCTTGTAAGATTAGCTTAAGATTACGAGCCCAGTCTATAAAGTTGCTTCCATCATCTTTCAACTTAGCTTTCTCTAGGAACGTATTAAAATTCAGGATGACTGTCGCGTGAGCCATGATCTACAACACAAATATATTCAAAGTGGACTTAGACTATGTTCAAGATAATTAGAGTTCAACTTAATCAAATTATATGCTAAACTCCCACTCAAAAAGTACATCTCTCTAGTCATTTGAGTGGTTCATGATCCACTTACACTATCCCAAGTCCGATCATCACGTGAGTTGAGTATAGTTTCAGTGGTAAGCATCCCTATGCTAATCATATCAACTATATGATTCATGATCGACCTTTCGGTCTCATGTGTTCCGAGGCCATGTCTGCACATGCTAGGCTCGTCAAGCTTAACCCGAGTGTTCCGCGTGCGCAACTGTTTTGCACCCGTTGTATGTGAACGTTGAGTCTATCACACCCGATCATCACGTGGTGTCTCGAAACGACGAACTCTAGCAACGGTGCACAGTCGGGGAGAACACAATTTCGTCTTGAAATTTTAGTGAGAGATCACCTCATAATGCTACCGTCGTTCTAAGCAAAATAAGGTGCATAAAAGGATTAACATCACATGCAATTCATAAGTGACATGATATGGCCATCATCACGTGCTTCTTGATCTCCATCACCAAAGCACCGGCACGTTCTTCTTGTCACCGGCGCCACACCATGATCATCCATCAATGTGTTGCCATCGGGGTTGTCGTGCTACTTATGCTATTACTACTAAAGCTACATCCTAGCAAAATAGTAAACGCATCTGCAAGCACAAACGTTAGTATAAAGACAAGCCTATGGCTCCTGCCGGTTGCCGTACCATCGACGTGCAAGTCGATATTTCTATTACAACATGATCATCTCATACATCCAATATATCACATCACATCGTTGGGCATATCACATCACAATCATACCCTGCAAAAACAAGTTAGACGTCCTCTAATTTTGTTGTTGCATGTTTTACGTGGTGACCAAGGGTATCTAGTAGGATCGCATCTTACTTACGCAAACACCACAACGGAGATATATGAGTTGCTATTTAACCTCATCCAAGGACCTCCTCGGTCAAATCCGATTCAACTAAAGTTGGAGAAACCGTCACTTGCCAGTCATCTTTGAGCAAAGGGGGTTACTCGTAACGATGAAACCAGTCTCTCGTAAGCGTACGAGTAATGTCGGTCCAAGCCGCTTCAATCCAACAATACCGCGGAATCAAGAAAAGACTAAGGAGGGTAGCAAAACGCACATCACCGCCCACAAAAAATTTTGTGTTCTACTCGAGAAGACATCTACGCATGAACCTAGCTCTGATACCACTGTTGGGGAACGTCGCATGGGAAACAAAAATTTTCCTACGCGCACGAAGACCTATCATGGTGATGTCCATCTACGAGAGGGGATGAGTGATCTACGTACCCTCGTAGACCGTACAGCAGAAGCGTTAGAGAACGCGGTTGATGTAGTGGAACGTCCTCACGTCCCTCGATCCGCCCCGCGAACAATCCCGCGATCAGTCCCACGATCTAGTACCGAACGCACGGCACCTCCGCGTTCAGCACACGTACAGCTCGACGATGATCTCGGCCTTCTTGATCCAGCAAGAGAGACGGAGAGGTAGAAGAGTTCTCCGGCAGCGTGACGGCGCTCCGGAGGTTGGTGATGACCTTGTCTCAGCAGGGCTCCGCCCGAGCTCCGCAGAAACGCGATCTAGAGGAAAAACCGTGGAGGTATGTGGTCGGGCAGCCGTGGAAAAGTCGTCTCAAATCTGCCCTAAAACCTCCGTATATATAGGTGGGAGGGAGGGGGCCTTGCCTTGGGGTCCAAGGACCCTCAAGGGGGTCGGCCGAGCCAAGGGGGAGGACTCTCCCCCCCAAACCGAGTTGGACTAGGTTTGGTGGGAGGGAGTCCTCCTCCCTTCCCACGTCCTCCCTTTTTTTTTTCCTTTCCTCTTGATTTTTCTTCTCTTGGCGCATAGACCACTTGTGGGCTGTCCCACCAGCCCACTAAGGGCTGGTGTGTCTCCCCAAAGGTCTATGGGCTTCCCCGGGGTGGGTTGCCCCCCCAGTGAACTCCCGGAACCCATTCGTCATTCCCGGTACATTCCCGGTAACTCCGAAAACCTTCCGGTAATCAAATGAGGTCATCCTATATATCAATCTTCGTTTCCGGACCATTCCGGAAACCCTCGTGACGTCCGTGATCTCATCCGGGACTCCGAACAACATTCGGTAACCAACCATATAACTCAAATACGTATAAAACAACGTCGAACCTTAAGTGTGCAGACCCTGCGGGTTCGAGAACTATGTAGACATGACCCGAGAGACTCCTCGGTCAATATCCAATAGCGGGACCTGGATGCCCATATTGGATCCTACATATTCTACGAAGATCTTATCGTTTGAACCTCAGTGCCAAGGATTCGTATAATCCTGTATGTCATTCCCTTTGTCCTTCGGTATGTTACTTGCCCGAGATTCGATCGTCAGTATCCGCATACCTATTTCAATCTCGTTTACCGGCAAGTCTCTTTACTCGTTCCGTAATACAAGATCCCGCAACTTACACTAAGTTACATTGCTTGCAAGGCTTGTGTGTGATGTTGTATTACCGAGTGGGCCCCGAGATACCTCTCCGTCACACGGAGTGACAAATCCCAGTCTTGATCCATACTAACTCAACTAACACCTTCGGAGATACCTGTAGAGCACCTTTATAGTCACCCAGTTACGTTGCGACGTTTGATACACACAAAGCATTCCTCCGGTGTCAGTGAGTTATATGATCTCATGGTCATAGGAACAAATACTTGACACACAGAAAACAGTAGCAACAAAATGACACGATCAACAGGCTACGTCTATTAGTTTGGGTCTAGTCCATCACGTGATTCTCCTAATGACGTGATCCAGTTATCAAGCAACAACACCTTGTTCATAATCAGAAGACACTGACTATCATCGATCAACTGGCTAGCCAACTAGAGGCATGCTAGGGACGGTGTTTTGTCTATGTATCCACACATGTAAATGAGTCTTCATTCAATACAATTATAGCATGGATAATAAACTATTATCTTGATACAGGAATTATAATAACTATATTTATTATTGCCTCTAGGGCATAATTCCAACATTTTTCTCGATTATGGAGGTGGTTAAAGAGTTCGTCGTAAAGGGTTACGTCGATGCAAGCTTTGACACTAATCCGAATAACTATGAGTAGTGAAACGGATTCGTATAGTAGAGTAGATATTTGGATTATTTCCGAATAGCACATAGTAGCAACATCTATAAGATGACATAAAGATTTGTAAAGAACACATAGAACTGAAAGTTTCAGAACCGTTGACTAAAACCTCTCTCACGAGCAAGACGTGATCAGACCCCATAAATATATGGGTGTTGGATTCGTTGGAATCACATGGTGATGTGAACTAGATTATTGACTCTAGTGCAAGTGGGAGACTGTTGGAAATATGCCCTAGAGGCAATAATAAATTAGTTATTATTATATTTCTTAGTTCATGATAATCGTTTATTATCCATGCTATAATTGTATTGATTGGAAACGCAGTGCATGTGTGGATACATAGACAAAACACTGTCCTTAGTAAGCCTCTAGTTGACTAGCTCGTTGATCAAAGATGGTCAAGGTTTCCTGACGATAGGCAAGTGTTGTCACTTGATAACGGGATCACATCATTAGGAGAATCATGTGATGGACTAGACCCAAACTAATAGACGTAGCATGTTGATCGTGTCATTTTGTTGCTACTGTTTTCTGCGTGTCAAGTATTTGTTCCTATGACCATGAGATCATATAACTCACTGACACCGGAGGAATGCTTTGTGTGTACAAACGTCGCAACGTAACTGGGTGACTATAAAGATGCTCTACAGGTATCTCCGAAGGTGTTCGTTGAGTTAGTATGGATCAAGACTGGGATTTGTCACTCCGTATGTCAAAGAGGTATCTCGGGGCCCACTCGGTAATACAACATCACACACAAGACTTGCAAGCAATGTGACTTAGTGTAAGTTGCGGGATCTTGTATTACGGAACGAGTAAAGAGACTTGCCGGTAAACGAGATTGAAATAGGTATGCGGATACTGACGATCGAATCTCGGGCAAGTAACATACCGAAGGACAAAGGGAATGACATACGGGATTATATGAATCCTTGACACTGAGGTTCAACCGATAAGATCTTCGGAGAATATGTAGGATCCAATATGGGCATCCAGGTCCCGCTATTGGATATTGACCGAGGAGTCACTCGGGTCATGTCTACATAGTTCTCGAACCCGCAGGGTCTGCACACTTAAGGTTCGACGTGCTTTTATGCGTATTTGAGTTATATGGTTGGTTACCGAATGTTGTTCGGAGTCCCGGATGAGATCCAGGACGTCACGAGGAGCTCCGGAATGGTCTGGAGGTAAAGATTGATATATAGGAAGTCCTGTTTTGGTCACGGGAAAAGTTTCGGGCTCATCGGTAGTGTACCGGGAGTGCCGGGAGGGGTGCCGGGGACCATCGAGAGGGGTGTCACGCCCCAAGGGGTCTCATGGGCTATGGGAAGAGATAAACCAGCCCCTAGTGGGCTGGAATAAGTTCCCACTAAGGCCTATAAGGTTTGAGAAGGGAAAAAGACAAGGTGGAAAGAGTTTCCAAGTGGGAAGGTGGAATCCTACTCCAAGTAGGATTGGAGTAGGACTCCTCCACCTCAAATTTCGGCCAAACCTTGAGGGTTTGAGGCTGCCTCCTCCCCTCCCTCCCTCCTATATATAGTGGGGTTTTAGGGCTGATTTGAGACAACTTTTGCCACGGCAGCCCTACCACATATCTCCACGGTTTTACCTCTAGATCGCGTTTCTGCGGAGCTCGGGCGGAGCCCTGCTGAGATTAGATCACCACCAACCTCCGGAGCGCCGTCACGCTGCCGAAGAACTCATCTACCTCTCTGTCTCTCATGCTGGATCAAGAAGGCCGAGATCATCATCGAGCTGTACGTGTGCTGAACGCGGAGGTGCCGTCCGTTCGGCACTAGATCGGAGCGGATCGTGGGACGGATCGCGGGACGGTTCGTGGGACGGTTCGCGGGGCGGATCGAGGGATGTGAGGACGTTCCACTACATCAACCGCGTTCACTAACGCTTCTGCTGTGCGATCTACGAGTGTACGTAGACCGGAAATCCCCTCTCGTAGATGGACATCACCATGATAGGTCTTTGTGCGCGTAGGAAATTTTTTGTTTCCCATGCGACGTTCCCCAACAGTGGCATCATGAGCTAGGTTCATGCGTAGATGTCTTCTCGAGTAGAACACAAAAGTTTTTGTGGGCGGTGATGTGTGTTTTGCTGCCCTCCTTAGTATTTTCTTGATTCCACGGTATTGTTGGATCGAAGCGGCTCGGACCGACATTACTCGTACGCTTACGAGAGACTGGTTTCATCGCAACGAGTAACTCCGTTGCTCAAAGATGACTGGCGGGTGTCAGTTTTTCCAACTTTAGTTGAATTGGAATTGACCGAGGAGGTCCTTGGATGAGGTTAAATAGCAATTCATATATCTCCGTTGTGGTGTTTGCGTAAGTAAGATGCGATCCTACTAGATACCCATGGTCACCACGTAAAACATGCAACAACAATTAGAGGACGTCTAACTTGTTTTTGCAGGGTATGCTTGTGATGTGATATGGCCAACGATGTGATGTGATATATTGGATGTATGATATGATCATGTTGTAATAGATAATATCGACTTGCACGTCGATGGTACGGCAACCGGCAGGAGCCATAGGGTTGTCTTTAAACTAACATTTGTGTTTGCAGATGCGTTTACTATATTGCTAGGACGTAGCTTTAGTAGTAATAGCATGAGTAGCACGACAACCCCAATGGCGACACGTTGATGGAGATCATGATGATGGAGATCATGGTGTGACGCCGGTGACAAGAAGATCGTGCCGGTGCTTTGGTGATGGATATCAAGAAGCGCATGATGATGGCCATATCATGTCACTTATGAATTGCATGTGATGTTAATCCTTTATGCACCTTATCTTGCTTAGAACGACGGTAGCATTATGAGGTGATCTCTCACTAAAATTTCAAGACGAAATTGTGTTCTCCCCGACTGTGCACCGTTGCTAGAGTTCGTCGTTCCGAGACACCACGTGATGATCGGGTGTGATAGACTCAACGTTCACATACAACGGGTGCAAAACAGTTGCGCACGCGGAACACTCGGGTTAAGCTTGACGAGCCTAGCATGTGCAGACATGGCCTCGGAACACATGAGACCGCAAGGTCGAGCATGAATCGTATAATTGATATGATTAGCATAGAGATGCTTACCACTAAAACTATTCTCGACTCACGTGATGATCGGACTTGAGATAGTGGATTTGGATCATGTACCACTCAAATGACTAGAGAGATGTACTTTTTGAGTGGGAGTTCTTAAGTAATATGATTAATTGAACTAATTGTCATGAACTTAGTCTAATGGTCTTTGCGAATTACGATGTAGCTTGCGCTATAGCTCTACTGTTTTTAATATGTTCCTAGAAAAAATTTAGTTGAAAGTTGATAGTAGCAAACTTTGCAGACTGAGTCTGCAAAACCGAGGATTGTCCTCATTGCTGCGCAGAAGGCTTATGTCCTTAATGCACCACTCGGTGTGCTGCACCTCGAGCGTCGTCTGTGGATGCTATGAACATCCGACATACACGTTTCTGATGACTACCCGATAGTTCAGTACAAAATACTTAATGGCTTAGAAGCAAGGCGCCGAAGACGTTTTCAAACGTCACGGAACATAAGAGATATTCTAAAGAGATGAAATTGTGATTTCATGCTTGTGCCCTTGTTAAGAGGTACGAGACCTCTGACAAGATTCTTTGTCTACAAAGTAAGGGAGATAAACTCAATCGTTGAGCGTGTGCTCAGATTATCTGAGTACGACAATCGCTTGAATCAAGTGGGAGTTAATCTTCCAGATGAGATAGTGATGGTTCTCCAAAGTCACTGCCACCAAGCTGTGAGAGCTTCATGATGAACTATAACATATCAAGGATAGATACAATGATCCTTGAGCAATTCGCGATGTTTGACACTACGAAAGTACAAATAAAGAAGGAGCATCAATAGTTGATGGTTAGTAAAACCACTAAGTTTCAAGAAAGGCAAGGGCTAGAAGGGATACTTCTTGAAACGGAAAAACAGTTGCTGCACTAATGAAGAGACCCAAGATTAAACCCAAGCCCGGGACTAAGTGCTTCTGTTATGAGGGGAACGGTCACTGAGGCGGAGCAACTCTAGATACTTGGTAGATAAGAAGGCTGGCAAAAGTCGAAAGAAGTATATTTGATATACATGATGTTGATGTATACTTTACTAGTACTCCTAGTAGCACGAGGGTATTGGATACCGGTTCGGTTGCTAAGTGATTAGTAACACGAAATGAAAGCTACGGCATAAACGGAGACTAGCTAAAGGCGAGGTGACGATACGTGTTGGAAGTGTTTTCAAGGTTGATATGATCAAACGTCGCACGCTCCCTCTACCATCGGGATTGGTGTTAAACCTAAATAATTGTTATGTGGTGCTTGCGTTAAGCATGAACATGATTGGATCGTGTTTATTGCAATACGATTATTCATTTAAAGAGAATAATGGTTACTCTATTTGCTTGAATAATCACCTTCAATGGTTTATTGAATCTCGATTGTAGTGTTACACATGTTCATGATATTGGTGCCAAAAGATACGAGGTAATGATGATAGTACCACTTACTTGTGGCACTACCGCTTGAGTCATGTTGGTATAAATTGCATGAAGAGGCTCCATGCTGATGGATCTTTATACTAACTTGATTTTGAATCACTAGTGACATGCAAATCACACCACATGAGCAAGGCCTTGTTTTCATTGAGATGAAATAAGATAGTAACTTGTTGGAAGTGATACATTTTGATGTATGCAGTCCAATGGGTGCTGAGGCACGCAGTGGATGTCATTATGTTCTTACTTCAATGACGATTTGAGTAGATACAAGAAGTATTTACTTAATGAATCACAAGTCTGAAATATTGAAAAGTTCAATTCTGTTTCAGGAGTGAAGTTCATCGTAACAAGAGGATAAACTGTCTACGATATGATCATAGAAATGAATATCTGAGTTACGAGTTTTGTTACGCACTTAAGACAATGTGGAAATTTTTCGCAGTTCATGCCACCTGGAACATCATAGTGTGATGGTGTGTCTGAACGTCATAGCCATGCACTATTTGGTATGGTGCATGCTATGATGTCCCTTATCGAATTACCACTATCGTTTATGGGTTATGCATTAGAGACAACCGCATTCACTTTAAATAGGGCACCGCATATTTCCGTTGAGATGACACAGTATAGACTGAGGTTTAGAGAAATCTAAACTGTTGTTTCTGGAAAGTTTGGGGCTTCGACACTTATGTGAAAAAGTTTCAGTCTGATAAGCTCGAACCCAAAGCGGATAAATGCATCTTCATAGGATATCCAAAACAGTTGGGTACATCTCCTATCTCAGATCCGAAAGCAAAGTGTTTGTTTCTAGAAACAGATCCTTTCTCGAGGAAAGGTTTCTCTCGAAAGAATTGAGTGGGAGGGTTGTGGAACTTGATGAGGTTATTGAACCATCACTTCAACCAGTGTGTAGCAGGGCGCAGGAAGTTGTTCCTGTGGCGCTTACACCAATTGAAGTGAAAGCTGATGATGGTGATCATCGAGCATCGGATCAAGTTACTACAAACCTCGTAGGTTGACAAGGTCACGTACTACTGCAGAGTGGTACGGTAACCCTGTCTTGGAGGTCATGTTGTTGAGCAACAGTGAACCTACGAGATATGGAGAAAGCAATGGTGGGCCCGGATTCCGACAAATGGCTGGAAGCCATGAAATCCGAGAGAGGATCCATGTATGAAAACAAAGTGTAGACTTTGGAAGAACTACTTGATGGTCATAGGACTATTGAGTAAAGATGGATCTTTAAAAGGAAGACAGAAGATGATGGTGATAAGTCACTATTAAGAAAAGCTCGACTTGTCGCAAAGATGTTTCTTACAAGATCAAACAGTTGACTATGATGAGACTTTCTCACTCGTAGCGATGCTAAAAGTCTGTTAGAATTATGTTAGTAGTTGATGCATTATTTATGAAATATTGCACATAGGATGTCAAAACATTGTTTCCTCGACGGTTTCCTTGAGCAAACATTGTATGTGATACAACCAGGAGGTTTTGTCGATCCTAAAGATACTAGCAAGTATGCAAGCTCCAGCGATCCTTCAATGGACTGGTGCAAGCATCTCGGAGTTGGAACATACACTTTGATGAGATGATCAAAGATTTTGGGTTTGTACAAGGTTTATGAGAAACTTGTATTTCCAAAGAAGTGAGTGGGAGCACTATAGAATTTCTGATAAGTATATGTGGTTGACATATTGTGGATCAGAAGTAATGTAGAATCTCTGTAAAGCATACAAGGTTGTTTGTAAGGAGTTTTCAAAGGAATACCTGGATTGCGCTACTTGAACGTTGAGCATCAAAGATCTATGGAGATAGATCAAAAGCGCTTAATGGAAGTTTCAACAAGATGCATGCCTTGACAAGTTTTTGAAAGAGTTCAAAATAGATCAGCAAAGAAGGAGTTCTTGGTTGCGTTGTAAGGTGTGAATTTGAGTAAGACTCAAAACCCGACCACGGCAGAATAAAGAGAATTGACGAAGGTTGTCTTCTATGCCTTAGCCGTAGACTCTAAAGTATGCCATGCTGAGTACCGCACCTGATGTGTGCCTTGCAGCAAGTCTGTTAAGAGGTACACAGAGTGATCCAGGATTGAATCATTGATCAGCGGTCAAAGTTATCCTTAGTAACTAAATGGACTAAGGAATTTTTCTCGATTATGGAGGTGGTTAAAGAGTTCGTCGTAAAGGGTTACGTCGATGCAAGCTTTGACACTAATCCGAATAACTATGAGTAGTGAAACGGATTCGTATAGTAGAGTAGATATTTGGATTATTTCCGAATAGCACATAGTAGCAGCATCTATAAGATGACATAAAGATTTGTAAAGAACACACATACCTGAAAGTTTCAGAACCGTTGACTAAAACCTCTCTCACGAGCAAGACGTGATCAGACCCCATAAATATATGGGTGTTGGATTCGTTGGAATCACATGGTGATGTGAACTAGATTATTGACTCTAGTGCAAGTGGGAGACTGTTGGAAATATGCCCTAGAGGCAACAATAAATTAGTTATTATTATATTTCTTAGTTCATGATAATCGTTTATTATCCATGCTATAATTGTATTGATTGGAAACACAGTGCATGTGTGGATACATAGACAAAACACTGTCCCTAGTAAGCCTCTAGTTGACTAGCTCGTTGATCAAAGATGGTCAAGGTTTCCTGACGATAGGCAAGTGTTGTCACTTGATAATGGGATCACATCATTAGAAGAATCATGTGATGGACTAGACCCAAACTAATAGACGTAGCATGTTGATCGTGTCATTTTGTTGCTACTGTTTTCTGCGTGTCAAGTATTTGTTCCTATGACCATGAGATCATATAACTCACTGACACCGGAGGAATGCTTTGTGTGTATCAAACGTCGCAACGTAACTGGGTGACTATAAAGATGCTCTACAGGTATCTCCGAAGGTGTTCGTTGAGTTAGTATGGATCAAGACTGGGATTTGTCACTCCGTATGACGGAGAGGTATCTCGGGGCCCACTCGGTAATACAACATCACACATATGCCTTGCAAGCAATGTGACTTAGTGTAAGTTGCGGGATCTTGTATTACGGAACGAGTAAAGAGACTTGCCGGTAAACGAGATTGAAATAGGTATGCGGATACTGACGATCGAATCTCGGGCAAGTAACATACCGAAGGACAAAGGGAATGACATACGGGATTATATGAATCCTTGACACTGAGGTTCAACCGATAAGATCTTTGGAGAATATGTAGGATCCAATATGGGCATCCAGGTCCCGCTATTGGATATTGACCGAGGAGTCACTCGGGTCATGTCTACATAGTTCTCGAACCCGCAGGGTCTGCACACTTAAGGTTCGACGTGCTTTTATGCGTATTTGAGTTATATGGTTGGTTACCGAATGTTGTTAGGAGTCCCGGATGAGATCCAGGACGTCACGAGGAGCTCCGGAATGGTCCGGAGGTAAAGATTGATATATAGGAAGTCCTGTTTTGGTCACGGGAAAAGTTTCGGACTCATCGGTAGTGTACCGGGAGTGCCGGGAGGGGTGCCGGGGACCATCGAGAGGGGTGTCACGCCCCAAGGGGTCTCATGGGCTATGGGAAGAGATAAACCAGCCCCTAGTGGGCTGGAATAAGTTCCCACTAAGGCCCATAAGGTTTGAGAAGGGAAAAACACAAGGTGGAAAGAGTTTCCAAGTGGGAAGGTGGAATCCTACTCCAAGTAGGATTGGAGTAGGACACCTCCACCTCAAATTTCGGCCAAACCTTGAGGGTTTGAGGCTGCCTCCTCCCCTCCCTCCCTCCTATATATAGTGGGGTTTTAGGGCTGCTTTGAGACAACTTTTGCCACGGCAGCCCTACCACATATCTCCACGGTTTTACCTCTAGATCGCGTTTCTGCGGAGCTCGGGCGGAGCCCTGCTGAGATTAGATCACCACCAACCTCCGGAGCGCCGTCACGCTGCCGAAGAACTCATCTACCTCTCTATCTCTCATGCTGGATCAAGAAGGCCGAGATCATCGTCGAGCTGTACGTGTGCTGAACGCGGAGGTGCCGTCCGTTCGGCACTAGATCGGAGCGGATCGTGGGACGGATCGCGGGACGGTTCGTGGGACGGTTCGTGGGGCGGATCGAGGGACGTGAGGACGTTCCACTACATCAACCGCGTTCACTAATGCTTCTGCTGTGCGATCTACGAGTGTACGTAGATCGGAAATCCCCTCTCGTGGATGGACATCACCATGATAGGTCTTTGTGCGCGTAGGAAATTTTTTGTTTCCCATGCGACGTTCCCCAACAGTAACATCATGAGCTAGGTTCATGCGTAGATGTCTTCTCGAGTAGAACACAAAAGTTTTTGTGGGCGGTGATGTGCGTTTTGCTGCCCTCCTTAGTATTTTCTTGATTCCACGGTATTGTTGGATCGAAGCGGCTCGGACCGACATTACTCGTACGCTTACGAGAGACTGGTTTCATCGCTACGAGTAACTCCGTTGCTCAAAGATGACTGGCGGGTGTCAGTTTCTCCAACTTTAGTTGAATTGGAATTGACCGAGGAGGTCCTTGGATGAGGTTAAATAGCAATTCATATATCTCCGTTGTGGTGTTTGCGTAAGTAAGATGCGATCCTACTAGATACCCATGGTCACCACGTAAAACATGCAACAACAATTAGAGGACGTCTAACTTGTTTTTGCAGGGTATGCTTGTGATGTGATATGGCCAACGATGTGATGTGATATATTGGATGTATGAGATGATCATGTTGTAATAGATAATATCGACTTGCACGTCGATGGTACGGCAACCGGCAGGAGCCATAGGGTTGTCTTTAAACTAACGTTTGTGCTTGCAGATGCGTTAACTATATTGCTAGGACGTAGCTTTAGTAGTAATAGCATGAGTAGCACGACAACCCCAATGGCGACACGTTGATGGAGATCATGATGATGGAGATCATGGTGTGACGCCGGTGACAAGAAGATCGTGCCGGTGCTTTGGTGATGGATATCAAGAAGCGCATGGTGATGGCCATATCATGTCACTTATGAATTGCATGTGATGTTAATCCTTTATGCACCGTATCTTGCTTAGAACGACGGTAGCATTATGAGGTGATCTCTCACTAAAATTTCAAGACGAAATTGTGTTCTCCCCAACTGTGCACCGTTGCAACAGTTCTTCGTTTCGAGACACCACGTGATGATCGGGTGTGATAGACTCAACGTTCACATACAACGGGTGCAAAACAGTTGCACACGCGGAACACTCGGGTTAAGCTTGACGAGCCTAGCATGTGCAGTCATGGCCTCGAAACACATGAGACCGAAAGGTCGAGCATGAATCGTATAATTGATATGATTAGCATAGAGATGCTTACCACTAAAACTATTCTCGACTCACGTGATGATCGGACTTGAGATAGTGGATTTGGATCATGTACCACTCAAATGACTAGAGAGATGTACTTTTTGAGTGGGAGTTCTTAAGTAATATGATTAATTGAACTAATTGTCATGAACTTAGTCTAATGGTCTTTGCGAATTACGATGTAGCTTGCGCTATAGCTCTACTGTTTTTAATATGTTCCTAGAGAAAATTAGTTGAAAGTTGATAGTAGCAAACTTTGCAGACTGAGTCTGCAAAACCGAGGATTGTCCTCATTGCTGCGCAGAAGGCTTATGTCCTTAATGCACCACTCGGTGTGCTGCACCTCGAGCGTCGTCTGTGGATGCTGTGAACATCCGACATACACTTTTCTGATGACTACACAATAGTTCAGTACAAAATACTTAATGGCTTAGAAGCAAGGCGTCGAAGACGTTTTCAAACGTCACGGAACATAAGAGATGTTCTAAAGAGATGAAATTGTGATTTCATGCTTGTGCCCTTGTTAAGAGGTACGAGACCTGTGACAAGATTCTTTGTCCACAAAGTAAGGGAGAAAAGATCAATCGTTGAGCGTGTGCTCAGATTATCTGAGTACGGCAATCGCTTGAATCAAGTGGGAGTTAATCTTCCAGATGAGATAGTGATGGTTCTCCAAAGTCACTGCCACCAAGCTGTGAGAGCTTCGTGATGAACTATAACATATCAAGGATAGATACAATGATCCTTGAGCAATTCGCGATGTTTGACACTACGAAAGTAGAAATAAAGAAGGAGCATCAATAGTTGATGGTTAGTAAAACCACTAAGTTTCAAGAAAGGCAAGGGCTAGAAGGGATACTTCGTGAAACGGCAAAACAGTTGCTGCACTAATGAAGAGACCCAAGATTAATCCCAAGCCTGGGACTAAGTGCTTCTGTTATGAGGGGAACGGTCACTGAGGCGGAGCAACTCTAGATATTTGATATACATCACCATGATAGGTCTTTGTGCGCGTAGGAATTTTGTTGTTTCCCATGCGACGTTCCCTAACAGATACTTGGGTTGTGCAACATGGATGACTCTAGGATCGTATCTCCTCAGGAACTTGTTCAACTTGTTGTGTATGTTTTAACAACATCGAGGTACATATCGACAGGAAAGATGTCGAACCGCGGGCCGAAAAAGATTTTTTCGCGCAGAACCACCACTCAAAATACCTCAAACAAGAGGATGTCTCGCCTCCTAAAAGAAAAACATAAAAAGAGGTTAATGGTGCCACAAGCACAGAAAATGAAAAAACTCTTGTAAAAACGTTACGTCTACGTTGAATCAAGTTGGTGATGATCTGAAATTGGTCTTAAAGTTAATTTGTGCTTCCATGTTCTTTAACACAGTACATCTGATTTCTAGACTTCAAGCGGGTCAGCCTTTGGATTCAACCTCCTACCCCAAAGGTGGAGTGTTTCGCGAACTAAACTCGGGCGGCTTTCAAAAACCCCAACTACCTTCCTATTGACCAACACTCGCGTCGTAAAAAGGAATAGTAGAAAAAGACTTTGTTACGACTAAGAAGAAAATCCATTTATTGTAAAACGGCTAATATAAATTTAAGAGCTCCACTTAACATGGGAAAAGAAGTATTTTTAACAAACATTGTTTTTCACAAATAATTTTTTTGTTCAACACAAATATAATGCTTGGTCGAACTGAACAAAAATAATTTTTTTAAAAAAGTGGAGCATGAAAGCGACTTAGGTGGTTAATGTGCTCGGTGTTGATGACGAGGGCCGAGCTTGCGGTCGTTCGAGGTCCTAACCCCCAAGCCGCTCCCAAGATGCCCGCGCGAAGAACTCGGCTTGATGAAGTGGCGATGTAGCATGGTCGACGTGGCGAGGCGAAGCCTGTGGTCCAGCCGAGGTGACAAAGCTGGTTGGTGACGAGGCCGGTGACGCTGAAATCCCCGGAGCAGGTTGATGAAGAGATGGCGAAGCCCCCGGTCTAGCCAATGTGACGGAGCAGGTCAGTAAGGTTATGCTAGAGCCCCCATGACAGCTGGCATGTGGAAGCAGGTCGGCGTGGTGGACGTCGGGTAGAAGAAGCGACGGTATGGTCATGATGACGCATGTCAGAATTTGTGATGCGATCAACGCTGGCTTGATGAAGCAAAGGCTCTCCCGACCCGTGCAACCCATGGGGCGATGGGGTTCTCTTAATGGTTATTTGACCCTCTCAATACCGAACTCTTGGCCGGGTCACCGAGGTGATGATCCGATCAGGTTGACCTCGACTTGACGAAGCGATGATCTGTCTAGCATAGGTCGGCAGTCGTGGAGCAATGTTGTCACGCTGGTTTGACACCACCGCAATGATGAAGATTACCTTGGAAAAGGATTTAATTTTTTTTGGCACGTGCTTGAGAACAACACACAATACCGTGAGAAAAAGATCCTTCAAAAAGGATGTACAATACCCCGTTCATTAAGAAAGATGAACTCGGTCTGATTCATTCTCGTGTAGAAAACATATATTAAAATTGATGCACTCAACGTTTCCGAGAGTTTGAACTGTCGGATCGATCTAAAATTTTGAGGGGTGATCTAGATAGGAATTACGCACTCGATGAATGGTGGGATCTTTTGAACGATGTGCTAGCTGGACGCTGGAATCGTCGCCCTAAACTCGTCGGGACTCGTCCAGATTCGACAAGGCTCCGGTAGATCGGAGTTTGCTGGAGGTTCCTCCATCAGAACACGATGAAATTTTACAAGGTTGTTCTAGACTTAATTGCACACAATTCCACTGAAGCAATCATGAAAGCAACACCCGAGGAGGCGGGGACAACAAACATGATCTTGATGTCCAGAAAAAAATACAATCTGTAGACGAGGCATCAATCGTTTTGTTGATCTCACAGCGGAACCCTCAATAAAAACACCAATGTCGGTGTCAAAACCGGCAGATCTCGGGTAGGGGGTCACGAGCTTTGGATCTTGGATCAATGGGGAAAGAAAAACACATGGACAGTATTTACCCAGGTCCGGGCCTTCTCGAAGAGGTAAAACCCTACGTCCTGCTTGATTATATTGATGTGTGTATGATGGTTACGGACTCGATCTATCGCGAGATCAGATGAACTAAACCCTACATGGGTAGGATAATGATTATTGTAATTTATCGAATCGCCTGGCCTCGTCTTATATAATGCACGAGAGGCCTAGGATAATAAAAGTTCTAGACGACTATGTCGATGGAGATGAGTCCTTGTCTTGATCACCAAGTCTTGTGGAATCTTCCTCGTATATGTCATGGGCTGCCCAAAGTAGTCCATTAGTGAACCACCCTGGGGGTCCTCGGCCCAACCCACTGGCCGAGATCTGACATGTTGATTACCTCCTAGAGCAAGACGCCGTCAGCGTCCAAGAAGCCTACTTCAGCCGTTGCATTGAAGTCGGCTTCCCATGGCTTCTCGTCCCTTCCCCTGGCTTCGTCGTGCCTATTTAAGCAGGGCTCCGACGCTGTCAACATCTCACCATAACACTCCTCTTCATATCTCTCACATCCTCTTTGTTTCTCTCTGCTTCGGCTCTGTGCACACCATCATTCACAACATGTTGAAGTCTTGGTTCTCAACACCGGCAGGCGGCAGTGGGGGCGGCTTCGGATCTCCCTTCGGATGTGCATCTTGGCGCCATCGCGTTGCTCTTCAGGGTCCTCGGCCTCCATGAACAACGGCTCCTCTAAGAAGAAATAGATCATCGCCTCCTCCAGTGACGAGGAGGACTAGTAGTTGGGCGTGTATGCGAAGGCAGTGGTCATCGACGACAAGTACGTGTGGAAATGTAGCTCATGATTGAGCTGTCGCTCTAGGACTGTGGTCCAGCATTTCCCTCAACGTCGCGAGCTCGCGTGAAGGAGATGGAGTCACGACATCTCCATCACGAGAAGGTGGAGCGACAGCCCCCTAGCCGTGGCATCCAAATCGATCGCCACATGAAGGAGAGCTGGTGTCCTCGCCACACAACCGATATGGCCGTATCGATCAGTTAGTATCACCACCACGCTGCTACTCGTACGGGAAGGGCGTGAAAGAGGAGGCGACGTCCGTTATCGTGATGTGCGTGGGAGCCTCCTCCCATACCTCTGTAGTGGGAATGGCTCCTCGTCCTCATTGAGCATCGTCATGCGGGAGGAGAGGGCGGACATACACGTCGCATGGCGGGAGCGACGAAATGTGATGTGGCATTAAGCGTTCACTAAGTCTGATGAGGCGCTGGTCTCGGTGCCCACTAACGCCAACCTCACACAGGCCTCAGCCTGCGACTAGTCGGTGACTACCACATAGACAGTTGATACTTGTGATATGCATTAGGTTTTCCGTGAAGAGGAACAGGTTATTGCAGCACAATGTGGGTAAGTATTTTCCTCAGTTGTGAAACCAAGGTTTATCGAACCAATAGGAATATCAACAACAACTGTCTTCAGCGAGTGCACATGAAAGAACAATCAACTTGCACCCAACGCTGGCAAGAGGGTTGTCAATCCCCTTGATATTATTATTTGCAAGTAAGTGATGTGTGTAGATAATTGTAAACTGAAAAATAAAATAAAATAAAGTAAATGGCAGCAAGGTATTGAAGAGGCCTTCCGTGATCGACCCCCCCTCGGACAGGGTGCCGGAACGGAGCTCGAGATGGCATCCCATCGGAATAGAGACTTGCGGCAGCGTAAAAAATGTTTCGGGATTGCCTTAGGTTTTCAGGATATATGAGAATTTATAAGCCAGAGAACGGATTCGGGAAGGCCTCGAGGGATCCACAAGCCATGAGGGCGCACCCCCATGGTTGTGTCGTGTTGGCTTGTGGGGCCCTCGGGTGGCCTCCAACCTTCTTTTGATGCTTGTTGGTCTTCTTTTGATCCAGAAAAAAATCTCCAAAAAATTTCACATCAATTGGACTTCGTTTGGTATTGGAAACATGAAAAGTGAAAAACATGTAGAAAACATCAACTGGCACTCGACACTGAGTCAATAGGTTAGTGCTAAAAATAATATAAATTGGTAAATAAATACCCAAAAAGTATTCTAGAATGATAATATATGAGGATGGAACAATCTAAAATTATAGATATGTTGGAGACGTATCACTGTCTCATTCTCACATGCATGAGGCAAGGGGAAGAGCTCTTACAACTCACTCTTCCTCCCAGAAAATACGGCTCTAGGAGCAACCCTGTACTATGGGATACACCACATATATCACCACACATGCAGGACTAGGGGTGTTACCTCCTCGCGAGGGCCCCAAACCTGGGTAAACCACCGTGTGCTCTTACCCAATCCCGTCCCGTATCCCCACCACATCCTCGCTCTCACCTCTTTAAGCCACCACATGTCATGTGACTTGAGAAAACGACGACACACAAGTTAGCAATTCACACTAAAAACAAGATATATCAATAGTAGCAAGTATGAATTGCGTGATATAAAGTGTAGGCCAAAATAATTAATCTTTACAAGGAAATAGACAACACAATATAATGAGGACAACAATATATATAGTGAATGCAAGGTCAAAAGACCAAAGTAAACCACAAGTAGTGGCTAGGGTTACATATAACCGAAGACATGGAGACGAGGATGTATCCCTATGTTTACTTTCTTGCACGGAAGCTAGTCACCGTTCGAAAGGTGGATGTTACCACAAAGGCACACCATAGCCATGAAGGCTCACACTAGTATTCTTGAGATATCACCACGAAGGCGATTCCCAACCACTAGTCGTAGACCTTGAGGCGGCCTTCAAACCTTCACAAACTTTTCGGGGGATAAATCACAAGTTGATTCCTCACTAGATCACTCCTACCGCCTAGGAGTCTCCAACCTCCAAGAGTAACAAGATCAGGGGGAAATGCTCAAGACTTGATCAAATCATGAATTCCTTTTGCCACAAGAGGGGGAGGAACACTTGATTGGAAAATATCTCAAGAATTCTCACTAACCTCTCCGGGATCTAAGATTTAGTGTTGGAGAAACGTGAGAGTGAGCCACTTGGGTGCTCTAGGTTCTTTTGGATTGAGTGGTCAACCCCTGCTACTGCAACAAAAGACCCTCCAATGGCATCAGAAATAGGCACGTCGAGGGGAGAATACTTGGCTTGATCCTTCTGCTGCGGCTACGCCTCAAGGGACTTCCTAGGCAAGTATGCAAAGGATTCCCCCCCGTGGCCTTGGAGCCTTGCGTTGGTGTTCCCTCGAAGTGGAAAGGGTGATGTAGCGTAGCGGTGGTAAGTACTTCCCTCAGTTTGAGAACCAAGGTATCAATCCAGTGGAGGAGTATCTCAAGATCCTGCACAAACACAAAAACTTGCTCCCAACGCTATGAAGGGGTTGTCAATCCCTTATAGATTGTTTGCCAAGTGAGGACTGAAAGCAACAAAGTAACAAAGCAAAGTAAAAGCGGAGGTATAAACGATGGATGTGAATAGACCCGGGGGACGTAGTGTTTACTAGTGGCTTCTCTCATGAAAGCAGGTAGACGGTGGGTGAACAAATTACTGTCGAGCAATTGATAGAACCGCGCAAAGTCGTGACGATATCTATGCAACGATTATTTCTATAGGCATCACGTCCGAAACAAGTAGACCGATACTTTCTGCATCTACTACTATTACTCCACACGTCGACCGCTATCCAGCATGCATCTAGTATATTAAGTCCATAAGAACAGAGTAACGCCTTAAGCAAGATGACATGATGTAGAGGGATAGTCTCAAACCAATGATAAAAACCCCATCTTTTTACCCTTGATGGCAACTACTTGATGTGTGCCTTGCTGCCCCTACTGTCACTTGGAAAGGTCACCACATGGTAGAACCCAAAACCAAGCACTTCTACCATTGCAAGAATCATAGATCTAGTTGGCCAAACAAAACCCAAGACTCGAAGAGACTTACAAGGATATCAAATCATGCATATAAGAAATCAGCGAAGACTCAAATATATATCATAGATAATCTGATCACAAATCCACAATTCATCGGATCTCGACAAACACACCGCCAAAGAAGATTACATCGGATAGATCTCCATGAAGATCATGGAGAACTTTGTATTGAAGATCCAAGAGATAGAAGAAGCCATCTAGCTACTAACTACGGACTCGTAGGTCTGAAGTGAACTACTCACGAGTCATTGGAGGGCCGATGATGATGATGAAGAAGCCCTCCAACTCCAAAGTCCCCTCCGGCAGGGTGCCGGGAAGGGTCTCCAGATGAGATCTCGCGGAAACGGAAACTTGCGGCGGCAGAAAATTATTTTCGAGGCTCCCCGATTTTTTGTGGAATATTTAGGAATTTATAGGCCAAAGACCTAGGTCAGGGGGCGGGCAGGGAGGCCACAAGCCTGCCCACCGCCGCCTCTCCCCTGGTGGCGGAGTGGGGGCTTGTGGGCTCCCTGGAGCCCACCTGGCTTGGCCCAAAAGCCCCCTGGTCTTCTTCCTTTCGGGAAAAAATCATTTCGGGGTTTTTCTTCTGTTTGGACTCCGTTCCAAAATCAGATCTAAAAAGAGTCAAAAACACGGAAAAAACACGAACTTGCACTTGGCACTGAATTAATAAGTTAGTCCCAAAAAAGATATAAAAGGTACATAAAACAATCAAAGAAGACAAGATAACATCGTGAAACCATCAAAAATTATAGATCCGTTTGAGACGTATCAACCCCCTCCACGAAGTGGTGGGGGTTATATATAGTGTGCTAAGAAAACTTGTTGTTTTAGTGTAAGTGGCAACGCCATGCGGGGCATCCGACGGTTTTGAAATGCACAAACTAACACATGAAAACACAACAAATGTATAGGGCCCGGATATCTCGCCAATGCCCACACATCTGGCCTTTCTTGGGGCCCCAGATATTCGGCCAAGTGTCAGACATCTGAGAGGCGCAACTAGCACTTCACATAGGTTATGTACAGTGACAGTCGGAATTCTAGGAGCATCCTGGACATCCGGGAGCACGCACACCCGTCAAAGTACGAGATATCCGGCCAATAAAAAGCAGCAAGAAGCCCAAAACTAAAACATACATAACTTTTACATATGGACTCCGATTTTGATGATCTTGGGCTCGTTTTGAAGCTATGGAAAAACTCGAAGACCTCACATAGAGAACCATCGAAGATAAGACAACATGGAGATACAAAGTATGCAAAGGTTAGATCTTATACTTTGGGAAACCTAGTTGCTTATGGATTTCTTTGGTATATATGTTAGGAGTGTAATTGTTTATAGAAGATGTTAACTTGAGCAAATCTAGCACGAACCCCTTTGATCCCCTTTTAATAGTGTGGGATCCCTATAACTCAAAAATCATAAAAGAGTTAGATTACATTGCTATCGAGACTCCATTCTTGAGTGTATATGTTTCTTCGGTGGTAATCACTCCACACCGCTAACGTCAAAGGAACTAATACCTTTCACTCGAGCCTTTCACTTGAGCTTGATAACCTTATTTCTTCTTGGCTTAAGTTGAAGGCAAGGCATTGGCGAAGGCTTCAAGTAGCTCTCTCATATGGAGCATCCCACGATCATCCCCATGGATACACCTCAAGCTACAAGTGGTCCCATGACAAGAGCCCGCGCACGTGCCATTCAAACCCAAGTGACATCTCTCCTTAATGACTATTCCTTTGATACAAATGGAACATGGGTGCTACCTCAAGCGGAGACTACATGCATGATCAGGTACCAGGATCAAGGCCATCAAGGCACGATGGAAATGGACTCGAAGACGAACGCTTAAAATGACCCAAGGAAGGAGAAGTCTCCCGCACGCCAGAACTTTCGGTGCCCGGAACTTCCGGCCTGCCCGGAACCTCCGCCCTCACTCAGCCTCGGCAACCGCAGCCTCGACAACTTTTGGCCCAGCCCTGAACAAGCTCGGGACCGGCCCGGAACCTCCGGCCAGCCCAAAAGTTTTGACCCCTGCTCAGCCTCGGCACCTCGACCGGTGACATCACTCGAGAAAGCCCGGAACCCGCCCGGAACTTACCCGGAACATCCGGACCCCAGAACTTCTGGCCTCCATGCGCGTAGACACTCGGGCTTGAGTGCCCATGTACCCCTTTGGCTTCTGTTTCCAACCTAGACTATAAATACTCTTCCCTACCTTTGTTTTAGGCTTAGCTAATGTATCCATTTTTTGAGCTTAGCTCCATCTACTATCCTCCTCCCATGGAGATGTCCTCCATGTGAGAAGATCCATAGTGATGTCAGGGCCTCTAATATAGGGAAGATCCCCTCCCGGATACAAGGCCCCTAACATAGGGAAGACTATCGTTACATGTATCCTTTCGTTGACTTTGGATCGTGTATCTCCGTGTGTTATGTGGATCTAGTGGATGTGTGATTTGAGGATTGTTCTTGAGTTCTTGTGTTTCTCTTGATTCTCCTTTCTCCCCCCTCCAACTGTGAAAAGATCGAACACCGCGGGTGTGCCCCATATCATATTGATATCATGAGCCATGTAGATTCACACCTTGGAGTCTCACCCCCCACCATCTAGCTAATTTTTGTTTGATTTGACCTAAATTCGAAAATTGCCCACAAAAATAGCCATACCAAAATTTCTTGAATTCGTTGGATTTGAAGAGATTTTTTTGATTTGGATCCATGGATTTCGTTGTGCACAAGTTGATCTAGCTTTCCATCCAGCCAATTTTCACCATTTTTTCTTTTTCACCGCAGGATTTGGGTGTTTCTCCTAGTTTTCCGCCCAAATCACAGATTTGGAAATTAGGGTTCTTCCTCAATTTCCCGACCCCTGGAACCTCCGGCTCCACCCGTACCTTCCGGCCGCCTCGGAACTTCTAGCCATCGAAACCTTTGGCCATCCCGGACCTTCCGTCTTAAGAAGACCGTTTTCATTTCCGCATTTTCAACCACTGCCATTTTCTTCTGCATTTTTCCTCCAACATTTCTTCCGCAACCCATTTGCATTTTAGATTTTGAGTCACGAGCCCCACCACTTCCTAAGGTGTTTCGGCTAATTAGGACTGGTTCTACAACGACATCATCGCTCATCATCGCCCTGGGTCGTCGCCAACCGCCTCTTCATTGACACCTCACCATAAGCAAGGACGGTAACCGTGATGACACCCTTGACATATACCCGTGCCATCATATTGTTACCCCGAGCCTACTTGCGTAACTTGCCTATCGAGACAAGCCATCGAATATTGCGGGCCATGCTACTTGTGCACATTAGTGATACATACGCCGCATAGCTTCAATTGCATCCAAACACCATAACTATCATATTGTGGTGTCATACTAGTATCTTTTATGTTTTAATAATGCCCGCATACAAAATTGCTATATTGTTTGTGCACGTCCTGCATAGTAACCATACAAAATATCATTATCAAAAGAAAGAAAAGCAAAGCTTTTAAGCAAGTGCAAAGAGTAATAGCATTGCCAATTGCATCACATTGATATCATAAAAAATCATACTTGATCATCTTGGATCACTTGAGCGAGAGACATTGTGCCTCACACATATAGCAAAAGTCAGGAATAGGAAGACGACACGTTTTGTTTCTTATAGGTTGTGCACAAGTTCGTATCACGCCAGTTTGAGCAATCGTGCTAGCGTCTCTCTAGCGTTGTGCAACGCGGGCATTTTCGTGGAAAACCACATTTTGTGCTCATCGTTTGGTTTCACAACCCCACTTTTCTATCCGTGTGTGTGTGTTTCCGTGTATACTCATTGATATTGATCTAGCTTGTCTTACTTGCGAATTTGCGAATTTCTTTCAACATTATTGACTCTCATCTTCAAATTTCTTGAATTTTGTGGCACCATCCTAACCAAGCTCCTTCATAAGCTTTATTTGTGTAGGTGTGAGAAGGACAATCTTCGGTACCAATTCAACTATTTCTATAATTGCACATTGGGTGATCTCGATTCATCTTCAACTTTTGGATCACTAATTGATATTGTCTTCTCACTCTTCCACTTATATCGACTTGAGTGATATGGATAGGACTACCATGATGAACCCGACCATCGAGGAGCAAGACGACGACGAGAACAACTACGTCACCAAATTACAATTCTTCTGTGCCCAAAAAGGAATGCGCCAAGCACAAGATGCTATGAACGGTCGCATCAAGCAACTCGCCACTGAGTTGCGTGAATCCGAGGTGCGCATGAGGGACTACCTCGACGACAAGCTATCAAGCCACATGGATGAGATCCACAGATTGATGGTCAATCGCGCGTCCTCAACCTCTACTTCATCGCGGCGACGCCACTCAAGTCACCACTCCGATGAGTACTCCTCCGACGCAAGTCCTCCACGAGCTCGACATCATCAATGTGATGGCCGTTGATACGTCTCCGTCGTATCTACTTTTCCGAACTCTTTTGCCCTTGTTTTGGACTCTAATTTGCATGATTTGAATGGAACTAACACGGACTGACGCTGTTTTCAGCAGAATTGCCATGGTGTTGTTTTTGTGCAGAAATGAAAGTTCTCGGAACGTCCTGAAAATTTACGGAGATTTTTTCTGGAATAAAAGAAAAATACATGCGCAAAGTTCCACGTGAGGGGGCGTGCCAGTGGTCCACAAGCCCCTGGGCCGCGGCCACCCCCAATGGCTGTGCCATGAGGGCTTGTGGGGCCCACATGGCACCACCGCCCCAATCTCAGTTCTATATCTTCCGTTTCGCCTGAAAAAAAATCAGAGAGAAGGTTTCATCGCGTTTTGCGATACGGAGGCGCTGCCACATCATGTTCTTCATTTGGAGGGCAGATCTGGAGTCCGTTTTGGGCTCCCGAGAGGGGAAATCGTCGCCATCGTCATCATCAACCTTTCCCCATCGACAATTCCATGATGCTCTTCATCGTTCGTGAGTAATCTCATTGTAGGCTTGCTAGACGGTGATGAGTTGGATGAGATCTATCATGTAATCGAGTTAGTTCTTGACGGGGATTGATCCCTAGTATCCACTATGTTCTAGATTGATGTTGCTACTACTTGGCTATGCTTAATGCTTGTCACTAGGGCTCGAGTGCCATGATTTCAGATCTGAACCTATTATGTTGTCGCCAATATATGTGTGTTTTAGATTCTATCTTGCAAGTTGTAGTCATCTACTATGTGTTATGACCCGGCAACCCCAGAGTGACAATAGCCGGAACCACTCCAGGAGATGACCATAGTATGAGGAGTTCATGTATTCACCACGTGTTAATGCGTTTGTCCGGTTCTTTATTAAAAGGAGAACCTTAATATCCCATAGTTTCCATTAGGACCCCGCTGCCACAGGAGGGATGGACAATAGATGTCATGCAAGTTCTTTTCCCTAAGCACGTATGACTACATACGGAATACATGCCTACATTAGATTGATGAACGGGAGCTAGTTACATATCTCTCCGTGTTATAGCTGTTACATGATGAATCACATCCGTCACACTCATCCATCACCGATCCACTGCCTACGAGTCTTTTACTACTGGTTCTCGCTACGTTACTTTGCCTAGGCTTGTCCCTTGCTACAAGAGGGATTGGGCCACTTTGCTGCTGCTGTCACTTTGCTGTTGTCACTACTGCTGTTACTTGTTACTTTGCTACTGCTGCTACTATTGTTCCTTGCTACTCCGTTGTTACTTGTTGCAAGACTTTGTTGGCGCTAACATCCCATCAACAGGGCCTTTTTTGGCGCCATTGCTGGGAATTGTCAAAGCTTTTTCTGGTGCCATTGCTATCATACTACCTTGCTATTGATACTTTGCTTGCAGACACTAATCTTTCAGGTGTGGTTGAATTGACAACTCAACTGCTAATACTTGAGAATATCCTTTAGCTTCCCCTTGTGAGTGAATCAATAAATTTGGGTTGAATACTCTACCCTCGAAAACTGCTGCGATCCCATACGCTTGTAGGACATCAGCCATCACCACAACCAAGAATCGTACAATCCTTTCCATGGCAATGGATCACAAGATCGACTTCACGAGCATGATTAACTCCATCGATAAGAACAAGAGGCTTTGGATCAAGCACGCATTCAACAATGTTATGAAGACGATTGGCGACGTGAAGAACAAGCGCTTGAAGCTCAATGTGCTCTACGAGAAGCAACACATGCGATTCAACAAGACAACCGTCAAGCGTGAGAAGAACAAGATGCTCTCCGACGTGAACGTCAAGAAGAAGCCGTGCACCAAGAGGAGCACCAAGAGCTATGACATCGTGCAAGAGGACCTTGCCAATGAGCTCAAGCAAATCATGATGAGGCAATTGATGACGAAGCTCCAATGCAAGAACAACAACGTGAAATCAACAACGACATTGAAGACCCCCCGCCAAGACAAGGTCAACGCCAAAACAACAACCATTAAGAGAATCGCCTCGGCAATCTCAAGTTTGCAATGCTTAAATTCTCCGGAAGCAATGATCCCGAAAATTATCTTTCATGGGCGCTCAAAATTGACAAGATATTCCGACTTCACAACTTTGATGAAGAGAAGAAGCTTGCCATGGCTTCACTTGAGTTCCAAGATTACGTTCTCATTAGGTGGGAACAAATGATTGAGCAAAGAAGAGAAAAGGGTGATCCTCCTACCACCACTTGGACCCAAATGAAGGATCTCATGAGATCTCACTTCGTGCCTACTCACTATAACCGTGACCTCTTCAAGAAGCTGCAACTACTCAAGCAAGGCACACAGTCGGTAGAATAATACTATCAAGAGATGGAAATGTCCATGATCTGAGCCAATGTCAAGGAAGATGAGGAGCAAACAATGGCGCGTTTCTTGAATGGTCTCAACTACCAAGTCAAGAAAATTGCGTACTTCCAACCCTACGCAAACTTACTCGAGCTATTGCATCAAGCATCAAAAGTAGAATGCCAAGTGCAAGGTGGCTACACATACTCCAAGTTCTCTTCCAGGACCTACAGCTCAAGTGCCCAAGCTTCTCCGACTACAACGCCTTCGACTACAAAGCCTTCTACAACAACCGGCGAGAAGTTAAGCTACAAGGACAAGATGACTTCATCAAGCCACACTCCTACAACAAGCAACTACAAGCCAAGAGCTTCATTCTATACTCCAACACCGGATGCCAGCGCTAAAACAAGCTCCATCAAGTGCTTCACGTGCCAAGGCCGCATCCACAAGACGTACGAGTGTCCCACAAGGCACACGATGATCCTCCAAGTTGACAACACCTATGACTCTATGAGCGAAGACGAGATGGAAGCTTTGGACCATGTGGCCATGCACTGACAAGTAAATGAAGATGAAGATATGAAAATCTATTGCGACAATGATTCGAGCCCCAATCTTGTTATTTCAAAGGTGTTGACTCTTCAATAACAAAAATACGAGGACCAACGTTGCCACATCTTCCACACCAAGGAGGGCATTCAAGGAAAATCCATCAAGGTAATCATCGACGGCAAAAGTTGCCATAATTTGGCAAGTGAGGAACTTTGCTCAAAGATACAATTGGTCAAGCATAATCATCCACGCCCCTACAAGGTACAATGCCTTAGTGACTCGGACACAGTCCAAGTCGAACACACCGTGCAAGTATCCTTAAGATTGGTGCATATGATGATACATTGGAGTGTGATCTGGTTCCCATGTCCGTTTTCCATCTCCTACTTTGAATACCTTGGAAATTCAACCGTGGATTCATTCACAATGGCCGGACCTATCACTAAAACTTCAAGATGAAGGGCAAGGAATATGTGCTTCGACCAATGACTCCAAGTCAAGTCACCGCTGACAACCGAAATACATCCCATCATGGAGATAAAAGTGAGAGAACAACCCACCTAAAAGAGAGTGAGCGCCACAAGACAAAATTGAGTGACTCCATGATGAGATACAAGATAGATCTAGTTCCTTTAGCCACCAAAAGAGGCTTGAGGGATGTGAGTGAGAGCCCATCAACCATTCTTCACTTTTTACTTGTGTGCAAAGATGAGTTCGTAAGGACTCATGCTTCACAACATCTACCTCTTGTGTTATCTTGTCTATTGCAAGAATTCTAAGACGTTTTTCCCAACGAGCTACCTCCAAACTATCACCAAAATGAGGGATCGAACATCGCATTGACCTCATACCTGGAGCACCTCTTCCTAACAAGGCACCTTATCGCGTCAACCCCGAATAAACTAAGGAGATACAAATGCAAGTCCAAAAACTCCTAGATAATGGCCATGTACGTGAGAGCCTAAGTCCTTGTGCGGTTCCGCTAATTCTCGTTCCTAAGAAAGATGGTAGTATGAGCATGCGTTCGGATTGTCGCCCCATAAATGCTATCACTGTTTGTTATAGACATCATATACCTCGCCTTCATGATATGCTGATATGCTAGAAGAACTTAGCGGTGCCACTATATTTTCCAAAATTGATTTGAAACGTGGTTACTATCAAATACGCATACAAGAAGGTGATGAGTAGAAAATGACATTACAAACAAAATTTGGTCTATATGACTGGCTAGTGATGCCTATGGGCTTATCTGAAGCACCAAGTACTTTTATGTGTGTCATGCATTATGTCTTACACCATCTCATTGGTGATTGTGTTGTGGTCTACTTTGATGACATTCTTGTTTGTAGCAACACTACAGAGGAGCATGCTAAACATGTTAGGAAGTATTACAAGTCCTTAGAAATGAACAACTTTATGCAAACATGGAAAAATGCACTTTTGGTGTTGACAAGATTGTTTTTCTTGGATTTGTAGTATCTTCTAAGGGTGTGCAAGTTGATGAAACTAAAACTGATGCTATTAAAACTTGGCACACGCCCACAAATTTGCAAGAAGTGCGTAGTTTCCTTGGCCTAGCTGGCTTTCACCATAGATTCGTCAAGGATTTTAGCACCATTGCCTCTCCTCTACATGCTTTGAGTAATAAAAATGCACCCTTTGTTTGGGGACCATCGCAAGACACAATTTTTCATGAGCTTAAAAACTTGCTTACTCATGCGCCCCTACTTGCCTTACCAAACTTTGATAAAAACTTTTGGAGTGTATTGTGACGCTAGTGGTAATGGCATAGGTGGCGTGCTCATGCAAGACAAACGCCCAATTGCTTATTTTAGTGAAAAACTTTCAGGCACCCAACTCAAGTATCGCATATATGACAAAGAATTGTATGCTTCAGTGAGAGTCTTGCATGTTTGGGAACATTATTTATGACCTCATGATTTTTTCATTCATACCGACCATGAAACATTGAAATACCTTAAGGGGCAAACCAAGTTGAACAAGTGGCATGCTAAATGGAGTGAATTCATTGAATCTTTTACTTATGTTATCAAATATATTAAGGGTAAAGAGAATGTAGTAGCCGATGCACTTTCAGGCAAATGCATGATCGTTACGCAACCTGAATTGAATTTGATTGGATTTGAGGACATTGAAGATTTATATGAGCATGATACTTTCTTTACGATTCCATATACTAAATGCCATGATAAACCTTGTTGGTAAAATATTACATGAACAAGGGCTATGTTATGTGTGCTAACAAACTATGCATTCCCGAGTCTTCTCTTCGTTTGTTGCTTTTGCAAGAAGCTCACGGTGGATGAGTCATGGGTCACTTTGGACGCGACAAGACATATGTGACACTCTCCAACAAGTACTTTTGGCCAAAATTGTTTCGTTATGTTGCACGCTTCACCAACCGATGCTCTACATGTCACAAAGCTAAGTCAAAATCTCAATCCCATTGTCTTTACATGCCCCTTCCTATACCTTTTCAACCTTGGAAAGATATAAGCATAGAATTTGTGCTTGTTTTGCCTATAAAAAAGAATGTTCATGATTCCATGTTTGTTGTTGTGGACCGTTTTTCCATGATGGCTCACTTCATTCCATGTCACAAGATAGACGATGCTTCACATGTTGCAAATCTCTTTTGTAGGGACATCTTGAGACTACATGGCGTCCCAAATACCATCGTGTCCGACCGCGGCGTCAAGTTCCTTAGGTACTTTTGGAAGACTTTATGCACCAAGCTCGGAATCAAGCTACTATTCTCTTCGGCCTATCATCCACAAACCGATGGCCAAACGGAGGTGATGAACAAAACACTATCAACTCTCCTACGCGTGTTGATAAAGAAGAATCTCAAGAAATGGGAATATTGCATCCCGATCGCCAAGTACGCCTACAACCGTGCAAGACAATTCACCACCGGCAAGTCTCCTTTTGAAGTGGTCTACTGCTCCAACCCCTTGTCCCCATTAGACATCCTTCCTCTACCACTTCAAGAGAGAGTGGACATGGATGCAAGTACAAGGGCTGCTATATCAAGAAGTTTCATGAAGATACAAGGCACGTGAGCGAACGTCAAGTGGAACGCATCACCAACAAGCGCAACATCGACAAACACCCCATGGTGGTCAACCCGAGTGATCTTGTGTGGCTACACCTTCATAAAGGCTGCTTGCCCAATGAGTGCAAGTCCAAGTTGCTAACCCGAGCGGATGGACCTTTCAAGGTGTTGACACGCTACAATAACAATGCCTACAAGATCGACATTCCACGCGACAAGTACAACGTGAGCGACACATTCAACATCAAGGACCTATCTCCGTTCCATGGTGATGAAGAACTTGATCTGAGGATGGATGTTTCCCAAGGGGCGGGATATAATATAGAGCATCCCACGATCATCCCCATGGATGGACCTCAAGATACTAGTGGTCCCATGACAAGATCCCGTGGACGTGCCATTGAAACCCAGGTGACATCTCTCCTTAATGACTATTCCTCTGATACAAATGGAATGTGGGTGCTACCTCAAGTGGAGACTCTGTGCATGCTCAGGTACTAGGATCAAGGCCTTCAAGACACGACGGAAATGGACTCAAAGACGAACGAGCAAGAGGACCCAAGGAAGGAGAAGTATCCCGGGGCCAAGAACTTCTCGTGCCCGGAACCTCCAGCCCCCGCTCAGCCTCGGCAACCGCAGCCTTGACAACTTTCGGCCCAGCCTAGAACAAGACCGAAACCAGCCCAGAACATCCGGCCAGCCAGGAACTTCCGACCCCTGCTCAGCCTCGACACCTCGACCGGAGACATCACTCCGGTAAGCCCGGAAGCTGCCCGGAACGTCCGCCCCCCCAGAACTTCCGGCTTGACCCGAAACTTTCGTCCTGCCTACGCGCAGACACTCGGCCCCGAGTGCCCATGTATCCCTTCGGCCTCTATTTCTGACCTAGACTATAAATACTCTCCCCTACCTTCTTTTCAGGGTTAGCTAATGTTTAGACAACCATTTGTTGAGCTTAGCTCCATCTACTATCCTCCTCCCATGGAGATGTCCTTCATGTGAGAAGATCCATAGTGATGCCAAGGCCCCTAATCCAGGGAAGATCCCCTCGTGGATACAAGGCCCCTCTCGTAGGGAAGGCTATTGTTACGTGTATCCTTTCGTTGACTTTGGATCGTGTATCCCGTGTGTTTATGTGGATCTAGTGGATGTGTAATTTGAGGATTGTTCTTGAGTTCTTGTGTTTCTTTTGATTTCCCCTCTCTTTCCCTCTCCAAGTGCGAAAATATCGACCATCGCGGGTGTGCCCCATATCACTCTCCCATACACAATGTGGAAAGCCTTGCTTTGTATTCATCTTCACTTGTCCATCATGTGAACATCCACAAGCTTCAAGCATGTAATCCTTCGGGATGGTTATCTTGAACCTGCCCTTGTCAACCATGGTCATGAACACTTCATGTCATCCTCTCACGAACACTTGGAATCTTTCTTGATACGAGCCCACGAGAATAACCAAAGAACATAAACAACACATAGTCTGGGTTAGTACACAAAGTGCAATTGACAATTACTTACCATACCACAAGATCTAATGTGGTACACCATTTGCGCTTGTGTGATGCCATCTTTGAGTTAAATCTTTCATCTTCATCTTTGTCAACATTTATCTTTGATCCATGATTAATCTTGATGTCTTGAAGGCCCTATTGATTTCTTCACTCTACTTCATTGCTTTAAGACATGATTACCAATATCTCAATTCACCATGACCATACCAAGTTTCTCCATGAAACTCATATTGGATATAACTTGCTCATTTTCATGATCCAACATAGTCTCTCGAGAGGCACAATGAGTTCTTCACTTGAATTACTTGCTTGAAGACATAATCATCCATGACTCAACGTATGAGCTCATCATGATCATATTTTCCAGACATGTGTATAATTATTCTCTTTAATTATTCTCTCAAGATCTTTATTCATCATGATTCAACCCATAAGCCAAAGCATGAGAAGGTATGAGATCCTCGATGGACTCCACATAGATCACATCTTGTTCATCACATGGAATTCATCTTGATTGTATCGTATTTGATTCAATCATTGAGCTTATCCTTGATGCATGCACAATAATATGTATATGCCATTCATTTGATATCCTTCTTGCATTACCGTGGAACAAACATCCTTAAATTTATCCAATATTCTTCATGCATTGCAAATGGAACTTTCCTTCGAATGTATAACTCAATGCAAACATTAGTCCATTGGGATCGTCATCAATTACCGAAACCACACATGGGGACTACATGCACTTTCAAATGTCCACATCATCTTCTTGCCATTGGTTGTCATGGCCATGAGTGTCTTCTTACATGTGGACGTCTATGTCTTCTTGCCCTTCGGTGTACTGGTCGTGGTCGTCTTGGCTTTGGGTCTCATCGTCATCGTACGCTTGGCCACTCTCGTAGATCATGTCATCCATGAATTCATTGTAGTAGGTTGAGTCTTCATAAGTTGTCGTCGGTGTCAGTGGTTCGACGTATAACTTGCGAGCATCGGGATATTTTTCCCGTAGGTATCTCTCGCGCTCGCTTCCTTTGTGTCCCGGTGGAGTGCTCGGCCACCAGTGTGACATTGAGGTCGAGGGCCCCCACCACGGGGAATGGTGGCGTGAGTTCTCTCACTTTCGGTGAGCCGTGCCGAGATAACCCGGGGAAGCGGGATACACCCAGGCCATTTTGAGGAAGGAAAATGTAAGTCGACGACGTTATTGGGGTGTGCGGCGACTCTGGATGTGGAGGGCGGGCAATCGACGAGCCTCGACTGGTTGCGGCCGCAACAACAAGAGTGGTTGGCTAACCGTGAATGTCTAGCATGAGGAGGGTCTCCTGCGTGGCCTTGGCGACGTGAGGTCATTTTGTGCATCGACGGCCTCATGCGCACGGATTCGACTACGGCGGCGATGGCGTAATCTTTTTTGTCGGTCGCGACCTTTCTCCGGTTAGCCCTCTTCAGCGTATTCTTGATTGTATCCTCCTGCGTGTGCACCTTATTCGACTTGTTTTTCAGGTGCACGATGCAGTCAACCACGCCATTCACTGTGGTGTCTCGGATGCAAGTGTCGATGGGGTTGGGTGCGCCAGCTAGGGCGGGAGGACCGGAGGGTTTTGGAAGAGAGGGGGAAATGGGGTGGATGTGTCACCTACGGATGGACCAGTTGAAGGACAAGGGAGGGCGTCCGCGCTGCCGCAAACCCTGCCCAATTTTTTTAACGAAAAGATGGCCCTAGGGCCATATTTCTTTGATTAATCAGAGGGAGAAATACAAATTGCAGTAGTAGAGCCATAGTTAGTGCGATCAAAAGGTTTAGGGGCTGGTTTCCAGCTGGCACGACCAGTATACAACAACAACGACAACAAGAAGATGCTCTTTAGCACTCATGGTGGCTCAAAGAGTTTGTTTAAAAGACTTATACCAGCCACCAACCAGCTTCTCGCCTCACCGTTGATGCATCCCATGAACTGTGGAACAATGCACTCGGCAGCGTTGAAGACACGATTGTTGCGTTCTTTCCAGAGCATTCATGAAACCAAGCTGATGGCCGAATCCTATCTAAATTTAAATGAGAAATGGGTTTTGACGGTCAAAAAAAGATACATGTTTGTTTGTGTAGCCACATTGGACCGTGTTTTTATCCACACAGACCCAATTTGATGCGGACGGACGAAATGAGTTGCCGCATTGGAGTTGGCCTGAGGCTTGGTCCATGTTGATATCACATGGTTATATTTTGATGGTCAACAAAATCACTCGACTAACTTTTTTCCTATGCAGTTTAGAAAACAAATGGTCTTTGTTTGGATGGTTGCTAAGTTTCATGGCATGACAATGACTCTTTGTCTACTCTTAACTCATTTTCTTTCCAATGCTTGCTAAATTATGGGGAACTAATTTTTTTTATACAGTGCCAACTTGGCAAAAGCAAAGCATATGTTCCGGTCCTAATCTTCGAGGGCATGTCCTGGCCGCCCACGTGGCAGCCTTGGTGACACCGTGGTAGGGCAGTAGATGAACTAGCACCAGAGCTTTGATTTGAGCTCACAGAAACAGGGAGATAAGATGAGATGAGACGCAATTAAGGCGGCCGTTGTGGCTTGACTAGCCATGAAGATGACACCCTTGCCCTGTTTGGAGAAGCAGTGTTCAACTCGAGCGAAAGGGCAGAGCATGCATGCACACATGGTCAGCTCAGCTAGCCAGGGCCTCTCTGCCCGGCACATGCTTGGTAAGTGGGAGCATTAGCTTTCTCACTGGAAATGATGGCCACGCTTAAAATAACCTCGTCCTCTCCCCCTCTCTCTCTACCACGAGGAAAAGAAGCAGCAGCAGAAGAAGAATCTCATTCCCTCATCTTGATCAGGGGAGCAGCAAGCAGCTTTCCAAAGCAGATGGCAAAAGGGAGAAAAAAGCAGGGGAAGCCAGAGGAAGAAGAAGAAGAAGATGATGAGATGAGATGCTGCACTGGAGCCACATGAGGAGCGCTGCCTTTTGTCTGCACTGCTTGCTTGATCATGGAGGAGACCAACACTAGCCAAACAATCTCATATCCACAAATAACCATTTTAACCCTTTTTTTTTCTTCTATTGTGTCGAATAGTTAAAGAGCTTCTTCTCCCAATCTCACCAAGGAAACTAATAAAGTTTAACATGATGTTTACGACAGGATCTGATGATGATAAAGAAACATGAAATTGCTGGCAGTAGCAAAGCACCTCTTGTTGAGCAACATCACTTGATGATGATAAACAAGTGAGGGGTGGAATAGATCAAGTTTTCAAAGTCAGCTTCAGTGGCCTCTTAACTTCGAGCTTCATGGCAGTTCTATTTCTTTTCTCCTCATCCCAGTTTCCATTGCATGACACTCAAATGTACTACTATTTCTTTTCCTGGGGAAACTCAATGAAGTACAGAGAGTATTCCAAGCATAACGAATGCAGTACATCGCCTAAAATCTAGCAAGGTCAACCACTGGGGTTCACACATTACTATGTGGTAACAGTAATAATACTTAACTCTCAGGTACTAACATGTAGTAGTAGCAGCAAACTTTCTTTTGCATATGTATATATCACTACGTACTCCCTTGTGCTTATTAAACCAACAAAGTAAAAGAAAAAGAAAAGGCAAACTAAAAAAACACTAGTAGTAAAAAAAGGAGGAGAAAAAAGGCAAAGAAGAGATTACACTAGCAATTAAGTACTCCTAGTATATTGATGATCATCTAGTCTTCGCAAGCATCTGCTACTCCCAAAGGAGTGGCTCCTCGAGCCGGAGGTCTGCATTGACCTCCTCGACGTCGGGGAGCGGAGCCCACATGGTGGAGAACCCGAACCCGTCCTCGATGTCCATGAGCAGGTCCGGCAGGTCGAACAGCTGCAGCTCTTCCTCGTCGGCCTGCTCAGCGGCGCCGCCGCTCGTCGGCGTGCCAGCAGACTCCGTCTGTGCGGTAGCGCCCGCGCTGGCTTCGTTGTTCTTGACGATCTCCTCTTGGATAAGGCCCTCCTCCTCCTCCGACTGATCGGTGGACAAGGGCGGCGAAGAAGACGTGAACGCGGCGGCCAATGCGGCGGCGGCCTGCACGTCCTTGGGCGCCGGCGAGGCGGCGCGCGGGAGGACGTCGGCGAGCTCCGGGAAGTTGAGGTGCGCGGAGCGGGCGCCCTTGATGGCGAGCGCGGCGACGTCGTGCGCGCGCGCGGCCATCTCGGCGGTGGGGAAGGTGCCGAGCCAGATGCGCGACTTCTTGCGCGGCTCGCGGATCTCCGACACCCACTTGCCCCACGCCCGCATCCGCACGCCGCGGTACACCGGGTGCTTCCCGTCGCTGCTCCGCTTGCTCTTCTTCTTGGTCGTCGTCGTCGTCGTCGTCTTCCCCTCCTCCTGCCCACCTTCTTCCTCGTCCAGCTGCCGCTTGCGCGGCGCCTTTGCCGCGGCAGCATTGGCCGGCGAGGAGGGACAAGACGAAGAGTCCGTGACGGTGGACGAGCACGACATGGACGTGGAGCTGGTCGTATACGACGACGTCGACGACGAGGAAGACGAGGAGGTTTCTTGGAGCTCCCGAGCGGGCGCCATGGCTGCGTGCAGTGGTGGGTGCACGAGGAGGAAGGAGTATGTATCAGAGTATGGCTTTGCTGCTGCAAGCTAGCTCTCGCTGCTGCTCCGCCTTGGGCTTGCGGTGCGGTGGTGTGTGTGCGTCTGTTCGTATCTGCAGTGGGGGTTTATATGAGAGAGAGGGAGGTGGGAGAAAAAATTACTGGGAGAAAAGCTAATTAAGAAACCATGGGAGGGCGCTATATATGCTTGGTGCCCCCCTGGTCTCGTCCCCACTGTTTTTGTTTCCAAGGCCACATGTTCATCATTGGTTTTTCGGTGCCTCGTGGGACTACACGATATAAATCATCATTTCTCTTCATAAAATTGGCACCACATATTCAACGGTACAAATCTGAGCGGTTCTGGGCTTGGGTGCCGGGACAAGGATGCCACCATTCACATGCTCCCATGCTCCTAATTTTACATTTAAATGGTTCACATTCTTTTGATTATTTCTTGCGAATGTTCATATAAGACAAGTACTCCCTCCATCACAGTTTATAAGGCATGTACGTATATCTAGATTGTCAATTTGATCAACTTAATAAGAGGCCTATATTACAAAAAATATATCATTAAAAACTTTAGATATTCTATTTTCTAATGATATAATTTTTATGTTAAACAATATATTTTATATAAGTTAAATTGATGACCTAGATATACGTGCACGCCTTATAAACTGTGACGGAGGGAGTATCTGACGCCCTTAAAATTACGAAAAGAAACAAAAAGAATCCATATGTGAATAGTGTCGTTTTTTCTCGATATCCATTTTAGCTTGCAAGCTCATCTGATCTCGGTGAATGGTAAATCGAAAAAATACTAAATGAATTCAAAAATATGAGTTCTTTTTTCCATGGAAGATATTTTAGCGTGTGAGGTCCGTGGCAAATTTCAGCGCCTTCGGACATCCTAGAAGCTCTCAGCAAAATAGAAAAATCAGTCCCGAACAATGCTTGAATAGTAAACTTTTTCATATACCCCTGTTTTTTTTGTTTTTTTTTGGCTGAGAACTGCTAAGATGGTCAAATGAGATGAAATTTGACACGGACCTTACCCACTTAAACATCTTTCATGCAAAAAATAAATCAAAATGTGTTGAATTAGTACAGTATTTCTTTTGATTTTATTGTTCATGTGCAGGAGCAGATGAGTTTGACACTATTCATATTGTTCATGTCAGTTGATTTTCCTTGAGTGAATTCTATAAGATATTCACATGAATGCGATGTGGAAAACAACAAAAGAAGTATAGCAGATTCTGTAACTTGCAAATTCAGTCTTGTAAAAGAATCAACGTCACTCCTTTACCAAAAAGAAACAACATCATCACGTAGATCTTTTGATGTGCATCGTTGGGTAAACCCGTGTAAAACCCGCACGCCGTTTTGATGTGCACGCCACAGGGGAGGCACATATCGGCATCAAGCCCATTGCGTACCAGTGCCACATTGTGACGTGATGTGACAGTCTCATGCAAAAAAAAAAAAGTTGTGGTACACCATTAGCACGTCTGTGCTAACTAATCAGTGCCCTTGTACATGTCAAAAATAATAATCAGCGCCTTTATTTGTTCGGACGAAATATAATTGTGTTTAATGACTTCAAGATCATTTTTTTCTCATCTTTTTTCTTTTACGAACCATAGTATTTTGTGTACTGCATGCATTTTATTTTGTATGTTTTGTAACATTGCACGGTACATATATACTTGAGGGTTAAGCGAGGATGGAAAACTAAGCAACTATGTTTCGCATCTTTTTAAGGTGATATCTTTCGCATCCCATTTCCCAGAAGAAGGTGGTAGGGACATGCACAAGGCTCTGTTCCTTTCACCACCACCCCTTGGTGGCTGGTGTCTTGCTGGTGGCACAAGCAGCCCATCCCCAAAGGCCCTCCCGCTCCTCCTCCCATCCCACACCCGTTTGGATGTTTTACAACTCACCCACGCAGGGAGGCCATGTTGGAGGCGTCGCACGTTGATGCTGCTGTCCACCGGGCACTGGCCTTGGCTTTAGCTGCCAAAGCAGAGTGGAGACAACCAACTGGCTTGTACCTGCCTGCAAGCTGCAAGCCAACCAGCCAAGCTGGTGAAAATGGCTGCCCATGCATGGGAAAAGCAAGAGGCATGGCGAAGCAGCTAGCATATGCATATGCGTGGTGTGTGGAAGTGGAAGGGACGGATGGCATTGGGATCGGAGCACATGGACGAGCGGTCTCCTGGTCTGCCTTTCGGAACGCTCTTCTCTTCTCTTCTCTGCAAGGAAAACAATATGCGCTCTCCTCCTTGCGTGGTCTCCTTGGATTTTTGTGGCGGCAAGTGAGGTGAGGCGAGCCCCTATAATTGGGCTGGGGTTTCCTTGGATTCCCATATATAACCAACTAATCGGTCGGGATTGCGCTCGCAGTTGGCCACCTGCAAATTGCAGTGCATGTTTGGTGCGTTTACTACCATGATGACGATGATGATACTACTTGCTTATTTTGATCCTGTCAGCCTGCTGATGATGACTCCTTGTAGATCGGCCTAGGAGCATGGCATGGCGCCGTACCATGTGCGTGCAGCGATCGTGTCGTGCGTGCGTGCCCCCTTGGTTCCGAGGGTCTGGTCCTGGGCGTTTACCCACGGTTGCTTCTGCACTGCACTGCACTGCACTTCCCATCATTCCTCGGGACCCCATTTTAATAAGCTTGTGTCCAAAACCTTGTTTGATCTTCAGGTCAGGCCAGGGGTTTTTATTTACGGAACCCGGCTGCGGTCCCCGTCGGTTGAATACGTATCGCCACTGTACGTGCGCGGCCAATGGACGGACTGTGCGTAACATGGCGTGGAACGCGTGGCCGCCGGTGGGTTGGGTGTGTGCAGGTGCGGCCCGGCTGGCCGAGCGACAGGTCCCTGTGCGGGACGGGCCGATCGGTCGATCGCCGGAGACGAGATCGTCCGTAGGCCCGGCCAAGCAAGGATCGATCATACCGGTGCGTCGTGGTGGATGGCGAGGGCGAACCAGGAACGCGCCGCGGTGCAGAGCACGGAGTCGCCGCGGCGCGCACAGTGGGGCGGCATGTGCCGGTTTGACCATGTGCCCCGCGCGCGGCCTCGCTTCGGCGCCGCTCGCTCCCCATGTGCGCGGCGTCAAGCCACAGTGGAGCACACACTGGCGGGCGTTCTCTCCGACGACGACTGCTTGGGCTTCGGCCCAATAGGCTCGCGCCATGTTTGCGGCGTGGCCGGAGGAGGAGGAGTGGCGCGACGTTTACGTTGATTGATCGACTGACCCGATGGCCGATGCTCCTCTGCTCGGTTCAGTACTTCAGTTCAGTCGTCCTCCTGTGTGTGTGTGTGTTCAGTGTGGCAAACGGTGCCGTTACGAGCAACTAGCACAGCGAGTTTGCCGCAACAGGAGCCAACAGATCGATCGACATGACAAATTAACAATTGGTGTTCTGTAACTGATGGTCTCCACTGATTTGGAATGGGTAATAGGCCAACAAGCAGTTGGAAAAGGGTAAAAAAAAAACTAAGAATAGCAGAGCATTTTGAACTGACGGTAGCTAGGATGTTTCAAGTGTCAGTAACAAGTGCAGCTTCAAGTTTCAAGCACCACTTTGTGACAAGCGCCCTCCAGGGCTGGGAGAGTGGGAGTTACATCCTCCCAGTAAAAACCCCACGGGTTCTCTACTGTACCTTCGCAAGCACACATCCAGAGACAAGTTGTAAAATCTATACACCTTGTTTCAAAACAAATTGTATACACAGGTAAGCCTGAAAGCTAGACAGGAATCAGCTTGCACAAGAGCATGGAGCTCAGAACCCTTCTCACGCATCAACCTATTCCTTTGTAATATTCACAGGAGGCAAAATAGAATTTTCAAGTCTAAACACAGGAAACCTGCCTGCCAAATTAACATGCCATGTCAGGCTGCAGGCGTCCTACGTGTCAACATGTGCAAGTATGGTCTGCATTTCCTCAGTTCTTGCGTATCAAGAATTCGAAGAATGAACAGCCACATCAAACAGTATGCTTACCATTTCTGAATCCTCGACCTTCTCGGATCTTCACACCGTCAAGCACGCCAGCTTTCCTTTCCTCACCTATTCATCCAAAGGAAGAAGAACCTCAGCACATTTCATAATTCATACATGACCTCACGCAAAAATATACTGTAGCACATAGGACAGGAGTGTCGCAACAGACGAATCCATACATCACATAACAAACACACGGTGTCAGAAGTGATATTCGCCTCTCTGGAGCATAATAGCACGCTTTGGTTCGTCGAAGGTAGCAGCACTATGAGCCAATTACCCTGCGACGTAAGGCGCAACTACAACAATGCTACTGACCCATGCTCTGTTACAACAGTACCGGCATGGAGTTATCTAATAGCCATCTTGAATGAGCCTGACAAGATTTCTATTGCAGCAGTAACAAAATCAGGCGATAGCGTTTCTATCTTTAATAAGGCTGACAATGGTGCTTGAGATCCTAAACACAAATCACTCATTTATATACATACATGATTTCCCAAGCTACATATAACCAGGATTGCCATGACAGATAAAAAGCCCCATACACATCACATACAAGGAATGGTAAATGGACAGAGATGTCAGTGCAGAACTTGTTTTTCCTGAACATTTCAGAACTTGGTTTCAGTACAGCCAAAAGGCATAGCAGAGCTTGTGTACACATGCATGTAATCTGACTAAGCACATTAATCTAGAAGCAAAATGAGCCTTAACAGTTGAGCAAACCATCACAAGGAGGAACCAGTTTCAGGCCACAACAGTGCAATACAACTTACATCTATTCTCATAATCACACTCAGGACTAACATGAAATGGCCAAGATGCAAATATGTCAGGCAAGCTAAAACTACAACTTACATCGATGAAGCTGAGCTTAGTTTTGGGCAACGAACTCCTGCTTGCTCATGAATATTGCAACTGGCTCCCCAGGGGAAGGTGGGTTGTTGTTAAGCACAGAAACATGCCGTCCAGCTCTGGCACGAGCAGCTCCATCAGATGCCGACAGCACCTCTGCATGCTCAAGATCCAGCTGCCTTTTGATCAGCTCCAGGTTCTCCTCAAGCACGTTCATTTCACCAAAGGAAAGCTTCAAATTCAAAGCCTGTGGACCGATGGTCCTTGCTTCATCTTTCTTGAACCTGATGAAAGGCATGCAGAGCTTCTGGACTTGTGTGAAGTTTGCTTCATGTTCGATGAAGCAATTCTTCAGCGCTTCCTTAATGTCCTCGTCAGGGGCAAACAAACGTGTTTGGCTATCATAGTTCGACTGAAGCACCCTCAAGCATTGCTCTTTCCATCCATCATAGTGCTCGTTGACATATATGAGACCAACAGTGAGCTTGTTCTCTGCGGATGGAGGCATTGCCGCGCCCTTCTTGGGTTTCTTGGAGCCAGATCCTTGCTTCTGGTGCAGCTTCCTCATCAAAACAATTGAATCCTGTAAATACTTGTTTGCAATTCTTAGAGTAGGATTGGGAGTGTCTGCGATAGGCCATCCAGCCTTTATTGCAAAACCTTCCTTAGGATATTCTGCCACACATGTTCAGCATAGTGTGGACAAATTGGAGTGATGAGCCTCGTCTGAACTTCCATGAACCGCACCAATAAACCACGATTCATGCCTGCCGCTCCACAAGAGAGCCTGTACTCATCTCTAGCCAACTGTAGGTCATAAAACCCAGACTTCAAGGCATCTCTGAACATAAAGGAATTGTAGCTCTTCTCGGTTTCTTTCACAGCAATGTTGATCTCATTGGCAAACACATGGTCAGCGTAAGTAGAGGGAGGACCAGATCGCCGAGAAGATTGAGCAGCTATAACCTCTTCCATCCATGCAATTTCTTTTGTAAGCCTCATGATGGCAGATTTTGCAGTTTCAGTGACAAAATTTGCATCATCCATACCATCACCCGCATCAGCAAGGGCAAACCTGGTGGCGTCTGAAGAGTACTCTTTAATGGTCTGCCCAAGAGTTTGGAAATTCCCTGTGGACTTGGACATTTTCTCAGAGTTAAGCATAAGGTGTCCATTGCAGCGGAAGCCACGAGGCCAATGGTGCTCTGGAAGCAGTGCTGTATGATTGTAAATGCTGAATGTCAGATGGTTCTGGATAAGCTCCTTACCAGAAACTCGAATATCCAAGGGATACCAGTACTCATATTCTTGCTTCATTCATTTTGCTCAACATGGCAGGAGGGATGTCGCTTTTGGGTGCCGGGCCATCACAGAAAACATAATCCCATACCTCATCCGTCATTTGCTCTGGCCTAATAGAAGATCTTCCTTTTCCATAAATGTCACCGTTTTGTAGAAGATGTGAAATCGTGTAATACGCCATGTATAGGGTTGAATCAGAAAGAGATTCTACAAGGAACTGCTCATCCCATGGAATGCGAGTACCTAGGCCGAAAGAACGTGAGCATGCCCACTTGTTCAGCCAGCCCAGTGTATGCTCGAATCCAGTACGAGTTTCAGCTGAAAATGTATTCATGTTCTTCAAACATTTGACCGCCTTCTGCTTCCATTCAACCTCACCATAAGTTATGTACCACTGATCTGTTAGAGCAACGACACACTCATCACCAGATCTTGACATAACCTTTTTCTCGGGCTCACTATACAAAACAGCCAAGCCTTCTTCCAAAAGCTTGTTCTTAATCAGTGGCTTTGCTTCTTCAACCTTTCTGCCATTGTACTCCCCTACAACCATCACTCCTTCTGTGAACCCTTTAAGATATGTCATCCTTTTCGCATCAGCAAGTTTTTCCTTGTCATATTGGCTCGTAATCTTAAGATCAACACACACCTTCTCAGCTGACTTGTCTCCAAATCCAGGAATGTCGATTATAGGTATAATATCAAATGGAAGAACCCACTCGTCTTTGACTCCAAATTTTGCTCTCAATGCCGGCTTTGTGACTAAAGCTTGCAGTGCCATGAAATCGTCTGGCGAATCGCTTGGAACACTAGTCACAATGCCAGTACCTTTATCCGTTAAGATAGTGAGCATGGGAAGCGCATATATGATTTCATTGAAGGAAAGAGGAGACTTTAATGGCAAACCAATCAAATCGTTGCCAGAAAACTCAGCTAAGCAGGTTGGCTTTTCAGGGACCCTGGATAGATTCTGATATGCAAGATTAAGAGCAGACCTTGCGGTCAGAATGAATACATCGGCATCATTGACCTCAAAAGCCCCATAATTGCCATGAGGCAGCACCCAGCAGTTTGTTTGGCCATACATTGTCTCTGGTCTCAATGTAGCTGCTGCCAAATAAACATTTTTTCCTTCCAAGACCTTCAACTTTGGGGGAAAAGGTGGAATCAGCTCCATTTTAATCAGTACATATTCTTGTGGCTGTGCATCTTCACCTGTTGCCCTGTCATGGTCGGCACAAGGTTGGCCATCCAATGGCGAGTAGATTGTGTACCTCTTGTCCTTCACAACTTTGCCCATTTTCTTGAGCTTTCTCATCTGCCATCGAACAAAAGCATCATAGAAAGGATTCATGTCGGTGGCTATGAATGAACGCCTCCAATCACAACCTAGGCCAAAGTCCTTCAGGTCTTTCTCCGCCAACGGAGGGAAGTAGGTCAACCAGTGATAAGGATCTTGAAGTTTGACAATTTCTTCATCTAACAGGCCAAAGCTCTTCATGATCTCCCATTGGAACTTCTGCATGCCAGTTTTTGCAGCAGCCTTAGATTTCTTGCTCTTAAATTTATCTGGGGTAACGGCAGCAGCCTGCTCAACTTCTCTATCATCTGCCACTTCAGCGCTTGAATTATTCTCTGCTTGAGGAAACACTGGAGGGTTTCCATACTGTCATATCTCCCTGGCCAGCTTATCAGCTGAGGCCTTGATTGGCATCCCAGTACAGTGGAAAGCAAATGGCAATAGAACATTCGAGCCACGGAGTCTGTGGTATGCAGCACCAAACTCAAGCTTGGACAAGGAGAACCCATGTCCCAAATGAAGCAATCCATTCATGTAAGGATACGGAAAGTTACCGAAGAATTTTTCACCAGGTCCTGGAGATTTATTGCCCGGCTCAGCATGAAAAACTTTGCTATCCTCCCAACATTTTTGAGCATCTGACTGGATCTTGAGCAAAAGGTCTCTGCGTGCATAACGCTTGCCTACTTCAGGATTTGAGGACATTTTCCTGATTGTTCAACAAAAAACAGGTATCAGAGGGCAAGCTTCTAAATTTTATGCACATTATTCAGGAATAGATTGTACATGTTCAATATAAAAAATTAGCAACAGGGTGCAATATGCTTTGAATTTCTCAGCTTTTCCAACATAAGAAACATGGTAATGCTTAATGAAGTCAATGAGATGAAGCCATTCTTTTTTTTCTTCGAAATGGGGGCAATGCCCCGGCCTCTGCATCGAGTGATGCATACAACCATTTTATTGCAAAACGAAATAGTCTGGAGCAGTACAAAAAAGCGAGATAATTCAAGACACAAAAAAGAGTTACATGGCGCTCAGACCGCCGAAAAACCGACTATATCCCACGGATAGGCTAGACTAAAGTCCAATCCTATTAGCATGCCGCCATCCATATCGGTTGAAGATAACCTGAGCTGTCATCTCCCATCGGACACACCCAGTAACCAAAGGCTCCCTGGTTTCCACAGGAGTGAGTAAGGACCACGTGCGGATCAAGGCGGTAGCCTTGAAGATGACCTGCAAAAAGTTAATGTGATGTAATCTGTTAAAAACTAGATCATTTCTGCAGTTCCATATCGCCCACAACATGGCACAGGTACCAATCCGAATTAGTTTGGCGTAAAGTACATTAACCCCGTTTAGCCACGTCCCAAATAACATGTGAATGCTAGTAGGTGGAGTAATGTTGAAAGAAATCTGTAAGGAGCGCTATAATAATTTAGCCATAGGGCAATCCAGAAAGAGGTGTTTAATCGTCTCATGCGTCTGACAGAAGCTGCATCTTTTATTTCCTTTCCATTGTCTTTTAGCCAAGTTATCCTTAGTTAAAACAACTCCCTTGTGAACAGACCACATGAAGATTTTTATCTTAAGGGGAACCTTGACCTTCCAAATATGCATGGACTTTGGAATAGGCGACGTATCAATAATATGGTCGTACATCGATTTCACTGAGAAAGTACCATTGGTAGTCAGCCTCCAACAAATACTATCTGGGAAATCAGACAGGGAAATATCCATCAGTCTTCTGACTAGATGTAACCAACTGACCCATCTATTTCCGATCAAGGCTCTACGGAATTGAATGTTAAGAGGAGTGTGTCGTAACACTGCAGCAACGGAAGTCTGTTTTCGTTGTGCAATATTATATAGTTGCGGATACTGTAGAGCCAAAGGAAGCGCGCCTAACCAAGTATCTTCCCAGAATCTAGTAATTTCACCATTACCAATGACGAATCTAGTTCTGTTAAAGAAAGCAGCCTTTGTCCTCATTAAACCTTTCCAAAAAGGTGAATCGGCCGGTCACGCAGTGACTTGGGCTAAGGTTTTGGTCCGTAGATACTTGTTCTTTAAAATTTGTACCCACATCCCTTGCGATTCGACAGACAATCTGAATAGCCACTTGCTAAGCAGACATCTGTTCTTGACCTCTAAATTTTCAATCCCCAAACCTCCCTGATCCTTGGGTCTACAAATAATATCCCATCTAGCCAGTCTATATTTAGTCTTGACCTCGTCGCTCTGCCAGAAAAATCTAGATCGAAAGAAATCCAACCTTTTCCGCACCCCAACAGACACTTGGAAAAAGGATAGTAGAAACATTGGCATACTTGTCAACACTGAGTTAACAAGAACCAATCGTCCTCCGTAGGATAATAGCTTGCCCTTTCAGCAGCTTAATTTTTTCTCAAAACGATCTTCGATACATCTCCACTCCTTGATGGTCAACTTTCGGTAATGAATTGGGATTCCTAAATATGAGAACGGTAACGTACCGCCCTGACATCCAAAAAGTTGGTAGTACGTTAGCTGTTCTGCTTGTGCATCCCCAAAGCAGAAAAGCTCACTTTTGTGGAAATTTATCTTCAACCCAGATAGCTGTTCAAATAAGCATAATATGAGTTTCAAGTTTCTGGCCTTTTTGAGATCATGATCCATGAAAAGGATCGTGTCGTCCGCATACTGTAGGATCGAGACTCCCCCATCAACTAGATGAGGTACAAGCCCTCCCACCAAGTCTTTGTCATTTGCCCTCCTTATCATCAGCGCCAACATATCAGCAACAATGTTAAATAAAATAGGTGACATAGGGTCTCCTTGCCTAAGTCCCTTAAGTGTCTGAAAGAAATGACCGACATCATCATTAACTTTAACACCGACACTTCCTTTTTTTATAAAACAATCTACATGTTTGCGCCAAATTTCACCGAACCCTTTCATACGTAGAGTTTGTTGTAGGAAAGACCATTTGACTTTGTCATATGCCTTTTCGAAATCTACCTTAAATAAAACTCCATTGAGTTTCTTGGAGTGTAGCTCATGAAGGACCTCATGCAGTACGACAACCCCTTCAAGGATATTCCTACCAGGCATAAAAGCTGTCTGCGAAGATTGCACGACCGAATGTGCCATCTTAGTTAGCCTATCCGTTCCCACCTTTGTGAAAATTTTAAAGCTAACATTGAGCAGACATATGGGACGGAATTGTTCAATTCTGGAAGCGCCCTCTTTCTTCGGTAATAGCGTAATCGTACCGAAATTTAGATGAAAGAGTTGAAGGTGGCCAGAATACAGATCATTGAACATAGACACAAGATCCGCCTTAATAATATGCCAACATCGTTTATAAAACTCAGCCGGAAACCCGTCTGGACCAGGAGCTTTACCATTTTTCATACCCTGAATTGCCTGAAACACCTCTTTCTCTAGAAATGGTACGGAGAGACTCTCATTGTCGGCCTGTCCAACTTGAGGAATATCCGCAGTCTGATGCTCGTCCATAGACACAAAGCTATGTCCTGGAGCACCAAACAACCGTTTATAATAATTTGTGATATAAAGTTTTAGGTTCTCATGCCCTACTATGGTCCCCTCATCTTGCTCGAGTTGTACGATTCTCTTTTTCCTATGTTTGCCATTTGCAATCAAGTGGAAAAACTTTGTGTTGTTGTCCCCCTGGACAATTGCCCTAACCTTGGCTCTGACAGCCCATTTCATTTCCTCCTCCCTGAGGAGAACACGCACCCTCTGTTCGGCCTCATTTTTTGACAACCTTTCATGCTCATCCAACATGTCGGTCTCAGCCTTCCGATCCAGGGCATCTATAAAGTGAAGCAGTCGGTCTTGCTCATCTTTATACTGTCCGAACACATTCTTAGCCCAACCTCTCAGGAATTGTCTAAGGTGTCGGATTTTGCGTTGCCAGATGTCGACACTAGATGTCCCATCCGTATGTTTGTTCCATTCTCTAGCAATAATATCTAAAAAACCCTCACGGGTGAACCAACTAGCCTCAAAGGAGAAAGCATCTTTTTTTCCTTTGTGAGTGGCATTTCCAGAGTCTAACAATAGTGGAGTATGGTCAGATATAGCCCTCTGCATAGCACAAACCGTGATCAAAGGGAACTTCTGCTCCCAGTCAACACTCGTTAATACTCTATCCAATTTTTCAAAAGTCTGGTTATGTAGAGAATTGGCCCAAGTATATTTTCTACCGGAGAGTTCAATCTCCCGTAGATTCTATAATCGTATTAAACATAAAAGGCCATCTACCATCGAAATTATCATTGCTTTTCTCATCAGCTCTCCCGATGATATTGAAATCCCCACCCACCACAAGTGGTAGATTTTCATCGCAAATTCTAACCAGATCAGCCAAGAAAGCTGGTTTATGCTCCGCTTGAGCGGCACCATAAACCGCTACTAGAGCCCATTGAAACCCATCTTCCTTGTTCCTAATTCTAAATTTTACCGTGAAGTCACCTAATATAACTTCTCGCAGTTGAAGTGTATTGCATCTAACCCCAAGTAAGATCCCTCCAGACCTTCCTCTTGGAGGAAGACAGTGCCATTCAAAATCCACTCCTCCGGAAAGGGAGTTGAGAAAATGTGATGTGAAGTTGTCCCGCCCCGTCTCCATCAACGCGATGAAGTCAAGACTATGCTGTAACGTTGATTCTGCAAGGAACCTAATTTTAGCCAAGTCTCTCAGACCTCTGCTATTCCAAAAAAGTCCTTTCATATTTCATCATAAAAAATTTTAGCAGTCCTGAATCTAGCACTCCTACGAACAGCCGAAACTGGATAAACTCTTCGCCTCTTTGGCTTATCCGAAGCATACTCCTGGTCCATATAACCATGAATATCTTTGGCCGTATCAGTAAGATGCGAATTAGTAATATTGGAATCATCAAACGCTACATGCGACTGGTTAGACTCCTCCTCAGGGACTAAGTTTTGACATAATAAATTTAATCCCCCATAGTTGATATCTCCTTATCATTCATAGGTCGAACCACCGCTAAGTTTCGAATAATATCCAAAGCCCTATCAACTTCTAAGTCTAATAAGTCATTGATGGATTTTGAAACTTGTTGGCTAGTCTCACCCAAAGTCACCCCCACTGCCTTCGCATTATCTAGAATCTCTTGCGGAGTAAAATGAAGAATAGAGTGTTCAGTATTAAAAGTCATACCTATTGAATTTTGAAACTCCTTCATTTTGGCCATATGCATCGCCCGTCCAATCTGCAAGTCATCCACATCTGCTTGAGACTGAACCCGTTGACTAGATCGTCTTTCCAGACCCATCGGTTTGGGAACACCTCCGAATGCTATGACATCATCAACCGAGATCGGTCCAGACTCTGGTGCAACGGCAGTAGGTACTTCGGTTCCCGCCATGGGCGTACCCTCCGTAAAGACATCCACCACGTCGTCGGGCTGAGCAGCAACAAGGGCTGCACCTGCCACTCCTGGCCAGCGCGTCGACAGGAACAACCTGGGCCGCCGCTGGAGCATGCTGAGGTACAGCAGCAACGCAGCCCTCCCCAGCATTAAAAACCTCATGCATGGCCAAATTGGGAATTGTCTCGACAGCTCGTGCGGTAGCCACCGCACCGCCGCAGGCCAGCGCCGCATCCTCAACATGAGTCGGTTCATGTACTGATGCTCCTCCCAAACTTGCAACCGAAGCTGGCAGTTCAAACGCTGGTACAACACCGCATTGCAGACCCTGATGTGCCGACTCCTCGACCCCTGCAGGGGCAGCTGCATGTCCAATTAAGGCTGCTGCTTTGTCCGCAAGCAGCTGCGAACACTGCGACAAATCGGCAACCTGCGGCTGTCCGGTTGGGTGACCGAGCCCATCAGCAGTGCATACCTCCATAAGTCCAGCGCTAGCCGACGTAACAGGTGCACCAAGCACAATAGGAAGCGTCGTCGACGTAGCCTTAGCTCCGACCAGATACTCCTCCAACGACAGCGGTTTCAGCGCAGAGTTAGACTGCACGCTTCCCTTGAAATTGTTGGAAGTCTTCCCCGCAAATCTCGGCAGTCTAGGCGACTCCGCCCAAGAACCAAATTTTGCCGGCGCGGAGGCGGGATCAAAAGCACCAAACCGCAAATCCCTGTGCACAATAGTGTTGTTTGGACCAGTATCATTACCAGGATGAGGCTGGTTTTGCTGTGGAGTAGCAGTGTGTTTAGGGAAATCATTGGAACCTGAGTCTTTTGACCCCTCTGCATTATCTTTGGAACCACTGGCATCATCACCATCAGTCATATGAGTATCTTTATCAGAGTCAGGGACATCAAAAAGTGTAGGACTCTCAATCTCCAATTAGAGGGTGTATCTCATCCCTTCAAAGGTCCAAACAACCTCATCTGGAACTAGTTCAATATCTAGGACACTAACCAGCATCCTGGCAACACCTTTGGCTTTAGCATAAACCATATCCACCTCTTCAGTTTTACCAATAAGCGAGATGAAGCCATTCTGTAACAGAAACATTAAGAAAACTCACCGACAGGGGGCATTCAAACAATTTTTGGCATCTAAATCTAAAATTGAGAAAAGCTCTGCCTAAAATTACGAGCAAGCCCTATGTAAAAGCAGAATAAAGTCAACGTTTTCATGACTGTATATAAGTAGATGGCACGCAAACTATATATCCACACAGTACAGCAGCACGACAAGAACAGTAACAACTGGGGCAAAAAAATCATGACGTGACACCAAACATCTTTTTCCTGCGAACCAGCTCTTATATTGGCTGGCCGCATAACAGAGAGCCTGAACAAGAACACGTAATGTATATAAATTTTTTTTTTGAATTTTCAATGTATATAAACTGCCAATTAAAATATCAAAAGCACACAGTCACGTGCAAATTCGTAAACACAAGTATTCATAATTTCCACATCCTTCAACCTTTATGAAATATGCTGTTCGAATTCCCCCGTGAAAACTTACAGATTTTCAGAAAAATAACAACAGTTCTGAACTAAGCAACAAGAAGTAGACAATCCAAAGACAGATTACTGCATACCCAGTGACAAACTGGCAGCTGACAAGAGCTAAGAATCATTCTCAAATCCCAAGCTCGTGGCTCAAAGAAAAGCAATCATCGCACTAGAAAAGACAGGAATCCATCAATGTGTTTGCCAAAATAAAATTAGCCGGTAAGGACAGTCACAGTTCTCCCATCTGAAGTAAACAAGCATGCCACAAACATGTCCTATTCCAGGTCCACACAAAGTATCAAAGAACCATGTAAAACCAGGCAATGGCACGAACTATTTCGCCTCGATCGTGCTCAAAATAAAGGGGCTGAACTGAAACCCTACAAAGCGAGAGCAGCAGTATGCCATCACCAGTTCATCAAAAAATCAGGCACGAAAAACATCGGAAAGCTAGGCTGGAACACCACGCGCGAGTATAATAGACGGATCCGGCATAACTGTGACAGGACATAGCAGAAACCATGCATAAACAAGCGTGCAGACGAGGAACTTCGTGTCTGAGATCGGGAGAGGAGGAGTCGGGAGGGCGAGAGGGAGGCGCACCTACACGTGACGCTAGCAACCGCCGATCAGAACCGCCGTCCTTCTGCGAGAGGAACGCTCGAGTCGCCGGAGTGGAGAGCTGGTGGTGGTGGAGGCGGTCTCTTTTTTTCGAGGGAGAGCTCGAGGCGGCTTGCCCGAGAAAGAACGACGACTGTTTTTTCAGGGAAACTGAGACCCCGATGAGCGTCATCACGCAGCCGAGTACAACACAATCGGCTCGGCTGTCGCCCTGCGGCCCAATAAAGTCTCGGGCCGCCTCCTCGTAACTTGGGCCGACCCTCATTGAGCAGGCTGACGTGCCGCTGGTCGCTGAAGCGTGGGCCAACCGCTCTGTCACGTGACCTTTCTCCGTGTCCGCGCCTCGTCCTCTCCGCCCCACCACCAGCGAGGAGGAAGTGGCGGCCGCCTGTTGGACGGAATGGCGCAATGGGACGCGCTCGTGGACGCCGCGCTCGGCGAGCTGGCGTCCAAGAGCCTCCTGCGTGCCACGCGCCCCATCTCCCTGGCGCCGCCGCTCGCGCCGCCGGAGACCTTCCCAGGCCCCGGGCCGTGGGACCGCGCCGCCGTCGAGATCCGCCTCGACCGCGCCACCCTCCACCAGTGGCTCGCTGAAGGTCCGCAGCAGCGTCAATATCCCACGCTTGCTCGTAATAATACCCCAGACAATTCCGCTTAATTCCTTTTGCGTGTTGCTTGCTGCCTTCCTTGCTGTGTGACTGTCCCTGTTAGGCTGTTAGCTGTCAGGTTAGGATATGGTTTACTGCCTTGCTGTGTGACTGTGTCCCTGTTAGGCTGTTAGCTGTCAGAACAAGCTGCAGAGTTTGTTCGTGCTCATTGTTTTGCGATCATAGTTAACTTCGAAGATTTACTAGTAGTTGGTTCACTACATGGATTGTTCACGGGCATGTTTGGTTTAGGTGGCGAGGCCAGTGGCCAGGAAGAGGAGCTGGGTGAGAAGCTCATTCTTTTCTCCGGGAATGACTACATGGGACTCAGCTCGCATCCGGCAGTCCGTGAGGCCGCAGCGAAGGTGTGCAAGTTCTGTGCCCGTTGCGATTGTTAGGTCTGTAGAGTACTCTGAATCGAAGAGTCTCTGCTTGAGCTAACGATTGGGTGCGTTTGCTAGGCAGCTCAAGAGTACGGCATGGGCCCTAGAGGCTCCGCGTTGATTTGTGGGTATACTACTTATCACAAGTTGGTGGAGGAATCATTGGCAGAGTTGAAGAAAAAAGAGGTCTAGTGGCATAGAGTTTTGAGTTCAAGTAGCCATTGCTTCACAAGTTTTGCATCCTCACGTTAGAGTTTTTTTTTACAGGATTGCCTTCTCTGCCCCACCGGATTTTCTGCCAATATGGCTGTGATGACTGCTCTGGGAAGTATCAGCTCTCTTTTGGCGGTTGGCAGGAAACCCGCAAAGGACGAGAGAATTGCTATTTTTTCGGATGCTCTGAATCATGCTTCGATCATCGATGGGATTCGCCTTATTGAGCGTCAGCAAGAAGCTGTAGTGTTTGTCTACAAGCACTGTGACATGTCTCATCTTGATTTCCTCCTGTATGTTTTTCACTTCTCAGTCATAATATGATTATTGCATAATATGCCATATGTAACCATGAACTAAGATAGCTACAAATACAATATCATTGTCCATGCAGGTCCAGTTGCTCAATAGAAAAGAAAGTTGTTGTCACAGACAGGCAAGTTTTTTCTCGGATTTAATTTCCTCGCCGAAGAAGTACATTTATGTTTGTGTGAAGTAGTAGAGGCATGCTCGAGGCATGCATAATGTCAGAGCACCCAAATTCAGATGCTCCTTTATTGATACAATGCAGCTTGTTTAGCATGGATGGTGATCTTGCTCCATTACCTGAACTTGTGGAACTACGTAGGAAGTATGGATTTTTATTGGTCATCGATGATGTTAGTAATTTTATCTCCTCTCAGATACATTTTTGCAGAGTTTCTTAGTGATCGATTTTGTTGTGATTTTCCTTGAACAGGCCCATGGAACACTTGTTTGTGGTGATAATGGTGGTGGTGTACCCGAGCTGCTTGAATGTGAGAGTGGAATTGACATAAGTGTTGGCACCTTAAGCAAGGCTGCTGGCTGCCAGGGTGGGTTTGTAGCATGCAGGTAAACAGACTTACAGACACTTAGATCAGGTTGTAGTATGAATGCACACACTTCTGTACATCGCGGTACTGATTTTAGTAAAAAAATTCATATAAAGTGATTTTCAAGGTTCTGGATCATGTCATCTAAGTTAGCTTTGGCAAATTTGCAACACAGTACCTCATGCTTATAATTCAATGAACAGGAGATAACTTGTTATGCACATCTGCAACACTGTATATTTATGGTACTGGACACTAGACTTTGGAACATCAGTACTCCACACTACATGGCTTCCCTACACTTTGGACTTACTATGATATCTTGATAGTTTACTTACTAATAACTAAAATTTTGGAATGTGTTGAGCAGCACCCGATGGAAGAGTTTAATTCAGTCGCGAGGTCGCTCGTTCATTTTTTCTACTGCTTTGCCAGTGCCAGTAGTTGCTTCTGTTCAAGGTAATATTCACAACATACCAACGACGTCACAGAACCCTCTAAAATGAATATCGCAAGCTAGTGGACTGTCATTGTTGTGTTCCATTTATTGAGCCAATCTCCAATATTTATTTTTATCAATATTTCCTCTTACCTTCTATTCATTAGGAAATGCTTAAAATGATGTCTAGTGCTTTCACATTGGTTAGTAAGAATGATAACTGGATACAAGCACTTCAGCTAGTTTAAGAAACTACAGTTATCAGGAACTTGCATTTTTCTGAACGAGAAACTATCACGTTGCTTCAAATATTCGTGCTGTTTTCTGATTCTAGCGGCGCTCCATGTCTCAAGGAAGGAAAGATGGCGGAGATCATTGGTCTGGAGGCATGTGCAGTATTTTGCATCCTTGACTAAACTCAATATAACTAGTCCCATAATTTCCATAGTAGTAGGAAGTGAAGAAGCTGCACTTAGGGCTGGCAGGTTATCTCTTCCTTCCAATTTTATTTAGTGCTAGTCTGGGTCATCTTATGTTCCTAATCATTTCGTTTTTGAACCGCAGGCATATGCTAAGATCTGGATTTCATGTTACACCAATTCGACCACCCACCGTGCCGCCCAACTCATGCAGGTCCCTCCTCCCTCCTGCTTTTTTCGTTTGCAACCCAGTGTCTTGTCATGAGCTTTACCAATCTAGAACGTGCAACCCTGTGTCCAAGTAATTGGACTAGGACTTTATGGTTAAGGGCGTATAGCACAATGTCATAATTAGCAAAATTGCTTGTAGCATGCATATCTCTGTATCTATGGATTCCTGCTCGATTCTAGTGCGGATAAATCACCAATCGACCAAGATTAACTGACCATGAATCTCTTGACAGGCTGCGAATAACTTTGAGTGCTTCTCATTCCTCGGATGACATCAAGAGGCTGGTCAATGCGCTCACTCCCTGGCTATCTGGCAAACATGCCAAACAGAATTTTGTGGAGGGGCATGCTGAGCAGAGCTATGTCGCGGCATCAAAACTTTAAGCAGCATGAACTGAAGCTTGTAGGCGGGGACACTAGATGTGCTGGAATACGTGGGAGAAAACGCTCACGGAGAAATAACTCGGTAGATGTTGATGTGATCATTTGTGTCCATTTCACACGCGACAAAAGTGTTTCCATAATTGGTATATATGGTCTTGTGAGGCATACTACCCTGAAAGATACTATTGATGTAGAGATGGATTTGGGTAATTTCCATATTGAGAGCTTGAGACTGTTCTGTAACCGGAAACATCCTTGATGCCGTGATGTAAGTATAGGCTACCGAATTGCCTGGTAAACAACGGCCTGTTTGGGATGCAGGAATTTCTTGGGAATTTCACATGAAACGGTTTGATTCTCATAACTAGTGGCCTGTTAAGAACACAGGAATAACGTCGGAAGTTCCACAGTAAGGGCTTGTTTGATTTGTAGGATTATGAAAACGTAGGAATAGAAAAAGCGCAGAATGGAATGTCATGCCCAATTAAGCAAAATAAATATCCAAGAGGTTCAAGTGGATGCTAGATTTTCTATGGGATGCAGTGCAAATGATTCTTTAGTAAAAATTCCTACAGATTCAGTCCTACGAATCAAAGGAGCAACATATATAGGAAAACTCTAAAGAATTCTATAATCCTACAAAAATCTTTTGAACCGAAGAGGCCATAGATAGTTGAATTCTGGAAAGGAATGGTAAATAATTCCTGCTATCTCAAACCAGGGCCTGATCGATCGAGCATCTGCTGATCAAACACAAGAAGCATCGGTCAAGCATTTTTGTCAAGTAGTGGGAGGTTTTATGCACGGACAGAGCTGAAAGAAGCATACGTCTATATGAAAAGGAAACGGAAGTAAACACACATTGTTCCATACATATAATTAAGACAAGCACAAAGCACAAACTGGACACACATATGTATATATCGATCGATGGTCTCATCTCTCGAGTATAGTCTGTGGACCAATCAATCGAGTAGTAGTAGGTAGCCAATTAACCGAGTAACCGACTGTGCCATCGCCATGACACATGCATCTTCAAGCTCCAACTTCATGCACACAGTTTCTTAATTGTAGGATGGATCAAGCATTCAGGCTTCGATGAAGGTGGAGTGCCTGGAGCTGGGCACGTAGACCCTGGCCCAGAGGTGCCTGCCCTTGATGATGTACTTGGCCGTCGGCTCGCCCCCGAGCAGCACCGGGATCATGTCCGGGCTCTGCAGCACCACCCTCCCGTACACCGGAAGCTGCCCCGCCGGCGCCCTCTCCACCATCACGTCCTCCACGCACGGCCCGTGCAGCCTGCATCCATCCATGCATCACATGCATGCACCATATACTTATACTATGATACACGTACGTGCGTAGTAACCCCGCCTTGCCAGTTGCCACTGATATACGCTGTAGTACTCCCTATGTAAACTAATAGATCACTAACCGTTCTTATATTAGTATTAGTTTACAGAGGAAGTAGTGGCGAAACTTACGAGTTGAAGAACTCCTTGATGTCGTCCTTGTCGATAGGGTAGCCGCGGGAGAAGGTGATGAAGAGCGAGCGGAACTCCTCTGGAAGGGGGTCGATGATCATTTGGTGTTGCTGGTGATGCTGCTGCGCCACCCGGACCGGTGACCACGGCGGCGCCATCGCGTTCAGCTGGGAGAACCTCGGCGTCATTATCGCGTTCAGGTCGGCGAACCTCGGCGTCGTCGGCGTCGTCGGCGTCTCGGGGACCGGGGTGGGGCCGGCGAACGCGGGAGAGCCGATGGCGCGCGGCACGGAGGCGGTGCTGCTCCTGGGTAAGAAGATGGCGTCGTCGGAGGCGCAGGTGTCGTCGAGGACGACGCGGCAGACGGTCTTGTACAGTAACTTGACGCCGGGCATGATCTTGTCGCGGTGCTCCTCGAAGTAGGTGACGTCGTCGATGGGCCTGTTGAGGAGCGCGTTGGTGCAGGGGAGGAGCGTGCCGGCGCCGGCGAGCTCGCGGCCCGCGAGGCGGGCGAGGCACGCCAGCGCCTCGTCGACGAAGCGCAGCACGACGGGGCCCGGGAGCGCGGACGCGCGGCGCATGAACTTGTCGTGCCCATCGGCCTCGAGCCAAAGCCAGAGCGCGATCACCCACCTCATGTGCTCCCTCTCCTGCCCGAGGTCGCGCACCAGCCGATGGAAGAAGCTGCGCTCCTGTGCGTAGAATATCGCCATCTCAAGCATTCCAGGGCCCATGGCTCGCTCGATCCCTCACCCTCACACAAACACACACGCTCTCTCTATCTCTCGCTCGCTCTCTCGCTCGCGGATGGCAATGGCATGGCGAGGCGGGGTTGATAAAGGCCCGGCTCCGTGCTCTGGCGCGCCGCGCGTGCGCGTGCGTCCACAGAGGTTTGTTGCGCGCCCCGGCTACGAGACAAAGCCAGGGCGCACAAGGGAGAGCACGCAGCACAGGGGCGCACGGCTCGGCGTACACACGGCACCTCTCACATGGAAAGCTCGGCTCGGCATCGGTCGCCTCACCAGCCGGTTGCCGGTGCGCGCGCGGTGATCAGGGGCGAACTGAAGCCCTAATTCCGCGGTGAAGACCAGTAACTCCACTGTGTTTACACGTCCGGTAGCCTCGAGCTCGTCGCGGCTCTCCGGAAAAGGCCTGCGGGTAAGCTGCAGAGGACGTGGAAAGGAGGCCTGCTGTTCTAGAAGCAGGCGAGCACACACCACCATCCGTCCATGGGAGGCGCGCTCCTCGATCTCGGCCGCATATGAATGCATGCATCCAGCTCAGCGCCGAGATGGTCTCTTCTGATGGTGGTTCAACGTGATCCTTTGCTGCTTACCGCGCCTGGTTTCACGCAAAGGTAAAACTGCCAAAAATGGGATAAGCTTCGGTTACCAAAACGACAATGCTAAAGCTCGATGCAGCTGGAAAGGGTTAACCCTAAGAAGTTCGAAATTACATCATCTCCCCCCAGGTCTTCCTCCTCACGCCACGGCTTTGGTGGAGCGGATCTGGTGCGGTGACTCTCTAGGGCTGCAAGAAGGTATAAGCTCACCTCCGGGCTCGGGTTAACTGGACATCTTCCCTAAAAAAAACTACTTCTTTGCTATAGATTTCATAACTAGGACCAGGAAAACTTCTGAATAACACTGTGATTGGACCTGGTCGTCTAGATAGCAAATTCCGAACGGTGAAATCTCTTCACATGATTACCTGGATCTAAGTGAATTTATTTTCTCCGGGGTGGAGAAGAGAAGGGGGGGGGGGGGGGGGGGGGTGTTAGATGAGATGAAGTCACCAATTTGCGAGCGAAACTCTCTTGGTATTGTCGGATGACAACGGATGCAGATCTGACAATTGTCGGCACTAGAAGAAAGGGATATAGGAAGAGAGGAAATAAATGGATTTAGGAAGAGAGGAACTTTCGAATGCGTAGACATAAGGGAAAGAAGTATATGTGTCACCCCCCCCCCCCCCTCCCGGTTGCCGATGAATCACCGGACATAGTAAGGGTTTTATATATAGAAGAATAAATCACGTCTTTTGTGCCGTATCCGCAAATATTTTCCATAACTACATCAAACAAAATCTAGATATGTAAAAAGAGTAAGTTACCAACCTTCGCTGCTAAATTAGAGAAGGCTTCACTTCACTCCTCACCGTCAACCTGCGAGTGAGGGGATCCATGGCGAGTTTTCCATGTGAAGCTAAGAGCAGAGGAGGTCCGCTAGGGAAGAGTAGAGGAGATGGAGCGAGAAACTTGCTTTATATAGCCCCGGGGACGGAGAATTCGAGGCGGAAGGGATCAATACATGTAACCTATGTTCGCTCACAAGATTCGGGCCAATCGACCAGCTGGCAACCATAACAAAAGCCCCCCCCCCCCACTGCCGCCACATATCACCCACCCACATGTACACGCAAAACCTCAGGTCGATAACTTTACCTATACACGAGACTAGCTTACACAACATTTCAAGGGGGAAAGACCCCTCCCCATCCCATATCACCCACCCACATGCACACGCAAAAACTTCGGTTCAAATAGCTTTACAGAGACACAAGATTGGCTTACCCAACATGTCAAGGGGTGAAAGCCTCCTCCCCATCCCATATCACCCGCTCACATGCACACGCAACACCTCGTTCAATAGCTTTACCGAGACATGAATGGGTAACTTGAAGTCCATGTGGCACTTAATTGTATTTCGGTGTGATGACAATATGGTAAGAGGAACTAATATCAGTTACTAAGGTTTATCTCAGGATATTGGTTCCATGAAGTTCTTGATGGAGGTGTTTGACCCTCCAATTAAAAAAGATCAAAGGTATGGTCTTTCCGGCGACTCGGAGGTTTTCGTTTTGGTTCGATTTGAGTCATAGGAAATACCACACTATTGAGAGGGGTCTTCGTGGATTTGTGTTGTGTGGGATACCACCACAACATATACACCAACCTTCCAATAACTTACACCATCCATATGCCCTTTATGTGTCGTACCCGGGTACTCAGCTAGTTCCAACACAGACTTTCTGGACACCTCATGTGCACAGGGTCTTTTGACCCCCGTGTACACGGGGCATCCAGTAACTCTCTGAGTAACCCGTATGCACGGGCCTTTGGACCCCCGTGCGCACGGGGTACCCCGAAACTCCGCGAGTACCCCGTGCACACAGGGTCTTTTGACCCTCATGCGCACGGGGTGGTGGTTTAGTCTATAAGTACCCATGCACAGGGGTTAAGTTAGCCTGTGCGCACGGGGTCCAATGGGCAGAAAACCCCACCATCCAAGAACACTATAAAAGGCCCCCTTCTTATTCCTCCATCCCTAACGTACCCTAATGTCCTGTTGAGCTCCTCCATTGCTACACTTCATTTTTCTCAATACTACCAATACCTCCACCCAAACTTGTTGATACTTTAAGGATTGGGAGAGCAAGACCCGATCTACACTTTGACCAAACCAAATTCGTGTTCCCCACAAAATTTGTTCACCATTGACTTGTTACTCTTGGAGATTAGGCTCCTAGGCGGTTAGAGGTTCCCTCGGAAGCTTCCTTGCTTGTGGTGTGCTCTGGAGAAGTTTGTAAAGGTGTGGTGGGCGCCTTCAAGACCAACCCCCCAGTGATTCGAGGCTCATCCGTTGGGGTGACTCTAAAGAGATACGGTGAGCCTTACGTGGTATTCTGCAAGCTTTGGCTCTGGCACCACTCTAAACGGAGATTAGCTCTTACCCAAGGAAGAGTGAACTTCGGGATAAAATCCGTGTCCTCGTCTCATGGTTAATCCTTCCCCGCACTTTACCTTGCTTTGTATGCTAGTTGGCTTCCTAATTATCTTTATGTATAACATATTTACTACTACTTATGTTTGTCATATAGGTTATGTTCACCTAGTTGCATATCTAGTGAACCTTATTTATCCGCTTATCCGTAAAATTGACAAACAAGATTGAAATTGGTAGTCTCCTATTCACCCCCTCTAGTTGGTTGTATCGATGTTTTCAATTGGTATAAGGGCCTCGTGATCTAATATAAGGTTTTACAACCTTAGAGCATATGGGAGTGTTGGGTAACGTAGCATAAATTCAAAATTTTCCTACGCATATTCAGATCTTCCTATGGAGAGACCAGCAACGAGAGAGAGGTAAGAGCATCTTCATACCTTTGAAGATCGCTAAGCGGAAGCGTTGCTAGAACGCGGTTGATGAAGTCGTACTCGCAGCGATTCCGATCTAGCGCCGAACAACGGCACCTCCGCGTTCAACACACGTGCAGCCCGGTGACGTCTCCCGCACCTTGATCCAGCAAGGAGGAGGGAGAGGTTGGGGAAGAACTCCAGCAACACGACGGCGTGGTGTCGATGGAGAGACGAGGTCTCCCGGCAGGGCTTCGCCAAGCACCTGCAGAGAGGAGGAGGAAGAAGAGCGGGGCTGCGCCGAGAGAGAGGGAAAAACCGTGTGTCTCAATGGCCAAAAGTGCCCGATATATATAGGGGGAGGGGAGAGGGGGTGCCACCCCTAGGGTTCCCACACTAGGGGGTGCGGCAGCCCCCCCAGATGGGAGGTGCGGCGGCCAGAAGGGGGAGGAGGGGGTGGCGCACCATCTGGTGGGCCTTAGACCCACCTGGCCTAGGGTTTGCCCCCCTTTTTCTCTCCCTTGCGCTATGGGCTGAATGGGGAGGCGCACCAGCCCACCTAGGGGCTGGTTCCCACCCCCACTTGGCCCACCTTATCTCCCGGGGTCGTTGCCCCCCTTCGGTGGTCCCCCGGGGCCACCTCCGGTGGTCCCGGTACGTTACCGGTGATGCCCGAAACACTTACGGTGTCCGAAACCATCCGTCCTATATATCAATCTTTACCTCCGGACCATTCCGGAGCTCCTCGTGACGTCCGGGATCTCATCCGGGACTCCGAACAACTTTCGGTAACCTCGTATAACAATTCCCTATAACCCTAGCGTCATCGAACCTTAAGTGTGTAGACCCTACGGGTTCGGGAGACAGATAGACATGACCGAGACACCTCTCTGGCCAATAACCATCAGCGGGGTCTGGATACCCATGGTGACTCCCACTTGCTCCACGATGATCTCATCGGATGAACCACGATGTCAAGGATTCAATCAATCCCGTACACGATTCCCTTTGTCTGTCGGTATAGAACTTGCCCGAGATTCGATCGTCGGTATACCTATACCTTGTTCAATCTCGTTACCGGTAAGTCTCTTTACTCGTTTCGTAGCACGTCATCGTGTGACTAACTCCTTAGTCACATTGAGCTCATGATGATGTTCTACCGAGTGGGCCCAGAGATACCTCTCCGTCATACGGAGTGACAAATCCCGATCTCAATTCATACCAACCCAACAGATACTTTCGGAGGTACCCGTAGTGCACCTTTATAGTCACCCAGTTATGTTGTGACGTTTGATACACCCAAAGCACTCCTACGGTATCCGGGAGTTGCACAATCTCACGGTCGAAGGAAAAGATACTTGACATTAGAAAAGCATTAGCATACGAACAATACGATCTAGTGCTAGGCTTAGGATTGGGTCTTGTCCATCACATCATTCTCCCAATGATGTGATCCCGTTATCAATGACATCTAATGCCCATGATCAGGAAACCATGATCATCTATTGACTAACGAGCTAGCCAACTAGAGGCTTGCTAGGGACACATTGTGATCTATTTATTCACACATGTATTACTGTTTCCTGTTAATACAATTATAGCATGAACAATAGACGATTATCATGAACAAGGAAATATGATAATAACCATTTTATTATTGCCTCTAGGGCATATTTCCAACAGTCTCCCACTTGCACTAGAGTCAATAATCTAGTTACATTGTGATGTATCGAACACCCATAGCATTATGGTGTTGATCATGTTTTGCTCGTGGAAGAGGTTTAGTCAACGGGTCTGCAATATTCAGATCCGTGTGTACTTTACAAATATCTATCACTCCACTCCGGACATGGTCCTGGATGGAGTTGTAGCGGCGCTTGATGTGCTTCATCTTCCGGTGAAACCTGGGCTCCTTGGCTATGGCAATGGCTCCAGTGTTATCACAGAAGAGTGTCATAGGACCCGACGCGCTTGGAACCACTCCAAGGTCGGTGATGAGCTCCTTCATCCAAATTCCTTCATGAGCCGCTTCTGAAGCAGCTATGTACTCCGCTTCACATGTAGATGCTGCCACGACTTCTTGCTTGCTGCTGCACCAGCTCACTGCCCCACCATTCAACACATATACATATCCGGTCTGTGACTTAGAGTCATCCGGATCTGTGTCGAAGCTAGCGTCGACGTAACCCTTTACGACGAGCTCTTCGTCACCTCCATAATCGAGAAACATTTCCTTAGTCCTTTTCAGGTACTTAAGGATATTCTTGACTGCTGTCCAGTGTTCCGTACCGGGATCACTTTGGTACCTCCCTACCAAACTTATGGCAAGGTTTATATCAGGTCTGGTACACAGCATGGCATACATTAGAGAGCCCATGGCTGAAGCGTAGGGGACATAACTCATCTTCTCTCTATCTGCTGCCGTGGTCGGCGACTGAGTCTTACTCAATCTCATACCTTGCAAAACTGGCAAGAACCCTTTCTTTGAGTTTTCCATATTGAACTTCTTCAATATCTTGTCAAGGTATGTACTTTGCGAAATACCTATGAGGCGTCTTGATCTATCTCTATAGATCTTGATGCCTAATATGTATGCAGCTTCTCCAAGGTCCTTCATTGAAAAACTCTTGTTCAAATAGGCCTTTATGCTCTCGAACATCTCTATATTATTCCCCATCAATAATATGTCATCCACATATAGTATGAGGAAAGCTACAGAGCTCCCACTCACTTTCTTGTACAGACAGGCTTCTCCGTAAACCTGTATGAACCCAAAAGCTTTAATCACCTCATTAAAGCGAATGTTCCAACTCCGAGATGCTTGCACCAGCCCATAGATGGAGCGCTGGAGCTTGCACACTTTGTTAGCACCCTTAGGGTCGACAAAACCTTCTGGTTGCATCATATACAACTCTTCCTTAAGGTTCCCGTTAAGGAACGCTGTTTTGACGTCCATTTGCCAAATTTCATAATCATAAAAGGCGGCAATTGCTAACATGATTCGGACTGATTTCAGCTTCGCTACGGGAGAGAAAGTCTCTTCGTAGTCAACTCCTTAAATTTGTCGAAAACCCTTTGCGACAAGTCGAGCTTTGTAAACGGTTACATTACCGTTTGCATCAGTCTTCTTCTTGAAGATCCATTTATTTTCTATGGCTCGCCGGTCATCGGGCAAGTCCACCAAAGTCCATACTTTGTTCTCATACATGGATCCTATCTCGGATTTCATGGCCTCAAGCCATTTGTTGGAATCCGGGCCCGCCATCGCTTCTTCATAGTTCGAAGGTTCACCGTTGTCTAACAACATGATTTCCATCACAGGGTTGCCGTACCACTCTGGTGCGGAGCATGCCCTTGTGGACCTTCGCGGTTCAGTGGTAACTTGATCCGAAGCTTCATGATCATCATCATTAACTTCCTCTTCAGCCGTTGTAGGCGCCACAGGAACAACTTCCCGCGCTGCGCTACTATCCTGTTCGAGGGGGTGCAATTACCTCATCAAGTTCTACCTTCCTCCCACTTACTTCTTTCGAGAGAAACTCTTTCTCTAGAAAGGATCCGTTCTTGGCAACAAAGGTTTTACCTTCGGATCTAAGATAGAAGGTATACCCTATAGTTTCCTTAGGGTATCCTATGAATACGCATTTCTCCGCTTTGGGTTCGAGCTTTTCTGGTTGAAGTTTCTTCACATAAGCATCGCAGCCCCAAACTTTAAGAAACGACAACTTAGGTTTTTGCCAAACCATAGTTCATACGGTGTCGTCTCAACGGATTTAGACGGTGCCCTATTTAAAGTGAATGCTGCAGTTTCTAATGCGTATCCCCAAAATGATAGCGGTAAGTCGGTGAGAGACATCATAGATCGTACCATATCTAATAAAGTGCGATTACGACGTTCAGACACTCCGTTGCGCTGCGGTGTGCCAGGCGGCGTCAGTTGTGAAACGATTCCACACTTCCTTAGGTGTGTGCCAAACTCGTGACTCAAATATTCTCCTCCACGATCAGATCGTAGACATTTAATTTTTCTGTCACGTTGATTCTCAGCTTCACTCTGAAATTCCTTGAACTTTTCAAACGTCTCAGATTTGTGCTTCATCAAGTAGATATACCCATACCTACTCAAATCATCGGTGAGGGTGAGAACATAACGATAACCACCGCGAGCTTCAACGTTCATTGGACCACACACATCAGTATGTATTATTTCCAATAAGTCGGTTGCTCTCTCCATTATTCCTGAGAATGGAGTCTTAGTCATCTTGCCCATGAGGCACGGTTCGCATGTGTCAAATGATTCAAAGTCAAGAGACTCTAATAGTCCATCAGTATGGAGCTTCTTCATGCGCTTAACGCCGATATGACCAAGGCGGCAGTGCCACAAGTATGTGGGACTATCATTATCAACTTTGCATCTTTCGGTACTCACACTATGAATATGTGTAACATCACGATCGAGATTCATCAAGAATAAACCATTCACCAGCGGAGCATGACCATAAAACATATCACTCATATAAATAGAACAACCATTATTCTCTGACTTAAATGAGTAGCCGTCTCGCATTAAGCAAGACCCTGATACAATGTTCATGCTTAAAGCTGGTACTAAATAACAATTATTAAGGTTTAAAACTAATCCCGACGATAGATGTAGAGGTAGCGTGCCGACGGCGATCACATCGACTTTTGAACCATTCCCGACGCGCATCGTCACCTCGTCCTTGGCCAGTCTCCGCTTATTCCGCAGTTCCTGCTTTGAGTTGCAAATGTGAGCAACAACACCGGTATCAAATACCCAGGAGCTACTACGAGCGCTGGTAAGGTACACATCAATAACATGTATATCACATATACCTTTAACGTTGCCGGCCTTCTTGTCCGCTAAGTATTTGGGGCAGTTCCGCTTCCAGTGACCCTTTCCCTTGCAATAGAAGCACTCAGTCTCGGGCTTGGGTCCGTTCTTTTTCTTCTTCCCGGCATCTGGCTTACCGGGCGCGGCAACAGCTTTGCCGTATTTCTTGAAGTTCTTCTTACCCTTGCCTTTCTTGAAACTAGTGGTCTTGTTGACCATCAACACTTGATGCTCTTTCTTGATTTCTACTTCTGCAGATTTGAGCATCGAGTACAACTCGGGAATGGTCTTCTCCATCCCTTGCATGTTGTAGTTAAGCACAAAGCCTTTGTAGCTTGGTGGGAGAGACTAGAGGATTCTGTCAATTATAGCATCATCCGGAAGTTCGACTCCAAGTGAAGTCAGACGACCGTGTAACCCAGACATTTTGAGTATGTGCTCACTGACAGAACTGTTCTCCTCCATCTTACAGCTAAAGAACTTGTCGGAGACTTCATATCTCTCGACACGGGCATGAGCTTGAAAAACTAGCTTCAGCTCCTGGAACATCTCATATGCTCCGTGTTGCTCAAAACGTCTTTGGAGCCCCGTTTCTAAACTGTATAACATGCCACACCTGACCAGAGAGTAGTCATCACTCCGCGTTTGCCAGACGTTCAGAATGTCCTGGGCTGATGCGGGAGCGGGAGGGTCACCTAGCAGCGCATCAAGGACATAAGCCTTTTTAGCTGCTTCAAGGATGAGCTTCAAGTTGCGAACCCAGTCCGCATAGTTGCTACCATCATCTTTCAGCTTGTTTTTCTCTAGGAATGCGTTGAAATTGAGGTTGACGTTGGACATCTACAATATTCATAAAGACAACTTTTAGACTAAGTTCATGACAATTAAGTTCATTTAATCAAATTAAGTATGAACTCCCACTTAAATCGACATCCCTCTAGTCATCTAAGTGATACATGATCCATGTTGACTAACCCGTGTCCGATCATCACGTGAGACGGACTAGTCACCATGGTGAGCAACTCCATGCTGATCGTATTCAACCATACGACTCATGTTCGACCTTTCGGTCTCTTGTATTCGAGGTCATGTCTGTACATGCTAAGCTCGTCGAGTCAACCTAGGTGTTTTGCGTGTGTAAATCTGGCTTACACCCGTTGTATGCGAACGTTAGAATCTATCACACCCGATCATCACGTGGTGCTTCGAGACAACGAACCTTCGCAACGGTGCACACTTAGGGGAATACGTTCTCGAAATTTTAAGAGGGATCATCTTATTATGCTACCGTCGTTTTAAGCAATAAGATGTAAAACATGATAAACATCACAATGCAATCATATAGTGACATGATATGGCCATTATCATCTTTGCTCTTTCGATCTCCATCTTCAGGCATCGCATGATCATCATCGTCACCGGCGTGACACCATAATCTCCATCATCATGATCTCCATCATCGTGTCTCCGTGAAGTCGTCACGCCAACTACTACTATCACTACTACTATAGCTAACCGTTAGCAATGAAGTAAAAGTAGTAGGCACATGGCGTTGCATCTCATACAATAAATTTAAGACAACTCCTATGGCTCCTGCCGGTTGTCATACTCATCGACATGCAAGTCGTGAAACCTATTACAATAACATGATAATCTCATACATCATACATGCAACATCACAACTTTGGCCATATCACATCACATGTCAAACCCTGCAAAAACAAGTTAGACGTCCTCTAATTGTTGTTGCAAGTTTTACGTGGCTGATTTGGGTTTCTAGCAAGAACGCCTTCTTACCTACGTGACAGCCACAACGATGATATGCCAAAGCTATTTACCCTTCATAAGGACCCTTTTCATCAAATCCAATCCGACTAGAGTAGGAGAGACAGACACCCGCTAGCCACCTTTATGCACGATGTGCATGTCTGTCGGTGGAACCAGTCTCACGTAAGCGTACGTGTAAGGTCGGTCCGGGCCGCTTCATCCCACAATACCGCCGGAAAATAATAAGACTAGTAACGGCAAACAAATTGACAAATCATCGCCCACAACTTTTGTGTTCTACTCGTGCATAGAATCTACGCATAGAAAACCTGGCTCGGATGCCACTGTTGGGTAACGTAGCATAAATTCAAAATTTTCCTACGCATATTCAGATCTTCCTATGGAGAGACCAGCAACGAGAGAGAGGTAAGAGCATCTTCATACCTTTGAAGATCGCTAAGCGGAAGCGTTGCTAGAACGCGGTTGATGGAGTCGTACTCGCAGCGATTCCGATCTAGTGCCGAACAACGGCACCTCCGCGTTCAACACACGTGCAGCCCGGTGACGTCTCCCGCACCTTGATCCAGCAAGGAGGAGGGAGAGGTTGGGGAAGAACTCCAGCAACACGACGGCGTGGTGTCGATGGAGAGACGAGGTCTCCCGGAAGGGCTTCGCCAAGCACCTGCAGAGAGGAGGAGGAAGAAGAGCAGGGCTGCGCCGAGAGAGAGAGAGGGAAAAACCGTGTGTCTCAATGGCCAAAAGTGCCGAGAGAGAGAGAGCGGGGTCTGGATACCCATGGTGACTCCCACTTGCTCCACGATGATCTCATCGGATGAACCACGATGTCAAGGATTCAATCAATCCCGTACACGATTCCCTTTGTCTGTCGGTATAGAACTTGCCCGAGATTCGATCGTCGGTATACCTATACCTTGTTCAATCTCGTTACCGGTAAGTCTCTTTACTCGTTCCGTAGCACGTCATCGTGTGACTAACTCCTTAGTCACATTGAGCTCATGATGATGTTCTACCGAGTGGGCCCAGAGATACCTCTCCGTCATACGGAGTGACAAATCCCGATCTCGATTCGTACCAACCCAATAGATACTTTCGGAGGTACCCGTAGTGCACCTTTATAGTCACCCAGTTACGTTGTGACGTTTGATACACCCAAAGCACTCCTACGGTATCCGGGAGTTGCACAATCTCACAGTCGAAGGAAAAGATACTTGACATTAGAAAAGCATTAGCATACGAACAATACGATCTAGTGCTAGGCTTAGGATTGGGTCTTGTCCATCACATCATTCTCCCAATGATGTGATCCCGTTATCAGTGACATCTAATGCCCATGATCAGGAAACCATGATCATCTATTGACTAACGAGCTAGCCAACTAGAGGCTTGCTAGGGACACATTGTGATCTATTTATTCACACATGTATTACTGTTTCCTGTTAATACAATTATAGCATGAACAATAGACGATTATCATAAACAAGGAAATATGATAATAACCATTTTATTATTGCCTCTAGGGCATATTTCCAACAGGGAGATCATGAGGAAGTGGGAGGTAACCTACCTATTACGGGAATGGGTCAAAATCTTCTTCCCGCCGCGATCGAGGTCGTGATACCTCAAGCCGATGCTCCCGTAGACCCTGACCCGCTTCCGTCTTAGCCATGGCGGATGTTCTTTCAATGTTTGTCGATCTCAACACCGCATTGTTGAAAGAAGTTCGCTCCTTGGCTAACGAGGAAATTGATGCATGCTTAAAGCCATCACCCTCCACATCAAACTCATTTCATCCAATGAGGTGTTTGATGTGGATGACTCAAGGGAACCCCTTGCATCACTCGGTCGCACTCAAGTTCCTAAGTACAATGCATCGAAACCTTTCTACTACCTCAACCCTCTTGCAACATCCCCGCGTTAATCCTATTAGGCTTCCGCCCCCTTTGAAAGATAATGCATTTGCTAATTGGAAGCAATATATGGAGTCTCACATTCAAAGTGCATATACGCAATTATGGTGGATTGTGGTCAATGGTTTCAACCCTGAGGACGCAACAAATCTCACTTCAAGGGAAGCGGTTGACGATCAACTCAATGCAACAGCCCACAACATTTTGCGTAATGTCGTCGTTACCAAGGACTATAGTGACTCCATTGCTCTTCTCAATACCGCAAAGGAAATTTGGGATTGCCTTGAAGAAGCACTTGAGGGTGATGAAGCCATTCGAAGATCACGCTTGGCCTTGCTCAAGCAAGGGGTAAATATGTTCGTAAGGGATGATGGTGAGACCGTGGAAGAAGTGTGTCGAAGGTTGAAGTCCCTTGTGCTAAACTTGAGAACCTTTGCATGCTCATGGGCAAATGATGATTTCATCAAGGACAAGGTTATTGATGCAATGGTGCTAATGGAACATACTATGGTGATGATGATCCATCAACGCCCGGACTACCACAAGTTGACCGCGACTCAAGTTGTATCTACCTTATCCACCCATGTGCTTTTGGAGACAAAGTCAAAGAAGACCTTTGCAATTTCTCAAGCCACCAAGAACTCAACTATTGCCTTGAAGGACAAGAAGGTGGTTGCTTAAGCTAGAGAATAAAAAGTGATTGAAGAGAGTGGTGAGGATGATGGTGACACTACTTGCCCGACCAATGATTTTGCGGAAGACTTAGCTCTCTTAGTCAAGAAATATCCGGGCACCATGGCCAACAAAGGGAAGAATCTTCAAGGAACAAGCTTTGGAAGAAGATAAAATGCTACAATTGTGATAGCCCAAGTCTCTTTCTCAAAGTTCACCAAGAGAAAAGATGACAACACGCTTGTTAATGAAGAATACATGTTCGGAGATGATGATGATGCCGATGATGACCAAGTGAGCACGACTGCAATTTCCATGCATGCAACTAACCCCTCCTCTAGCGCCAGCCTCTTCGAATCTCCAAATGAGTATGAGCCCTTCACACATGGATGCCTCATGGCTAACTAGGTAAAACTAAGTCCAAATCATCCAAGCCCGCTAACCACGCTCCCAATATATCTTGTAAGATAGTGGAGGATGAGTGTGAGGTTACCATGGGCAATGATGAGGTATCCTTGATGGCTTTTATGAAAACTCTTCATGGTGAAGCACGTGCTCATTTTAGCGATCTCCTTAAGTCACTTGCCAAACGCGATGACTTTATTGAGAACCTTGAAAACCTACTTATAAAGGGAAAAGAGAGAGTCGAACTCTTCGAGCATGAACTACATGAAGAGAGTGCCATGAGAGCCTCTCTCGAGGAAGCCATGTCTTCCCATGACATTGTATTTGTTAAAACCAATTATGCTTTACATGTTTCTCTTGAGAACAAAGATTCCATTACTCTTAAATATGAGAAGCTTTTAGTTTATCACTTTCAACTTAGTGAGGAAGATGAGATCCTTGTGAAAAGTTCCAAGGTTGTTAAATGTAACATCATTTCCCTCACTGGGTCATATTCTCAACTTAAAGCTACTACCATGAAGGCTCTTACTAGCGTCTCTCGTATTGATTTAAACGATGAATCTTGCACGGCTAACTTTGTTCATGATTGCGCCTCTCTTTAAGAAGAGAATAAGAAGTTTAAAGCCCAAATAGAGAAAGGGATCGTGTCTTGCATTCAAGGGTATAAAAACCTCAATGACCTCTTGAGCAATCAAAAGGAGTGTACTGCAAAAGAGGGAATTGGGTTTGATCCTTCTCTGAAGGAAAAGAAGAAGAAGAAGAAGGTCGGTTCCACTCCTTCTCCTCCACAAAAGTTAGTGTATGTGCAAGAAGGGAACAAGGAGAAGGAGAAGGAAATGGGGAAGTTGGGAATGGCAAGGCCAATAGTTACAAGGTCATTCCTAGAAAGTTTGCCGGCAAGAAGAACCCATCATACGTCCCCATGAGAGGAAAGGATGGGTACACATGTGCAAAATTTGTTGGCACTAATTATGATGATTATGCATGGACTATTTGGGTTCCTAAGACCCTTGTTGATAACTCTCTAGGACCCATTGCAAAATGGGGACCTAAACTCAAAGCTTGATTCATGTAGGACTATATCTCCGGTGGAAGACAATGGGTGGTCGATAGTGGATGCACCAAGCATATGATCGGAGATAGGGAAATGCTTGTTTAATTCGTTGATTCTCTCAAGGCTTCCTCAAACATTTCTTTTGGTGACAATATAAAGGGAAAGGTAATGGGGTTGGGCAAAGTGGTAATCTCTAGTGATTCATCACTCTCGAATGTCATGCTTGTTCAATCCTTTACTACAATTTACTCTCAATGATTCAATTGGCATGTGTCAATTATGATTCTTATTTCAGTGAAGTTCATGTGACCGTTTTTAAGAGGAGAAATATCAAAGTGGTCTTTGTTGGGCATGTTGAGGACAACCTTTACATGGTTGATTTCTCGAAAGAGAAGGCTCATATTGCAACATGCCTAATGGCCAAGGCCGATGTGGGGTGACTATGGCACCGACAGCTAGCCCACGTGGGCATGCGAAAACTACAAGAAAGGGGGGCACATCCTTGGGCTAACCAATGTGTATTTTTCAAAGATCGTCCTTGTAGTGCTTGCATTGTCGGAAGACTACATGAAAAAGCTCATAAAGTGAAGAATATCATCTCCACCTCGAGGCCCCTCAAGACAAAATATCAAACCCAAGAAACATTCATCAACTTTGCCAAAGATGCTCGATGTCTACAAAGTTGTGAGATAAAGGAAATTCAAAGTGACAATGGCATGGAGTTCAAGAATTACACTATGGATGATTTCTTGAGTGATGAGGGGATCAAGCATCAATATTCTGCGGCCTACACTCCCAATAAAATGGTGTTTCGGAGAGGAAGAACTGAACTCTTATTGAGATGGCTAGGACCATGCTTGATGAGTAAAAGTCTTCGTACAAGATTTGGGCCAAAGCCATCAACAACGCGTGTCATGCTTGAAATCGGCTTTATTTCCGTAAGCTCAAGAACAAGACCACCTATCAAATACTTTTGGGTATTCAATTGTAAGTGTTTCATTCTAAATATGAAAATCCGCTTAGCTAAATTTGAATCTAAAACTTGCTTCAAACTCTCATGCTTATCGTGTTCTAAATAAATCCACCGTATGCATTGAGGAGATGGTAAATGTGGAGTTTGATGAATATAACGGCTCCCATGCAAAGAAAATTGTTCCTAGTGTTGTAGGTGACGAGTCTCCTTCACACGCTATAAGGACCACGGAGATAGGCCACATTCTTCCACAAGAAACACCCCAAGTCCAAGTAGAAGGAGTAAGAGCCCCTGATGACTCACAAGTATAGGGGGTCAATCATAGTACTTTTGGTAAGTAAAAGTGTCAAACCCAACAAGGAGCAGAAGGAAATGAAAAGTGGTTGTTAGCAACGTAATTCATGCACGCATCGAGAGTAGCAGTAATAGATAGTTTGACAGTAGTGCAATTCGTAACATGATAGTAGTGCAATTCGCAACAAGTGACAAGTAACAATTGTAACTAAGGTGCAACAAGGTGTCCCAATACTTTTTGTAGCAAAGGACAAGCCTGAAAGTTCTCTTATGTAAAGTAAAGCGCTCCCGATGACACATGGGAATTGTTGTCTAGTCACATGTTTAGGTGATTTGCGGTCGGTACTTTGATGATTTGATATGTGGGTGGACTAGTGCTAGGGTGTTGTTCTTACTTGAACAAAAAACTCTCTTATGATTACCCCCTCTCTCAAGCATCCACAAGTATGAAATAAGAATTAAGATAAATCTTACCAGAGCATGAAACATATGGATCCAAATCAACCACTTAAAGCATAACACATAAACTAGGGTTTAAACTTCTGTCAATCTCGCAACCCGTCATCTACTTATTACTCCCCAAATGCTTTCCCTTAGGCTTAAATATGGTGAAGTTTCATGTAGTGATGTTCACATGACACCACTAAAGGAACAACAACATACACATCATCAAAATATCGAGCAAATAACAACATAACATGATTACTTATAACAAGACTTATCCCATGTCCTCAATAAATAAAGTAACTGATCACAAATAATCATCATCTTCAAGATGAGAGGTATAATGAATATTCTTAAGGATCTGAACATATAATATTCCACAAAATTAACCAACTAGCATCAACTACAAGGTGTAATCAACACTACTAGCAACCCCCACGTACCAATTTGAGGTCTTGAGACAAAGATTGGATACAAGAGTGAACTAGGGTTTGGGATGAGATGATGTTGGTGAAGATGTTGGACATGGGTCCTCCCAAGAAAGTGTTGGTGATCACAATGGCTTTTATTTTTTCCTCCCGGAGGGAAGTTTCCCCGACGAAATCACTCCCTCGGAGAGCAAAAGTGCTCCTGCCCAGGTTCCGTCTTGAGATGGCGGCACTTCGTCCCAAAATCAATCTTATGATTTTTCTAGGATAAAAGACAACATGTAGGAGAATATGGGCTCCGAAGGGCTGCTAGGGGGCCCACAAGCTCGAGGGGCTTGTCCTGGGGGTAGGGTGCCCCTAGGCTTGTGTCCACCTCGTGGGTTCCCCTCTGATGATTCTTTCGCCAATAATTTTTAGGGATTTATATTGTCATGTCCCTCATTGCTTAGTTCTCCTTAGTTTTGCCCTTTCTCTTTTGCATCCCTCACTTTCCCCTCCACCGCGCGACCCACCCTCTCAAAATCCCAAAGTGGGGTGTGCCATTGGGTCAAAGCCTTTGGTCATTACTTGGCATGGTTACTGACTCGTCGGACACCCCTGCCAGCGTTTGTGCGGTTGTAGATAGTGGGTGCGTATAATGACTTGTAGGACCCGTCTATCAGCAGCCGCGTGGTCATAGGTTGGTGGTCTTAATAACACGTAGGACACCCATGTCAACGGTAGTTTGGTCGTAGGTCATGTGCGCATTTACTGACACGTGGGACCCCAACGGAGGGCCCATCGACGAGCGGTTGCACGGTGGGAAGAGGGCAAAGAGGGCCCAAGTACGTCTACGCGCCATTTGAAACACTCCTCGTTCTTCCCTTCTTCTGTTTTCCAATATTTTTACAACATTTACCTATTCCTCATTCAAATGGACACCAAAAATCAAGTTTGTTTTTCTATTTCTTCCTATTTAAATCTTTTCATCCAAAGAGTACCTTTTGTTCTTTCACTCCAAAGATAACCACATTAAAATTCTATTTGATGGAAATAAATATTTAGAAAAATAAAACTGAAATCACACGAACAGAACATTAATATATGATATATTCCCTTAATATATTGGGAACACACACATTACATAGATAGGTCCCTACATAGATAGATGGTGTTCTACATAAATAGCTTAGCCCGTCAGCAACACCAAACATCTCGTGTCCCTACACCACCAAGTTCACTCCGAGCACCCGCTAACTCCTCATCCTCGGGGAAGATGTAGGGGAGAGTGTGCATGCCTTCGTGGGTGGGGAAGATATAGTCAAAGTTGATGAAGATGTTGTAGGTGGTGAAGGCGATGAACTCGCACCCGCACCATAAGAGTTTGCCGAGGAGGAAGGAGGCATCGATGCAGTTGGTGAAGTGAGCAAGGAGCCCAATCGCAAGGCCACTGCACGAACCTCTTCGACATAGAACATCCTTGGAGGGCCGTGTGGGAGGTGGAGGTAGCCGGCCGTGAGGAAGATGTTCTCCAGCTCAGTCGGGCCCCTCCACCTTGATATGGCCCACACCCAGGGGGTTTGCTTGACGATGACCTCGACGGGTACTGCCTCTTCTGCACGGTGGTTGGCAGATGGTAGGTTGGGCCGGTGAACTACATCTTCTCTACTTTTGCTTTGGATTTTTGGTGAAGTAGAAAGGGGCGCAAATGGATGTGAGATCGAGTTGAGAGATATGTAGATGGGAGGTGTTTAACTAGCCATGGAGCCATTCCACTTCATTCATCATGGCACGGTCTCCATGTTCATACATTCAATGACCTACTCCATCAAACAAAGCCCTATGCATTTTCCACACTCAATCGGGCACCTTGATTGGTAAAGTTGCATGCATTTTAACAACCCTGATGCGACGACGCTCCATTGATTGCACGTGCATGCATGGCTGATGTCTACTACACAATTTTATTCTTGTAGACTGTGTTGGGCCTCCAAGCGCAAAGTTTTGTACGAAAGCAGCAAATTTCCCTCAAGTGGATGACATAAGGTTTATAAATGTGTAGGATGAAGATGGTCTCTCCCCAACAACCCTGCAATAAAATACAAGAAATCTCTTGTGTACCCAACACACCCAATACAATGGCAAATTATATAGGTGCACTAGTTCGGCGAAGAGATGGTGATACTAGTGCAATATGGATAGTAGATATAGATCTTTATAATCTGAAAATATAAAAACAACAAGGTAGCAAGTGTAAAACAGCGAGCAAAACGTTGTGTAAATGCTTGGTAATAAGGCCTAGGGTTCATACTTTCACTAGTGCAATCTCTTAACAATGCTAACATAATAGAATCATATGATCATCCCTCAACGTGCAACAAAGAATCACTCCTAAGTTCCTGTCTAGTAGAAAACAATAAGATGAAATTAGTGTATGTAGTAGAACCATCTCAAAGTTATTCTTTATGTTCAATCTTTTGAGCTATTCCTATAAGTGTCACAAATAACCCAGAGTTCGTACTAGAATGACACCCATGATATATATCAATCAACCCTAATGTCACCTAGATACTCCAATGTCACCTCAAGTATGCGTGGGTAAATTATACGACATGCATCAAACAATTTCAAATCTATCATATTCAATCCAACACAAAGAACTTCAAGGAGCACCCCAAGTTTTCTATCGGAGAACTTAGTATGATAACGTGTAATCAACCCCTATGCATATATCCCCAAGGTCACCGGAATACGCAAGTTGATGCCATAACATATATCAAGTGAATCACTTGAATACCCCAATGTCACTACAGGTATCTGCATGCAAGACATACATCAAGTGTTCTCAAACAAAAATATACAATCCAACATAACAAGATCTTAAGGGAAAGATTCAATTCATCAGAACAAGGTAGCAAGGGAATAACATCATATGATCCAACTAGATTAACAAGGCCCATGATACATCAAGATCGTGCCATCTCAAGAACATGATAGAGAGAGATTGAACATATAGCTATTGGTACATACCCTCAGCCCCGAGGGTGAACTACTCCCTCCTCATCATGGCCTCCGCCGGGATGATGAAGATGGCCACCGAAGATGATTTCCCCTCTTTGTTAGGGTACTGGAAAGGCTCCAGATGGGTTTTTCGTTGATACAGAGAGTTGTGGTCGCGGAGCAGAAGTTGTCTTTCGATTTCTGGGGTTTCTGGTATATATAAGATTTTTCATGTTGGAATCATGCCAAACGGAGCCGCGTGGGCCCCACAAGCCATCAGGGCACGACCTAGGGGGAGCGCCTTGTTGGCTTGTGGCCCACAGGTGGCTCCCCTCTGGTGGTTCTTCGCTCCAATATTGCTTATTTCCTCGATAAAAAATATAAAAAATTCAGGCGAATATGATAACTTCCATTTTCTACACAAAAACAACACCATGGTAACTCTGCTGAAAACAACCTCAGTCCAGGTTAGTTCTAAATAAATCATTTAATGTGCATAAAAACCATATAAAAGTATTGTAAACATAGACAAACATGGCATGAATACTTCATAAATTATCAATGCGTTGGAGAAGTGTCATCATCCCCAAGCTTAATTCCTACTCGTCCTCGAGTAGGTAAATGATTAAAGAAATAATTTATTAAGTGTGAATGCTAGCATAGTATATAAATTTGATCAATGATAATTCCAATCAGTTTTTTCTAGCATCATAACCAACAACGTTTTTCATAAAAATTATCATGGTTGAGTAGCAATTAATTGTCAACAATAATGGATCATGATCAAATATATTTAAGTGGATATATATGTTTGGATCTTTCCCACCACATGATGCTTGCCAACTAATAGATTGAGGTTGGAATATGAAGTTGACTCAACTCGAAAGTAAATAGATTGTCCCTTCACAGAGGGAAGCATGGATTCACATAGGTGCGAGAGCTCATTTTTTAAAACAGAGATGAATATGTGATTTTGGGTGGTGTGCCTTTCATGTCAACGTCACAACAAAGTTTTCAATATCTTCCGTGCTAATAACATTATTGGCGGTTCCCAAATAGAATTGAAATTTTACCCCCCTCAACCATTCAATCACATTCCGTGGCTAGCTTTATCCACGAGTGCCCTCCAAACAATCAACTTTCTAGGGGGAGTTCTTGTTTATTTAGTTTTGTATTATTCAGGACTGGGCATCCTTTATACCCGCCTCTCTCATGCAATAACAAGTGAATAAACAATCATCCTTTGAATAAATAGCTTAGCATGGAAGATAATGACCCCCCATCGCTACATGAGCGGTACAGGCACACAGAACGGATGTTTATTTGAATGTTTAGAGGTGGAACATGCAAATTTACTTGGAATGGCAGTGAAATACCATATATAGGTAGGTATGGTGGACTCTCATGGAAGAAAATTGGCTCAAGGATTTGGATGCACAAGTAATATTTCTACTTAGTATAGAGTTTTGGCTAGCAAATGGTTCTAAATAAGCACCACGTGTTGGAGGATCCATAACAATATAACTTATATGCAAATATACCCAAACATAACCATTACTTGTATTCCTTGTCCAACTTCAACTATTTGATCAAGGTTGAAAATAATTAATGGGTATTCACAATCATAAAATACGTCCAATATAATATATTTGTATGTGGAAGTTGTCTTTCTTATACTAATCATTCATGAATTGCTTGTATGACCAATATTGTGATTGTCAAACTTCAATAGATTTTACTTTCTAAACCAAATGTGAAATTACTACAATGCATAATGCTCATTGATAATTTCAGATTTATGAGATTCAATTTATTCACAATTTACTCTTAGGGTATAAGTGGAGCACAAGAGTAAACATCAAACTACTCTCAAAAGATATAAGTGAGGATCAATGAGTAGTCAAACAATTAAGTAGCTATGTGAGGACTGTCTCTCAATAAATATTTTCTGATCTGATATTTTATTTCAAACATCAAAGAAAACAAAAATACACTCCAAGAATAACACATATCATGTGGACAAATAAAAATTTAGGCTCAACATAGGCTAACCGATATTTGTTGACGAAGAGAGGTGGGATGCGTGGCATCTCCAAGATTAGATGCTTGATACTTCTTGTAATATTTACTTGCAGTGCCTTGGGCATCCCCAAGTTGATATTTTGTACCTCGTTCAATTCTCTCATATCTCGATTTCACCAAAATCTCAAAAACTTCATCCACAGAAAACTTGAAAAGAACTCGTGGGATAGATTTGTGCACATAAGAATAAATCAACTCTTTATGTACTGCTAATACAAGTTGCATGACAATTTTCAAACATTATCTACTGTTTACTATCATTTCCATAATTTATATCTACCAATACAGGCTATGGAAACTATAGGATAAGTAGATAACAAAACTTTGACAACAATTTGTCTAAACAGGACAGTGTGTAGAAATTAATTCAAAACGTGTACCTATGTAACTCCAAAAAATCTGAATATTTAGGAAATGATAAATAATTTTCATTATAATACTTTGTCAAAAATCCATAAATTTCCACATCCCAGTAAAATCTGATAATTCAAATACTATAGCAAAAGTTTCTGATTTTGTACAACACACATCACACATGCAATTCAAGCATTCTAAAGGCAATTCTTGGAAATTTTAATTTAAAAAATATATTATAAATAACATCTAACAAAGGAAAACAAAATAAAATTATGCTCCAAAAAACACATATCATGTGACGGATAAAAATATAGCTCCAAGTAAGATATACCGATAATGTTGGAGACGAAAGAGGGGATGCCTTCCGGGGCATCCCCAAGCTTAGACGCTTGAGTATTCCTTAGATATTACCTTGGGGGTGCCTTAGGCATCCCCAAGCTTAGGTTATTGCTTCTGCCTGTTCTCCTCATATCGGTATCTCACCCAAAACTTGAAAACTTCAATCACACAAAACTTAACGGAACTTTGTGAGATGGGTTAGTGTAATAAAGATAGACTATTCACTTAGGTACTGCCATGACAAGATTCATAATTGTTATAACATGATACCTACCGTATTCTGTCTTTCCCATAATTTATATCACCAAATGTAAGCTATGGAAACATTAAAACAAGAAAACTATGCATGCAAACAGAATCTGTCAAAAACAGAACAGTCTTTGAAGATCTGCATTAACACCATAGTTCCCTGGCTCTAAAAATTCTGAAACATTAGTACAATGCATATAATTTTCATACCAAAACTATTTAAAAATTTCAGAATTTTTTTACGCTCCAGTAAAATCAAAGAAATCATGGACTCGACGTAAAAGTTTCTATTTTTGCACAGAATCAAACAAACAAGTATCCACATTATCCCAAAGGATTTACTTGGTACCTTACGGAAATAAAAGACACAAAATGTGATTAATACAATATCTTAATCATGTGAACACATAAAAACAGAAATGATAAATATTGGGTTGTCTCCCAACAAGCGCTTTTGTTTAATGCCTTTTAGCTAGGCATAATGATTTCAATGATGCTCAGAGAAAAGTAATGAATTGAAACACAATGGGAGCATCATGTAGCATATGACAAGAACATTTAAGTCTAACCATATTACTATGCATAGGGATTTTGCAGAAAACAACTTATTGTAGCAAGAATCAATTTGTGTAGGAAGGCAAAACAAGCATGACTTCAAAACTTTGAACACATAGAGAAGAAACTTGATATTATTGCAATTCCTACAAGCATATGTTCCTCCCTCATAAAGAATTTCAGTAGCATCATGAAGGAATTCAATAGTATAACTATCACACAAAGGATTATTCTCATGATGCACAAGCATAGAAAATTTATTACTCTCCACATAAGCAAATTTCTTCTCATTCATAATAATGGGAGCAAAATCAACAAAATAACTATCATGTGATACTTGATTGGAATAATGCAATTGAACATTAAAATCATGATGAAAAGTTTCCTGGTTATAATTACTCTTTATAGCATACATGTCATCACCATAATCATCATAGATAAGAACTTTGTTGTAATAGTCAATATAAACCTCTTCCAAAATAGTGGACTCATAAATAAATAAAGTCATGACCTCTCCAAATCCAGTTTTATCATTATGAAAAGATTCAACACCCTGCAAAATAGTGGGATCATTAGTACATATAGTTGACACTCTTCAAAACCCACTTTCATCAATATAATCATCATAAATAAGAGGCATGCTATCATCATAATAAATTTGCTCATCAAAACTTGGGGGACTAAAAATACCATATTCATCAAACATAGCATACCAAAGCTTGTGGCTTTGCATATTATTAGCATCATGGATATTCATAGAATTCATACTAACAATACTACTATCATGCTGATCATTCAAGGAATTCATATTAAGATTTTTTATAAATTCTTCCTCTAACAATTGAGCACAATTTTCCGAACCATCATTTTCAGAAAAGACATTATAAAGATGAAGCAAATGAGGCAACCTAAATACCATTTTTTGTAGTTTTATTTTATAAAACCAAACTAGTGAAAAACAAGAAATTAAAAGATTTAGTTGCAAGATCTAAAGATATACCTTCAAGCACTCACCTCCCCGGCAACGGCGCCAGAACAGAGCTTGATGTCTACTACACAACTTTATTCTTGTAGACTATGTTGGGCCTCCAAGCGTAGAATGTTGTAGGACAACAACAAATTTCCCTCAAGTGGATGACCTAAGGTTTATCAATCCATGGGAGGTGTAGGATGAAGATGGTCGCTCTCAAAAAATCCTGCAATCAAATACAAGAAATCTCTTGTGTCCCCAACACACCCAACAATGGAAAATTGTATAGGTGCACTACTTCGGTGAAGACATGGTGATACAAGTGCAATATGGATAGTAGATATAGGTTTTTATAATCTGAAAATATAAAAACATCAAGGTAGCAAGTGTAAAACATCGAGAAAAACGTTGTATAGATGCTTGGTAATTAGGCCTAGGGTTCATACTTTCACTAGTGCAATCGCTCAACAATGTCAACATAATAGAATCATATGATCATCCTTCAACGCGTAACAAAGAACACTCCAAAGTTTCTATCTAGCAAAGAACAATAAGATGAAATTGGTGTAGGTAGTAGAACCACCTAAAGTTATTCTTTCTGATCACTCTTTTGAGCTATTCCTATAAGTGTCACAAACAGTTCTAGAGTTCCTACTAGAATAACACCCATGATACATATCAATCAACCCTAATGTCACCTAGATACTCCAATATCACCTCAAGTACCTGTGGGTAAATTATGCGACATGCATCAAACAATTTCATATCTATCATATTTAATCCAATCACAAAGAACTTCAAGGAGCACCCCAAGATTTCTTTTGGAGAACATAGTATGAAAACGTGCAATCAACCCCTATTCATAGATCCGCAAGGTGAGCGGAATCCGAAAGTTGATGTCATAACATATATCGAGTGAATCACTTGAATATCCTAATGAAACTATGGGTATCTGCATGCAAGACATAGATCAAGTGTTCTCAAACGAAAATATTGAATCCAACATAACAAGATCTTAAAGGGAAAGATTCAATTCATCACAACAAGGTAGCAAGGGAATAACATCATATGCTCCAACTAGATTAACAAGGCCTGTGATACATCAAGATCGTGCGATCTCAAGAACATGAGAGAGAGAGAGATAGAGAGATTGAACACATAGCTACTGGTACATACCCTCAACACCGAGGGTGAACTATTCCCTCCTCTTCATGGCCTCTGCGTGATCATGAAGATGGCCACCGGAGATGATTTCGTGTCTCCGACAAGGTACTGGAAAGGCTCCAGATGAGTTTTTTGTTGATACACAGAGTTGCAGCGGCGGAGCGGAAGTTATCTTTTTATTTCTGAAGTTTCTGGTATATATAGGATATTTCAGCATTGGAATCACACCAAATGGAGCCACGTGGGCCCCACAAGCCATCAGGGCACGACCTAGGGGCGCTCCATGTTGGCTTGTGGCCCATAGGTAGCTCCCCTCCGGTGGTTCTTTGCTCCAATATTGCTTATTTCCTCCAAAAAAAATATAAAAAAGTTTTGGGCGAAGCTGAGAACTTTCATTTTCTGCACAAAAACAACACCATGCTAACTGTGCTAAAAACAACATTCGTCCGATTTAGTTCTAAATAAATCATATAAAGTGCATCAAAATCATATAAAAGTATTGTAAACATAGGCAAACATGGCATGAATACTTCATAAATTATCAATACATTGGAGACGTATCAATGGTAACGACGTGGTTGCATGCATTTTGATAGCCCTCGTGTGACGACACGTTAGTTCACGTGCACATGCATGGCAATGTCCTGTTTGCGCATGCGTGGATGGCAGGCTAAGACGGTAGGCACAGAACCATGACCATCCATCGATCAAATGATCCTCCCTGCAACTCTGTGCTCACTTTTCGGCCCACGACTACTCTCGATTGGCGCTTGTACCTCTTGTGCTGTTGGCAGGTGGGCCACTCACGTCAGGACCCGACCAAATCCAGCCAATAAGGTCGCCTCTTGCAGATCGACCATGTGTAACCCTAGCGCGTGATCCAAACCGTCCCCGCACGGTGACCCAACGGCCTGGAGGTCCACAGCCAGGTGGGCCACTCACGTCAGGACCCGACCGAATCTAGCCAATCTGGTCGCTTCCTGTGAATTGACCATGTGTAACCCTACTGTGTGATCCAAACCGCCCCCACATGGTGATCCAATGGTCATATGGTGAGGGGTTTGAAGGGTTTTGAGAGGGGTTTCAGGGGTTTGGGTTGAGCATAAGTAATTCAAAAAATAAAAAAAATAAAACTTGCATGCATCATCGCTTTATATAACTAAAGTTGCTAGGAAAAATATGAAACCACGTCTACGGATATTTTCATGAAATTCCCTTCACATAACTTAGCTATCACGAACAAGATTGCATGGTTTTCAAGGGAAATAAGCTAGGGTCTAGGGTTAACCATGACGTAGTTCGTCCAAACGATCCTATATTAAGCATGAACCCTATATTTTCCATACTTGTGTGTGACAACTAGTGACCCACATTTCATGAATTTGTTAGATTAAATCAGTTTTTTCAATCAAACATTAGCAATTTTTCAAACTTGTTATATTTCAAACATGTTGTATTGCAAGTTTATTTTTTCCCAGAAACTAGTGCACAAAAGATGGCCCCATGCAAAGGAATTTCATTTTTAAGCCTTTTTTCATTTTGTTTTTTTAAATGGGGTCAAACTTGAAGTGTTGACCCTAGCTTTGGAGCACATTTTTCATGAATATGAGTTTTACTTCACAAAAGTGCTTGGATTGATCACCTAGCATGCATAAAACTTGACAATGCATTGGAACATCAATACCCATACTACATTACAATGAGTGAAAAGTGCTCGGTTGTGAGGGAAGCGGATGAAAGAAGTTTGAAAATGGGTCCCTATAATTTTTCATCCGAAGTAGACCACATTCGATGCACAATGTCCAAGTTTCATGAATTTTCTAGTTTTCCCTATATTTCATCCATTTAGTGAATATCTAGAGATTTATGAGGAATTTCTCAAATTTGAACTATATGCGTGATGTATGTAGGTCTTGAAAATTTGCAGAAGTCATTTTAAGGATACACCAATGTAGTAACCACATTCAAACAAAAATTAATGGCATGATTAAGTGAAGTTAAATGAAAGTTAACAACTCTCACTGTTCTAAGTTAACAACGGGCATCCATATGTGTCATCCTCAACACTACCTAGAAGGGGGTTGGAGACGCTTAAGATGGCGAGCCAGGCGACGGTTGGACCATTGTGCATTTTGCTCAAAGTGAGCCAAGAGCTAATACTTTTCCACCACTATGGGGGGATAGTCTGGCAGGCCGGAGTGGCCTTCAAGCTTAGCAGCATCACATCCTCCAATGGCTATTGGTCATCCATATGCTCTTCCTTGTCGTCCAATTGAATGATGAGATTCATGTCTGTCGGCAAAGGATGAGTGACGATCTCCATACCCCTTGATAGACCACCTCGTATGCAACCTCCTCCCGGGCTATGATCTCCAAACCTAGGTGGTAGCTGTCATATTGTGCGTCCTCCTCCTCCTCGTCAGAATCTTCCTCCTCCTTGTCAAAATCCTCATCCTCGTCAGAATCCTCTGCCTCCTCTACCTCTTCTTTCTCCTCTGCCTCTTCTTCCTCCTCATTGACAGAATCCTCAACAATACATATATTGGCCGGCCCTTCTGTCTCTAGATTCGACGAAGAGATGCGGGAGCACTACTCATACCAGCGAGCCCGCTGACAAGGATCCGATGATAACCCACAAGTATATGGGATAGCAACAGTCTTCACATGTAGTATTACACCCTAATTTATTGATTACACACAAGGGGAGCCAAACAATATTTATTGGTCTTAGCAGTTTAGTTGTCAATTCAACCACGTCTGGGGATATCTCTCAGTAGCATACGTTTTAGTAGCACAACAAAATAGTAATAGGAACAGTAACAATAACAGTAACAGTCTTGTAGTGATTGTAACAGTAGCATCAACAATAGTAACTTAACAAGATTTAGTATATAAAAAGCGTAGGCACGTGGTCTGGTAATGGATAATGATTTATATGACATTCATCATGTAATAGTTACACACTAGAGCGACACAGAACTAGCTCCAATTCAGCAATGTAATGTAGGCATGTATTCCGTACATAGTCATACGTGCTTGCGATAAGAACTTGCATTTGCATGACATCTTTTATCCTACCCTCCCATGGAAGAGTGTCCATAAGGAAACTAGGGATATTAAGGCCCCCTTTTAATAGAGAACTGGAACAAATCATTAACACATAGTGAATACATGAACTCTTCAAACTACGGCAATCATCGAGAAGAATCCCAATTATTGTCACCTTGGGGTATGCGGATCATGACACATAATAGGTGCATACATCTTGCAAGATAGAATACAAAACACTCTCATATTCATAAAAAAATAATAGGTTCAAATCTGAAATCATGGTACTCAGGACCTAGTGACAAGCATTAAGCATAGCAAAGTCATAGCAACATCCATCTCAGAACATAGTGGATACTAGGGATCAAGCCCTATCAAAATAACTCGATTACATGATCAATCTCATCCAATCCCATCATCGTCCAGCAAACCTACAAAGTAATTATTCACTCTCGGTGGTGAGCATCATCATGGTTTTGATGGAGAAGGGTCGGTGATGACGACGACAATGAATTCCCCCTCCGTGGAGCACCAAACGGACTCCAAATCAGCCCTTCTAAGGAAGAACAGGAGGTGGCGGTGGCTCCATCTCATAAAACGTGATGAAAAGTTCTCTCCTATTTTTCTCTGAAATTAGGAATTTATAGGATTGGAATTAGGGTCAGTTGAGCCACGAGGTGGCCCCAAGTCATTAGGGCGCGTCGAGGGGGTGGGCGCGCCGTGTTGGCTTGGACCAACAGGTGCCCCCCTTAGGTGGGTGATACGTTTCTATAATTTTTGATTGTTCGATGCTATTATATTATCATTCTAGGATGATTTTTAGGCATTTACTTGCTATCTTATATTATTTTTTAGCACTAACCTATTAACCCAGTGCCAAGTACTAGTTGTTGTTTTCTGCTTGTTTTTTGGCTTTTCAGGAATACCATACCAAATGAAGTCCAAATGAAGTCCAAAGACCAAATGAAGGACGAAATAAGTACCTCGAAATCCCAGGGGATGGCGCCAAGCCAATAGGGCACGCCCAGGAAGGGTGGCCATGCCCTGGTGGCTTCGGGCCACCTCCCTTGGCCTCCGGTGCCCCCCTGTGTCCTATAAATTCCCAATTATCGCAAAAATTGTAGGGCGCCCCCCGAAACATTTTTTCCGCCGCCACAAGTCTCTATTCTACCATGTGCCCATCTGAAGCCCTGTTCGGGTGCCCTGCCAGAGGGGGGATCGATCATGGAGGGCCTCTACATCAACCTTGCCGCTCCCATGTTGATGTGGGAGTATTTCACTAATACGTCCATTTTGCATCATGTTTTTCTACTGTTTTTATAGTGTTTTTATGCATTATAAAACTTTATGGAGTAATTCTAATGCCTTTTCTCTCATAATATGCAAGGTTTACACCAAGAGGGAGAATGCTGGCAGATGGAATTCTGGACCTAAAAAAGCTATGTCAGAGATACCCATTCAGCACACCTCCAAATGGGCTGAAACTTCACGAGGATTTTTTATGGAATAAATAAGAAATATTGGTGGAAAGAAGCACCAAAGGGGGCTGCCAGGTGGCCACTAGGCACTAGGGTGCGCCAGCCCCCCTGGCGCGGCTTAGCGGGTAGTGGGCCACCCAACCCACTTTTGGCGACCATCTTCTTATATATTTTTTCTTTTGACCTGAAAAAATAATGAAGAGATGACTTTCTGGATGAAGGGCCGCCGTCTCGAGCGGAACCTGGGCAGGAGCACTTTTTCCCTCCAACGGAGCGATTTCGCCGGAGGAACTTCCCTCCCGGAGGGGGAAATCGAGGCCATCGTAATCACCAACAACCCCCTCATCTTGGGGATGCACATGTTCATCAACATATTTAACAACACCATCTCCTCTCAGAACCCTAGTTCATCTCTTGTGCTCAATCTTGTACCGGAATGTCAGATTGGTACATGGTATGGACTATTAGTGTTGATTACATCTTGTAGTTCATGCTTTATGGTTTATTTGGTGGAAGATCATATTTTCATATCCAATATGCTATTTAATACCTCTATGATCATATGTTACTTTTGTTCTTGAGGCCACGGGAGAAGTCATGTTGCTAGTAGTCATGTGAAGTTGATATTTGTTTGATTTTTATGATATGAATGTTGTGATTCCCTTAGTGGTGTTATGTGAATATTGACTACATAACACTTCATCATTTTTGTGCCTAAGGGAATGCATTGTGGATTAGTTATTAGATGGTGGGTTGTGAGGACAGAAACTTAAACCCCAGTTTATGCGCTATTCCGTAAGGGGCTGATTTGGATCCCTATGTTTAATGCTATGGTTAGAAATTATTCTTAATACTTTTTTCGTAGTTGTGGATGCTTGCGGGAGGGTTAATCTGTTGGGGAACGTCGCATGGGAAACAAAAATTTTCCTATGCGCACGAAGACCTATCATGGTGATGTCCATCTACGAGAGGGGATTTCCGATCTACGTACCCTTGTAGATCGCACAACAGAAGCGTTAGTGAATGCGGTTGTTGTAGTGGAACGTCCTCACGTCCCTCGATCCGCCCCGTGAACCGTCCCGCGATCCGTCCCACGATCTAGTGCCGAATGGACGGCACCTCCGCGTTCAGCACACGTAGAACTCGATGATGATCTCGGCCTTCTTGATCCAGCAAGAGAGACGGAGAGGTAGATGAGATCTCCGGCAGCGTGACGGTGCTCCGGAGGTTGGTGGTGATCCGATCTCGGTAGGGCTTCGCCCGAGCTCCGCAGAAACGCGATCTAGAGGAAAAACCGTGGAGGTATGTGGTCGGGCTGCCCTAAAACCTCCGTATATATAGGTGGGAGAGGGGGGACCTTGCCTTGAGGCTTAAGGATCCCCAAGGGGGTCGGCCGAGCCAAGGGGGTATGTCCTTCCCTTCCAAACCGAATCCAACTAGGTTTGGAAGGTGGAGTCCTTCTGTCCTTTCCCACCTCCCCTTTTTTTTCTTTCTCTTTGATTTCTTATCTCTTGGCGCATAGGGCCTTCTTGGGCTGTCCCACCAGCCCACCAAGGGCTGGTGCGCCACCCCCAAGGCCTATGGGCTTCCCCGGGGTGGGTTGCCCCCCCCGGTGAACACCCGGAACCCATTCGTCATTCCCGGTACATTCCCGGTAACTCCGAAAACCTTCCGGTAATCAAATGAGGTCATCCTATATATCAATCTTCGTTTCCGGACCATTCCGGAAACCCTCGTGACGTCCGTGATCTCATCCGGGACTCCGAACAACATTCGGTAACCAACCATATAACTCAAATACACATAAAACAACGTCAAACCTTAAGTGTGCAGACCCCGCGGGTTCGAGAACTATGTAGACATGACCCGAGTGACTCCTCGGTCAATATCCAATAGCGGGACCTGGATGCCCATATTGGATCCCACATATTCTACGAAGATCTTATCGTTTGAACCTCAGTGCCAAGGATTCATATAATCCCGTATATCATTCCCTTTGTCCTTCGGTATATTACTTGCCCGAGATTCGATCGTCAGTATCCGCATACCTATTTCAATCTCGTTTACCGGCAAGTCTCTTTACTCGTTCCGTAATACAAGATCCCGCAACTTACACTAAGTCACATTGCTTGCAAGGCTTGTGTGTGATGTTGTATTACCGAGTGGGCCCCGAGATACCTCTCCGTCACACGGAATGACAAATCCCAGTCTCGATCCATACTAACTTAACGAACACCTTCGGATATACCTGTAGAGCATCTTTATAGTCACCCAGTTACGTTGCGACGTTTGATACACACAAAGCATTCCTCCGGTGTCAGTGAGTTATATGATCTCATGGTCATAGGAACAAATACTTGACACGCAGAAAACAGTAGCAACAAAATGACACGATCAACATGCTACGTCTATTAGTTTGGGTCTAGTCCATCACGTGATTCTCCTAATGACGTGATCCAGTTATCAAGCAACAACACCTTGTTCATAATCAGAAGACCCTGACTATCTTTGATCAACTGGCTAGCCAACTAGAGGCTTGCTAGGGACAGTGTTTTGTCTATGTATCCACACATGTATATAAGTCTTCATTCAATACAACTATAGCATGGATAATAAAAGATTATCTTGATACAAGAATTATAATAATAGCTATATTTATTATTGCCTCTAGGGCATAATTCCAACAGTCTCCCACTTGCACTAGAGTCAATAATCTAGCCCTCACATCATCATGCGAATTACATTGTAATAAATCTAACACCCATACAGTTCTGGTGTTGATCATGCTTTGCCCGTGGAAGAGGTTTAGTCAGCGGGTCTGCTACATTCAGATCCGTGTGCACTTTGCATATATTTACGTCCTCCCCTTCGACGTAGTCGCGGATGAGGTTGAAGCGTCGTTTGATGTGTTTGGTCTTCTTGTGAAACCGTGGTTCCTTTGCTAAGGCAATGGTACCCGTGTTGTCACAGAACAAGGTTATTGGATTCAGAGTGCTTGGCACCACTCCAAGATCCGTCATGAACTGCTTCATCCAGACACCCTCCTTAGCCGCCTCCGAGGCAGCCATGTACTCCGCTTCACATGTAGAATCTGGTACGACGCTTTGCTTGGAACTGCACCAGCTTACCGCACCCCCATTAAGAATAAATACGTATCCGGTCTGCGACTTAGAGTCGTCCGGATCTATGTCAAAGCTTGCATCGACGTAACCCTTTATGGCGAGCTCTTCGTCACCTCCATACACGAGAAACATCTCCTTAGTCCTTTTCAGGTACTTCAGGATATTCTTGACCGCCGTCCAGTGATCCACTCCTGGATTACTCTGGAACCTGCCTGCCATACTAATGGCCAGGCTAACGTCCGGTCTAGTGCATAGCATTGCATACATGATAGAACCTATGGCTGAAGCATAGGGGACGGTGCTCATATGCTCTCTATCCTTATCAGTTGCTGGGCACTGAGTCTTACTCAATCTCGTACCTTGTAAAACTGGCAAGAACCCTTTCTTGGACTGTTCCATTTTGAACCTCTTCAAAACTTTATCAAGGTATGTGCTTTGTGAAAGTCCTATCAGGCGTTTTGATCTATCCCTGTAGATCTTAATGCCTAGAATGTAAGCAGCTTCTCCTAGGTCCTTCATAGAGAAACTTTTATTCAAGTAATCCTTTATGCTCTCCAAAAACTCTACGTTGTTTCCAATCAGCAATATGTCATCCACATATAATATTAGAAACGCCACAGAGATCCCACTCACTTTCTTGTAAATACAAGATTCTCCAACCACTTGTATAAACCCAAATGCTTTGATCACCTCATCAAAGCGTTTGTTCCAACTCCGAGATGCTTGCACCAGTCCATAAATGGATCGCTGGAGCTTGCACACCTTGTCAGCATTCTTAGGATCGACAAAACCTTCGGGTTGCATCATATACAACTCTTCCTTAAGGAAACCGTTAAGGAACGACGTTTTGACATCCATCTGCCAGATTTCATAATAAAAAAATGTAGCTATTACTAACATGATTCTGACGGACTTAAGCATCGCTACGGGTGAGAATGTCTCATCATAGTCAACTCCTTGAACTTGTGAAAAACCCTTTGCCACAAGTCGAGCTTTATAAACGGTCACATTGCCGTCAGCGTCCGTCTTCTTCTTAAAGATCCATTTGTTCTGAATAGCCTTGCGGCCCTCAGGTAGTACTTCCAAAGTCCACACTTTGTTTTCATACATGGATCCTATCTCGGACTTCATGGCCTCTAGCCATTTGTTGGAATCTGGGCCCACCATTGCTTCTTCATAATTTGCAGGTTCATTGTTGTCTAACAACATGATTGACAAAACGGGATTACCGTACCACTCTGGAGCAGCACGTGGTCTCGTCGACCTGCGTGGTTCGACAGGAACTTGAACCGGAGTTTCATGATCATCATCATTAACTTCCTCCTCAACCGGCGTCACAACAACAGAGGTTTCCCCTTGCCCTGCACCACCATCTAGAGGGATAAGAGGTTCGACAACCTCATCAAGTTCTATCTTCTTCCTCCCACTCAATTCTCTTGAGAGAAACTCCTTCTCGAGAAAAGCTCCGTTTTTAGCAACAAACACTTTGCCCTCAGATTGAGATAGAAGGTGTACCCAACTGTCTCTTTCGGGTAACCTATGAAGATGCACTTTTCCGCTTTGGGTTCCAGCTTTTCAGGCTGAAGCTTTTTGACATAAGCATCACATCCCGAAACTTTAAGAAACGACAACTTTGGTCTTTTGCCATACCACAGTTCGTATGGTGTCGTCTCAACGGATTTTGATGGTGCCCTGTTTAAAGGGAATGCAGCTGTGTCTAATGCATAACCCCAAAACGATAACGGCAAATCGGTAAGAGACATCATAGATCGCACCATCTCTAATAAAGTACGATTACGACGTTCGGACACACCATTACGTTGTGGTGTTCCAGGCGGTGTCAACTGTGAAACAATTCCACATTGTCTTAAGTGAGCACCAAACTCGAAACTCAGATATTCACCCCCACGATCAGACCGTAGGAACTTGATCTGCTTGTTACGATGATTTTCAACTTCACTCTGAAATTGCTTGAACTTTTCAAATGTTTCAGACTTGTGCTTCATTAAGTAGACATAACCATATCTACTCAAATCGTCAGTGAAGGTGAGAAAATAACGATATCCGCCGCGTGCCTCTACGCTCATTGGACCGCACACATCGGTATGTATGATTTCCGACAAGTCACTGGCACGCTCCATTGTTCCGGAGAACAGAGTTTTAGTCATCTTGCCCATGAGGCATGGTTCACACGTGTCAAGTGAATCAAAGTCAAGTGACTCCAAAAATCCATCGGCATGGAGTTTCTTCATGCGTTTTACACCAATATGACCTAAGCGGCAGTGCCACAAAAAGATGGCGCTATCATTGTTAACTCTAACTCTTTTGGTCTCAATGTTATGTATATGTGTATCACTATCAAGATTCAATATGAACAATCCTCTCATAGTGGGTGCATGACCATAAAAGATGTTACTCATAGAAATAGAACAACCATTATTCTCTGACTTAAAAGAGTAACCATCTCACAATAAACAAGATCCAGATATAATGTTCATGCTCAACGCAGGCACTAAATAACAATTATTCAAGTTCATAACTAATCCTGATGGTAACTGAAGTGAAACTGTGCCGACGGCGATTGCATCAACCTTGGAACCATTTCCTACGCGCATCGTCACTTCATCTTTCGCCAGCCTTCGTCTATTCCGCAGTCCCTGTTTCGAGTTGCAAATATGAGCAACAGAACCGGTATCGAATACCCAGGCACTACTACGAGAGCCGGTTAAGTACACATCAATAACATGTATATCAAATATACCTGATTTTTCTTTGGCCGCCTTATTATCAACCAGATACTCGGGGCAGTTGCGCTTCCAGTGACCCATACCCTTGCAATAGTAGCACTCTGTTTCAGGCTTAGGTCCAGCTTTGGGTTTCTTTGTTGGATTGGCAACAGGCTTGCCGCTCTTCTTTGAATTACCCTTCTTGCCTTTGTCGTTTCTCTTGAAACTAGTGGTCTTATTCACCATCAACACTTGATGCTCTTTACGGAGTTCAGACTCTGCGACTTTCAGCATCGCAAACAACTCGCCGGGTGACTTATTCATCCCTTGCATGTTGTAGTTCAACACAAAGCCCTTATAGCTTGGCGGCAGTGATTGAAGGATTCTGTCAGTGATAGCCTCTTGCGGGAGTTCAATCCCCAGCTCAGCTAGACGGTTTGAGTACCCAGACATTTTGAGCACATGTTCACTGACAGACGAATTCTCCTCCATCTTGCAAGCATAGAATTTATCGGAGGTCTCATACCTCTCGATCCAGGCGTTCTTCTGAAAGATAAACTTCAACTCCTGGAACATCTCATATGCTCCATGACGCTCAAAGCGACGTTGAAGTCCCGGTTCTAAGCCATACAAGACTGCACATTGAACTACTGAGTAGTCCTCCTTATGTGTTAACCAAGCATTCTTAACATCTTGGTCAGCCGTAGCGGGTGGTTCATCTCCTAGCGCAGCATTAAGGACATAATCCTTCTTCCCAGCTTGTAGGATTAACTTAAGATTACGAGCCCAGTCTACAAAGTTGCTTCCATCATCTTTCAACTTAGCTTTCTCTAGTAACGTATTAAAATTCAGGATGACTGTCGCGTGAGCCATGATGTACAACACAAATATATTCAAAGTGGACTTAGACTATGTTCAAGATAATTAGAGTTCAACTTAATCAAATTATATGCTAAACTCCCACTCAAAATTTACATCTCTCTAGTCATTTGAGTGGTTCATGATCCACTTACACTATCCCAAGTCCGATCATCACGTGAGTTGAGTATAGTTTCAGTGGTAAGCATCCCTATGCTAATCATATCAACTATATGATTCATGATCGACCTTTCGGTCTCATGTGTTCCGAGGCCATGTCTGCACATGCTAGGCTCGTCAAGCTTAACCCGAGTGTTCTGCGTGCGCAACTGTTTTGCACCCGTTGTATGTGAACGTTGGGTCTATCACACCCGATCATCACGTGGTGTCTCGAAACGACGAACTGTAGCAACGGTGCACAGTCGGGGAGAACACAATTTCGTCTTGAAATTTTAGTGAGAGATCACCTCATAATGCTACCGTCGTTCTAAGCAAAATAAGGTGCATAAAAGGATTAACATCACATGCAATTCATAAGTGACATGATATGGCCATCATCACGTGCTCCTTGATCTCCATCACCAAAGCACCGGCACGATCTTCTTGTCACCGGCGCCACACCATGATCTCCATCAACGTGTCGCCATCGGGGTTGTCGTGCTACTCATGCTATTACTACTAAAGCTACATCCTAGCAAAATAGTAAACGCATCTGCAAGCACAAACGTTAGTTTAAAGACAATCCTATGGCTCCTGCCGGTTGCCGTACCATCGACGTGCAAGTCGATATTATCTATTACAACATGATGATCTCATACATCCAATATATCACATCACATCGTTGGCCATATCACATCACAAGCATACCCTGCAAAAACAAGTTAGACGTCCTCTAATTTTGTTGTTGCATGTTTTACGTGCTGACCATGGGTATCTAGTAGGATCGCATCTTACTTACGCAAACACCACAGCGGAGATATATGAATTGCTATTTAACCTTATACAAGGACCTCCTCGGTCAAATCCGATTCAACTAAAGTTGGAGAAACTGACACTTGCCAGTCATCTTTGAGCAACGGGGTTACTCGTAGCGATGAAACCAGTCTCTCGTAAGCGTACGAGTAATGTTGGTCCAAGCCGCTTCGATCCAACAATACCGCGGAATCAAGAAAAGACTAAGGAGGGCAGCAAAACACACATCACCGCCCACAAAAACTTTTGTGTTCTACTCGAGAAGCCATCTACGCATGAACCTAGCTCATGATGCCACTGTTGGGGAACGTCGCATGGGAAACAAAAAATTTCCTACGCGCACGAAGACCTATCATGGTGATGTCCATCTACGAGAGGGGATTTCCGATCTACGTACCCTTGTAGATCGCACAGCAGAAGCGTTAGTGAACGCGGTTGATGTAGTGGAATGTCCTCACGTCCCTCGATCCGCCCCGCGAACCGTCCCGCGATCCGTCCCACGATCTAGTGCCGAACGGACGGCACCTCCGCGTTCAGCACACGTACAAATCGACGATGATCTCGGCCTTCTTGATCCAGCAAGAGAGACGGAGAGGTAGATGAGTTCTCCGGCAGCGTGACGGCGCTCCGGAGGTTGGTGGTGATCCGATCTCGGCAGGGCTCCGCCCGAGCTCCGCCAGAAACGCGATCTAGAGGAAAAACCGTGGAGGTATGTGGTCGGGCTGCCGTGGCAAAGTTGTCTCAAATCAGCCCTAAAACCTCCGTATATATAGGTGGGAGAGGGGGGACCTTGCCTTGAGGCTCAAGGATCCCCAAGGGGGTCGGCCGAGCCAAGGGGGGAAGTCCTCCCCTTCCAAACCGAATCCAACTAGGTTTGGAAGGTGGAGTCCTTCTCTCCTTTCCCACCTCCCCCTTTTTTTTCTCTCTCTTTGATTTCTTATCTCTTGGCGCATAGGGCCTTCTTGGGCTGTCCCACCAGCCCACCAAGGGCTGGTGCGCCACCCCCAAGGCCTATGGGCTTCCCCGGGGTGGGTTGCCCCCCCCGATGAACACCCGGAACCCATTCGTCATTCCCGGTACATTCCCGGTAACTCCGAAAACCTTCCGGTAATCAAATGAGGTCATCCTATATATCAATCTTCGTTTCTGGACCATTCCGGAAACCCTCGTGACGTCCGTGATCTCATCCGGGACTCCGAACAACATTCAGTAACCAACCATATAACTCAAATACGCATAAAACAACGTCAAACCTTAAGTGTGCAGACCCTGCGGGTTCGAGAACTACTAGCAAAAGGGCCCGTGCGTTGCAACGTGAGAAAAAATAGCACACACTTTTAATCTTTTTATAATCATTTTCATTTATTAAAATAATAAGCTAACTAACTAATGTAGTCAGTCCTATAATATTTTGTTGAGAAATCAATCCGTCCATTGTTAATTCCACTATGATGAGAAATTAAGCGGGACAAGCAAAGAAAAACAAAGGGGCTACGTGAATTGATCAATGTACTGTTATTTTATTTCACTCATGGGGTAGAGAATGTGGGATCAGATGACAAACTGAAGGTGGTGTTCCATTCTCTGTCTCTACAACAATACAATCTTACATTCAATACATTCATTCATCAGCAAACAAATCCCCACAAAATAAAATTTCTTGCCGGTGCTTGGCACACTGTTGGAGGCATGGGGAGGTGATCTCACCAGATGATGAGTTCCTGCCGGAGGAGGGGATACGATGAGGGGAGCAAGGGTTAGGCGCCTCTATCTGGCCATAAGGAGTCGCTGTTTCCATGCCATAACCTCGGAGTTCCCCGTGTGAGCCATGGAGGCCCGCCTCCACCTGCAAGTACTTCGCTCTGCCGCGCTGCCGCCGTTCTGCATCGAGCAGACGCATCATCCCAAGTCACTATAGCTATCGCGTTGATTTGATCCAGAAGCTGTGCTCGAGTGCCAAAAGGGGACAGCAAGCGAGCAGAGGTACGGCCGTGGAGGCGGGTGGGTTGAGATCGACAACAGTGATGGTCGAGGTCGGCCGTGGCGGCGAGTGGTGTGGCAGCGACATGGGCACAGGCCAGGATGGACCAGGGTCGACGCGATGCTCTCGAGCGCCGCAACGGGGGGCAGTGAGCGGGGAGAGGTACGACCGCGGAGGCGGGTGGGTTGAGATCGACAGGGTGGCGGTTGAGGTCGGCCGCGGCGGCGAGTGGTGTGGCGGCGGCTTGGGCACAGGCCAGGGTAGCCTAGGGTCGATGAGAGGAGGTGATGCGTACGGGTATAACTTTTGCAGCGAATCGTTTTTTCTTCTGCGTTGCAGATAAATGATGGAGCGCGGGTTGAATAACAAAAATTAAGGGGCTTTTTATAAAAATACCGCAGTGGGTTTTCCGACGGAAGCAATAGCCGCTTTATTATTAGGTATAGATGTAGACATGACCCGAGTGACTCCTCGGTCAATATCCAATAGCGGGACCTGGATGCCCATATTGGATCCCACATATTCTACGAAGATCTTATCGTTTGAACCTCAGTGCCAAGGATTCATATAATCCCGTATATCATTCCCTTTGTCCTTCGGTATGTTACTTGCCCGAGATTCGATCGTCAGTATCCGCATACCTATTTCAATCTCGTTTACCGGCAAGTCTCTTTACTCGTTCCGTAATACAAGATCCCGCCTTACACTAAGTCACATTGCTTGCAAGGCTTGTGTGTGATGTTGTATTACCGAGTGGGCCCCGAGATACCTCTCCTTCACATGGAGTGACAAATCCCAGTCTCGATCCATACTAACTCAACGAACACCTTCGGATATACCTGTAGAGCATCTTTATAGTCACCCAGTTACGTTGCGACGTTTGATACACACAAAGCATTCCTCCGGTGTCAGTGAGTTATATGATCTCATGGTCATAGGAACAAATACTTGACACGCAGAAAACAGTAGCAACAAAATGACACGATCAACATGCTACGTCTATTAGTTTGGGTCTAGTCCATCACGTGATTCTCCTAATGACGTGATCCAGTTATCAAGCAACAACACCTTGTTCATAATCAGAAGACCCTGACTATCTTTGATCAACCGGCTAGCCAACTAGAGGCTTGCTAGGGACAGTGTTTTGTCTATGTATCCACACATGTATATAAGTCTTCATTCAATACAACTATAGCATGGATAATAAACGACCATCTTGATACAGGAATTATAATAATAACTATATTTATTATTGCCTCTAGGGGATAATTCCAACATAATCATAGGTGGGAGGCTTGTTCAAGTAAGAACACCACCCAAGCACCGGTCCACCCACATATCAAATTATCAAAATACCGAACGCGAATGAACCCGACATGACGAATGTGACTAGATGAAATTCTCGTGTGCCCTCAAGAATGCTTTGCCTATTATAAGAAATTGTTTCGGCTTGTCCTTTGACACGAAAGGATTGGGCTACGTTGCTGCACTTATTGTTACTATTGCTACTCGTTACTTGTTACAATTATCTTGCTATCAAACAACTTGTTGCCGCTATTATAGTGCTTGCAGAAATTAGCTTGCTAAAACCGCATGTCATTTCCTTTTGCTCCTTGTTGGGTTCGACACTCTTGCTTATCAAAAGGACTACGATTGATCCCCTGTACTTGTCAGTTATCATGACTCTTTTCTGGCGCTGTTGCCAGGGAGTGAAGCACCTTTGGTAAGCGGAATTTGGTAAGTGAAAATTTATATTACGTGTTGAAATTTACTTCACTTGTCACTATGGAAAGCAATCCTTTGAGGGGTTTGTTCGGGGTATCTTCACCTCGACCAGAAACACCAAGAGTTGTCGCTCAACATACTGAACCTACCAAAAATGTTTATTATGAAATTCCTTTGGGTATGATAGAGAAACTGCTAGTTAATCCTTATGCAGGATATGGAACAAAACATCCCAATATGTACCTAATCTATGTGGATGAAGTTTGTGGATTATTTAAGCTTGCAGGTTTATCCGAAGATGAAGTCAATAAGAAGGTTTCGGGAAAAGTATTGACATGGTATATGCTATGTGATGATATAGGATCTTGGAACTAGAATTGATTGCAATTGGAGTTTCACCAAATTTTTATCCTATGCATCTTGTCCATCGTGATCGGAGTTTTATCTACAATTTTTGGCCTCCTGAAGGAGAAAGTATCACTTTAGCTTGGGGTAGGCTAAATTTAATGTTATATTCATGCCCCAATCATGAGCTCCCGAGAGAAACCACCATTCAAAATTTTTATGCTCGGCTTTCTCGTAATGATCAAACCATGCTTGATACTTCTTGTTTTGGTTCTTTTATGAAGAAGACTATTTAATTCAGGTGGTATCCTTTGGAAAGAATTAAGTGCAACACTGAATATTGGCTACTCGAAATGTAAAGAGTCAGGTATATAATTTGAGTTTGATTGTGTTAAATATTTTATGAATACTGATGCTTTCAATGATTTTAGCACTAAATATGGACTTGACTCTGAGATAGTAGCCTCAATTTGTGAAACCATCGCTACTCATGTTGATCTCCTTAAATAGAAATGTTTTAAATATCATCCACCTATTAAATAAAAAGTTGGATAACCAATTGAAGTTGAGGATGAAACTATCATTTAAAATGTTGACCCAGTTGTGCCCAGTACTTATATTGAGAAACCACATTTCCCTATTAGGATAAAGGAACATGCTAAAGCTTCAACCATGGTTAAAAATGTTGGAAATATTCCCTATAGGCAATAGTAAATTATTTATTATTATATTTCCTTGTTCATGATAATCATTTATTATCCATGCTATAATTGTATTGATTGGAAACTAAAATACATGTGTGGGTACATAGACAACACACCGTCCCTAGTGAGCCTCTAAGGACTAGCTCTTTGATCAAACATGGTCAAGGTTTCTTGACCATAGACATGAGTTGTCATTTGATAACGAGATCACATCATTAGGATAATGATGTGATGGACAAGACCCAAACTATGAACGTAGCATGTGATCGTGTCAGTTTATTGCTAATGTTTTCTGCATGTCAAGTATGTATTCCTATAACCATGAGATCATGCAACTCCTGGACACCTTAGGAATGCCTTGTGTGTATCAAACATCACAATGTAACTGGGTGACTATAAAGGTGCTCTACAGGTATCACCGAGGGTGTCTATTGGGTTGGCATGAACCAAGATTGGGATTTGTCACTCTGTGTGACAGAAAGGTATCTCGGGGTCCACTTGGTAACACAACATCACAACAAGCCTTGCAAGCAATGTGACTAAAGAGTTAGTCACGAGATCTTGTGTTACAGAACGAGTAAAGAGACTTGCCAGTAACGAGATTGAACTAGGTACGGAGATACCGACGATCGAATCTAGGATAAGCAATATACCGATGGACAAAGGGAACAATGTACGGGATTTACTGAATCCTTGACATAGAGGTTCGACCGATAAAGATCTTCATAGAATATGTAGGAGCCAATATGGGCATCCAGGTCCTGCTATTGGTTATTGACCGGAGAGTGTCTCGGTCATGTCTGCATAGTTCTCGAACCCATAGGGCTACACACTTAAGGTTTGGTGACGTTTCGATATAGTTGAGTTATGTATGTTGGTGACCGAAGGTTGTTCGGAGTCCCGTATGAGATCCCGGACATCATGAGGAGTTCTGGAATGGTCCTGAGATGAAGATTGATATATAGGAAAGAGGTATTCTGGTTCCCGAAAGGTTTTGGGCATTACCGGTAGTGTACGGGGAGTGACGAATGGGTTCCGGCGGCCCACCCACCCCATGGGCCACATGGGCCTAGGAGGTCTAACACCCTGATTTTTTTTCAACCTTTTCCTTTTTAAATATTTTTGGAGTTTCACTTGCCATTTGGTGGATTTTCAAATTTTCTCAAGCAAGTTGGATTGTGAGTCTCTGATTTCTTGTCTCAAGCAACCCAAAACCTTTTGTTTCTTGCCAAGACCTTTCTTGGAATAATTTGCAATATTCAAATCTTTTAAATAATTCTTTTTTTATTTTGGGGAATTATGTTATCACAATGGGTTGTGAAGCAACCTATAGTTGGAATAAGCTATTGACCCCAAAACTTTTTCCACATGTTCTCAGTATCATATGATTTCAAAATCTTCAAAAATATTTCATTGCCCAATATAAATTTTTGGCTAGAAAAATTATTTCTTTTCTGACCAGAATTATCACTTTGTGAAGGAACCCTAATTTTCCTGTTTTAGAAAATTCCCAATAAATTTCCTTAGCTCCAAGGGATCATAACTAGTTCAAATATGTAAAAACATCTGATGGTCTAGTACAAATTTTGAGTTGTAAGAGTGTGCTAAGTTTCTGTTAAAAATGAACCTTTGTGAAGGAAGTGCTAGATAGAGTTGCACAAATGACTTGAAATTTTTTGGACATGAGTGCACTACTAAATGACACTCCTTCACCAAGTTTCACCATTAACAGGGCTGGCATGAGAGTGCCATGAGCTCATTTGTGTTCTGGACCAAAAAGGTGATTTACAAAGGAACCCTATCGATTTGATCTTCAAACCCTCTCCAACTTTGCCAGTATGTAGTCTTTCCTATGCTGGTTAACCTAGACATGCTACTTTGCCCTAATCTTAACCCATTTGAGCTCTAGATCCTCCCCAGTTTGTTGGCAGGATCTGTTGTTGATGCCACACTTCGCATGAGTGAATGACTAGTCGATCTGATGATAGGGAGTGACTGGGGAGAGTAAGGTCGACACCCTGGACAAGGTTCCCAGGCTTGCGAGGCTCTGTGGTAGCAGTAACCATGGTGACCATGGTACTGGCATGCCACAACGCGCGCGCTATGCAGCCCCTGCAGCGGCCGAGCCACTCGAGCCGTCCATCGCTGCCCCTCCGTGTCCTTAGCGTCGAGGGCGTCCCTAGTAGCCGCGTGGCACCTCCGGAAGACCCTGGGTCACCGAAGAGGGTCGCCGCCACACCCTGCCAAGCCCCTCCACGAACCGAACAATCGGCTCCGGCCACTGTGGGTGTCCGTGCGCCATTAATGGCGCAGGAGACGTCCCGTCGACCCTCTGCCCTCCTCCGTCACCTGAGGTCACACAACAACGGCCAGCTCACCCCCCTGCGCCAGTGGCCGAGCTTATCTTCGCTGCTTTGGGAGAGATCGACCGTGCTCATCGCCGGCCTATTTAAAGGGCGCTCCGACACCTTCAAGCTCTCCACCCCCTCCTACAGCCTCCAATCGGCCCCCGTTGATTGAGCCGAGGCCAAGAGGCCTTCCGGCCTCGAATCATCGCCGGAGTTCCTCCGCTTGCAGCCCCACCGTCGCCAGTGCCAACCACCCTCTCTAGAGCCCCCGCACCCCTCCATCGAGCTCAGGGTTTCCCCCTGGTGCTCCTCGACCCCTCGCCCGAGCCAATCCTCGCCTGCATTGGCATCTCCGACGACCACCCGAAGCCGCCGCCGCCGGGGAAGAAGGGGACAACGCCATTTTTCCACCTCTCGCTGATTTGCGGGTACGTGCGTGCTCGTCGTAGACCCCTCGTTCCATTCCCCCTAGTCACAAGCCTCGTCGCCGTCTGTAGCACCGGCGACCATCGCCGGGGAGCCGCCGCGTCCCTGTCTCCCTCCCCCTCTCTCTGTTTTGAAGTAGCCGGCCCCACTTGCCAGTGACAGAGGCCCGCGGTTGAAGCGGTAAGTGGAGGCGGCCCTCCACTTTACGCCTTCGATGTGGCCCCTGTCAGGTTCTTTTCCTTTTTCTTTTATTTTAGATTTGACCAACAACTTTGACCATTTGTATCTTTTTATTTATAAGTCCAAATCACTTGATTCTTTTTTGCATTGAGTTGGTACTGATCCCCTTTATTTTCTGATAAAGTTTGATATTTTTCCCACACTCATAGAATTTCGGGTTAATAAAATGGTATTGAATGACTTTTCTTTTTATTTTTCTATTTCAAATATATTTTCAGAGGGAAACTTTGAAGACCAGCAGTGTTTGAACAACCCCACTGATCAAGGCAAGCTATCATATCCATGTGATGTAGTTTTGCATAGCATAACCTACATCTTCATGCATTATAATTACTTAACTTGCTAGAAAATAACCGTCTAATAAACAATCATATAGAAATATGCGCTTACCGTTACAAATCTCTATGTGTATCATGGCTTAGTGGTTGATCATGAGTCACATGTCCGGGCATAATCGTACAACCACATCTTGCCAGTATGGGAAGGCCGTGACTTGGGCTGTCCGCGTGATATTTCACCGATACCCCCAGAGAGGGAGGGTTATGCACACGTGCTACCTTGGCCTGGTAGGCGGTAATAGTCATGTGAGCCCAGTTAAGTTGAGTTGGGCCAGTCCCTAGGTGGGACAGTTCATTTTGGCCACGACGGTGGCAGGTGTCATGAGGACACAGGGCCACCCAGGGCAGGACTCCGGAAGGGAGGATGATCGCCGGCGGTATGATGAAAGAGTCACAGGTCAGGCAAGTTTCATTGGAGTAATGCTGGTCCACCCGAATGGGATCACGAGGCTAGTACTCCATAGTGTGGGTAAAGTGTGCAACCTCTGTAGAGTGTAAAACCTATTCGAACAGCTGAGTCCACGGTAATGGACAACCCGACCAGACCTGAGTAGATGGTCAACCATGTTGATGTTAGTAATGATGGAAGAACCCTTCAACTGAATGGAGATGCTTGAAAGGCATCCCGGTGGTTGTGAGACAACCCCAGACATTAGTAAGTTGATGACCGGAAAGCCTAGTGGTATTATTCATAATTTATTTCCATTGTTTGCTGCATTACTTGGTTACTATGAGCTTGCGAGTACATTCCAAGTACTCACGTGGCGTATCATGCCAGATGCAGGAGAAGATGAGGACGGAGGTCCTGATGGTTCGTACTAGGATGTGTCCACAGCAGTGTCCCTGTGTATGGAGTTGCTGCTGTTCCGCTACGCTGTAGAAGTACTTAGTAGTTCCGAGGCCCCACTTTGTTCCATAAATAATGTAGATACGGATGAAACACCATGGGTGCCTTTGTCCTCGCTATCACTGTAATATATGTATTTGTAACCTTATGCCATCAATAAAGTCAGTTCAGTTCTGTTACAAGTTGTTGAGTGTTTCCAGAAGACATGATCTCTGGGTTGGAAACACTGGTAATGCGGTTTGTTGAATCGGGGTGCCACAGGAGGTGGCGCACCAGCCCCTGATCGGCTGGGCAGCCAGCCCCTATGGGCCTATGCACCAAGAGGGAAGGGAGGGGAGGAGTCCTAATTGGAGGAGGACTCTCTCCCCACGCCCCACCTCCTAGTTGGAGGTGACCTCCTCCACCTTGGGCGGCCAGCCAACCCTAGGGGAAACCCTAGGGCGCCACCCCTCCCCCTCCCTCCTATATATAGTGGAGGAGAGAGAGGGCAGTGACATAATAATCCAAGGCGCAACCCCCTCTCCCTCCCTCTAGTTCGTTCTCCTCTAGATTGGTTTGGCACTTCACAATGAAGCCCCGCCGGATCAGCTCCACCACCAACGCTGCCACGCCGTTAGGTTGTCGAAGAACTCAGCTACCTCTCCGCCCCGCTTGCTGGATCAATAAGGAGGAGATCCTCATCGAGCTGTACTGTGCTGAACGCGGGGGTGTTGTCCGTTCGGCACAAGATCGGGATGGATCGTGATGAGATCGCATGATGGATTGTGATGAGATCGCGGGATGGATCGTGATGGGATCGCGGGACGGAATGCGATTTGGATCACAAATATGTTCAACTACATCAACCGCGTGATATACGCTTCCGCTTAGCGATCCACAAGGATATGTGGATCCAATCTCTCCTCTCGTAGATGGTCATCACCATGGATAGATCTTGTGTGCGCGTAGGAAATTTTTTGTTTCCCATGCGACGTTCCCCAACAAGAAAAGTTATGTTAGAACAACCAAACCCTCTAAGAAATCAAGGTAGAACCTATTATTGCTATGGTTAAAGATCTCTTGGTCCATAATATTGATGGGCATGTTACTTATTTCTATGATGAAGCTGCTAGAATTGCCAAACCTGATACTAAAGATAAAAATAGACCCATTGCTGGCATGCGTGTCGTCTCAGTCAAAATAGGAGATCGTTGTTATCATGGTTTATGTGATATGGGTGCTAGTGCTAGTGCTATTCCTTTTACCCTATATCAAGAAATTATGCATGAGATATCACCCGGTGAAATAGAAGACATAATGTTACTATTAAACTTGCTAATAGAGACACCATCACACCACTTGGGATTGTTATAGATGTTGAACTCTTGTGTGGAAAAGTAAAATAACTTACTGATTTCTAGTACTTGGCTCACCATAAGATTATTTTTGTCCCATAATATATGGTAGACCCTTCTTGAACACTATCAATGCTCAAATAGATTGCGAGAAGGAAATTGTCAGTGTTAATTCTGGTGGTATGTCTCATGAGTTTCATTTCTCCAAGTTCCGTAAGCAACCCCATGATAAAGAATTGCCTAGTAAAGATGAAGTAATGGGTCTTGTTTCTATTGCCATTCCTCCTACTAATCCATTAGAACAATATTTGCTATACCATGAAAATGATATGAATATGCGTGAAAGAAATGAAACTCTAGGAGGTCCTCCTTAAACACAACCTGCCTATTGAAACTCTAGGAGGTCCTCCTCCAACCAAGGGTGATCATGCGTTTGAATTAAAGCAATTACGTGACACTTCGAAATATGCTTATCTTGATGAAAAGAAGATATATCATGTTATTATCAGTGCCAACTTTACAGAGCATGAAGAAGAAAGATTGTTAAAAACTTTAAGGAAGCACCAAGGTAGTATTGGGAATACTCTTAATGATCTTAAGGGCATTAGTCCCACTCTGTGTCAACACAAGATTAATATGGAACCGGATGCTAAACATGTTGTCAATCACCAATGAAGACTGAATCCCAAATTGAAAGAAGTGGTATGAAATAAAATATTAAAGCTTGTGGAAGCAGGTATAATTTATCCCATAACTGATAGTAGATGGGTAAGACCCATTCATTGTGTTCCTAAGAAAGGAGGTATTACTATTGTCCCTAATGATATAAATGAACTAATTCCACAAAAAATTGTAACTAGCTATAGAATGGTAATTGATTTTAGAAAATTAAACAAAGCTACTAGAAAAGATCATTATCATTTACCTTTCATAGACCAAATGCTAGAAAGATTATTGAAGCATACACATTTTTGCTTTCTAGATGGTTATTCTGGTTTTCCTCAAATACATGTGTCACAACCCGATCAAGAGAAAACCACCTTTACTTGTCCTTTTGGAACCTATGCTTATAGACGTATGCCTTTTGGATTATGCAATGCACCTACTACCTTTCAAAGATGTACGACTGCTATATTCTTTGATTTTTGTGAAAGGATTGTTGAGGTTTTCATGGATAATTTTTCTGTTTATGGAACTTATTTTGATTATTGCTTAAGAAACCTTGATTGAGTTTTGTAGAGATGTGAGAAAACTAACCTTGTCTTGAATTGGGAGAAGTGCCACTTTATGGTAAACGAAGGTATTGTCTTGGGTCGTAAAATTTGTGAACGAGGTATTGAGGTGGATAAGGCTAAAGTTGATGCAATTGAGAAGATGCCATGTCCTAAAGATATTAAAGGTATCCGTAGTTTCCGTAATCATGCTGGTTTCTATAGGAGGTTTATTAAAGACTTCTCAAAAATTTCTAGGCCTCTTACTAATTTATTACAGAAGGATTTTCCTTTTGTTTTTTATGATGATTGTGTAGAAGCCTTTGAAACACTTAAGAAAGCCTTAATTTCTGCACCTATTGTTCAACCACCTGATAGCAACTTGCCTTTTGAAATTTTGTGTGATGCTAGTGATTATATTGATGGTGTTGTTCTAGTACAAAGAGTTGCTAAGAAATTAAATGTTATCCATTATGGTAGTAAAACTCTAGACAGTGCCTAGAGAAATTATGCTACCACTAAAAAATAATTCTTAGCACATGTATTTGCTTGTGATAAATTTAGATCTTACATTGTTGATTCTAAAGTAATTGTTCACACTGATCATGCTGCTATTAAATATCTTATGGAAAAGAAAGATGCTAAACCTAGACTTATTAGGTGTGTTCTTTTGTTACAATAATTTGATTTGAATATCATTGATAGGAAAGGAGATGATAACCCCGTAGGTGATAACTTGTCTAGGTTAGAAAATGTTCTTGATGACCCACTACCTATTGATGATAGCTTCCCTGATGAGCAATTAGCTGTGCTCAATGTTTCTCATAACACACCGTGGTTTGCTGATTATGCTAATTAAATTGTTGCTAAAAACATACCACCCAGTTCACCTATGAGTAAAAGAAAAAAAATATTCTTTGATTTAAGACATTACTTTTGGGATGACCCACATCTTTATAAAGAGGGAGTAGATGGTGTTGGGGATGTTATCCCATTATGAGACTCGCCCTAGGGAGCCGATTTAGGATAATGGCAGCTCTGTATCCATGTTCAAGATGGGCCGTGACCTGTGAAGCAGGAGACAGCGGACCTGTTGGGGAACATAGTAATTTCAAAAAAAATCCTACGCTTCACAAGGATCTATCTAGGAGAAACCAACAACGAGCAATGGGGTAGAGCATCTTCATACCTTTGAAGATCGCTAAGTGGAAGCATTACTAGAACACGGTTGATGGAGTCGTACTCATAGCGATTCAGATCGTTGTGGATTCCGATCTAAGCGCCGAACAACGACGCCTTACCATTCAACACACGTGCATCCCGATGACGTCTCCTACGCCTTGATACATCAAAGAGAGAGGAGCGGTTGAGGGAGAGCTCCGACAGCACGACGGCGTGGTGACGGTGGTGTTGGGGAACGTTGCATGGGAAACAAAAAATTTCCTACGCACACGAAGACCTATCATGGTTATGATCATCTACGAGAGGGAGATCGGACCCACATACCCTTCTAGATCGCTAAGCGGGAAGCGTTAAGAAACGCGGTTGATGTAGTGGAACAACTTCGTGATTCCAATCATTGTCGTCCCACGACCCGTCCCAATCTAGCACCGAACGGACGGCACCTCCGCGTTCAGCACACGTACAGCTCGATGATGATCTCCGCCTTCTTGATCCAGCAAGAGAGACGTGGAAGTAGATGAGTTCTCCGGCAGCGTGAAGGTGCGCCGGTGATGGTGATGATCTATTCCTACAGGGATCCACCCGAGCTCCGCAGAAAACCGATCTAGAGGAAGAACTACGAAGTACAGATTTAGGGTTGCACGTGGGAAAGTTGTGTCTCAAAAACCCTAAAACCTCTAGTATATATAGGAGGAGGGGAGGGGCTAGCCTTGGGGCTCAAGAGAGCCCTGATACGTCTCAAACTTATCTATATTTTTTGATGGTTTCACGCTGTTATCTTGTCTTCTTTGTATGTTTTATGTACCTTTTTATATATTTTTGGGGACTAACTTATTGATTCAGTGCCAAGTCCCAGTTCCTGTTTTCCGTGTTTTTGACTCTTTTCAGATCTGATTTTGGAACGGAGTCCACACGGAAGAAAAACCCCGAAATGATTTTTTTCCCGAACGAAAGAAGTCCAAGGAGACTTTGGGCCAGGCCAGGTGGGCCCGAGGGAGCCCACAAGGGCCCACTCCGCCACTAGGGGGAGGCGGCGGCGGGCAAGCTTGCGGCTTCCCTGGCCGCCTCCTGACCTAGGTTTTGCGCCTATATATTCCCAAATATTCCGCAAAAAATAAGGGGAGCCTCGAAAATACTTTTCCGCCGCCGCAAGCTTCCGTTTCCGCGAGATCTCATCTAGAGACCCTTCCCGGCTCCCTACCGGAGGGGACTTTGGAGGTGGAGGGCTTCTTCTTCATCATCATCGCCCCTCCAATGACTCGTGAGTAGTTCACTTCAGACCTACGGGTCTGTAGTTAGTAGCTAGATGGCTTCTTCTCTCTCTTGGATCTTCAATACAAAGTTCTCCATGATCTTCATGGAGATCTATCCGATGTAATCTTCTTTGGCGGTGTGTTTGTCTAGATCCGATGAATTGTGGACTTGTGGTAAGATTATCTATGATATATATTTGAGTCTTTGCTGATTTCTTATATGCATGATTTGATATCCTTGTAAGTCTCTCCGAGTCTTGGGTTTTGTTTGGCAAACTAGATCTATGATTCTTGCAATGGGAGAAGTGCTTGGTTTCGGGTTCTGCCATGTGGTGACCTTTCCCAGTGACAGTAGGGGCAGCAAGGCACACATCAAGCAGTTTCCATCAAGGGTAAAAAGATGGGGTTTTTATCATTGGTTTGCGATTATCCCTCTACATCATGTCATCTTGCTTAAGGCGTTACTCTGTTCTTATGGACTTAATACACTAGATGCATGCTGGATAGCGGTCGATGTGTGGAGTAATAGTAGTAGATGCAGAAAGTATCGGTCTACTTGTTTCGGACGTGATGCCTATAGAAATAATCATTGCATAGATATCATCACGACTCTGCATAGTTCTATCAATTGATCGGCAGTAATTTGTTTACCCACCGTCTACTTGCTTTCATGAGAGAAGCCACTAGTAAACACTACGACCCTCGGGTCTATTCACATCCATCGTTTACAACTCCGCTTTTACTTTGCTTTGTTACTTTGTTACTTTCAGGTTCTCACTTGGCTAATAATCTATAAGGGATTGACAACCCCTTCATGGCGTTGGGTGCAAGCTTTTGTGTTTGTGCAAGTAGGTGAGATACTCTCCGCCAGATTCATACCTTGGTTCTCAAACTGAGGGAAATACTTACCGTCGCTGTGCTACATCACCCTTTTCACTTCAAGGGAATACCAATGTGCCGTAGTAGGAGTATTTCTGGCACAATTGCTAGGGGTACACAACAAACATCAGAAGTATTTCTGGCGCCGTTGCCGGGGAAGAGGATCGCTTGCCGAGGAGGATCGTGAAGAATATTCTCCTGACAACACGCCTATTTCTGGCGCTATTGCCGGGGAGGAGAAATCAAGATCCATCCAAGTAGGTCTCACAAACTCTTCTCTTGCATTTACTTTTGTTGCCAGTTGCCTCTCGTTTTCCTCTCCCCCACTTCACATTTTCCATTTTCATTCGCCTTTCTCCTTCGCCGTTTTCCGTCGCTGGTTTCTTGCTTGCTTGTGTGCTTGTTTTTTTGTTGAAGACATCATGTATGAAAGCACCAAACTTTGCGACTTCTCGAGCACTAATAATAATGATTTTATTAGTACACCGATTGCTCCCGCCACTAGTGCGGAATCATATGAAATCAACGCAGCTTTGCTGAATCTTGTTATGAAAGAGCAATGCTCTGGCCTTCCTAGTGAAGATGCCGCATCCCATCTCAATACCTTCATTGAGATTTGTGATATGCAAAAGAAAAGAGATGTGGATAATTATGTGATTAAGTTGAAACTTTTTTCTTTCTCATTGTGAGATCGCGCAAAAACTTGGTTTTCTTCTTTGCCTAAAAATAGTATCGATTCTTGGGATAGGTGCAAAGATTCTTATATATCCAAGTATTTTCCGCCGGCTAAGATCATCTCCTTACGCAACGATATCATGAATTTCAAGCAACTTGATCCTGAACACGTTGCACAATCTTGGGAGATCATGAAGCTTATGATTAGAAATTGTCCCGCTCATGGCTTGAGTTTGTGGATGATTATACAAATCTTTTACGCTGGCTTGAATTTCGCTTCTCGCAATATCTTGGACTCCGCCTCAGGTGGAACGTTCATGGAAATCACATTAGGAGACGCTACAAAACTCCTAGACAATATCATGACCAACTACTCTCAGTGGCACACTGAACGGTCGCGTGCTAGCAAAAAGGTGCACGCTATAGAAGAGATTAACTCTCTTAGTGCTAAGATGGATGAGTTGATGAATTTGGTTGCTAGTAGAAATGCTATCGTAGATCCTAATGACATGCCACTATCTTCTTTGATTGAGAGTAGCAACGCTAGTTTGGACGTGAATTTTGTTGGTAGGAACACTTTTGGCAACAACAATGCTTTTAGAGGAAACTATGTTCCTAGGCCTTTTCCTAGTAACTCCTCTAACAATTATGGCACTTCCTACGGCAACACTTATGGAAATCATAGCAAATTACCCTCTGATCTAGAGAGTAATATCAAAGAGTTCATCAACTCTCAAAAGATTTTCAATGCGTCCATAGAGGAAAAACTACTCAAAATAGACGATTTGGCTAAGAGCGTTGATAGGATGTCTTGTGATATTGATGCTTTGAAAGTTAGATGCACTCCTCCCAAGATCAACTTGGATTAAACTTTTAAAGTATGCGTATCTCCATGAATGAGACCAAAGAAAGAACCGCCCAAATTCGTGCTAGACATGAATGGTTTAAAAGGGTGCGTTCTAGTGATGCAAATCACGAAGATCTTAAAGTGCTTGGTGTGTCTCCTCTTGAATCTTTGTTTTCGCGTGTCAAACCTACTTATGGAGGGGCTGCATATGAATCCACTTTGGTTGAAAAACGCCCCGATGATTCGGAGACCACCTATCTTGATGATAAAGGTGTGGAGAGTGGAGTAGAAGAAGTCAAAATTTTGGGTAGTAATGAAACTCCCACTTTGGATTTCAAGGAATTCAATTGTTATAATTGCTCCTTGTTTGAATGCATTTCTTTGATGCAATCCATTGCAAACTCTCCACATGCTTATAGCCAAAGTAAAGCCTTTACCGCGCATATCGTAGATGCTAAGATGAAATCTCTTGAAGAGAAGCTCGAACTAGAAGTCTCGATACCTAGAAAACTTCATGATGAGTGGGAACCTACTATCAAAATCAAGATCAAAAACTATGAGTGCAATGCTTTGTGTGATTTGGGTGCTAGTGTTTTCGCGATTCCAAAGTCTTTACGTGATATTCTTGGTTTTCATGAGATTGAAGAGTGTTCTCTTAATTTGCATCTTGCGGATTCTACCGTCAAGAAGCCAATGGGGAGGATCCATGATGTTCTTATTGTTGCAAATAAGAACTATGTACCCATGGATTTCATTGTACTTGACATAGATTGCAATCCTTCATTTCCCATTATTCTTCGTAGACCTTTCCTAAGGACTATTGGTGCTATCATCGATATGAAGGAAGGGAAAATTAGATTTCAATTTCCCTTGAAGAAGGGCATGGAGCACTTTCCTAGAAAGAAAATAAGATTGCCTTATGAATCTATGATGAGGCCTACTTATGGTTTGAGCACCAAAGATGACTATACGTGATTCCATCACTTTTGCCTAGCTAAGGGCGTTAAACAAAAGTGCTTGTTGGGAGGCAACCCAACGAATCTATCCTTTTTCTTTCTGTTTTGTGTTTTTCACACTTTCATAATTCTATTATGATTGTGTTTTTTGTGTTTCTTTTTGCGTTTGTGCCAAGCAAAACCGTTATGATTAGTCTTGAGGATGATCGTTTGGTCATGCTGGGAAAGACAGAAACTTTCTGCTCACGGAAAGAATTTTCATTTTTTTCCGTAAGAGCTTTTGAGTTGATTCTTTTTGCTGCTGATTGCAACGCAAGTTCTTCAAACTGTGTAAGTTTTCAGAATTTGTGAAGTAACAGAGGTATATGAAACATACAGATTGCTACAGACTGGTCTGCTGTTAACAGATTCTGTTTTTGTTGTGTTGGTTGCTTATTTTGATGAAACTATGGATAGTATCGAGGGTTATTAGCCATGGAAGATTGAAAGTACAGTAACCCAACATTAGCACAAGTAGAATTTAAGTTTGCTACAGTACCTAAGGAAGTGGTGGTTTGCTTTCTTGTACTAATGTTATCACGAGTTTTTGTTTAAGTTTCGTGTTGTGAAGTTTTCAAGTTTTGGGTGAAGTTCTGATGGACAAAAATATAAAGAGTGGCAAGAGATCAAGCTTGGGGATGCCCAAGGCACCCCAAGATATTCAAGGATGCCGTAAAAGCCTAAGCTTGGGGATGCCCCGGGAAGGCATCCCCTCTCTCGTCTTCAATCCATCGGTAACGTTACTTGGGGCTATATTTTTATTCACCACATGTTATGTGTTTTTTGCTTGGAGCGTCTTGTATCGTAGGAGTCTTTTATTTTTGTTGTGTCACAATCATCCTTGCTGCACACCTAGAGAGAGAGACATGCACACGCCGTGATTTTGTCGAGCTTCACTTATATCTTTTGGTAGACAATTCATCTCACATGTGCTTCACTTATATCTTTTGAGCTAGATACTTTTGCTCTATGTGCTTCACTTATATCTTTTAGAGCGCAGCGGTGCGTGGCTTGGTAGTTGATCTATGCTTTGAAAGTAGTCTCAAAAGGGGTAGTTATCCAAAGGGATACGAAAACTTCCTCCTTCATGTGCATTGAATAGTTAGAGAAGTTTGATTCATCTCAATTAGTTTTGAGTTGTGGTTATGGTAATATTGAAGTCATGCTAGTAAGGTGTTGTGGATCTAGAAATACTTGTGTTGAAGTTAGTGATTCCCGTAGCATGCACGTATGGTGAACCGCTATGTGATGAAATCTGAGCATGATTAGTATATTGATTTCCATCCTTTGCGTGGCGGTCGGGATCGCGCGATGGTTTATACCTACCAACCCTTCCCCTAGGAGTATGCATTGAATGCTTTGTTTCGATTACTAATAAATTTTTTTACAACAATTATATGAGTTCTTCATGACTAATGTTGAGTCCATGGTTTATATGCACTTTCACCTTCCACCATCACTATCTTCTTAGTGTCGTGCAACTTTCGCCGATGCACAAAACCCACCATTAGCCTCCCTCAAAACAGCCACCATACCTACCTACTATGGCTTTTTCAAAGTCATTCCGAGATATATTGCCATGCAACTACCAACATAACATGTGCCACCACGTCTACTTGCCTTTGCATGATCGTAAGATAGCTAGCATGATGTTTCCATTGATGACTATGCCATGCTAGATCGTTGCCACGGTACACTACCACATGCATTCCATATAGAGTTATAATTGCTCTAAGTTTTGAGTTGAAAGTGTGATGATCATCATTATTGGAGCATTGTCCCATGTGAGGAAATAAAAGAGGCCAATGAAGCCCATAAAAAAGAGGCCAAAGAGCCCACCAAAATAAAAATAAAAAAATGAGAGAAAAAGAGAGAAGGGACAATGCTACCACTTTTTCCACACTTGTGCATTTTGAGCACCATGATCTCCATGATTGAGAGTCTCTCGTTTTGTCACCACCATATAGCTAGTGGGAAATTCTCATTATATAACTTGGCTTGTATATTCCAATGATAGGCTTCCTCAAAAATTGCCTTAGGTCTTCGTGAGCAAGCAAGTTGGATGCACACCCACTAGTTTTCTTTAAGAGCTTTCACTTACTTGTAGCTCTAGTGCATCATTTGTATGGCAGTCCCTACTCACTCACATTCATATCTATTGATGAGCATCTCCACAACTCATTGATATGCCTAGTTAATGTGACTATCTTCTCCTTTTTGTCTTGCAACCTCCACCATACTCCACACCATATATAGTGCTATAACCATGGCTCACGCTCATGTATTGCGTGAGAGTTGAAAATGTTTGAGAAAGTAAAGGTGTGAAACAATTACTTGGCCAATACCGGGGTTGTGCATGATTTAAATTCGTTGTGCAATGATGATAGAGCATAGCCAGACTATATGCTTTTGTAGGGATAACTTTCTTTTGGCCTTGCTATTTTGAAAGTTCATGATTACTTTGCTAGTTTGCTTGAATTATTATTGTTTCCACGTCAATAGCAAACTGCTGTTTTGAATTTAATGGATCTGAACATTCACGTCACATAAGAGGAATTACAAAGGACACCTATGCTAGGTAGCATGAAAGCATCAAAAATTCATTCTTATCACTTCCCTACTCGAGGACGAGCAGGAGTTAAGCTTGGGGATGCTTGATACGTCTCAAACGTATCTATAATTTTTGATGGTTTCACGCTGTTATCTTGTCTTCTTTGTATGTTTTATGTACCTTTTTATATCTTTTTGGGGACTAACTTATCGATTCAGTGCCAAGTGCCAGTTCCTGTTTTTCCGTGTTTTTGACTCTTTTCAGATCTGATTTTGGAACGGAGTCCAAACGGAAGAAAAACCCCGAAATGATTTTTTCCCGAACGGAAGAAGTCCAAGGAGACTTTGGGCCAGGCCAGGTGGGCCCCAGGGAGCCCACAAGGGCCCACTCTGCCACCAGAGGGAGGCGGCGGTGGGCAAGCTTGTGGCTTCCCTGGCCGCCTCCTGACCTAGGTTTTGCGCCTATATATTCCCAAATATTCTGCAAAAAATAAGGGGAGCCTCGAAAATACTTTTCTGCCGCCGCAAGCTTCCGTTTCCGCGAGATCTCATCTAGAGACCCTTCCCGGCGCCCTGCCGGAGGGGACTTTGGAGGTGGAGGGCTTCATCATCATCATCATCGCCCCTCCAATGACTTGTGAGTAGTTTACTTCAGACATACGGGTCCGTAGTTAGTAGCTAGATGGCTTCTTCTCTCTCTTGGATGTTCAATACAAAGTTCTCCATGATCTTCATGGAGATCTATCTGATGTAATCTTCTTTGGCGGTGTGTTTTTCGAGATCCAATGAATTGTGGACTTGTGATCAGATTATCTATGATATATATTTGAGTCTTTGCTGATTTCTTATATGCATGATTTGATATCCTTGTAAGTCTCTCTGAGTCTTGGGTTCTGTTTGGCCAACTAGATCTATGATTCTTGAAATGGAAGAAGTGCTTGGTTTTGGGTTCTGCCATGTGGTGACCTTTCCGAGTGACAGTAGGGGAAGCAAGGCACACATCAAGCAGTTGCCATCAAGGGTAAAAAGATGGGGGTTTTATCATTGGTCTGATATTATCCCTCTACATCATGTCATCTTGCTTAAGGCGTTACTCTGTTCTTATGGACTTAATACACTAGATGCATGCTGGATAGCGGTCGATGTGCGGAGTAATAGTAGTAGATGCAGAAAGTATCGGTCTACTTGTTTTGGACGTGATGCCTATAGAAATAATCATTGCATAGATATCGTCACGAATCTGCACAGTTCTATCAATTGCTTGGCAGTAATTTGTTCACCCACCGTCTACTTGCTTTCATGAGAGAAGCCACTAGTAAACACTACAGCCCCCGGGTCTATTCACATCCATCGTTTACAACTCCGCTTTTACTTTGCTTTGTTACTTTGTTACTTTCAGTTCTCACTTGGCAAACATTCTATAAGGGATTGAAAACCCCTTCATAGCATTGGGTGCAAGCTTTTGTGTTTGTGCACGTAGGTGAGATACTCTTCCATCGGATTGATACCTTGGTTCTCAAACTGAGGGAAATAATTACCGTCGCTGTGCTACATCACCCTTTCCGCTTCGAAGGAATACCAACGTGCCGTAGTAGGAGTATTTCTAGCACAATTGCCAGGGGTACACAACAAACATCAAGCCCCTAGGGCTTCGGACGAGTGGAGGAGGAGGGACTCCAACTCCAATTTGGTTTAGGAAGGAGGAGTCCCTTCCTTCCTTCCCACCTCCCTCTTTTTTTCTTTCTCCTTGATTTTCTTTCCTAGGCCGAAATAGTCCACTTGGGCTGGCCTCACCAGCCCACCAAGGGCTGGTGCGCCACCCATGCACTATTAGGTTCTCTCCCGGGTGGGTGGCCCCCTCCCGGTAAAAATCCAGAACCCATTCGTCACTCCCGGTACACTGCCAGTAATGCCCGAAATCTTTCCGGAGGCCAAATGAAACAATCTATATATCAATCTTCGTTTCCGGACCATTCCGGAAACCCTCATGACGTCCGTGATCTCATCCAGGACTCCGAACAAACCTTCGGTCACCAACACCTATAACTCAACTATACCGAAACGTCACCGAACCTTAGGTGTGCAGACCTTGCGGGTTCGAGAACTATGCAGACATGACCTGAGACACTCCCCGATCAATATCCAATAGCGGTACCTGGATGACCATATTGGATCCTACATATTCTACGAAGATCTTATCGGTTGAACCTCTATGCCAAGGATTCATATAATCCCGTATACCATTCCCTTTGTCCTTCGGTATGTTACTTGCCCGAGATTTGATCGTCGGTATTCCTATACCTATTTCAATCACTTTACCGGCAAGTCTCTTTACTCGTTCCGTAATACAAGATCCCGTGACTAACACTTTAGTCACAGTGCTTGCATGTAACATCCCAAAATTATAAATTTTGGAATGTTAATATAATTATTAGATTCATTTTTTTGTTTGTTTGAGTGATTGAAACTTGAGTGGAATTTGAAACTTTTTTTTAAACTTTTGAATTCATATCAACTTGAGTGATTGAAACTTGAGTGGAATTAGATTCATTTATTATTTATAGACTAGTATTCCTACACTAGTATACGGTAGAGTAATTAGATATATTAATTAGTCTTCGTATTAACACATTAGTACTACAATTCTTTTAGACATAGCACTTTTCTTCCATAAAACAGCTTGGCCCTCATTTTTCAAATAGCCATAACTTTTTATTCGTTTATCCGAATTAGATGAATCCAACACCTAGAGTTTCGTCTTGATCCCACCTATCCGGTGAACCTATCATATCAACTTTTTGAAATTTTCAAATTTCGAAATATGTTCACACTGATATTCAAACTTCTTTTGATCATATCTTTTTATCCGTAGCTCCGTTTTAGATGAATCCAATTGCGTCGGATCCATATCAAAGTAATCTTCCCGTTTGTATCATTAGTTTTAACTTTTCAACTTATAATTTTGATCAAATCAGATTTATCTATTAGTGCCCAAAAGTGTTCACATCGTTCTAAGACGATTCAATGTTATATTGAAGTATTTGTATCTTTTGATCCGCTATTTCAAATCTAGTAATTCTTTTTTCTACACGCTCATGTTGATCTCCTATATCCAGTAGCATCATTAGTTTCGACCTTTGAACCTCACAAATTTTAGCGATTCAAATTTGTATTCGAACATTCATTTGATCTTATCTTGCAAATCGTACCACCTTTTCAATTGATTCCTTTTACCCCTAAACACTCATGTCATATATTTTTGTACGTAACCATCGTACTTCAGTTCAACTTCTCTTGACCTTTTTAATGCAAATTCAATTCATACTTCAATTCGCTATAACTTGCGTTATAGTGCTCCATTTCAAGAAATTCTTTTTACAAATAAATTCTTATGTCTTATACTATTTGTCAAACAACTTTCATGTTGTTCTCCCAATATTTTTGATCATCTCACATACTATATGCAAGTCGATCTTATATAGCGATAGTTGATCATCCTTTGACTCTTTTGAGTTGACCCCTTTCACCGTTCCTTTTACAACACCATAAGGCCCTATCTTTTTTATTAAACCTTAGTACGTTGTTATTTTTGCACCAAGACATGCTTTGTTCTTATGTTCTCTTGGTTCTTCCTTTTTGGCATGAATGTTTACGATAGATTGCTCGGAGTGTGGCGAGTAGAAATATCAGGATGTTGAGAGCGACTATCTTCATCAAGTAATACCAGGCAAGTCATTTGATCATGTATCACCTATGTTTTATGCATCATAGTTCTACCATCCTATGCCCAATTGCATGCTGAGTAGGTACTTGGAAATTATGGTTACATATTGTAGTATCATGTGGTAGGCACCCAACAACCCCGTTACTAGGCCCGGGACGACAAATTTCATATTGCTATGCTTGAGTAGACAGGATTCTGGTTGAGAGTTTATCACGAGTGACGCGAGAATAATTTAATAACCAAGACCGGTTAAGTCAAGACTTTTCAAGACCTCGTGATGCAATGCAACTCTGGGTGAAGGACGGTTGATCGGCTCCCTAGAGAAACCAGTGGATGACCCGGGATGCTGGAGACGTGCCATGACATCTTGCAGAAAGCTTCACCCAGGCTCAAAGAGACGGACGGATATTTTCAAGACCCAAGGCTTACCTGCACAGCCACAAGTCATTATGGGCTCTCGCTTGGTTGGACAACGCGGCGACTCTGGACAGGCGGTGCCAGCAGATGTAGAAGAACGGTAGGATTGGATGGGCACCGACAAGGATTCAGAGGGACCCGTTGAAAGACCATGTTTTGATCATCCGGTCTTCAAACACCCTGAAGTGTGAGGACATACACGGAGGCGATCAAATCTTGTGGGGAACGTGTGCAAAACTCTGCAGAGTACTCAAACCTAATCGATTAGCCGTGTCCACGGTCATGGACAACTTGAGCCAAAGGAACTGAAGTTATCTGAAATTCTCAACACAAATAATAATATTGATGTGGGAATTATTGACAACTCAGGTACGAGAATTGGTTGGCGGAACCATCTCATTAACAACCAACAACGTAGTAATATTTTGCTTTTAGCCCCTCTTGTTTTAGGAGAAAACTTTGCTTTTCGCTAAAAACTTACAGCCCCATCTGCCATATATGCATATAGTATAGATGATATTTTACCCCCTCTCATATGTGACTTGCCGGCATATTCAATATGCTGACCTACACGGCTGCAACGTCTTATGTTGCAGATATTTTTCTTCGACGAGTAAGAGTACGATTCAGGGTTACGGTCTACACTCAACTTGCCGTTCGTGTTTATTGGGACTCCACTCCCTTGACTGCTTCCGCTGAGATATTTAAGGTATATATCAGTTTTACGCTATTTCCATGTGATTGCACTTTGATATATACATTGACGTATTGTGTGTGCCAGCATACTGATCCAGGGATGGCACAGATACAAAGAGGCTTGACTCGTTTTGAGTCGGGTCGCTACAGAAATGGTATCAGAGCACATGTTGACTGTAGGACGTGACCCTAGAAACTGGAAATCTCTTAGGAAAGTATGTCTCTAAAATTTTATTTCCAAGAACATCCTTTACTTCTCATCTCTTCTGATTTCATGAAATGTTCTCTCTCCCTCAAATAGTTAGACAATACCCTTTCCCCTTGACCACATGAAGTATCAACTGGGTCCCACTTCAAAGTAAAGAGGATTTCACCATGCATTTGAAGAATTGAAGTTGCACCAATTGAAGACTCTGAATACCCGAAGAATTCGAAGACCCTCAAACGTTCCAATGGCCATTAGAGGTCCAAACCCCTGTTATATACCCACGTTAGATACGATGATTTGTGAGCCGTCATTTGTGTGTGTTTTCTGACAGCCACAAATAAAACCTATTCTCAAAAATATTGTTTATATTGTGTGTATCTCCCTCTATCCTTCTCTCTCTTACCCATCTCATCCCCAAAACATTGGACCCAATAGATGGCGTATGAAGCTGGACTTGTAATTTCTGGACAAATGACCCAGCTGGAGGCTCAAATATGGATTCAGAACATGGGGAACCATTTCAGGAGCAATTTGATTTCAACGAAATATGAAGTGGCACATGCTCTTCAGTACTTTACCCAAAGTGTTGCTATCTGGTGGAAAATGCATCATGCCATACAAGGATTTAGTGGAGCAGAAACCTTGGACGAATTCAAGAAGAGGCTGTTAAGATCCCGTCTTATTCAAAAGTGCTATGAAAGCCCGATGAAGAAGCCTTGTGCAGCCGGTCGAAAAAAGAAGAAGCCTTGTGCATGCAAGATCTATGGAGAAATAGGACATTTTTCACAGGATTGCATGAAGGAAAGCCAAGAGTGTTTCGGAAACTTCCCGACAGAAAAAGTAGAGTTGGATCCACTTGAAATAGAAGAACTGGCCAGAATGAAGGAGTCCGGAAAGAAGAGAAAGTACACCAGCCAGAGTCAAATCCCGACGCATAAAGACCTGAGTCATATCAGATGTTTCAACTGTAAGGAATTGGGCCACTACAACAATATGTCCCCAAGAAGGAATCATGAAAACCAAGGAGTAATAGCAAACACCAAGAAGCCCCAAGACTCATCGGAACTCATTTGTTTTCATTGCAAGGAAGCAGGACATTATGCTACTAATTGTCCAAAGTGGAAGAAAGCTAAAGATAGAGTAGTTAAGTGCAACATGAAGTCCTCTTGTTATGAGGAGCTTATGGAGTTAAAGTTTGTAACGGAAGTCTCTGAGATTGTAATAACTCATGAATCAATAAAATTCTTGTGTCATGATCTCATATGTTGAAACTGTATGCGTTGTTTCTCTTTGAACAAATATCTCTGACCATTTCGAGGATATGAGAAAATATGGTCTATGCAGACATGAGTATATTTCATTTTAAGTGTGGTAGCAATCCGTAAACCCACAAGACCCAAGGAGTAGGAATGTACCATGCATACCAAGAAGCCAAACCCACTGAATACAGTCGAAGGAAATGTTGGATCATATCAAACTATGGGGGTGACAACAGAAGAATAGTGTACCTTGGAATTGGAAATTTGAGGAGAGATTTAATATGAGGAACGAACACTTTTGTTGGTACACAAACCAATGGCAAGGAAAATGAGTTCAAGGAATACAACCCGTACCAAGGACACACCCCGAGATTTTCACGAAGGTTATCCTAAGAGCATGAAGGGATAAGCTATGATGGATCAGCAAACGTTTTCTTAGGAGCATATGAAAACCTGAGAGTGGTGAAGAACACGATAGATGTTTTGTTCAGCTTTCAGAACCAAAGGATTTGTACGAACTTCGTTCTTGTACAAGAGAAATTCTGCAACGCTTGTGAGGATGCCCGAGTGTTAGAATACGAGATTCGCTAAACCTTATACAGAGTAATGATTTGGGTGCGGAATGGATTGATCATCATGACGACTTACTCTTATCATTCTCTTGCTATTCGGAATGGTAAATCTGAGAGACTTACCCATAGTGAGAGACGACGTTCTTTGAAGCCCTTTTTTAAGCCTTAGAATGGTATAATGAAAGCCCATGTACATGGCACTTGTTGTCACGCGTAGGAATTTTTTTTATGGTGAGGATGAAGCCAAGGCCCATTTCACTGCATGATAACCACAAATGGTAGATCACCATGAGAATCATCGATAGGTTATTTAGGATGATCACGAGACTTGTCAGTTAAGAAGACCCAATGATGGAAGAAGCTTATATCAATAGAAGAACCCTCGTTTTTGATGGAAACGTTACAAATCTAACGGAAGGGCATCACCAAAGGAGTTAGTATGAAGAATGTGAGGAGTCAGATGCCAAGATCCGAGAGGATTGTTAAAAATTTGAGGGACTGATAACTCTCATTTTAAGTGTGGTAGCACCCCACTTTGCAGGAGATTGGATTTGTTAGAAGACCTCCAAAACCTAAACCTTTCCTTCCAGCCTCTTCGAATCTCGAGGACGAGATTCATATTAAGTGTGGTAGTTTGTAACATCCCAAAATTATAAATTTAAGAATGTTAATATAATTATTAGATTCATTTTTTTGTTTGTTTCAGTGATTGAAACTTGAGTGGAATTTGAAACTTTTTTTTAAACTTTTGAATGAGAGGGAATAAAATGACTTTCCCATTTTCTTTCGAATTCAAATTCATTCATTTAAAATCAGTGAGAGAAGATAACATGACTTCTTCAACTATAAAGAATTTGAATGAATGTGGCATTTGAATTTTCCTTTATATTTTTACTTGAATTTTTATTTTTATTTTTGGCACAAGATTTCAACCACAAAAGTTTTCCTCACAATATACTTGCCAAGCAAGAAAGAGAGGAGGTAACATGACACCCCCCCAAAAAATAAAAGTCACAAGAAAAATAGTGCCAAAAATTTAAAAGACAAAATTTGGATTTTATTGAATTAAAAAAAATTATAAACCTTTTATTTTGTGAAAAATAAAATGTTCATGTTGTAGTAAATTTTATTCTGAAAATTTTGATATATAATATGCCTATATAAAATATTCTCTTAATTTCGTTTATATTTGTTTTCGCTGATTATTTTGAAAAAAATAAAAAGGGCACTATTCACCAGGAAACAATGTTCATCCGAGCTTGCCTTTGGGCTGGCTGAAATTTACTTGGCCCATGGGAATTTGGTCCCTCCTTTTCTCCTCTTTACGTATATATATTTAGTCCCACATTGCCTAGCTATTGACCTTTACACCTCCCTTTCACCTATAAATATAGACCCGTAGGAGCATCCGCAAAAACATCTATTTCGGGTAAATCAATCTTTTGGTTTGACTAGGTTTATTAAATAAAAATATTGTTTTCTCTTCGGCGGGATTTCTCAAAGTCGTCTCCTCATTGGAATTAATTTTTACTGTGCATTCTAAATGTATTTCTCTTCGTATTTTTTTACTCCCGTAGTTTATTATTTCTAGACTAGTATTCCTACACTAGTATACGGTAGAGTAATTAGATATATTAATTAGTCTTCGTATTTACACATTAGTACTAGAATTCTTTTAGACATAGCACTTTTCTTCCGTAAAACAGCTTGGCCCTGATTTTTCAAATAGCCATAACTTTTTATTCGTTTATCCGAATTAGATGAAACCAACGCCTAGAGTTTCGTCTTGATCCCACCTATCCGGTGAACCTATCATATCAACTTTTTGAAATTTTCAAATTTAGAAATTTGTTCACACTGATATTCAAACTTCTTTTGATCATATCTTTTTATCCATAGCTCCGTTTTAGATGAATCCAATTGTGTCGGATTCGTATGAAAGTAATCTTCCCGTTTGTATCATTAGTTTTAACTTTTCAACTTATAATTTTGATCAAATCAGATTTATATATTAGTGCCCAAAAGTGTTCACATCGTTCTAAGCCGATTCAATGTTATATTGAAGTATTTGTATCTTTTGATCCGCTATTTCAAATCTAGTAATTCTTTTTTCTACACGCTCATGTTGATCTCCTATATCCAGTAGCATCATTAGTTTCGACCTTTGAACCTTACAAATTTGAGCGATTCAAATTTGTATTCGAACATTCATTTGATCTTATCTTGCAAATCGTACCACCTTTTCAATTGATTCCTTTTATCCCTAAACACTCATGTCATATATTTTTGTACGTAACCATCGTACTTCAGTTCAACTTCTCTTGACCTTTTTAATGCAAATTCAATTCATACTTCAATTGGCTATAACTTGCGTTGTAGTGCTCCATTTCAAGAAATTCTTTTTACAAATAAATTCTTATGTCTTATACTATTTGTCAAACAACATTCATGTTGTTCTCCCAATATTTTTGATCAGCTCCCATAGTGTATGCAAGTCGAGCTTATATAGCGATAGTTGATCATCCTTTGACTCTTTTGAGTTGACCCCTTTCACCGTTCCTTTTACAACACCATAAGGCCCTATCTTTTTTTAATAAACCTTAGTACGTTGTTATTTTTGCACCAAGACATGCTCTGTTCTTATGTTCTCTTGGTTCTTCCTTTTTGGCATGAATGTTTACGATAGATTGCTCGGAGTGTGGCGAGTAGAATTATCAGGATCTTGAGAGCGACTATCTTCATCAAGTAATACCAGGCAAGTCATTTGATCATGTATCACCTATGTTTTATGCATCATAGTTCTACCATCCTATGCCCAATTGCATGCTGAGTAGGTACTTGGAAATTATGGTTACATATTGTAGTATCATGTGGTAGGCACCCAACAACCCCGTTACTAGGCCCGGGACGACAAATTTCATATTGCTATGCTTGAGTAGACAGGATTCTGGTTGAGAGTTTATCACGAGTGACGCGAGAATAATTTAATAACCAAGACCGGTTAAGTCAAGACTTTTCAAGACCTCGTGATGCAATGCAACTCTGGGTGAAGGACGGTTGATCGGCTCCCTAGAGAAACCAGTGGATGACCCGGGATGCTGGAGACGTGCCATGACATCTTGCAGAAAGCTTCACCCAGGCTCAAAGAGACGGACGGATATTTTCAAGACCCAAGGCTTACCTGCACAGCCACAAGTCATTATGGGCTCTCGCTTGGTTGGACAACGCGGCGACTCTGGACAGGCGGTGCCAGCAGATGTAGAAGAACGGTAGGATTGGATGGGCACCGACAAGGATTCAGAGGGACCCGTTAAAAGACCATGTTTTGATCATCTGGTCTTCAAGCACCCTGAAGTGCGAGGACATACACGGAGGCGATCAAATCTTGTGGGGAACGTGTGCAAAAGTCTGCAGAGTACTCAAACCTAATCGATTAGCCGTGTCCACGGTCATGGACAACTTGAGCCAAAGGAACTGAAGTTATCTGAAATTCTCAACACAAATAATAATATTGATGTGGGAATTATTGAAAACTCGGGTACGAGAATTGGTTGGCGGAACCATCTTATTAACAACCAACAGCGTAGTAATATTTTGCTTTTAGCCCCTCTTGTTATAGGAGAAAACTTTGCTTTTCTCTAAAAACTTACAGCCCCACCTGCCATATATGCATATAGTATAGATGATATTTTACCCCCTCTCATATGTGACTTGCCGGCATATTCAATATGCTGACCTACACGGTTGCAACGTCTTATGTTGCAGATATTTTTCTTCCACGAGTAAGAGTACGATTCAGGGTTACGGTCTACACTCAACTTGCCGTTGGTGTTTATTGGGACTCCACTCCCTTGACTGCTTCCGCTGAGATATTTAAGGTATATATCAGTTTTACGCTATTTCCATGTGATTCACTTTGATATATACATTGATGTACTGTGTGTGCCAGCATACTGATCCAGGGATGGCACAGATACACAGAGGCTTGACTCGTTTTGAGTCGGGTCGCTACATTGCAAGGCTTATATGTGATGTTGTATTACCGAGTGGGCCCCGAGATACCTCTTGATGTCTACTATGCAACCTTCTCCTGGTAGACGTTGTTGGGCCTCCAAGTGCAGAGGTTTGTAGCACATTAGCAATTTTCCCTCAAGTGGGTGACCTAAGGTTTATCAATCCGTGGGAGGCATAGGATGAAGATGGTCTTTCTCAAGCAACCCTGCAACCAAATAACAAAAAGTCTCTTGTGTCCCCAACACACCCAATACAATGGTAAATTGTACATGTGCACTAGTTCAGCGAAGAGATGGTGATACAAGTGCAATATGGATAGTAGATTTAGGTTTTTGTAATCTGAAATTATAAAAACAGCAAGGTAATTAATAATAAAAGTGAGCACGAACGGTATTGCAATGCGTGGAAACAAGGCCTAGGGTTCATACTTTCACTAGTGAAGTTCTCCCAACAATGACAACATAATTGGATCATATAACTAGCCCTCAACATGCAACAACGAGTCACTCCAAAGTCACTAATAGCGGAGAACAAACGAAGAGATTATTGTCGGGTACAAAACCACCACAAAGTTATTCATTCTGATCAATCTATCCTAGAGTTCGTACTAGAATAACATCATAAGACACACATCAACCAAGACCCTAATGTCACCTAGATACTCCATTGTCACCTCAAGTATCCGTGGGCATGATTATACGATATGCATCACACAATCTCAGAATCATCTATTCAACCAACACATAGAACTTCAAAGAGTGCCCCAAAGTTTCTACCGGAGAGTCAAAACATGTGACAACCCATATGCATAGGTTCCCGATGTCACGAAACCCGCGAGTTGATCACCAAAACATACATCAAGTACTCACATGAATATCCCATTGTCACCACAGATAGACACGTGCAAGACATACATCAAGTGTTCTTAAAGACTCAATCCAATAAGATAACTTCAAAGGGGAAACTCAATTCATTACAAGAAGGGAGAGGGGGAAGAACATCATAGGATCCAACTATAGTAGCAAAGCCCGCGATACATCGAGATCATGACATCTCAAGAACATGAGAGAGAGAGAGAGAGAGATCAAACACATAGCTACTGGTACATACCCTCAGCACCGAGGGAGAACTACTCCCTCCTCGTCATGGAGATTGCCGGGATGATGAAGATGGCCACCGGAGATGGATTCCCCCTCCGGCAGGGTGCTGGAACGGGCTCCCGATTGGTTTTTGGTGGCTACAGAGGCTTGCGGCAGCGGAACTCCCGATCTAGGTTTATTTTCTGGAGGTTTCTGTATTTATAAGACCAGATGGTATCGAGAACAAGTCAGGAGGACCCACGAGGGAGTCACGAGCCGCCCAGGGGGGGTGGGCACGCCTCCCTGGCTCGTGGCTTCCTCGGGACTCCCCTCGGGTATCTTTTTCTTTTGGTATTTTTGATATTTTCCATAAAAAATCACGGCGAAAGTTTTATTCCGTTTGATATTCCTATCTGAAAAAGGTCAAAAACAAGGAAAAAACAGGAACTGGCATTGGGCTCTAGGTCAATAGGTTAGTCCCCAAAATAATATAAAATAGCATATTCATGCATATAAAACATCCAAAGTTGATAATATAATAGCATGGAATGATCAAAAATTATAGATACGTTGGAGACGTATCAAGCATCCCCAAGCTTAATTCCTGCTCGACCTCGAGTAGGTAAATGATAAAAACAGAATTTTTGATGTGGAATGCTACCTAACATATATTGTGGCATGAATATTCAGTTCTGTATGATTCAAGACAAAAAGTTTAATGTTGACATAAGAACAATAATACTTCAAGCATACTAACAAAGCAATCATGTCTTCTCAAAATAACATGGCCAAAGAGAGTTATCCCTACATTATCATATAGTCTGGCTATGCTCCATCTTCCCCACACAATGTATTTAAATCACGCACAACCCCGGTATTAGTCAAGCAATTGTTTTCGCACTTTTACTTTCTCAAACGTTTTCAACTCTCACGCAATACATGAGCATGAGCCATGGACATAACACTATAGGTGGAATAGAATGTGGTGGTGGTTGTGAGGCAAAAAGGAGGAGATGGTCACATCAACTAGGCATATCAACGGGCTATGGAGATGCCCATCAATAGATATAAATGTGAGTGAGTAGGGATTGCCATGCAAGAGATGCACAAGAGCTATAAGTTTATGAAAGCTCAAAAAGAAACTAACTGGGTGTGCATCCAACTCGCTTGCTCACGAAGACCTAGGGAAATTGAGGATGCCCATCATTGGAATATACAAGCCAAGTTCTATAACGAAAATTCCCACTAGTATATGAAAGTGACAATATATGAGACTCTCTATCATGAAGATCATGGTGCTACTTTGAAGCACAAGTGTGGTAAAGGATAGTAGCATTGTCCCTTCTCTATTTTTCTCTCATATTTTTCTGTTTGGGCTCTTTGTCCTCTTTTTTTCATTTATTTTTTTGGTGGGTCTTTGGCTTCTTTTATTTTAAGTCCGGAGTCTCATCCCAACTTGTGAGGGAGTCATAGCTTCCGTCCTTTCCTCACATGGGACAATGCTCTAATAATGATGATCATCACACTTTTATTTACTTACAACTCGATACTTAAAACAAAGATATGACTCTATATGAATGCCTCCGGCAGTGTACCGAGATGTGCAGTGACTCATGAGTGACATGTATGAAAGGTAACGGTGGCTTTGCCACAAATACGATGTCAACTAGATGATCATGCAAAGCAATATGACAATGATGATGCGTGCCATAATAAATGGAACGGTGGAAGTTGCATGTCAATATATCTTGGAATGGCTATGGAAATGCCATGATGGGTAGGTATGGTGGCTGTTTTGAGGAAGGTATATGGTGGGTTTATGCACCGGAAAAAATTGCGCGGCACTAGAGAGGCTAGCAATGGTGGAAGGGTGAGAGTGCATATATACCATGGACTCAAATTAGTTAGAGAGAACTCACATACTTGTTGCAAAAGTTTTATTAGTAATCAAAACAAAGTGCTATATGCATGCTCCTAGGGGAAGGGTTGGTAGGAGTTAACCACCGCGTGATCTCGACCGCCACACGAAGGATGACAATCAATAAAAACATCATGCTCCGACTTCCTAGCATAGCGGTTCACCATACGTGCATGCTACGGGAATCACAAACTCTAACACAAACATTTCTACCAATCCATAATTACTCACTAGCATGACTCTAATATCACCATCTTTATATCTCAAAACTATATGCAAAGAATCAAACTTCTCATAGTATTCGATGCACTCTATATGAAAGTTTTTATTATATCCCTCTTGGCTGCCAATCATATTAGGACTAGATTCATAACCTAAGCAAATTACCATGCTGTTTAAGACTCTCAAAATAATACAAGTGAAGCATGAGAGTTCAACTATTTCTATAAAATAAAACCATTTCAATGCTCTACAAATATATAAGTGAAGCACTAGAGCAAAAGACAAACTACTCCACAAGATATAAATGAAGCTCAATGAGTAGTTGAATAATTATTTGGCTATGTGAAGACTCTCCCATCTAAGAATTTCAGATCCTAAGTACCTTATTCAAACAAAATAAAATAAAATAAACTTCAAGTATAGCACGAAACATGTGAATAAGCAACAACTTAGGTTCAACCGATACTAACCGATAGTTGTTGTAGAAGAAAGGTGGGATGCCAACCGGGGCATCCCCAAGCTTAGACGCTTGAGACTTCTTGAAATATGGATTGGGGATGACTTGGGCATCCCCAAGCTTGAGTTTTTTGTGTCTCCTTAATTCCTCTCATATGACGGTTTCCGAAATCTTAAAACATCCACACAAAACACAATCAAGAACTCGTGAGATAGGTTAGTATAAATCAATGCAAAACTTTATCATCCTCTAGTGTAGCAAATCACTAAAATCATTATTTGACATTGCATACTAAATGCCTCTGCATATTTAAAACTCCCATACTCAAATGGAATCATTAAACAAGCAAACATATGCGAACAATGCAAACATAACACCAATCTACCTAAACAGAACAGTCTATGAAGAATGCAGCAAGATCCATACTTAATTAACTCCAAAAAATCTGAAAAAATTCCACGCTCTAGTGTCACAGCCCTAGTTACTACTTGCTTGCCAAGCATTCATGCATGCATATTTAAATTTCATGAATTTGAAACGGGAAGTGATCAAGCCCCAAGGAATTTAAAATTGACAAAAGGGCAATATAAATATTACCTTAAAAAGAACGAGGAAAATGTTTCAAATATTTTGAGGAAATAGTGACATGATATAAATTTGTTAACCAATCTTTTTGGTCATAGAAACGTTTTGAAATGGATGTTTGGATTGATCAAACAATTATTTGGAATAGAATTATTTTTTCTTAATATAAAATAAAGTTTCAAAAATTCTGAAACTATTATGTGGCATTGGATATTTTTATCTCCGTCACATAGGATTATTTTAGGGTTTTATAAAATGGTTAAATATTTTATTTAAAACCTAGAAATAAATTTCAGAAAAGAAATAGAAGAAAAACAGAAAGGGAAAAGAGCTTACCTGGCTTACCTGTCGCCGGCCCAGCCACCAGGGGTGAAGGGGTCATCTTCAACCTCTCCCAGTAAGCAGAGGCGAGATGAGCACGACGCCGTGGCCAGGGGCGCCACGCCACCTGCCTGTCTGGCCTCCCCGCCATTCTGGAGAGTGGGATAGGCTCGGGAGAGCCATCCCCATCGGGCCTGCTCCATTCCCCCTCTCTCTTCTCCCCTCGCTCTTCATCGCCTCTTCCTGCCGCCATTGACGAGCTTGGCTCGAGCTCGCCCTCGTGATTTCGACCACCGAAGCCATCGAATGATACCCAGGAGCTCCGCCACATCGCCCTCAACCTCCCCGTCAAAGGAATCGAGCCTGAAGGCCTCGGAGCACCGGATGCCGCCATCTTCCTCATCTCCAGTCATCGAGATCCGTCGCCGTCGTTTTGGTCTGCCCCGGCCCTCTCCGACCTCCCCGATACTTAAAATGGAATCCCGTGAGCTTCTCCGTCGATTCCCCCATCTCCCCGTCCTGTTCCACACCCCTAGCGCTAGTTCCACCACGGCTGACTCCGGCAGCCGCCTCGGCTCGTTGTCGGCGCCTCTCCGGCCACCTTTAGCCCCTCCTGCTACCCGTGGAAGATGAGCCGCTTCGCCAACTTCGCGTAGCCACAAACCGCGCCCGATTTGGTGCCCTGTAGCCTCGGTTAGACTAACTCCGGCGAGCCTCCGCCGCGCCCGTGGTCGCCGTCGGCCAGGCTCCGCCAGCCCCCAACGTGGCCATGCCATTTAGCCACTAGTTCCCCCTAGCCACTGACACCGGGCCCCAGGGCTGGTCAAAGCCCCGGTTAAGGTTGGTCAGCGCGGGATTAGCTCTGTGACGCTGACCAGTGTCCCCCACGAGTCAGTTTGACCTGACCCAGACCCTGTTGACCTGCTGAATCAGAGCTGATGCAATAAATGTATTTTCTGTTATATAATAATTCTAGAAAAATGCTGAAAACTTCTAAAAATCATAGAAAATAATCTGTAAGTCCAATGAAAATAATTTATACATGAAAAATGATCAGAAAAACGCAAGGAATTTGATTATGGCATTTTAATGCATGTTTGAGAAAGTTAACATCACCAAGTAGGCAAAATGATGATTAGGGTAAATTTAATAAATAGTTTGGAGTTGGAATTTGGTATATATTTGAATTCCACTTCAATGAACAAGACCAAACATTGAGCTAGGAAACTCAGTACATCAATATGCCATCTTCATGCATGATAAAAGAAGTTATGCCTGAGCATGAGGTCGAATCAATTAAAAGGGTATCTGAAAAATACCTTGCTTGAAGTGATATTTGAATTCTAATTCAAACCAGCTTCAACTTAAGAAATGGTAGCTACATTAGCCATGCCACATTTCAATTTCATACCATGATCATGCATCATAGTGTTGCATTTCCCTGAAGTAAATATTGTTCTTTCTTGTTTGCCGGTGTTGTTCCCTGTTGGTAGACGATGGTTCCGATGATGTGATCGTTGACACTGATGAATACTCATTGCTATCTTCAGAACTGTCAGGCAAGCAAGCCCCCCTTGAGCATATTGATATAAACCCACTCTCTCGCTGCTGCTCTCTTTTATTGCATTAGGACAAACATGATTCAACTATTACATGTTCTTGGTAGTTGAACCCATTCCTCTGCATGACCTGACTTTGCAATAGTAAATAGTTAAAACCACTTAGCATGAGTAGCAACTGCTTGAGCCTTGTTGTGCTTACTCATCCATGCTTGCTTACAATGCCTGCTATGCTTAGAGTCATGTCAGGTCTGATCCATCTGGATGATGAATTGGAATGGTTGTGTTCATGTCCTACAGTGTGAGAGTAAAGGTGTGAATCCGATTTGGTAAAGGTAGCGATGAGAGGCCATGTAGGAGTACATGGTGGGTTGTCTCATCGGGACCGTCCTTAAGAACTGAGTTCTGTGTATGTTATCCAAGACAAGATACTACCATGCATTAGGCCCTGAAATATGACCCCGCTCGGCTTATTAATTGCCTAGATCTCTGTCCAGGAGTTGCAATTAGTTTATGGTGTTTGTAGAAAAAGTCTTGGCGGTCGTGTTTAGCTCTGCCCGACGGGGTAGGCTTATCTGCGGTAGATACACAGTGGCATGGTGTACCAAGTGGCACCCGGATGGTGGGCTTGGGAACCTTGCGCACATTGTTTGGGGTCGTAGAGGAAACCTCGGCCGGACTTCCTTGCGGGTTCAGTCTCAAATAGGCGATAAACCTAGACTAGGGTCTTGTGTGGTTAACGGTCGTGGCCGACACCCATGCCAGTGCTTCCGCTTGAAGGTTGCCGAGATGCATGACGTGCATATGGTGCTAAGTGGTGAGAGCATGTGTGAAGAAGTATACCCCTGTAGGGTGATTTAATCTGTTCGAATAGCCGCGTCCTCGGATATGGACTACTTGGAAACATTATGTGGTACATAGACAATTTTAAATGGATACCCTAAAACATGCAAGATAAGTGTGAGTGTTATGGATGGCCTTCTCGTAGGGAGACGAGAGTGGATCCATAGTGGTGTATTGAATTGGTGAATATGTGGACTCGTGTGCGCTATCCCACCTCAAAGAAAGAACTTGTAGTCGTAGTACAGGTTAGCCAAGAGTCAAAGCTGGCTTGCTGCAATCTAACCCCACAATCCTTTCATTAATACATGATGCATATGTAGATAGTTCTGATGTAAGTCTTGCTGAGTACCTTTGTACTCACGGTTGCTTTATTTATGTTTTTGCAGATAAGATTTAGTCTCATTAAAAGGTCCTACGCGATGTGTTCGATGTTGACCGGAATAGCTTGGGAATCCCAGACAGAGGTCTGGTTCCTTTGGTAGGGTCGTTGTAGCTTTTCAGGCTCTTCTTGCCACTTTTAGTAGATGTTTGTACCCAGACATGTTGTGCTTCCGCTTAATGTTTGTATGACTCGAGTGACGGGTCACGAGACCCCTGTTTGTAATATCATACTATGTTGACTCTTATGAGTCTTTAGTAAAAGCTTGAGTCATAGAGTTATGTTGTGATGCCATGTTGTATCTACACATATCGTGCATATTGTGTGTATGTTATGAAATGCATTATATGTGTGGGATTCGACACCTAGTTGTGTTCCTTTAGTAGTACTCTTTACGGGGAAATTACTCTTTGTGCTTCCACCGAGCTTTGGTAGCTTGCTACTTCTCCGGACACATTGATTGACCGGCAGATATCCTTCTTTGCTGCTGTGTCTGTCCCTTCGGGGAAATGTCACGCAGTGTAATGGAGTCCTTGTAGCTTGCTACGACTCGTCTACACACGCTGATGACCGGCACCTGCTTTGCTGGGTTATGTATGCCTGTCCCTGTACGGATGTACCACTTGGGTTTATAACTAGTCATGTCGACCCGGGTTCTTTGTCGTTTGAATGCTAGCGACACATTCATATACGTGAGCCAAAAGATGCAAACGGTCCCGGCCAAGGTAAGGTGGTAGCCGTGGAGTTTACCATGCGTGAGGCCGCAAAGTGATGTGATGTGTTAGAGACTGGGTTCTTATGATTCAGGATTAGGGTCCTGACAACTTTGGTATCAGAGCTTGACTTCCTGTAGGATAACCAAGCCAAACTGGTCGATGTTGAGTCTAGCAACTCTTTAGTTATATAAGGGAATTGTTTGTGGAAGGGAACGTAAGGCTCTTTTACTCATTTCCTTGTGTCATTCTTATTCTGAGTCATACTCTTCTTTATTCTACGGGGTTTAAGAATTAAGCTTTCTCATCTATTCATTAGGATGACGAGTTACTATGTTGGAGGTCTATAGGGAAGTTGTTTTCCTCAAGGATCAGTGTCTCCATAAGAATTCAATTGTTATGTTGTTAGTTTTCTTGCAGGTTGCCTCATATTTCATGCCCGTACAGCCGTTATGATGTCCAAGTTTTCCAAGGTTTCTAAATAATCTGATGCAATTGCAAATCCTCTCATCCCGACTTAATGTCTTTTTTGCCAGACAAAGCACACTAATCATTATGTTGACGTACTCTATTACCTCGACGTTTTGTTGAAGTATTACGAAAACATGTTACCTCGAAAACTACCCAATAGTCTAGATGTGTTTTGGTTCCCAGTGTGCTAATTCTGGTCATCATTTTCGAAGACATCCCGTGATGTTATTTAGCTAGTAGGCATTCTATTTCTGGGTTCTTGAATCCAAGGATCATTCTGCTCACTTCTGTTGATAGTGTTGCTAGTTCCTTGGAATGATTAGTAACTTTTTGTAGTTTCCAAGGTTCATGGTATATCATTCTTCCAACACCATGGACCATCTCTGGCAAAAGTTCTTCATGAACTAAATATCATAATAAGAGTGCATGTGATGAGTTCTCTACTCCATATTGTGATTCTGCCAACCCCGCCCTTCTGCATGGGTTATCTGGAAGAATTGTGTTGAACTGGTTTGACATGCTAATCTATGCATCCACAACTCAGAAAAATCATGTGCTCTTGAGTTGGCCCTACTCAATTGTTTCCGACCTTCATTTATGAGAGGATAGTCAAGAGTAGTTGTGCATTCGTGTCATCGATGTCTTTTATTCCTCTGGTCTGTTGAGCCATTCTATTTTAGAATGACTCGGAGAAGCAAACTCCAGTACCACATCCATTTCTTCGATTGGGTTAAAGTAGTTGTATTCCGCAGATCAAAATGCCAATCCAGCATTTGCTCTGTTCTATTTTTGAGTATTACCCTCTTGTTGTCAAGAATGTCGTGAGAATTGCACCATCTCTTATGAGCTCTTGATGTAGTGATACTTCTCGCTATCATTGTTCATCCCTCGGTTTTCGTGTTGGTTGTAACCGGGATATCGACAAGTGAACCATGATGTGTGAAATCAATACTCCTAGCAATGTTATTGCTTGGTAGCTAATGGACAATAATTTCACTCTTATGGTGATGGTGATTGAATCGTCATCCTAAGATTGACCGTGCTACCTAGTACATGTTTCATGGTGCACTTTTCGATCAATGGATTAGGATTGTGTCAATCCTTCGCTCTTTTATCATATCATCTTGCCTGAAAAGCGAGATTGTTCCCGAGCTTAATAACATATTGGTGGTTCGTGGTTTTCCGAATATCTTCTCGGAAGTATTACCAGGTTGTTTCCTGACTTTTATGATAGAGCCCGTGATCAAGTTGGTTTCCCTATAAGCCATCTTCTCCAAGAATCCATGTTGGATACCCCCGTGCTAGTTGGTTAAGCTAAACAACAACTTGGAGAGTTGGAAGATAAAAGCTTCGACTAAACTTAGCTCATTTAAAAGGGATATTTTTCCTGTTGTGTGAGTCTTATAGAAGATGATATTGTCATCGGGTGATTCGTGTGATCAATTGTTGCATATATTATCTTGTCCAATTTTGATTTGAGTATGGGCTATTGTCAAATCAAACTCAGAACCAAAGATTTTCGTAACAGTGTCTTACTCGTGGATTTCCTGGAGTATACACCATTATATTTTTTGATTTGACCAATGCTATTATCTTTCTCACATAGTTGTGGAAATCCATTTATATGGGTATCTCGATGAATTGTTGTTGAGACCATCAGCAACATTTTCAATTGATCCATGATTTATGTTGGACATTAAGCTAGTGCTGGAAACTTTGTAGACATTGTCTTCGTGTCTCGAGCACGAGGTTTATGTTAGGTGTAAGAAGTGACTTCTTCTCCATTCACGTGGAATTGATGCAAGTTGCCATCGTGAATTCGAGAAAAATTAATTTGTTTTCCTCAGAATCATCCAAAGTCAGTCACGCATGTGCGAAGTATTCTATGGTTTGATAGACTGATCATCTCCACTCCATATGTAATTCCAAGCACACCAAGCCACTGATTGAGTTGTATAAGGGAAAGAGGTTCCTTCATAAGAGCTAATCTGGACTTATGTAAGGATTTGACATCCGCAATGATGGTTCCCACCGAGAACTCGGTAGTGTTTTGTTGTAAGACTTTTTCAGGTGGTCATCATTGCCTTGGGTGGTGTGTTCACATGTGTCCTGCAATCCAGCTCATGTTTTGGAGTTGGCTTCCGTAGTTCATTTCCCGAGAATCTCACAACGTTATCTCGTCGAATTGTGTTGTAAACTTTCTTTTCAGACATGCTGAGTCTGAAACATCATGTCACCAACCAGATCTGAATCTCAGGCACATATTATGGTTGTAACGCTTCCCAAGAATTATATTATTGGTCTCTCTGTAACCCGGTAAGGTGATGTCGTGGCTAACACACCTAGCCGGAAGACTTAAGATTATAATATCTTGCATCAGCAACCTTAGCCATCTCCCCGTGAGGTTTTTGTATGACTTATTTTATAAGTTGTTCCTCATGGACCCCATTTAAGCCCCGAAGTCCGACCTATGCTTGATGTGCTAGATATCAAGCATGACCTATAATTGGGTTGTGCTAGTACATAAAGGAGAACATTAGAAGTGGAGTGCTAAATGTCTCTCGGTCGATTAACCAGATTTTGTCCCTTGGCATAGATAAGGAGAAATCTGAGAAAGTGTTGTCTTCCTTTGCATCTGCATCCTCCATCACTGTTCATCATGGTAGTATGTTGTGTCACCAAGATCTTGGCATGGATATTGGTAAAACTTTGCTGAATATGGGAATGCTCAAGTTCTTGAGATCACGCTCAGACACTAGGTTATACCCTCGATATCAATTGGAATGTGCCTTCTGTTGCCGGGTTGTCCTATAACCCTAGTTTCATTTCAATCTAAGTATGTCATTCTTTTGAATTCCTTCAAACGATCATTTGACGATTACCTTAGGCTGGTATGAAGAGTTTCAATGATCTTTGGATCAAAAGTAATTCTTTTTGCCACTTAAGGGAAAAACTCTACGAGTCACCTATCTAAGGTGCCCCGTTATGGTATGAAGGCCAACTTAACTCCTCGCTACTTTGAAACCTCGTCTCCATCTATTTTAAGAGCGGAATTGTTGCCTACCAATTGAACCTCTGTCATATGTCTCATTTCCTATTCCGTGTTATGTGTGTTGTGTCTCAGCTCAAGGGATGTTCCTATGTCTCATCATATGAGTTGATCATGGGTTGCTCGATCTTGAGAAGTTCGAATCTTGTAGAGTCTTTCTGCTCTTTTGTCGCCGCGTTAGATGAAGACCTCAAAGACAAAGATGTCAAGATCAACCTGACGCAATGATTCAACATCTACAAGAAGGGCAATTTGATCGTGAAGATTACGATCGTTTAGTGTCCCCTCTTCCTCTTCCCGACTACGCCTGAATCTCGAGACAAGATTCTTGTTTATTGGGGTGAGTTGTCACAACCCTAGTTACTACTTGCTTGCCAAGCATTCATGTATGCATATTTAAATTTTCATGAATTTGAAACGGGAAGTGATCAAGCCCCAAGGAATTAAAATTTGACAAAAGGGCAATATAAATATTACCTTAAAATGAACCAGGAAAATGTTCCAAATATTTTGAGGAAATAGTGACATGATATAAATTTGTTAACCAATCTTTTTGGTCAAAGAAACATTTTGAAATGGATGTTTGAATTGATCAAACAATTATTTGGAATGGAATTATTTTTGCTTAATATAAAATAAAGTTTCAAAAATTCTGAAAATATTATGTGGCATTGGATATTTTTATCTCTGTCACATAGGATTATTTTAGGGTTTTATAAAATGGTTAAATATTTTATTTAAAACCTAGAAATAAATGTCAGAAAAGAAATAAAAGAAAAATAGAAAAGGAAAAGAGCTTACCTGGCTTACCTGTCGCCGGCCCAGCCACCAGTGGTGAAGGGGTCATCTTCAACGTGTGCGAGTAGGCAGAGGTAAGATGAGCACGGCGCCGTGGCCAGGGGCGCCACGCCACCTGCGTGCCTGGCCTCCCCGCCGTTCTGGAGAGTGGGATAGGCTCGGGAGAGCCGTCCCCATCTAGCCAACTCCATTCCCCCCTCTCTCTTCTCCCCTCGCTCTGCATCGCCTCTTCCTACCGCCATTGACGAGCTTGGCTCGAGCTCACCGCCGTGCTTTCGACCACCAAAGCCATCCAATGCTACCCGAGAGCTCCCCCGCATCGCCCTCAACCTCCCCGTCGAAGGAATCGAGCCCGAAGGCCTTGGAGCGCCGGATGTCGCCATCTTCCTCATCTCCGGTCACCGAGATCCGCCGCCGTCGTTTCGGTCTGCCCTGGCCCTCTCCGACCTCCCCGATGCTTAAAATGGAATCCCCGTGAGCTTCTCCGTCGATTCCCCCATTTCAATTCTCACCGGTGTTTCTTCCAACATTTCTTCTAATTTGTGCTCATATCTCTCCTCAATCATATCTAGAAGAATAAGGGGTATGCTAAATCCGTTGCTTGTCATCAATTTAATTTGATGAAGGATGAGCATAACATACTTCTTATTCTTGTTCTTCCTTCTTCCAAGAGATTTCAATTCTTCTTCCGGAGCGGCTCATGGTATCAATTCATTCTCACGAGTTCTTCAAGATTATTGTGATAGTAGTTGTTATTCTCTTATTCATTCTTTGATCCCAATGATCTAGTTTTATCCTCTTGTTCCGGAGGCATTGTGATGTTACTCTTTTGGGTCAATCATGTTGTTCTATCAAGATAATGTTGTTACCTTGTTCTATTTAGTTGTTTGTTATGAACATTGTCTAATTCTCCCATCTTATCAAATTTTTTGTCCCCTTTTCCTACCGAAGTGCAGCCGAAATTTTCCGTGAATTGTTGCTTGTTTCTCATATCTTTCCTCATCTACTCAACCTTCAAGGATCGTTGGTTTCACTCGTTTGTCGAAGAAGCGATTAAGTTTTACCTCTTGCTTTCTCATCCTCTCCCCCTTTCATTCTTGGATCTTGGGGCGAGATCCTCTTGTAGTGTAGGAGAGTTGTGACAGCCCGAGACCGACGTTCCAGAAGATTCCCCCCTTTATTCCGTTTTTGTCGTGTGATTTATTTTATTTGTCGCATCATCATCGCATCATTCGCATCATCTGCATTGCATCGGCATCTCTGTTGTCGCCAGTTTTCAAAACTTGCATCCGTTGTTAGTTGCCGGTTCCCGTCGTTGTCCATTCTGAGCCCGACCACACACGCACGCGCCCGTGACATCGTCTAAATCTTGTTTTTCAAAAGTGTGTGTAAAACTTTCTCTGATTGGGTTGAGACTTGACGTGCGGTCTTAATTAGTTATAGGTAGGCCGCCTATCAGCTATCGTCGTAATCAGAGTCCGTGTGATACCCGAACGGTCGACCGCAGCGGCACCGTCTCTGATTTATCGTTGGACGTTTTTGGTATTTCAATTCGCGTTGTCACGGGCCGCACCATTTCCCTCTCATCCCTACATAGCCCAACTGCACAGCCCACTAGACCCATCTAATTACTTCCTTCGTTCGTGGTCGTCGGATCGCGATCGGACGGATGAGATCCACCCCACCTTAGCCGAACCCTATATAAAACCACCCCATGGAGAGACCCCTATCACTCTCTAGGTTTTCCCCCATGTAAAAATTGCACCCACCCCCTAACAAACTCCAACTTCAAGTCCCACCTCCTCCAATCCCGAAATCAACTCCTCCCCTTCATTTTCAGCCCTCGGATCCGCAATTAGAGGCCTAAATTTTCGTCTCCTAGCCCTGCCAGACATTGTCCATGGCCGTCGCACATTGTCCGGGCGACCACCGTGCTACACAGCCCGCTCCCAGGTCCAGACTCCCGAGATCCTTCTCGATCCCGCTCCCTCCGCGCCCGGCACCTTCCCCGCCGGTCGCCGGAGCTCCGACCACCGGGGTAGTCGCCGCCGCCTTCTGCCCCCGCGCAGGCCGCCGCCTCGTCCGTGCTTCTCCTCCAGCTCCTTGCCCCGCCACCAGTCGCAGATCATCGGAACCTCGCCTCCGTTCGCCACCTGCCGCCCCGGCCCGGATCCGGGCAGATCCGGCTGGCCCCGCCGTCCCTCGGGCTCCCTGCCGTCCCGTGCCATCGCCCCGCCTCGTCTGCATGGCCGCCGCCATGGCTGCCCGTGAGCGCCTAGTGCGGGAGAGCCAGCTAGGCTGCCCGATCCAGGCCAGCAGCGGCCCAGCGCCCCAGGCCTCCCTCCTTCGGCCCGTTGACCTGCCGAGCAGGCTGGTCCATGCTCGTGCCGAGGCCCAGCTCCTCCATCTTCAGATCCGGCCCAGGCCGAGGTGAGATCGCCCCTATCCTTCGCCCTAGGCACCGTTAATTATCATGCGCCACCCCCCTGTAGCCCATTAGTAATTAGATTTGGCCCGGTTAGTTAATTTAGGTTATTTTCGGAATTAATTAAATTCCAGAAAAATAGATGATATTAAAATGCCCGTATCTTTTTAACCGTATGTCGGATCGAGGCGAGTTGTATATGGATTTTGTGTAGAATCTTGTGTATATTATGAATTTGCAACTTGCATAAATGTTTGAAGTAGTTTGAACCTCTGAATGCCTAGTTTTGCGTGTTGTCTCAATAGGAAAAGTGCCCCGCAATTATTTTCGCGCGTGTCCGATTTGCTCAAACCCCGTAGATAAAATGTTGATGTTTTAGGAACCCTTTTGCCATGTATTTTAGAGTAGTCGTTGGTATTTTTGCATGTAGAATTCCGTCGCTAGTTTATTTTATCATGTTTAGGACATATTCTCGCATTTACGTGTGGCGATATTTTTTGTGTTGCAACCCCACATGTTTTATATGTTTTCGGGGTAGAAAAATCCATATGATTTAACTATGTATATAGTTTTAGCTTTTGAGCAAGTTAGTTCGCGTGATATTTTGCCGTGATGCCCTTTTGTTTATTTAGTGGGATTTAATCCGTGCGTGATATGAAGGAGTTGTCTACTAGAGAGTTGCTCTTGGATGTTTAGTCTAGCCCCTGGTGATTTTGGTTGCAATTGAAATCCATGCTTAGGTGTGGTTTGCTTGCTCTCAAGTTGCTAGAAAATAGTGCTGATTTGGAGATGCTGAAATATTTCCAAGTCTGAGATCTGTTATATTTTGTTGCTGACTTTGCACGAGTTTCTCTGGTGATCTGTAGCTCTTTTGAGGTTGGTGCGATGGAGTTAGTTGTAGACTTTAGGATTCTCTAGCATGCTGTAAATTTTCATGCCATTTGATGTCCTGTAGCTTATGGTTTTGCTGCTGTCAATATGCCTTCAGATCGAAAACTGCACTTTCATAAACTGTGGTTTTCTCTAAGTCTAGAACTGTGTGTGAGAAGCCATTTTGTGACTTCTTTTCCTAGTGATCCATGCTTCCATGCTAGTTGTTGTTAGTTGTATGTTGTAGTGCTTCTTGCCCTCTATCGTATCATGCCTTGGTTGAGTACATTGGATTTGTGTAGCTCGTAGTTGTGGGGTGTAGAAAATGATATGTGGCCGATTTTGGCAGATTGTAGTGATTTCTTGTTTAGCTCGGAGTTGTTGAACCGTTGCTCCGTTTTGATCGTGTCCTATATGAAACTTGCTTAGAATCTCGTGTAGTTTCATTTTATCTTGCTGGTTGTGTGTTTTGAGATGCTCGTGACTGTCGTTGCACACATATTGCATTCAGGCCATCATATCTTGCGATGTCTGTATCTTTTGATCCGTAGCTCCGTTGGAGATGTTCTCTATGTGTAAATTGCTTGTAACGATGCATAGAATCACGTGAACCTATTTGTTTTGATGTTTAACAACCATTTAAATGTGTTAGTTCAGATCTGGAAAGAATTGTAAATTAACATGTGAGGTCGTCCCGGAGATGCTATATGTCATTTCCGACCTCATTTAAAATGCCTAGGCAGGTAGTTTAATTACGCTTCACCTCTTTCCATGTTTAACCACATTAATATTGTCGTGTACCTAATCGGGATAGAACTAAATAACTCGTATGTGGAGTTTCGTCAATATGCAACACGTTGCATATTGGACTTCACTTAATGTGTAGTGTTTGATTGTTGTGAATTGACATGCCATGTCTTGCATGTTCAGCTACTCATGCGTCATATGTGTTGTGCATCGTGTGGTGAATATCGTGTGTTGATTCTTGTTTCCGGTTTGCTTCGTCTCGATAGAGTTCCACAAGCGTGTCGGATTGTGAGGACCCGCTCGACTACATCGGTTCGTCTGCCTCACAAAGTCATTCTTCTTCCAAGTGGGATCTCAGGCAAGATGACCATTTCCCCAAATACCATTACTATCATTGCCATGCTAGTTTCATCGCTTCTATCTATTATGTCTTGTTGCCTACCACATGTTAAATATCAGACTCTCAACAATGCCATGAAAACCTTCAACCTGTTCAACATAGCAAACCACTGATTGGCTATGTTACCGCTTGCTTAACCATGTTGTTAGCGTTGCTAGTTGCAGGTGTAGTTTCTTCCACGTGATAACATGGGTTCCTTGTTATATCATCCTATTAAATGCTATTTAATTTAATGCACCTATATACTTGGTAAAAGGTGGAAGGCTTGGCCTTTCTAGCCTGGTGTTTTGTTCCACCTTTGCCCCCTTAGTTTTGGCTACCGGTGTTATGTTCCATATTTGAGCGCTCCTAACACGATCGGGGTTGTTATGGGGACCCCCTTGATAATTCGTTTTAGATTAAAGCTGGTCTGGCAAGGCCCAACATTGGTTCTACATTTCCCCAACATAATAATTTTGTTAACACTGAAATGCATAGGGCGTCATGAACCCGAGGAGTAATTTTACATAAACAGGGGGGGCCAGTGCTGATGGTGTTGGTCCCAAATGGTCTTCTTGCGGGGCCATCGCGAGGAAACTCGAGGTTTGGCACTCATAGCTAGTTCCATCCATCGTGTCCTGAGAACGAGATACACGGCTCCTATCGGGATCGTCGACACGCCGGCCGGCCTTGCTGGATTAGTTTTAACTTTGACGAGATATCTTGTGCATCGGGATTCCGGTGATGCTTTGGGTAATCTCAGAGTTGAGGTTTTCCACTAAGGAGTCCGACGAGATCGCGAGTTTCGTGATCGAGGATTTCTATGCGGCTTGTGGTAATTTGTGATGGATTAGTTGGAGCACCCTTTCAGGGTTAAATCTTTCGGAAAGCCGTGCCCGTAGTTATGTGGCAATGTGGAAACTTTGTTTAACACTGGTTCTAGATAACTTGAAGTTAACTTAATTAAAACTTGCCAACTAAGTGTGTAACCGTGACTGTCTCTTTCGTGAGTTCCTTCTCCGATCGAGGACACGGTGGGGTTATGTCTGACGTAGGTACGTGTTCAGGATCATTCATTTGATCATCAGTAGTTTGCGTCCGTTATGCGTAGATCATCCCTCTCTTATTCTCGTACTCGTAAGTTTAGCCACCAAATATATGCTTAGCCGTTGCTGCAGCCTCACCACTTAACCATACCTCACCCATTAAGCTTTGCTAGTCTTGATACCTTTGGAAATGAGATTGCTGAGTCCCCTGTGGCTCACAGATTACTACAACACCAATTGCAGGTACAGGTAAAGGTTACTTGACGTGGGCGCGTTGATTGTTCATTTGGAGTTGCTTCTTCTTCTTCTTCATCGATCTAGGATGGGTTCTAGGCCGGCAGCCTGAGATAGCAAGGATGGACGTCGTTCTTCTTTTCTCGTTTTTTTTCTTCCATAGTCGGACCCTGCTCTTCTTCATGATGTTTATGTATTGTACTGATGTGACTCTGATGTAGCTTGTGGCGAGTGTAAGCCAATTATATATATATCTCATCTTTTCAGTACGTGTACTTGTAACGATATCCATTCTTGCGAAACAACGAGATGCGCTTCTATCCCTGACAAGGCCCTCGTGCCAAATTGAGGATAGGATCGCATCTTGGGTGTTACAAGTTGGTATCAGAGCAGTACCGACCTAGGATCCCCCTTGATTGATCGAACTTGACCGAGTCGAGTCTAGTGAAAAACTACTTTGAGTCTAGTTATATATCAGAGAGTAGGATTCTTTTTTCTCCTCTTCTATGCTCCGGTGAGGAATTTTGACGTAATATTTTAATTCTACTCCTCTTCTCACTCAAAAAAAATTAGGATCAAGCGGATATTTTTGGAATCTATATGATGCCGATGTGAAGGAGTTCTGTCTTGGTGCCTCCTGTCTGACTTGATTTCTTCCAGGGAGTTGAGCTCCAGGGGATTCTCGAGCACATCGTTATCATTCAAATTTCTTAGTATCTCACGACGAAGGATGTTCGTAATTGCTTCATTACTAGTAGTGGCGAGATAACCCCGATGTCCCCAGTACTGGTGCAGATTGTTCGGGAGTACTGCCATACTTTGTATCGTTGTGATCACGAGGGTCTGTAGTAGATGAAGGTCCGATATTCTGGTTGTGTGTTGACGGATGTGATACATTGGACGGGTTAGTATAGGAGTTGTGTGACATATTACTCCTTGTATCCGTGTACCAGATTGCATGACCAGAAATTTCGGGAATTCTTAGGTGGGAATTCAAGTAGTTACTTATAGGACAATCTTCCAACAAATGCATGATGTTAGGTTGGGGTTTGACATCTAGAGGATTCGTTTGTTCATGGTCGTCTCACAGCGGTTCTCGTTGTGTCTTAAAGAGTCTTTGTAGATTGCTACGACTCGGGGACGCTTCGTATCTCGTGTGCACTGCCTTGCACATGATGGCTACTGTAATATCGAGCCCGTGCGACCCTGTCCACGAAAATATCTGACGAAATCTTTTTCATGAGTTTGTTTTGGCTTGTTTCGTAAGCCTCACCCTTTGTTTTGTTGAAATATGGTAATTCGACTTGCTTCGATGTCAAGTGGTGAATTCATATCCTTCCGATAGGTGTTCTCATTTTTTTATGGGAATGCTAATTCTTTTGCTCAAATCAATTCTCTTGTTAATTCTTGTCAACCGGAGTTGTTGTGTCAATTCTTTTCCTACCGGTGTGCTTCTCTTCAAGTGAATTCAACTCTTTCCAATTTTGCAAGAATATTCTCTCATTTCATCCGGAGTTCATCTCATCTCTCCCAAGTCGTCTAGTTTGTCTCCGCCCTCCCGCCCCTTTTTCTTCAGTGTTTGGTTTTCATCCAAGTGCATTCCATTTCATTGTTGCTTCCGCTATCTTTTCTTCCGTGTCCTATCTGTTGATTCGTTGTGAAGATTCTAAGGAGCTCCGTGTTCATCTTTATTCAGTCGTGTTATCTTTTCCGGTGAATTCAGTTCAAGCTATCTGTGTTCATCATATCCTTTTCATCCTTGTAAATTCTTTCCCATGTTGGAAATTCTTATCAACCTATCTTGTTATTCTTTCTCTCTATTCTATCTGGAGTGTTGAAGATATTTCAGAAGTCATGATTTTTGATCCTTCAATTATTTCGAGGTGCTCAACCTCATCTAGTTTTCTTTATACCGGTGCAATATCTCTCTTTCTAAGCAATCTTTCAACTGTGGTTTTTTCCAGTGGGCCCATAACCCACAGGTTTTTCCCAGGATCTTATATGTCTCTTCTAATTTTTCCGGAGATCTCTAAATCTTTTCAAATATGACATAAGAATGATTTACATCAGTCATATCCCTTCTCCTAGATCTATTTGAATTAATTCTCATATTTGGCTCAACCTTTCATTCTTCTTTATTCCGGAGTGTCTCAGTATTCTTGGTGTTGTTTCTCGTCATCATTCTCAGCTTGGAAGTCTGAAGGAGTGTTTCTCTCAAATCTTGGTCCATTCTCTTGGAGATTCATCATTTCAGCTGTGTGCCATCATCTTGAATTTTTGTAATTCATGAGTAATCCCTTTCTTGCTATCCGGTGCTTTTCTGTACTGTTTTCATTCTTGATCCTCCGAAGGTCATCATTTCAGAAGATTCTTCGTTCTCAACTTTCAGTTTTCATCCTCAATTCTTCTCAATTGTTGTCTCCTCGTTCGTCTCTCAATTATTCTGGTGCCTTGTTCTAGTTTTCTCTCAGGTGGCTCATGATCTCTTCATTCTCATGTATCTCAATTCAGTCATGGTTGCCTCATTCATTTCAATTCTCACCGGTGTTTCTTCCATAATTTCTTCTAGTTTGTGCTCATATCTCTCCTCAATCATTTCTAGAAGAATAAGGGGTATGCTAAATCCGTTGCTTGTCATCAATTTAATTTGATGAAGGGTGAGCATAACATAATTCTTATTCTTGTTCTTCCTTCTTCCAAGAGATTTCAATTCTTCTTCCGGAGCGGCTCAATGGACAATGGAATAAAGAGTGGAAAGAGCCTAAGCTTGGGGATGCCCAAGTCATCCCAAGCCAAATTTAAGGACACCAAAAAGCCTAAGCTTGGGGATGCCCCGGGAAGGCATCCCCTCTTTCGTCTTCAATCCATCGGTAACATTACCGGGAGCTATATTTTTATTTACCACATGATATTTGTTTTTCTTGGAGCGTCGTGTATTATAGGAGTCTTTGCTTTTTGTTTTATCACAATCATCCTTGCTGCACACCTTTTTTAGAGGGACATGCACTCATCGTGAATTTGTTAGAATACTCAATGAGCTTCACTTATATCTTTTGAGCTAGGCAATTTAGCTCCCATGAGCTTCACTTATATCTTTTGAGCTAGGCAATTTAGCTCCCATGAGCTTCACTTATATCTTTTGAGCTAGATAATTTTGCTCCCATGAGCTTCACTTATATCTTTTGAGCTAGATAATTTTGCTCTAGTGCTTCACTTAAATCTTTTTAGAGCACGGCGGTGTCATATTTTGTAGAAACAAAAACTCTCGATCTTCACTTATATCATTTTGAGAGTTCTCTCTCTAAGTAACTTGGTAATTGGCGTGTGCTATGAAATTAGTCCTAAATATGATAGGCATCCAAAGAGGATATAATAAAAACTTTCATATTCAAGTGCATTGATTAGTAAGAGAAGTTTGATTCCTCACAATTAGTTTTGAGATATGGATATGGTAATATTAGAGTCATGTTAGTAGGGTGTTGTGAATCTAGAAATACTTGTGTTGAGGTTAGTGATTCCCGTAGCATGCACGTATGGTGAACCGCTATGTTAGGAAGTCGGAGAATAATTGATTTATTGATTGTCATCCTTTGTGTGGCGGTCGGGATCGCGCGATGGTTTACACCTACCAACCCTTCCCCTAGGAGTATGCGTTTAGCACTTTGTTTCGATTACTAATAAAACTTTCGTAATAAGTATATGAGTTCTTTATGAATAATGTGAGTCCATGGTATAGATGCACTCTCATCTTCCACCATTGCTAGCCTCTCTAGTGCCGCGCAACTTTCGCCGGTGCACAAACCCACCATATACCTTCCTCAAAACAGCCACCATACCTACCTATTATGGCATTTTCATAGCCATTCCGAGATATATTGCCATGCAACTTCCACCATTCTGTCTCATGACATGTGCCGTCATTTTCATTTTTCCATTGCATGATCGTAAGATAGCTAGCGAGATGTTTCAACGTCATACGCTAAGCTAGATCGTTGCACATCCCGGTACACTGCCGGAGGCATTTCATATAGAGTCATTATTGTTCTAAGTATTGACTTGTAAGTAAATAAAAGTGTGATGATCATCATTATTAGATAATTGTCCCATGTGAGGAAATAAAAAAAGGCCAAAGATGCCCACCAAAAAAAGGAGAAAAAAATGAAATGAAAAAAAGAGGCCAAAGAGCCCAAACAAAAAAATGATGGGAGAAAAAGAGAGAAGGGACAATGCTACTATCTTTTTCCACACTTGTGCTTCAAAGTAGCACCGTGTTCTTCATGATAGAGAGTCTCTTGTTTTGTCACTTTCATATACTAGTGGGAATCTTCATTATATAACTTGCCTTGTATATTCCAATGATGGGCTTCCTCAAAATTGCCCTAGGTCTTCGCGAGGAAGCAAGTTGGGTGCACACCCACTATTTTTATTTTTGATCTTTCATACACTTTTAGCTCTAGTGCATCCATTGCATGGCAATCCCTAGTCATTCACATTGATACGCCGAGTCGATGTGACCGTCTCCTCCTTTTTGCCTCACAACCTCCACCACACTCTATTCCACCTATAGTGCTATATCCATGGCTCACACTCATGTATTGCGTGAGAGTTGAAAAAGTTTGAGGAAGTAAGAGTGCGAGAACAATTACTTGGCCAATACCGGGGTTGTGCATGATTTAAATTTGTTGTGTGGGGATGATGGAGCATAGCTAGACTATATGATTTTGTAGGGATAACTTACTTTGGCCTTGTTATTTCAAAAGTTCATGATTACTTTGCTAGTATGCTTGAAGTATTATTGTTTTCATGTCAATATTAAACTATTGTTTTGAATCTTACGGATCTGAACATTCATGCCACAATAAATAAGTTACAAAGAACAAATATGTTAGGTAGCATTCCACATCAAAAAATCGGTCTTTATCACTTCCCTACTCGAGGACGAGCAGGAGTTAAGATTGGGGATGCTTGATACGTCTCCAACGTATCTATAATTTTTGATTGTTCCATGCGATTATATTATCAACTTGGGATGTATTATATGCATTTATATGCCATTTTATATCATTTTTGAGACTAACCTATTAACTCAGTGCCTAGTGTGAGTTTCTGTTTTTTCCATGTTTTTGACCTTTTTTCAGAAAATAATATTGAACGGAGTCCAAACGAAATATAACCTACGGGATGATTTTTTTTCCATAACAGAAGATACCCGGAAGACTTGAGAACCAAGGCAGGGGGTCTCGTGGGAGGTCACGAGCCCCCTAGGTGCGCCCCAGTGGGGGGGGTGTCTAGCAGGCTCATGGGCCCCCCTTGCCTCCTTTGCCCTACCTCTTTCGCCTATAAATTCCCTAAAATCCTGAAACCAACAGAGAGAGCCACGAAAATACTTCTCCGCCGCCGCAAGCATCTGTCTCCGTGTGATCCCATCTGGGGACCGTTCTGGTGCCCTGCCGGAGGGGGATTCGGACACGGATGGCTTCTTCATCAATACCATTACCTCTCCGATGATGCGTGAGTAGTTCACCACAGACCTTCGGGTCCATAGCTAGTAGCTAGATGGCTTCTTCTCTCTCTTGGATCTTCAGTACAAAGTTCTCCATGATCTTCATGGAGATCTATCCGATGTAACTTTCTTTTGTGGTGTGTTTGTCGAGATCTAATGAATTGCGGATTTATGATTAGATTATCTATGAATATTATTTGAGTCTCCTCTGATTTCTTATATGCAAGATTTCGTATCCTTGTAATTCTCTTCGAGTTATGGGTTTCGTTTGGCCAACTTGATCTATAATTCTTGCAATGGGAGAAGTGCTTGGTTTTGGGTTCATACCGTGCGGTGTTGTAACATCCCAATTTTCCCAATTGGGAATGTTTGACAATTGTAGCTAAGCATCTATGCATATTGAATGGCAATAAAGATTTGCATTTGAATTCTTTCAATTTTTTTTTCTTTTGCATTTCTATTTGTTTTCTTCGTGCAAGAAGTGCCGGGAAATAATTTCTTGCAAGCAAGAAAGAGCGGAGGAAAATGACCCTCCAAAAAGTGAGGCATCTTTTGATATATTTTGAGCCAAGGAAACACAAACTTTGTGGAGAAAATAATTTCAAAAAGAAAATAAAGCCTTAGGGGTTTTTCTGAAAAAACATTTAAAAAAAAAGTTTTTATTTTGGTTTTGGAAAAATGATAAACGAATAGGAAATATTTTTCTGAAAATTTTGGTATATAATACCCCATATAAAATATTTTATTTTGTTTCCTTTATTGTTTTCTTGTCGTTAAGAAAACATATAATTTGTCTGGCTCATAACTTTTGATCTACAGATCCAATGAGGTTGATTCTTTTTCCAATAGATCCCAATTTTTCTGTAGTTTTTAAAAACATATAATTTGTCTATGTTTGAAATTTTCAAATTTGATTTAGATCAGATTTAGTGTAAACCTTTTTTTGGTTATTCGAGGAGTTTAAAAAATGATTTTTATTTGATTCCTTTTGCTACTGATTCCTAGTGATTATATCTCACTGTGGTATAAGTTTATTTTTTTTATATTTTTACTTGGGATTTTAATAGAAACAATTTCTGCCTTAGTTAGGTGAAGTGAATTCTTTCACTTTATGCCCTAGCTACTCTATGCTTGTGATGTTATTTTACTTGTAGATGATTGTAGTGCTTATGGTGTGTATTTGTTTGTATCGGTAGATCACCCGGAGTGTGAAGCTTGTTACTTAGAAGCGCTCGATCAAGACAACTATCATCAAGGCAAGTCATTTTGATCATACTATCTCCTATGTTTTTTTCTATGCATGGTAGTTTCACCTTTCTTTGCCCAATTGCATGCTGAGTATGTACTTGGAAATTTTAGTTATAGGTTGTAGTATCATGTGGTAGGCACACAACAACCCTGATACTTGGCCCGGTGTAGCGACTCGACTCAAGACGAGTCAAGCCTCTGTGTTTTCTGTGCCATCCCTGGATCATTATGCTGCCACACACAATACATCAATGTATATATCAAAGTGCAATCACATGTAAATAGCGTAAAACTGATATATACCATAAATATCTCAGCGGATGCAGTCAAGGGAGTGGAATCCCAATAAACACCAACGGCAAGTTGAGTGTAGACCGTAACCCTGAATCATACTCTTACTAGTCGAAGAAAAATATCTGCAACATAAGACGTTGCAGCCGTGTAGGTCAGCATATTGAATATGCCGGCAAGTCACATATGAGAGGGGGTAAAATATCATCTATACTATATGCATATATGGCAGGTGGTGTTGTAAGTTTTAGCGTAAAGCAAATTTTCTCCTACAACAAGAGAGGGGCTAAAAGCAAAATATTACTACGCTGTTGGTTGTTAATGAGATGGTTCCGCCAACCAGTTCTCATACCCAAGTTATCAATATTACCCTCATCAAGTATTTATAATGGTGTTGAGAATTTCAGATAACTTCAGTTTTCAAATTTGATATAGATGAGATTTAGTTTAAACCTTGTTTTGCTTATTCCAGGAGTTTAAAAAATGATTTTTATTTGATTCCTTTTGCTACTGCTTCCTAGTGATTATATCTTACCTTGGTATAAGTTTAATTTTTTTTATATTTTTACTTGGGGTTTTAACAGAAACAATTTCTGCCTTAGTTAGGTGAAGTGAATTCTTTCACTTTATGCCATAGCTACTCTATGCTTGTGATGTTATTTTACTTGTTGATGATTGTAGTGCTTATGGTGTGTATTTGTTTGTATCGATAGATCACCGGAGTGCGAAGCTTGTTACTTAGAAGCGCTCGATCAAGACAACCATCATCAAGGCAAGTCATTTTGATCATACTATCTCCTATGTTCTTTTCTATGCATGGTAGTTTCACCTTTCTTTGCCCAATTGCATGTTGAGTAGGTACTTGGAAATTTTAGTTATAGGTTGTAGTATCATGTGGTAGGCACACAACAACCCCGATAGTTGGCCCGGGACGACAAATTTCATATTGCTATGCTTGAGTAGACGGGATTCTGGTTGAGTGCATAACACGAGTGATGCGAGGATAATTAAATAACCAAGACCGGTTAAGTCAAGATTATCAAGACCTCATGAAGCAATGCAACTCTGGGTGAAGGACGGTTTGACGGGCTCCCTAGAGAAACCAGTGGACGACCCCGGGATGCTGGAGACGTGCCATTACATCTTGCGGAAAGCTTCACCCAGGCTCGAAGAGACGGACGGAGGCTTCAAGATCCAAGGCTTACCTGCACAGCCACAAGTCATTATGGGCTCTGTCTTGGTTGGACAACACGGCGACTCTAGACAGGCGGTGCTAGCAGATGTAGAAGAACGGTAGGAATGGATGGGCACCGACAGGGATTTAGAGGGACCCGTTGAAAGACCATGTTTTGATCATCCGGTCTTCAAACACCCTCTAGTGCAAGGACATACTCGGAGGCGATCAAATCTTGTGGGGAACGTGTGCAAAACTCTGCAGAGTGCCCAAACCTAATCGATTAGCTGTGTCCACGGTGATGGACAACTTGAGTCGAAGGCATTGAAATTTCCCTGCACTCTCGACACAACTTAATAATGATGTGGGAATTATCAACAACTCGGGTACGAGAATTGGTTGGCGGAACCATCTCGTTAACAACAAACAATGTAGTAATATTTTGCTTTTCAGCCTTCTCTTTTTGTAGGAGAAAATTGGCTTTATGCTAAAACTTAAAGCCCCACCTGCCAAATATGCATGTAGAGATAGTTGGTTATTATTTTTTCCCCTCTCTTTGATGACTTGCCGGCATATTCCATATGCTGACCTGCACAACTGCAACGTATCATGTTGCAGAGTACTTTTCCGACCAGGAGTGAGGCTACGTTCTACGCTCAACGACATGCGCTGGAGTCGGATGGACTCGTCTACCTGATGCTTCCGCTAGTCTTCGTTAGATATCTCATGAGATGGCCTTCAGCCACTTTATTGTAATTCATTATTGTAATAAAGTACTCGATATGATAATTTCGATTAATAAAGCTGTGTGATTGAACTCTTGATATATACATTGATGTACTGAGTGTGTACCAGCATGATCTCGGGATGGTACGGAAACACCAGAGGCTTGACTCGTATTGAGTCGGGTCGCTACAGAAATGGTATCAGAGCACACGTTGACCGTAGGACGTAACCTCTAGGAATGGAAAAGCCTTAGGAAGAAAACTATTTTCTTATGTCTATAAATCCTCTATTTCCTCTTCTGATCATTTCTGACTTCTCTCCGATTTTCCAATGTTTTAGATGGCCACCTTCATCCCCGTTAAGTTCACGGAGTTTTGCCAGCCCGACGCCACTATGCCTTTTGGAAAGGAGCTGATACAGATCACCAAGGACTTGAGGATTTCTCTGCCGACTATCACAGGGAAGCCTACTTCGTCTTACCCGGAGGACTCACGCTACATGATTGAGGTGCACGTTCCCGGAAGGACATTCGAGCCGCGCACTGAGCCTATGGACTTCAAGTTCATCACACCCAACTGGATTCTCGGAAGGGACATGGTGGTCCATTGTGCACTCGGACGTATCAAGGAAGTGTACAGAGGCTGCCCTATTTCACCGGATCTATTCACGATATCCCGGAGAGGAGAAGATGGAGAAATCATCTCAAGAAAGACCAAGGACGCTCTCCTGTCCTATGCCCAGACCTTGGAGAAGCACAGCGGGACTCTGGAGCATCGTGTGATCAAGGACGCCAGGAAGATCAAGCAACTGTCGCTCCGCGAACTCGAACTCGAAGAAGCAGCCCGGGAAGCCCACTGTGAGCACGAATTGGAGGTGAAGGACTTCCTGGAGAGGATCGAGAAGCTGAAGACTTGAGTCGCATACCTGGAGGAGGAACTGGACATGGGCGAGAACCTTCATCCTGAAGGAGACGTAGCCCCCTTGATCAGCAATGAGGAGGACTATGAAGAAAGCTCCACCGAAGGACCGACCACCATGCTTTTCTGAGGAGGACACTTAGGCTAGTCCACCAAATTTATCTTACCGTTAAACGCTTAGGCTGATGTTTAGGTTATCAAATTTTGTATCCCCGTGTGTGAACCTTTTGTGATGGTATTGAATAAAATGTGTGGTGTGATACTTGTTTGTTGCATTTCATATGGGTAGTGTAATTACTCTTTAGACCATTGTTCTATGCTAATCTCACCCCTCTACAAACACCAGATGCCTCCGAGACGTGCCCCTGCTTCCAACTTCCTGCCGGAACTCACTCAGTTGATTCAACAACAGAATACCCTGATGCAGCTGATCATCCAGAACCAGAACAATAACAACAACCATCATCCACCCCAGGCCGACAACCTCACCCGTTTCCTGAGGTTGAACCCTCCGACTTTCTCCAGCAGCATTGAGCCCATTGTGGTAGATGATTGGCTCCGCAAGATGGAGCGGGAACTAATCACTGCTGGTTGTATTGAAGTTGAGAAGGTGTGCTTTGCCGCGCATCAACTTGAAGGCCCTGCAGCGGCATGGTGGGAGAACTACACCACCACATACCCCATTGCTGGAGTCACTTGGGAGAAGTTCAAGCAAGCCTTCCGCACCGCACATGTCTCAGCTAGTGCAATGAGTCTGAAGAAGAGTGAGTTTCACAACTTACGCCAAGGAAATCGCTCTGTGGCTGAGTATGTCGATGAATTCAGCATGCTCGCCCGTTATGCACCTAGAGATGTGGCCGATGATGCGGCCAAGCAGGAAAAGTTCTTGGAGGGACTCAATGATGAGCTGAGCATTCAGCTGACCGTAGCCAACTTCAACAACTACCAGGAGCTGGTAGATAAGGCCGTTATCTTGGAGGGGAAACATCAGCAGATGGAGAACCGCAAGCGGAAGTATGGCAATGGAAAGTTCAACTCCGGCACTCAGCAGAAGCCTCGCTACACCCCCTATTCAGGGAATGCCGGGACTGGATCCGGTAAGTTTGGAGGACACATCCAGCATAACCACCCACTGCACAACCATGGAGGCCACAACCATGGAGGAAATGGGAACCACCGCAACAACAGCAACTTCAAGAATGGCGGTACCGGCACTCAGCATCACTCAGCTCCAGCTCAGAAGGATCTGAATCACATCACCTGCTTCAAGTGTCAGAAGACGGGACACTATGCCACTGAATGTCCCCAGAACAAGCAGGGAGATGCAAACGACAACGGCAACTCTGCAGCAAAGAAGCCCAATCCTTTTCCTCGAGCTCAAGTGAACCACATTGATGTTGAAGAGGTCTATGATCACCCCGATACTGTGGTTGGTAAGTTTTTGCTGAATTCACGTCCAGTATTGGTACTTTTTGATTCTGGTGCAACGCATTCATTCATATCAAGGGTAGTTGTGGAAAAGTATAGTTTGCCAACTAGAACCCTTAGCCAGCCTATTAAGGTCAGTTCCCCAGGAGGCATGATGACAGCCAGGATAGGATGCCATGCTTTGAGTCTCAACATCGGGAACCATAAGTTTCCCACCGACCTCATCGTATTAGAGTCTCAAGGATTGGATGTAATCCTAGGCATGGATTGGTTGGCCAAGTACGAAGGGAATATTGATTGTGCCCTGAAGTCTATTTTGCTCACCACCCCCGAGCAAAAGCAGATTAAGTACGTGTCTCAGCGCCCGACACGAAGTAAACGAGTAAACTCTCTCACGGGAGTAGTCCAGGAGGAAGTACCGATTGTACAAGAATACCCAGATGTATTTCCGGAGGAATTGCCGAGCATGCCACCCGATAGAGAGATTGAGTTCCTGATTGAGCTATTACCCGGAACAGCCCCGATATCCAAGAGACCCTATCGGATGCCCGCAAATGACTTGGTAGAAATCAAGAAGCAAATTAAGGAGTTGTTGGACAAAGGGTATATTCGGCCAAGTTCTTCACCTTGGGGAGCCCCAGTGCTCTTGGTTGAAAAGAAGGATAAGTCCTTGAGAATGGTTGTCGATTATCGTGCATTGAACGAGGTGACCATCAAGAACAAGTACCCCTTGCCGATGATCAATGATCTGTTTGACCAGTTAGTTGGAGCCCGAATATTCTCCAAGATCGATCTTCGATCCGGGTATCATCAGCTGAAGATTCGTGAACAGGATATACCCAAGACAGCCTTCACCACTCGGTACGACTTGTATGAGTACATGGTCATGTCATTTGGACTGACTAATGCTCCGGCATATTTCTGAATCTGATGAACAAGGTATTTATGGAATACTTGGACAAGTTTGTCGTGGTGTTCATCGATGACACACTGATATTCTCCAAGAACGAGGAGGAACACAAGGAACATCTGCGTCTAGTTCTGGAGAAACTTCGAGAGCATCATCTGTATGCAAAGTTTAGCAAATGTGAATTTTGGTTGAAGGAAGTCGGATTCCTCGGACACGTCATTTCAGGGGAAGGAATAGCAGTGGACCCTGCCAAGGTCGCAACAGTCGCCGAATGGGTAGCACCCACTTCAGTTAAGGAGATCCGCAGTTTCCTCGGACTTGCCGGATATTACCGGAGGTTCATTGAGAATTTCTCGAAGATCGCCAAGCCCATGACAGAGTTGTTGAAGAAGGAGTCCAAGTATGTTTGGACTGAGGAATGTGAAACCAGTTTTCAAGAGTTGAAGAAACGTCTGGTTACAACCCCATTGTTGATATTGCCGAACATTCGGAAGGATTTCCAGGTTTACTGTGACGCTTCTCGTCAAGGGCTCGGAGGAGTGCTCATGCAAGAAGATAAAGTTGTAGCCTATGCATCTAGACAGCTCAGACCCCATGAGTTGAATTATGCCACACATGACTTGGAGCTAGCAGCCGTAGTGCACGCTCTCAAGACCTGGAGACATTTCCTAATCGGAAATAGTTGTGATGTTTACACTGATCACAAGAGCCTGAAATATATCTTCACGCAGAAGGAGTTGAACCTCAGACAGAGGCGATGGCTAGAATTGATCAAGGACTATGACATGAGATTGCATTATCACCCAGGCAAGGCAAATGTTGTAGCCGATGCGTTGAGCCGCAAGAGTTATGTGAAAACACTCATAGCAGGAGGATTACCCCAGGAGTTAGCCGATGATCTCCGAGAGCTCAAATTGGAAATAGTTCCAAGAGGATTTGTAGCCACACTGGAAATTCAGTCTACCTTGACAGAAAAGATCCGCGAAGCTCAGAAATCAGACAAGGAGATAGCTGAGATTAAGCAGAAAATGAAAGACGGGAAGGCTAAAGGTTTTCGTGAGGATGAGCACGGAACTTTATGGTTTGAGGATCACATTTATGTGCCCAATGATCCCGAACTCACGGAGTTGATACTTCAGGAGGCCCATGATTCCCCGTACTCGATACACCCCGGCAACACCAAGATGTATCTGGATCTGAAAGAAAGTTTCTGGTGGACAGGAATGAAGAAAGACATTGCCGAGTTTGTAGCAATATGTGATGTTTGTCAGCGAGTAAAAGCCGAGCATCAGAAGCCAGCAGGTTTGCTTCAACCTCTGTCGATACCCGAGTGGAAATGGGAAAAGCTTGGTATGGACTTCATCACAGGATTACCCAGGACCCGTTCTGGCTATGATTATTTGGGTTGTGGTCGATCGTTTGACCAAGGTAGCTCACTTCATTCCCGTGAAGACTACTTACACGAGTGCCAAGCTGGCCAAGATATATATGACCAGGATCGTATGTCTGCATGGAGTACCGAAGAGTATTGTGTCAGATAGAGGGACTCAGTTCACATCAAAATTTTGGCACCAACTACATGAGACCTTGGGGACGAGATTGGAGTTCAGTACAACTTTTCACCCACAAACAGATGGATAGACCGAGAGAGTCAATCATATTCTAGAGGACATGTTGAGAGCTTGCGCACTAGACAATGGGTCTAGTTGGGATGACAATTTGCCTTATGCCGAGTTCTCATACAACAACAGCTTTCAGACCAGTCTGGAGATGGCCCCTTTTGAAGCTCTATACGGAAGGAGGTGCAGAACACCGTTGATGTGGGATGGAGTTGGAGACCGACAACTTTTTGGTCCCGACCTTAGCCGAGATTCTGAAGAGAAGGTCAAGCTGATTCGTGACCGACTCAAGATAGCTCAGTCGAGGCAGAAAAGTTATGCTGACAGCAAACGCAAGGAAGTAACATACGGAGTGGGAGACCGAGCCTATCTTCGGGTGTCTCCACTTCGAGGAATCAAGAGATTTGGTGTGAAAGGAAAGTTAGCACCCCAATTCATTGGCCCCTACAAAATTCTTCAACGTAGAGGCGAAGTTGCATATAAACTAGAACTGCCAGAAGGATTGTCCGGAGTTCACGGTGTCTTCCATGTTTCCAAGTTGAAGAAATGCCACGCTGAGATGGCTGATGTTCCGTTGACAGATACAGTGCCCCTAGAGGCCATACAGCTTGACAGTGATCTGAGTATGAGGATAAACCGTCAGGATTCTCAAGACTGCCAACAGAGATACCCGCAGCAAGATCATCAAGTTCTGCAAGGTGTTGTGGAGCCACCACACCGAGGAAGAAGCCACCTGGGAACGAGAAGAAGATCTTCGTCGAGACCACCCGCACCTATTTTCTAGCCAACCCGAATCTCGAGGGCAAGATTCATCTTAAGGTGGGTAGGTTTGTAACATCCCAATTTTCCCAATTGGGAATGTTTTACAATTGTAGCTAAGCATCTATGCCTATTGAATGGCAATAAAGATTTGCATTTGAATTCTTTCAATTTTTTTCTTTTGCATTTCTATTTGTTTTCTTCGTGCAAGAAGTGCCGGGAAATAATTTCTTGCAAGCAAGAAAGAGCGGAGGAAAATGACCCTCCAAAAAGTGAGGCATCTTTTGATATATTTTGAGCCAAGGAAACACAAACTTTGTGGAGAAAATAATTTCAAAAAGAATATAAAGCCTTAGGGGTTTTCTGAAAAAACATTTTTTTTTAAAAATTATTTTGCTTTTGGAAAAATGATAAACGAATAGGAAATATGTTTCTGAAAATTTTGGTATATAATACCCCATATAAATTATTTTATTTTGTTTCCTTTATTCTTTTCTTGCTCTTAAAAAAAATCGGGAGATTTTTTTTGGGCCAGATCCCTGGCCAACCGCCACCATCTCCTCCCCACGCAGCGCACCCCCTCTCCTTTTTCTTTTTTCTTTTTCTTTTTCTTTCTTTCCTTCCTTCTTCTTCCTCTTTCCTTTTCTTTCTCCCGTGCCCTTTCCTTCCCAGCGCCACGCCCCCTTTCCATGGCGCCACCCCCTGCTCGCCGGGATCCGATGGATCCTCCCTGATCTCGCCTCCCCCGTCCTTCCACTCGCCCCCTGCCCCCTATATAAACTGCGCCTCCAGCCCCCCCCCTCGGCCCCCTCCTCTCCTCGCCACACCCCTCGCCCCATGCACCTCGCTGGAGCCAGACTCCAGTAGAAATATCGCCTCGCCACCCCGCGCCACCCCTCGCCTCCCCGCCCCAACCGACGCCGCCACAAGCACCCTCGCCTCCACTGCACTCCATTTTTCCCCCTAGACCGCCCCTTCGCCGCCCCACGCCGCCACACCTGTCTCGCCGGAGTTCGGCCGCCGCAGAAGCTTGAGGAGCTCGTGCTGCTCGCCCCCGACGCTCCCTCGACTCCCCGACACAGCAAACGGACGGAGGAGCTTCGCCGCATCCCCCCGGTGCTCTCGCCGTCGCCGAAGGATCACCGGAGCACCAGCCACGACCACATCCACCTTCCTGTCTCACCGGAGAAGAAGAAACTCACGGTGATCCCCCCAACTCCGTGAGCCGTTCGATCTAAGTCAACGCCTGAGATTAGACAAGAAGATACCCCTTCGGTTTTGTTAAGAAAACCGTTCGGTTTTCTATTAGTAATCTTTAGCCGAGCAGTTTTCTTTAGTTTGCGGCCGTTTGTTGGATTAGCCACGCAGCATACACCCCTTAGCGAATCAGGAGCTGACACGTACCCCCCCCACCCCCCGTTGACTAGTTAGTTTTCTGTTTTTTCTGTTTAATTCAAAAACAGAGAAAGTTCTAATTTTGTTTGGCTCGTAACTTTTGATCTAGAGATCCAATGAGGTTGATTCTTTTTCCAATAGATCCCAATGTTTCTGTAGTTTTTAAAAACATATAATTTGTCTATGTTTGAAATTTTCAAATTTGATTTAGATCAGATTTAGTGTAAACCTTTTTTTGCTTATTCGAGGAGTTTAAAAAATGATTTTTATTTGATTCCTTTTGCTACTGATTCCTAGTGATTATATCTTACTGTGGTATAAGTTTTTTTTTTATATTTTTACTTGGGATTTTAATAGAAACAATTTCTGCCTTAGTTAGGTGAAGTGAATTCTTTCACTTTATGCCATAGCTACTCTATGCTTGTGATGTTATTTTACTTGTTGATGATTGTAGTGCTTATGGTGTGTATTTGTTTGTATCGGTAGATCACCCGGAGTGTGAAGCTTGTTACTTAGAAGCGCTCGATCAAGACAACTATCATCAAGGCAAGTCATTTTGATCATACTATCTCCTATGTTTTTTTCTATGCATGGTAGTTTCACCTTTCTTTGCCCAATTGCATGCTGAGTATGTACTTGGAAATTTTAGTTATAGGTTGTAGTATCATGTGGTAGGCACACAACAACCCTGATACTTGGCCCGGTGTAGCGACTCGACTCAAGACGAGTCAAGCCTCTGTGTTTTCTGTGCCATCCCTGGATCATTATGCTGCCACACACAGTACATCAATGTATATATCAAAGTGCAATCACATGTAAATAGTGTAAAACTGATATATACCATAAATATCTCAGCGGATGCAGTCAAGGGAGTGGAATCCCAATAAACACCAACGGCAAGTTGAGTGTAGACCGTAACCCTGAATCGTACTCTTACTAGTCGAAGAAAAATATCTGCAACATAAGACGTTGCAGCCGTGTAGGTCAGCATATTGAATATGCCGGCAAGTCACATATGAGAGGGGGTAAAATATCATCTATACTATATGCATATATGGCAGGTGGTGTTGTAAGTTTTAGCGTAAAGCAAATTTTCTCCTACAACAAGAGAGGGGCTAAAAGCAAAATATTACTACGCAGTTGGTTGTTAATGAGATGGTTCCGCCAACCAGTTCTCATACCCAAGTTATCAATATTACCCTCATCAAGTATTTATAATGGTGTTGAGAATTTCAGATAACTTCAGTTCCTTTGGCTCAAGTTGTCCATGACCGTGGACACGGCTAATCGATTAGGTTTGAGTACTGTGCAGAGTTTTGCACACGTTCCCCACAAGATTTGATCGCCTCCCTGTATGTCCTCGCACTTCAGGGTGTTTGAAGACCGGATGATCAAAACATGGTCTTTCAACGGGTCCCTCTGAATCCCTGTCGATGCCCATCCAATCCTACCGTTCTTCTACATCTGCTAGCACCGCCTGTCCAGAGTCGCCGCGTTGTCCAACCAAGCCAGAGCCCATAATGACTTGTGGCTGTGCAGGTAAGCCTTGGGTCTTGAAAATATCCGTCCGTCTCTTTGAGCCTGGGTGAAGCTTTCCGCAAGATGTCATGGCCGTCTCCAGCATCCCGGGTCATCCACTGGTTTCTCCAGGGAGCCGATCAACCGTCCTTCACCCAGAGTTGCATTGCATCACGAGGTCTTGAAAAGTCTTGACTTAACCGGTCTTGGTTATTAAATTATTCTTGCATCACTCGTGGTAAACTCTCAACCAGAATCACGTCTACTCAAGCATAGCAATATGAAATTTGTCGTCCCGGGCCAAGTAACGGGGTTGTTGGGTGCCTACCACACGATTCTACAATATGTAACCATAATTTCCAAGTACCTAGTCAGCATGCAATTGGGCATAGGATGGTAGAACTACGATGCATAAAACATAGGTGATACATGATCAAATGACTTGCCTGGTGATGTTGACGAAGAAGAATTTTCGTTCTCGGGAAATACGTGATAGAACTATTTGTCACTCTCCGATGAAATCTATATAATCAAACATAGTATTCACATAAGCACTCACACTAGCAATCATTCTAGCAATCAATTAACAAACAGCAATGAAAGTTGATGCAATCAAAAATCAATAAGAGAGAGCGGATACAAATCCAAAGGAAACTTCAAAGAAGCTAGGAAGCCTTCTACTACATCAAACACTATATAGTTTTTGTTCTAACTGAAAATAAAACACTAAAATAGAAAAAATAACAGAAAACAAAATATAAAATAACTAAGATAACAGAAGTAAAATTTACAAAACAATATTATTTTATAAGTATTTTCAAAATAGGAAATCAAACTAGCAATGCAATCAATTCGCAAGTTAGTATAGAACTAGAATTGATTCCATGCAAACAAATAAGAATAAATAAAATAAAATTTTGTTGTTGTTGAAAAGTTACTGGTAAATATCAAAAACAAAATATAACTTGTCACAATTACAAAAAAAAATTAAGAACAATTAATACAAAAGAAATAGCAAGAAAACAAAAAAAGCTAAAACAGAATCTGTTTTGCTTAAAACGCTAAGTAAAAATATTTAAAAACAATTGAAACTTAAACTACTGAAAGATATGATCAATAGGAAACAGTAGCAAAAAGAATTAATTTAAAAGCTAGTTTTAAACTCCCGGTATAAGCAAAACAAGTTTCAAATCAAATCTGATCTAATTCAAATTTTATAAATCCAAACATAGACAAATTATATATCTACAGAAACTACATAAATTTTTAGATACAACTCAAAAAGAATCACCTAATTCGGAGTTATAGACTAATAGATATGAATTTTCTAAGATTGCAATTTTCTGAAAAAACTGCAATACGGGATTTCGTGAATCTCACCATGGGTGACAGAGAGGAAGAACTCCGGCGAGGTAGCTGCTCCGGCGAGGTGGGGAATCGGCGGAGGAGTAGCACGGCAGGGGTGGGGCGCGGGAGAGGCTCAACAGGGGTGATGGGGAAGCGCCACGAGACCTACTCTACTCCGTTCTTGACACGAAGATGAGGATGGTGGCGCCGTGGCTACGAGCAGGGAGAAGGCGAGGTGATGGGGAAAATGGAATGAGGAGAGAGGCGTTCTCATAGGGATGGTGGGAGGCTCGGGAAGGAAGTGTAGCCCGCGAATCGGGGGAGGGAAGCTTCCTAGGAAGCTTCTGCCATGGCCACACAAGGAAGCTCGTGAGGAGGAAGAAGAAGGTGGGATTGGGCCAGATTGGTTTCCTAACGTGGCTCAAGTACATTCCTAAAATAAGAGATATCTTTCCCTTTTTATTAAAATAGGAATTAATATGATTAAAAGGAAATAGAATATCCTCGGAATATAGGGGTATAATATATTAAAATTTTCAGAAAAACAAATCCAAAAAGATGGGCATTTTTCCACTACCAAAATAAATACTTCAAAAAATGTTTTTTTAGAAAATCCCTAAATTGGTCTATTTTCTTTTTGCAAATATTTTTCAAATAAACCTTGGGTTTTATGGTCCAAATATTTCAAAGGAATATCCCCGGTTTGGAGGGTCATGTTCCTCCTCTCTTTCTTGCTTGGCAAGAATTATTTTTGGGGTATTTCTCGGGGAAGAAAAATATAGAAGCAAGGGAAAATATTTGAAAGGATTCAAATGCAAACTCCGTTCAAATTCTTTATAGTTGAAGAAGTCATGTCATCTTCTCTCATTGCTTTTAATTGGATAAATTTGAATTTACCGGAGAAGGGGAAACTCATTTCATTCCCTCTCATTCAAAAGTTTTTGAAAAGTTTCAAACTCCACTCAAGTTTCAATCACTCAATCAAACAAACAAACAATCTAATAATTATTTTAACATTCCAAAATTTGGGATGTTACAAACCTATCACACTTAAAATGAATCTCGTCCTCGAGATTCGATGAGGCTAGAAAGAAAGGTTAGGGTTTGGGGGTCTTCTAACAAATCCAATCTCCTGCAAAGTGGGATGCTACCACACTTAAAATGAGAACTACTAGTCCCTCAAAATGTTTTAACGATCCTGTGGGGTTTCTGCAACTGACTTCTCACAGTCTTCATATCTTCCGCTATATTCATAATGTTTCCATTAAAACGAGGGTCCTTCTGTTGATATAAGCTTCTTCCTTTACTGGGTCTTCTTAACTCACAGTCTCGTGATCAACTCAAATTAACCTATCGATGATTCTCATGGTGGTCTACCATTTGTGGTTATCCTACAGAGAGAAGGGTCTTGGTTTCATCTTCACCGTAAAATTTCCTACGCGTGACAACAAGTGCCATGTACATGGGCTTTTCTTATACCATTCTAAGGCTTAAACAAAAGCTTCAAAGAACGTCGTCTCTCACTATGGGTAAGTGTCTCAGATTTACCATTCCGAATAGCAAGAGACTGATAATAGTAAGTCGTCATGGTGGCCAAGCCATGTCGCACTGAAATCATTACCTTGTATAAGGATTAGTGAATCTCGTATTTTAACACTTGGGCATCCTCACAAGCATTGCAGAATTTCTCTTGTCTACGAATGAAGTTCGGATAATCCATTGGTTCTGCAAGCTGAACAAAACATCTATCATATCTTCACAACTCTCTGGCTTTCGTATGCTCCTAAGAAAACGTTTGTTGATCCATCATAGCTTCTTCCAAGTTTTTTCTCCAAAAAGGTAGTACTTGATCCTTATTAGTCCCGGGGTCTATGGGTTTCAGGCATACTTGGAATTACTCCGCCTTTAAATTTCCATAGTGTTTCAATCCATCATATTCTTGGGGTAACCATCATATAATAATAATCCTTGGACTTATTTTTGGTACACACTCCATTCTATGGGATACTTTCCATTGGTGTGTTTACCATAAAAGGTATTGCTTCATCCATAAATCATATTCATTTCATAATCAATCCTTTATTACATCCTAACTTTCTTCAAAATTCTAACTCAAAGTAATTTATTACAAATGCTGCCATCCACATTGTTCGGTATGGTCAAGCATTTCTGCCAACTTTATTCATATGTCTCTCTTGGAGGTACTTTAGTTCCACTGGAACTTTCCGAGGTGCTCCTTGAAATCATCCATCTTTTGCTTCATCATGGTGGCCATGAGCTTCATCTCCATCATCTCCGCATGCACTTCACTCAGGTATTCCCTGGTATGACGGAGTCTTGCTTCAAGTATTTCTCCAATCTGACGTATGGCTTCCATGGCAGCTTCACGAACAGCATCAAAGAAGGTTGCTCGTGGTACACGTGAAATGAAAAAGTATTGCCCCATAGTCTTTGGCTAAACTCCTTTCACACGGTGGAGATGTACTTCCACATACCAAAGTTCCACCCCATTCTCCATGAATGGCTAGCCTTTGTAGATTGCATCTCCTTCAAGATGAATGTACTCCATCATGTCCTTCAGGATTTTCGGGTAATCATGATCACTGGTCAGGGTCATGATCGTTTCTGGGCCCTTGACGAATGACTCGTAGAGAGTTGTCATCTGCAGGTGTGAGTAAATAGATACTCAGAGGAATGTATATGTCTCCTTGGTAATCATGGTACATTCCTACTCAGTGGATCCTATGGGTTTACTGATTACTACCACACTTAAATGAATTATACTCATGCCTGCATAGACCGTATTTTCTCATATCCTCATAATTGTTCAGAGATCTTTGTTCGAAGAGAAACAACGCATACAGTTTCAACATAGACAATCATGAGACAATAAATTCCATTTATTCATGATGTTATTACAATCTCAGGGACTTCTGTTACAAAAAAATTCACTCCATGATCTCATGAAAAACAAGAGTTCTTCAGATTACACTAATTGCCGTGGTCAAAACTTAACTACTCCTTTTTAGCTTTCTTCCTTTGTGGACAATCGTTAGCAAAATGTCCTGCTTCCTTGCAACGAAAGCAAATGAGTTGTGACAAGTCTCGAGGCGTCTTAGTGTTTGCTTTTGCTCCTTGGGTTTCCGGCTTCCTTCCTGAGCACATGTATTTGTGGTGGCCAAATTCCATACACTTGTAACATCTGACATGACTCAGGTCTATATCTGCAGAGATTCGGCTCTTCCGAGGGTATTTTCTTCTTCTTTCCGGACTCCTTCATTTTGGCCAGTTCTTCTATCTCAAGTGAATCAAACTCCACTTTTTCCGTCGGGAAGTTTCCCAGATACTCTTGGCTTCCCTTCATGCAATCCTGTGAATAATGTCCTTCTTCTCCACATGAGTAGCATGCATTGGAGAAAAATCTGGTCAGACCTTGTTCATCAGGGTCTTCAATATTTTCGTTCATCATCGGCTCTTCTAGAATCTTCTTCTTGAGTGTTTCCTTCATTGCTTCTTTCTGCTGCTGGACAACTTGTTGTACCTTGGGGTAAATGTGACATTGAGCTGGGTAGTGGGTGGTTCCTTCACAAAGGAAACAAGTCACCTGACTACTTGGGCACTCCTCAGTTGGGTGATTTTCTTCACAATGAGTGCATCCGTCCTTGTGTTCTTCCTGGGTGTGTCCTATTTCTCCATAGATCTTGCATGCACAAGTGTTCTCCTTCGGATTATCATAGCACTTCTGAATAATTCGGTATCTTAACAGAGTGTCCTTGAATTCGTCCCAAGTTTCTGCTCCACTAAATCCTTGTATGGCATGGTGCATTTTCCACCAGATAGCAGCACTTTGGGTAAAGTACTGGAGAGCGTGTTCCACTTCATACTTCCTTGAGATCAAGTTGCTCCCGAAGTGGTTCTCCATGTTTTGAATCCATATTTCAGCCTCTAGATGGGTCATTGGTCCAGAGACTACAAGTCCAGCTTCATACTCCATCTGGTATGGTTGAGGTTTTGGGGATGAGACGGGTAAGAGAGGGAGGGAGATACACACAATACAAACAATATTTTTGAGAATGGGTTTTATTTGTGGCCGTCGGAAAACACACACCAATGACGGCTCACAAATCATCGTATCTAACGTGGGTATATAAAAGGGGTTTGGACTTCTAATGGTCATATAAATATTCGAACGTTTCCGGTTCTTCGAATTCTTCGGGTCTTGAGAGTTTTCTGTTGGTGTAGCTTCAATTCTTCAAACGCATGATGAAATCCTCTTTACTTTGAAGTAGAACTCTGTTGATTCTTCATGAGGTCGAAGGGGTAAGGGTATTGTCTAACTATTGGAGGTGAGAGAGAACGTTTGATGAAATCAGAAGAGATGAGAAGTGAAAGGTGTTCTCGAAAATAAGATTTTTTTGAGAGATCCTATCCTAAGAAGTTTTCCAGTTTCTAGGGTCACGTCCTATAGTCAACATGTGCTCTGATACCATTTCTGTAGCGACCCGACTCAAGACGAGTCAAGCCTCTGTGTTTTCTGTGCCATCCCTGGATCAGTATGTTGCCACACACAGTACATCAATGTATATATCAAAGTGCAATCACATGTAAATAGCGTAAAACTGATATATACCATAAATATCTCAGCGGATGCAGTCAAGGGAGTGGAGTCCCAATAAACACCAACGGCAAGTTGAGTGTAGACCGTAACCCTGAATCGTACTCTTACTAGTCGAAGAAAAATATCTGCAACATAAGACGTTGCAGCCGTGTAGGTCAGCATATTGAATATGCCGGCAAGTCACATATGAGAGGGGGTAAAATATCATCTATACTATATGCATATATGGCAGGTGGTGTTGTAAGTTTTAGCGTAAAGCAAATTTTCTCCTACAACAAGAGAGGGGCTAAAAGCAAAATATTACTACGCTGTTGGTTGTTAATGAGATGGTTGCGCCAACCAGTTCTCATACCCAAGTTATCAATATTACCCTCATCAAGTATTTATAATGGTGTTGAGAATTTCAGATAACTTCAGTTCCTTTGGCTCAAGTTGTCCATGACCGTGGACACGGCTAATCGATTAGGTTTGAGTACTCTGCAGAGTTTTGCACACATTCCCCACAAGATTTGATCGCCTCCGTGTATGTCCTCGCACTACAGGGTGTTTGAAGACCGGATGATCAAAACATGGTCTTTCAACGGGTCCCTCTGAATCCCTGTCGGTGCCCATCCATTCCTACCGTTCTTCTACATCTGCTAGCACCGCCTGTCTAGAGTCGCCGTGTTGTCCAACCAAGCCAGAGCCCATAATGACTTGTGGCTGTGCAGGTAAGCCTTGGGTCTTGAAAATATCCGTCTGTCTCTTTGAGCCTGGGTGATGCTTTCCGCAAGATGTCATGGCCGTCTCCAGCATCCCGGGTCATCCACTGGTTTCTCCAGGGAGCTGATCAACCGTCCTTCACCCAGAGTTGCATTGCATCACGAGGTCTTCAAAAGTCTTGACTTAACCGGTCTTGGTTATTAAATTATTCTCGCATCACTCGTGGTAAACTCTCAACCAGAATCCCGTCTACTCAAGCATAGCAATATGAAATTTGTCGTCCTGGGCCAAGTAACGGGGTTGTTGGGTGCCTACCACATGATACTCCAATATGTAACCATAATTTCCAAGTACCTAGTCAGCATGCAATTGGGCATAGGATGGTAGAACTACGATGCATAAAACATAGGTGATACATGATCAAATGACTTGCCTGGTGATGTTGACGAAGAAGAATTTTCGTTCTCGGGAAATACGTGATAGAACTATTCGTCACTCTCCGATGAAATCTATACAATCAAACATAGTATTCACATAAGCACTCACACTAGCAATCATTCTAGCAATCAATTAACAAACAGCAATAAAAGTTGATGCAATCAAAAATCAATAAGAGAGAGCGGACAAAAATCCAAAGGAAACTTCAAAGAAGCTAGGAAGCCTTCTACTACATCAAACACTATATAGTTTTTGTTCTAACTGAAAATAAAACACTAAAATAGAAAAAATAACAGAAAACAAAATATAAAATAACTAAGATAACATAAGTAAAATTTACAAAACAATATTATTTTATAAGTATTTTCAAAATAGGAAATCAAACTAGCAATGCAATCAATTCGCAAGTTAGTATAGAACTAGAATTGATTCCATGCAAACAAATAAGAATAAATAAAATAAAATTTTGTTGTTGTTGAAAGGTTACTGGTAAATATCAAAAACAAAATATAACTTGTCACAATTACAGAAAAAACAACTTAAGAACAATTAATACAAAAGAAATAGCAAGAAAACAAAAAAGGCTAAAACAGAATCTGTCTTGCTTAAAATGCTAAGTAAAAATATTTAAAAACAATTGAAACTTAAACTACTGAAAGATATGATCAATAGGAAACAGTAGCAAAAAGAATTAATTTAAAAGCTAGTTTTAAACTCCCGGTATAAGCAAAACAAGCTTTAAATCAAATCTGATCTAATTCAAATTTTATAAATCGAAACATAGACAAATTATATATCTGCAGAAACTACATAAATTTTTTGATCCAAGGCAAAAAGAATCACCTAATTCGGAGTTATAGACTAATAGATATGAATTTTCTAAGATTGCAATTTTCTGAAAAAACTGCAATACGGGATTTCGTGAATCTCACCATGGGTGACAAAGAGGAAGAACTCCGGCGAGGTAGCTGCTCCGGCGAGGTGGGGAGGTCGCTGGCAGGGTGGGGAATCGGCGGAGGAGTAGCACGGCAGGGGGTGGGCGCTGGAGAGGCTCAGCAGGGGTGATGGGGAAGCGCCACGAGACCTACTGTACTCCGTTCTTGATAGGAAGATGAGGATGGTGGCGCCTTTTCCACAAATCTAAATGTCGGGTGTAAGTGCTACTTTTTTTTCTTTTTGCAAGTATAACGGATATCCTATGACGTTAATATATTGCCTTCGTGAGGAAAAATATCAAGCATCTCAAACGTGGCCACAACTCACAGGCCGAGATCAGTAGCTAGCTGGTACTATGTGATATTCTTGTTTGTTCATGATCATGCTTTAATTAGTGTAATAGCTTTTGTCCAACAAACACACACACACACGCGCGCGCGCTTAAAATTTATAGAAGTATATGCACATATGACAGATATCATAGATACTACTTTAATTTCCTCTTGTCCTGCGCAACAATGCTACTGGCAATAAGCAGGCCATGATGAGGTCCGCGATCACAACTTGGCAACAAACACTAGCGATTCAAAGATTTGCTTTTGATCCCAGGTCTTGCTTTGCACTCATGGGCAGTGTGCTTTGTGGGACTCTAGTGTGCATGCAACTTCCCAGGGTGTGCACTACTTCTTCCTGTCGCTAGCTTCCGTGTGATCTGGCCTTCGACAACGTCTCATGGGAGTATCTGCTAGAGATACTGCAGCAACTGGGATTCCCAGCTCGTTGGCGTGACTGGATGGCGCTTCTTTTTAGCACTACATCATCGTCGGTCATGCTAAACGGCTTGGCCGGCCGCTCTTTCTGCCACCAAAGAGGACTTAGACAAGGAGACTCCCTATCGCCGCTTCTTTTCATCATAGCAATAGATTCACTTCATCGCCTGTTGGAAAAAGCAACGGAGCTGCACCTGCTAGACCCATTGCCGGGGAGGGACTTCTCTCTCCGGGTCAGCCTACACACCGACGATGCGGTCATTTTTGCCAACCCAACCAAAAATGAGATAGACACACTAATGGTGATTCTACGTAACTTCGGGCACGCATCGGGTCTCCGCATTAACCCGGCAAAGTCTTCCGCCTCGGCCATCCGTTGCGAGGGGATCAACGTCCATGAGATCCTGGCTAGTTTTGGGGGCGAAATAAAAGGCTTCCCGCTGAAATACTTAGGGCTGCCGGTCACCCTGGCACGACTACGGTTAGTCCACATACAATTCATCCTGGATAGGATTAGGGCTAGACTAGCAGGATGGAAGGGTAGACTTCTAAACATCGCGGGAAGGAGAGTCCTAGTTCGCAGCGTTCTGACCGCCCTACCAACCTTCGCATTGGCGGTTCTTAGGACGCCCAAGAAATTCCTTGCCGAGGTAGACAAGGTTAGGCGTCGCTTCCTTTGGGCACAGGACGATGAACCTACCGATGGAAAATGCAAAGTTAACTGGCCGATAGTATGCTCCCCTATGGAAAACGGAGGCTTAGGAATCTTGGAACTGAATCGCTTCAGTAGAGCGCTTAGACTGCGATGGCTATGGCTATCATGGACAAGCAATGAGAGGCCGTTGCATGGCATGGCTCTGCCATGCGACGAAGCCGACAGGGCCCTTTTTCATGCGTCCACAACGGTAACCCTAGGAAATGGAGGAACGGCAACATTCTGGCACTGCTCCTGGACGGGATCGGGAAGCCTAAAGACGTCGTTCCCAAATATTTTTAGACACTCCAGGCGGAAAAACAGATCGGTCCGAGATGCACTGACAAACACCACTTGGCTATCGGACCTCGCCCATGGGAACATGGAGCAACTCTGGGAGGAGGCAATCAGGCTGCACAGATGGGTCCAAGACAGGGACATCCAATTACAAGAAGGAATTCAGGACACAATCTCGTGGAATCTGGAACCTTCAGGAGTATACTCAGCCAGATCGGCATACAAGGCCCAGTTCCAAGGTCACCTGAGATGTGACTACAAGAAGCTAATATGGACAACTTGGGCGCCTACACGGCTCAAGATCTTCATCTGGTTGTTGCTGAAGAACAGACTCTGGTGTAACGATCGTCTTCAACGCAGAGGCTGGCCCAATGGCTATTTTTGCCAATTGTGCCACCGAAATCTAGAGTCAGCTAAGCACCTGTTCTGGCAATGCCCGCTGTCCATACAAATTTGGACACACGTAGCATCGCATAACGGATGTGCATCGCTGCACCCGGGAGCATGGGTGGATAGTGATAACTCAGCAGAATCTCTAAATTTGATGATCAACTCAACCTTGCCGAAGTACAAAAAAGCAGTCAAGACAATCATCATTTTGATCCTCTCGGAGATATGGAAGGAGAGAAACGCATGCACCTTCAGGGACAAGTCTGCAGATTTTCAAAGTTTGAAACATGCTATCAACAGCACCGTAGAACTTTGGAGGCAAGCCGGAGCCACAGTTTTGAAGCCCCCGTTCTCGGATCCACCATGAGATATCTACCCCTGTAACCACCCTCATTGTGTTGGGGGTGTTTGTTTTTTTCCTTTGTTTTCCTTTTTCTCCTTGATCACTATGATCACCGTCCCACCCCCACCCCCACCTTTGTCACGTTTTTTCCTCCGCGCTGCTTCCTGCTTCAAATCAATATATGCCAGCCTCAGGCTGGATCTTTCAAAAAAAAGGATGGTGGCGCCGTGGCTACGAGCAGGGAGAAGGCAAGGTGATGGGGAAAATGGAATGAGGAGAGGAGGGGCGTTCTTATAGGGGTGGTGGGAGGCTCGGGAAGGAAGTGTAGCTCGCGAATCGGGGGAGGGAAGCTTCCTGGGAAGCTTCTGCCATGGCCACAGAAGGAACCTCATGAGGAGGAAAAAGAAGGTGGGATTGGTCCAGATTGGTTTCCTAACGTGGCCCAAGTACATACCTAAAATAAGAGATATCTTTCCCTTCTTATTAAAACAGGAATTAATACGATTAAAAGGAAATAGAATATCCTCGGAATATAGGGGTATAATATATTAAAATTTTCAGAAAAATAAATCCAAAAAGATGGGCATTTTTCCACTACCAAAATAAATACTTCAAAAAACACTTTTAGAAAATCCCTAAATTGGTCTATTTTCTTTTTGCAAATATTTTTCAAATAAACCTTGGGTTTTATGGTCCAAATATTTCAAAGGAATATCCCCGGTTTGGAGGGTCATGTTCCTCCTCTCTTTCTTGCTTGGCAAGAATTATTTTTGGGGTATTTCTCGGGGAAGAAAAATATAGAAGCAAGGGCAAATATTTAAAAGGATTCAAATGCAAACTCCGTTCAAATTCTTTATAATTGAAGAAGTCGTGTCATCTTCTCTCATTTCTTTTAATTGGATAAATTTGAATTTACCAGAGAAGGGGAAAGTCATTTCATTCCCTCTCATTCAAAAGTTTTTGAAAAGTTTCAAACTCCACTCAAGTTTCAATCACTCAATCAAACAAACAAACAATCTAATAATTATTTTAACATTCCAAAGTTTGGGATGTTACACCCGGGACGACAAATTTCATATTGCTATGCTTGAGTAGACGGGATTCTCGTTGAGTGCATAACACGAGTGATGCGAGGATAATTAAATAACCAAGACCGGTTAAGTCAAGATTATCAAGGCCTCATGAAGCAATGCAACTCTGGGTGAAGGACGGTTTGACGGGCTCCCTGGAGAAACCAGTGGACGACCCCGGGATGCTGGAGACGTGCCATGACATCTTGCGGAAAGCTTCACCCAGGCTCGAATAGACGGACGGAGGCTTCAAGACCCAAGGCTTAACTGCACAGCCACAAGTCATTATGGGCTCTGGCTTGGTTGGACAACGCGGCGACTCTGGACAGGCGGTGCTAGCAGATGTAGAAGAACGGTAGGAATGGATGGGCACCGACAGGGATTCAGAGGGACCCGTTGAAAGACCATGTTTTGATCATCCGGTCTTCAAACACCCTGTAGTGCGAGGACATACTCGGAGGCGATCAAATCTTGTGGGGAACGTGTGCAAAACTCTGCAGAGTGCCCAAACCTAATCGACTAGCCGTGTCCACGGTCATGGACAACTTGAGCCGAAGGCATTGAAATTTCCGTGAACTCTCGACACAACTTAATAATGATGTGGGAATTATCAACAACTCGGGTACGAGAATTGGTTGGCGGAACCATCTCGTTAACAACAAACAATGTAGTAATATTTTGCTTTCCAGCCTTCTCTTGTTGTAGGAGAAAATTGGCTTTATGCTAAAACTTATAGCCCCACCTGCCAAATACGCGTGTAGAGGTAGTTGGTTATTATTTTTCCCCCTCTCTTTGATGACTTGCCGGCATATTGCATATGCTGACCTGCACGGCTACAATGTATCATGTTGCAGAGTACTTTTCCGACCAGGAGTGAGGCTACGATCTACGCTCAACGACATGCCCTGGAATCGGATGGACTCATCTACCCGATGCTTCCGCTAGTCTTCGTTAGATATCTCATGAGATGGCCTTCAGCCACTTTATTGTAATTCATTATTGTAATAAAGTACTCGATATGAGATTTCGATTAATAAAGCTGTGTGATTGAACTCTTGATATATACATTGATGTACTGAGTGTGTACCAGCATGATCTTGGGATGGTACGGAAACACCAGAGACTTGACTCGTATTGAGTCGGGTCGCTACAGGTGTCCTCACCAAGTGACAGAAGGGGTAGCGAGGCACGCATCGTGTTGTTGCCATCAAGGGTAAAAAGATGGGGTTTATATAATATTGCATGAATTTATCCCTCTACATCGTGTCTTCTTGCTTAAGGTGTTACTCTATTTGTTATGAACTTAATACACTAGATGCATGCTGGATAGCGGTCGATGTGTGGAGTAATAGTAGTAGATGCAGAAAGTATCGGTCTACGTGTCTCGGACGTGATGCCTATATGTATGATCATTGCATTAGATATCATCATGACTTTGCGCGATTCTATCAATTGCTCGACAGTAATTCGTTCACCCACCGTAATACTTGCTATCATGAGAGAAGCCTCTAGTGAACACTATGCCCCCGGGTCTATTTTACACATTATATATTCAGATCTACATACAAAAATACCAAAAATACCTTGCTGCACTTTTATTTATATTTACCTTTTATCACTCTCAGATCTCACTTTGCAAGTAATCGTGAAGGGATTGACAACCCCTTTATCGCGTTGGGTGCAAGTTTGTTTGTTTTTGCGCAGGTTCATTGGTGCCTCATCTTGAAACCCCTACTGGATTGATACCTTGGTTCTCAAACTGAGGGAAATACTTATCTCTACTTTGCTGCATCACCCTTTCCTCTTCAAGGGAAAAACTAACGCAAGCTCAAGAAGTAGCAAGACGTATCAGCCTACCCAAGCTTAATTCCTTCTCGTCCTCGAGTAGGTAAATGGTAAAATAAATAATTTCTGAAGTGTGAATGCTAGCATAGTATATAAGTTAGATCAATGTTACTTCCAATCCCTTTTTTTAGCATCTTAAACAACAACTCTTTTCTCATAGGACTTCTTATGATAAAGTAACGGGCTATTCACATGTTAAAGCATAGACCATAAACTTTCTTGAAAAATAGAAAACTATGTTTTCAGTCATCAAACAAGTACAATACATCTTATTTTCAGCAAGGGTCTATGTAAAAGCTTTGATTTAGCAAATTTCAGATACTCAATTATCATTTATTCTTCCATGACTGCTCAAACTCAAAGTATATTTTTAGAACAAGTAATTTCAATCAAACACGTAGTAAGATAGGGGCTTAATGTTCCACCTCCCAACTTATTTATATCACGGATAATGTCAACAATAGTGAACCATGATCACCTATATCCAACTGGATATATGTGCATGGGTCTTGCCCTACCACATCAAGCTTGTCAACTAAAGGATTAATAGATTGGAATAGGGATGAACATTATTGACTCTTGTATGAAAGTAAAGATAGAAAAGTAAAAGATAGGCCCTTAACAGAGGAAAGTAGAGGTTGTCATGCACTTTTTATTTTTGGGTGTGCAATCTCTTAATGAAAAAGGAACGTCACTTTATATTGCCCCTTGTGATAGCAAATTTGATTATGCAGTTCGCTGCTTTTATTTCTTTGCCATCACAAGATCATACAATGCTTATTTTCCCTTAAAATAAAAGATCATACATATTTAGGAGCATTTTTTATTGCTTTGTGCATCGAGCACAACTTACTTGAAGGATCTTACTCAATCCATAGGTAGGTATGGTGGACTCTCGTGCCAAGAAACTTGGTTTAAGGGTTATGGATGCACAAATAGTATCTCTACTTAGTGCAAATTTTTCGGCTAGCAAAGCATCTAAAGGAAGCACCACATGTTAGAGGATCCATGAAAATATAACTACTATGTGAATAGAAGCAAACATAACCATTACGTTGTCTTCCTTGTCCAACGTCAACTACTTGATCAAGTTTGAAAATAATTTATGGGGGCTCACAATCATAGAAGATGTCCAAGATAGTATATTTATATGTGAAATCCATCTTCATTCAATATTCTTTCATGAATTTTTCAAGTCACCAATGCTATGTTTGCTAACCTCCAATAAATTTTATTGCTTATACTCTTAGTATGTGAAGTCACTACTCCCCATGGGACAAGCATATGAAGCTTATATAATTTCACATTTTATGACATTCAATTCATTCCACGTGTTCTCTTAGGATATAAGTGAAGCACAAGAGTGATCATCAAACTAATCTCGACAAGATATAAGTTAAGTTCATAGAGCATTCTACAGTGAATATAGAGAGACCAATATCCAAGCTCAAAATATATAAGTGAAACACATGAAGCATTCTATAAAGCCATACTTCAAAGATTTAAGTGAAGCGCATGAAGCATCCTATAAATAAACCAATACTATCTCATACCAAGAATAAACACAAAAGATGCACCAAGAATAGCATAAGTGAACGAATAAAAACTTATGATCATCTTAGGCTAACCGATAATTGTTGACGAAGAGAGGTGGGATGCATAGCATCCCCAAGCTTAGATGCTTAAGTATTCTTGTAATATTTACTTGGGAGACTTGGGCATCCCCAATATTCAACTTCTGTATCTTGTTCAATCCTCTCATATCCTGGTTTCACCTATGTCTCACAAACTTCATCCACATAAAACTTGAAAAGAACTTGTGGGATAGGTTTGTACATATGAGAATAAATCAACACTTCACGTACTGCCAAGGCAAGTTGCATAATAATTTTAAAATATTAGGTACCGTATACTACCATTTCCACAATTCATATGTACCAATATAAGCCATGAAAACTCTAGGATAAGTAGATAACAAAACCATGACAGTAACATGTCCAAACAGAATAGTCTATAGCAATTCTTTTAAACATTGTACTTCTGTATCTCCAATTTTTTTGAAAATTTAGGACAAGCTAAAGAATTTGTATTAAAGTACTTTATAAAAATTTAAGAAACTTTCCATGTTCTAGTAAAATCTTATAATTCAAATGCTACATTAAAAGTTTCTATTTTTATACAGCACACCTCACACATGCAATCCAAGCATTCTAAAGGCAATTCTTGAAATTTTTATTGAAAAACAAGATTATAAATAACATAAATCAAATACTAAAAAATAAAATGATGCTCTAAGAAAAACACATATTATGTGATGAATAAAAATATAGATCCAAGTAAGATATATCGATAGTGTTGAAGACGAAAGAGGGGATGCCATCCGGGGCATCCCCAAGCTTAGACGCTTGAGTCTTACTTGGATATTACCTTCAGGGTGCCTCGGGCATACCCAATATTAGGTTCTTAATGATCCTTATTCTGCTCATATCGGTATCTCACCCAAAACTTGAAACCTTCAATCACACAAAACTTAACAGAAACCTCATGAGATCCGTTAGTATAATAAGCAAATCATAAACTTTAGGTACAGTTATAAATTTATTAATATTGAATTATTGAATAGGTATTGTATTATAACTTATCCATGGCTTATTACCCCCCCTCCCCCGTGATACAATCCATAGCATCATCATAACAAGCAAACTATGCAAGCAAAAAAACAGAATTTATCTAAAACATAACAGTCTATAATGATCAGCACAAACAGAAAGTTTTCTAACTTATGTAACTCAAAATTTTGAAAATTTAGTAAGACATCGATAATTTGTAAAATAATGTTTTTTATAAAATGCACATCAAAAATACATTCCGGAAAAAACACAGAAATTCTGCAGTGGACATCAATGTTTCTGTTTTTGCACCATACAATTCTACTTATGATCCAAATCATCCCGAAGGATTTACTTGGCACATTATTGAAATAAGATATACAAAACATGATTACTACATTATATTAATCATGTGAACACACAAAAACAGAAAGTATAAGTGTTGGGTTGTCTCCCAACAAACGCTTTTCTTTAAAGCCTTTTAGCTAGGCATGATAATTTCAATGATGCTCACATAACTGGTATACACAAAGATATAATTATTTTTATGAGAAACTTCCATGATTTTTGTTACATTTTTTCCATGAGCATGAACACAAGTGTTCAAGGTCGACCCTCACTTCTTCAATGCACAACTTTCCATTCGCTTCTCTTTTAAGAGGCAAGTAAAAAATGTGTTTTTATTTTTTCATTTTTTTTGTTTTTTCAACCAAAAGTAAAGAAAGAAAACAAGAAAACATAAACAAAATAAAAACAAAATCTACTTAGTGGTAAAAGAAAACAAGCATACACGAACATATTAACCCCACGCTATTGCTCCCCGGCAACGGTGCGAGAAAAGAGCTTGATAATCCACAAGTACAAGCAATCATCATAGCCCTTTACAAATAAGAAGTGATAAGTACGGAGTGTCGAACCCACAAGAAGCTAAAGTTAAGATCAATATTCTCTCAAGTCCTATCGGCCATCAATACGACTCTACATACACCGAACATTTGCTTCTATCTAGTGACGAGAAACAACACTGCGTTGTGGGTATAAAGAGGATAGCTTCGCATGATATTGGAGAAAAAATATGAAAATAGTTGCTTCCTAAATAAAGTTAGAATATATTACAAATAGTGAGTTTGGAATAATGCTGGTATGGTGTGCGGAATCATCCTAGGCAATTGATAACAAGATCAGTAATCATTCTTGCAATTTTATATGAGGGAGAGGCATGAGCTAACATACTTTCCATACTTGGATGATATGAACTTATGATTGGATCTCTAGCAAGCATCCGCAACTACTATAGATCATTAAGGTAAATCCAACCATAGCATTAAACGTCAAGTCCCCTTTATTCCCATATGCAAACAACTCCCTTATTCGGGTGTAAGCTTCTGTCACTCTAGCCACCCGCTATAAGCGAATCATGAACATATTGCAAACCCTACAACGAGAATTCCCACATGTGTGCGTGGCACGAAGGGCACCATAGGAGAACATAAAATAAAAGATACACTCAAATCGATCAAGATCATCAATCAACCCAAAGGACAACCTAAATCTACTCAAACATCATAGGATGGCAACACATCATTGATTAATAATATTTGTCATGAAGCACCATGTTCAAGTAGGGGGTTATAATGGGGTGCGGGAGAGTGGACCGCCATAGATGGATGGGGGAAAGTGATGGAGATGATGATGTTGATGAAGACGATCACTGCAGTGATGGTGCCCTCGGTGGGACTTCCGCGCCACCGAAAGAGAGGGGGGAGAGTCTCCCCCTAGGATTCCTCCTCCATGGCCTCTCCCTATATGGGAATAGGTTATCCCCTCTCGTCCTTGGCCGCCATGACTCTTGGAGGGGCGAGAGCCCCTCCGGGATTCGATCTCTCTCTTTGTTTCTCTCATGTTTTCACTATTGTTTTATATCCAGATTGAGTATTGTCGATACAGAGAGTTGCAGCGGTTAGACGGAGAGTATCTCCTAATTTCTGAGGATTTCTCTATTTATAGGATTTTTTGGCGTTGGAATCACGCAAAAAGGAGTTACGAGGGGGCCACAAGCTAACAAGGCCATTTGACCCCGGGCATGCCCTATTGTGTGGCGCCCAACAGGGGCCCCCTTTGGTGGTTCTTTGCTCCAATGTTTCTCATATGTTCCAGGAAAAATCATAAAAATGTTTCAGGCAATTCCGAGGACTTTCATTTTCTGCGCACACAAAACGACACCACGGTAATTTTGGTGAAAACAACATCAGTCCGGGTTAGTTCTAATTAAATCATAAAAATGCATCAAAGCCATATAAAAGTATTGTAAACATAGGTAAATATGGCATGAATACTTCATAAATTATCAATACGTTGGAGACGTATCACATACATCTGTAAGCATAGGTTCCAAAAGGACAAGTAAAGGTGGTTTTCTCTTGATCTTCTTTCGACAAGGGTATTTGAGAAAAACCAGAATATCCATCAAGAAAATAAAAGTGTGTATGCTTAGAAAATCTTTCTAACATTTGATCAATGAAAGGCAAGGGATAATGATCTTTTTTGGTAGCTTTATTTTGTTTTCTAAAATTAATTACCATCTAACTAGTTACAATTCTTTCAGGTATAAGTTTATTTTCATCATTAGGAACAACTGTAATGCGACCTTTATTAGGAACACAATGAACATGATTTACCCATATAATATCACCAATAGGATCAATTGTACATGCCTCCAGAAGTTTTAGTATTTCAATTCTTACCATATCCTTCATCTTAGGATTTAAACAACGTTGTTGATCAACAACATGTTTAGCATGTGGTTCCATATTAATCTTGTGCTGGCATATAGTGGGATTAATGCCCTTAATATCATTGAGAGTAACCAATGGAAGCATTGTGCTTCTTCGAAATGTTAAGTAATCTTGTTCCTTCATGCTCTGAAAGGTTAGCACTGATAATAACATGATATATCTTGTTTTCATCTAGATAAGCAAATTTCGATGTATCAAGTAGATTCTTTAATTCAAACACAAGGTCACTATTAGGAGGGACAGGATCTCCCAAGGTCTCAACACGCAAATTATGTTTAGGGATAGATGTTTTATTAAAGAATATATCATCTATTTCCTCTCTTTCCTTCACATGCATATCATTTTCATCGTCTAGTAAATATTGCTCTAATAGATTAGTAGGAGGCACAACAATAGAAGAAAGACCAATATTTTTCTCTTTACTAGATAATTATCTATCATGTGGTTGTCTACTAAAATTGGCAAAACTAAATTCATCACACATATCAACTAATTTAACGCTAACCATTTCCCTATTGCAATCAATTTTGGCATTAACAGTGTTCAGGAAAGGTCTACCCAAAATAATGGGACAAAAAAATTCTAGTAATGATCCAAGAACTAGGAAATCAGTAGGGTATTTGATATTACCACACAATACTTCAACATGTCTAACAATCCCAAGCGATGAAATAGTCTATCTGTTTGCAAGCTTAATAGTAGCATGAATATCTTCTAACTCAATAGGTGCAATACTATGCATAATTTCTTGATAAAGAGTAAAGGGAATTGCACTAACACTGGCCCCATATCACATAAGACATGATAACAATGATCTCCAATCTTAACAGAAACAACTCACATGCCAACAACAGACTTCTGTTTACCTTATGATCACGTTTAGCAATACGAGATGCTTCATCACAGAAGTATATAACATGACCATCTATGTTATCAACTAGTAAGTATTTAATGATTGCAACTTTAGGTTCTACCTTTATTTGTTCACGGGGTTTATGGGTTTTGATATTACTTTTCTTAACCACATGTTCAACTTTAGCATGTTCCTTAATCCTAACACAGAAAGGTATTTTCTCAATATAAGTAGTAGGCACAACTGGGTCAACATTATAGATAATTATTTATTCTTTAGCTATAAGAGGTTCCTGACAAGTTTCTTCAATAGGTGGATGAAATTTAAACCACTTCTCCTTAGAGAGATAAACATGAGTAGCAATGATTCACAGAAAGTAGCTACTATTTGAGAGTCAATTTCATATTTTGTAGTGAACCTATCAAAAGCTTAAGTTTCCATAAAAGATTGAACACATAAAATTCAAGATTTATACCTCACTCTTTACCTTAGTCAATTTTCCAATCTTCAGAGTTGCATTTAATTCTTTCCAGAAGATCCCATTTGAATTTAATAGTCCTCCTCACAAAGGAACCGGTAGAAGAAATATCGAGCATTGATTGATCATCATGAGAAAGTCAAGCATAAAAGTTTTGTATAATTATTTAGGGAAAATTGATTTTATACACCTAGTTGTGTCATCCTCGGCAGGTTTGCCCCTAGTTTCCGAAAACCCTCGTTCTTGCCCAACTCACTTTGGTTTTCTTATGCTTCTGCCCTTCCGGCACAGTTCCGTCCAGCCAGCGTTGTTTGATCGGTACCAGCGCCAGATTTTGGACATTTTTGCCCCTATGGCAGCTAACTTTAGTACCCCTTCGTCCTCACCCATCTCTCACAAACAACATAGGAAGGGAAGCCGTGCCCTGATACGTCCATTTTGCATCATGCTTGCATGTTGATATTTATCGCTTCTTGGGCTGTTATTTCACTTCACGGTACAATACTTATGCCTTTTTTCTCTTATTTCGAAAGGATTACATGAAAAGGGAGAATGCCGGCAGCTGGAATTCTGGCCTGAAAAAGGAGCAAGTTTGATATGCCTATTCTGCGCAACTCCAAAAGCCGTGAATATCAACGTGGATTTTTTTGGGATTTATAAAAAATACTGGGCCGAAGAAGTGCCGGAGGTGCGCGACCAGGTGGCCACAAGCCTCCTAGGCGCGGCCACCCCCTGGCCGCGCCTATGGGGCTTGTGGGCTCCCTGCTAGCCCACTGGCCCCACTCTTTTGCTACAAGAAGGGTTTCGGTCTGGAAAAAATCAGGAGGAGGATTTTCGGAGGATTCACCGCCGCCACGAGGCGGAACTTGAGCAGAACCAATCTAGAGCTCCGGCAGGACGATCCTGCCGGGGAAACTTCCCTCCCGGAGGGGGAAATCGTCGCCATCGTCATCACCAACACTCCTCTCATCGGAGGGGACTCATCACCATCAACATCTTCATCAGCGCTATCTCATCTCCAAACCCTAGTTCATCTCTTGTAACCAATCTCCATCTCGCGACTCCGATTGGTACTTGTAAGGGTGCTAGTAGTGTTAATTACTCTTTGTAGTTGGTTCTAGTTGGATTACTTGGTGGAAGAGTTTATGTTTAGATCCTTGATGCTACTCATTACCTCTTTGGTCATGAATATGATTATGCTTTGTGACTAGTTACTTTTGTTCCTCAGGACATGGGATAAGGCATGCTATAAGTAGTCATGTGAATTTGGTATTCGTTCGATATTTTGATGTGTTGTATGTTGTTTTCCCTGTAGTGGTGTTATGTGAACGTCGACTACATAACACTTCACCATTATTTGGGTCTAGAGGAAGGCATTGGGAAGTAGTAAGTAGATGATGGGTTGCTAGAGTGACAGAAGCTTAAACCCTAGCTTATGCGTTGCTTCATAAGTGGTTGATTTGGATCCACTAGTTTAATGCTATGGTTAGACTTTGTCTTAATTCTTCTTTCGTAGTTGTGGATGCTTGCGAGAGGTAATCATAAGTGGGATGCTTGTCCAAGTAAGGGCAGGACCAAGCGCTGGTCCACCCACATATCAAACTATCAAAGTAACGAACGCGAATCATATGAACATGATGAAAACTAGCATGACAGAAATTCCCGTGTGTCCTCGGGAGCGTTTTTCCTCCTATAAGAGTTTGTCCAGCCTAGTCCCTTGCTACAAAAGGGATTGGGCCACTTTGCTGCACCGTTGTTACTTTTGTTACTTGCTACTTGATACGAATCATCTCACCACACAACCACTTGTTACCGATAATTTCAGTGCCTGCAGGTATTACCTTGCTGAAAACCACTTGTTAGATCCTTCTGCTCCTGGTTGGGCTCGACACTCTTACTTATCGAAAGGACTACGATAGATCCCCTATACTTGTGGGTCATCAAGACTCTTTTCTGATGCCGTTGCCGGGGAGTGAAGCGCCTTTGGTAAGTGGAACTTGGTAAGGAAACATTCATATAGTGTGCTGAAATTTATTGTCGCTTGTCACTATGGAAACTAATCCTTTGAGGGGCTTGTTCGGGGTATCTTCACCTCGAACGGAAGCACAAAGAGTTGCTCCTCAACCTGCTGCACCTACTGAAAATATTTGCTTTGAATTTCCTTCGGGTATGCTTGAGAAACTGCTGGCTAATCCTTTTACAGGAGATGGAACATCACATCCACACTTGCATCTAATCTATGTAGACGAAGTTTGTGGTTTATTTAAGCTTGCAGGTTTGCCAGAGGATGAGGTCAACTATGTGATGATACTGGATCATGGAACTACAATCGGATGAAATTGGAATTTATCAAAAGTTTTATCCTATGCATCTAGTACATCGAGATCGGAATTATATTTACAATTTTTGGCCTCGTGACAGAGAAAGCATCGCTCAAGCTTGGCGGAGGCTTAAGTCAATGTTACATTCATGCGCAATCATGAGCTCCCAAGAGAAATTATCATTCAGAACTTCTATGCTCGGCTTTCTCATGATGATCGCATCATGCTTGACACTTCTTGTACCGGTTCTTTTATGAAGAGACATATTGACTTCAAATGGAATTTATTGGAAAGAATTGAACGCAATTCTAAAGATTGGGAGCTTGAAGAAGGTAAGGAGTCAGGTATGAATTTCAAGTTTGATTGCGTTAAATCCTTTGTTGAAACAAATACCTTTAGTGATTTTAGCGCTAAGTATGGACTTGACTATGAGATAGTAGCTTCATTGTGTGATTCATTTGCTGCTCATATTGATCTCCCCAAAGATAAGTGGTTTAAATATCATCCTCCCTTAGAAGTCAATGTAGTTAAACCCAATCCAGTTGAAGAGAAAGTCATTGCCTATAATGATCCTATTGTTCCCAGTGCTTACATTGAGAACCCACCTTTCCCTGTTAGGATAAAGGATCATTCTAAAGCTTCAACTGTGATACGTAGAGGCTACATTAGAAGACCTACACCCCCTGAGCAAATTAGAGTTGAACCTAGCATTGCTATTATCAAAGATATCATGTCCGACGATGTTGAGGGACATAATATTCACTTCTGTGAAGATGCTGCTAGAATTGCTAAACCACACGCTAGAGACAAACATAGGCTTGTTGTTGGCATGCCTGTTGTTTCTGTTAAGATAGGAGATCATTTTTATCATGGTTTATGTGACGTGGGTGCTAGTGTTAGTGCAATACCTCAATCATTATATGACGAAATCAAAGACGAGATTGCACCTGTTGAGATAGAACCTATTGATGTAACTATTCATCTTGCAAATAGAGATACTATCTGCCCTGTGGGAATTGTTAGGGATGTTGAGGTCTTGTGCGGTAAAACGAAGTATCCTGCTGATTTCCTCGTTCTTGCTACCACACAAGATAGCTTTTGTCCCATCATATTTGGTAGACCTTTTCTCAATACTGTCAATGCTCATATTGACTGTGAGAAGCAAACTGTCACTGTTGGCTTTGAAGGTGTGTCACACGAGTTCAATTTCTCCAATTTTGGTAGACAACCTCATGAAAAAGAGTTGCCCAGTAAGGATGAAACTATTGCCTTAGCTTCTATTACCGTTCCTCCTACTGATCCCTCAGAGCAATACTTGCTTGAGCATGAAAATGATATGCATATGGATGAAAGGGATGAGATAGATAGAGTTGTCTAAGAACAATATCCTATCCTTAAGAATACTTTGCCTGTTGAATTGCTTGGGATCCACCCCCACCAAAGGGTGACCCTGTGTTCGAGCTTAAGCTGTTGCCTGATACTCTTAAGTATGCTTATCTCGATGAAAAAGAGATATACCCTGCTATCATTAGTGCTAGCCTCTCTGAGCATGAAGAAAAGAAGTTACTAAAAACTCTCAGAAAGCAACGTGTTGCTATTAGATATACTCTTGATGATCTTAAGGGTATTAGTCCCACTCTATGCCAGCACAAGATTAAGACTGATCCTGATTACAAACCAGTTGTTGATCATCAACGGAGATTAAATCCTAAGATGAAAGAGGTAGTAAGAAAAGAAATACTAAAGCTCCTCGAAGCGGGTATTATCTATCATGTTGCTCATAGTGATTGGGTGAGTCCGGTGCATTGCGTCCCTAAGAAGGGAGGTATTACCGTTGTCCCCAATGATAAGGTTCAATTGATCCCATAGAGGATTATTACTGGCTATAGGATGGTGATCGATTTTAGGAAATTGAATAAGGCCACTAGGAAAGATCATTACCCTTTGCCTTTTATCGACCAAATGCTAGAAAGACAGTCTAAACACACACACTTCTGCTTTCTAGACGGTTATTCTGGTTTCTCCCAAATACCTGTTGCACAAACTGATCAGGAGAAAACCACTTTCACCTGCCCTTTTGGTACCTTCGCTTATAGACGTATACCTTTTGGCTTATGTAATGCACCTGCCACCTTTCAAAGATGTATGATTGCTATATTCTCTGACTTATGCGAAAATATTGTCGAGGTTTTCATGGTTGACTTCTCCGTTTACGGGTCTTCTTTTGATGATTGCCTCAGCAACCTTGATTGAGTCTTGCAGAGATGTAAAGACATCAATATTATCTTGAATTGGGAGAAGTGCCACTTTATGGTTAATGAAGGCATCGTCTTAGGACATAAAATTTATGAAAGAGGTATTGAAGTCGATAAGGCTAAGGTTGATGCAATCGAGAAAATGCCATACCCCACATATATCAAAGGTATAAGAAGTTTCCTTGGTCATGCTGGTTTCTATAGGAGGTTAATTAAAGACTTCTCTAAGATTTCTAGGCCTCTTACCAATCTCTTGCAAAAGGATATTCCTTTTGTTTTTGATGATGATTGTGAGGAAGCCTTCGAAATACTTAAGAAGGCCTTGATAACTGCACCTATTGTTCAACCACCTGATTGGAACTTACCTTTTGAAATCATGTGTGATGCTAGTGATTATGCTGTTTGTGCTATCCTAGGGAAAAGAGTTGATAAGAAGTTGCATATTATTCACTATGCTAGTAAAACTCTAGACAGTGCCCAAAGAAACTATGCTACTATGGAAAAGGAGTTTTTAGCAGTCGTGTTTGCACGTGAAAAGTTCAGGTCTTACATAGTTGATTCCAAAGTCACTATTCACACTGATCATGCTGCAATTAAGTACCTCATGGAGAAGAAAGACGCTAAACCTAGACTTATCAGATGGGTTCTCTTGCTACAAGAGTTTGATTTGCACGTTGTCGACATGAAGGGTGCTCATAACCCCGTAGTAGATAACTTGTCTAGGTTGGAGAACGTTCTTGGTGACCCACAACCTATTGATGATAGATTTCCTCATGAGCAATTGAATGTTATCAATGCTTCATGTAGTGCACCGTGGTATGCTGATTATGCAAATTATATTGTTGACAAATATATACCACCTAGTTTCACATACCAGCAAAAGAAGAAATTCTTCTTTGACTTGACACATTACTTTTGGGATGATCCTCACCTTTATAAGGAAGGAGTAGATTGTGTTATTAGACATTGTGTACCTGAACATGAACAGGGACAGATCCTACAGAAGTGTCACTCTGAGGCCTACGGAGGACACCATGTGGGAGATAGAACTGCACACAAGGTATTGCAATCAGGTTTCTATTGGCCCACTCTCTTCAAGGATGCACGTAAGTTTGTCTTGTCTTGTGACGAATGTCAAAGAATAGGTAATATCGATAAACGTCAGGAAATGCCTATGAACTATTCACTTGTCATTGAACCATTTGATGTCTGGGGCTTTGATTATATGGGACCTTTTCCAAAATCTAACGGGTATACTCATATCCTAGTTGTTGTTGATTACGTCACTAAGTGGGTAGAAGCTATCCCCACTAGTAGTGCTGATCACAACACTTCTATCAGGATGCTTAAAGAAGTTATTTTCCCTAGATTTGGAGTCCCTAGATATCTAATGACTGACGGTAGTTCACATTTTATTCATGGTGCTTTCCGTAAAACGCTTGCTAAGTACGATGTCAACCATAGAATTGTGTCTCCTTATCACCCTCAGTCCACTGGTCAAGTAGAGCTAAGCAATAGAGAGATTAAACTAATTCTGCAAAAGACTGTCAATAGGTCTAGAAAGAATTGGTCTAAGAAGCTCGATGATGCACTTTGGGCTTACAGAACTGCCTATAAGAATCCCATGGGTATGTCTCCGTACAAAATGGTGTACGGTAAAGCATGTCATTTACCTCTTGAGCTAGAGCATAAGGCTTATTGGGCAATCAAAGAGCTCAACTTTGATTTCAAACTTGCTGGTGAGAAGAGGTTATTTGACATTAGCACGCTTGATGAATGGAGAACTCAGGCATATGAGAATGCCAAGTTGTTCAAAGTAAAGGTTAAGAGGTGGCATGATAAAAGGATACAAAAGCGTGAGTTCAATGTAGGTGATTATGTCTTGCTATATAATTCTCGTTTAAGATTTTTTGGAGGTAAGCTTCTCTCTAAATGGGAAGGTCCCTATATTGTTGAGGAAGTATATCGTTACGGTGCTATCAAGATCAACAACACGGAAGGTAATTGTCCGAAAGTTTAAATGGGCAGAGAATCAAGCATTATATCTCAGGTACTCCCACAAATGTTGAAAGCAATATTATCAATACCATAACTCCGGAAGAATACCTAAGGGATATTTATCACCCTGTTTCTGACTCCGAAAACGAAGAGGTATGTGATTCGGTAAGTAAACACACTCCGAAACTTTTCCAGTAGGATTTTTCCTCCATTTTGGAATTTTTAGAAAAATAGAAAAAATGGAAGTAGTCTGGAAAGCGCGCGGGGAGGCGACAAGCCTGCGAGGCGCGGGCCCACCCCCTCGCCGCGCTTGGGGGGCTTGTGGCCACCTCGTGTGCCTCCCGGACTCCGTTTACGTGCGGAGTACTGATGACCCACAAGTATAGGGGATCAATCGTAGTCCTTTCGATAAGTAAGAGTGTCGAACCCAACGAGGAGCAGAAGGCTTTGATAAACAGATTTCAGCAAGGTAATAACTGCAAGCACTGAAAGTAGCGGTAACAAGTGATTGTGTAGCGAGGTGAAACGTAGCAAGCAAAGAGTAACAAGTAACAAGTAGTAGCAACGGTGCAGCAAGTGGCCCAATCCCTTTTGTAGCAAGGGGCAAGCCTGGACAAAGTCTTATAGGAGTAAAAACGCTCCCGGGGACACACGGGAATTTCTGTCATGCTAGTTTCATCATGTTCATATGATTCGCGTTCGTTACTTTGATAGTTTGATATGTGGGTGGATCGGCGCTTGGGTACTGCCCTTACTTGGACAAGCATCCCACTTATGATTAACCTCTCTCGCAAGCATCCGCAACTACAAAAGAAGAATTAAGACAAAGTCTAACCATAGCATTAAACTAGTGGATCCAAATCAGGCCCTCACGAAGCAACGCATAGACTGGGGTTTAAGCTTCTGTCACTCTAGCAACCCATCATCTACTTACTACTCCCCAATGCCTTCCTCTAGGCCCAAATATGGTGAAGTGTTATGTAGTCGACGTTCACATAACACCACTAGCGGAAAAGACAACATACAGCATATCAAAATACCGAACGAATATCAAATTCACATGACTATTATTAACATGACTTATCCCATGTCCTCAGGAACAAAAGTAACTACTCACAAAACATAATCATAATCATGATCAGAGGTGTAATGAATAGCATCAAGGATCTGAACATAAACTCTTCCACCAAGTAATCCAACTAGCATCAACTACAAAGAGTAATCAACACTACTAGCAACCTTACAAGTACCAATCGGAGTTGCGAGACGAAGATTGGTTACAAGAGATGTACTAGGGATTGGAGAGGAGATGGTGTTGATGAAGATGTTGATGAAGATGCCTCCCCTCCGACTAGAGGAGTGTTGGTGATGACGATGGCGATGATCTCCCCCTCCGGGAGGGAAATTTCCCCGGCAGGATCGTCCTGCCGGAGCTCTAGATTGGATCTGCTCAAGTTCCACCTCGTGGCGGCGGCGAAACCACAAAAAAGCTCCCTTCTGATTTTTTCTGGACCAGGACGCTTCATATAGCAAAAGAGGGGGGCTAGTGGGCCATCAGGGAACCCACAAACCCCCACTCTGCCACCAGGGGGTGGTGGTGTCAGGGCTTGTGGCGCCCTGGCAGCCCCCCTCCGGTAGTTCTTTCGCCCGGTATTTTTTATATAATCCCAAAAAAATCCACGTAACTTTTCAGGGCATTTGGAGATGTGCAGAATAGTGGAATAGGATTTGCTCCTTTTCCAGTCCAGAATTCCAGCTGCCTGAATTCTCCCTCTTCAAATAAACCTTGCAAAATAAGAGAGAAAAGGCATAAATATGGTACCACAAGTAATATAACAGCCCAAAAAGCAATAAATATCAACATGAAAGCATGATGCAAAATGGACGTATCAACTCCCCCAAGCTTAGACCTCGCTTGTCCTCAAGCGAAAACCAAGTCCCATAAACATGTCCACATGTCGAGGGACGAAGGTGTCGATAAAACATAATACAGACATGAGGGCATCATGATCACACATAGAACAACAATACATCATAAAGATTCTTATGGGAACGTAACAATTCCTTCACAAAGCAAAGCATGAAGCAAAAACCTTACCGAGAAGTAACCAACAATAAACCATATTCATTGAAGCAATTGCAATTTATCACAACATCAGAAAGAGTCAAATAAGAGCTTGTAAGGCAAACCCACATACTCAATCATCTATTTTGTTTTCCACAATTGTTACAAGTCACGTGGTACTCATGGTGTCAAAGTTTCAGCTGGACACAGAGGAAGATAGGGGCTTATAGTTTTGCCTCCCAACCATTTACCTCAAAGGTAAAGTCAACAACAATAAAGCATAAGTACTCAACTCCAAGTTGATATATGAATATAGATCTTTCCCAATCATGTGATGGTAGCCGAGACAAGTCACAAAGGGAATTGGTGATGATCACCATGACTCTTACAAGGAAAAAAAGTAAAGGTACAAGATAGGCCCTTCGCAGAGGGAAGCAGAGGTTGTCATGCGCTTTTGAGGTTTGAATGCGTGTCCTCTTAGTGCGGAGTAACGTCACTTTATATTGCCTCCTGTGATGAAGAACTTTATTATGTAGTATGTTGCTTTTATGTCTTCCTCATCATAGGTTCGTACAAAGCTTATTTTCCACACACTAATAGATCATACATATTAGAGAGCAATTTTTATTGCTTGCACCGATGACAACTTACTTGAAGGATCTTATTCAATCCATAGGTAGGTATGGTGGACTCTCATGGCAAAACTGGGTTGGAGGTTTATGGATGCACAAGTAGTATCTCTACTTGGTGCAGGAATTTTGGCTAATATGAGGTGGAAGCAATCGTCACATGCTAAGTGATCTCTAATCATATAACATTGTTTGGAACCAAGCAAACACAATTCATTATGTTGTCTTCCTTGTCCAACATCTACTCCTAGGCATGTAATAGTTTGGTCAGTGCTCACAATCGTAAAAAGTGTCTAAGATGATATATTTATATGTGAACCTCTCTTTCCTTATTACTTCTTATTAATTGCAACAATGACTGAGGTCTATGTTGATTTATTCTCAACAAGTTTCAATCATCATACGTGTCATAAGTGAAGTTATCACTTTCCATAAGATCGTCTCATGATCTTTCATGCTATCGTTCTTTTCATACTTTTAATCATGGCACAAAGCAAAGCCCTTAAATGAGATACTATTTATTATATAGCTCGTAAGCTCGAATACATCGGGGGAGAGACAAAAGAAAAAGACTCAAACTAAAAACTAAAGACTTATTCCTCTAAAAGAAGAAATAAAAACTGAAAAGGAAAGAACTAAAACAAAGGTAAAAGCAAAAGATATAAAGGTGATACGATACCAGGGCAACTCCCCCAAGCTTGGCAGAAGCCAAGGGGATTGCCCATACCAATGCTTAGTTGCCTTCCTTCGGTGGTTATGGTGGTGTTGTTGGAGCAGTCTTGAGCTTGTCAAATTTCCACTTGAGCAAGAAGTTTTGCTCCCTTAGATCGTCATTTTCTTCCTCAAGTTTCAACACTCTATGGCAAAGTTCCTCCTTACTCTCCTGCAAGAAACGAGAAGGGATAAACAAGGTCTTAGGCTTCTTCCTATGGTCAGGGAGGCTTGACTTCTTGAACTCCACATGGGTGTTTGCGGGTTGAGGTAGAGGAGCCTCCTCTTCATCGGAACTCGTTTGCTCCTTCCCTTTGGGCTCATAGTCCTCTTCCTCATCAGTGGTCCAGCCATATGGTTCCAAGTCCCCATAGACCTTGGGGTTAGCAAGGTAGTCAGCCACATAGTTCTCTCCCTCTGAATCCTGGGAAGACATCTTGACCTAGATCTGCGGCAGAAACAAGCTCGAAACGAAAATAGAGGAAAACTGTGCGATACGGAGATCAAAACCTTCGGGCGACTATATATTGATTTTTTCTGGGCCAGAAGGAGTCCTCCGCAAGAAAATGGAGTCCGGGAGGCACATGAGGTGCCCACAAGCTTGCCCTCCGCCACCAGGGGGTAGGGGGTGGTGGCGGGGCTTGTGGCCGCCTCGATCGCTCTCCGGACTGCTTTTTTATTTTTCTATTTTTCCAAAAATTCCAAAACAGAAGAAATTTCCTATTGGAAAAGTATCGGAGTCCAATTTCTTACCGAAACAGATACATCTTCGTTTTCAAGGTCTGAAATAGGCTGATAAACATCCCTTATGTACTCCTCTGGAGTTATGACATTGATGATGTTGGTCTCAACATTTATGGGAGTACCAGAGATGTAATGCTTGATTCTTTGCCCATTTACCACTCTAGGAAAATTTGCTTCCGTGTTATTGATTTTGATGGCACCGGAACGATATACTTCCTCGATAACATAGTGACCTTCCCATTTAGAGAGAAGCTTGCCTGCAAAGAATCTCGAACGAGAATTGTATAGCAGGACATATTCACCTACATTGAACTCTCGCTTTTGTATTCTTTGTCGTGCCATCTCTTAACCTTTTCCTTGAACAACCTGGCATTCTCATATGCCTGGGCTCTCCATTCATCTAACGAGCTGATATCAAACAACCGCTTCTCACCGGCAAGTTTGAAATCAAAGTTGAGCTCTTTGATTGCCCAATAAGCTTTGTGTTCCAGCTCAAGAGGTAAATGACAGGCCTTACCGTAAACCATCTTATACGGTGACATGCCCATGGGATTCTTATAAGCAGTCCTATTAGCCCATAGTGAATCGTCAAGTTTGCTAGACCAGTTCTTTCGAGATCTATTGACGGTCTTTTGTAGGATCAACTTGATCTCCCTATTACTCAACTCCACTTGACCACTAGACTGAGGATGATAAGGAGATGCAACTCTATGGTTGACATCATACTTAGCTAGCATCTTGCAGAAAACACCATGAATGAAGTGTGAACCGCCATCAGTCATCAAGTATCTAGGGACTCCAAATCTTGGGAATATGACTTCTTTAAGCATCTTAATAGAGGTGTGGTGATCAACATTTTTAGTGGGGATAGCTTCTACCCACTTAGTAACGTAATCCATAGCAACTAAGATGTGAGTGTACCCATTGGAACTCGGGAAGGGTCCCATATAATCAAAGCCCCAGACATCAAATGGTTCAATGAAAAGTGAATAGTTCATAGGCATTTCCTGACGCTTACTGATGTTCCCTATTCTTTGGCATTCGTCACAAGACAAGACAAACTTATGGGCATCCTTGAAGAGAGTGGGCCAATAGAAACTTGATTGCAATACCTTATGGGCAGTTCTATCTCCAGCGTGGTGTCCTCCATAGGCTTCGGAATGACACTTCTGCAAGATCTGTCCCTGTTCATGTTCAAGCACACAACATCTAATAACACCATTTAATCCTTCCTTATAAAGGTGAGGATCATCCCAAAAGTAGTGTCTCAAATCAAAGAAGAATTTCTTCTTTTGCTGATAGGTGAAACTGGGTGGTATGTATTTGGCTACGATATAGTTTGCATAATCGGCATACCACGGTGCACTATGTGAAGTGCGCATGACATTTAATTGCTCATCAGGAAAGCTATCATCAATAGGTAGTGGGTCATCAAGGACATTCTCTAGCCTAGACAAGTTATCTGCTACAGGGTTATCAGCACCCTTTCGGTCAACGACGTGCAAATCAAATTCCTGTAGCAGGAGAACCCATCTGATAAGCCTAGGCTTAGCGTCCTTCTTCTCCATGAGGTACTTAATAGCAGCATGATCAGAGTGAATAGTGACTTTCGAGTCAACTATGTAAGATCTGAACTTTTCACATGCAAACACGACTGCTAAAAATTCCTTCTCCGTAGTGGCATAGTTTCTTTGGGCACTGTCTAGAGTTTTACTAGCGTAGTGAATGGCATTCAACTTCTTGTCAACTTTTTGTCCTAGAACAGCACCAACAGCATAATCACTAGCGTCGCACATGATTTCAAAGGGCAAGTTCCAGTCAGGTGGTTGAACAATAGGTGCGGTTATCAAAGCCTTCTTAAGTATTTCGAAGGCTTCCTCACAATCCTCATCAAAAACAAAAGGAACATCCTTCTGCAAGAGGTTGGTAAGAGGCCTAGAAATCTTAGAGAAGTCTTTCATGAACCTTCTATAGAAACCAACATGACCTAGGAAACTTCGTATACCTCTGATATCTATGGGGCAAGACATTTTCTCAATTGCATCAACCTTAGCCTTATCAACTTCAATGCCTCTTTCAGAGATTTTGTGTCCTAAAACGATACCTTCATTAACCATAAAGTGGCACTTCTCCCAATTCAAGACGAGGTTGGTTTCTTCGCATCTCTGTAAGACTCGATCAAGGTTGCTAAGGCAATCATCAAAGGAAGACCCGTAAACGGAGAAGTCATCCATGAAAACCTCAACAATCTATTCACAAAAGTCAGAGAATATAGCCATCATACATCTTTGAAAGGTGGCAGGTGCATTACATAAGCCAAAAGGCATACATCTATAGGCAAAGGTACTAAAAGGGCAGGTGAAATTGGTTTTCTCTTGATCGGATTGTGCAACAGGTATCTGCGAGAAACCTGAACAACCGTCTAGAAAGCAGAAGTGTGTGTGCTTTGATAGCCTTTCTAGCATTTGGTCGATAAACGACAAAGGATAATGATCTTTCCTGGTTGCCTTGTTCAGTTTCCGGAAGTCTATCACCATTTTATAGCCGGTAATAATCCTTTGTGGGATTAGTTCATATTTATCATTAGGAACGACTGTGATACCTCCCTTCTTAGGTACGCAATGTACTGGACTTACCCAATCACTATGAGCAACATGATAAATGATTCCTGCCTCCAGAAGCTTTAATATTTCTTTTCTAACAACCTATTTAATCTTAGGATTCAATCTCCTTTAATGATCAGCAACTGGTTTAAAGTCAGGATCGGTTTTAATCTTGTGCTGACATAGAGTAGGACTAATACCCTTAAGATCATCAAGAGTATATCCAATAGCAGCACGGTGCTTCCTCAGAGTTCTTAGTAACTTCTTCTCTTCGTGCTCTGAGAGGAGGGCACTAATAATGACAGGATATATCTCCTTCTCATCAAGATAGGCATACTTAAGAGTATCAGGCAACTGTTTAAGCTCGAACACAGGATCACCCTTTGGTGGGGGAGGATCCCCAAGCAGTTCAACACGCAAATTATTCTTGAGAATAGGATATTGTTCTAAGACAATTTTATCTATCTCATCTCTCTCCTCCATATGCATATCATTTTCATGCTCAAGCAGATATTGCTCTAAAGGATCCGTAGGAGGTACGGCAATAGAGGCAAGAGCAATGATTTCATCTCTACCAGACGACTCTCTTTCATGGGGTTGTCTTCCAAACTTGGAGAAGTTAAATTCCTGAGACACACCCTCGAAACTTACTGTGACAGTTTGCTTAATGCAATCAATTTGAGCATTGACAGTGTTGAGAAAGGGTCTACCGAATATTATGGGACAAAATCTATCTTGTGTAGTACCAAGGACGAGGAAATCAGTAGGATACTTCGTCTTACCACACAGGACTTCTACGTCTCTCACAATTCCCACAGGGCAAATAATGTCTCTATTAGCTAGCGTGATAGTGACATCAATGGGTTCTAACTCAGTAGGTGCAATCTCATCTTTGATTTCATCATATAGAGAACGGGGTATTGCACTAACACTAGCTCCCATATCACATAAACCATGGTAACAGTGATCTCCTATCTTAACAGAAACAACGGGCAGGCCAACTACAGGTATGTGTTTGTCTCTCACGTGAGGTTTAGCAATTCTAGCGGAGTACAGAATTTGATAACATGCCCATCTATGTCTTCGGATAAGAGATCTTTGATAATAGCAACACTAGGTTCAACTCTAATCTCCTCAGGGGGTGCAAGTGGTCTAATGTAACCCCTACGTATCACAGTTGGAGCTTTAGAATAATCCTTTATCCTAGCAGGGTATGGTGGTTTCTCAGTGTAGGCACAAGGAACAACAGGATCACTAAAAGCAATGACTTTCTCCTCAACTACATTGGTTTTGGCTATGTTTCTTTCTACAGGAGGATGATATTTAAACCACTTCTCTTTGGGAAGATCAACATGAGCAGCAAAAGATTCACATAGAGAAGCTACTATCTCAGAGTCAAGTCCATACTTAGCGCTAAAATCTCTAGAAGTGTTTCTCTCAACAAAAGATTTAACGCAATCAAACTAGAAATTCATACCTGACTCCTTACCTTCCTCCATCTCCCAATATTCAGAGTTGCATTTGATTCTCTCCAATAAATTCCACTTATGATCAATATCCTTCTTCATAAAAGAACCGGCACAAGAAGTGTCAAGCATGGTACGATCTTCATGAGAAAGTCGAGCATAAAAGTTTTGAGTGATGATTTCTCTTGAGAGCTCATGATTGGGGCATGAATATCGCATTGATTTAAGCCTCCCCCAAGCTTGAGCTATGCTTTCCCTGTCACGAGGCCAAAAGTTATAAATAAAGTTCCGATCACGATGTACTAAATGCATAGGATAGAACTTTTGATGAAATTCCAATTTCAACCGATTGTAGACCCATGATCCAGTATCATCACATAGCCTATACAATGTCAATGACTTATCCTTCAAAGATAAAGGAAAGACTTTCTTATTTACCTCACCCTTGGGCAAACCTGCAAGCTTAAATAAACCACAAACTTCATCTACATAGATTAGATGCAAGTCTGGATGTGAAGATCCATCTCCCGTGAAAGGATTAGCCAGCAGTTTCTCAAGCATACCCGAAGGAATTTCATAAAAGATATTTTCAGTAGGTACCTCAGGTTGAGGAGAAACTCCTCGTGCTTCCGTTCGTGGTGAAGATACCCCGAACAAACTCCTCAAAGGAACAGTTTCCATAGTGACAAGTGACAATAAATTTCAGCACAGTATATAAATGTTTCCTTACCAATTTCCACTTACCAAAGGCGCTTCACTCCCCGGCAACGACGCCAGAAAAGAGTCTTGATGACCCACAAGTATAGGGGATCAATCGTAGTCCTTTTGATAAGTAAGAGTGTCGAACCCAACGAGGAGCAGAAGGCTCTGATAAACGGATTTCAGCAAGGTAATAACTGCAAGCACTGAAAGTAGCGGTAACAAGTGATTGTGTAGCGAGGTGAAACGTAGCAAGCAAAGAGTAACAAGTAACAAGGAGTAGCAACGGTGCAGAAAGTGGCCCAATCCCTTTTGTAGCAAGGGACAAGCCTGAACAAAGTCTTATAGGAGGAAAAACGCTCCCGAGGACACACGGGAATTTCTCTCATGCTAGTTTCATCATGTTCATATGATTCGCGTTCGTTACTTTGATAGTTTGATATGTTGCTGGACCGGCGCTTGGGTACTGCTCTTACTTGGACAAGCATCCCACTTATGATTAACCTCTCTCGCAAGCATCCGCAACTACAAAAGAAGAATTAAGACAAAGTCTAACCATAGCATTAAACTAGTGGATCCAAATCAGGCCCTCACGAAGCAACGCATAGACTGGGGTTTAAGCTTCTGTCACTCCAGCAACCCATTATCTACTTACTACTCCCAATGCCTTCCTCTAGGCCCAAATATGTTGAAGTGTTATGTAGTCGATGTTCACATAACACCACTAGAGGAAAAGACAACATACAACATATCAAAATACCGAACGAATATCAGATTCACATGACTATTATTAACATGACTTATCCCATGTCCTCAGGAACAAACGTAACTACTCACAAAACATAATCATAATCATGATCAGAGGTGTAATGAATAGCATCAAGGATCTGAACATAAACCCTTCCACCAAGTAATCCAACTAGCATCAACTACAAAGAGTAATGAACACTACTAGCAACCTTACAAGTACCAATCGGAGTTGCGAGACGAAGATTGGTTACAAGAGATGTACTAGGGATTGGAGAGGAGATGGTGCTGATGAAGATGTTGATGAAGATGCCTCCCCTCCGACTAGAGGAGTGTTGGTGATGATGATGGCGATGATCTCCCCCTCTGGGAGGGAAATTTCCCCGGCAGGATCATCCTGCCGGAGCTCTAGATTGGATCTGCTCAAGTTCCGCCTCGTGGCGGCGGCGAAACCATGAAAAAGCTCCCTTCTGATTTTTTCTGGACCAGGATCTCTTCATATAGCAAAAGAGGGGGCTAGTGGGCCATCAGGGAACCCACAAGCCCCCACTCCGACACCAGGGGGTGGCGGTGTCAGGGCTTGTGGCGCCCTGGCAGCCCCCCTCCGGTAGTTCTTTCGCCCGGTATTTTTTATATAATCCCAAAAAAATCCACGTAACTTTTCAGGGCATTTGGAGATGTGCAGAATAGTGGAATAGGATTTGCTCCTTTTCCAGTCCAGAATACAGCTGCCTGAATTCTCCCTCTTCAAATAAACCTTGCAAAATAAGAGGGAAAAGGCATAAATATGGTACCACAAGTAATATAACAGCCCAAAAAGCAATAAATATCAACATGAAAGCATGATGCAAAATGGACGTATCAAGTACTCCTTCTCGACTGAAAAAAATCATTATATATTCTCCCGAAAGGTCTGACCCTCGTATCACGCGAATTTCCTCTGTTTTCGTTTCGAGCATGTTTCTGTTGCAGATCTAGATTGCTATGGCGTCCCCAAAAGCTCCGAAGGACAAGATATTCGAGAAGGTCATCAATCCCTACCTTATGGGGGTGCTGCAAAACCCTCAATATATTGAGATGCGTGAGGGGATGTTGCACATCTGTGATGTTGAGGGGCCTAAGAAGACCGGGAGCATGGAGGCAAGGCTCGAAGAAATGGAGCAACAGGTCTTCAAGTGCCAAGGGATGGTGGAGCATGGACTCAACGCCAACCACATGATGATCACGGAGTTCACCAAAAAGCACAAGATTGATGCCAATGACATTGGGAAGCAGCTCTCTAGGCTCTATGACCGGATTGATCACCTCCAAGCCCAGATCTATGACCTGCAGAACCAAAACTATGAGTATGAGTATAGATTTAAATCAATACGGTTGGCTGCAGATTTGAGGATTCCGGAGACTCATTCATCTTTCCATGATGGAGCACCTATGCCTTGGAAGATGGAGGATCAAACCCATGTTGCAACAACTCCACCACCATCACCTCCAAAGGAAGACAACTAAGCATGGGTATGGGCAATCCCCTTGGCTTGTGCCAAGCTTGGGGGAGTTGCCTCGGTATCGTATCACCATCACATCTTTTGCCTTTACCTTTGTTTTAGTTTGTTCCTTTTCAGTTTTCTCTTTCTCTAGTAGAATAAAGGTCCCAGTGTTTTAGGCTTGAGTTTTTCTTTGTGTCACCCCCGATGTATTCGAGCTCGTGAGCCATATAATAAAGAGTGTCTTAGTTGAAGGGCCTTGCCTCTTGCCATGATCAAAAGAGTGAGAAAAGAACAAAAGCATGAAATATCATGTAATGATCTTATGGGAAGTGATGGCTTCACATATAAAAACAAGGATGATTGAAACTTGTTGAGGGTAGACAAACGTAGACCTTGGTCATTGTTGCAATTAATAGGAAGTGATAAAGAAGGATAGGTTAACATATAAATATATCATCTTTGACACCATCTATGATTGTGAACACTCACTAAACTATTACATGCTTAGAAGTAGATGTTGGACAAGCAAGACAACATAATGAATTGTGTTTGCTTGGTTCCGAACAATGTTATATGATTATAGATCCCTTAGCATGTGACAATTGCTTCCACCTCATATTAGCCAAAACTCCCGCACCAAGTAGAGATACTACTTGTGCATCCATAAACCTTCAATTCAGTTTTTCCTTGAGAGTCCACCATACCTACCTATGGATTGCATAAGATCCCTCAAGTAAGTTGTCATTGGTGCAAGCAATAAAAATTTCTCCCTAATATGTATGATCTATTAGTGTGTGGAAAATAAGCTTTGTACGAACCTGTGATGAGGAAGACATAAAAGCGACAAACTGCATGATAAAGTTCTTTATCACAGGAGGCAATATAAAGTGACATTCCTCCACACTAAGAGGACACGTATCCCAACCTCAAAAGGGCATGACAACCTCTCCTTCCCTCTGCGAAGGGTCTATCTTGTACCTTTACTTTTTGCCCCTGAAAGAGTCATGGTGATCTACACCAATTTCTTATTTCGCCTTTATCTTGGCTAACGTCATATGCTAGGTAAAGATCTATATTCATATGTCAACTTGGAGGTAAGCATTCATGAATTATTATTGTTGACATTTCCCTTGAGGTAAATGGTTGGGAGGCGAAACTATAAGCCCCTATCTTTCTCTGTGTCCAGCTGAAACTTTGATCTCATGAGTACCACGTGAGTTGTAGCAATTGTAGAGAACGAAAGGATGATTGAGTATGTGGATTTGCTTTACAAGCTCTTATTTGACTCTTTCTGATGTTGTGATAAATTTCAATTGCTTCAATGTCTAAAGGCTATCGGTTGTTAATTCTCGGTAAGGTTCTTGATCCATGCTTTACTTTGTGAAGGAATTGTCACTTTAGCATAAGAGTTGATATGATGGTATTGCTGTTCTGATCATGATCATGGTGCCTGCATGTTCCTATCTTGTTTTGTTGACACCTCTCTCCCTAAACATGTGGGCATGTTTATTGATCTAGGCTTTCGCTTGAGGACAAGCGAGGTCTAAGCTTGGGGGAGTTGATACGTCCATTTTGCATCATGCTTTCATGTTGATATTTATCGCTTCTTGGGCTGTTATTTCACTTCACGGTACAATACTTATGCCTTTTCTCTCTTATTTTGCAAGGTTTACATGAAGATGGAGAATGCCGGCAGCTGGAATTCTGGCCTGAAAAAGGAGCAAGTTTGAGATGCCTATTGTGCCAGAAGAAGTGCCAGAAGTTGCTTGTGCATCAACGTGGATTTTTTTTTGGATTTATAAAAAATATTGGGCCGAAGAAGTGCCAGAAGGGCGCCAGCAGGTGTCCACAAGCCTGCTAGGCGCGGCCACCCCCCTGGCCGCACCTAGGGGGCTTGTGCGCTCCCTGCTGGCCCACTGGCCCCCCTCTTTTGTTACAAGAAGAGTTTCGGTCTGAAAAAAATCAGGAGGAGGCTTTTCGGATGATTCGCCGCCGCCACGAGGAGGAACTTGAGCAGAACCAATCTAGAGCTCCGGCAGGACGATCCTGCCGGGGAAACTTCCCTCCCGGAGGGGGAAATCATCTCCATCATCATCACCAACACTCCTCTCATCGGAGGGGACTCATCACCATCAACATCTTCATCAGCACCATCTCATCTCCAATCTCTAGTTCATCTCTTGTAACCAATCTCCATCTCGCGACTCCGATTGGTACTTGTAAGGTTGCTAGTAGTGTTAATTACTCTTTGTAGCTGATGCTAGTTGGATTACTTGGTGGAAGAGTTTATGTTAAGATCCTTGATGCTACTCATTACCTCTCTGGTCATGAATATGATTATGCTTTGTGAGTAGTTACTTTTGTTCCTGAGGACATGGGATAAGTCATGCTATAAGTAGTCATGTGAATTTGGTATTGATACGTCTCCAACGTATCTGTAATTTTTGATGGTTTCATGCTATTATCTTGTGAAACTTTGGATGTTTTGTATGCCTTTTATATCTTTTTTGAGACTAACCTATTAACTCAGTGCCAAGTGCCAGTTCCTTTTTTCCATGTTTTTTACCCCTTTCCGAGGAGGATTTTAAACGAAGTCCAAACGAAACGAAACTGCTAAAAAGATTTTTTTCGAAACAGAAAAAGATCGGGAAGCCTGAGAATCAAGGCAGGGGGCACCAGGGACCCCACAAGCCCCCAAGCCGCGGCCAGGGGGCCCGCGCCTACCAGGCTTGTGGGCTCTCTCGGCCTCCTCTGCCCTAACTCTTTCGCTTATATATTCCCTAAAATCCCAGAAAAACTCAGGAGATCATCGGAAGTACTTTTCCGCCGCCGCAAGCTTATGTCTCCGCAAGATCCCATCTCGGGCACGTTCTAGTGCCCTGCCGGAGGGGGGATTCGGATACGGAGGGCTTCTTCATCAACACCATGACCTCTTCGATGATGCGTGAGTAGTTCACCATAGACCTGGGGTCCATAGCTAGTAGCTAGATGGCTACTTCTCTCTCTTGGATCTTCAATACAAAGTTCTCCATGATCTTCATGGAGATCTATCCGATGTAATCTTCTTTTATGGTGTGTTTGTCGAGATCCGATGAATTGTGGATTTATGATCAGATTATCTATGAATCATATTTGAGTTTCTTCTGATCTCTCTTATGCATGATTTCATATCCTTGTAATTCTCTTCGAGTTGTGGGTTTTGTTTGGCCAAGTAGATCTATGATTCTTGCAATGGGAGAAGTGCTTGGTTTTGGGTTCATACCGTGCAGTGACCTCACCCAGTGACAGAAGGGGTAGCGAGGCACGCATCATGTTGTTGCCATCAAGGGTAAAAAGATGGGGTTTTCATCATTGGTTTGGGTTTATCCCTCTACATCATGTCATCTTGCTTAAGGCGTTATTCTGTTCATCATGAACTCATACACTAGATGCATGCTGGATAGCAGTCGATGTGTGGAGTAATAGTAGTAGATGCAGAAAGTATCGGTCTACTTGTCTCGGACATGATGCCTATATGTATGATCATTGCCTTAGATATCGTCATGACTTTGCGCGGGTCTATCAATTGCTCGACAGTAATTTGTTTACCCACCGTGATATTTGCTATTTTTAGAGAAGCCTCTAGTGAACACTATGGCCCCCGGGTCTACTCCACACCATATTTTCAGCCTTACACTTTCTCTTCGTTTCACTTTCCGCATTCATATCTCACTTTGCAATCAATCTTGAAGGGATTGACAACCCCTTTATAGCGTTGGGTGCAAGCTCTTTGTGTTTGTGCAGGTACTCTAGACTTGACGAGATTCTCCTACTGGATTGATACCTTGGTTCTCAAACTGAGGGAAATACTTACTGCTCCTGTGCTGCATCACCCTTTCCTCTTCAAGGGAAAAATCAATGCAAGCAAGTCTCCATCGACGTGTCAAATTCTGGCGCTATTGTTTGAGAAGTAGCAGAAGGATTTCTGGCACCGTTGCCGGGGAGGATCAAGTCAAGAACTCATCCAAGTAAGTGTCGCAAACTCATCTCTTGAATTTACTTTTTTTTTCCTCTTGTTTTCCTCTCCCCCACTTCTGAAAAACAAAAATTTACAAAAAAATCTTTTCCTTTTTCGTTTGCCTTTTTCATTCGCCCTTTTTCTCACTTGCTCTTTGTTTGCTTGTGTGCTTGCTTGCTTGCCGAAGTCACCCTGAATGAAAACACCAAACTTTGTGACTTCTCGAATACTAATAATAATGATTTTATTAGTACTCCGATTGCTCCCGCCACTAGTGCGGAATCATACAAAATCAATGCCGCTTTGCTGAATCTTGTTATGAAAGAGCAATTTTCCGGCCTTCCTAGTGAAGATGTCGCATCCCATCTTAATACCTTCATAGAGCTTTGTGATATGCGAAAGGAGAAAGATGTGGATAATGATGTGATTAAATTGAAGCTTTTTCCTTTCTCGTTGCGAGATCGAGCAAAAACTTGCTTTTCGTCTTTGCCCAAAAATAGTATCGATTCTTGGGATAAGTGCAAAGATGCTTATATATCCAAGTATTTTCCTCCGACAAAGATTATCTCTCTCCGTAATGATATCATGAATTTTAAGTACCTTGATCATGAACACGTTGCACAATCTTGGGAGAGAATGAAATTGATGATTAGAAATTGTCCCGCTCATGGCTTGAGTCTTTGGATGATTATACAAATCTTCTACGCTGGCTTGAATTTCGCTTCTAGAAATATCTTGGACTCCGCCTCAGGTGGAACGTTCATGGAAATCACGTTAGGAGAAGCCACGAAACTCCTAGACAATATCATGACGAACTACTCTTAGTGGCACACTGAAAGGTCACCTACTAGTAAGAAAGTACACGCTATAGAAGAAATTAACTCGTTGAGTGCTAAAATGGATGAGTTAATGAATTTGGTTGCTAGTAGAAGTTCTCCTTTAGATCCTAATGATATGCCCTTGTCTTCTTTGATTGAGAGTAGCAACGCTAGCTTGGACGTTAATTTTGTTGGTAGGGATAATTTTGGCAACAACAATGCTTTTAGAGGAAACTATGTTCCTAGGCCTTTTCCTAGTAACTCCTCTAATAACTTTGGCAACTCCTACAACTGTACTCACGGAAATTACAATAGATTACCCTCTGATCAAGAGAGTAATATCAAAGAGTTTATCAACTCGCAAAAAAAATTCAATGCGTCCATAGAGGAAAAACTACTCAAAATTGACGATTTGGATAAGAGCGTTGATAGAATGTCTAGTGATATTGATGCCTTGAAAGTTAGATGTGCTCCTCCCAAGATCAATATGGATGAAACTTTGAAAGCTATGCGTGTTTCCATGATTGAGAGAAAAGAAAGAACCGCCCAAATTCGTGCTAGACATGAATGGCTTAAAAAGGCGTGTTCTCGTGATAAGAATCACGAAGATCTTAAAGTGCTTGGTGTGACTCCCATTGAATCTTTGTTTTCTTGTGTCAAACCCAATGATGATGGGGCTTGATATGAATCCACCTTGGTTGAAAAATGCCCCAATGATTCGGAATCCATCTATCTTGATGCTAAAAGCATTGAAAGTGGAGTAGAAGATATTAAAACCTTGAGTAGTAATGAAATTACTACCTTGGATTTCAAGGAATTCAATCATGATAGTTGCTCCTTGATTGAATGCATTTCCTTGATGCATTCCATGCTAAACTCTCCGCACGCTTATAGCCAAAACAAGGCCTTTACCAATCATATCGTCAAAGCCATGATAAAATCTCTGTTGGAAATATGCCCTAGAGGCAATAATAAATTAGTTATTATTATGTTTCTTTGTTCATGATAATCGTTTATTATCCATGCTATAATTGTATTGATTGGAAACACAATACTTGTGTGGATACATAGACAAAACACTGTCCCTAGTAAGCCTCTAGTTGATCAAAGATGGTCAAGGTTTCCTGACCATGGGCAAGTGTTGTCACTTGATAACGGGATCACATTATTAGGAGAATCATGTGATGGACTAGACCCAAACTAATGAACGTAGCATGTTGATCGTGTCATTTTGTTGCTACTGTTTTCTGCGTGTCAAGTATTTGTTCCTATGATCATGAGATCATATAACTCACTGGCACCGGAGGAATACCTTCTGTGTATCAAACGTCACAACGTAACTGGGTGGCTATAAAGATGCTCTACAGGTATCTCTGAAGGTGTCCGTTGAGTTAGTATGGATCAAGACTGGGATTTGTCACTCCGTGTGACGGAGAGGTATCTCGGGGCCCACTCAGTAATACAACATCACACACAAGCCTTGCAATCAATGTGACTTAGTGTAAGTTACGGGATCTTGTATTACGGAACGAGTAAAAAGACTTGCCGGTAAACGAGATTGAAATAGGTATGCGGATACCGACGATCGAATCTCGGGCAAGTAACATACCGAAGGACAAAGGGAATGACATACGGGATTATATGAATCCTTGGCACTGAGGTTCAAATGATAAGATCTTCATAGAATATGTAGGATCCAATATGAGCATCCAGGTCGCGCTATTGGATATTGACCGAGGAGTCTCTCGGGTCATGTCTACATAGTTCTCGAACCCGCAGGGTTTGCACACTTAAGGTTCAACGTTATTTTATGCGTATTTGAGTTATATGGTTGGTTACCGAATGTTGTTCGGAGTCCTGGATGAGATCACGGACGTCACGAGGGTTTCCGAAATGGTCCGGAGACGAAGATTGATATATAGGATGACCTCATTTGATTGCCGGAAGGTTTTCCGAATTACCGGGAATGTACCGGGAATGACGAATGGGTTCCGGATGTTCACCAGGGGGGCAAGCCCACCCGGGGTAAGCCCGTAGGCCTTAGGGGTGCCACAAGCCCAAGAAGCCCTATGCGCAGGAGAAATAAAAATCAAAGAGAAAAAAAGGGGGGAGTGGGAAAGTGGACAAGGACTCCACCTTCCAATCCTAGTTGGACTAGGATTGGAAGGGGAGGACTCTCCCCCTTGGTTCGACCGAACCCGTTGGGGATCCTTGAGCATCAAGGCAAGGCCCCTCCCCTCCCACCTATATATACAGAGGTTTTAGGACTGATTTGAGACAACTTTTCCACGGCAGCCCGACCACATACCTCCATGGTTTTTCCTCTAGATCGCGTTTCTGCGGAGCTCGGGTGGAGCCCTGCTGAGATTAGATCACCACCAACCTCCGGAGCACCGTCACGCTGCCGGAGAACTCATCTACCTCTTCGTCTCTCTTGCTGGATCAAGAAGGCCGAGATCATCATCGAGTTGTACGTGTGCTGAACGTGGAGGTGTCGTCCGTTCGGCACTAGATCGGAGCGGATCGTGGGACGGATCGCGGGACGGTTCGTGGGGCGGATCGAGGGACGTGAGGACGTTCCACTACATCAACCACGTTTATTAATGCTTCTGTTGTGCGATCTACAAGGGTACGAAGTTCGGAAATACCCTCTCGTAGATGGACATCACCATGATAGGTCTTCGTGCGCATAAGAAAATTTTTGTTTCCCATGCGACGTTCCCCAACATTGGCATCATGATCTAGGTTCATGCGTAGATGTCATCTCGAGTAAAACACAAAAGTTTTTCTAGGCGGTGATGTGCGATTTGCTGCCGTCCTTAGTCTTTTCTTGATTCCGCGGTATTGTTGGATCGAAGCGGCGCGGACCGACATTACTCGTACGCTTACGAGAGACTGGTTTCATCGCTACGAGCAACCCCGTTGCTCAAAGATGACTGGCGAGTGTCGGTTTCTCCAACTTTAGTTGAATCGGATTTGACCGAGGAGGTCCTTGGATGAGGTTAAATAGCAATTCATATATCTCCGTTGTGGTGTTTGCATAAGTAAGATGCGATCCTACTAGATACCCATGGTCACCACGTAAAACATGCAACAACAATTAGAGGACGTCTAACTTGTTTTTGCAGGGCATGCTTGTGATGTGATATGGCCAACGATGTGATGTGATATATTAGATGTATGAGATGATCATGTTGTAATAGTTAATATCGACTTGCACGTCAATGGTACGGCAACCGGCAGGAGCCATAGGGTTGTCTTTAAACTAACGTTTGTGCTTGCAGATGCGTTTACTATATTGCTAGGATGTAGCATTAGTAGTAATAGCATGAGTAGCACGACAACCCCGATGGCGACACGTTGATGGAGATCATGATGATGAAGATCATGGTGTGACGCCGGTGACAAGAAGATCGTGCCAGTGCTTTGGTGATGGAGATCAAGAAGCACATGATGAGGCCATATCATGTCACTTATGAATTGCATGTGATGTTAATCCTTCATGCACCTTATCTTGCTTAGAACGACGGTAGCATTATGAGGTGATCTCTCACTAAAATTTCAAGACTAAATTGTGTTCTCCCCGACTGTGCACCGTTGCGACAGTTCATCGTTTCGAGACACCACGTGATGATCGGGTGTGATAGACTCAACGTTCACATACAACGGGTGCAAAACAGTTGCACACGCGGAACACTCGGGTTAAGCTTGACGAGCCTAGCATGTGCAGACATGGCCTCGGAACACATGAGATCGAAAGGTCGAGCATGAATCGTATAGTTGATATGATTAGCATAGAGATGCTTACCACTGAAACTATTCTCGACTCACGTGATGATCGGACTTGAGATAGTGGATTTGGATCATGTACCACTCAAATGACAAGAGAGATGTACTTTTTGAGTGGGAGTTCTCAAGTAATATGATTAATTGAACTAATTGTCATGAACATAGTCTAATGGTCTTTGCGAATTACGATGTATCTTGCGCTATAGCTCTACTGTTTTTATATGTTCCTAGAGAAAATTTAGTTGAAAGTTGATAGTAGCAAACTTTGCGGGCTTAGTCTGTAAAACTGAGGATTGTCCTCATTGCTGCGCAGAAGGCTTATGTCCTTAATGCACCACTCAGTGTGCTGCACCTCGAGCGTCGTCTCTGGATGTTGTGAACATCCAACATACACGTTTTGGATGACTGCGTGATAGTTCAGTGCAAAATACTTAATGGCTTAGAAGCAAGGCGCCGAAGACGTTTTGAAACATCGCGGAACATAAGAGATGTTCTAAAGATATGAAATTGTGATTTCATGCTTGTGCCCTTGTTAAGAGGTATGAGACCTCCAACAAGATTCTTTGTCCATGAAGTAAAGGAGAAAAGCTCAATCGTTGAGCGTGTGCTCAGATTGTCTGAGTACGACAATCGCTTGAATCAAGTGGGAGTTAATCTTCCAGATGAGATAGTGATGGTTCTCCAAAGTCACTTCCACCAAGCTGTGAGAGCTTCGTGATGAACTATAACATATCAAGGATAGATACAATGATCGTTGAGCGATTCGCCATGTTTGACACTGCGAAAGTAGAAATCAAGAAGGAGCATCAATAAGTTGATGGTTAGTAAAACCACTAAGTTTCAAGAAAGGCAAGGGCTAGAAGGGATACTTCGTAAAACGGCAAAACAGTTGCTGCACTAATGAAGAGACCCAAGATTAAACTCAAACCCGAGACTAAGTGCTTCTGTTATGAGGGGGAAAATCACTGATGCGGAGCAACTCTAGATACTTGGTAGATAAGAAGGATGGCAAAGTCGAAAGAAGTATATTTGATATACATGAAGTTGATGTGTACTTTACTAGTACTCCTAGTAGCGCGAGGGTATTAGATACCGGTTCGGTTGCTAAGTGATTAGTAACACGAAATGAAAGCTACGGTATAAACGGACACTAGCTAAAGGCGAGGTGACCATAAGTGTTGCAAGTGTTTCCAAGGTTGATGTGATCAAACATCGCACGCTCCCTCTATCATCGGGATTGGTGGTAAAACCTAAATAATTGTTATTTGGTGTTTGCGTTGAGCATGAACATGATTGGATCATGTTTATTGCAATACGATTATTCATTTAAGTAGAATAACAATTGTTCTATTTGCTTAAATAATTACCCTCAATGGTTTATTGAATCTCGATCGTAGTGTTACACATGTTCATAATATTAGTGCCAAAGATACAAAGTAATAATGATAGTACCACTTAGTTATGGCACTGCCACTTGAGTCATGTTGGTATAAAATGCATGTAGAAGCTCCATGCTGATGGATCTTTGTACTCATTCATTTTTGAAACGTTTGAGACATGCAAACCATACCTGTTGGTATAAATGCATGAAGAAACTCCATGAGAGATGGATCATTTGGACTCGCTTGATTTTGAATCACTTGAGACATGCAAAACATGCCACATGAAACAAGAGAGTAACTTGTTGGGAATAATACATTTTTGATGTGTGCAGTCCAATGAGTGCTAAGGCACGCAGTGGATATCGTTATGTTTCTTCACTGACGATTTGAGTAGATACAAGAGTATTTACTTGATGAATCACAAAGTCTGGAATATTGAAAAGTTCAATTCTATTTCAGAGTGAAGTTCGTCGTAACAAGAGGATAAACTATCTACGATATGATCATAGAAATGAATATCTGAGTTACAAGTTTTGGTACGCAGTTAAGACAATGTGGAAATTGTTTCGCAGTTCATGCCACCTGGAACACCATAGTATGATGATGTGTCTGAACGTCATAACCACACCCTATTTGATATGGTGCATACTATGATGTCTCTTATCGAATTACCACTATCGATTATGGGTTATGCATTAGAGAAAACCACATTCACTTTAAATAGGGCACCGCGTATTTCCGTTGAGATGACACAGTATAGACTGAGGTTTAGAGAAATCTAAGCTGTCGCTTCTTAAAAGTTTGGGGTTGCGATGCTTATGTGAAAAGGTTTCAGTCTGATAAGCTCGAACCCAAACCGGATAAATGCATCTTCATAGGATATCCAAGACAGTTGGATACATCTCCTATCTCAGATCCGGAAGCAAAGTGTTTGTTTCTAGAAACGGATCCTTTCTCGAGGAATGGTTTCTCTTGAAAGAATTGAGTGGGAGGGTGGTAGAACTTGATGAGGTTATTGAACCATCACTTCAACCAGTGTGTAGCAGGGCGCAGGAAGTTGTTCCTGTGGCGCCTACACCAATTGAAGTGGAAGCTGATGATAGTGATCATTGGAGCTTTGGATCAAGCTACTACAGATCTCGTAGGTTGACAAGGTCACATACTACTACAGAGTGGTACGGTAACCCTGTCTTGGAGGTCATGTTATTGAACAACAATGAACCTACGAGTTATGGAGAAGCAATGGTGGGCCCGGATTCCGACAAATGGCTGGAGGCCATGAAATCCGAGAGAGAATCCATATGTGAGAACAAAGTATAGACTTTGGAAGAACTTGATGGTCGTAGGACTATTAAGTAAAGATGGATCTTTATAAGGAAGACAGACAATAATGGTGAATCGTCACTATTGAGAAAAGCTCGACTTGTCGCAAAGATGTTTCCGACAAGATCAATTAATTGACTATGATGAGACTTTCTCACTCGTAGCGATGCTAAAAGTCTGTTGGAATTATGTTAGTAGTTGATGCATTATTTGTGAAATATTGCACATAGGAAGACAAAACAGTGTTTCCTCGACGGTTTCCTTGAGGAAAGATTGTATATGATACAACCAGAAGGTTTTGTCGATCCTAAAGATACTAGCAAGTATGCAAGCTCCAGCGATCCTTCAATGGACTGGTGCAAGCATCTCGGAGTTGGAACATACACTTTGATGAGATGATCAAAGATTTTGGGTTTGTACAAGGTTTATGAGAAACTTGTATTTCCAAAGAAGTGAGTGGGAGCACTATAGAATTTCTGATAAGTATATGTGGATCAGAAGTAATGTAGAATTTCTGTAAAGCATAAAAGGTTGTTTCAAAGGAGTTTTTCAAAGGAATACCTAGATTGAGCTACTTGAACATTGAGCATCAAGATCTATGAGATAGATTAAAACGCTTGATGTAAGTTTCAACAAGATGCATGCCTTGACAAGTTTTTTGAAGGAGTTCAAAATAGATCAGCAAAGAAGGAGTTCTTGACTGTGTTGTAAGGTGTGAATTTGAGTAAAATTCAAAAACCGACCACGGCAGAAGAAAGAGAAAGGACGAAGGTCGTCCCCTATGCCTTAGCCATGGACTCTACAGTACGCCATGCTGTGTACCGCACCTGATGTGTGCCTTGCCACAAGTCTGTTAAGAGGTACAGAGAGTGATCCAGGATTGAATCACTGAACAGCGGTCAAAGTTATCCTTAGTAACTAGTGGACTAAGGATTTTTTCTCGATTATGGAGGTGGTTAAAGAGTTCATCGTAAAGGGTTGCGTTGATGCAAGCTTTGACACTAATCCGAATAACTACGAGTAGTAAGACGAATTCGTATAGTAGAGTAGATATTTGGAGTGTTTCTGAATAACACGTAGTAGCAGCATCTATAAGATGACATAAAGATTTGTAAAGAACACACGGATCTGAAAGTTTTAGAACCATTGACTAAAACCTCTCTCACGAGCAAGACGTGATCAGACCCCAAAACTATATGGGTGTTGGATTCGTTGAAATCACATGGTGATGTGAACTAGATTATTGACTCTAGTGCAAGTGGGAGACTGTTGGAAATATGCCCTAGAGGCAATAATAAATTAGTTATTATTATGTTTATTTGTTCATGATAATCATTTATTATCCATGCTATAATTGTATTGACTGGAAACACAACACTTGTGTGGACACATAGACAAAATATTGTCCCTAGTAAGCCTCTAGTTGACTAGCTCGTTGATCAAAGATGGTCAAGGTTTCCTAACCATGGGCAAGTGTTGTCACTTGATAACGGGATCACACTATTAGGAGAATCACGTGATGGACTAGACCCAAACTAATGAACGTAGCATGTTGATCGTGTCATTTTGTTGCTGCTGTTTTCTGCGTATCAAGTATTTGTTCCAATGACCATGAGATCATATAACTCACTGGCACCGGAGGAATACCTTCTGTGTATCAAACGTCACAACGTAACTGGGTGGCTATAAAGATGCTCTACAGGTATCTCCGAAGGTGTCCGTTGAGTTAGTATGGATCAAGACTGGGATTTGTCACTCCATGTGACGGAGAGGTATCTCGGGGCCCACTCGGTAATACAGCATCACACACAAACCTTGCAAGCAATGTGACTTAGTGTAAGTTACGGGATCTTGTATTACGGAATGAGTAAAGAGACTTGTCGGTAAACGAAATTGAAATAGGTATGCGGATACCGACGATCGAATCTCGGGCAAGTAACATACCGAAGGACAATGGGAATGACATATGGGATTATATGAATCCTTGGCACTGAGGTTCAAACGATAAGATCTTCGTAGAATATGTAGGATCCAATATGGGCATCCAGGTCCCACTATTGGATATTGACCGAGGAGTCACTCGGGTCATGTCTACATAGTTCTCGAACCCGCAGGATCTGCGCACTTAAGGTTCGACGTTGTTTTATGCGTATTTGAGTTATATGGTTGGTTACCGAATGTTGTTCGGAGTCCCGGATGAGATCACGGACGTCACGAGGGTTTCCGGAATGGTCTGGAGACAAAGATTGATATATAGGATGACCTCATTTGATTACCGGAAGGTTTTCGGAATTACCGGAAATGTACCGGGAATGACGAATGGGTTACGGATGTTCACCAGGGGGCAAGCCCACCCGGGGGAAGCCCATAGGCCTTAGGGGTGCCACACCAGCCCTTAGTGGGCTGGTGGGACAGCCCAAGAAGCCCTATGCGCAGGAGAAAGAAAAATCAAAGAGAAAAGAAAAAAAAGGGGAAGTGGGAAAGTGGAGAAGACTCCACCTTCCAATCCTAGTTGGACTAGGATTGGAAGGGGAGGACTCTCCCCCTTGGTTCGGCCGAACCCCTTGGGGCCCCAAGGCAAGTCCCCTACCCTCCCACCTATATATGCGGAGGTTTTAGGGCTGATTTGAGACAACTTTGCCAGGGCAGCCCGACCACATACCTCCACGGTTTTTCCTCTAGATCGCGTTTCTGCGGAGCTCGGGCGGAGCCCTGCTGAGATTAGATCACCACCAACCTCTGGAGCGCCATCAAGCTGTCGGAGAACTTATCAACCTCTCCCTCTCTTGCTGGATCAAGAAGGCCGAGATCATCGTCGAGCTGTACGTGTGCTGAACGCGGAGGTGTCGTCCGTTCGGCACTAGATCGGAGCGGTTCGTGGGACGGATCGCGGGACGGTTCGTGGGACGGTTCGCGGGGCGGATCGAGGGACGTGAGGATGTTCCACTACATCAACCGTGTTTATTAACGCTTCTGTTGTGCGATCTACAAGGGTACGTAGATCGGAAATCCCCTCTCGTAGATGGACATCACCATGATAGGTCTTCGTGCGCGTAGGAAATTTTTTGTTTCCCATGCGACGTTCCCCAACAATATCTTGAAGATAAACTTTGATTGGAAGTCTCTATCCCTAGAAAGCTTCATGATGAGTGGGAACCTACTATCAAAATCAAAATCAAAAACTATGAATGCAATGCTTTGTGTGATTTGGGTGCTAGTGTTTCCGCGATTCCAAAGTCTTTATGTGATGTTCTGGGTTTTAATGAGATTGAAGAGTGTTCTCTTAATTTGCATCTTGGGGATTCTACTGTCAAGAAATCCATGGGAAGGATCAATGATGTTCTTATTATTACAAATAGGAACTATGTACCCGTGGATTTCATTGTGCTTAACATTGATTGCAATCCTACATGCCCTATTATTCTTGGTAGACCTTTCCTAAGGACTATCGGTGCCATCATCGATATGAAGGAAGGGAATATTAGATTTCAATTTCCTTGAAAGAAGGGCGTGGAGCACTTTCCTAGAAAGAAAATAAGATTAACTTATGAATCCATGATGAGGGCCACTTATGGTTTGAGCACCAAAGACGACGATACGTGATTCTATCGCCTTATGCCTAGCTAAGGGTGTTAAACAATAGCGCTTGTTGGGGGGCGACCCAATGAATTTATTTCTTTTTCTTTATGTTTTGTTGCGTCCACACTATCATAATTCTATTATGATTGTGTCTTTTGTGTTTCTTTTTGTGTTTGAGCCAAGCAAAACCTTTATGATTAGTCTTGGTAATGGTTGTTTGATCCTGCTGAAAAAAGACAGAAACTTTTCGCTCACGAGATGATTTTTAATTTTTATTAAGAAATATATTTTGAGTTAATTCTTTTTGCTTCTGGTTTATATGCCCCTTTCCCAGGCATTCGTAATTTTTCAGAATTTGTGAGGTACCAGAAGTATACGTAGTATACAGATTGCTACAGACTCATCTGTTTTTGACAGATTCTGTTTTTGTTGAATTGGTTGCTTGTTTTGATGAAACTATGGTTAGTATCGGGGGGTACTAGCCATGGAAAATTGAGAATACAGTAGCCCAACACCAAAATAAATAGAAATCAAGAATGCTACAGTACCTAAAGAGGTGGTAGTTTGTTTTCTTGTGCTAATGATATCACGAGTTTCTGTTTATGTTTTGTGTTGTGAAGTTTTCAAGTTTTGGGTAATGTTCTCATTGAAAAAGAGATAGGAGTGTAAAGATCTCAAGCTTGGGGATGCCCAAGGCATCCCAAGCCAAATTCAAGGACACCAAAAATCCTAAGCTTGGGGATGCCCCGGGAAGGCATCCCCTCTTTCGTCTTCAATCCATCGGTAACGTTACTTGGAGCTATATTTTTATTCACCACATGATATGTGTTTTGCTTGGAGAGTCTTGTATCTTAGGATTCTTTTCTTTTTGTTGTGTCACAATCATCCTTTCTGCACACCTTTAGAGAGAGGCATGCACTCATCGTGATTTTGCTAGAATGCTCATTGTGCTTCACTTATATCTTCTGAGCTAGATAATTTTGCTCTATGTGCTTCACTTAGATCTTTTAGAGCACGGCGGTGCGAGACTTGGTAGTTGGCTTATGCTTTGAAAGTAGTCCCAAAGGTGATAGGTATCCAAAGAGGATACAAAAAACCTCCATCTTCATGTGCATTGACTAGAAAGAGAAGTCTTCGTTCCTCTCAATTAGTTTTGAGACGTGGATTTGGTAATACTAAGAGTTATGTTAGTAGGGTGTTGTGAATCTAGAAATACTTGTGTTGAAGTTAGTGATTCCCATAGCATGCACGTATGGTGAACCGCTATGTTAGGAAGTCGGAGCATAATTGATCTATTGATTGTCATCCTTTGTGTTGAGGTCGGGATCGCGCGATGGTTAACACCTACCAACCCTTCCCCTAGGAGTATGCGTTTAGCACTTTGTTTTGATTACTAATAAAAACTTTCGCAACAAGTATGTGAGTTCTTCATGACTAATGTGAGTCCATGGTATAGATGCACTTTCACCTTCCACCATTGCTAGCCTCTCTAGTGCCGCGCAATTCTTGCCGGTGCACAAACCCACCAAATGCCTTCCTCAAAACAGCCACCATACCTACCTACTATGGCATTTTCATAGCCATTCCGAGATATATTGCCATGCAACTCCCACCGTTCCGTCTCATGACTTGTGTCGTCACTCTCATATTGCCATTGCATGATCGTAAGATAGCTAGCGAGATGTTTCAACGTCATACGCCAAGCTAGATCGTTGCACATCCCGGTACACTGCCGAAGGCATTTCCAATAGAGTCATTTCTAAGCTTTGAGCTGTGAGTAACTAAAAGTGTGATGATCATCACTATTAGAGCATTGTCCCATGTGAGGAAATAAAAAAAGGCCAAAGAGCCCAAATAAAAAAATAGAAAAAAAGAGGCCTAAGAGCCCAAATAAAAAAAGAGAGAAAAGGAGAGAAGGGACAATGCTACTATCTTTTTCCACACTTGTGCTTCATAATAGCACCATGTTCTTCATGTTTGAGAGCCTCTCGTTTCGTCATCACCATATGCTAGTGGGAATCTTTATTATATAACTTGGCTTGTATATTCCAATGATGGGCTTCCTCAAATTGCCCTAGGTCTTCGTGAGCAAGCAAGTTGGATGCACACCCACTAGTTCTCCTTTTGAGCTTTCACATACTTATAGCTCTAGTGCATCCTTTGTATGGCAATCCCTACTCATTCACATTGATATCTATTAATGGGCATCTCCATAGCCTTTTGATATGCCGAGTCAACGTGACCATCTCCTCCTTTTTGTCTCACAACCACCACCACACTCTATTCCACCCATAGTGCTATATCCATGGCTCACGCTCATGTATTGCGTGATAGTTATAAAAAGTTTGAGAAAGTAAGAGTGTGAAAACAATTACTTGGCCAATACCGGGGTTGTGCATGATTTACATTAGTTGTGTGAGGATCATGGAGCATAGCCAGACTATATGATTTTGTAGGGATAACTTTCTTTGGCCTTGTTATTTTGAAAGTTCATGATTACCTTGCTAGTTTGCTTGAAGTATTATTGTTTTCATGTCAATAGCAAACTATTGTTTTGAATCTAGTGGATCTGAACATTCATGACACACGAAAGAATTTGCAAAGGACAACTATGCTAGGTAGCATTCCACATCAAAAATTCATTCTTTATCACTTCCCTACTCGAGGACGAGCAGGAGTTAAGCTTGGGGATGCTTGATACGTCTCCAACGTATCTATAATTTTTGATGGTTTCATGCTATTATCTTGTCAAACTTTGGATGTTTTGTATGCCTTTTATATATTTTTTGAGACTAACCTATTAACTCAGTGCCAAGTGTTAGTTCCTGTTTTTCCATGTTTTTGACCCCTTTCAGAGGAGGATTTTAAACGGAGTCCAAACGGAACGAAACTGCCAAAAAGATTTTTTCCGAAACAGAAAAAGATCGGGAAGCCTGAGAATCACGGCAGGGGGGCACCAGGGACCCCACAAGCCCCCTAGCCGCGGTCATGGGGGGCCGCGCCTCCCAGGCTTGTGGGCTCCCTCAGCCTCCTCTGCCCTAGGTCTTTCGCCTCTAAATTCCCTAAAATCCCAAAAAAAATTAGGAGATCATCGAAAGTACTTCTCCGCCGCCGCAAACTTCTGTCTCCGCAAGATCCCATCTGGGGCATGTTCTGGGGCCTTGTCGGAGGGGGATTCAGATACGGAGGGATTCTTCATCAACACCATGACCTCTCCGATGATGCGTGAGTAGTTCACCATAGACTTACGGGTCCATAACTAGTAGCTAGATGGCTTCTTCTCTCTCTTGGATCTTCAATACAAAGTTCTCCATGATCTTCATGGAGATATATATGGTGTAATCTTGTTTTGCGGTGTGTTTGTCGAGATCCTATGAATTGTGGATTTATGATCAGATTATCTACAAATCTTATTTGAGTTTCTTGTGATATCTCTTATGCATGATTTCATATCCTTGTAATTCTCTTCGAGTTGTGGGTTTTGTTTGGCCAACTAGATCTATGATTCTTGCAATGGGATAAGTGCTTGGTTTTGGGTTCATACCGTGAGATGACCTCACCCAGTGACAGAAGGTGTAGCGAGGCACTCGTCGTGTTGTTGCCATCAAGGGTAAAAATATGGGGTTTTCATCATTGGTTTGAGTTTATCCCTCTACATCATGTCATCTTGCTTAAGGCGTTACTCTGTTCATCATGAAATCAATACACTAGATGCATGCTAGATAGCGGTCGATGTGTTGAGTAATAGTAGTAGATGCAGAAAGTATCGGTCTACTTGTCTCGGACATGATGCCTATATGTATGATCATTGCCTTAGATATCATCATGACTTTGCGTGGTTCTATCAATTGCTCGACAGTAATTTGTTTACCCACCGTGATATTTGCTATTTTGAGAGAAGCCTCTAGTGAACACTATGGCCCCCGGGTCTACTCCACACCATATTTTCAGCCTTACACTTTTTCTTCGTTTCACTTTCCGCCTTTAGATCTCACTTTGCAATCAATCTTGAAGGGATTGACAACCCCTTTATAGCGTTGGGTGCAAGCTCTTTGTGTTTGTGCAGGTACTTCGGACTTGACGAGATTCTCCTACTAGATTGATACCTTGGTCCTCAAACTGAGGGAAATACTTACTGCTCCTGTGCTGCAACACCCTTTCCTCTTCAAGGGAAAAACCAACACAAGCAAGTCTCTGTCAACGTGTCAAATTCTGGCGGTGTTGTTTGAGAAGTAGCAGGTATTCGTTCGATATTATGATGTGTTGTCTGTTGTTTTTCCTCTAGTGGTGTTATGTGAACGTCGACTACATAACACTTCACCATTATTTGGGCCTAGAGGAAGGCATTGGGAAGTAGTAAGTAGATGATGGGTTGCTAGAGTGACAGAAGCTTAAACCCTAGTTTATGCGTTGCTTCGTAAGGGGCTGATTTGGATCCACTAGTTTAATATTATGGTTAGACTTTGTCTTAATTCTTATTTCGTAGTTGCGGATGCTTGCGAGAGGGGTTAATCATAAGTGGGATGCTTGTCCAAGTAAGGGCGGTACCCAAGCGCCGGTCCACCCACATATCAAACTATCAAAGTAACGAACGCGAATCATATGAACATGATGAAAACTAGCATGACGGAAATTCCCGTGTGTCCTCGGGAGCATTTTTCCTCCTATAAGAGTTTGTCCAGGCTTGTCCCGTGCTACAAAAGGGGTTGGGCCACTTTGTTGCACGGTTGTTACTTTTGTTACTTGCTACTTGCTACGAATCATCTCACCACACAACCACTTGTTACCGATAATTTCAGTGCATGCAGATATTACCTTGCTAAAAACCACTTGTCAGATCCTTCTGCTCCTCGTTGGGTTCGACACTCTTATTATCGAAAGGGCTATGATAGATCCCCTATACTTGTGGGTGATCATGCCCCGATCCAAGGGGGGAGCGGGAAGCAAGAGAGGAAGGAGTCGGCGTGCATGGCGAGCTCGGGCTCATCCAGCTTCTCGGTGGCGATCGGAGAGGTAAGCAATGTGGTGGGGTCGTGCTTCTCTACCCTGATACGTCCATTTTGCATCATGCTTTCATGTTGATATTTATCGCTTTTTGGGCTGTTATTTCACTTCACGGTACAATACTTATGCCTTTTCTCTCTTATTTTGCAAGGTTTACTTGAAGAGGGAGAATGCCGGCAGCTGGAATTCTGGTCTGAAAGTGGAGCAAGTTTGAGATACCTATTCTGCACAACTCCAAACGCCGTAAAAATCAACGAGGATTTTTCTCGGGAATTATAAAAAATACTGGGCCGAAGAAGTGCCAGAGGGGCGCCAGCAGGTGGCCACAAGCCTGCTAGGCGCGACCACCCCCTGGCCGCGCCTAGGGGGCCTGTGGGCACCCAGCTAGCCCTCTGGCCCCCCTCTTCTGCTGTATGAAGGGTTTCGTCCGGAAAAAAAATCAGGAGGAGGCTTGTTCGAGGATTCTCCGCCGCCACGAGGCGGAACTTGAGCACAACCAATCTAGAGCTCCGGCAGGACGGTCCTGCCGGGGAAACTTCCCTCCCGGAGAGGGAAATCGTCGCCATCGTCATCACCAACACTCCTCTCATCGGAGGGGACTCATCACCATCAACATCTTCATAAGCACCATCTCATCTCCAAACCCTAGTTCATCTCTTGTAACCAATCTCCGTCTCCCGACTCCGATTGGTACTTGTAAGGTTGCTAGTAGTGTTAATTACTCTTTGTAGTTGATGCTAGTTGGATTACTTGGTGGAAGAGTTTATGTTCAGATCCTTGATGCTACTCATTACCTCTCTGGTCATGAATACGATTATGCTTTGTGAGTAGTTACTTTTGTTCCTGAGGACATGGGATAAGTCATGCTAATAGTAGTCATGTGAATTTGGTATTCGTTCGATATTTTGATGTGTTGTATGTTGTTTTTCCTCTAGTGGTGTTATGTGAATGTCGACTACATAACACTTCACCTTTATTTGGGCCTAGAGGAAGGCATTGGGAAGTAGTAAGTAGATGATGGGTTGCTAGAGTGACAGAAGCTTAAACCCTAGTTTATGTGTTGCTTCATAAGGGGCTGATTTGGATCCACTAGTTTAATGCTATGGTAGACTTTGTGTTAATTCTTCTTTCGTAGTTGCCGATGCTTGAGAGAGGGGTTAATCATAAGTGGGATGCTTGTCCAAGTAAGGGCAGTACCCAAGCGCCGGTCCACCCACATATCAAACTATCAAAGTAACGAACGTGAATCATATGAACATGATGAAAACTAGCATGACAGAAGTTCCCGTGTGTCCCCGGGAGCGTTTTTTTTCCTCCTATAAGACTTTGTCTAAGCTTGTCCCTTGCTACAAAAGGGATTGGCCCACTTTGCTGCACCGTTTCTACTTTTTTTACTTGTTGGTTGCTACGAATCATCTCACCACAAAACACTTGTTACCGATGATTTCAGTGCTTGCAGATTTTACCTTGCTGAAAACCACTTGTCAGATCCTTCTGCTCCTCGTTGGGTTTGACACTCTTACTTATCGAAAGGACTACGTTTGATCCCCTATACTTGTGGGTCATCAAGACTCTTTTCTGGCGCCATTGCCGGGGAGTGAAGCGCCTTTGGTAAGTGGAACTTGGTAAGGAAACATTCATATAGTGTGCTGAAATTTATTGTCACTTGTCACTATGGATACTAATCCTTTGAGGGTCTTGTTCGGGGTATCTTCACCTCGAACGGAAGCACAAAGAGTTTCTCCTCAACCTGCTGCACCCACTGAAAATATTTGCTTTGAATTTCCTTCGGGTATGCTTGAGAAACTGCTAGCTAATCCTTTTACAGGAGATGGAACATCACATCCAGACTTGCATCTAATCTATGTGGATGAAGTTTGTGGTTTATTTAAGCTTGTAGGTTTGCCCGAGGATGAGGTCAAGAAGAAGGTCTTTCCTTTATCTTTGAAGGATAAGGCGTTAACATGGTATAGGCTATGTGATGATACTGGATCATGGAACTACAATCGGTTGAAATTGGAATTTCATCAAAAGTTTTATGCTATGCATTTAGTACATCGTGATCAGAATTATATTTATAATTTTTTGCCTCGTGACAGAGAAAGCATCGCTCAAGCTTGGGGGAGGCTTAAATCAATGTTATATTCATGCCCCAACCATGAGCTCTCGAGAGAAATTATCATTCAGAACTTCTATGCTCGGCTTTCTCATGATGATCGCACCATGCTTTACACTTCTTGTGCCGGTTCTTTTATGAAGAGAGATATTGACTTCAGATGGAATTTATTGGAAAGATTCAAACGTAACTCTGAAGATTGGGAGCTTGAAGAAGGTAAAGAGTCAGGTATGAATTTCCAGTTCGATTGCGTTAAATATTTTGTTGAAACAAGCACTTCTAGAGATTTTAGCGCTAAGTATGGACTTGACTCTGAGATAGTAGCTTCATTGTGAGAATAATTTGCTGCTCATATTGATCTCCCCAAAGAGAAGTGGTTTAACTATCATCCTCCTTTAGAAGTTAATGTAGTTAAACCCAATCCAGTTGAAGAGAAAGTCATTGCCTATAATGATCCTATTGTTCCCAGTGCTTACATTGAGAAACCACATTTCCCTGTTAGGATAAAGGATCATTCTAAAGTTTCAACTGTGATACGTAGAGGCTACATTAGAACACCTACACCCCCTGAGCAAATTAGAGTTGAACCTAGCATTTCTATTATCAAAGATCTTCTGTCCGACGATGTTGAGGGATATAATATTCACTTCTGTGAAGATGCTGCTAGAATTGCTAAACCTCACGCTAGAGACAAACATAGGCCTGTTGTTGGCACGCCTGTTGTTTCTGTTAAGATAGGAGATCATTGTTATCATGGTTTATGTGACGTGGGTGCTAGTGTTAGTGCAATACCTCAATCCTTATATGATGAAATGAAAGACGAGATTGCACCTGTTGAGATAGAGCCTATTGATGCCAGTATTCAGCTTGCCAATAGAGATACTATCTGCCCTGTGGGAATTGTTAGGGATGTTGAAGTCTTATGTGGTAAAACGAAGTATCCTGCTGATTTCCTCGTTCTTGCTACCGCATAAGATAGCTTTTGTCCCATCATATTTGGCAGACCCTTCCTCAATATTTTTAATGCTCATATTGATTGTGAGAAGCAAACTGTCACTGTTGGCTTTGAAGGTGTGTCACATGAGTTCAATTTCTCCAAGTTTGGTAGACAACCTCATGAAAAAGAGTTTCCCAGTAAGGATGAAACTATTGCCTTGGCTTCTATTGTCATGCCTCGTACTGATCCCTTAGAGCAATACTTGCTTGAGCATGAAAATGGTATGCATATGGATGAAAGGGCTGAGAAAGATAGAGTTGTCTTAGAACAATATCCTATCCTTAAGAATAATTTGCCTATTGAACTGCTTGGGGATCCACCCCCACCAAAGAGTGATCCTGTATTAGAGCCTAAACAGTTGCCTGACACTCTTAGGTATGCTTATCTTTATGAAAAAGAGATATATCTTGTTATTATTAGTGCTAGCCTCTCAGAGCGTGAAGAAAAGAAGTTACTAAAAACTCTGAGAAAGCACCGTGCTGCTATTGGATATACTCTTGATGATCTTAAGGGCATTAGTCCCACTCTATGCCAGCACAAGATTAAAACTGATCCTGATTTCAAACCAGTTGCTGATCATCAAAGGAGATTAAATCCTAAGATGAAAGAAGTAGTAAGAAAGGAAATACTAAAGCTCCTGGAAGCGGGTATCATCTATCATGTTGCTCATAGTGATTGGGTGAGTCCAGTGCATTGCGTCCCTAAGAAGGGAGGCATTACCGTTGTCCCTAATGATAAGGATGAATTGATTCCACGGAAGATTATTACTGGCTATAGGATGGTGATCGATTTTAGGAAATTGAATAAAGCCACTAGGAAAGATCATTACCCTTTGCCTTTTATCGACCAAATGCTAGAAACACTTTCTAAACACACACACTTATACTTTCTAGACGGTTATTCTGGTTTCTCCCAAATACCAGTTGCACAATCTGATCAGGAGAAAACCACTTTCACCTGCCCTTTCGGTACCTTTGCTTATAGACGTATGCCTTTTGGCTTATGTAATGCACCTGCCACCTTTCAAAGATGTATGATGGCTATATTCTTTGACTTTTGTGAAAAGATTGTTGAGGTTTTCATGGATGACTTCTCCATTTACGGGTCTTCCTTTGATGATTGCCTCAGCAATCTTGATCGAGTCTTGCAGAGATGTAAATAGACCAATCTTGTCTTGAATTGGGAGAAGTGCCACTTTATGGTTAATGAAGGACATAAAATTTCTGAAAGAGGTATTGAAGTCGATAAGGCTAAGGTTGATGCGATCGAGAAATTGCCATACCCCACAGATATCAAAGGTATAAGAAGTTTCCTTGGTCATGATGGTTTCTATAGGAGGTTCATTAAAGACTTCTCTAAGATTTCTAGGCCTCTTACCAATCTCTTGCAAAAGGATATTCCTTTTGTCTTTGACGATGATTGTAAGGAAGCCTTCGAAATACTTAAGAGGGCTTTGATAACCGAACCTATTGTTCAACCACCTGACTGGAACTTGCCGTTTGAAATCATGTGTGATGCTAGTGATTATGCTATTGGAGCTGTCCTAGGGCAAAGAGCTGATAAGAAGTTGAATGTTATTCACTATGCTAGTAAAACTCTAGACAGTGCCCAAAGAAACTATGCCACTATGGAAAAGGAATTTTTAGTAGTCGTGTTTGCGTGAAAAGTTCAGGTCTTACATAGTTGATTCCAAAGTCACTATTCACACTGATCATGCTGCTATTAAGTACCTCATGGAGAAGAAGTACGCTAAACCTAGACTTATCAAATGGGTTCTCTTGCTACAAGAATTTGATTTGCACGTTGTTGACAGGAAGGGTGCTGATAACCCAGTAGCAGATAACTTGTCTAGGTTGGAGAACGTTCTTGATGACCCACAACCTATTGACGATAGCTTTCCCGATGAGCAACTGAATGCCATCAATACTTCACGTAGTGCGCCTGGTATGTTGATTATGCAAACTATATTGTTGACAAATATATACCACCTAGTTTCACATACCAGCAAAAGAAGAAATTCTTCTTTGACTTGAGACATTACTTTTGGGATGATCTTCACCTTTATAAGGAAGGAGTAGATGGTGTTATTAGACGTTGTGTATCTGAACATGAACAGGGACATATCCTACAGAAGTGTCACTCCGAGGCCTACGGAGGACACCATGCGGGAGATAGAACTGCACACAGGGTATTGCAATCAGGTTTCTATTGGCCCACTCTCTTCAAGGATGCCCGAAAGTTTGTCTTGTCTTGTGACGAATGTCAAAGAGTAGGTAATATTGGTAAACGTCGGGAAATGCCTATGAACTATTCACTTGTCATTGAACCATTTGATGTTTGGGGCTTTGATTATATGGGACCATTGCCAAAATCCAACGGGTATACTCACATCTTAGTTGCTGTTGATTACATCACTAAGTGGGTAGAAGCTATCCCCACTAGTACTGTTGATCACGACACTTCTATCAGGATGCTGAAAGAAGTTATTTTCCCTAGATTTGGAGTCCCTAGATATCTAATGACCGATGGTGGTTCACATTTCATTCATGGTGCTTTCCGTAAAACGCTTGCTAAGTACGATGTCAACCATAGAATTTCGTCTCCCTATCACCCTCAGTCCAGTGCTCAAGTAGAGCTAAGCAATAGAGAAATTAAACTAATTCTTCAAAAGACTGTCAACAGGTCTAGAAAGAATTGGTCTAAGAAGCTCGATGATGCACTGTGGGCTTATAGAACTGCCTATAAGAATCCCATGGGCATGTCTCCGTACAAAATGGTGTACGGTAAAGCATGTCATTTACCTCTTGAGCTAGAGCATAAAGCTTATTGGGCAATCAAAGAGCTCAACTTTGATTTCAAACTTGCTGGTGAGAAGAGGTTAATTGATATTAGCTCGCTTGATGAATGGAGAAATCAGGCATACGAGAATGCCAAGTTGTTCAAAGAAAAGGTTAAGAGGTGGCATGATAAGAGGATACAAAAGCGTGAGTTCAATGTAGGTGATTATGTCTTGCTATATAATTCTCGTTTAAGATTTTTTGCAGGCAAGCTTCTCTCTAAATGGGAAGGTCCCTATATTGTTGAGGAAGTATATCGTTCCGGTGCTATCAAGATCAACAACACGGAAGGTAATTGTCCGAGAGTTGTAAATGGGCAGAGAATCAAGCATTATATCTCACGTACTCCCATAAATGTTGAAAGCAATATTATCAATACCATAACTCCGAAAGAATACCTAAGGGATATTTATCAGCCTGTTTCAGACTCCGAAAACGAAGAGGTATGTGATTCGGTAAGAAAACAGACTCCAAAACTTTTCCAGTAGGAATTTTTCTCCGTTTTGGAATATTTGAAAAAATAGAAAAATTGGAAGTAGTCCGGAAAGCGCGCGAGGAGGCGACAAGCCTGCCAGGCGCGGGCCCACCCCCTGGCCGCGCGTGGGGGGCCTGTGGCCACCTCGTGTGCCTCCCGGACTCCGTTTTCGTGCGGCGTACTCCTTCTGGTCTGGAAAAAAATCAATATATATTCTCTTGTAAGGTCTCACCCTCGTATCATGCAGATTTCCTCTGTTTTCGTTTCGAGCCTGTTTTCTGCCGCAGATTTAGAGCAAGATGTTGTCCCAGGAATCTGTGGGGGAGAACAATCTCCCTCAAGTCTATGGAGAAGTACATGTTGATCTGAAAAGGATGGAGGTCATGGAGGCTAAGGAAAGGCTAACTAAAGAAACCAAGGGCAAAGCTAAGGAGAAGAATCAGGCATGGGATGAAGTGCAATCTGTGCTCAACAAGGAAGAAGTTGAAGAAGTGCATTTCCTCCAACCCTACCACCACCTACTATCTCCATCCTTGATTGAACTCTTGAGGTTTTTTTGAAACAACTCGTGCTCGCAATACTTATCTCACTCGTGAAGTTGTTTTGCTAGAGAAACATATCACAGATCTCCAAGGTATAAATCAAAGATTGATGGCCCTCTTGGAATCAAAGATTGCAACAACTCCACCACCATCACCACCAAAGGAAGACAACTAAGCATGGGTATGGGCAATCCCCTTGGCTTGTGCCAAGCTTGGGGGAGTTGCCCCGGTATCGTATCACCATCACATCTTTTGCCTTTACCTTTGTTTTAGTTTGTTCCTTTTCAGTTTTCTTTTTCTCTAGTAGATTTAAAATCTTAGTGTTCTAGTCTTGAGTTTTGCTCTGTGTCACCCCCGATGTATTCAAGCTCATGAGCCATATAATAAAGAGTGTCTTAGTTGAGGGCTTTGCCTCTTGCCATGATCAAAAGAGTGAGAAAACAACAAAAGCATGAAAGATCATGTAATGATCTTATGCGAAATGATGGCTTCACATATAAAAAGAATGTTGATTGAAACTTGTTGAGGGTAGACAAACGTAGACCTTGGTCATTGTTGCAATTAATAGGAAGTGATAAAGAAGGAGAGGTTCACATATAAATATATCATCTTTGACACCATCTATGATTGTGAACACTCACTAAACTATTGCATGCCTAGAAGTAGATGTTGGACAAGGAAGACAACATAATGAATTGTGTTTGCTTGGTTCCGAACAATGTTATATGATTAGAGATCCCTTAGCATGTGACGATTGCTTCCACCTCATATTAGCCAAAACTCCCGCACTAAGTAGAGATACTACTTGTGAATCCATAAACCTTCAACCCAGTTTTGCCATGAGAGTCCACCATACCTACCTATGGATTGAATAAGATCTCTCAAGTAAGTTGTCATCGGTGCAAGCAATAAAAATTGCTCCCTAATATGTATGATCTATTAGTGTGTGGAAAATAAGCTTTGTACGAACCTGTGATGAGGAAGACATAAAAGCAACAGACTGCATAATAAAGTTCTTTATCACAGGAGGCAATATAAAGTGACATTCCTCCGCTCTAAGAGGACACACGTCCAAACCTCAAAAGCGCATGACAACCTCTGTTTCCCTCTACGAAGGGCCTATCTTGTACCATTACTTTTTGCCCTTCAAAGAGTCATGGTGATCTTCACCAATTCCTTGTTTCGCCTTTTATCTTGGCTAATGTCATATGCTAGGGAAAGATCTATATTCATATGTCAACTTGGAGGTAAGCATTCATGAATTATTGTTGTTGACATTACCCTTGAGGTAAGCAGTTGGGAGGCAAAACTATAAGCCCCTATCTTTCTTTGTGTCCAGTTGAAACTTTGATCTCATGAGTACCACGTGAGTTGTAGCAATTGTTGAGAACGAAAAGATGATTGAGTATGTGGATTTGCTTTACAAGCTCTTACTTGACTCTTTCTGATGTTGTGATAAATTGCAATTGCTTCAATGACTAAAGGTTATCGGTTGTTACTTCTCGGTAAGGTTCTTGATCCATACTTTACTTTGTGAAGGAATTGTCACTTTAGCATGAGAGGTTATATGTTGGTATTACTGTTCTGATCATGATCATGATGCATGCATGTTCGTATCTTGTTTTGTCGACACCTCTCTCCCTAAACATGCGGACATATTTATTGAGCTAGGCTTTCACTTGAGGACAAGCGAGGTCTAAGATTGGGGGAGTTGATATGTCCATTTTGCATCATGCTTTCATGTTGATATTTATCGGTTTTTGGGCTGTTATTTCACTTCACGGTAGAATACTTGTGCCTTTTCTCTCTTATTTTGCAAGGTTTTCTTGAAGAGGGAAATGCCGGCAGCTGGAATTCTGGCCTGAAAGTGGAGCAAGTTTGAGATACCTATTCCACGCAACTCCAAATGCCATAAAAATCAACGAGGATTTTTTTCGGGAATTATAAAAAATACTGGGCCGAAGAAGTGCCACAGGGGCGCTAGCAGGTGGCCACAAGCCTGCTAGGCGCGGCCCCCCCCCCCCCCCCCCCCGGCCGCGCCTAGGGAGCTTGCGGGCACCCAGCTGGCCCTCTGGCCCCCCTCTTCTGCTATATGAAGGGTTTCATCCGGAAAAAAAATCAGGAGGAGGCTTTTTCGAGGATTCGCCACCGCCACGAGGCGGAACTTGAGCAGAACCAATCTAGAGCTCCAGTAGGACGATCCTGTCGGGGAAACTTCCCTGCCGGAGGGGGAAATCGTCGCCATCATCATCACCAACACTCCTATCGTCGGAGGGGACTCATCACCATCAACATCTTCATTAGCACCATCTCATCTCCAAACCCTAGTTCATCTCTTGTAACCAATCTCCGTCTCCCGACTCCGATTGGTACTTGTAAGGTTGCTAGTAGTGTTAATTACTCTTTGTAGTTGATGCTAGTTGGATTACTTGGTGGAAGAGTTTATGTTCAGATCCTTGAAGCTACTCATTACCTCTCTGGTCATGAATATGATTATGCTTTGTGAGTAGTTACTTTTGTTCTTGAGGACATGGGATAAGTCATGCTAATAGTAGTCATGTAAATTTGGTATTCGTTCGATATTTTGATGTGTTGTATGTTGTTTTTCCTCTAGTGGTGTTATGTGAACTTCGACTACATAACACTTCACCATTATTTGGGCCTAGAGGAAGGCATTGGGAAGTAGTAAGTAGATGATGGGTTGCTAGAGTGACAGAAGCTAAAACCCTAGTTTATGCGTTGCTTCGTAAGCGGCTGATTTGGATCCACTAGTTTAATGCTATGGTTAGACTTTGTCTTAAGTCTTCTTTCGTAGTTGCGGATGCTTGCGAGAGGGGTTAATCATAAGTGGGATGCTTGTCCAAGTAAGGGAAGTACCCAAGCGCCGGTCCACCCACATATCAAACTATCAAAGTAACGAACGTGAATCAAATGAACATGATGAAAACTAGCATGACAGAAATTCCTGTGTGTCCTCGGGAGCGTTTTTTCCTCCTATAAGACTTTGTCCAGGCTTGTCCCTTGCTACAAAACAGATTGGGCCACTTTGCTGCACCGTTGCTACTTTTGTTACTTGTTGCTTGCTACGAATCATCTCACCACACAATCACTTGTTACCGATAATTTCAGTGCTTGCAGATTTTACCTTGCTGAAAACCACTTGTCAGATCCTTCTGCTCCTCGTTGGGTTCAATACTCTTACTTATCAAAAGGACTACGATTGATCCCCTATACTTGTGGGTCATCACACCCTAACCGGCATTTTGGGGTTCAAAGCTAGGGTTTGTGACATTTTGGGGGAAATTTGACTTTTTTAGGTCGATGGGGTCGGGATTGTGCAGCATTCATTAGAGTTTTTATCTTCCCGATGAGTCTTATTCCGGCTTGGAGTTTCCGTCGAAGCATCGATGCCCCGGTCATGGCCGTATTCTTGCTCGCCATGTATCATGGGGTGGTGCTAGCACCGGCCGTCGTTTTTTAGGTTTCCCATTGGATGTAAGTTCGTGTCAGTTTGATCCAGATTTGTTTTTTGCTCTCTAATTTTTTCTTTCTAATTATGACTCTCTTGATCTGCAGTCAGCTACTAGATGAGTGTCAATGGGTGGTTTGGGTTGACCGAGCTCCTCCATTGCGTGTTGGACTAGCTTTTGAATAATTGCACACTGAGGTTGAAGGCAGTTGGATCAAGTGCCACCATTTGAAGAGGGAAAACATTGAGATGGCAAGGAAGAACAAGGCTTTGAAGAAGAAGCTTAGAGAGAGAGAGATGAGATGTTGTTGTTGTGGACATTCTTGCTTATGGGAATTTGTATGATAGTTGTACTACTATGGTAGTTGTCAAAGAAATTATGCAGTTGTTCGATGTCAGCTGTAGTAGTTTGGTATTCCTAGATGTTGTTGTTGTCAAATGTGGTCTTAAACTTGTCAAATGTGGTTTGGTGAATGAATTTGATCTTCACGGCTCAATTTGATCCTAAACTTGTAAAATGACAGATGAATGAAACAAGTTCAACAACAACTTGAGATCACACAACATTGTGCATCACAGATGAATGACACAAGTTCAACAACAACTTAAGATTAGACTACATTGTGCATAACAACACCAAGTATATAACAACACCATAGCACACAGTACACATAATAGGTGCTTCTCAGAAGTTTAGCAACAACACACAGTGCACATAACGGTCATAAAAGGTGTAAAAACACCATCTAGTTCATAATAGCATCTAGAACTTCAGTTTTTTGCTCATGGTGTTTCGGGCTGGGTTTGGAGCTTCCCTTGCTTTGCTTCTAGTGTTCTTGGCTGGGTTGGGGCCAGTTGGTGGAGCTTGGTTTGGTGCTACTCCTTTTGATGCAGGAGGAACAACCTTGTTGTCAACGCTGCTTCTAGTAGCTGAGAATGTAGTTGCTGGTTGTACATGTCCACCTCTCTTCTCTTTCACACACCTTGGAGAAGCTCCTCTATCTGCTGCCTGATGCATCTCCATGGTATCTACTTTTCCAAACTCTTTTGCCCTTGTTTTGGACTATAATTTGCATGATTTGAATGGAACTAACCTGGACTAACGTTGTTTTCAGCAGAATTGCCTTGGTGTTATTTTTGTGCAGAAATCAAAGTTCTCCAAACGTCCTGAAAATTTACGGGGAGAAGTTTCGGAAAATATCAAAAATATTTGCGCCAAGTTCCACCTCAGGGGGTGGGCCAGTGGGCCACAAGCCCCTGCTCTGCCACCACCCCCTGGTGGCGGTGGGCAAGCTTGTGGGGCCCACAGGCACTAGCCGCCCCCAACTCCAGCTCTATAAGTTGTCTTTCGTCCCAGAAAAAATAAAAAAGAGAAGTTTTCGTTGCGTTTTCGATACGGTGGCACCGCCACCACCTGTTCTTCATCTGGAGGGCAGATCTGGAGTCCGTCTTGGGCTCCGAAGAGGGGAAATCGTCGGCATCGTCATCATCAACCTTCTTCCCTCTCCAATTCCATGAATCTCTTCGTCGTTCGTGAGTAATCTATTCGTAGGCTCGCTGGGCGGTGATGAGTAGGATGAGATCTATCATGTAATCGAGTTAGTTTTGATGGGGATTGATCCCTAGTATCCACTATGTTCTGAGATTTGATGTTGCTACTAGTTTGCCATGCTTAATGCATGTCACTAGGGCCCGAGTGCCATGATTTCAGATCTGAAATTATTATGTTGTCACCAATATATGTGTGTTTTAGATCCGATCTTGCAAGTTATAGTTACCTACTATGTGCTATGATCCGGCAACCCCAGAGTGACAATAACCGGAACCACTCCCGGTGATGACCATAGTTTGAGGAGTTCATGTGTTCACCAAGTGCTAATGCGTTGGTACGGTTCTTTATTAAAAGGAGAACCTTAATATCCCGTAGTTTCCTTTTGGACCCCGCTGCCACGGGAGGGATGGACAATAGATGTCATGCAAGTTCTTTTCCCTAAGCACGTATGACGACACAAGGAATGCATGCCTACATCACATTGATGAACGGGAGCTAGCCACATATCTCTCCGTGTTATAGCTGTTGCATGATGAATATCATCCAAACAAATCACCGACCCATTGCCTACGAGTTTGTCCTATTGTTGCTACTGTTGTTACTTGTATTGCTCTGTTGCTGCTGCTGCTACTATTGCTACTACTGTTACTTGTCTTGCTCTGCTACTACTGTTGCTACTACTGTCGCTTGCTACTGTTGCTACTTGCTACTGCTGTCACTACTGATGTTCCTTGCCACTGCTATTGCTCGTTACACTGCTACTACCTGCTACACTGTTGATTCGCCTGACCGTTGACGGGAATTGACAACTTCTGTCAACGCGGCAACGGAAGCGCCATTGATACAATCGTTAGGAATAGTCTGTCGTCAACATATCGTTTCTGACACCGTTTTTATCATATTACTTTGTTGTCATTACTGTGCTTGTAGATACTAATCTTTCAGGTGTGGTTGAATCCAACAAATTCAGCTGCTAATACTCAAGAGTATACTCTCACCTCCTGAGGCGATCTACAAATTTGGGTCGAATACTCTACCCTCGAAAACTGCTGCGAACCCACGCGCTGGTGGGCCATCAACAACATTCTTCCAGTTTCATTGCCGGGGAGTGCTATCAGCATTCTTCTGGTGCCGTTGCAGGAGAAGGTTTGTTGTTATAAGCATTCGTCTAGTTAACGCCAGAGATTGCGCGGTCAGCATTTTTCTAGCGCCGTTGCCGGGGAGGTATTGCTATATTCTCTGAGTTACTTGGGATTTATATCTGGTGATCACTATGAAGAATCTGAAGGATCCGAAGACCAAAGTCTTGCCCTCAACTACGAGGGGAGGTAAGGAATTGCCATCTAGCTCTGCACTTGATTCACCTTCAGTTATGAGTAAGTTTGCAACTTCACCTCCTGCTAGAAATCTTGATATGTCGCCTGTGCTTGATGATGCTTGTGATACTACTGCTAGAGATGCTATGATTGATACTATGCCTGATGATACCATGCTTGATATTATGCTTGATACTGCTAGAGATGCTATGCTTGATACTATGCTCATTACTGCTAGAGATGCTATGCCTGATACTGCTTTGCCTGATGATGCTAGAGATGCTATTTTTCCTGATGATGCTATGCTTGATACTGCTAGAGATACTCCTTTGCCTGATGTTCCACTAGGAGTATTCCTTGATGCTCATATTGCTAGAGTTACTGCCAATGCTCGTGATGCTTCTGATACTGCCGATACTATTGAGATAGAATGTCGTGGTTTTGTCACGGCAGATGTCCTCATGAGAGAACTTAGGTGTGAGGCCATCGCAACCATGTGGCGGCTTGAAGGGGTTGGTCGGAATCGAGAGACGCGAGTTTACCCAGGTTCGGCCCCTCCGATGGAGGTAAAAGCCTACATCCTGCTTGTGTTCCATTGATGGAGATGATGATCTTGATTACAAGGGTGCAGATTCGCCGTCTCTAATCTCGTGGGTGTCTAGACCTAAGCTGTGTATCTTGCTCGTCCCTTTTGGGGCGCCTTACCCCTCCTTATATAGGTGGAAGGGGTAGGTTTACATGTAGAGTCCTACTAGGAGTAGGAATAGGACTAGTCTCTCTTCAATCCTAATCTGGGTCTTGTTTCCTTCTTGTGGGAGTCTTTCTTCTTGGGCCTTCTCTTGTGAGTCAGCCCTCCTGGCCTCTCTATGAGTCGCCTTATGCCAGGGTGCATGCTAGGCCTTGGGCCTTTGTCATTTATCTAAGTCGCATGTGGGGACAAGTATGAGTCGCCCGCCAGGTCACTGCTGAGTCGCCGATGAATCGCCAAGTCCTTTGGCGGGTCATACTCCAAGCCGGGTTACACTGCGGGATATATCCCCAACATTAGCCCCCAAGGTTAGCTTGAATTTATTCATGGTAAGCTCCTGAAATAAGAATAATAAATAAGTTAAGGGACCGGCTTCCTCCTCTGGCCGGCTTGATTTACTGAAGTGGCTCCTTGAAAAATCCGGGTTTCTTCGAGCCATCTTCACAATCATCTTGTTGGTACGTGTCCTTTGTAATAAAATACATATGCCATTGAGTCGGCCTCCAATGCTTTGGCTTGATGAAAATTTGGGAAATAAGAAATCCACACAATGTTGAACTAGCTTTTCTTGCTTCGGCGGGTTATGATTGATAATGGCGGGTCATGATTGACAATGGCGGGTCATCATTATTAGTAGTGCCCCGTCAAACAACTGAACTCCAATTGACAAATCCGTGTGATGTTGAGCCGGTCTTTCAGTGCTTCAACTAGATAAAAATATGCTGAACCGGTCTCCCAATACTTCACCTCCATGACAGAATGAAATGTGCTCTTCAATTTTTTGATATATCCATATTACCTGTAGCCCCCAAGGCCTGGGTCATCAGGGTGTGATGGGCCGGGTCTTCAATTTGAACCTCATGATCTATGAAACAACTTAGTGTTGTAGCCCCCAAGGGTCGGGCTGTCTTGCCTGCGGCAACTTGGGACTTTAGAAATTATGATCTCAATAGTGTAGCCCCCAAGCGATGGGTCGATTGTTTGCGACGACTCGGGACTTCCACGTTCTTCTCCTTTGAAAATAAAACATCATATGATGTAGCCCCCAAGGGCCGGGTCATTATGCAATAATGAGCAGGGACTTCCTTGAATTCATATTTGAATAAAGAACGACCTGTAGCCCCCAGGGCCGGCTTATCTCCTTGAAATAGTTGGGTCTGTTGATGATGTGGTGATTTGAAAAGCTGATTGAATTAGCCCCCAAGTGTCGTGGTGCATGCTTGCAGTGACATGAGACTTTCATAATTTGATGTAATCTTGATTTGAATAATGTAGCCCCCAAGTGCCGGGTTGTGTGCCTGCAGCGACTCGGGGCTATTCCTTCCACTGTAGAATAAAATCATATCCACTCTGTGGGCTGATGATGCCTTTGTGATAAAAGAAATCCTTGACTGTGGTTGCAATGTAACCCAGCAAATATATCCTTGAGAAATCCATAAGTGTTGTAGTTTACTACAAAGCACAAGTTGAAGAAATCCAAGGGCCGGTAAATTAGATGACCCGACATTTATATATGATAGGGAGGCTCTTCAACAATAGACAATTATTCTGAGCTATCTTAAAAACCCCGATCATTTAACACTGGTTATGATAAACCATGACAAAAATCCAGCCAAATTGGCTATTCAAAGATTTATTTGCACCTGCAATAATTTATGCTTTGACCCGGTTTTGAAGACCGGCATGATATGTATGTATGATGCATGATGCAATGCTAGATGATGCATGTATATGATATGATAAGTATGGCATCAAGCTATTTTAAATAAGCCGGCTCAGTGAGTCAGTGTGGCTAGCACCTCAGTGAGTAATGGGTGATAATAAATAGCAATCGACCCAAGATATTTTGAGGCGAGTCAGAAAAAAGCCTGAAAAACCTTGTGGCAGTGCCAGGAAGGTAAATAAATAAAAATTAGCAATTTCGTCGGCTCATAAGGTCGCGACAGGATGGGGCGAGTCAGAAATCTCAAATGCCACCCAAGAATGATTTCGTCAGCTCATAAGGTCGCGACAGGATGGGGCGAGTCAGAATAGCTCAAGCCCGCACCCTAGATGATGGTTTCGTCGGCTCATAAGGTCGCGATAGGATGGGGCGAGTCAGAAAGCTCAAGCGCCACCCTAGATGATGGTTTCGTCGGCTCATAAGGTCGCGACAGGATGGGGCGAGTCAGAAAGCTCAAGCGCGCACCCTAGATGATTTCGTCGGCTCATAAGGTCGCGACAGGATGGGCGAGTTAGAAAGCTCAAGCGCGCATCCTAAATGATGGTTTCGTCGGCTCATAAGGTCGCGACAGGATGGGGCGAGTCAGAAAGCTCAAGCGCCACCCTAGATGATGGTTTCGTCGGCTCATAAGGTCGCGATAGGATGGGGCGAGTCAGAAAGCTCAAGCGCCACCCTAGATGATGGTTTCGTCGGCTCATAAGGTCGCGACGGGATGGGGTGAGTCAGGAAGCTCAAGCGCGCACCCTAAATGATGGTTTTGTCGGCTCATAAGGTCGCGACAGGATGGGGCGAGTCAGAAAGCTCAAGCGCCACCCTAGATGATGGTTTCGTCGGCTCATAAGGTCGCGACAGGATGGGGCGAGTCAGAAAGCTCAAGCGCCACCCTAGATGATGGTTTCGTCGGCTCATAAGGTCGCGACAGGATGGGGCGAGTCAGAAAGCTCAAGCGCGCACCCTAAATGATGGTTTTGTCGGCTCATAAGGTCGCGACGGGATGGGGCGAGTCAAACAAGCTCAAGCGCCACCCAAGGAAGACTTTTTTATCAAAAGCTCAAGCATTTAGACTGGCTTAATTTTTCTGTAATGACCCGGGGTTCTTGAATTATTCATCCCAGTTGAGCCTGCCGAGCCATGTCCATGTAGCCCCCGAGTCTTAAGTCGACTCACGGAGGCGGCTTGAGAGTCTCCTTACTTGATTGTGGCATAAACCGGCAGAGAAAAGATACTGGTACTCGCTCCATCTCCAAGATATAAAGCAACTGCACCGGCAAGTTGATGTTATCCGGACCGTGAGGGTGGCGACTTGCGTCCTTCTGTTAGGCGGCTCATGTAAGCGAGGACTTCCCAGGGGGTCACCCATCCTAGTACTACTCTCGCCCAAGCACGCTTAACTTCAGAGTTCTGATGGGATCCGGTGCTTTAGTGCTGGTATGATCGCGTCCTTCTGTTAGGCGGCTCGTGTAAGCGAGCACTACTCCAACGGGTTGAGTTGAATGCGAGAGATATCTTGTGATTTGGCACGAACTCGAGAATCGGTCGCGGCATTGTAATCCGTTTTGGTCGCGCGGACGTGAAAGTTGGCCGCGTCATTGTAAGTCTCCGCGTCATTGGGAACTTGCACGGACGGTGAGCCCTTGTGGTGTTGTAAGCTGATGTGGATAACGAGTTGACAACGTCATTTGTAAGCCGGTGCGGATAAAAACTAGTGTAGGATGATTCTGACATGATCCCCATCTCCGCGGGATAATGCCACTTCGATAAGAAATAATTGTCGTGCGTAAAAAATATCACCAGCCAGAGTAATTGTTCTTTGGACAAACAGTATGTAAGATAGGTAGGGTGGATATCACCTGATATTTTTATCGGATGAAATAGTGATGATCCGTATGCGGACGCTGTCGACGTAGTTAAACTTCCAATTATAATGTTTGCTCTCACGTGGGCCTTCCTTTGTATTTCTCATCATTTTTTATCTAGGAGCAGCTATCCCTTCTTCCTTTTTTAAGCATCTCCGCTGACGCACATCTCGCGTCCCAGCGGGGCTGCACTCCGCTTCTGCATGACCTCTTATCCCCTGTGCGAGATGTCCGAGCTAACAATTGAGTTGTTGACTTTAGCTTTTTCTCTGATCTAGCGATTTTTCCAGTAGACGCTCTTCCTCTGTCCAGGTAGCCTGAGCATGTGCAGGTGTGCTGACGGCGAGGCACGGCAGCAGGAGCCAGCTGCACGGGTGGTCCAGTAGGGCAGCCCAACAGCGGGAGCAGGGCTCGCGGCCTCGTGGGCAGAAACTGGCGCGACAGAGGCGAGGTCGCGGCGTCTGGGACGCGAACCTCTGCAGCAACTATGCTGATATATGTTGCCGCTGCAGCGCCTACTCCTGCTGCTCCCCTCTCTGTGGAGAGCGGTTGTCGAGGCCCATCATGCCTAGCGACAAAGCTCAGGACGCGTGGCTTGTGGCGACGCGAGCATGGGGGAGCAGAGGCCAGTGCGGGCGTGAGCATGGTTGAGGTAGGTGAGTAGGCGACAGCTCGGCCAGGCCGTAGAGAAGTACGTGAAGATGAAGCAACGCCGGCGCGGCTGGATGGAGACGGCGGAGCAGTCGGCGCGTGGCCGCGGTGCAACCAAGTAGCGTGCGTCGACGTGAGGCCGAGTTGGCTCGGACGTGAGGAGGCCAAAGCCAACTCGGACAAGGCGGTACAAGGCGTGGTGAGGGCAGCCCGGCTCGAAGTGATAGAGGCAGACGCGAGGCGAGGCGAAACCACGACGGCTCGGACGCGAGGTGGTCGAGGCCGTCTCAGACGCGGCGGAGTAAGGCGTGGCGGGGCCGCGGTGGCTCGCGGTGTCCGGCTCGGGATCGAGTCCGTAGTGAATCCATATTCAGGTCATGGACTCCTCCTCTCTTTTTTGTATGGTGAATCCTACTCCGTGACCATCTCCAGGTCGTGGAGATACATGCATGTATAGAATACGCATGTGATTTGCACTCTGGCCGTGTAATCCATGAACGTAACCAGCTCGCTTTGTTTATTGTGGGACTTGATCCAATCAAGTAGCAAGGCACACCACGATGCAACTTTTATAAGCAGGCGCTCCCATCTACTATCTTCATGATCACTCAGAGCTTCCAATTTCATCGGCGCAGTTTAGATCTGATGCGCGTTGTGTTGATGGTAGCACCTGTGAAACCCGGTATGGTTTGTAGAGGATGGATCCTGATTCCACCGGCTTCGACCACGTGCTCGAGCAAAGATGAAAGTTGAAGTTGGCGAATCCCTTTGTAAGATTGGAGTTGAAATAGATCCTTTCGGACCGACTCATCTTCTTCTAAAAAATTGCAAGCTTCTCGATCCCTAAAAAGATCCCTTCAAGAACACAATACCACCGTACGATCTGCCCCACGGTGGGCGCCAACTGTCGTGGTTTTGTCACGGCAGATGTCCTCGTGAGAGAACTTAGGTGTGAGGCCATCGCAACCATGTGGCGGCTTGAAGGGGTTGGTCGGAATCGAGAGACGCGAGTTTACCCAGGTTCGGCCCCTCCGATGGAGGTAAAAGCCTACGTCCTGCTTGTGTTCCATTGATGGAGATGATGATCTTGATTACAAGGGTGCAGATTCGCCATCTCTAATCTCATGGGTGTCTAGACCTAAGTTGTGTATCTTGCTCGTCCCTTTTGGGGCGCCTTACCCCTCCTTATATAGGTGGAAGGGGTAGGTTTACATGTAGAGTCCTACTAGGAGTAGGAATAGGACTAGTCTCTCTTGAATCCTAATCTGGGTCTTGTTTCCTTCTTGTGGGAGTCTTTCTTCTTGGGCCTTCTCTTGTGAGTCGACCCTCCTGGCCTCTCTATGAGTCGCCTTATGCCAGGGTGCACGCTGGGCCTTGGGCCTTTGTCATTTATCTAAGTCGCCTGTGGGGACAAGTATGAGTCGCCCGCCAGGTCACTGCTGAGTCGCCGATGAATCGCCAAGTCCTTTGGCGTGTCATACTCCAAGCCGGGTTACACTGCGGGATATATCCCCAACATAGAACCTGCTTTTGCTCCTGCTAGATCTAGCTCTCCTAGATATAAATTGCCTGATATACCTGAGGGTTACGTTATGGAGGGAGAGATAGCTGAGGATTTTCTTGCGTGTAAGGATGCCTATGACGCTGAGAAATTAATTCTCAAGTGGAAGGAAAAATCTCGGGAAGCTAGGATGAAAAATGACCCGAAGTTTGCCACTTCGCCTATCTTTGTCACCGACAAGGATTATGAATTCTCTGTCGACCCTGAGATAATCTCTCTAGTCGAATCTGATCCTTTTCACGGTTATGAGTCTGAGACGGTCATAGCCCATCTTGCCAAACTATCCGAAATAGCCAACCTTTTCACTAATGAGGAGAAGATCTGCCACTACTCTATCCTTAAGTTGTTTCCTTTCTCTCTAAAGGATGATGCTAAAGCCTGGTTCACCTCTCTTGCTCCTGGATGTGTGCGTAGTCCCCAGGAGATGGTCTATTACTTCTGTGAGAAATATTTCCCTGCCCATAAGAAGCAAGCTGCCTTGCAGGAAATATACAACTTTGCTCAACTCCAAGAAGAAAGTCTTCCACAAGCTTGGGGGAGGCTCGTCCAGCTACAGAATGCTTTGCCTGATCACCCTCTTAAGAAGAACGAGATACTTGAGATCCTCTATAACAGACTTACCGATGCCTCTAGAGACTACCTAGATAGTTGTGTCGGTTGTGTTTTTAGGGAACGAACTGTAGAACAAGCTGAGACTCTACTGAATGACCTCTTGATCAACGATAATGCTTGGACTATTCCCGAACCACCTCCTAAGCCAACTCCTAAGAAAAGAAGTATTCTATTCCTCGGTCCCGAAGATATGCAATAAGCCAAGAAATCTATGCAAGAGAAAGGCATTAGATCTGAAGATGTCAAAAATCTACCACCTATCGAAGAGATCCATGGTCTCGATAACCCGGTACAGGTAGTAGAAGTGAATTCTCTACGTAGGTTTGATGAGAGTGATATTCCTTTTGATAAACCTGCTAGCCTATGCTTTGATGAATTTGACAACTTTGTTGCCAAACAACAGAGTTTCAATGATTATGTTAGCAGACATTTGGAACAAAGTACTCGTATGCTTAGCCATTTAAGTGCTTGTGTAGACAGAAATGTCAATGCTCTGAAGCTTCTGAGTAAACATGCCTCTATGATTACTACTCAGGTAGAACAAGTACTTCAAGCTCAGAATGACCTACTCAATGAATTAAATGGCAGCTCTGTCAGAGTCATTACTAGAGGAGGCAAAATGACTCAGGAACCTTTGTATCCTGAAGGTCATCCTAAGAGAATTGATCAAGATTCTCAAGGAATCAATGCTGATACACCTAGTCATCCTAAGGAGAAGAAGAAGAATGATAGAAACCTACACGCCAGTTCACCACATACTGTCACACCTGAAGAACCTAATGATATTTCTGTGTCTGGTGCAGAAACACAATCAGGTGATGAACATGAACCTCGTGACAATATGGACAGTGAGATTCATAATAATGCTCAACCTAGCCATGATGAGGATGTGGAGATTGAACCTACCGTTAATCCTGATAATCAACAACCTAAGAGATACGATAAGAATGACTTCACTGCTAGGAAGAATGGTAAAGAAAGAGAGCCATGGGTTCAGAGACCTATGCCCTTTCCTCCTAAGCCATCCAAGAAAAAGGATGATGAGGATTTTAAGCGCTTCGTTGAGATGATAAGACCCGTCTTTCTGCAGATGCGGTTAACTGATATGCTCAAGATGTCTCTGTATGCCAAGTACATGAAAGATATCGTGACTAATAAACAGAAGATACCAGATCTTGAGATCTCCACCATGCTTGCCAATTATACTTTCAAAGGTGGAACTCCTAAGAAACTTGGTGATCCCAGAGTGCCCACTATACCTTGCTCCATTAAAGGAAACTACGTAAGAACTGCCTTATGTGACCTTGCAGCCGGTGTTAGTGTTATGCCACTCTCTCTTTATCGTAGACTTGAGTTGGATAAGTTGACACCCACTAAAATTTCTCTGCAAATGGCCGACAAATCAACTGCTTTCCCTATCGGCATTTGCGAGGATGTGCCTGTTGTGGTTGCTAACACCACTTTCTTAACAGACTTTGTTATCTTGGATATCCCCGAGGACGATGCCATGGCTATCATCCTCGGAAGACCCTTTTTAAACATTGCAGGGGCTGTTATAGATTGCAACAAAGGCAATGTCACTTTCCATGTCAACGGTAATGAGCACACAGTGCACTTTCCGAAGAAACGATATCCAGTACATTGCATCAATGCTATCGAAAAGACTTCATCGATTCTCATTGGGAGCTTTGAATGCCCTATTCCTCGTGTCAAGATGAAGTATGATTTGCTTGTTGGGGATATACATATCCCCATTGAGGTGACTTAGTGGCTATTTGAAAATTCTCCGTTCTCTCTTGCGATTCGAGAAGGTCTTGTCATAAGGACTTGATCAATCCCATTGATGGATTTCTTTCGATGACCATGAAACGGATGAATCAAAGAGTCACATACCTCTGTTTTGAGCTTTCCTTTTCTGTTTCTTAGAAGAAAAATGATAGAATTAGTTTAGCTTTTACTGTTTTCTGTTTTAGCGTCTCGGAGAAAAGTACCTCAAAAATAAAAGTTCTCGATGGTCCTGAAAATTTAGTATGATTTTTTCTGGAATTTTTGAAAATTTCTGGGCCTGAGAGCTGGTCAGCGGGCCTGAACAGTGGGCCACAAGCCCCCCCCCACCACCACCTACCCCCCTGGTGGCGGGGTGCAAGCCTGTGGGGCCCACAAGCACCCCCTCCACTCATTCCAGCTCCCAGCCTCTTCTTCCACCTCCAGAAAAAATTGTTTCGCAACTCAAACACGTGTTCTTGCTCTTTTGGCTGTGATTTTCGATCTCCTTGCTCAAAGCACCATTCTCCGAACTGTTTTGGGGAAATTGCTCCTTGGTAAGTGACTCCTCCATTGGTCCAATTAGTTTTTGCTCTAGTGCTTTATCCTTCGCGAATTCTTGCTACCTTGGTGACCCTGTTCTTGAGCTAGAAATGTTGATTTTAGCTGGTTCCAAGTAGTTTTAGCGCGTGATACGGTCTCTAGGCACTAGTAGGAGTAGTTGCTACAAGGTATGGTTGGTCCTCATTCACTTTTCTCTTGAACTTCAAAATTTTCAGCAAAAGGAAATTATGTTCAGGAGGAAGTTTCATGGTGGTTCCTCATGTAAGAAGGGTCCTCGTCTCTCCTTTCGGGAGCCCGAACCTTTTCAACTAAGGGACGCACCGGTGCAACCATGTGAATGGCCTTCCGATGAGTTCATGATCGAAGCAGGCTTCAAGGATGAGTTTGATGCACTTGTCCGCAATGACGGGTTAGAAGAATTCCTCTCAGATAAATGTGAACAGTATGCTATGCTCACTGCCTCTTTCGTGCGTAGATTTAAATTTTTAGTTGGCCGTGAATCATCCATACTGTTTAATCTGTACGATAAATCCTATAACGTGGGTCTGGAGGATTTCAATAGGATTTGCAAGATACTCGATGGAGGTAGTGTTAATGATCCTCCTAAGTCTTCGGTCAGAGACTTTGTCTCCAGTATAACTGTTGGAGAAACCAGAGATATCACGCAAGCCACCATAGGAAGCATCCATTTCCCTGCCTTGCACTACCTTGCCCTCTTCATAGGTAGGTGCGTTAACGGCAAGGGTGCACATTGTCACCTATGCGCTTCCGACCTTAGTATCCTTAAGAGCGCAGTAACAGGTGACAGGAGCTTCAATATGGGAGCTACTATAGCAAGGAGGCTAAATAAAAATGCCAATGAGGGGGATTTCTTTGGTGGAGTTTATGCTACACGCTTAGCAAATTTTCTTGGAGTAACCATCCGTCCAGAAGACCCTCCTCTCCGTACAGCCTACCTTGATCGTGTCACTCTAACACGCTACCAGTTCCTTGAGAGAGATCATGGATCCCTCCTATACCGCTTGATATTTAACCGGCAGCGTGTTTTCCATATTACCCTTCCTGCTCCTGCTTTCTTTGACTTTCAGGTTAAACCAAGATACTACATAACCATAGGAGAGGCAGAGGAGTATGAGAGGGAGGCGACTGCTGCTCGACTTCGTGGGGCAGCTATTCAGGCAGTGGCTGCAGCACTCCCATATAACACCCATTATGACTTTGGGTTTCGCCAGGATCATCCATGGGAGTAGACCAAGCTAGGCCAAAAGCCTAAGCTTGGGGGAGTACGTGTTCTCACCGACTTTACATTCATGCTTATGCTTTCGCTTTGTTAGCCAGTGTTTACACTTTGCCACTGTATTATCCATGCTAGTTTCTTTTTGTTTTCTTGTTTTGTATCCTTTTGAGAAAACCCAAAAAGATTTTTCTTTCTTCTTTTGCTTGTTGGGTGCTTTCCCGTGTAAATAGTTTTCTTTTTCTTTGTGTCAAGGTAGAAGATATTGGTTACAATGTTTATTGGTTCTTGCATGCTTACCTGTTTAGCTTTCAAAGAGCCATATTATTTTGTCTTCTCCTTTGTGTTTGCCTGCAGATTCAGCTTAGTCCAATGCGCTTATTATCGTTTTCATCGTTCGATCGTGCAAATGAAAGGCAACAATGATGATATATGATGAAGTGACTGAGACTGAAAAGCTGGTATGAACTCTATCTATTTTGTTTTTGTAAATACGACTAGCTTGTCGACCCAGATTTAGCTTTGTTGTGAGAGACCGTGTTTGTAATGACAACTTAGAGATCATAGTTTCTGATGCCATGCTTATTTAGCTGAGATCTTATAATGGTTTGTCTTGAATGCCAACATAGATTTTGAGATGACTATGATGTAGTATGATAGAACGGTATTCTCCTTTGAATGTTTCAAGTGGCTTGACTTGGCGCATGTTCATGCATGTAGTTGAAACAAAATCAACATAGCCTCTATGATGTTCGTGTTCATGGTGATTTATATCATGTTCATGCTTGCATTCAATGTTATTCAAACTCATTGCATCTTGATGACCGTTGTCACTCTCTAGTTGGTCGCTTCCCAGTCTTTTGATAGCCTTCACTTGTACTAAGCGGGAATACTGCTCGTGCATCAACTCCCATAAACCCAAAAGTTTTTCCATGAGAGTCCACCATACCTACCTATTTGCGGTATCTACCTGCCATTCCAAGTAAATTTGCATGTGCCACTCTCTAAACCTTCACGGAATAAATCTGGTTTGTGTGCCCGAACCGCTCATGTGGTGACAGATGGCTATTGGTATCTTACATGCTAGGAGTGTTATCCTCGACATGTGTTTATTCACAGCCATTCACGAGAAAGGGGCCGGTATTTGGGATGCCCAGTTCCATGCTTAAATCGAAAACATAACTATAAAACAAGACTCCCCCCGGATTGATGTTAGTATGGACGGTACCCAAGGATTCGGCTAGCCGTGGAGTGTGATTGATTGGTGGTGGGGGAGTTAAAACTTTACTTTTCTGTTTGGGAACCGCCTATAGCATGAGTAGCATGGAAGATATTGAGAACTCTTGGTCATTGCGTTGACAATGGAAGCATGCCACCCAAAATTATTATCTCTGTTTTCAAAGCTTGAGCTCTGGCACCTCTGCAAATCAATGCTTCCCTCTGCGAAGGGCCTGTCTATTTATTTTCCTGTCGAGTCATCCTCCTCTTATATAAGCACCAATTAGAGAGCACCTCTGTCATTTTTATGCTTTGCTTTTGATTGATATTGAGTATGACTATGACTGGATCTTCGTTGCTATGAATTACAATGTTTAGTCAGCCCTTGATCTTTGAAAGTGCTGTGCATTTATGTTTTGCGGTCTCAAAAAGAGCTAGCGAGTTACCACCTATTCATATTGCTTCATGCTTGTTTTGATTGAAGTGTTGGTATTTGAAACTCATTATTATTTGCTCGTTAGCTGATTATGTCATTGATATTAGTTTACCGTGAGACCTTTGTGTAATTTGCTTATGTGTTTAACTAGTGATCTTGCTGAAATTCTGGTTATGAGTTAGACATAGTTGCAACAACAAGATCAAACAGAGTTTGTCAAAGTTTTTCTTTCTCTCTCAGTTTGTCAACTGAGTTGCTTGAGGACAAGCAAGGTTTTAAGCTTGGGGGAGTTGATACGTCTCCACCGTATCTACTTTTCCAAACTCTTTTGCCCTTGTTTTGGACTATAATTTGCATGATTTGAATGGAACTAACCTGGACTGACGTTATTTTCAGCAGAATTGCCTTGGTGTTATTTTTGTGCAGAAATCAAAGTTCTCCAAACGTCCTGAAAATTTACGGGAGCAGTTTTGGAAAATATCAAAAATATATGCGCCAAGTTCCACCTCAGGGGGTGGGCCAGTGGGCCACAAGCCTCTGCTCCGCCACCACCCCCCTGGTGGCGGTGGGCAGGCTTGTGGGGCCTAGAGACACCTGCCGCCCCCAACTACAGCTCTATAAGTTGTCTTTCGTCCTAGAAAAAATAAAAAAGAGAAGTTTTCGTCGCGTTTTCGATACGGAGGCGCCGCCACCACCTGTTCTTCATCTGGAGGGCAGATCTGGAGTCCGTCTTGGGCTCCGAAGAGGGGAAATCGTCGCCATCGTCATCATCAACCTTCTTCCCTCTCCAATTCCATGAAGCTCTTCGTCGTTCGTGAGTAATCTATTCGTAGGCTCGCTGGGCGATGATGAGTAGGATGAGATCTATCATGTAATCGAGTTAGTTTTGATGGGGATTGATCCCTAGTATCCACTATGTTCTGAGATTTGATGTTGCTACTACTTTTCCATGCTTAATGCTTGTCACTAGGGCCCGAGTGCCATGATTTCAGATCTGAAATTATTATGTTGTCACCAATATATGTGTGTTTTAGATCCGATCTTGCAAGTTGTAGTTACCTACTATGTGCTATGATCCGGCAACCCCGGAGTGACAATAATCGGAACCACTCCCGGTGATGACCATAGTTTGAGGAGTTCTTGTGTTCACCAAGTGCTAATGCGTTGGTCCGGTTCTTTATTAAAAGGAGAACCTTAATATCCCGTAGTTTCCTTTTGGACCCCGCTGCCACGGGAGGGATGGACAATAGATGTCATGCAAGTTCTTTTCCCTAAGCATGTATGACGACACACGGAATGCATGCCTACATCACATTGACGAGTGGGAGCTAGCCACTTATCTCTCCGTGTTATAGCTGTTGCATGATGAATATCATCCAAACAAATCACTGACCCATTGCCTATGAGTTTGTCCTACTGTTGCTACTGCTGTTACTTGTCTTGCTCTACTACTGTTGCTACTGTTGTTACTTGTCTTGCTCTGCTGCTGCTGCTACTACTGTTGCTATTGCTGTTACTTGTCTTGCTCTGCTACTACTGTTGCTACTACTGTCGCTTGCTACTGTTGCTACTTGCTACTGCTGTCACTACTGCTGTTCCTTGCCACTGCTATTGCTCGTTACGCTGATACTACCTGCTACACTGTTGATTCGCCTGACCGTTGACGGGAATTGACAACTTCCGTCAACGCGGCAACGGAAGCGCCATTGATACAATCGTTAGGAATAGTCTGCCGTCAATAGATCGTTTCTAACACCGTTGTTATCATATTACTTTGTTGTTACTACTGTGCTTGCAGATACTAATCTTTCAGGTGTGGTTGAATCCAACAAATTCAGCTGCTAATACTCGAGAGTATACTCTCACCTCCTTAGGCGATCTACAAATTTGGGTCGAATACTCTACCCTCGAAAACTGTTGCGAACCCACGCGCTGGTGTACCATCAACAACATTCTTCCAGTTTCATTGTCGGGGAGTGCTATCAGCATTCTTCTGGTGCCATTGCAGGAGAAGGTTTGTTGTTATAAGCATTCGTCTAGTTAACGCCAGAGATTGCGCGATCACTGCCTTCTATAGTTTTTCCTAGGGCTAAACAATTACAAATATGTGACAAATTGTAAGGTATGCATGAACAGAAATGGATGTGAGAATTGCACATACCTTACTACACTTGCTTGTGTAGATGCTTCATGAGATGGTTCCTTGGGTGGTGGCATTTCATGCTGGACTACATTAGGTATTGGTTGATTCTCATCTTGCACTTCTACTATTGCTGGCACATTTGTTGTTGGATGATTATATGCATTTTGTACACCCCAATGCTCTTCTTCTCCAAATGCTGGATCAATAGATAGTGTGCATCCCTTGGCTTGGTGCCAACATCTGCCACACCTTTTGCACTTCTTCTTCCTTGGCTCAAGGCCCTTTCCTTCACTACTTTCTCTAATCCTCTACTTTCTTGGCCTTCCCGGTGCTTGCTCCTGAATAGGAGCACATAACTTGAATCTAGGATCTACACTGTCCCATTGTTGCTTGCCTTCCAAAGCTGGTAGGTTTTCAGCATAAGTGGTTCTGAACATCTCAACAGAGTAGTACTTATGGACATACTTATCAATTGCACTAGAATCACCCCTTAGAGAAGTCATAAAGAAAAGTGCATGGATGCATGGCTTACCAGTGACCTGTCATTGTCTGCAACTTCAAGTCCATTTCTCCAGGTCCACGGGATACCTCCATTCTCTCTTATCTCTATCAGTTGCAAATACCTCAGTCTCTGTTGGGCTTCTCCTAACAATGCTCATCTCCAAACATTTAGTTTTCTCCATTAATGCCTTCATTACTGCTGGTATGATGTAGTGCCCAATGAAAATTCTTTTTCTTAGGTCAAACTTCTCCATAATGTACTTGTAACATCCCAAAATTATAAATTTTGGAATGTTAATATAATTATTATTAGATTGTTTGTTGGTTGCCTCAGTGATTGAAACTTGTGTGAAATCTGAAACTTTTCAAAACTTTTGAATGAGAGGGAATAAAATGACTTTCCCCTTCTCTGATGAATTCAAATTTAATCTTCTAAAAGCAAAGAGAGAAGATGACATGACTTCTTCAACTATAAATAATTTGAACGGAGATAATTCATTTGAATTCTTTTGCATTTCTATTCGTTTTCTTCGTGCAAGAAATGCCGGGAAATACATTCTAGAGAGGAGGAACATGACCCTCGAACCCACGGGCATTCTGAAAGTTATTTGAACCCTCAAACTTAGAGGGTCATTTGAAAATTATTTGCAAAAGAAAATAAACCTTTTAGGCAATTTTGTGAAAATAATTTTTTCTGAAGTTTTTATTTTTGCCGTGGAAAAATGCCCATCATCTATATTTTATTTTTTTGATAATTTTAGTATATAGAAACTCTTTATTTCGAATTGATTTGATTTCCCTTTTATCGTTTTAGTTTCCTAGTTTTAAAAATAGGAAAGGAATCCTTTTTTATTTGGAAAGACCTGCTGGCCCATTAAGACTTTCCAAACATGGCCCAACAGGAGATCTTCTCCTACCTCTCCTCTCCCTCACGTCACAGCAAGTTTTCCTTCCATGGACAGAAGATCTCCACCTCCGGGATTCGCGAAGTACCTTCCCTCCCAGCGCCTCCCGTCGCCTCTATAAGAACCCCCATGAACCCCTCGTTCCATTCCCGTTGAAACCACCCCCTCTCCTCGCCTCTAGCTCGCGCGCCACCATCACCCCGTCGGTCACCAGAGAACATCACAGGAGCTCCTCCACCTCGGCCCCCCTGCACCCTCCCCTCCCTGCCGCACCACCCCTCCCTTCGGCCCCTCCTCCTCCGCCGCACCACCCCACCCCCTCGCCCTGCACCTCACCGGAGCTGCTGCTCCTCCCCTCGCCAGAACTCCTCCCATATCGCCAGCAGCTCCTCCCCTCGCTCCCCCCTGCAGGCTCCCTCCACCTCCTCCCCCCCCAGGAGTCTCCACCGGCCCCTTCCCCACCCCCCCCCCACCGGAGCAGCTCCCCGTGCCAGCCACCTCGCCGGAGCAGCCACTGCTACTCCCAGCCACGGTAACTCCTCCTCCTTCTGTTCTATTTTTTTCTTTTCTTGGTTGCCCTTAGATCTATATTCTATGGTGTAGATTAGAAGCAGGGTAACTTTTCGGTTTAGCTCAGAAAACCGCCGGTTTTATTTCACTTATTCATTAGCCAGCAAGTTTCGGTTAGACCTCGGCCGTTTGCTCCTAGCGTTAGCAGCAAACACCCTCTTAGCCAATCAGTGAGCGCCACGTGTCTGTAGCAATTATTCTCTTTTTCTGTCTAGTTGCAAAAACAACAAAGTTTCTGTTTTGTTTTGGCCATAACTTTTGCTCCCGAAGTCCATTGATATTGATGCTTGTTCCAGTAGCTCACAAATTTCCTGTAGTTTTTAAAAACATATAATTTGTCTATGTTTGAAATTTGCAAATTTGAATTAGATCAGATTTAGTTTAAACCTTGTTTTGCTTATTCCAGGAGTTTAAAAATAGTTTTTAATTTGATTCCTTTTGGTACTGATCACTAGTGATCTTATTTATCGGTGGTAAAAATTTCCGATTTGTTTGAGTATTTTAGCTCACTGTTTCTTGTGAAACAATTTCTGTTTCACCTCTTTTAGGATTTCGGCTAATTCCTTTTCTATTTTTGTTTTAAAATATTTTCTTTATTATTTCAGAAATCTTATGTTTTGTTTCTGTTAGTTAAACTGTAGTTTTGCAACAAGTTTTTATTTTATTTTCATTTGTTTTCATGTAATCAATTCTAGTTCCTTAGTAACTTGCAATTGGTTTCTCCACTGTTTCAAATCCCGTTCGAAAATACTTTCAAATAGTTTTGTGAAAAATATTTTATTTTATCTTAGTTAAACTTATATCTTAGTTCTTTGTTATTATTTTCTGTTAGAAAAAACTATTTAGTGTTTGACGTAGTAGAAAACTCCCTAGTCTTATTTGAAGTTTCTTTCGGATTCCTTTTCGCTCTCTCTTTTGTTTTGATTGCTAGAATGATTGCTAGTATGAGTGCTTATGTGAATGATATGTTTGTTATATAGATTTCATCGGAGAGTGACGAGTAGTCTATCAAGTTATTTCTCGAGAAATTCTTCTTCGTCAACATCACCAGGCAAGTCACTTTGATCATACTATCACCTATGTTTTATGCATCGTAGTTCTACCATCCTATGCCCAAATTGCATGCTGCTTAGGTACTTGGAAATTTTAGTATAGTTTGTAGTGTCATGTGGTAGGCACCCAACAACCCTGATACTTGGCCCCGGGACGACAAATTTCATATTGCTATGCTTGAGTAGACGGGATTTCGGTTGAGTGCATAACACGAGTGATGCGAGGTTGATTAAATAATCAAGACCGGTTAAGACAAGATTTTCAAGACCTCGGACGCAATGCAACTCTGGGTGAAGGACGGTTGATCGGCTCCCTGGAGAACCCAGTGGATGACCCGGGATGCTGGAGAGGCCATGACATCCTGCGGAAAGCTTCACCCAGGCTCAAAGAAACGGACGGATATTTTCAAGACCCAAGGCTTACCTGCACAGCCACAAGTCATTATGGGCTCTGGCTTGGTTGGACAACGCGGCGACTCTGGACAGGCGGTGCTAGCAGATGTAGAAGAACGGTAGGAATGGATGGGCGCCGACAGGGATTCAGAGGGACCCGTTGAAAGACCATGTTTTGATCATCCGGTCTTCAAACACCCTGAAGTGCGAGGACATACACGGAGGCGATCAAATCTTGTGGGGAACGTGTGCAAAACTCTGCAGAGTACTCAAACCTAATCGATTAGCCGTGTCCACGGTCATGGACAACTTGAGCCAAAGGAATTAAAGTTATCTGAAATTCTCAACACAAATAATAATATTGATGTGGGTATTATTGACAACATGGGTACGAGAATTGGTTGGTGGAACCATCTCGTTAACAACCAACAATGTAGTAACATTTTGCTTTTAGCCCTCTCTTGATGTAGGAGAAAACTTGCTTTTCGCTAAAAACTTATAGCCCCACCTGCCATATATGCATATAGTATAGATGATTACATTTCACCCCTCTCTTATGTGACTTGCCGGCATATTCAATATGCTGACCTACACGGCTGCAACGTCTTATGTTGCAGATATTTTTCTTCGATGAGTAAGAGTACGATTCAGGGTTACGGTCTACACTCAACTTGCCGTTGGTGTTTATTGGGACTCCACTCCCTTGACTGCTTCCGCTGAGATATTTAAGGTATATATCAGTTTTACGCTATTTACATGTGATTGCACTTTGATATATACATTGATGTACTGTGTGTGCCAGCATACTGATCCAGGGATGGCACAGAAACACAGAGGCTTGACTCGTTTTGAGTCGGGTCGCTACAGAAATGGTATCAGAGCACATGTTGACTGTAGGACGTGACCCTAGAAACTGAAAATTTCTTAGGAAAGGATCTCTCAAAAAAATTATTTTCAACAACACCTTTTACTTCTCATCTCTTCTGATTTCATCAAATATTCTCTCTCACCTCCACTAGTTATACAATCCCCTTACCCCTTTGACCTCATGAAGAATCAACGGAGCTCTACTTCAAAGTAAAGAGGATTTCAACATGCATTTGAAGAATTGAAGGTGCACCAATTGAAGACTCTCAAGATCCGAAGAACTCGAAGACCCCGAAGCGTTCGAATATTTATATGACCATTAGAAGTACAAACCCCTGTTATATACCCACGTTAGATACGATGATTTGTGAGCCGTCATTGGTGTGTCTTTTCCGACGGCCACAAATAAAACCTATTCTCAAAAATATTGTTTGTATTGTGTGTATCTCCCTCTCTCTTACCCGTCTCATCCCCAAAACCTCAACCCTACCAGATGGAGTATGAAGCTGGACTTGTAGTCTCTGGACTAATGACCCAGCTGGAGGCTGATATATGGATTCAAAACATGGAGAACCACTTCGGGAGCAACTTGATCTCAAGGAAGTATGAAGTGGAACACGCTCTTCAGTACTTTACACAAAGTGCTGCAATCTGGTGGAAAATGCACCATGCCATACAAGGATTTAGTGGAGCAGAAAGTTGGGACGAATTCAAGAACACTCTGTTACGATCCCGACTTGTGACATCCTCGGATTGGTGCTACAGTAACTCTTGTAGTCAAGCGACAGTGATCCCACGCTAGTGAAGCCACGTCATCATAAATTCTATCGTGGATCTCGTGTTAGTCGAAAAACCAGTCGAGTTCGAAATTTACGAATAAAGTCGAACGAGAAACGTTTCGTGATGTTAAGTAAAAATGTCGGGAGAGTTCTTGAAATTCCCTAATATGTTATAAAAACGAATCGGGCATTTTTAATTGTATTAAAAGTCCTATATAGTTAGAACAGAAAGATATAAATATATAAGAAAATAATAATGATAGAATGTTAGAAAGTAAAAGAAAGAAAAAAAATGATAAAAAAAAGGCAAACAACCGAACCCCCCCACCTGGCCCAACTGGGCCTAGTGGCCCAGCCGGCCAGGCCACCCATCAGTCCCGCTGGGAACCCTAGCACTCCCCCTGGCGAGACCCTCGCTCCCCACCCCCCTCGCGAGACCCCTCCCTCCCTCGTCAGCCCCCCTGGACGCCGCCAACCCCCCACGTCCCACCTAACCCCACGCCCCACTCCCGATCCACCCGAGGGTTCCCTCCCCTTGATCCAATCGCCCCTGCCCCCCCCCCCCACTTTCCACGCATCGCCCCCCTCCTCTTGGCTCGCATCCCCCCAGGGACCGAGTCCCTTCCCACCGGAGCCCCTGCAACCCACGAGCCGAGCCCCAGACCTCCCCATCCCGCCGGCTCTCCCCACCTCGCCGGTCCCAGGTCTCCCTCCCTCCCCGCGGGCTCCTTCTCCCTCCCCACAGGCTCCTTCCCCCACCGAGCCTCCCCCCACCTACGCTCCTCTCTCGGCCCCCTCGTCCTCCCAGGAATCAAGGCCCCCCTGGCCACCCCACTTCGGCCGACCTCCCCATCCCCGGGGGGCCCATCACCGGCGGCCCTCACCTCTCCGGTGGCCGCCCCTCCCCGTCGGCGCATCGGCCGAGGTCCCCACCAACCACGGCGGCCCCGTCATCGGGCCCATCCCCGCCGGTTCTCCTCCGATCCACCGCGACCCCGCGCCGGCCGGAGCCCCCGTCGGCGACTCTATCCCGGGGGCCCTCCTCACCGGGGCCCCTCTCGGCACGACCTCGCCGGCACGTCCTCACCGGCACCACCGTCATCACCGCACCATCACCACCGTCACCTCCGCTTCCCGCGAACTCCGGCTTCATCGGGCCGTCTCGTCAACGTTGGTGAGCCCCTCCTCGGGCTCCTCCAACCGTCGCGTTCCCCTCACCGTCCCGGTTCCGTTCCGGCAAACGGGACCCCGATCCGTCGACGGTAGTGACCGGTAGGGAGGATTGAACATTTGGTTCTTCTATGTTGAGTTAGCAGAGAGTTGTGTTCTCTGTTGTCTGTTGACAGAGAGAGATGAGAGTTTTGAGAGAGAAAAAAAAAGAAATATATGTATTGCGTATGTATGTATGAGATGCGTTGTATGTATTTGCGTATGCGGATATTTGGAGGAATACAATATTTGTATGGTTATGTATTTGTGAATAAAAATGAGAAAATAGCCTTAGGCCACTTACCGGTGGGGCCAATGCACCCGTTGTCTATGACAGGGAGGCCCCACGCGATAGTTAATATAAATAATAAAAATAATTTTTTATTAAATAAATAGATATAATAATTAATTAATGAGTTAATGAATTAGTTAAATAAATATATAAGTTAATCTGTTAATTAGAATAATTAATTAACCTAATGAGAGTATGACACGTGGGTCCCCCACTAAATTAATCTGATTAATTAATGTTTAATCTTAAATAAAACTTGTGCCTATGACGTTCGGGACCCACTGGTCAGTTGACCAGTCAAATGTTGATGTCAGCATGACATCGCGATGACGTCATAATAGGATTTTATTAAAATATTTAAATCTGTTTTTAATTCCTATTTGTTGAATAAAACTTTAAAATTTAATATTAAATAATCCGTAAGTCAGATCAAAATAATTTCAACATGAAAGTTGATCAGCAAAATGAGACGAACCCGGATACACGGCCCGTTCGTCTGTCACGCGTCCCTAGCATAGCAAACATGGAACTTTTCCATCGTTTCCAGTATAACCGGTAGTAGCCCGAGACCCGGAAAATATCGTCAGATATTCTTCCGACCCGTCTATGACGGATGTTGCTGCGTTAGCTCATGTCTAGCCTGCATCTTGCCATGTCATGCTTTGTGTTGCATCGGTGCTATTATTTATTGTTTCTTCCCCCTCTTCTTACCGGTAGACCCCGAGACTGACGCTGCTGCCGGGTACATCTACGACCCTGCCGATCAGTCCTTTGCCGCAGAGCAGCAAGGCAAGCAAACTCCCCTTGATCATTCCTATATCGCCTATGTCTTTCTTCCTACTACTTGCATTAGTATTTTGCTACTGTTGTAGTTAGCTCCTATATCTGATGCATAGCCTATTTTTGATGAACTGCTACTTTCAGTCCTGTACTTTAAATATGCTTAGTATAGGTGGAGCAGTCATCCCCTCTGACCCCGTAGTTCAGTTGCCCCGCTTGTTTTTCAATCTCGATCTCTGATCGACGATGCCAGGCCCGACACAGCACATACACCCCCTTCATTGTACGACGCTATAGGGATACTATCGGGTACCGAGGGTGACGCCTCGCTAAGTACTCCTGATGATATCTCTGTAGTATAGCTAGTCGGTCGTGGTTATCGAGGGTGATTCCTCTTTCACCATTCCCGATGACGCCTCTGTCGTGCAACCCCGCACGTGTGGGACCCCCGAGGGTGATTCCTCTAAGCCCACCTTGACGGGTACATCGTTCAGAATCCAACGAGGGTGATACCTCGGATTCCCCCGATGTTACAACCACACAGTTACTCGACCATGTTACTGGGATCATTGGTGATTAGTTGTAAGACGGGTGGATTCCCGTGAGATTGTGTTGGTGGCCTAATTAAAATGCTAATGGATTTGGGTATTTGATCTGGGTTGGTCGGAGACCTTTTCGCACTAACCGGCTACGCGGGAAGAATTATGGGTACTCGGCGTCGCGGTATCAGCCGAAGCTTTTCAGATGCCAGCAATGTAGCGGCGCGCGCCCGAGTGGTCCTGAGATGCATCGCGCTTGTGATTAAGGGATGCTAGGACTGACGTCGGCCGCCCACGCCACGTGCAGGAGCGTGAAGGGGGACTGGGCCCACGAACCCTTTGTCCTTAGGATTTAGACCGGCGGGCTGGCCTCTCTGATTAGTCTTAGGTGGGGCTGCGACGTGTCGATATTCCGAGGCCGGGCAGGACCCAGAAAAGTATGTCCGGCCAGAGTGTTATCGAGCGTGACGGGACATGTGGTGCACCCCTGCAGGGATGAAAATTAACTATTCGGATAGCCCTGTCCACGGTTACAGGACGACTTGGAGTTGTGCCCCGATCTTTTACAACTACAATTGTTACTTAACTGGAATTAGTTTGCCTCGGGATTGCTCCCTCGCAGGGAGTCGAGGGAGGATCTTTAGGCATGACCTCACTTTAATATTGCTGCAACAATATGACTATTAATGTTACCCCCCCCCCCCTGTTCTACTCTCGTCTATTGCTGCAAGACCCTGAAGATGCTAGTCTTCGATAGGACTAGGCCTTCTCTCTCTATTCTCGCATTGCTGCAGTCAGTCCACATATAACCCCCTTCTTTGATACTGATGCATAATTAGAATAGTTCTGATGTAAGACTTGCGAGTACTTTGGATGAGTACTCACCGCTGCTTTGCTCCCCCCTTGTCCCCTTGATCTGTTGCTGCGACCAGATGATGGAGCCCAGGAGATGGAGGTCCCCGCCGCCGACGACTGCTACCCCGACGGTGCCTACTACTATGTGGAGGCCGCTGATGATCAGGAGTAGTTAGGAGGTTCCCAGGCAGGAGGCCTCGCCTCGTTCGATCGTTGTATCTTTTGTGCTAGCCTTCTCTAAGGCACTCCATGTTTTATGTCTGTACTCAGATATTTGTTGCTTCCGCTGACTCGTGTGTTTATCGAGCTTTCGTATTCTAGCCCTCGAGGCCCCTGGCTTGTAATATGAAACTGATGTTATTTTATTTGTGTCTAGAGTTGTGTTGTGATATCTTCCCGTGAGTCCTTGGGTTTGATCGTACGCATTTGCGTGTATGATTAGCATACGATTAAGCCGAGGGCGTCACACGACTTATTCAGAAGTGCTATGACAATCCGAAGGAGAAGACTTGTGCATGCAAGATCTGTGGAGAAATAGGACACACCCAGGAAGAACACAAGGATGGATGCACTCATTGTGAAGAAAATCACCCAGCTGAGGAGTGCCCAAGTAGTGAGGTGATTTGTTTCCTTTGTGAAGGAACCACCCACTACCTAGCTCAGTGTCACATTTACCCCAAGGTGCAACAGGTTGTCAAGCAGCAGAAAGATGCAGTGAAGGAAACCCTCAAGAAGAAGGTTCTAGAAGAACCGGTGATGAACGAATATATTGAAGACCCTGATGGACAAGGTCTGACCAAATTTTTCTCCAATGCATGCTACTCATGTGGAGAAGAAGGACATTATTCACAGGACTGCACGAAGAGAAGCCAAGAGTATCTGGGAAACTTCCCGACGGAAGAAGTGGAGTTTGATCCACTTGAAATAGAAGAACTGGCCAAAATGAAGGAGTCCAGAAAGAAGAAAAAGTACCCTCGGAAGAACCAAATCTCTGCAGACATAGACCTGAGTCATGTCAGATGTTACAAGTGTATGAAATTTGGCCACCACAAATACATGTGCTCAGGAAGGAAGCCGGGAACCCAAGGAGCAAAGGCAAACACTAAGACGCCTCGAGACTTGTCAGAACTCATTTGCTTTTGTTGCAAGGAAGCAGGACATTTTGCCAGCGATTGTCCACAAAGGAAGAAAGCTAGAATGGAGTAGTTAAGTTTTGACCATGGCAATACGTGTGATCTGAAGAACTCTTGTTTTTCATGAGATCATGGAGTGAAATTTCTGTAACAGAAGTCCCTAAGATTGTAATAACATCATGAATAAATGGAATTTATTGTCTCATGATTGCCTATGTTGAAAATGTATGTGTTGTTTCTCTACGAGCAAAGATCTCTGAACATTATGAGGATATGAGAAAATATGGTCTATGCAGGCATGAGTATAACTCATTTAAGTGTGGTAGTAATCGGTAAACCCACAGGATCCACTGAGTAGGAATGTACCAGGAATACCTGAGTGAAGTACGTGCGGAGATGATGGAGATAAAGCTCATGACCACCATGATGAAGCAAAAGATGGATGATTTCAAGGAGCACATTGGAAAGTTCCAGTGGAACTAAAGTACCTCCAAGAGAGGCAGATGAATAAAGTTGGCAGAAAATGCTCGACCACACCGAACAATGTGGATGGCAACAATTGTAATAGAGTACCTTTTGAATTGAAGTTTTTTAGAAGAAAGCAAGGATGTAATAAAGGATTGATTATGAAATGCATATGATTTATGGAAGAAGCTACGATGGATCAGCAAACGTTTTCTTAGGAGCATACGAAAACCTGAGAGTTGTGAAGATACGATAGATGTTTCGTTCAGCTTGCAGAACCAATGGATTATCCGAACTTCGTTCGTGGACAAGAGAAATTCTGCAACGCTTGTGAGGATGCCCAAGTGTTAGAATGCGAGATTCGCTAAACCTTATACAGAGAAATGATTGGGTGCGGAATGGATTGATCACCATGACGACTTACTCTTATCATTTATCTTGCTATTCGGAATGGTAAATCTGAGAGACTTACCCATATAGAGAGACGACGTTCTTTGAAGCTTTTGTTTAAGCCTTAGAGTGGTATAAGAAACGCCCATGTACATGGCACTTGTTGTCACGCGTAGGAAATTTTACGGTGAGAATGAAACCAAGACCCCTCTCTTTGCAGGATAGCCACAAATGGTAGACCACCATGAGAATCATCGATAGGTTAGTTAGAATTGATCACGAGACTGTCAGTTAAAGAAGACCCAGTAACGGAAGAAGCTTATATCAACGGAAGAGCCCTCATTTTGATGGAGACGTTATGAATATAACGGAAGATATGAAGACTGTGCGATGTCAGTTACCAAAACCCCAGAGGATCATTAAAGCATTTTGAGGGACCAGTATCTCTCATTTTAAGTGTGGTAGCATCCCACCTTGCCGGAGATTGGATTTGTTAGAAGACCCCCAAACCAGAACCTTTCTTTCTAGTCTTCGAATCTCGAGGACGAGATTCATTTTAAGTGTGGTAGTTTGTAACATCCCAAAATTATAAATTTTGGAATGTTAATATAATTATTATTAGATTGTTTGTTGGTTGCCTGAGTGATTGAAACTTGTGTGAAATCTGAAACTTTTCAAAACTTTTGAATGAGAGGGAATAAAATGACTTTCCCCTTCTCCGAAGAATTCAAATTTAATCTTTTAAAAGCAAAGAGAGAAGATGACATGACTTCTTCAACTATAAATAATTTGAACGGAGATAATTGCATTTGAATTCTTTTGCATTTCTATTCGTTTTCTTCGTGCAAGAAATGCCGGGAAATACATTCTAGAGAGGAGGAACATGACCCTCGAACCCACGGGCATTTTGAAAGTTATTTGAACCCTCAAACTTAGAGGGTCATTTGAAAATTATTTGCAAAAGAAAATAAACCTTTTAGGCAATTTTGTGAAAATAATGTTTTCTGAAGTTTTTATTTTTGCCGTGGAAAAATGCCCATCATCTATATTTTATTTTTTCTGATAATTTTAGTATATAGAAACTCTTTATTTCGAATTGATTTGATTTCCCTTTTATCGTTTTAGTTTCCTAGTTTTAAGAATAGGAAAGGAATCCCTTTTTATTTGGAAAGACCGCTGGCCCATTAAGACTTTCCAAACTTGGCCCAACAGGAGATCTTCTCCTACCTCTCCTCTCCCTCACGTCACAGCAAGTTTTCCTTCCATGGACAGAAGATCTCCACCTCCGGGATTCGCGAAGTACCTTCCCTCCCAGCGCCTCCCGTCGCCTCTATAAGAACCCCCATGAACCCCTTGTTCCATTCCCGTTGAAACCACCCCCTCTCCTCGCCTCTAGCTCGCGCGCCACCATCACCCCGTCGGTCACCAGAGAACATCACAGGAGCTCCTCCACCTCGGCCCCCCTGCACCCTCCCCTCCCTGCCGCACCACCCCTCCCTTCGGCCCCTCCTCCTCCGCCGCCCCACCCCACCCCCTCGCCCTGCACCTCACCGGAGCTGCTGCTCCTCCCCTCGCCAGAACTCCTCCCATATCGCCAGCAGCTCCTCCCCTCGCTCCCCCTGCACGCTCCCTCCACCTCGCCTCCCTCCCCCCAGGAGTCTCCACCGGCCCCTTCCCCACCCTCGCCAGCCACCCCCCCCCCCCCCCGCCGCCGAAGCGGCTCCACGTGCCAGCCACCTCGCCGGAGCAGCCACTGCTACTACCAGCCACGGTAACTCCTCCTCCTTCTGTTCTATTTTTTTCTTTTCTTGGTTGCCCTTAGATCTATATTCTATGGTGTAGATTAGAAGCAGGGTAACTTTTCGGTTTAGCTCAGAAAACCATCGGTTTTATTTCACTTATTCATTAGCCACAAGTTTCGGTAAGAACTCGGCCGTTTGCTCCTAGCGTTAGCAGCAAACACCCTCTTAACCAATCAGTGAGCGCCACGTGTTTGTAGCAATTATTCTCTTTTTCTGTCTAGTTGCAAAAACAGCAAAGTTTCTGTTTTGTTTTGGCCATAACTTTCGCTCCCGAAGTCCATTGATATTGATGCTTGTTCCAGTAGCTCACAAATTTCCTGTAGTTTTTAAAAACATATAATTTGTCTATGTTTGAAATTTGCAAATTTGAATTAGATCAGATTTAGTTTAAACCTTGTTTTGCTTATTCCAGGAGTTTAAAAATAGTTTTTAATTTGATTCCTTTTGTTACTGATCACTAGTGATCTTATTTATCGTTGGTAAAAATTTCCGATTTGTTTGAGTATTTTAGCTCACTGTTTCTTGTGAAACAATTTCTGTTTCACCTCTTTTAGGATTTCGGCTAATTCCTTTTCTATTTTTGTTTTAAAATATTTTCTTTATTATTTCAGAAATCTTATGTTTTGTTTCTGTTAGTTAAACTGTAGTTTTGCAACAAGTTTTTATTTTATTTTTATTTGTTTTCATGTAATCAATTCTAGTTCCTTAGTAACTTGCAATTGGTTTCTCCACTGTTTCAAATCCCGTTCGGAAATACTTTCAAATAGTTTTGTGAAAAATATTTTATTTTATCTTAGTTAAACTTATATCTTAGTTCCTTGTTATTATTTTCTGTTAGAAAAAACTATTTAGTGTTTGACGTAGTAGAAGACTCCCTAGTCTTATTTGAAGTTTCTTTCGGATTCCTTTTCGCTCTCTCTTTTGTTTTGATTGCTAGAATGATTGCTAGTATGAGTGCTTATGTGAATGATATGTTTGTTATATAGATTTCATCGGAGAGTGACGAGTAGACTATCAAGTTATTTCTCGAGAAATTCTTCTTCGCCAACATCACCAGGCAAGTCACTTTGATCATACTATCACCTATGTTTTATGCATCGTAGTTCTACCATCTTATGCCCAAATTGCATGCTGCTTAGGTACTTGGAAATTTTAGTATAGTTTGTAGTGTCATTTGGTAGGCACCCAACAACCCCGATACTTGGCCCCGGGACGACAAATTCAATATTGCTATGCTTGAGTAGACGGGATTTCGGTTGAGTGCATAACACGAGTGATGCGAGGTTGATTAAATAATCAAGACCGGTTAAGACAAGATTTTCAAGACCTCGGACGCAATGCAACTCTGGGTGAAGGACGGTTGATCGGCTCCCTGGAGAACCCAGTGGATGACCCGGGATGCTGGAGAGGCCATGACATCCTGCGGAAAGCTTCACCCAGGCTCAAAGAGACGGACGGATATTTTCAAGACCCAAGGCTTACCTGCACAGCCACAAGTCATTATGGGCTCTGGCTTGGTTGGACAACGCGGCGACTCTGGACAGGCGGTGCTAGCAGATGTAGAAGAACGGTAGGAATGGATGGGCGCCGACAGGGATTCAGAGGGACCCGTTGAAAGACCATGTTTTGATCATCCGGTCTTCAAACACCCTGAAGTGCGAGGACATACACGGAGGCGATCAAATCTTGTGGGGAACGTGTGCAAAACTCTGCAGAGTACTCAAACCTAATCGATTAGCCGTGTCCACGGTCATGGACAACTTGAGCCAAAGGAACTGAAGTTATCTGAAATTCTCAACACAAATAATAATATTGATGTGGGTATTATTGACAACATGGGTACGAGAATTGGTTGGTGGAACCATCTCGTTAACAACCAACAATGTAGTAACATTTTGCTTTTAGCCCTCTCTTGATGTAGGAGAAAACTTGCTTTTCGCTAAAAACTTATAGCCCCACCTGCCATATATGCATATAGTATAGATGATTACTTTTCACCCTCTCTTATGTGACTTGCCGGCATATTCAATATGCTGACCTACACGGCTGCAACGTCTTATGTTGTAGATATTTTTCTTCGACGAGTAAGAGTACGATTCAGGGTTACGGTCTACACTCAACTTGCCGTTGGTGTTTATTGGGACTCCACTCCCTTGACTGCTTCCGCTGAGATATTTAAGGTATATATCAGTTTTACGCTATTTACATGTGATTGCACTTTGATATATACATTGATGTACTGTGTGTGCCAGCATACTGATCCAGGGATGGCACAGAAACACAAAGGCTTGACTCGTCTTGAGTCGGGTCGCTACAGTACTGCCTGATCTTGTCAAGAAGGTCAACTAGGTGTAGGCCCTTGTATTTCTTGATTCTGGAGTTGAATGATTCAGCTAGATTTTTATTTACATAGTCAACCTTGCTCAACTCAGTGAAATCAGCTCTAGCCCAGATTTTGGTGTGGTTCTCCTCAAGATACTCCTTTACTTTGGGCTTGCTTTTCAACTAGTTCAGATGAAAATTGTGCTTTTTGATGATGTAAGTTAGTGATCAAGCCAAAGATTGTCATCATAAAATTTCCCTTTGAATTTCTTGCCAAAATTTTGAGACAAATGTCTCATGCACTCTTTGTGCTCAACTCGAGGATAAACGTCATCAACATCACTCTCCAGTCCTTTGCAAGCATCAGTATGAATAACTAATCCTTCAGGATGTCTTGTAGCTTTCTTCAAATTATTCAAAAACCATGTCCAACTCTCAGTGGACTCCACTTCAAGAACACCATATGCAACAGGAAATAACCAATTGTGTGCATCTAGGGCACATGCTGCTACAAGTTGGCCCCTAAACCTACCATGCAACGTAGTTGCACTATAGCCAAGTATGGCATGCACCCCTCTAGAAGCCCCTTCTGACAAGCTTTGAAACAGAGAAAAACCTTTCTAAAGCACTCTTTGTAGAATTTCTTTCCTTTTAACTTGTACTCCACTGTGTGATGGTCAATGTCAGCCACACTTCTTGGTGATGCCCTCTCTACTTCTGCTTTGAAAGCAAAAAGTAACTGAAAATTGTCACTGTACTTACCATATATCTTGTCAAGTGCCATCTCCTTACCATAGTAGCATCTGCTGTAAAGCACCTCAAGACCATACTTCTCTAACAACCTACCTGAATTTCCATTGTGCCAATCCCTGGATTTTTTTCTGATCCAAGCCATAGAAGCATCTACAAACCACCTTCTTTTTGAAGCTCTCAATCTCTGAGATCTGTTCACAATAGGGCATGTGTGAGGGTGGGGGTTCACTTTGATCTGAAAATAAAACAAATGGTCAGTCAGAACAACATTAGTAAAACAAAAAGTCACAATTTTAAAAAAAATAGTAGTAAACTAAATAGCTAGTACCTGAAACAAAGTTCTCCTCCTCATCAAAGATGCATGCAGCATCCACTTACACCTATAAAAGGCACATTTAACAGTGAACCTACTCTGGTCACTCTTCGGTGTGATGTACTCAGTTTCATACTTGATTGAGAATGTTCCAACTGCATTTATGCAATCAACAGCCTCAGAAAAGACCACACCTTCCTCAGTGCTTGGCTTATCTCTATCATACATCATGACAGGTTTGTCCTCATCTGCACCCTCAAAAGCTCCCATGTCATGATCCTCTTGCCTCTCATCTTCATTAGTATCTGAAAATTCTGTAGGAATGTAGTCTTCATTTGCTGCATCTTCCTCATTATTTTGTTGTACATAACCTAGATAAAGCTTCTCATCCTCCTCATCGGACAAAATATGTGCATCATGTAGTGCTTCCTCCATAACTGGATCAAGTTGATCATCTTGTTTCTCAGTGACACTTGGAGTAGTTGAGGTGCTACTAGCACTTGCTGCACTAGTGCCAGGAGCACTGGGAGTACTGCTAGCTCCTGGCCTGGATGCACATGGTCTACCCCTTCTTCTACCTCTTGTCCCTCCAGCAGTTCTCCTAGATGCAGGTGTTTTCTCACACCTTTCTCCTCTCTTTCTCTGAATTACTGTAATTTCCAAATTGCATGACCTTGTCTCTTCATTTCTTGCAAACATCAAACCTAACTCATCATCACACTATAAAGGGTTCCAACTCTCCTTTGAACTGTCCCAATATCTTATTTCAACAGCATCAAACAATCCCCATGGATACTTTGCACAAATATTAGCCCTAAAATCATTAAATGAACTACTATTGATGCCCACAACTAATGGAAATGTGAAGTTGCTTTCTTTTCCTCTGGTACCGGTAGAAACTATGACGGTGGTCTCCATTCTAACAGACAGAATGAATGCAATAGTTGGATCCATCCTACAATAATGAACACATCATCTACCATGACTAAATCTTCTCTAAATCAAGCTTACGATACTAAGCAAGAGCAGATCTGAGACTTACCCCGCTGGGATCTCCCGTGCAGATGTGGTACCCTTGCCCTTGTCGCCCTGACTGCCACCATAGCTGCCTTCAATGCTCCCCCTAACCGATGGTGAGCTTTTGTTGCCGTTGATGATGCCACCGCCGCCGTGTCCCCTGCCCCGTGGTGATTGGGACACCGCCTGGCCGTGCGTGCAGCCGTCGCCCTCCCGCGCCGATGCGGTTCCCTTCTTATGGCGGCGGCTGCTGCCTAGGGTTTCTCCATTCTCCCCCATCACCTAGAAATGGATGTGGTGGTGCTGCATACGACGTTGTGGTGGTGGTGCCCCTAGGGCTTGTGGATCTGATGTTGAAGGGCCGACGAACTAGGGTTTGGACAGGGGAGAGAGTGATGGGAGGAATGGGGAGCGAGAGAGTGAGGGGGAACAAGCGAGTGAGCACGAACGGGGCAAGCCGTGTCCAAAATCTAGCGCCGGTAGCGGTCAAACGGCGCTGACTGGATGGAACCGTGATGTGAGGGCAAAAGCACAAAGAAACCAAAGTGAGTTGGGCAAGAACGAGGGTTTTCAGAAACTAGGGGCAAACCTGCCAAGGGGGACACCAAATTAATTATCCCAATTATTTATCTTGAGAGCTCGTGATTGGGGCATGTGGGCATCATAGACTTAAGCCTCCCCCAAGCTTGATCGATACTTTTTCCTTCACGAGGCCAAAAAATATATATATAATTCCGATCACGATGAACTAGATGCATATGATAAAACTTCTAGGGGAATTCCAGCTTTAATCGATTCCAATCCCTTTTTCGAGCATCGTCTAATAGCCTATACTATATTAATGTATTTCCCTACAAAGATAAAGGGAATAACTTATTATTAACTCTATTCTCGAATAAACTTGCAAGCTTAAATAATTACACAAATTAAATCTATATATATCAGGTGCAAATCAGGATGAGTTGTTCAACCTCCTGCATAAGGATTAGCTAGCAATTTCACTAACATACCCGAAGGACTTCATAGTAAATATTTTCAGTATGTTTAGTAGGTTGAGGAGAGTTTTGACACTTATGGTTGAGGTGAAGACACTCCAAACAAACACCTCAAAGGATTATCCTCCATAGTAACAAGCAACAGTAAATTTCAGCATGTAGCAAAAATGTCCCGTACCAAATTCCACTTACCAATGACGCTTCACTCCCCAGCAACGACGCCATAGAAGAGTCTTAATGAACCACAAGTATAAGTGGTCAATCGTAATCCTTTTGATATGTAAGAGTGTTGAACCGAATGAGGAAAAGAAGGAAATGACAAGTGGTTTTTAGCAAGGTAATTCATGCAGGCACTAACAGTAGCAGTAATAGATAGTTTGATAGTAGCGCAATTCATAAAAAGTGACAAGTAACAATTATAACTAAGGTGCGGCAAGGTGTACGGTCCTTTTGTAGCAAATTACAAGCCTGAAAGTTCTCTTGTATAAAGTAAAGTGATCTCGAGGACACATGGGAATTGTTGTCTTAGTTGATTCACGTTTGATACTTTTATAATTTGATATGTGGGTGGACCGGTGCTAGGGTGTTGTTATTACTTGAACAAACAACATCTTATCATTACCCCCTCTCTCAAGCATCCACAACTACGAAAGAATAATTAACATAAATCTAACCCTAGCATGAAACATATGGATCCAAATCAGCCCCTTATGGAACAACACATAAACTAGGGTTTAAGCTTCTGTCGCTCTCGCAACCCATCAGCTACTTATTGCTCCACAATGCTTTCCCTTAGGCCCAAATATGGTGAAGTGTCATGTAGTCGACGTTCACATAACACCACTAAAGGAAGAGCAACATACACATCATCAAAATATCGAACGAATACCAACATCACATCATTGCTTATAACAAGACTTATCTCATGTCCTCAAGAAGGAAAGTAAATACTCACAAATTATCGTCATGTTCAAGATCAGAGGTATACTGAATATGCTTAAGGATCTTAACATATAATCTTCCACCAAGTAAACCAACTAGCATCAACTACAAGGTGTAATCAATAGTACTAGCAACCCCCAGGTACCAATCCGAGGTTTTGAGACAAAGATTGGATACAAGAGATGAACTCGGGTTTGTGATGAGATGGTGATCATGAATATGTTGATGGATATGGGTCCTCCCACGAAGGAGGAAGCGTTGGTGATGACGATGGCTTCCACTTCCCCCTCCCGAAGGGAGGTTTCCCAGGCGGAATCGCTCCACCGGAGAGCAAACGTGTTCCTGCCCAGGTTCCGCCTTGAGATGGTGGCCTTTAGTACCAAAATTAATCTTATGATTTTTGTTCTCATGTAAAATACGTCATATAGGAGAATATGGGCTCAAGAGGGCTGCCACAGGGCCCACAAGCTCGAGGGGTGCGCCCCGTGGTTTAGGGCACCCTCAGGCTTATGGCCAACTGCCAGTTCCCCTCCGATGATCCTTTTGCCAATAATTTTTATGTATTCCAAAATAATTCTCCATCAATTTTCAGCTCATTTGAAGTTCTAGAAAATATCCAACTCTTCTATAGCCCTTTACGGTCCAGAATTCTAGCTATCAGTAATTTCCCTCTTTGTATAAATATTGCAAAATAAGAGAGAGAAATTACAAGGATTGCATCATAAATTGAAATAATGACTGAAAACATAATAAATATAAATAGGAAAACATGATGCAAAATGGACGTATCGGCCCCTCTTGTGGAAGCCCCACAAGGGAAGTCATCATCGTCTCCACTTGTAGAAGATGCTTTGGGAGATCATGCACATATCCAAGAACAAGATCAAGTCCCTTATGTTCCCGAGAAAGATCTAGGACAAGCTCAACCAAATGGCGATGAACCAAATATTGAGGTCCAATATGAAGCTCAAGGTCAAGATCAAGATCAACCTCAAGTGTATCACATCGACCCTCAACCTTGTGCACAAGAACAGGAGGATGTGAAAAGAAGGGTGTCTTTGAGACTCAAATGTGCTCAAGGTCAAGCGCCTTCTACAAGTTCAACACCCAATGATGAAGCGCTTGCTCTCAAGATCAAAAGGTGGACGCCAATTTAAAGCATCTTAAACATCTCACTGGGAACATTTATGGAAGCATAAAGAAGGGGGTAACTACTCGTAGACGTGTTGCAAACTTTTGTGAACATCACTCGTTTGTCTCTTGTGTTGAAATTCTTAAGGTGGAAGATACTCTTGACGACTTGGATGGGGTAAATGTTATGCATGAACAACTCAACAACTTCACCCACAACAAACTATGGATTCTAGACAAGAAGCCGCAAGAACATTCATAATGTCATCAGAACCAAGTGGATTTTTAAGAACAAGGAAGATGAACATGGACAAGTTGCAAGGAATAAGGCAAGGTTGGTGGCACAAGGTTTCACTCAAGTTGAAGGTTTGGACTTTGGTGAAACCTTTGCACCTATTTCCGTCTTGAGTCCATTCATATTTTGCTTGCATATACCTCTCATCATAATTTCAAGTTATATCAAATGGATGTGAAGAGTACATTTCTTAATGGTCCTCTTAAAGAGTTAGTGTACATCAAACAACCTCCCGGTTTCGAAGATCCCGATCACCCCTCTCATGACTATGAACTCCATAAGGATCTCTATGGACTCAAACAAGCACCTCGTGCTTGGTATGATCACCCTACAACGTTCCTAGGTGAGAGGGGGTTTCAGATCGGGTTAATAGACTACACTCTCTTCATGAAGAGGGTAAAAGTAAAACTGTATGTGTGCCAAATTTATGTTGATGGTATTATATTTGGTTCCACTAAGCATGTTATGGATTTTGAGTTTGAGAATCTTACGACTAAGGAATTTGCGATGAGCATGATGGGAGAGTTGAAGTTCTTCCTCGGATTTCAAGTGAAGAAATTGAGAAGAGGAACCTTCATCAACCAATCTTTGTACATTCAAGACATGCTCAAGAAATTCAAAATGCTAGATGTCAAGCCCAAGAAGACACCCATGCCAACAAATGGTCAACTTAATCTTGATCCCAATGGTAAAGCCGTGGATCAGAAGGTATACCGCTCCATGATCAGTTATTTGCTTTACCTTTGTGCATATAGACCGGATATTATGTTGAGTGTGTGCATGTGTGCAAGATTTCAATCCTCTACCGAAGAGAGCCATTATATGGCGGTGAAAACAATTCTTCGATATTTGGTTTATACCCCAAACTTGGGCCTTTGGTATCCCAAAGGATCATCATTCAAGTTAATGGGATATTCTGATTCGGATTGGACCGGACACAGGGTAGATTGCAAATCCACATCCGGCTCTTGTCAGTTTCTTGGAAGGTCCTGGGTAAGTTGGTCATCAAAGAAGCAAAATTGTGTGTCCCTTTGAACCGCCGAAGCCGAGTACATTGCCACCGGGAGTTATTGTGCATGATTATTATGGATGAGGCAAACTTTGATGGATTATGGTGCCAAATGTGAAAAAGTGCCACTTTTGTGTGACAATGAAAGTGCAATCAATATTGCCGGCAATCATGTGCAACACAACCGAACCAAGCATATTGATATTCGTCATCATTTCATTCAGGATCATGTGGCAAGAAAGGACATTGAGCTATTTCACGTTAACACTGAGATTCAACTTGCAGATATTTTCACCAAGCCACTTGATGAAGCAATATTCCGCGAGGTAAGGCATGAGCTAAATATCGTGGATTTTAGTAACTTGGTTTGAGGCCCTTGCATGCACACACATACTCAACTAGTATCTTGTTTTAGATGTAGGCACGTATGTAGGGGGAGCTAGCTCAACTCATGAGCTATCTTATCCTACTAGTGCATAAATTCAACAAAATCTTTCACATTCACCATTTTTAGATGGCACTTGTGCTTCAAAGATGAGTATTGGTCTTGGTACCAAGGTTCATATCTTCACGGTGCCATGCATGGTGGCTATGGCCACTGCCCTCTCTTTGAGGTTGGATCTTCATTTGCCTTTTAATTGGGTATATTAGACCTTGTGTTCGATTTCGTGTTGATGTGTGCATTTTGATTTCCATATAGTGCAAGTGCATCTCATACCCCTTTCTAGGAGAATTTGATTTCTTCGTACGACGTTCTCCGGAGTGAGACGGAAATTCATCAGGAGTTGTGTTAAGGACATCCAGTCTTGCCTCGGAGTGTCTTGCCTATCAAAATCTCATGGATACCCTGTGTGCACGGGCATGTACCGTGCACATGGGGACCCCATGTCCATGGGTCGCATATCGTGCACACGGGACCCCGTCCGCATGGACTAAGTTCGCCCCGTGCGCATGGGGTAAGCGGTTCCTGGTCCGCAAGAGGTGGGTGGGGGGTTAGGGTTAATTCCCACCCATTTGTATGCCCTGTATGTGTCATGCCTGGGTACTCAGCTAGTTCCAAGAGAGACTTTCTGTACACCCCGTGTGCATTGGATCTTTTGACCCCATGCACACGGGGCATCCAATAACTCTCTGAGTATCCCGTGTGCATGGGGTACCTCGAAACTCCATGAGTGCCCCATACCCACGGGGTCTTTTGACCCCCGTGGGCACGGGGTGGTGGTTTAGTCTTTGAGTACCCCATGCGCACGTGGCTGACTTAATTAGCCCGTGCGCACGAGGTCAAACGGGCAGAAAAACACTACCAGCCAATAACACTATAAAAGGCCCCCTTCTTCTTCCTTCATCCCTAACCCTAATGTCTTGTTGAGCTCCTCCATTGCTATACCTCATTTTGCTCAATACTCCCAATCCCTCCACCCAAACTTGTTGATACTTTGTGGATTGGGAGAGCAAGACCCGATCTACACTTTGACCAAACTAAATTCATGTTCCCCACAACATTCATTCACCATTGACTTGTTACTCTTGGATCTTGGGCTCCTAGGTAGTTGGAGGTTCCTCCGAAAGTTTCCTTCCTTGTGGTGTGCTCCGAAGAAATTTGTAAAGGTGTGATGGTTGCCTTCAAGACCAACCCCGAGTGATTCGAGGCTCATCCGTTGGGGGTGACTCAAAAGAGATACAGTGAGCCTTCCGTGGCGTTCCGCAAGCTTTGGCTCTGGCACCGATCTAAACGGGGATTAGCTCTTCCCCAAGGAAGAGTGAACTTCGGGATAAAATGTGCGTCCTCATCTCACTTGTGGTTAATATTTTCCCGCACTTTACCTTGCTTTGTATGCTAGTTGGCTTGCTAATTATCTTTATGTCTAGCATATTTAGTACTACTTATGTTTGTCATACGGGGAACGCTACGCGTCCGCCGGATGATTTTTAAAAATTATCCGTCACCTAGCTAGCCGTCGGATGCCGATCTAACGCCCCGCATCCGTGCCGCATGGTCAGTAGTTATTTCCTGAAACGACGCTCGAGTTGCGGAAACTTTCGCTTTGTTGCAAGAAATAAACTTTGGATCCGTTAATTCCTGAAACAAAGGTCGAGTTTCAGAAACAATTTTCTTGTTGCGGAATTATTTTTTCTTCGTCTTTCTGTAACATAGGTATTTTTACGGAAGAATTTTTTGCAACAACAGTCGAGTTTCAGGAATTTTTGCAACGAAAGTCACGTTGCAGCCGAGATCCATGCTCAACGGAGAGTCGGCCGCGCGAGCAGGGACGCATCTCCAGCGAGGCAGAGAAACTCCCTGGCGGCGGGAGTTCGCCGGCGTACGTGTCGCACACCTCCTCGTTCGCCGCGCCAGGTGGGGATCCGGCGATTCGGCGAGGTGGGGATCCGACGAGGGGCTGAATCTCGTCGGCGAGGTGGGGATCCGGCGAGCTGGCGAGGACCGACGGCGGCGGCGGTTCGCCGGACTCCGGCAGGCTCGTCCCCGGTAGCAGAGGAGCCACGACGAGGAACCTGGAGTGCTCCAGCTTCAGCCCCCGTTCCTGAAACAACGCTCCAGTTTCTGAAACAACGAGCCAGTTTCGGGAAATGGTTCGTGATCGAGGCAAGATCTAACGGACGAGTGGGCGGCGGATGGATCAACCGGATCAGCCGGTGGGATGTAATCTTTTCCCTTCTCATATAGGTTGTGTTCACCTAGTTGCCTATCTAGTGAACCCTATTTATCCGCTTATCCCTAAAATTGACAAACAAGATTAAAATTTGTAGTCTCCTATTCACCCCCTCTAGTCGATTGTATCGATGCTTTCAGTAACGAGTTTAAGCCCAAGATAAACGAGTTTTTTCTTTATCCCAATCTTATTTAAATCGGGTTTGAGCTTAATAAATCCAAAGCCAAGTGAGTAGGTTGTCTTCGTGAAAACTAGGTGGTACAAATAGGTGCATAGATTGTCACCCGCTTAACTAGAAATTATGCATCTTTAATTATTGTTTGCTACTATAATTAAAGTTTTGTTCAAGCATCCTACTAAAGGAAATATTGAACACCCCATTGTTTCATCATGGTCCACTTCCTCCATGGCTTGCTTCCTAGTACTTCATTTTTATTATTCTTTTCCCCAAACAAACACATTTCTCTCTCTCCATGGATACTCTCTGTTTTTCTATGTCCCCCACTTCGAGCCACACAAACAAGCTCTCTTCCTCCCTTCCTTTCCCCTTACCCCCTCATTCTCTCTCTACCCTTCCACCGCGTCCTCCCTAGTCCATACACCTTGGACGACCTCAAACTCCAAAGAGGAACACACCGTCATCTGATAAGCTATATTTGTAAGGGCCTCACTACTTCCTCAGCTTTCTCTTGATGCAATCATGGATGTGAACACCAACGACCTCATGAGCCCCGGCAAGCCTCCATGGGCGATTAGCACAAGGAGCCCCTCATCAACGTCGACAAGGAGGGGCTCCGACATCAGGATTCATACTTTCACTGGCGAGCTCTTATGCCCCCTCGCCTTCTATAGATGTGGACACTGATGCACTAACAAGCATGTTTAACATCTTAAAATAAGAAAGGTAATGGGACCACTTTTCAAGACGTTTATAGAACTTTATTGCAATATTTTGTCCCTGGAATATGTTAGCTTGTGATGTGCAAGACAAGGCAACACATATTGTAACACTTCAATTTTAATGCAATTTTAATGCAACATTGTATTTTTCAAAGATCGTTGCATGTTGCGTGGAGGTTTCTTTTAATTACTTTGCTAAAGTATATTTGATGTTGCACTTGGTTGTTGTATAATATTTATTCACAAAGCTTATTAAAATTATAGCCGTATGCGCGTCTTAAATGTTGCACCAGAGTATCCATTGTTGTTGTCGTAATGCTTTGGGATTTTTGCATCCTTAGTGTGGTAAAGGAGGCAATATGCGAGTAATTGGTGATATGGAGGAGAGGAAGATGGTATATTAAGGTTCAGACGGATGGCAAGGGCACATCTAAAAAAGTGCAAATTAGCAATTGCAGAGTGAGATGGGATCGACCATGCGGAATTAGCAATGTGTAAGGCCTTGTTCGGTTGCATAGGGTTTGAGGGGGTTGAAGGGAATTGTGAGGGATTAAATCCCCTGTAAGTCAAATTCCTTCCCAATTCCCTTCAAACCTCTCCAATCCCCTTGTGAAAGGGATTAAACGAACAAGCCCTAAGGAAAGTGGGTCAGCGAAGGGAAATTTGTTTGATCAGACAGTTAAGCAGCCACCCGATCCTGCCGATCCGATGCCTGACCGCGTATACAAGTATTCACATTTAGATATGTATATGTCCAGAATATTCTTTATGGTGATCGATAGGAACCCAAGCCTACACAGATGAAGATCTTAGCAAAAAGAGGATCGAGATTAACTCATTTTCAAGAAAAGAAAAAACAAGTGTTGCGATTTGATCAACAGTCAAGATATACTAGTGTATGAAAATGTGAGACGGAGAATCAAAAGGTAGAAGTTTCTATTGATAGAAATAACTCACTAGCAAACGATCAATCTCTAGCTAAGCCAAGCTTCTGGGACTACCACAGCTTATTTATCACTGTAAGTTGTGCATTACAGTGCAGTTAGATATACACAAATAGTTAGAATTTTTCATTCATCTCCGTGAAATCTGTTTGATTCCAACAGTCGTTTCTCAGTCTAAAGTCTGCAATGATTCAGCTCTCTGTAGTGCAACAGCCCCCACTGAAATTAACTCGTTAAATAGCATCGGTTAGTTTTCTGGCAGCTTGCGCAAATGATGTAGTTCTCCTACAATTTGCAGACATTGTTCTTCCTCATTGTTTCTATGCTTCCTGCTATGGTTGATCCAACAGTCCCCACAAATCCAAGTGATGCACAGCTGCAAACAGATTCTTCGATATATAATAAAATTTCCGGCAGTTGAACTGAATCACAATCTTTGTTCGTGTTTCCTCTGATCTTTGGAAGGAATCCAGACCTTATGCCATGTTCAGCAGCCATAAGCTTCTCGGCAGTCTGTAGAACATCATTTTCCTTCAGGGTGTACAGTTGATATCTCACATCTTTTGCAATATCTGCGAGATAGGTTTTCGTCCAGTTTGCTGGGGGGAGATCAGTCATGAGGAAAATTTGAACAGGACCACTGTTCTTGTTTGTCTTCATTTCCACCTCAAGAGATTTCAGCTTCTCCTTAAGGGCAGAAAAGGTAGATTTCCAGTGATTCTTAAACTGGCCATCTAACAATCTTAGTTGTGCACAAAGAAAAGGCTCCTTAATCTTGCTCTTAGCAAGCTCCTTCCCCGCAGCCATGATCTCTGGGACAAAAGGAAGGAACTCAATTTTCTCAAGTAGATTCTGTAATCTATGATCCTTTGGTGATTCATGGATATCAAAATAAGACTCTGATCCCTTGTATGGTGCTGAAAAAAGTGTCCCAAAGGCCAACAAGGTAGCATCCTCAGCTTTATTACCAGGCCCTAAACTCTTGTATATATCTTTACGCCTCCTAACATATGATATCTTCTTCTTCCTTTTTAACTCTTCATCAGGTTGAAACGAATCCAGTGCTCTATCATTATTCTCCTGATATGTCCAGACTGTGGTTCTACAATCATCCTGAACAGGGTACACACAACCACTACTTTCACTGCCTTCTAAACCAGACAGCAAAGACCGGCATCTATCATAGTCACTTGGCAATGATCCACCGCCAGAAACAGCACAGCACAACCCAGCAAAGCAAGTTTTCCGCATATCTACACCGCACCATAATGAAACAAACACCCTGAAATCAATTGTCTTAACCAAAGGCTTCAGTGGGGACAGATCAACTATGTCACCCATCGAAACATACCTGAAACGTAAAAATTCAGAATGAAGACTTGATTCTCATGATGTTATTCCAAATCCATAATGAACATGGAAGCCCATTGTGAACACTGCAAGCTAGAAAAATTATATCATTATTGTGCTAATTAGTAGAGTGAGTACTCCGCAGTGTAAGTGTGTAACAACCACATTACATCTCTATATCCAGATTTCTCTTGGCAGCAATCTCACCGTACTGGAGTCTCCATCAATTAGGATCAGTGTGATTCCAAATCATGAAGATTGCCTAGCATTCTTACATTTTTGGTGTTTGCATTGTTAACATTCTAATGAAGCTTTAATACCTCGCAACATGATTGATTACTAAAGCCCATCATTCCAAAGAATCAGTAAACCGAGCAGACGCAACGCAGAGAAGGTGTGGTGTGGCCTTTACCTCTGCTCCCGGAGGAGCTGCATGGCGTGGTCCCAGACGGCGGCTCGGAGGTCGGAGGGTTCGGCGACCCTGAACTTTGGGCAGCTCCCGAGGGCGACGGCGTGGTGGTCGAGCACGGGGGGCACGACGAGGGTGCGGTTGAGCAGCGCGGCCGCAACCGCAGCGTTCCGCAGCTCGCCCACCTGGTTGCTGAACCCGCTGTGCGGTGCGTACCAGAGGAACCTCTCTCCCTGCAGCTCCGCGGAGCGCCCACACCTCGGGGTGCCGCCGTCACTGCCGGGCGCGGAGGCGGAGAAGGGGAGTAGGGAGCGGAGCAGGGAGGAGTAGGAGGAGGAGAGCAGGAGGGATGCCGGGAGGAGGAGGAACAAGACGGCCACAAGTAGCCGCACGTTCGACCGCGCGCTCCGCCTGCGCCACCGGCCGCGGCTCGCCGGCAGGTCCATCTCGCCGGCGGCCACCGGCAGATCGGATCTTACGGTTGCATCCGATACGAAGTGAGTAACTCTAATGGGTTAGAACTACAGAGTCCATGGGCTCAATTGGACAAGTTAAGCCCAATTTACTTGGGCCCACTGCTCATAGTATCATTTCCAGCCGCAACAAAATCAGAATACCTCCTCAAAAAAAAAAAGAATCCCAGAATCCACAGGGCCGTCGACGGGTGGGACCCCAGAGGTAGTCAAAGGTGTCAGTCAATCTCGCCGGCGACGTGCGGCCGTTTCTCCGCCGGTGGGCGCACGTCAGCAATCCATCCGCCGATAAATTTCTATATCCTCTTTCCCTCCCTCCCTCTCTCCCGCGACACGACACTCTGCCCTTGGACTAGGTGGGCAGGGAGTGATGGCGATAGGGGCGTTCGTGGACGCGCCGGCCGCCGGCTCCGGAGAGTACAGCGGCCGGGTGACGCCGTTCGTGGTGCTGACCTGCATCGTCGCCGGCAGCGGCGGCATCCTCTTCGGCTACGACCTCGGCATCTCCGGTCCGCCTATCTTCCTCACTCCTTTCTAGAGTAGATTGTTAACTCTTTTGGGCTCAACAGAAAGGAATATGAGAACTGAAAGTTGGAAGCTTGACTTGGAAGGAGTTAAAATGGCATTCATGGCTTACTTGCGGTGCATTCATGGCTTCCGTGCCTCGTGGTGGTGCAGATTTTCTCTTCCATTATTGGGACACAAAATCTGATGAGTTCAGGGTGCTTTCCTCTGTTCCATTTTCCTTCAGATCAAGATGATCTAGGTCTAGACTTTTTTGAGGGATTATAGAAAAAGAAAAAAAATGATGCGTTCCATCATTCCATTATTGGGCAATGGATTCGGTGAACATTACGCAATGAACTTAGTTCGACATATGCATTCCATTCCCATTCCCACCCCAAATTCCCTGAAACTGAATGCATGCGGTTCTGAAATCTTCTAGGCGGTGTCACCTCCATGGACTCATTTCTGAAGACGTTCTTCCCGGAGGTGTACCGCCGCAAGCAGGACAGCAATGTCAGCAACTACTGCCAGTTCGACAGCGAGCTCCTCACCGTCTTCACCTCCTCCCTCTATATCGCCGGCCTCATCGCGACGCTGTTCGCGTCGTCTGTCACGAGGAGGTTTGGCCGCCGTGCGTCCATGCTGATCGGTGGAACCGTCTTTATCGCCGGCTCGGCGTTCGGGGGAGCAGCCGTGAACGTGCCCATGCTTCTCCTCAACCGGATCCTGCTGGGAATAGGCCTGGGGTTCACTAACCAGGTAACTCTCTCTGCTGCAATTCAAGCTAATGATCTTTTAAGTCAGTGTGTAACATGTAGTTCAGGAGATTAAAAAAAACTGTAGCACAGTGAAATTTCTTCAGGCATTTGTAGATTTCTAATAGAAAGATCATCCTCCCGGACCCTGCATCAATCCACAAATCTTGTGCGGCTGTGTGGAGCTGTAGAAGCAGTGACACAAGGATTGTGTACAGACATAAGAATCCTGTATATGTAATTTGTCCCAACCTCCAAGTTGATGACAATAGATAGCTACATGCTTGCAATGACAATTTACATGTCTGTCTCCCAAATCCAAAGAATCATTGCATTGACTACCCAATAGGTCGTGTTATCTTGTAGCAAGTGCATATGATGTTTCAGAATAATATTTTACTTTCTCCAAAAAGGACATTGTGAAGTACACTAAATACCTTACTGTGGTTACTGTTAAATTTATTTTTTCAGTCGATCCCATTGTACCTGTCAGAAATGGCGCCACCCCAGTACCGCGGTGCGATCAACAATGGGTTCGAGCTCAGCATCAGCATCGGCATTCTCATTGCAAACATCCTCAACTACTGTGTGGTGAAACTCACGGCAGGATGGGGCTGGAGGATATCCCTATCCATGGCCGCAGTCCCTGCTGCATTCCTGACCATCGGTGCAATCTTCCTCCCTGAGACGCCAAGCTTCATAATCCAGCGGGACGGCGACACCGACAAGGCGAGAGCCCTGCTCCAGAAGCTGCGTGGAACCACCTCTGTGCAGAATGAGCTAGACGACCTGTTCTCTGCTAGCAACCTCTCAAGGGCAGCCATATATCCATTCAGAGACATATTCAAGAGGAAGTACAGGCCACAGCTCGCCATGGTGCTCCTGATCCCTTTCTTCAACCAGCTCACCGGGATCAATGTGATGAACTTCTATGCCCCGGTGATGTTCCGGACAATCGGTCTCAAGGAGAGCGCCTCCCTCCTGTCGTCGGTGGTCACGCGTCTCTGCGCGACATTTGCTAACATCGTAGCGATGTTGGTGGTCGACAGGTTTGGGCGCAGGAAGCTCTTCCTCGTAGGAGGGATCCAGATGATCTTGTCGCAGCTCGCTGTCGGCGCCATCCTAGCTGCAAAGTTCAAGGACTCTGGTTTGATGGATAAGGACTATGCTTTCCTTGTGTTGATCACCATGTGCGTGTTTGTGGCGGGCTTTGCATGGTCATGGGGACCACTCACGTTCCTCGTCCCGACTGAGATCTGCCCACTGGAGATCAGATCAGCAGGGCAGAGCATTGTGGTCGCCGTGGTCTTCTTGATGACGTTTGTGATCGGCCAGACGTTTCTGGCAGTCCTCTGCCGCATCGAGTCGGGGACGTTCTTCGTCTTTGCCGCGTGGATTTGCGTGATGACGCTAGTGGTCTACCTGTTCCTGCCAGAGACCAAGAAGCTTCCCATGGAGCAGATGGAGCAGGTCTGGAGGAGGCATTGGTTCTGGAAGAAGATTGTTGGGGAGGAAGATGATAAGGAAAAGGAGAAGCAAGAAAGGAAAACCCACTCGCCGAGCTCCTAGCGATTTCTGAATTTGAATGTATTCCATCAAACCTGCATGGAAAAACATAGTACAGGATTTTTAACTAGCAGAAGAGTTTGTAAGTATAATTACATCTAGTTGGGTTGCCTGACAGGCCTGCAGCTGCTGTTGCCAGTTCCTACATGTGGCCATTTCAAAGAGTGAGATTACTGATATGAAGTAACTTCAATTTCAGAGAAAAAAGATACTCCCTCCGTCCCAAAATTCTTGTCTTAGATGTTTTTAGATATGGATGCATTTAAATAGTAAAACGTGACTAGATACATCCATATCTACAAATTCAAGACAATAATTTTGAGACGGAGGGAGTATATGTGAACCGTCTCTCAGAGGGGCTGGATTGGATTGTCTGATTATGCATCATGACTTTTGCTAAAGATGTAGTAGAAGTGACAGGTCCTTGGATGGCCAAACAATGCATTCGTGCACGACCCAACAGCTTGGAAATATCTGAAAGGGACTGGCCACTAGCCACTACTGTCTGTCACCAACCACACTTGCAACACTTGGTGCATAATGGAGGTGAGTGCAAATGCAGAATCAGGATTGAGAGGTACAGTCCTATGGAATATTCCAGATAGAATATGTCCCGAAGGAGAATCCAATAATCCGTTTGTTCTTGCCACAAATACATTAAACCATACAGACACATGCCAACCAAATGAGAGTAAATCATGCAACACTCATTGGTAAAATTATAGCATGGCTTCTTTTCTTTTCTTTTTTTGAATGTTGGCAGTTAGTCTGCCAAATGCATTGATCAGAGGGGGAGTACAAAGGGAGCTACAATCGTAACACCAAAAACAAAGAAGAAAGAAAAGAAAGAGGCCAAGCTGGAGAGAAAATTGGAGAAAAGAACACTCAGCCCGGGTCAAAAGGAATGCTTGCTCCTGCTAAGTTCCAAAGATGGATCTCGTCTCTCACTCTGTCGATGAAGACCTCCTTTGATAAGGCCTCCTACTTGAAATTCCTTCTGTTTCTCTCCTTCCATACTTCCCATGAGACCAGGTGCATAAGTGATAACATGCCTTTTTTTGGTCTGATTGCGCTTGATCATAACATGATGCCATCCATCCACCTACATGAGAGGTGCACTTCCAGGTAGTTGGCTTCTTTCAACCATAAGATCTTGAGTGAGTGACTGGATAGCCATTTCCAGTATCCGGACAAAATCTGAAGACAGTGATTCATCATTCAGTAATGAACATTGCATAGAAATGAGCAGAGCTCACTTCAAAGGTCTAATAACTGACTGATATTTCTTTTTTCTTATATAAGAGTTGACAGTACAACCCTGGAGATCAGCACTAACATTAATGATTCTGTTAACATGCAGTAGGCATATCATGTGCCATACAAACAACAGATGCATCCATACATAACATAACTTACAGCACAGGGTACATTGGACAGACTACAGACCACAGTTAATCTTAAAAGGAAAAGAAAAGGAAAAGAGGCAAAGCTTATTTTTGCCAGGGCTCATCTAAGTGCAGTTTGTGTGCTGACAGGGCTCACGCCTGAGCCCTCGTTGGGAGATTTGCCTGGAAAGCCGATTGTCTATTTTGACCTCCTACCATTTTTAAGGAAAGAGAGGTAGATACTGTGTCTTGCTTGGGATCCCCTATGCTTAGCTTCGACATGCCCACCAGTTCATCAACATTGATTGGACTCTTTGAATGAACCGGAACAGGCTTCACAATCTCATGTGTCCCTTGTCCAAGATCATCTCCATCATTCTGATTTTGCCAGAAAGGGACTGAGAATTGCAAGAATGGTGAGAAATATGCTGGAACTAGCACCGGATAGCTCGGTTGCAAATTCTCTGGCATGATAGCAGAAGCTGAAGAACTCTCTGCAATGACAGAAGTATCTGACTCCATAGATTCTACCTCCTCCTCCTCCATGGGTGGAGGTAATGGTGGGTGATTTAATATTTGGGCCTCAGGTTCATGATTACCAGGAAGAGGTGGCAGGTCCGACTGTAAAATACACAAGATACCATTCAGTTCCGAATTATATACAAAGTGCAAACTAATATCTTCCAAATGAAATGTGAGATGGAAGTGCATGACTATCCATGCAACACCACAAAATCAATTCAAATAAAATAAAACTCTAGCTCAAGGAACTAAGGGAGTGATATGGTAACTACCACCACAGAAACGGGCAATCCCCTTGCCGAACTACGAAAACAGAGTCAGGCCACCTTATGCCATACAGGTGCAATAATCAATCATAAGATCGAGCAAGTTACCTCGTCAGGCACCAAATCAAAGAGGCTAGACCTTCTCTTCCTTCTGCTCATATTGGCTTGGCGTATAAAATATTTCTGAGCATGACTTGCTACTTGAGTAGGTGTTCTTGAGACCACAAAATTACGAGAGATTCCTCGCCAATCACCTTTTCCAAGTTTTTGCAATCCAAGCAAAAACCTCCGGTGTTCTTCTTCAGTCCAAGGAACCCCTGCCAAAAAGCCATCTTAATCAGGAACATGGCACATAAAACGTACCAGGGCACAGCCATGCAGTAAGGGCTTTAGCATCTCAAGCTATACAGAAACTGATAAACAGACAGATTATAAAGAGAACCGTGGGATAAAATAGTACACTATTATTATGTTGAATGAAACAATAAAGGAGTGTATTATCACCACATTAAAATTACCAAAAAAAAACTCTAGGGAACATGAAGCAAGAAGAAACTACTGAAGAGAAGTTGTAAACTCGCCACCACATCAGAGGAGCACTAAAAACATAAAATGTTCTTAAATGAAACAATGCAAGGAGTTTACATTCACCACATGAAAATACTCAAGAGAAGGGAAAAAAGTTCAACAAAAATAACATGCACAGAGACAAAATCACTCCAGCGAACTGAAGGTTTCTGTTCAGACTCCAAGATAATGGAAACTAAAAAAGTCTAAGCCAGACAATAAAAGGTGGTGCAACAAATGACATGTTTTTCTCCCCATGGACAAGCTATATAGCAGGTCAAGAAAACATCGCAGTCCAATTCTTTAACTCAACAGATAACAAGAAACATGCAAATGGCAACTCGATCTACATTATGTCATTACAGTCTATTGGTTATAATACCATATTGGAGAGCACCATAAATAAAAATATGTTTTGCTTTGAAGAATTTCCAGCTATTGCTTGACTTGACCAAGATACTAATCAGTAATCACTGGTTACTTCAGGGATTATGAGAAAAAACTAGCAGCAATAAAAATGAACGAAGGCAGTCAAACTTTGTCATGTGTACATCAAATATTTACTAGTACTCCCTCCGTTCCATAATTCTTGTCGTGGTTTTAGTTGAAGACCACTACAAGAATTATGGAATGGAGGAAGTATCGACTAATTAATCTTGACTAACATAATTCCTTGCAGAATGCAGTTGTGCAGATAATAAAATGCTTTATACAAATATTGATTGCGTCATAATGCAGTATCGTATTTATGCCAAAGGTAAGGCTTTAGGTTACGTGTTAGTTCGTCAGCTCAACGTCTAACGTGGCTCTATAAACGCTTACTGAAGCACAGAGCAAAGCCAAATTTATGATGATTCATCCAAGGAAAAGAAAGTGCTAGGCGTTAATTGTGCGGTTTGCCATGGCCCAGCGCTTAAGCGCACCTATCTCACCTAAGTGCGCTTAAGCGCACGCCTAGCACGACTAAGCGCTAGACGTTATGTTGTCGCCTAGCGCCTACGCGCGCTTTTTCCACTGGAATCACCTCTGATCGCCACTCTTGATAATCCGTAGTCGCTGCTAAACGAATCCAGAGCTAAGCTTCTAAAAACATCTGTCATAAGTCATGATCCAATCAAACGACATCGACGGTGTATACACCATCCTTGTACCCATTTAATATTGGGGGTTGATTGTTGGCTCAAGAATCAAGTTACGCAAGTCCACGGTGCTGGAAAACACCATTGCAGCGTCTCCCAAGTCCCAACTGGATTTTTGAAAGCTATATAATAGTACCATCTCAATCAAAAATCGCACAGGGCAGCGCACACACAAAAAAGGAAATATTCACCGACATGAAGAAACAATTGGAGCTGAGAGGATCTAATCTACTATGTGAGGTTTTGCGTGAGCTGAGGAACAGAGCCATAAAGTAGACGTCTTTAGAGGAGGGAGAGAGAGAGAGAGATTAGCAGGCCACCTTTCTTGCGCTCGCGGTTGGCGGATGATGATCCCTGCACGAAGTCGTCGGAGGCGTAGCCCTCCGCGGCGGCGTCGTGGCCGACGTCAGCGGGGGACGCGCCGCCGCCGCCGCTGGTGGATCCTCCGAGCAGGGAGAGGTTCCCCATGCTGGCGCTCTTGCGGATGGATCCATCGGTGAGGCGCACCCCGAAGATCTTGACCCCGCGGTTGGGGCACGTCCGCGAGTTGTGGCCGTTGTAGCTGCAGTGCGAGCACCGCCTCGTCATCCCCGGAGCCGCCAGCGCACCCGCCGGTGTAGCGCGCCGGAAGGGGAGAGGAGAGGTGGGCTGGGAGGAGAAGCGAAGTGTGGTGGCGGTGTGGTGGTGGTGGTGGTGAGAGCAGCGGAGAGGAGAGGAGAGGAGGGGATTGACTGTGGAGTGGTGATTGGTTGCGGTGGTCGGGGAAGGGAAGGGGGGAGGGAGGGAGCCCGGCGCGTGTGGCCGTCCACGTGGCGGATATTCCCGCGGGGATATTACGTGGGTGGGTGGGCAAGAGCGGCGGGCGAGAGGAGGATTGCGGGTCACGCCTTTTTCTTTCTTTGGACACGGTTGCTTGCGGTCGCCTCCTTTCGTTTTCGCCGTTGGATCGTCGGATCCCCTATTCCTGTTCGTCGACAGCGCGAGCAGCTAGCTAATTAATGCTTCCCTCCGGGTTTACAAATTACGACCACTCCTCGTAGTCTAAAAATTGGCTACAAAAGGATATACTCCCTTCGTTCCAAAATTCTTATCTTAAATTTATTTAGATATAAATGTATCTAGTCATGTTTTATATTAGTATCTATCTACATTCATTTCTAACAAACCTAAAACAAGAATTTTGGGACGGAGGAGTACTATTTATGACATGTAATTCATACTCCATTCGGTCTTAAAATAGATGTCTCAAACTTACTACAACTTTATATTAGAAATGGTACGGGGTTGAAATTTTTATTTTAGAACGGAAGGAGTAATTTATTAGTCAAACTTTGATCCAACTAAATCGAAACTTCGAGTGGGACTAATCACCCGGACAGGGGAGTACATGTACACAAGAGATAACTTAATTGTTGATACTACTGAGCCATCCCGTGTATCCGGTTCCTATCTAGCTACCTATCATCTTTGCAAACTTTATATTGCAACTCAAATGATTCTTTAAAGGGAAGGTCAGTAGCTATTATGGTTCATCAGCATGAAAGAACTATATTTCATGTTACAAGCAACGTTGTGGCTAGTTCTTGGGATAGACGAGAGGTGAGACGACTAAAATTGAATACTGATGGATCCGTTACGGAAGGTAGTGCAGTACGGACATGATAGTTAAGGACCACGAGGGTGCCATTATTTTTAGCTCCTACGGGTACCTCTTCACATGTATTGATATTTTGGAAGCTGCGTTATTAGCTATTTCTCAAGGTGTTAAGTTGGCATTACAATGGAGTAGTCTTCCTGTTGAGATTGAATCAGATTGTCCAGAGGCGATCACAATGATCAATGGTGGACAAGGAAACAAATCAAAGTATGCTTTTATTATTAGTGAGATCATTAGTAGTATGAGTGAGAGAGATTTTTGCATTACTCATATCCGTCGAAACTGTAATAGTGTTAGTCATTTCATGGCCAACTTTGATAGGTCGCAATGTCGTACCGCAGTTTTGCTAGGCTCTGGTCCAAATGAGGTCTTGAATATTGTTGAACGGGATTGTATCTCTTAAACTTTGAGTAATGCAAGAATTTATTTGAAAAAAATGGACAGAGGAGTGCATACTCACGAGTATTGTCTTTCTTTCATCTCGTCCCCTCTCTCACTTCGCATGTTCTTTCTACCACATCGAATATAGTACCATTTGTGTACTCTTCCTTGAGTTTGTAAAAGGTCTTGCTTTCTATTTAGACTTCGTCAGCTATAAAACATTTCGATTCTCGACCTAGTTTTGGCACCTTTGCTCGTGTTCTTAGAGCATTTACAGCCGGATCCCTCGTACCTATCTTACTTAAAAGCCCGACGGACCATCCGGTCATTGACCGGTCATAAATCGTGATCCGACCGGACCTTTCAAACAAACCTCAAACGTTCGGGTTGATCGACACTTGGGGCGAATATGAGGGAGTCCCGACATGGCCGAGCATGCCTCCATGACGGCCTCACGGCATGACCCCATTGCAAATTGCACCCAATTCATCCCGCAGAACAGCCGGATCCATTTGCTGATTTCCTCTCTTCTTCCCCCTCGCATCGTCTGTCTCGCAACTCCATCGTCGTTCGTAGCCTCTACCCCGCCAGCTTTGTCATAGGAGTCTTCTATCCCATCCTCGCCACGGAGGACATCGTCGTCAGCCCGGGAGACACCGCAGTACGTCTGGCAACTCTATGGTTGTGCCTTACAGTGAATGTGTTCAACACAATGTCTGCCCGGATTTTTTGATCAATTTTTTAAGGGGAACGATGAATTCCGATGCTTCGTCCAGCGAGGAGTAAACAAAAAAAATGATGCTGTCAAAATGCTACTTTCGAAAGCATTATGAGATCACGTTCGAGTAAGGCGTGACAAAAAAAACAATGATCTGAAAATGCTACTTTCGAAAGCATTTTGAAACACTGATTTTGTTTTTTTGCCACGCCTTACACAAATGTGATCTCATGATGAAAATTTGTAAGCACTTAGAACATTTGTCAAAGTTCATCATAAAAAATCAGAATTTTTTGAACCGTTTTTTTATTTTACCGTTAATGCGGGTGCATTTGAGCTTGAGTTCAAAAGGGTACTTTCTCATTTGTGTACTCTTTCTTGAGTTTGTACACGTCTTGCTTTCTATTTAGACTTCGTCAACTATAAGACTTTTTGATTCTTGAGCTAGTTTTGACACCTTTGCTCATGTTTTACAGCCGGACCCCTCATACCCGTCTGACATCCGAGCAAACAACCCGGTCACAAAATCACGAACCAACCAGACCCCTAAAACGGGCCTCAAACGTCTGGACTGACCGGCACCCCTCGTATGGGGCGGATATGGGGAGCCCGGGCACACCCGCCACATCGCCTCACGGGGTGACCCCATCGCAAATTACACCACATCCGCCCCGCAGAACAACCGGGTTCATTTTTTGTTTTCCTCTCTTCTTCCTCCTCTCGTCGTCTGTCTCGTAGCTCTGCCGCCACGCGCGCTTCGCTGTCGTTCGTAGCCTCTGCCTTGTCAACTCCGGCAGAGGAGTCTTCTGTCCCGTCCTTGCTGTGGAGGACGTCGTCGCCGGCCCGAAAGACACTGTGGTGCGTCCGACAACTCTCTGGTTGTGCCTTGCACTGAATGTATTCGACACAATGTCTGCCCCGATTTTTTTTGGTTAGTTTTTTAGGGGAAACAATGAATTCTTATGCTTCGTCCGGGGAGGGGTCTGGATTGACAGAGCTTGATCAATTGATTGGACATGAGTTCTTCGATTCATCAGATTTAGACGAAGAAGTGGACATAATCATGCTCATGACCATGCAAGAGGAAATGGCCCGGAAAGTGGAGCATATTCTCAATTTCAAGGGCTCAGTCAAAGGGGGGAGAGTTATCAATTGGGATATGGTATCCGGAGCAAAGCTATCACAGAAGCATTACTTTGCTCCGAACCGAACTTCCCGGGATGATCCATGGTTTCATCATCATTTTCCATGCAAAAACCATTGTTTTTGCGCATTGTAGAGGTGGTGGAGGCACACGATGACAACTTCAAGAGGACAAGGGATTGTTGCGGTAAACTCTCTTTCTCTGTCAAATAGAAGTGCATGTCTACTCTGAGAATGCTTGCACTTGGTATTGCGGTAGATGTCATTGGTGAGATGGTCATCATGGGGGAGAGCACATGTCTGAAGACTACTGTGAAGTTTGCCCGTGTTATGGTGGAGGTGTTTGGAGTAGAGTATCTGAGAGAACCAAAAGTGCAGGACAAAGATAAGTTGTTGGCTATTGGAGAGGCCAGAGGGTTTCCAGGAATTCTCAGATCAATTGATTGCATGCACTGACAGTGGAAGAACCGCCTCCAAAGGTTTGCAAGGAATGTATCAAGGTCACACCAAAGAGGCCACCATCATACTAGAAGCGGTGGCATCACATGACTTATGGATTTGGCATGCTTTTTTTTGGAATGTAGGATTCTCACAATGAATCAACGTGCTTCAATGATCTCCGGTGTTTAGGAGGCTTTGCAATGGGGATTCACCTTCGTGCAACTACACCTCAACTGCCGAGACTACAACATGGGATACTATCTTGCTGATGGCATATATCCTCAGTAGGTTGCATTTGTGAAGACCATATCCGAACCACACGGCAACAAACAAAAGCACTTCGCAACAATGCAGGAAGCAGCTAGGAAGGATGTGGAGAGGCGATTCGGAGTGCTGCAAGCACGATGGGGAATTGTCCGTGGGGCTGCACTGATGTGGGAACTAGAAACTTTGTGGCAGCTGATGACATGTTATGTTATTTTGCACAATATGATCGTCGAGGATGGGGGTGATGGTGTAGCTCAAACCAATGATTTTGAAGCACCTGGAGAACAAGTTGAAATCCCGGAAGATCAACATGCACTTCAGCTTACGAAATTTCTACACATGCATCAGAATCTTCAAGATCATCACGTGCGCGCGCAACTACTCAATGATCTGGTGGAGCACATGTTGACCAGCAATCGAAATCAAAGAGGGGATGATTGATTGTGCATGTCAAATAGATTGATGTAAATCCTATTTATGTTTGGTACCAACATTTATTATTTACGTGTGACATTAGTTGGTGTGATCGATATGCATGGTTTTGCATGTATTTGAGAGTCCGGATATGAGATATGTGGATGCATGGAACGATATATGAGGAGCCATCCGGACGCGTCCGCGGGCGTGCCCGTGGAAGTATAGGGGGCCGGATTTGACTAGTACGGTTGTAGATGCTCTTACCCTTTGGTGTCACTAGATGGTGTGTTTGCAACCACACTATATGAAAGTAAGAAAAAATAACTAATTACGTAGAGGCAGAAAATAAGCTAATAGAGCTAGCATAGCTGCCATCACTTTTTTTTACAAAAGAGCAGGGAATGTTGATTTTCATTGATGAAGAAGGATAAGTGGGTTGTGACTATTACATTGATTAGCACCAGCAACTAACTATAGAAACCGGCTAGAGATCACTCAAGGTGATAAAAAAACTTGGACATCATCTTAAGCCCCCCGTGCAGCTAACACCATTCCTCATCAAGTATCATGCTATGAACCTAGGTCACCGAACTTTATGTGGTGTTAAAAATCCTCGTGTTTTGCTCCTTCCATAGGCACAAGGTGAAGAGTAGACACGCAACCCTATAGGTGTGTTTGTTCACCTTTGGTAGCGGGCAGGTCCGTCTTTGAAAGCGATCTCGAGTCGTTGGCCTTCATGTTGATGTCTGCACAGGAAGGCCCCAAGGATCTCGCTTTTTCCCAAATCTGTGTCGAGAAGGTTCACGTGGCGATAAGCAGCCATCACTTTGTCATATACCCTCACGACTTCTCCCCCCTTCCTTGTTACTAGGTATGCCACGTGTGACCTCCCCCAAGTCTTTGCGTGCCAATGTCCTTTGCTCGCACGCAAAGATAAAGCTCAACCTATAAGCATGCCATACAAAAGAGACAAGGTGCATGAAGACGACAACAACCTCACGAGTGGGGAAATGTAGAGACGATCTCGCGATTGCGGCACCGCGAGTAAGAGAACATAGAAAGTAAAACACTAGAACATGAACCATACACATCTTGGTTTCTTACGTGGCATGTGTCAAGTCGCGTCATTCTGATACCATGTTTAAACCCGGTTAAAGGGACACAAGCAACACGATGGGTTAAATTAGAATGACTTTAGTAGGTTAAACTCACAAGTTAGGTGAACTCTTGCAAGAGTTCCAGGTTGCAAAGTGGGAATTATTTTACAAAAATGGATTACTTCCTATCTCGATGATGACTATGATTTTAGAACAAGAAAATCAAAATATTTGATATGTTGTGTTGTCCTCGATTTTTCTGGGTGGTCGGAGCCATGCCTCTGCAACGCACAACGTTGGGAGTTTTGGAGCTGGAGACACACGGTAATAGGCTCTGGATGAGCTAACGGTAGATGGTGTTGGATCAAAGAGATGTCATGTTGTGGTTGTAGATGTCGCAAGAGGGCTCCTCCTAGGGCCCGTCATCCCTACCAGCCCTCGGTGTTGAGTGCAGGAGGATTTAAATTTTCCTAGGTGGTTGCTGATTGAGAACTTCACGCACGTCTAGTGGATTGCATTCCATCTCCAAGTTCCCTTCCTTTTCGACGCCCGACCTGGATGAGCGAGGTGAGTTGGTGGTCTCTCGGCTAGGAGGTCATTACCTTGGGTATGAAAGACGATCTCTTCTTCGGTAATGATGTTGTCAATGGAAAACCCATCTTCTTTGAGGTCATCACCACACGAGGCCGCCTACTCGGGGTTATGAAATGGAGTTCAAGTTGTCACGCGCAATCTGTTTGGGACCCACGGCGGGCACACAATATCGACAAATAATGCTCCACCTAACTTACAATGTGGAAGTAGTTGTGGAAGATGTATAGATAAGGTGGTCCTCTGAGGGATCTCGTTGACTATGATGATTTGTCTTCGTATTTTTATCAAATAAGATCATTTAGTGAATAGTATGCTAATAACAAAGAAAAATGTTAAACATAGAGCTATCTCCCATTAACTACGCCATAAAAGAGTTTAATTACCTCCAAGTGCAAGGGATAATTGTACTAGCATTTTCCAATTATGAATAGGAAATTATTGATTGTCGAACCCCTAGTAGCTAAAGTTAGGTTTTTTATTCTCTCAACTTTTGTATGCGACTTACACAATCTTTTGTGATCTTGTAACGTTTACTTTACTATAAGTCATGTTGAAAGGAGTTTGTTGCCTTGAAGAGGCAAGTCAATCAAAGTTATGTGTTGTTATTAATTCGTTTTCAATAATTAAAAGAGTGAGAGTGTGACTCTCTGTGTGTGAGGGTAGTTATGTTATCCAATGGAAACAATTGTTCCAAGCAACTCCATGTTTTGTGTGTATGTTGTTGTCTTTCTTACAATGGGATTCTAAACATAATGAAATATGCATTTCAATTTTATGCCCTTGTGATTTCTCTCCAATGTCACCTCAAGGTACTCTCACAATGTGGATAGAAAAGACACTCATTAAGATGAACCATGTGTTTCCCTCCATAAGTGAAACTTGTATTTACTTCCAAGGGTGAAGCCTGACTTCACTACTACAAATCCGAATAGCACTAGCCCCTCATCGCTGGTTGTTCATTGACCACACGTCATTGAGGATCCTTAACATTGACTGGCCTATTCGGATGCATCAATGATATTGATATTTGGGATCAGCTTGATGGTTATCTCAAACTGGTCATTTCCCTGCCAGTGATAGCATGCCCCGATGATCAAAATGCACCAAAGGTAATCACTAATCGCACGCTATCTTTGACCCATCTGTATAGCCCATTTAAATCTGACCCTTTGCTTTCCACGCCTCCTAGTTTTGTTATGTATGCATCCTATTATAATTCATCGTCCACTCCCTGTCTCCATTTCATACCCTCACAAACATCGTTGAGTCCCTCCATTCTGCGGGCCTCCCTCTTATCCCTCCCCATACCTTCGGCCACTAATCTATGGCGGCATGTCTGATATCCCTACTGACTTCCATCGTGGTCACACCCTCCCGATGCAACATTTATCTCTACTTAGAGGGATTGACTTGTGCCTAGCTAAATTACCTCCCTGAAAACACGACATATAGTTGGGGAGATCTGGAAGATGCTTTATTCAAGAACTTTTAGGGCACGTACAAGCGCTCAGCGGCTAACAAGATTTGATGCTTTGTGTGGGTTGGAGTGTGTACTTAGGACAACGTGGATCAAGGATACCATATATTTTGAGTTCGGCTATGGGCTAAAACACTTTGTCAATCGACAAGCAAGATCATGCGAGAAACACAAGGGGATTGTAGGTTCATGCCACTATCTCAGCATAAAACCCAATTTCCTATTGTCATTATATGAATGGGCAGAATACAAGTGCTCTTGTGTTACATATATGATGATTGGCACTACAAAAAAACACTTCCGTGACATTATGACCCAAACAAAAACTTTTTCCATAAAGGATGTGACACTTCCATAATGATAATTGTGACAAAAAACACGTATCATCATGGATATGGTGGGCTCCTAGTTCTATGATAAAAAATTATAAAATAAAATGGGGTTTTTCATCCTCGGCGGGCCGAAGGGGGACCTGCATGACATTCTCTCGGTGGTCCATGACAAAAAATCATGGTAGAAGTGAGGGCGAGAATTTTTTTGGGCATTTCCCGGTTACGGTGGGAAATCGGTGGGTGGTTAAGGCTGGGAGATGCAGTGTGGTTCACAAGTTTCTATCATAGACGTGCGTTTGTGTGAGGTGTTCGCTTACTGAACGAGAGCGATCAATCGATCCCTCGCACTACTTACTGAGCACGAGCGATCGGTCCCACTACATATTGAATGCGAGCGATCGATCCCTTTAATGCTAACTGATTCCTTCGCTGCTAACTAAAGTCGATCGATCCCTTCACTGTTAATTCAACCCGGGCGATCGATCCCTTCGCAACTACTTACTGAAGTCAATCGATTGATGCGATGCACCAATCCCCTGCACCACACGTGAGTTGAGCTAGACGGTTGATTGCCTCTCGATGAATAGTGCATGTAGTTGTCGCGTGTGGAATATGTAGTAGATCGAGTTGAGACTTGCATCGATCAAGCCCCTTGCGTGAGATGTGGTTAGTTGACCTAGTCGGTTGGTTAATTGTGCATGAACAGTTCCCTGTGTTGTCTGATACATCCATTTTGCATCATAATTTTCTACTATTATTTATATGTTTTGGTCATTATCCCACTTTATAATGCAATTCTAATGTGTTTTCTCTTATAATTTACAAGATTTACATGGAGAGGGAGATTACCGGCAGCTGGAATTCTGGACGTGAAAAAGCTACAACAGAGATACATATTCTACAGAAGTGCAAACGACCTTAAAATTCACGAATATTTTTTATTAAATATGTAAAAGATACTGGAGCAAAGAAATATCAGTTGTTAGCCGCCGCCAGCATGATATTTATATGATGTTGTTTGGTTTTGGTTTTTACTGTGCACACTAGCCATTTGTCCTGGCTGACGCTTGCGGCTGCCACCACTATGTGGAGCTGAATTTGGAGTGTACGAACATCACACATGGTTAGAGTAGCACACATGTGGTTGTTGGCGATTACATGGTTAGAGTAGCACACATGTGGTTGTTGGCGATACAATCGCAGACAATTGTTTCATCAGATTAGTTTGCTATTTTAGATAATAACATCATTTGGGGGAAACGACAAAAGATGTGAGAGAGGGTCAAAACACAACCACACCAGCTAGTGGCCCAAATATATACTCCCTCCATTCCTAAATATATGTCTTTTTTAGATATTTCACTATGGACTACATACGGAGCAAAATAAGTAAATCTACACTCTAAAGTATGTCTATATATACATATGTGTGTAGTTCGTAGTGGAATCTATAAAAAGACTTGTATTTAGGAACAGATGAAGTATATATCTACGAAGAAGGTGTTGTCATGTTCAAATTCCCAATGCACAACTCTGATGTGACACATGATGCATATATGCATGCCTAAAATTGTCCAGTGTGACAGAAAAGGGCTCATGACATAAACATAGGGTATTGGCATCTACACTATGTGCTGGAGGAGAAAATCCTATGAACACATGACCTGGCTCAAACTTTGTCACACATTTACCATGCCTAACTTTTTGTTAAATAACCAAGAGAATATATACCTTATTTTTTTTTCAAACCATCACCTCTTGTTGCCACTCAAGAGAGACGATATAGACCGCGCGGGCCCAAGAGTTGGCGCGTCATCGAAGATAGGTTGAGAGGGACTAGAAGAATACCATCACCTGGATGTGAACAAATGTATATAGTAAAAGGATGTGGTCCTATGTTTAAATACACAATGCACAACACTATGATGTGGTATGCACTTGGCTCAAAAAACTAGCCATACCCCTTGGTTATATATGTATACTACCTAGGTTACACTTGTATGGTGCCCCCACACCCACCCACGTCACACACGCAACTAGGGTGGCGTTCTAGCATTGTGAGTCGAAAGGATGACACATATATATAGACCCTAGGGGCCCACTGGTAGGTGTGTCGTTGTCAAAAGTCTCACAAGAAAGCATGGTACGCACACACAAAGAGAGAGAGAGACATGCACACACACACACATAGAGAGAGACACTTAGATACACACAAACGCACACACACACACACACACAAAGGGAAGGGAGGGAGGGATATAGAGAGAGAGACACATGCACACACAAGCACACACGTAGGGGGAGATTGTTAGAGCATATATCTCCATATGTGGTTTTGGTAATTGATGACAATTCCTATGGACTAATGGTTGCCTTAAGTTATATTTATAGGATTTGTCCATAGGCACTTCTTGAAGTCAATCTGTTGGGTTCAAGGAGTTTATATGATGACCAAGATGGTATTGAAGGTATTATCCAAAGAATGGTCATAGAGACACAAGGTTGATCAAGATCTCAGACAAAGAGTAAATCAAGATGATCAACACACAAAGCGTACAAGATGTACCGAGAGGGATCAAGTGATCCCATGGTATGGTAAGCATTGTCCATTACGTGTTTGTGTACTAACCCATGGTCTTCGTGAGAGTTCTATGTGTGGGTTAGGTGTGTTTCCATGGGCTTGCGTCAAAAGGAATATCTCATACAACCCATGAAGGATGACGCCAAGTGGTGATCGTCATCAAGATTGAGGTGTGCAAGTTCAAGAGGATCAGCACGAATATATCATGCTTGAAGCTTGCCGTCCATTGTGGTGGCAATGGACTTGTGAAGGTATGCTGAAGAGTGGCTCACCCATAGTGATTATGGGGGAGCAATCAACTAGTCTTCATCAAGCCAACGCAATCAAGAAAGGTGGTCCATCTTGAGGAAGCCAAGATCATCATCATCTAGCTCAAGAGGTCGAGGTGCAAGGTATAGGTTTGCCCTTGATAGGTTTTCTGTTTAGGATAGAATGATGTACTGTCAAGGGGGGCTCTCAAGTGATTAGCTTTATCGTATCGTTCGTTGAGAGCTCAAACCATTTGCATCCTTGCATCATACTTCTTGGTTCTTATTTGGTGTTTCTCTTTGTGAGTTTTAGAGCTTATGGTCATCTTCATGACAAGCTCGAGTTCATCGAAAACGGAGTCCATATGCAACTACTATCATGTTTTCGATGTTGGAGTTTTTGCCGGTTCTTCATTCATAGAGGTCTCACATCTCTAGATCATTGGCATTTTCGTATCAGTAGTGCTCTTGTCGTCCTGAATCCAACAAGCTTGGGTTTGCTCGATTCGGAGCTCGTATCCGAAAGTTATGGTTGTTTCAGTGGCGAGCGGTAGTACCGCTGGACCTAGCGGTAGTACCGCTAGAGCTGGCGGTAGTACCGCCTGTGGTCAGAGGTAGTACCGCTCCAGGACTTTAGTACCGTCATCTTTGCGGTTGTACTGCGTCGGACTTTTTGCAAAGAATTTCTTGGCGGTGGTTGGCCCGGTAGTATCTTTGCGCTACCATGGGCTCGGCGGTAGTACCGCTGCAGCCAGCGATAGTACCGCTGCAGGGTCAGCGGTAGTACCGCCGGAGGGTCAGCGGTAGTACCGCTGGAGCTAGCGGTAGTACCACTGGACTCGGGCTGTAAGTGGGGGTAACGGTCTGCTTCCTTCCCCCACTATATAAGGGGGTCTTCTCCCCCCTTGGTCTTAACTATCTGTTGAGCTCTTGTTCTACCTCCATTGTTGACACTCTTAGAGCTTGCTTACTCTCAATCCCTCCAGTGATTCTTTCTTGTTCTTGAGGGAAAAGAGAGAGGAGATCTAGATCCACATCTCCACCAATCACTTTCTCCTCTATGTGAGGGGAACCCCTTGGATCTAGATCTTGGAGTTCTTTGTGAGCTCCTTGTTCTTCCTCTCATATTTCTCCATAGCTTTTGTTGTTGTGGAGGGATTTGAGTGTGAGGGACTTGACCACTTCGTGTGTTCTTGCCATTGCATTAGTTGCATCGGTTTGAGTTCTCCACGGTGATACGTGGAAGTGAGAAGTTGAGAAGCTTATTACCTTGGGTACATAGTACCCTAGATATTGTTCTTCGTGGATGCTTTGGTGTCCTAGAAGCTTGGTGGTGTCTCGGAGCTCAGTCATTGTGGTGTAAAGCTCCGAGCAAGCGTCGGGGTCTCCAATTAGGTTGTGGAGATTGCCCCGAGCAATTTGTACGGGTTCGGTGACCGCCCCCAAGGTTTGCCATTTGTACGGGTTCGGTGACCGCCCTCAAGGGTCCCTTAGTGGAATCACGACATCTTGCATTGTGCAAGAGCGTGAGGAGATTACGGTGTCCTTAGTGGCATCTTGGGGAGCATTGTGCCTCCACACCGCTCCAACGGAGATTAGCATCCGCAAGGGTGTGAACTTCGGGATACATCATCGTCTCCCCGTGCCTCGGTTATCTCTTACCCAAACCCTTTACTTATGCACTTTACTTTGTGATAGCCATATTGTTCATTGTCATATATCTTGCTATCACTTAGTTGTTTATCTTGCTTAGCATAAGTTTTTGGTGCACATAGGTGAGCCTAGTTGTTTGAGGTTTTGTGCTTGACATATTAAACATTAGTTTTATTCCGCATTTGTTCAAGCCTAAACCTTAATTATTTTAAAGCGCCTATTCACCCCCCTCTAGGCGACATCCACGTCCTTTCAATGAGCTAACCAAGGTTCTGATGATGTTTTTACCTAACTAAGCTAATTATGTCATTTTGGAGGACAATTAGCTAAGTATGTTTATGTTGGGGAAAATAAGCTACGTAGAAGAAGAAAGAGAAGAAGCAAGAAGAGAAGAAGAAGGAGAAGAAAAAGAAGGAGGAGGAGGAGGAGAAGGAGAAGGAGAAGGAAGAGGAGAAGAAGAAGAAAAGAAGAAGGAGAATAAGAAGGAAAAGAAGAAGAAGGAGGGGGCTAGCTCCTTCTCCTTCTCCTTCTTCTCTTCTTCTTCTTCTTCCTTCTTTTTCATTTTTCCTCTTTCTTCTCCTCTTGTCCTCTTCTTCGAGCTAAATTAGCTAATTATGCCTTTTTGGAGCTAATTATGTCAATTTGGAGGATAATTAGGTAAGTATAGGTCATTGTTTATTAAATAGTCCATTATGAGCTTATTATGTCATTTTGGAGCTAAATTAGTCATTTTAATGAGCCAACCAAGGTTCTGATGATGTTTTTACCTAACTAAGCTAATTATGTCATTTTGGAGGACAATTAGCTAAGTATGTCTATGTTGGGGAAAATAATCTACGTAGAAGAAGAAAGAGAAGAAAAAGAAGAAGGAGGAGGAGGAGGAGAAGGAGAAGGAGAAGGAAGAGGAGAAGAAGAAGAAAAGAAGAAGGAGAAGAAGAAGGAAAAGAATAAGAAGGAGGGGGCTACCTCCTTCTCCTTCTTCTCCTTCTCCTTCTTGTTCTCTTCTTCTTCTCTTCTTCTTCTTCTTCCTTCTTTTCATTTTTCCTCTTTGTTCTCCTCTTGTCCTCTTCTTCAAGCTAAATTAGCTAATTATGCCTTTTTGGAGTTAATTATGTCATTTTGGAGGATAATTAGGTAAGTATAGGTCATTGTTTATTAAATAGGCCATTATGAGCTTATTATGTAATTTTGGAGCTAAATTAGTCATTTTAATGAGCTAACCAAGGTTCTGATGATGTTTTTACCTAACTAAGCTAATTATGTCATTTTGGAGGACAATTAGCTAAGTATGTCTATGTTGGAGAAAATAAGCTACGTAGAATAAGAAAGAGAAGAAGAAAGAAGAGAAGAAGAAGGAGAAGAAAAAGAAGGAGGAGGAGGAGGAGGAGGAGGAGGAGGAGGAGAAGGAGAAGGAAGAGGAGAAGAAGAAGAAAAGAAGAAGGAGAAGAAGAACGAAAAGAAGAAGAAGGAGGGGGCTAGCTCCTTCTCCTTCTTCTCCTTCTCCTTCTTCTCCTTCTCCTTCTTCTTCTCTTCTCCTTCCCTTCTTCTTCTTCTTCCTTCTTTTTCATTTTTCCTCTTTCTTCTCCTCTTGTCCTCTTCTTCGACCTAAATTAGCTAATTATGCCTTTTTGGAGCTAATTATGTCATTTTGGAGGATAATTAGGTAAGTATAAGTCATTGTTTATTAAATAGGCCATTATGAGCTTATTATGTCATTTTGGAGCTAAATTAGTCATTTCAATGAGCTAACCAAGGTTCTGATGATGTTTTTACCTGACTAAGCTAATTATGTCATTTTGGAGGACAATTAGCTAAGTATGTCTATGTTGGGGAAAATAATCTACGTAGAAGAAGAAAGAGAAGAAGCAAGAAGAGAAGAAGAAGGAGAAGAAAAAGAAGAAGAAGAAGGAGGAGGAGAAGGAGAAGGAGAAGGAAGAGGAGAAGAAGAAGAAAAGAAGAAGGAGAAGAAGAAGGAAAAGAAGAAGAAGGAGGGGGCTAGCTCCTTCTCCTTCTTCTCCTTCTCCTTCTTCTTCTCTTCTTCTTCTTCTTCCCTCTTTTTTATTTTTCCTCTTTCTTCTCCTCTTGTCCTCTTCTTCGAGCTAAATTAGCTAATTATCCCTTTATGGAGCTAATTATGTCATTTTGGAGGATAATTAGGTAAGTATAGGTCATTGTTTATTAAATAGGCCATTATGAGCTTATTTTGTCATTTTGGAGCTAAATTAGTCATTTTAATGAGCTAACTGATCAAGGGTCTGTTGGCATGTCAACGCAGCTGGTGCAGTGTTTTTGACAACTCTACCTTTGATGAAATTCTTCTTGTCTTTTTTGAACTTATGGTCAGTATCTAGGAATTGTCTATGCATGTCGAAGCAAGAAAACTTGCGACCAGCCTGCAGCCAACGGAACTGAAGAGTTGCCTTGCATGTGGTGCACGGGAACCTTCCATGCACACATCAGCCAGCGAACAGCACAAACGCCGGATAATCATGCGTCGAGTACATGTACCACACATGCATTTTGAAATTTGTTTTGGTAGCGGCGTCGTAGGTCTTGATCCCATTATCCCAGGCTTCTTGCAACTCATCCTTAAGCCGTTGCATGTACACATTCATATTCTTCCCCGAATAGTTGGGCCCTGGAATTATCAACGTCACGAAAATGTTCTTTCTTTTCATAATCCCTCCGGGTGGGAAATTGAGTGGAATGACAAATACATGCCAACAACTGTATTGTGTTGCCGTCATACCATATACATTGAACCCATCCATGCTGATGGCAACTCTAGGATGCCTTGGATCTTCCGATTTATCCTTATGTAATGCATCAAAGTGCCTCCACGCAAAACCATCTGAAGTGTGTACAAGCATCTTGTTCCCATCCGCATCTAGTTCGGTTCTTTTGCCCAATTTGTGCCATGTAATCTGTCTGGCCGTCTCTTCGACCATGAAAAGACGTTGAAGTCTTGGTACGATTGGTAGATACCGAAGAACACTAATGGGGATTTTGGTCTGATTCTTCTCACCCATACCGTTGTCTACCACAATATACCTGGAAGAATTGAAAATGGGGCAATAGTTCAAGGCCGCATACTCAAGCCTAAATAAGGCACATCCATTCTCACAGGCATGTATCTTCTCATAGGGCATCTTAAGTACACGGAGGATTTTCTCTGACTGGTACATGTTTGCAGGCAGCACATGGCCTTTGGGTAGAAAGCGTCCAAATATCGTCATCATCGCGTCGTAGCATTCTCTGCCTAGGTTGAATTGAGCCTTCAGAGCCATTACTTGCGCGATGGCATCCAGCTGACAAAGCTCAGTCTCCTCGTGGAGAGGACGTTTTGAAGACTCCAACATTTCATAAAAGGCCTTTGCAGATTCCTCCATCTCATCGTCCGAATCCCGAGCATCATCAAAGTCTTGCACCATGTCTTCGATCCCGGTACCATGCTCGTCGGTGCGACGACGAATCACCTCAGCTCTGGCACGTTGGTCAGACTCACCATGAAAAGTCCACACCGTATAATTAGGCGTAAAACCCCACTTCTGCAGGTGTTTATCCATTTCAAACTCTGTCTGCTTTTTCCAGTTGTCGCAGTTGGGACAGGGGCACCATGTTTTTTGCTGGCCATTTAGAAATGCGACTCTCACAAACCCTTTGGTTTTTGTTAACCATTCATTGGTCATGTATTTCTGACTACGGTGACCAGTGTACATCCAAGCACGATCACTCATGTTGCCTAGCTACCTATGGGCGCACAAGAAATAAATATATAAGTCATCATCTATATTCATCCGCTAATCAAGTTTGTCAGTTTTATTACGTCCATGCAACCTACACGGACACGCTAATAGGTAAAGATAGGTCTAATCCCACCCGAGTATGTGTAGATTGGGTTCATTTTCCCATGCTCTGCTCCAGATGCGACGCAGAATTTCGGCAGCACCTCCCCGTTGTTCTCCTGATACACGTCTCGGCAATAAGCAGAGAGGATGTGTACCCAGAGAACAACAGGGAGTTACTAACGAAATTCCGCATTGGATCTGCAGCACAACATACGGGAAAATGAACCCAATCTACACATAGTCAGGCTGACCATGGATAACGTTGGATAATTCGAAAGGATGGCGGTTATAAATATGCAAAGACATGCATATTTATAGATGTCGCCCTTTCGAACGGGAGACGCATACTAGTCACGCATACTCATGATTGAAGAAACCTATAGCTAGCAAGTTTCATCGGCACGAAGACCGGAACAAAGCAAATTAAGGGGGTAGGAGGAGAAGTCATTTGTGCTCACCAACAAACGCAGGGGCGGAGCTCGTCCAACGCACATGGAAGTCGTCGAACAACTGCACATTGAAATTCACACGATCAACAGAAATATGATGTTTTTATAATTAACATAACTATGTGACCTAACTCATAATTTACAAAACTATGACCCCGTCGGCTTAGTGGCGTCGATAGTCGGTGGTGTCGGGTGTTGGTGGCGTCGATGGTCGATGGTGTCGGGTATCGGTGGCGTCAGATGTCGAGGGTTAGTTGTGTTGGTGGTCGGGGGTCAGTGTCGTCGGGGGTTGGGGTCTTTTCGGTCAACAAGAGGCCGAAGAGGCGTCGGGGCTCTAGGGTTGGGGTCAGTGGCATCGGGGGTCGGGGTAGGGGGTCGGGGGTCGAGGGTGAATGGCGTTGGGGGTCGGGGGTCGAGGGTCAGTGGCGTCGGGAGTCAAGGGTCAGTGGCGTCGGGCGTCGGGGGTCTGGGGTCGAGGGTCAGTGTCGTTTGGAGTCGAGGGTCAATGGCGTCGGGCGTCGGGGGTCGGGGGTTAGAGGAGTCGGGGGTCGGGAGTCGGGGGTCGAGGGTTGGGGGTCAGTGGTGTCGGGCGTCGGGGGTCGGGAGTCGGGTGTCAGTGGCGTCAGAGGTAGGGGGTCGAGGGTCGGGGGTTGGTGGCATCGGGCGTCGGGGGTCGGGGGCCGGGGCCGGGGGTCGGGGTCCTCTTCTTTCTTCTTCTCCTCTCTCCTCTTTTTCTTCTTCTTCTTCTTCTTCTTGACCATCTTATTATTATTATTATTCGTCTTTTTTCTCCTCGTCCTCCTCTTCTTTTTCTTCTTATTTCTTTTATCTTTCTCCTCCTCTCCTCTTTCTTCTTCTTCTTCTTCTTCTTCTTCTTCTTCTTCTTCTTCTTCTTTTTTCTTCTAGTTTATTATTCTCTTATTTTCTTCTAGGTTTTTTTCTATCTATTTTTTTCTTTTCTATCTACCTTTTCTACCTAATAAACTAACTATCTAATTTAACATAAAAAACAGAAAAAACTAAACCTAGCACTAAACTACATATTCTTCTTCTACTTTTTCTACCTTTTCTTTTTATTATTCGGACATTCTAGCAAAAAAGAAGAAGAAAAAACAGGAACAAAAGCAAAAAATAAGAAAAACACTAACCGGAGGGGAGGGCGCCGGGGTCGCCGGCACAGGGGAGGTGTGGCTGGGGCGACGACCGGGAGGGAGGTGGGAGGGGGGCGGCGGCCGGGAGGGTGGTGGGAGGGGGGGGGCGAGAGGGAGGTGGGATGGGGGCGGCGGCCGAGAGGGAGGTGGGAGGGGGCGGCGGCCGGGAGGGAGGTGGGAGGGGGCGGCGGCGGCCGAGAGGGAGGTGGGAGGGGGGCGGCGGTCGAAAGGGAGGTGTGAGGGGGGGGGGCGACCTGGAGGGAGGTGGGAGGGGGGCGGCGACCGGTAGGGAGGTGGGAGGGGGGCGGCGGCTGGGAGGGCGGCGACGCGGGTGGCTGGGGAGGGGAGCTACGACGGCGGCGGGTGGGCAGATCGACGACACGCGCGCGAGAGAGAGGGGGTAGGCGGGCAGGGCGTGGGTGGGGGTGGGAGTCGTTAGGGGAGGCGCCCGAGCCGTTAGGGCCATGTCCCCTTTGCCGTGTGCAAAGGGAGGGTGGCGGACGACAAAGGGGCGGGGTGGGTGTGGGTGGGGTTTCGGCCGTTTGGGGGAGGGGGCTTTGCCGTCTGCCCACCCTTTGTCGTCCGCGTAGGGCTCCTTTGTCGTCCGCCAGTAGACGACAAAGAGGTGGCCGACGGCAAATAAAACCTTTGCCATCAGCCACCTCTTTGCCGTCAGCACTGTGCCAGTTAACGACAAAGAGTACCTTTGCCATGCGTCAGCAGACGGCAAAGGCAAGGGAGACGACAACATTCTCAATTCGAGTAGTGGTGGCAAGAATATTAAGACACGAGCGATTCAAAGCAATAGTCCATCATTTGACATTAAGACAATAATATTTCAAGCATACTAATAAAGCAATCATGTCTTCTCAAAATATCATGGCTAAAAGAAAGTTATCCCTACAAAATCATATAGTCTGGCTATGCTCCATCTTCATCACACAAAGTATTAAATCATGCACAACCCCGGTTTTAGCCAAGCAATTGTTTCATACTTTAGTATTCTCAAACTTTTTGAACTTTCACGCAATACATGAGCATGAGCCATGGGTATAGCACTATAGGTGGAATAGAATATGGTGGAGGTTGTGGACAAGACAAAAAGAAGGAGATAGTCTCACATCAACTAGGCGTATCAACGGGCTATGGAGATGCCCATCAATAGATATCAATGTGAGTGAGTAGGGATTGCCATGCAATGGATGCACTAGAGCTATAAGTGTATGAAAGCTCAAAAAGAAACTAAGTGGGTGTGCATCCAACTCGCTTGCCCACGAAGACCTAGGGCAATTTGAGGAAGCCCATCATTGGAATATACAAGCCAAGTTCTATAATGAAAAATTCCCACTAGTATATGAAAGTGACAATATAGGAGACTCTCTATCATGAAGATCATGGTGCTACTTTGAAGCACAAGTGTGGAAAAAGGAATAGTAGCATTGCCCCTTCTCTCTTTTCTCTCATTTTTTTTATTTTCTCCTTTTTTGGTGGGCTTCTTTGGCCTCTTTTTTTTGGGTTTCTTTGGCCTCTTTTATTTTTCATAAAGTCCAGAGACTCATCCTAACTTGTGAGGGAATCATAGCTTCCATCATCCTTACCTCACATGGGATAATGCTCTAATAATGATGATCATCACACTTTTATTTACTTACAACTCAAAAATTACAACTCGATACTAGAACAAAAGATGACTCTATATGAATGCCTCCGGCAGTGTATCGGGATGTGCAATGATCTAGCGTAGCAATGACATCAAAAGCATAAAAACATCATGCTAGCTATCTTACAATCATGCAAAGCAATATGCAATGATGGTGCATGTCATAATAAATGGAATGGTGGAAGTTGCATGGCAATATATCTCGGAATGGCTATGGAAATGCCATAATAGGTAGGTATGGTGGCTGTTTTGAGTAAGGATATATGGTGGGTGTAATGCACCGGCGAAAGTGCGTATAATCCACGGACTCAACATTTGTCATAAAGAACTCACATACTTATTTCTATTAGCTATCGAAACAAATTATTAGATGCATGCCCCTAGGGTAAGGGTTAGTAGAAATTAACCATCGCGCGATCCCGACCTCCAACAAAGGATGACAATCAATAAATAAATCATGCTCCGACTTTTCACATAACAGTTCACCATATGTGCATGCTACGAGAATCACAAACTTCAACACAAATATTTATACCAATCCACAATTATTTACTAGCATGACTCTAATATCACCATCTTTATATCGCAAAACTATTGCAAGGAATCAAACATATCATATTGAGTGAGCTACAAGTTTTATGTAGGATTTTATGACTAACCATGTGAATGACCAACTCGTGTTAACTCTCTAAATAGATATAAGTGAAGCATGAGAGTTTCATTCTTTCTACAAAAGATAAGCACACGCTCTAACAAATATAAGTGAAGCAAAAGATCATTCTACAAATGGCGGTTTTCTATGTGTAGAGAAACATGCAATCCAAACTTCAAATGATATAAGTGAAGCACATGAAGCATTCTATAAAGCCATACTCAAAAGATATAAGTGAGGTGCAAAGAGCCTTCTATAAATAAACCAAGGACTTTTGCATACCATCATGGTGCATTATTAAAAGAAAAATAAAAGCACATGATGCTCCAAGATTTACGCATATCATGTGATGAATAAAAATATAGCTCGAACTGAAATTACCGATGGTTGTTAGAAGAATGAGGGGATGCCTTCCGGGGCATCCCCAAGCTTAGTTGCTTGGGAGTCCTTGAAATTTACCTTGGGGTACCACAGGCATCCCCAAGCTTAGTCTCTTTACACTCCTTATTCCTTCATCCATCGTGATCTCTCCCAAAACTTGAAAACTTCAATCACACAAAACTTAACAAAACCCTCATGAGATCCATTAGTAATAATAAAGAAAATTACAACTTTAAGTACTATTGCCAACCAATTAATATTTTTTCTTGCATTGTATATACTGTAATATAACTTTTCCATGGCTTATACCACCGATACAATGGATAGTTTCATCAAAACGAGCAAAACAATGCATCAAAAACAGAATCTGTCAAAACAGGACAATGTGTAGTAATCTGTACATTCACCATACTTATGTAACTCTAAAATTCTGAACGGACAAAATAAAAAATTTGTATAGCAGTATTGTGTAAAAATTTCAGAAACTTTTGACATTCAAGTAAAAAAACGTAAATTCACGCACTACAGCCAAAGTTTCTTTTTTTTGCATTGCACATACCAAACAAGCAATCTAATCATCCTAAAGGCAAATCTTGACACATTATATTTATAATACAATGGATTTATACAAGGGAATAATTATTTTTGTTGAAAAGTTTCTGTAATTAAGATTCACAAGGTTTCCATAGGCATGAACAAAGTTCAAGACATGCTCCCATTTTAACAATGCTCGTCTCTCTCACATTCACTTTTCTTTTTGAAAACGTTTTAGGTTTCCCTTTTTATTTTTATTTTTATTTTTTAACACTATATAAAAGCACACAATATAATAAAATGACTCTCTAAAACTTCTGGGTTGTCTCCCTAGCAGCGCTTTCTTTAAAGCCATTAAGCTAAACAAGCTAAACAAGAAATAAAATCTACTTAGTGATAAAGCAAACAAGCACACACGAGAATATTCACCCCACACTATTGCTCCCCCCAGCAACGACACCAGAAAAAGGTCTTGAAACCCACAAGTATAGGGGATCAATTGTAGCCTTTCTCGATAAGTAAGAGTGTCGAATCCAATGAGGAGCTAAAGGTAAAACAAATATTCCCTCAAGTTCTATCAACCAACGATACAACTCTACGCACGCTTAACGTTTGCTTTACCTAGAACAAGTATGAAACTAGAAGTACTTTGTAGGGGTGATAGGATAGGTGTTAGAGCATATATCTCCATATGTGGTTTTGGTAATTGATGACAATTCCTATGGACTAATGGTTGCCAGTTATAATTATAGGATTTGTCCATAGGCACTTCTTGAAGTCCATCTGTTGGGTTCAAGGAGTTTATATGATGAACAAGATGGTATTCAAGGTATTATCCAAAGAATGGTCATAGAGACACAAGGTTGATCAAGATCTCAGACAAAGAGTAAATCAAGATGATCAACACACAAAGCGTACAAGATGTACCGAGAGGGATCAAGTGATCCGATGGTATGGTAAGCATTGTCCATTACGTGTTTGTGTACTAACCCATGGTCTTCGTGAGAGTTCTATGTGGGGTTAGGTGTGTCTCGATGGGCTTGCGTCTAGAGGAAGATCTCATACAAAGCGTACAAGATGTACCGAGAGGGATCTAGTGATCCCATGGTGTTGGGGATATTACCTGCGGATAACCCGCCCTTAGTGGGTTGGGTCATCAAAGGGGCGACTTACCATTCAACGCGTGTCTCGTGGCCCAGAAGCTGGATGGCGTTTCAAGAGGTCGTGCGGATGGAAGATTACCAAGGGAGTTCTCAATCGTGGAGAGCACGGCGACTTAGAGAAAAGGGAAGCCACGAGGAGTAGCATGGCAGGACTTTGTAAACCCTAGGGCCTGGACCTATATATAAAGGCGAGTCCCGGGGAAAGATCAGGCGAGTTAGAGAGAATCGGGAGCTAGGTGAGGCGAGTTACGCCCTCCTTGTAATCGAAATCACCATTAATCCACACAAAGAATGACGTAGGCTTTTACCTCCTCACGAGGGGCCGAACCTGGGTAAATCTGAGTCTCGCTTTCGCTCACCCCCTTCGAGTCGCCAGCAAGGTGCGATGAATCCATCTTTAAGTCCTTTGACGAGGACATCTGCCATTACAAAACCACGACAGTTGGCGCCCACCGTGGGGCTAGCGCACGGTGGAGTTGAGTTCTCGAAGGGAGCCCTACCAGGGTTAGAAAGCTATGTGGTCGGCATCATGACTAAGAGTCGCCGCGGGAAGTACTACATCGACAACTCGCTGTGGGAGCCGGAGGCCGATTCAGTCGAATCTGGCTACCGAGTCCCCTTTGGCAAAATTAACATCTTCATCGACATGATTGGGACGCCTGTGCCTTAGACAGACACCTCCACCGACGTCCTTGAGCCGGCCAGGTACGTCCTGCACGTCACACGGCGGGCAGGAGTCGCCACGCTTTCGTCGGTTTTACGCAGGGAAATGACGTACAAGACGAAGCGGCGGTCCAGGAGATCACCCTCGTCAATTCGGACGATGAGTCATCTATGGGTGAGACAGATTCAATCCACCCTCTCCAGGAAGGACAACTCGGAGGGCTGTCATTGGCAATGGACCCCGAGGTCCTCGAGAGGTCCCAGCGACAAATCGCCATCTACATGGTGGGGTGAGCGCAACCTCAGCAAAATCCAACCGGCAACAACGAGACCGGTGGGACGTCCAAACCCCCAGCAGAAACCATGGCGGAATTAGCGGCGGAGGTCGCCAGCCTTATGGCAACCACCGTCACGTTCGAGAATCAGGAGTCTACCAACGCCGAGCTAGCGCAGCTGCGGGAGGCGATGGCCAAGGCGCAGCGGGATATGAAAGCAGAAGCCGCTAGGGTGGAGACACAGCAAGCCGCGATCGCAGCAGAGATGAAGTGGTTGAATACCGAAGGCTGGCGGCTCGAGAGACAGCAGCACACATCCGATGCCGTTCACCAAAGGAGGCACCACAGACGTATCCCGGCTGACTTACATCCAACTCGCCTTTTCGACACCCCGCGCACCCCCGGGGCGGGTCCTGATCGACCTTTACAAACTGTCCCAAGGGGAGGTCCGGTTCCACCGCCCAATCCACCGCCGCCTCAACCAATGGATGCCCATGCAACTCGGTTCCAGACACCACGGGGTCACTTCTCGAATCCCGTGGACAATGTGCTGGCGGCAACCCTCCACTTGGAGTCCCCGCCGATTTACGGAAACTCCCCGGCCGAGATAGAGGCCAGAAACACCATCGAGATGCTAAAGACGGCCCTGGTCCAGCACGCGCAGTACTCTCATAGCCTTGATCGACTGCACTCCACGCCTCAGGCAAGCCACACCAGGAGTCGCCACGAGGACTTACCCGCGGTAACTAGCTGGCCACGGCGATTCCCTCAACATAACCCGCTCGCGATGCCCGACACGCGAGCTCAAGATATCGTGGATGCGACACGAGCTGCGCGTCAGATAGAGACAGCAGCCGCTGCGGGTTAGGTCTACCCGGCTTACACGTCATCACCTCCCGCGCCCCTGGACACCGGAGGTAAGCACATCAGTGTATCGTGTCTTGCGCCGGTTATGTGCAATGAGCGAATGCCAAAGGACTTCAAAGGCCCCCGGAAGGTCCCCAATTACTCGCCGGGTCTCGAACCAGGGTCATGGATCGAGAGTTACGAACTCGCGATGGACATGCTCGACGTAAATGAGGCGGTTTGTGCTAAGTACTTCACTATGATGCTCGAAGGGACGACACGTTCGTGGTTGAAAAACTTGCCGCCCAACTCCATCAACACCTGAGCGGAGCTAAAAGAGCGCTTTATCAAGAATTTCAGAGGGACTTGCAAATGCCCGATGACCATCGTCGACCTAGAGCACTGCGTTCAGCGGCCGGATGAGTCAGCCCACCATTGGACTCGGTGAGTCGCGGAAGTTATTCATTCATCAGAAGGCATCTCGGCGGCTCAAGCAGTGTTGATCCTGGAGAAGAACTGCCATTACGAACCTCTGGTTCTAAAGCTAGGGCGACTTAAGCGGAAAGTACAGGACATGGGCGAATTAATGGATACCCTTACTAGGTATGCTGAGTCGGATGATACCAAGGATCCCGGGGAGGAGGACGACAAAGTTAGTACCGCCAGGAAGGGCGAGTTACACAAGGGTCATTCTCAGTTCCAGGGCCAGGGCAACCACCACTCCGGTGGGCATAGCAAAAAGAGACAACAGGAAGGTCCTACGGAATTTGACGCTAATACTAATACCGGCAACAGAAACCCGCGCCAGAAGAAGCGGGGCTTTAGTGGGAAGAAACCGCGCATTTATCACGAAATGCTCAAAGGCCCTTGTCCGCAGCATGCCACGGCAGAGAGACCGGCGACTCACTCCTGGGAGGATTGCTATGTGATGCAGGAATTCTGGGCTGAGGCGCTTAGAAGAGGTCAAGGTGTTGAACAGGGCCAGCGACAGGAACAACCGAGCGCATACGGTCCATGCCAGGCCCCGTTCGGTGGTTTTCCTAACCGGGGACCACAGCGCGGGTCACAGCCCAACGCTGGGCAGTACCAAGTTCACAACCAGCAATACCACCCGTCGGGAGTGTTCCAGCAACCCCCCCGGTAAGGGGATCCCCAGCGATAGGAAGATCGTGGCGCGTTTCAGAATAACCCCAATCAATTGAACAACAGGCAGTATCACGTGTTCACCACCAACACCTGCAAACGGGATCATAAGGTGAAGCATAGAACCTTCAGCATAGCTGAGCCTGCGCTCCCTCGATACCTTCACTGGTCCGAACAACCCATAACCTGGAGCAGGGAAGACCATCCCCCCCGAGTGGACAACCCTGGCGACTTGGCTTTGGTTGTGGCTCCCCAAGTCGGAGGGTACACCCTTTCCAAGGTCCTCATGGATGGAGGCAGCAGCATCAACATCTTATACTTTGATACTTTCCGACGGATGAACCTCTTGGAGAAAGACCTGATGCCGTCATCCACGGTCTTCCATGGCATCGTCCCCGGTAAGTCGGCGTATCCCATTGGACGGATTAAACTTAATGTGGCTTTTGGCAGAGTCAAATTACAGGAGCGAGTCTCTCCTATTCGAAGTGGTCAAAATCAAGAGCCCCTATAATGCATTGTTTGGACGGTCGGTGTACGCCAGATTCATGGCCCGCCCATGCTACGTCTATCTCAAACTGAAGATGCCCGGCCCTAAGGGACCTATTACCATCAGCGGAGATAGGAAGATAGCTCAAGAATGTGAAGGAGACGCAGCTTACGCCGAGTCGGCTTGCACGGCTGAGGAGCTCAAATTTCACAAAGCTAATGTTGACCCGGCAGACATGATGCTGCTCAAGAGGCAAACCATCGTCTCTGAGCCGCCCCTCAAGTTTAAGCCGATGGACGACACCAAGGTTGTAGACTTTACACCTGGCGACTCCACCAAGCAGTTCACTATTGGGGCGGGTCTCGACCCCAAATAGGAAAGTGCGCTCATCGTATTCATCCGTGAGAATCGGGACATCTTCGCATGGAAACCTTCTGACATGCCTGGTGTACCGAGAGAATTCGCCGAGCACCATCTTAATACTGACCCTAAAGTTAAGCCGGTTCGACAGTACCTTCGCAGGTTCAATGAAGAGCGTCGTAAGGCGATCGGAGAGGAAGTAGCCCGACTTCTAGCCGCTGGGTTTATCATCGAGGTTTTCCATCCTGAATGGCTGGCTAACCCGATCCTGGTGCTAAAAAAGAACGGTACTTTCCGCATGTGCATCGACTACACTGACCTCAACAGAGCCTGTCCGAAGGATCCCTTTGCCCTTCCCCACATTGATCAAATTATTGACTCGACGGCGGGTTGTGAACGTTTGTGTTTCTTGGACGCTTATTCGGGATACCATCAGATCAAGATGGCGGTGGCAGATCAGGAGAAGACATCCTTCATAACCCCATTCGAGGCCTTCTATTACGTGTCTATGCCGTTTGGGCTCAAGAGTGCGGGGGCGACCTATCAATGTTGCATCCAAAACTGCTTGCACAACCAGATAGGTCGTAATGTCCACGCTTATGTGGATGAAATCATGGTTAGGTCTCACCGAAAGGAGTCGCTCTTGGAGGATCTCAAGGAAACCTTTGACAACCTGCGTGTCTACCAGATGAGGCTTAGCCCCACCAAGTGTGTTTTTGGTGTTCCTGCGGGGAAGGTATCGGGATTCTTGGTATCAGAGCGTGGCATTGAAGCCAACCCGGACAAGATCGAGGCAATTACCTCACTGGGGAAACCGGCCAATGTTAACCAGGTCCAGCGTATGGCGGGTCGAATCGCAGCTCTGAGCCGCTTTATAAGTTGCCTCGGGGAGAAGGCAATCCCTCTCTATCAGTTGCTCAAGAAAACTAATCGTTTCGTGTGGACAGACGAAGCCGACGAAGCTTTTGAAGCCTTGAACCGGCAATTAGTTAACCCGCCAGTGTTGGCGGCTCCGGCGGACAAGGAACCTATGCTCCTGTACATTGCAGCCAATTCCAAGGCAGTCAGTGTGGCAGTAGTTGTCGAGCGGAAGGAAGAAGGAAAGGAGTATCCGGTCCAGCGACCGGTGTATTTCATCAGCGAGGTCCTCACCCTCTCCAAGCAACGTTACCCACATTGGCAGAAGCTTGTTTATGGGGTGTTTATGGCGAGTCGGAAGCTGAAGCACCACTTCCAGGAACACCCGATCACGGTCGTCAGTTCCACCCCCTCGGCGACATCATACAGAATCGAGAGGCCACCAGACGGATTGCTAAGTGGGCCATCGAGCTCGGATCCCATCATGTGCGGTATACGCCTCAAACGGCCATCAAATCTCAAGCACTCGTGGATTTCATCAATGACTGGACCGAGTTACAAATCCCGGAGGAAAGGCCCGATCATACTTATTGGACCATCCATTTCGACGGGTCCACGCAATTGGAAGGCTCGGGGGCTGGCGTGGTGATAACTTCGCCTCAAGGTGATAAGTTTTGCTATTTCCTTCGGCTCATGTTCCCATGTACCAATAATGCAGCAGAGTACGAAGCCTTGCTCCATGGTTTGCAACTCGCCAAAGAGATGAACCTCATGCGAGTCAGGTGTCTAGGCGATTCAGATCTGGTGGCACAGCAGGTTTCTGGCACCTCGGATTCACAAGACCCTTTGATGGCGGCTTACAGACGAGCTGTGTCAGATGTAGCGTGTTACTTCAATGGTTATCAAGTGGATCACATCGATCGGCGACTTAACGAAGAAGCGGACGCTCTTTCTCGTCTCGGTTCACAACGTAAGCCAGTTCCTCCCAATGTCTTTTTGGATGTATTGCATAACCCCTCGGTAAAACTACCTTCGGAGGAAGATTTAGCGGTATCGGACCCCGAGTCTCAACTCGTGGCGGCTCTTCACGCTACTCCAGACTAGGCGACTCCTTACATGGCATATCTCACCAGAGGCGAGTTACCTGCCGACGAGTTATTAGCTCGCCAAATTGTCCGTCGGTGTAAATCCATGGTCATACACAATGGCAAGTTACACAAATGAAGCACCTCAGGGGTATTTCAAAGATGCGTCTCTCCTGAAGAAGGATGTATGATCCTCAATGAGATTCACGCGGGCGATTGTGGTCATTATGCTGGGTCCCGATCCTTGGTTTCTAAGGCCTTCAGACATGGGTTCTATTGGTTGACGACTCACGCACACGCAGAGGAGATAGTTTGCCGATGTGATGGCTGCCAAAAATTTGGACGCCAGATGCACGTGCCGGCTCAGGAATTGCGGATGATACCAATCACTTGGCCATTTGCAGTCTGGGGACTTGATATGGTTGGCCCTTTCAAGATGTCTTCCACCAAAAAGACTCACCTATTGGTGGCGGTTGACAAGTTTACCAAGTGGGTGGAGGCGGAACCTGTTAGCAGATGTGATGCAGATACGGCCGTAAAATTCTCGAAGAAACTAATTTTCAGATTCGGATACCCTCATAGTATCATTATTGATAATGGTACTAATCTATCCAAAGGTGCAATGCAATAGTTTTGTTCACAAGAGCATATCCGGCTTGATGTTTCCGCGGTTGCACATCCCCAGTCTAATGGGCAGGCGGAGAGGGCGAATCAGGAAATATTGCGGGGGATTAAGCCTTGGCTCATGGTACCTTTGGAATGTACTCCAGGATGTTGGGTGGAGGACTTGCCGTCAGTACTATGGAGTATCAGGACAACTCCAAATCGCTCCACGGGTTTTACTCCTTTCTTTCTGGTCTACGGAGCAAAAGCGGTGTTACCAAGTGACATCAAACACGATTCCCCATGAGTCGCCGCCTACGTGGAACAGGACAGCGAGCTGGCACGACAAGACTCGCTGGACGCCTTGGAGGAGGAAAGTGACTTGGCCGCATCACGGTCGGCAATTTACGAACAAGACTTGCGACATTACCACAGTCGCCGGGTCAAGAGTCAGACTTTCCGAGAAGGAGACTTGGTGCTCCGTTTGATTCAAGATCATACTGGTATGCACAAGCTATCACCTCCGTGGGAAGGACCGATTGTCATCAGCAAGAATCTTTGAAACGACTCATATTACTTGGTGGATCTTCGCCCAGATCGGCAAACTACAGAGGTTGAGACAACTCGCCCCTGGAACATAGCCCATCTGCGGCCTTACTACACTTAGAGCCATGAGCTCCCTTTTTTACCAATTTTCAGAAAATTGTAAGCCATGAATTATGAAAGCAATAAAGCCGGCACCCACGAATTTCGGGGTCCTTTGCCATTTCAGCTTTTGAAAGCATGAGTCTTTATTGTTCTATAAGTCGTCCAAACATGGACGCTATCAAAGTCAAAGAGCGTAAGTCGCCATGCTGCACTTACTTCAAAACTGGGCCTTGATAAAGCCAAAGAGGACCAACGTTGCCACGTCACATGGTTCAAACATAGGCGCCTTATGTGGTTTTGAGAAATAAACCGGCTTACTTGGGGGCTACTAGTCCCCAAGTCGTTTTGCAGTAAGAGCGTACACGCTTCTGTGATCCTATGCCCGAATTTTTCCTGAATCATAGGTCACTTGGGGGCTTCCACTCATTGAGTTCAACCTGAATACCCTCTTGGCTAGCGAAAAATTACCGCATTACAAATGGTTATACTAGACTATGTGTTGAACAAGTCGCCACATGGACCTATGTGTTGGGGAACGTCGCATGGGAAACAAAAATTTTCCTACGCGCACGAAGACCTATCATGGTGATGTCCATCTACGAGAGGGGATGAGTGATCTACGTACCCTTGTAGACCATACAGCAGAAGCGTTAGAGAACGCGGTTGATGTAGTGGAACGTCCTCACGTCCCTCGATCCGCCCCGCGAACAATCCCGCGATCAGTCCCACGATCTAGTACCGAACGGACGGCACCTCCGCGTTCAGCACACGTACAGCTCGACGATGATCTCGGCCTTCTTGATCCAGCAAGAGAGACGGAGAGGTAGAAGAGTTCTCCGGCAGCGTGACGGTGCTCCGGAGGTTGGTGATGACCTTGTCTCAGCAGGGCTCCGCCCGAGCTCCGCAGAAACGCGATCTAGAGGAAAAACCGTGGAGGTATGTGGTCGGGCTGCCATGGGAAAGTTGTCTCAAATCAGCCCTAAAACCTCCGTATATATAGGTGGGAGGGAGGGGGGCCTTGCCTTGGGGTCCAAGGACCCTCAAGGGGTCGGCCGAGCCAAGGGGGAGGACTCTCCCCCCCAAACCGAGTTGGACTAGGTTTGGTGGGAGGGAGTCCCCCTCCCTTCCCACCTCCTCCTTTTTTTTCCTTTTTCCTTTGATTTCTTATCCTTGGCGCATAGGGCCCTTTTGGGCTGTCCCACCAGCCCACTAAGGGCTGGTGCGCCACCCTTATGGCCTATGGGCTTCCCCGGGGTGGGTTGCCCCCCCGGTGAACTCCCGGAACCCATTCGTCATTCCCAGTACATTCCCGGTAATCTCCGAAAACCTTCCGGTAATCAAATGAGGTCATCCTATATATCAATCTTTGTTTCCGGACCATTCCGGAAACCCTCGTGACGTCCGTGATCTCATGCGGGACTCCGAACAACATTCGGTAACCAACCATATAACTCAAATACGCATAAAACAACGTCGAACCTTAAGTGTGCAGACCCTGCGGGTTCGAGAACTATGTAGACATAACCCGAGAGACTCCTCGGTCAATATCCAATAGCGGGACCTGGATGCCCATATTGGATCCTACATATTCTACGAAGATCTTATCGTTTGAACCTCAGTGCCAAGGATTCGTATAATCCCGTATGTCATTCCCTTTGTCCTTCGGTATGTTACTTGCCCGAGATTCGATCGTCAGTATCTGCATACCTATTTCAATCTCGTTTACCGGCAAGTCTCTTTACTCATTCCGTAATACAAGATCCCGCAACTTTACACTAAGTTACATTGCTTGCAAGGCTTGTGTGTGATGTTGTATTACCGAGTGGGCCCCGAGATACCTCTCCGTCATACGGAGTGACAAATCCCAGTCTTGATCCATACTAACTCAACTAACACCTTCGGAGATACCTGTAGAGCATCTTTATAGTCACCCAGTTACGTTGCGACGTTTGATACACACAAAGCATTCCTCCGGTGTCAGTGAGTTATATGATCTCATGGTCATAGGAATAAATACATGACACGCAGAAAACAGTAGCAACAAAATGACACGATCAACATGCTACGTCTATTAGTTTGGGTCTAGTCCATCTCGTGATTCTCCCAATGACGTGATCCAGTTATCAAGCAACAACACCTTGTTCGTAATCAGAAGACACTGACTATCATCGATCAACTGGCTAGCCAACTAGAGGCATGCTAGGGACGGTGTTTTGTCTATGTATCCACACATGTAAACGAGTCTTCATTCAATAGAATTATAGCATGGACAATAAACTATTATCTTGATACAGGAATTATAATAATAACTATATATTTATTATTGCCTCTAGGGCATAATTCCAACAGTCTCCCACTTGCACTAGAGTCAATAATCTAGCCCTCACATCACCATGTGAATTACATTGTGATAAATCTAACACCCATACAGTTCTGGTGTCGATCATGTTTTGGCCGTGGAAGAGGTTTAGTCAGCGGGTCTGCTACATTCAGATCCGTGTGCACTTTACATATATTTACGTCCTCTTCCTCGACGTAGTCGCGGATGAGGTTGAAGCGTCGTTTGATGTGTCTGGTCTTCTTGTGAAACTGTGGTTCCTTTGCTAAGGCAATGGCACCAGTGTTGTCACAGAACAAGGTTATTGGATCCAGTGCGCTTGGCACCACTCCAAGATCCGTCATGAACTGCTTCATCCAGACACCCTCCTTAGCCGCCTCCGAGGCAGCCATGTAGTCCGCTTCACATGTAGAATCTGCTACGACGCTTTGCTTGGAACTGCACTAGCTTACTGCACCCCCATTAAGAATAAATACGTATCCGGTTTGCGACTTAGAGTCGTCCGGATCTGTGTCAAAGCTTGCATCGACGTAACCTTTTACGGCGAGCTCTTCGTCACCTCCATACACGAGAAACATCTCCTTAGTCCTTTTCAGGTACTTTAGGATATTCTTGACTGCTGTCCAGTGAACCACTCCTGGATTACTCTGGAACCTACCTGCCATACTTATGGCCAGGCTAACATCCGGTCTAGTGCACAACATCGCATACATGATAGAACCTATGGCTGAAGCATAGGGGACGGAGCGCATATGCTCTCTATCTTCATCAGTTGCTGGGCACTGAGTCTTACTCAATCTCGTACCTTGTAAAACTGGCAAGAACCCTTTCTTGGACTGTTCCATTTTGAACCTCTTCAAAACTTTATCAAGGTATGTGCTTTGTGAAAGTCCTATCAGGCGTTTTGATCTATCCCTATAGATCTTAATGCCTAGAATGTAAGCAGCTTCTCCTAGGTCCTTCATAGAGAAACTTTTATTCAAGTAACCTTTTATGCTCTCCAAAAACTCTACGTTGTTTCCAATCAGTAATATGTCATCCACATATAATATTAGAAACGCCACAGAGCTCCCACTCACTTTCTTGTAAATACAAGATTCTCCAACCACTTGTATAAACCCAAATGCTTTGATCACCTCATCAAAGCGTTTGTTCCAACTCCGAGATGCTTGCACCAGTCCATAAATGGATCGCTGGAGCTTGCACACCTTGTCAGCATTTTTAGGATCGACAAAACCTTCGGGTTGCATCATATACAAGTCTTCCTTAAGGAAACCGTTAAGGAACGCCGTTTTGACATCCATCTGCCAGATTTCATAATCGAAAAATGCAGCTATTGCTAACATGATTCTGACGGACTTAAGCATCGCTACGGGTGAGAAAGTCTCATCGTAGTCAACTCCTGGAACTTGTGAAAAACCCTTTGCCACAAGTCGAGCTTTATAAACGGTCACATTACCGTCAGCGTCCGTCTTCTTCTTAAAGATCCATTTGTTCTGAATAGCCTTGCGGCCCTCAGGTAGTATCTCCAAAGTCCACACTTTGTTCTCATACATGGATCCTATCTCGGATTTCATGGCTTCTAGCCATTTGTTGGAATCTGGGCCCACCATTGCTTCTTCATAATTTGCAGGTTCATTGTTGTCTAACAATATGATTGATAAGACGGGATTACCGTACCACTCTGGAGCAGCGCGTGATCTCGTCGACCTGCATGGTTCAACAGAAACTTGAACTGGAGTTTCATGATCATCATCATTAACTTCCTCCTCAACTGGCGTCGCAATGACAGAGGTTTCCCCTTGCCCTGCGCCACCATCCAGAGGGATGAGAGGTTCGACAACCTCGTCAAGTTCTATCTTCCTCCCACTCAATTCTCTCGAGAGAAACTCCTTCTCGAGAAAGGCTCCGTTTTTAGCAACAAACACTTTGCCCTCGGATTTGAGATAGAAGGTGTACCCAACTGTCTCTTTTCGGTAACCTATGAAGACGCACTTTTTCGCTTTGGGTTCCAGCTTTTCAGGCTGAAGCTTTTTGACATAAGCATCACATCCCCAAACTTTAAGAAACGACAACTTTGGCCTCTTGCCATACCACAGTTCGTATGGTGTCGTCTCAACGGATTTTGATGGTGCCCTATTTAAAGTGAATGCAACTGTTTCTAATGCATAACCCCAAAATGATAACGGCAAATCAGTAAGAGACATCATAGATCGCACCATCTCTAACAAAGTACGATTACGACGTTCGGACACACCATTACGCTGTGGTGTTCCAGGCGGTGTTAACTGCGAAACAATTCCACATTGTCTTAAGTGAGCACCAAACTCGAAACTCAGATATTCACCCCCACGATCAGACCGTAGGAACTTGATCTTCTTGTTAAGATGATTTTCCACTTCACTCTGAAATTGCTTGAACTTTTCAAATGTTTCAGACTTGTGCTTCATCAAGTAGACATAACCATATCTACTTAAATCGTTAGTGAAGGTGAGAAAATAATGATATCCGCCGCGTGCCTCCACGCTCATCAGACCACACACATCGGTATGTATGATTTCCAACAAATCACTTGCACGCTCCATTGTTCCGGAGAACGGAGTCTTAGTCATCTTGCCCATGAGGCATGGTTCGCACGTGTCAAGTGAATCAAAGTCAAGTGACTCCAAAAGTCCATCAGCATGGAGTTTCTTCATGCGCTTTACACCAATATGACCCAAGCGGCAGTGCCACAAAAATATGGTGCTATCATTGTTTACTCTAACTCTTTTGGTCTCAATGTTATGTATATGCGTATCGCTATCAAGATTCAATATGAACAATCCTCTCACATTCGGTGCATGACCATAAAAGATGTTACTCATAGAAATAGAACAACCATTATTCTCAGACTTAAAAGAGTAACCGTATCGCATTAAACAAGATCCAGATATAATGTTCATGCTCAACGCAAGCACTAAATAACAATGATTTAAGTTCATCACTAATCCCGATGGTAGCTGAAGTGACACTGTGCCGACGGCGATTGCATCAACCTTGGAACCATTTCCTACGCGCATCGTCACTTCGTCTTTCGCCAGCCTTCGTCTATTCCGCAGTTCCTGCTTCGAGTTGCAAATGTGAGCAACAGAACCGGTATCGAATACCCAGGCACTACTACGAGAGCCGGTTAAGTACACATCAATAACATGTATATCAAATATACCTGATTTTTCTTTGCCCGCCTTCTTATCTGCCAGATACTTGGGCTAATTGCGCTTCCAGTGACCCATACCCTTGCAATAGAAGCACTCTGTTTCAGGCTTAGGTCCAGCCTTGGGTTTCTTCGGCGGATTGGCAACAGGCTTGCCTCTCTTCTTCGAATTGCCCTTCTTGCCTTTGCCGTTTCTCTTGAAACTAGTGGTCTTGCTCACCATCAACACTTGATGCTCTTTACGGAGTTCAGACTCTGCGACTTTCAGCATCGCAAACAACTCGCCTGGAGACTTGTTCATCCCTTGCATGTTGTAGTTCAACACAAAGCCTTTATAGCTTGGCGGCAGTGATTGAAGGATTCTGTCAGTGGTAGCTTCTTGCGGGAGTTCAATCCCCAGCTCAGCTAGACGGTTTGAGTACCCAGACATTTTGAGCACATGTTCACTGACAGACGAGTTTTCCTCCATCTTGCAAGCATAGAATTTATCGGAGGTCTCATACCTCTCGATCCGGGCGTTCTTCTGAAAGATAAACTCCAACTCCTGGAACATCTCAAATGCTCCATGACGCTCAAAGCGACGTTGAAGTCCCGGTTCTAAGCCATACAAGACTGCACATTGAACTATTGAGTAGTCCTCCTTACATGCTAACCAAGCGTTCTTAACATCCTGATCAGCCGTAGCGGGTGGTTCATCTCCTAGCGCAGCATTAAGGACATAATCCTTCTTCCCAGCTTGTAAGATTAGCTTAAGATTACGAGCCCAGTCTACAAAGTTGCTTCCATCATCTTTCAACTTAGCTTTCTCTAGGAACGTATTAAAATTCAGGATGACTGTCGCGTGAGCCATGATCTACAACACAAATATATTCAAAGTGGACTTAGACTATGTTCAAGATAATTAGAGTTCAACTTAATCAAATTATATGCTAAACTCCCACTCAAAAAGTACATCTCTCTAGTCATTTGAGTGGTTCATGATCCACTTACACTATCCCAAGTCCGATCATCACGTGAGTTGAGTATAGTTTCAGTGGTAAGCATCCCTATGCTAATCATATCAACTATATGATTCATGATCGACCTTTCGGTCTCATGTGTTCCGAGGCCATGTCAGCGCATGCTAGGCTCGTCAAGCTTAACCCGAGTGTTCCGCGTGCGCAACTGTTTTGCACCCGTTGTATGTGAACGTTGAGTCTATCACACCCGATCATCACGTGGTGTCTCGAAACGACGAACTGTAGCAACGGTGCACAGTCGGGGAGAACACAATTTCGTCTTGAAATTTTAGTGAGAGATCACCTCATAATGCTACCGTCGTTCTAAGCAAAATAAGGTGCATAAAAGGATTAACATCACATGCAATTCATAAGTGACATGATATGGCCATCATCACGTGCTTCTTGATCTCCATCACCAAAGCACCGGCACGATCTTCTTGCCACCGACGCCACACCATGATCATCCATCAACGTGTTGCCATCGGGGTTGTCATGCTACTTATGCTATTACTACTAAAGCTACATCCTAGCAAAATAGTAAACGCATCTGCAAGCACAAACGTTAGTATAAAGACAACCCTATGGCTCCTGCCGGTTGCCGTACCATCGACGTGCAAGTCGATATTTCTATTACAACATGATCATCTCATACATCCAATATATCACATCACATCATTGGCCATATCACATCACAATCATACCCTGGAAAAACAAGTTAGACGTCCTCTAATTTTGTTGTTGCATGTTTTACGTGGTGACCAAGGGTATCTAGTAGGATCGCATCTTACTTACGCAAACACCACAACGGAGATATATGAGTTGCTATTTAACCTCATCCAAGGACCTCCTCGGTCAAATCCGATTCAACTAAAGTTGGAGAAACCATCACTTGCCAGTCATCTTTGAGCAAAGGGGGTTACTCGTAACGATGAAACCAGTCTCTTGTAAGCGTACGAGTAATGTCGGTCCAAGCCGCTTCGATCCAACAATACCGCGGAATCAAGAAAAGACTAAAGAGGGCAGAAAAATGCACATCACCGCCCACAAAAACTTTTGTGTTCTACTCGAGAAGACATCTACGCATGAACCTAGCTCATGATGCCACTGTTGGGGAACGTCGCATGGGAAACAAAAATTTTCCTACGCGCACGAAGACCTATCATGGTGATGTCCATCTACGAGAGGGGATGAGTGATCTACGTACCCTTGTAGACCGTACAGCAGAAGCGTTAGAGAACGCGGTTGATGTAGTGGAACGTCCTCACGTCCCTCGATCCGCCCCGCGAACAATCCCGCGATCAGTCCCACGATCTAGTACCGAACGGACGGCACCTCCGCGTTCAGCACACGTACAGCTCGACGATGATCTCGGCCTTCTTGATCCAGCACGAGAGACGGAGAGGTAGAAGAGTTCTCCGGCAGCGTGACGGCGCTCCGGAGGTTGGTGATGACCTTGTCTCAGCAGGGCTCCGCCCGAGCTCCGCAGAAACGCGATCTAGAGGAAAAACCGTGGAGGTATGTGGTCGGGCTGCCGTGGGAAAGTCGTCTCAAATCAGCCCTAAAACCTCCGTATATATAGGTGGGAGGGAGGGGGGCCTTGCCTTGGGGTCCAAGGACCCTCAAGGGGTCGGCCGAGCCAAGGGGGAGGACTCTCCCCCCCAAACCGAGTTGGACTAGGTTTGGTGGGAGGGAGTCCCCCTCCCTTCCCACCTCCTCCTTTTTTTCCTTTTTCCTTTGATTTCTTATCCTTGGCGCATAGGGCCCTTTTGGGCTGTCCCACCAGCCCACTAAGGGCTGGTGCGCCACCCTTATGGCCTATGGGCTTCCCCGGGGTGGGTTGCCCCCCCCGGTGAACTCCCGGAACCCATTCGTCATTCCCGGTACATTCCCGGTTATCTCCGAAAACCTTCCGGTAATCAAATGAGGTCATCCTATATATCAATCTTCATTTCCGGACCATTCCGGAAACCCTCGTGACGTCCGTGATCTCATGCGGGACTCCGAACAACATTCGGTAACCAACCATATAACTCAAATACGCATAAAACAACATCGAACCTTAAGTGTGCAGACCCTGTGGGTTCGAGAACTATGTAGACATGACCCGAGAGACTCCTCGGTCAATATCCAATAGCGGGACCTGGATGCCCATATTGGATCCTACATATTCTACGAAGATCTTATCGTTTGAACCTCAGTGCCAAGGATTCGTATAATCCCGTATGTCATTCCCTTTATCCTTCGGTATGTTACTTGCCCGAGATTCGATCGTCAGTATCCGCATACCTATTTCAATCTCGTTTACCGGCAAGTCTCTTTACTCGTTCCGTAATACAAGATCCCGCAACTTTACACTAAGTTACATTGCTTGCAAGGCTTGTGTGTGATGTTGTATTACCGAGTGGGCCCCGAGATACCTCTCCGTCATACGGAGTGACAAATCCCAGTCTTGATCCATACTAACTCAACTAACACCTTCGGAGATACCTGTAGAGCATCTTTATAGTCACCCAGTTACGTTGCGACGTTTGATACACACAAAGCATTCCTCCGGTGTCAGTGAGTTATATGATCTCATGGTCATAGGAATAAATACTTGACATGCAGAAAACAGTAGCAACAAAATGACACGATCAACATGCTACGTCTATTAGTTTGGGTCTAGTCCATCACGTGATTCTCCCAATGACGTGATCCAGTTATCAAGCAACAACACCTTGTTCATAATCAGAAGACACTGACTATCATCGATCAACTGGCTAGCCAACTAGAGGCATGCTAGGGACGGTGTTTTGTCTATGTATCCACACATGTAAATGAGTCTTCATTCAATACAATTATAGCATGGACAATAAACTATTATCTTGATACAGGAATTATAATAATAACTATATATTTATTATTGCCTCTAGGGCATAATTCCAACACTATGTACTCAGGGCGAGTCAATCCGTCATGTGGACCCTGAACTCGCCTTGGTTAAAACATAAAAGGTATCGGCCAGAGTCACACATGGGAAATAGGGAAACCATTGGTTCATTGAACCTGCTTCACGGAAGCTTGACTCGTGCCTGATCAACCGGTCTAAAACAACAATGATTTTTGCAAAGGCTTTCTAAGGGTAACACTAGAGTTTTGCAAACTCATCTTATCCTATCGTAACTCACTGAGTCGATAATTTTTTTTTTCTTGATGGCAAGACCACAAGGTTTCCTAATATCTTTGAGTCAGGTTTTGGTTATAACTCGCCCCGACTCATTTTTAAACACTATTTGCCATAACCCGGGGGGCTGATCTATTTTTTGCCATAACCCGGGGGGGGGGGGCTGATCCATTTTTTTGCCATAATCCAGGGGCTGGTCTATTCTTTGCCATGCACTCACTGAGTCGGCTTATGTCTTTCCTGACACATAAGGTGAAGAATTTTTTGTCAAATTATGACACTCCCTGGTTCATCAAATTTACAGGCGATTCACGCATAGATTCAAGGAATAAAAGTGCTTCAGGAAAGGTTCCATCAAAAGGTACTACTGACTGATTGTTGTTCCACAAAATCTAACAAGCTATTACATGGCTCGCATGGCCAAAACGGGTGTCATCCCCCAGTGAAGAAAGGATCAGTGGACGGATCAAGCCGCCTTCGAGTCACCTTGCCTTGAGCTCTCTCCGCCTTTGATTCGTAAGTCGCCTAGTTTCCAATTACACTTGGATAGGGCAACGAACTCATCTTCATCATCAAGGAAGAGGGATAGGTCCATGTCAAGATCAAAAGGATTCTTGGGTCGACGAGGAACCAAGCTAGCAGTTTCGTATGAGGGAGGCATCACTTTCCTTTTCTTCTCATCATAGGCGGCTTGGTAACTCGGTGAACTCTAACCCGTCATCCTTCAGCTCAGCGTAGCCGGCGGCTATTTCATCTGGTTTGAGCTCCGGGGCATAGGCTAAACACTGACTTAGGGTGTTCAGGACTCCCTTCCGGGCGGCTGATTTTTTCAGTTCCTCTATTTGAGGAGGCAATGTGGACAGATAGCCGAGCATGTGCTTGATGGTTCTGACTGGTTCCTTGCTGCCAATCACCGCCTTAATCGTCAGCATGCCCCCGGTATATAGCTGCTCGGCGAAAGTATATATAGCCATCAGCTTCAGCATGCAGTCGTCTGGAAGATTGGCGGCTCGTGAACCTACAAAGGACACATCAGTATGTGATAGTTTTTCGGGAGACCAGATTATTTCTTCAATAGGCAAGGGTTAATGCTTACAACATAGCAAGAGTCATGTTGGAAATGTGCTTTTTTAAGCCGGAAATCTCTTGCTGGGCGGCTTCCAATTTTTCCTCAGCTTGCTCAGCACGCTTAAGGATGGCGGCTTGGTCATCTTTGGCTTTCTTCTCCGGTTTTTGATGGTCAGCCTTCATCCTCTCCAGCTCAGCAAGAATCAAGCGGTATTTCCTCTCCGACTCAGATTGTGTATCTTGTTGTTCAGCCAGATTCTTCCTTAAATCGGCTAAAGCCGACTCAGTCTGGGTCATAGACTCCTGCACATAAAATTTGGGGAGACAAGTTCCAACATTATTGCAAGCAATACTCCTGACACTTGGGGGCTAACGTATGATTTTATTCAAAAGTCATACCGTATTTGAGACCCGACTCATCTTTCAAAAGATGACCTGACCCTTGGGGGCTACAGGTTGAAGATTTTAACTATATTCAAGACCCGTCTCATCTTTCAAAAGATGACCCGGCCCTTGGGGGCTACAGGTTGGAGATTTTAACTATATTCAAGACCCGACTCATCTTTCAAAAAAGGACCCGGCCCTTGGGGCTACCGGTTGAAGATTTTAACTATATTCAAGACTCGACTCATCTTTCAAAAGATGACCCGGCCCTTGGGGGCTATAGGTTGAAGATTTTAACTATATTCAAGACCTGGCTCATCTTTTAAATGATGACCCGACCCTTGGGGGCTACAGGTTGGAGATTTTAAGTATATTCAAGACCCGACTCATCTTTCAAAAGATGACCCGGCCCTTGGGGGCTACAGGTTGGAGATTTTAACTATATTCAAGACCTGGCTCATCTTTCAAAAAGATGACCCGGCCCTTGGGGGCTACAGGTTGAAGCTTTTAACTATACTCAAGACCCTGCTCATCTTTCAAAAGATGAGCCGGCCCTTGGAAGGCTAATGGGTGGAAGAGAATACATAAGTAGACGTACCTTATGCCTAACCCTCATAAGATGAATCAAACTTTTGTTCATCTCATAATCCCTCTCTAGGTGACTTGCGAAGCCAGAACAAAGTTGGTCAAATTCCAGCTTCTCATAATGGGGGAGCTTGAATTTACTGGTGTCTTGATCAGGGGAAGGACGAGATTCCTTGGAGGTATGCTTGGACAATACCGCAACTAGAGGAGTGGAGTAGCCAGTACCGGTGACTACGACATCATCTAGATCTTCAGTCGCCTTGAGAGGGCTTGGCGGGTTAACTTTGTGAGCAGTTTCCTTCAAAATTACGGGCGAGTCATCCCGGACATCGGGAATATCGTCCACATGAATATCATGAGCCGCCACTTGCTCCTCATCAATCTCTGGGACAGAGGTGCTCGTGCCTAAGGCTTCAGTTGTTTTAGGAGCAGAAGATAAGTCGCCATGTTTCCTTCTCTTCGCTTGTGCTCTGAGACAAAGGCACCAAGATTAAAATCACATATAGTTGTTTAGAAGAATTTGGGATTAACAAAGGGACCCACCCTTGCGCACGAACCATCGGTGGGAGAGCTGATATTGCTGAGTCGCCAGATGTAGGGGGGAGAAGTATGGTAGAATAAAGGCTTAAAAGTTAAAGAAGTGGCGAGTCATATTTTACACAAGGAAGGGTATGATAAAACAAAAGTGTACCTCGCTGGTGCGCTTCCGACCGATTGTCTTCTCAGGCAGTCCGGAGATTAAGTTGCGAGAGTGACTACAGGTCTTGCGCTTGGGGGTATATCTTGCTTTCTTCAAAAGGAAATCAGGGTCCATATAGGCATATGGGTGAGACAGGGGCACTTGCCCACAGATCCGTCTGGCTGGTCTAGGAGAAGGAGAAGGTGAGTCAGAAGAAATAGAAATTACCTCGACCACATCATCTTGGCTCTCATTGTCCTCGCCCTACACATAAAGACGCATGGTATAAGCATAAGTCAGAATACACAGGTCATGAGTGAGGGGGAAGTCTTACCTCTGAGTGTTCATCGTCAGCTCGTGACTCGCCGACAACATATGAATCTTTGGTGGCGGCTTTACCTTTGCTTGTTTTCTTCCTCTTCTTTGGTGGCGGCTTGGTGGTCTTTTGGGCGGTCACTTTGGGGCCCCTTCACCAAAATGGATCACTTTTCTGATGAATAGAAGTGAATTTCAAACCAAGAGCATTGGTAAGTATAAAGAAACGAAAGGCAGCTTGGATTCTTACTGGCGGCACCGGGTTGGAGCGGCAGAAGGCCTTGATCCCAATCTTGGCACATTCTTCCAAAGGCTCACCGGTTAGCTTCTTGATGATTCCAACAATTTCACTCCCTGAGAGTCTTTTGTGGTGGAAGTACTGCAGATTATTTACCGTACCATCATATTCATACATTAGCCCATCTCGACTCAGAGGAAGAATATTCCACTCCACCCAGCAGCGGAACAGATCAATCCCGATGAGCCCGTTGTTGGTCAAAGACTTTAACTCGGAGAAAATGGGGATAAATTCTGACTCTTCCTCTTCCATGAGCTTCTCGGACAGTTTGAAGTCCATAGGCAGGCGATCTACTCTGAAACCCGGGAGTGGGTTTTCGCCAGGTGGAGAGGTGTCCCGGCAATAAAACCATGACTCGACCCAGCCCTTGGGATGGTTGGGCAGAAGGACTGATGGAAATCCATGCTCGCGGCATCTTTGAATGTTGACTCCTCCAAGCTCGTGGTTGGAACCGTTGGGAAACTCGGTCTGGCGGTTCAAATGGAAGAAGTTCCAAAATAAAGGAACTATGGGCTCTCTCTGCAAGTATACCTCACAAAAGACCTGGAACTGGCAAAGGTTGCTGATGGAGTTGGGTCCCAGGTCTTGAGGATGAACGTTAAGGAAATGCAAGACGTCTCGAAAAAACTTTGACCCGGGCGGTTTAAAACCTCGTTAAAGGTAATCGGTAAAGATGACTACTTATCCTACAGCAGGATTGGGAGTCAACTCGCCCGGGGCGGTTCTCGAACCAATGGTTTCCTTGTTGTCAAGAAGACCCGCCTTAACAAACTTCTCAAGAGTAGCATCATCGATTTTTGTTGGTAACCAATTGCACTTCGAAATGGCCATGACTACAAAACAGAGGGGAACGAGGCGATTCAGTAAAAACTATGAAGTATTCTAACTCGCCAGTATGGGTCTACAGTATGTTCAAAAAGGATTTGGTGACTCGCTAATGGGTGACATACATCATAACCCGCTACTCGCGCGATTCATGGAAGTATCTTTGAAGTATTGTAACTCGCTCTTCAATTGGAAAGGAAGGGGGCATAGCTATGGTGATAAATTTAAGTCGCTATGGAAGCTGGAGCTAAACGGCGACTCTTAAGAGTCCTTTTTCCTTAGGGATGTTCTCGGGAGATGAACAAACATGTTTCTAAAAACAAGCAGTAAACTATGGATCTACGAGTGGATCAAAATAAAGGAATACTGCTCGGAAAAATGGTGAAAAGCTATGAGCATAAGGCAGCGATAATATTGGATCGACGGCGCGAAGGCTTAAGATAACAAAAGAACGCGATAAAAGTGGCCATGGTTTGCTACTTCCTAAGTCTATTACGAAGATATAAAGCGGATCTAAGGCAGGAAAGAATGTTTGTCGCGTCACGGAGCTAGCTCGCGGGAACAATGGCCATGGCTATCTCAGGTTAACCCTAATAAGGGAATGTGTGTACCTGAGGAAAGGAGATCGGTGCCGGGGACGAAGGCGGAGAACTTCATGCTTCTTGGCGCCCGAAAGAGCACGGTCGACGGAGGAGCTCTTGGAGCCGATGACGACGCCGGGGTGCTGGTGTTCGAAGAGGAAGAGCGCGAGGAAGATGAGGGAAGAGATGGAGGTAGGTGATGGAGCTTCCCCCCCATTTCTCTTGCGATTATTTAAAGGGCTGGAACGAGAATCGAGGCTGTCAAGGCGGAGATCGAGGCGACAAGTCAGAAACTGCGATAATGGCGCCTAGATTTCCGGGATAAGTGAATATGGAGCAAAAGATCCGTTGGATGGTTGCGGTGTTAAAAACCCCGGAATTAAGGGGATAAGGTGATGTCATCAAAGATTACACGGCGGGTCATATAATATTACAACGAGTGGCGACTTATCGTTCGTCGAAAGATAGAAATGGTAAGAGTCGCCCCAAATTGGTGAAGGTTTATTGACATGAACGAATTTAAGACAATCTGGGGCCTAATGTTGGGGATATTACCTGCGGATAACCCGCCCTTAGTGGGCCGGGTCATCAAAGGGGCGACTTACCATTCAACGCGTGTCTCGTGGCCGAGAAGCTGGATGTCGTTTCAAGAGGTTGTGCGGATGGAAGATTACCAAGGGAGTTCCCAATCGTGGAGAGCACGCCGACTTAGAGATAAGGGAAGCCACGAAGAGTAGCATGGCAGGACTTTGTAAACCCTAGGGACTCGACCTGTATATAAAGGCGAGTCCCGGGGAAAGATCAGGCGAGTTAGAGAGAATCGAGAGCTAGGGCAGGCGAGTTACGCCCTCCTTGTAATCAAAATCACCATTAATCCACACAAAGCATGACGTAGGCTTTTACCTCCTCACGAGGGGCCGAACCTGGGTAAATCCGAGTCTCGCTTTTTCTCACCCCCTTCGAGTCGCCACCAAGGTGCGATGGCTCCATCTTTAAGTCCTTTCACGAGGACATCTGCCGTGACAAAACCACGACACATGGTATGGTAAGCATTGTCCATTACATGTTTGTGTACTAACCCATGGTCTTCGTGAGAGTTCTATGTGGGGTTAGGTGTGTCTCCATGGGCTTGCGTCTAGAAGAAGATCTCATACAACCCATGAAGGATGACGTCAAGTGGTGATCGTCATCAAGATTGCAGTGTGCAAGTTCAAGTGGATCAACACGAAGATATCATGCTTGAAGCTTGCCGTCCATTGTGGTGGCAATGGACTTGTGAAGATATGTTGAAGAGCGGCTCACCCAGAGTGAGTATGGGGGAGCAATCAACTAGTCTTCATCAAGCCAACACAATCAAGAAAGGTGGTCCATCTTGAGGAAGCCAAGATCATCATCATCTAGCTCAAGAGGACGAGGTGCAAGGTATAGGTTTGCCCTTGATAGGTTTTATGTTTTAGGATAGATTGTTGTACTGTCAAGGGGGGCTCTCAAGTGAGTAGCTTGATCGTATTGTTCGTTGAGAGCTCAAACCATTTGCATCCTTGCATCATACTTCTTGGTTCTTGTTTGGTGTTTCTCTTTGTGAGTTTTAGAGTTTATGGTCATCTTCATGACAAGCTCGACTTCATCGAAAACGGAGTCCATATGCATCTTGTATGATGTTTTCGATGTTGGGAGTTTTTACCGGTCTTATTCGAAGAAGGGTTCTCACCATTTTCTTATGGGCCTTTTCTCACTTGCTTCTTATTGATATTTCTATCAAGATTGTGTTAGCCCATGTCGTTAGCTTTCCAACAACTTGGTTTCGTTGAAATCGGAGTCCGTATGCGAAAGTTAGAGCACATTCAGTATCCAGCGGTAGTACCGCTCCTGTAGCGGTAGTACCGCCCCCGGAGCTGTAGTACCGCCCCCGGAGCGGTAGTAATATCTTACTACCGCTCCCTAGCGTTAGTACCGCTCCGGGTGGGCGGTAGTACCGCTTCGGGACGGTAGTACCTCTCTCTGAGCGGTTGTTCTTCGTCGGACTTTTAGCAAAGACTTTCTCTAGAGGTAGTACCGCCAGAGCTAGAGGTAGTACTGCCAGGGCTAGCGGTAGTACCGCGAGGGTCTAGCGGTAGTACCGCCAGGGCTAGCGGTAGTACCGCTGTGCTCGGGCTGTAAGTGGGGGTAACAGTCTGATTTCTTCCCCCACTATATAAAGGGGGTCTTTTTCCCCCTTGGACTGATCTATCCGTTGAGCTCGTGTTCTTCCCCCATTGTTGACCTTCTTAGAGCTTTCTAACTCTCAATCCCTCCAACGATTCTTTCTAGTTCTTGAGGAAAAAGAGATAGGAGATCTAGATCCACATCTCCACCAATCACTTTCTCCTCTATGTGAGGGGAACCCCTTGGATCTAGATCTTGGAGTTCTTTGTGAGCTCCTTGTTCTTCCTCTCATATTTCCCCATAGCTTTTGTTGTTGTGGAGGGATTTTAGTGTGAGGGACTTGACCACTTTGTGTGTTCCTGCCATTGCATGAGTTGCATCGATTTGAGTTCTTCACGGTGATATGTGGAAGTGAAGTTTGAGAAGCCATATTACCTTTTGGTACTTAATACCCTAGAGATTGTTCTTCGTGGATGCTTTGACGTCCTAGAAGCTTGGTGGTGTCTTGGAGCTCAATCATTGTGGTGTAAAGCTCCGGGCAAGCGTTGGGGTCTCCAATTAGGTTGTGGAGATTGCCCCGAGCAATTTGTACGGGTACCGGTAACCGCCCCCAAGGGTTGCCATTTGTACGGGTTCGGTGGCCGCCCTCAAGGGTCCCTTAGTGGAATCACGACATCTTGCATTGTGCGAGGGCGTGAGGAGATTACGATGGCCTTAGTGGCATCTTGGGGATCATTGTGCCTCCACACCGCTCAAACAGAGATTAGCATCCGCAAGGGTGTGAACTTCGGGATACATCATCGTCTCCGCATGCCTTGGTTATCTCTTACGCGAACCGTTTACTTATGCACTTTACTTTGTGATAGCCATATTGTTTATTGTCATATATCTTGCTATCACTTAGTTGTTTATCTTGCTTAGTATAAGTTGTTGGTGCACATAGGTGACCCTAGTTGTTGTAGGTTCTGTGCTTGACAAATTAAAGAAACAACTAAGTTAGTCTTAGTAGAGATCTTTTTGTCAAAAGAAGGTTATTTGTCCCTAGGCAATTGATAACTAGACCGGTAATCATTATTGCAATTTTATATGAGGGAGAGGCATAAGCTAACATACTTTATCTACTTGTATCATATGAACTTATGATTGGTACTCTAGCAAGCATCCGCAACTACTAAAGATCATTAAGGTAAAACCCAACCATAGCATTATAAGGTATCAAGTCCTCTTTACTCCCATATGGAAAAACCCACCTACTCAGGTTTATGCTTCTGTCACTCAAGCAACCCACCATAGGCAAATCATGAACACGTTGCAACACCCTACAACAGGGATCCCGCACGCTTGCGCAACACGGAGAGCACCATAAAACAGCACCAATAATAAAACATGCAACTCAAACCAATCATGATCATCAATCAACCCATAGGACAAAGCGCATCTACTCAAACATCATAGGATATCCATACATCATTGGGAAATAATATATAGCATTGAGCACCATGTTTAAGTAGATATTACAACTGGGATAAGGGGTGTTACACCGCTGCATAGAGGGAAGAGGTTGGTGATGACGGCGGCGAAGTTGTCGGTGTAGATCGTCGTCACGAAGATGGCCCCGACGGTGTTCTAATGCCACCGTAAGAGAGGGGGAGAGAGCCCCCTCCTTCTTCTTGTTCCTTGGCCTCCCCCATTGATGGGAGGTGGGTATCCCCTATGGTCCTTAGCCTCCATGGCGGCGGAGGGCCGAGAACCCCTCCAAGATTGGATCTCTCTTTCTGTTTCTTTATATTTCTGCGTTTTTCTACCTTCCAGATTCTGGCGTTTCACCATTTCTTACATTCTCGGAGATCCATAACTCTGATTGGGCTAAAATTTTAACACAATTTTTATCTGGATATTATCTTTCTTGTGGCAAAAGAAGGACACCGACCATATTACGGGATGGCCACAAGACAGCCTAGCGCGCCCTACCCCCAGGCCACACCCCTGTGGCTTGTGGGCCCCTCGGGCACCGCCTTCTGCTGATTCCACTTCCCAAAATTCACATATATTCCAAAAAAATCTCCGTAAGTTTTTATCCCGTTTGGACTTTGTTTGATATGGATTTTTTGCGAAACAAAAAACATGCAACAAACAAGAACTGGCACCGGGCACTAGATCAATATGTTAGTCCCAAAAATTGTATAAAAAGTTGCGAAAGTATATGAAAGTTGTAGAATATTGGCATGAAACAATAAAAAATTATAGATACGACGGAGACGTATCAGGGGCCCACTCATAGGTGTGTCATCAAAAACGCACAATGACGACATGGTCGACACACACACACACACAAATTTGCAAAACAACAAAAGAAAATCACTATCAATATTTTCAAAACAAGGATCTCAAGATTTATTTAGCCACATTGACAAATCACTACAAACATTTACTGCTAAATGCATGTATTGATCGTATCACACCGCCTAAATGAACCTTGAGATGTAGCAACTTCCCAACCGGTCACCCATCCTTGGACTACTCTAGCCACAACACGCTTAACTTCTGAGTTCCATTCAAATCGGTTAGGGGCTAGGAAGATGCATCTTGCTGATATGGGTTGCTTCCCAGCATTTATAAGGCGTGTCCTGATTGTAATCGCATAGGACCAACTATGTATCGTAGATGTTCCTGGTAGTACTAGAATTAGTGCGCGATGGTGGTTTGGCGCTGCTAATGCCTGCATGGGCTGATGATGACGTATCACTCATGCTCGATGGTGCGATGTTGCTCTTGCTCTCCAGCGTGCTCCATCTCATTCTCCTCGTCGATGAGGTTAATGATGGGTTGACGCTTCGATGGGAAACCGATTGGGGGAGTGGTGGGAGACCTACTCGGGGAGTAGCGGGAGAAGCGTGTTTGGATAGAACACTATTTTAATATAAAATGGATAACTTATGAAAGATGGAAGTTCGAGCTAGCACAACACGTGCGCACATAGTGCTTACACATGCACGGGCTCCAGGCGGTTGCATAGAACTATTTTAAATTATTCATGTTTCCTTTGGCCTATTTTATACTACATTAATTGAGTTTTCTAGGCATTTAATGTGCATAGTTCAAATTGGAACTAAATGCACAGGCCCCATTTCACCAAAATGGGTTGAAAAATCATATTTGTGTCCTTGGGTCCCTGTTTAGGTCACATGCAATGAATGTGAATGGATTACAAACATCGTCGTGTCGTGACTAGGCTGCAAACATTGAGAAACTTGGCTTTTAAATCCCCTAAATCCAAAACTCGTGTGAAATTCTTGAAGCTTACCCTGGTGTCATGACACGCCACTTATACGACATGGTAACAAAATTGACCAAATTGGGACATGTTCTGGGACAAGTATCTTCCACACCGGATATTCTCTCAAGAAGCATCGTGGTTTTGATAGCAAACATGTCACCTCTGTGGGCGGAACAACATTCAATGCCTCTTCTTGCCTTGATTTTTTCTCTACATGCAACACAGACTAATACAAGTGTAGTGCTAAAATGTGGAATTATTCATGGCTCGTTACGCCCACTTCATACATTAATTGAGTTTTCTAGGCATTTAATGTGCATAATTCAAATTTTAACTAAAAGCACACGCTCCTTGTCACCAAAATGAGTTAAAAATCATATTTGTGTCCTTGGGTCCATGCTTAGGTCACATGCAATGAATGTGAATGGATTACAAACATCTCGGCGTCGTGACTAGGCCATGGACATTGAGAAACTTGGCTTTTAAATGCCCATAAATCCAAAACTCATTTGAAATTCCCGAAACTTACCCGTGTGTCATGAGACGACACTAATACAACCTGGTAATTTTTTTGACTAAATTGGGACAAGTTTTGGTACAATTCTCTTGCACTCCGGAGCTTCTCTCAAGAAGCATCGTGGTTTCGAGAGAGAACATGTCACCTCTGTGGGCACAATGGCATAATGCCTTTTCTTGCCTTGATTTTTTTCTCTGCATGCAACAAAGACTAATACAAGTGTAGTGATAAAATGTGGAGTTCTTCACGGCTCTTTTGACCCCCTTTATACATTAATTGGATTTTCTAGACATTTCATATGCATAATTCAAATTTGAACTACAAGCACATGCTCTAGGGCACCAAAATGGGTTGGAAAATCATTTTTGTGTCCTTGGGTCCCTGTTTAGGACCCATGCAATGAATGTGAATGGAATACAACCATCTCAATGTCGTGACTAGGCCGCAAACATTGTGAATCTAGGTTTCAAGTAAATCCAAAAATCGTCTAAAATTCATGAAACTTACCCCATTGTCTTGACGCATCACATGTACGCCATGCTAATTTTTCGACCAATTTGGGATAAGTTTTGGAGAAACCTCTTACAAATTGGAGCTTCTCATGACAAGCCTCATGGTTTTGATAGGAAACATGTCATCTTTGTAGGCGAAAAGACATTAAGTTTTCTAAGCAGTTAATGTGCAAAACTCAAATTTGAATTACAAGCACATGCTACACGACACCAAAATGGGTTGAAACCCCATTTTTCTGTCCTTGGGTCCATGTGTTTGATCCCATGCACTGAATGTGAATGAATTGCAAGCATCATGGCATCGTGACTAGGCCACAAACATTGAGAATCTTGGTTTTAAAATTCTCAAAAATACAAAAATCTTGTGAAATTCCTGAAACTTACCCAATGTCATGCTACGACACATATATGGCGTGCTAATTTCTTTGACCAATCTAGGACAAGTATTGGGACATGCATCTTACAAGCCAAAGGTTTTGCAAGAACCTCATGATTTCGATAGGGAACATGCCACCTTTGGGGGCGAAACGACGTTAAATGCGTCCTCTCGCCTCGATTTTTTTATACATGCAACAAACACTAATATGAGTGGCATGCTAAAATATGGAATTAAGCAGGGCCCATGTGGCCTTTTTATACATTAATTGAGTTTTCTAGGGATTTAGTATGCGTAATTCATATTTTGAACTAGAAACATATGTTGTAGTGCATCAAAATTTGTTGAAAAATCATTTTTGTGTCCTTGAGTGCTTGCTTAGGTCCCATGCAACGAATGTGAATGAATTAGAAACACTTAGGCATGATGGCGAGACCACAATAATTGTGAATCTTGGTTTTCGAATTCCATAAATACAAAACTCATATGAAATTCATGAAACTTATCTGGTGTCATGGCATGATACATATAAGCCTTGGTACAATACATTTTCCAATTGGAGAAGGCTCACACAATAACACATAACATAGACATTTTGGAAAAAATAGTTGCCACATTATTATCACAAACGATTGCAAATACGTGAATCATCTGCGCTGCGATAACCATTTGGTGCCATGCGTCCAACTTTTTTACTTGATATGGGGTGTCGTGTGTGTAACTGTTTGATGACACGACGCGTGATGACCCACAAGTGTAGGGGATCTATCGTAGTCCTTTCGATAAGTAAGAGTTTCGAACCCAACGAGAAGCAGAAGTATCTGACAAGTGGTTTTCAGCAAGGTAATCTCTGCAAGCACTGAAATTATCGGTAACAGATAGTTGTGTGGTAAGATGATTCATAGCAAGTAGCAAGTAACAACGGTGCAGCAAAGTGGCCCAATCCCTTTTGTTGCAAGGGACAAGCCTGGACAAACTCTTATAGGAGGTAAAGCGCTCCCGATGACACATGGGAATTTCTGTCAAGCTAGTTTTCATTATGTTCATATGATCCGCGTTCGCTACTTTGATAGTCTGATATGTGGGTGGACCGGTGCTTGGGTGCTGCCCTTACTTGGACAAACCTCCCACTTATGATTAACCCCTCCCGCAAGCATCCGCAACTACGAAAGAAGAATTAAGACAAAGTCTAACCATAGCATTAAACTAGTGGATCCAAATCAGTCCCTTACGAAGCAACGCATAAACTAGGGTTTAAGCTTCTGTCACTCTAGCAACCCATCATCTACTTACTACTTCCCAATGCCTTCCTCTAGGCCCAAATAATGGTGAAGTGTTATGTAGTCGACGATCACATAACACCACTAGAGGAAAAACAACATACAATGCATCAAAATATCGAAAGAATACCAAATTTACATGACTACTAATAGCATGACTTATCCCAAGTCCTCAGGAACAAAAGTAAGTACTCACAAAGGATAATCATATTCATTACCAGAGAGGTATTTAATAGCATCAAGGATCTGAACATATAATCTTCCACCAAGTAATCCAACTAGCATCAACTACAAAGAGTAATGAACACTACTAGCAACCTTACAAGTACCAATCGGAGTCGCGAGACGGAGATTGGTTACAAGAGATGAACTAGGGTTTGGAGATGAGATGGTGCTGATGAAGATGTTGATGGTGATGAGTCCCCTCCGATGAGAGGAGTGTTGGTGATGACGATGGCGACGATTTCCCCATCCGGGAGGGAAGTTTCCCTGACAGGACGACCCTGCCGGAGCTCTAGATTGGTTCTGCTCAAGTTCCGCCTCGTGGCGGTGGCGATTCCTCCCGAAAGCCTCCTCTCGATTTTTTCTGGAACGAAACCCTCCTTATAGCAAAAGAGGGGGGCCATAGGGCCAACAGGGAGCCCACAAGCCCCCTAGGCACAGCCAGGGGGGTAGGCCGCGCCTAGCAGGCTTGTGGCCTCCTGCTGGCTCCCCTCTGGTACTTCTTCGGCCCAATATTTTTTATAAATTCCAAAATAAATCCTCGTTGATTTTCACGGTGTTTGGAGTTGCGCAGAATAGGTATCTCAAACTTGCTCCTTTTTCAAGCCAGAATTCCAGCTGCCGGCATTCTCCCTCTTCATGTAAACCTTGCAAAATAAGAGAGAAAAGGCATAAGTATTGTACCGTGAAGTGTAATAACAGCCCATAAAGCGATAAATATCAACATGAAAGCATGATGCAAAATGGACGTATCAACGCGAGCAAGCTTTCTACTGCGTAGGCTCGATGGGATATGTGAGATTTATCCGCTGCACAGGCTCAACGGGACGCTGATAACCCACAAGTGTAGGGGATCGCAACAGTCTTCACGGGTAAGATAACCCAATTTATTGATTCGACACAAGGGGAGCCAAAGAATATTTATAAGCTTTAACAGTTGAGTTGTCAATTCAACCGCACCTGAAAGATACTTGCTTGGCAACGAAATATTAATAGCAACGGTGATATGGAAGTGATGGTGGCAATGGATATAATTGTGGCAAAGCAACGAAAGTAAAACAACAAAAGCAAAGCAACTTGTAACCAGCAGGATTAAAACACTGTAGGCTAGGGATATGGATGGTTGGTCATGGATGAGAGATATCATGTATTTAACTTGGGGCAAGGCACACAGAAAAGTAATGATCATCTAGGCAAATATCAAACATTAGGCATGTATCCCAATGTAGTCGTGCGTGCTTGCAATAAGAACTTGCAGAACACCTTTTGTCCTACTATCCCGCTACCAACGGGGCCAAAAGGAACTTATGGAGATTAAGGTGCTCCTGTCAAAGAGCACCGGCACAAAGCACTAACAATCAATGGAGACATGGAATCCTCAAATTATAGTCTATCCCCTTTGGTGTCCCAAGCTGTCACCATTGGGATCGTCGGTTCTGGACTATAATAGGTGCATACTACTCACAGATAGGATCAAGAACACAAATATATTCATGAAAACATAAGGTATTCAGATCTGAAATCATGGCACTCGGGCCCAAAGTGACAAGTATTAAGAGCAACAAGTAGTAACAAAGATGATAAACACCATAGTAGATGATAGGCAACATGCCCCAACAATCTGACGAACTATTACATGATCTAACTCATCCAATCCGTACCACCCCCTTTGTCTACAGTAGGGAATTACTCACACATGAAAGGGGAAGTCATGGAAGGGTGATGGAGTGGCGATGGTGATGACGATGGCGACAATTTCCCCTCTCCGGAGACCAATGCAGCCTCCGGATTAGCTCTCCCGGAGTAGAACCAAGGGTGGCGGCGGCTCCGTGTCGAGAATTGGAAAAACGACTTCTGTTCTCGAGTTTTTTCGTCTCGGGTAAAAATAGGAGCCAAGGTAGGGCACTAGAGGGGGTGTCCCCCACCCAGGCGGCCTCCTTGCACGGCCAGGGGTAGGCCGCGCCACCAGGTCGCCTGGAGTCCTGGTGACCCCCCTCTGGTCCATCTTCTGGTCAAGGGTTCCTCCTGGTGCGTGGGTTTTCTCTATTTTTTATTGGATTTTTCCAGGATACCTAAAAATCCATTTTCCTGCACACAAGAAAACCATATAGGCAGCTCTGCTGAAAACAGCGTTAGTCCGGGTTAGTTTCGTTCAAATCATGCAAGAATGAGGCCAAAACAATAGCAGAAGTTTTTGGAAAAGTCGATACGTTTGAGACGTATCAGACGCGTGAGAGTTGTCCGCTATGTAGGCTCGGTGGGATGCATGAGAGTAGTCTGCTACGCAGCCTCATCGGGAAACGAGACTTTGACCACCACCCTCCGCTCGCCTTAGTACCAACTTCTGAATTAATGGTGCATAACCTGTTGTTTATCTTGAGGTTAATGCTGCTGGACGAAGGGACTAGTTTGCTTGTGATCCCATTTCCCCGCTCAACGTAAGCATTGTTTTGTTCGTGCCTCACTGAGAACTTGAATTTTTGCCCATTTTCGACTTGTATACATGTACCTAAGAACAAAATAATACAACAAAAAATTCACACTAAAAAGGATAATAATTGTCTTACATATTTAGGAAAATAAAAAAGGCCACATGCGGCAACTACCGAAAGACACGGGGGCAAACAAAAAAGGAAGAGGTAGAAGATGGAAGACACATACAACTATTTGGGCCGCTGCTATCTAATTCTTGATGGATTGTTAGGCACGGAGTGCCGCAATCTCCTTCTTCATTGCCTACATAACTTCCATCTCCTCTTGCCTCTCCTCTGCCATCTTCTACATTGTGGCCATGGTGCATGATTTTTGTTGGAGAGTGTCGATGATCTCCTTCACATATGCAAGAAGTTCCTTGATACGGGCCACATATTCCTTCAGCATCCCCTCACGCTCGATGTGGAGCTTCGCTAAGTCTTCCAAAAGTTCAACGTAGAGGTCTTTCATATTTCCATTTGAGGCACTTTTATTCTCATGCAACTTGTTCCAGGCGGCGGTCAGCTCCTTCTGCTCATCACGCTCATTGCGGAGGTACGCCTTCTTGCCCATAAGTTTAACTATGAAGCCAATTGCCTTGTTAAGTGAGGTGTTGTTCTTCTCTAGTAGCTTCACAAAGGCATCCGTCACCACCTCCTTCTTATTGAGCTCAGCGTGCATGTCATCCCTGGCTGAGGAATCCAACACTGCCATCTCGTCCAGTTCGCCTCCGAGGTGAATGCTCTTGTGATTGTGAGAGCCCTCGCCTCTTTGTGAAAGATCCTTCAAGGCCTCCGCGGTGCCGCCAAACATCTCTGCTATGGCAAATGCGGTGTCACTGGAGCTCTCTGACGCTTCCCATATGCGGCGATGGGACCTCTTTGTTGCTTCCGCAACCTTGATCTTTCTTCGCTGGTTATATCTCGACCCAGAACCTCCTCTCCTACAGGCTATCACACATGAAAGGAACGACTAACAAGAAAGGAGTGTTTTTTGGTGATGAGGAGAGGAATGTGCATGCAGTAATTTTTGAGTAGGTGTTTTTATAGCCTACGAGTACATATATGCTAAGTGGGAACATGTTTAGGTTTGGTAGGTTTGAACTGATTTTGCAATAACTTAAAGCATGGTAATTTGGAATGTGACGGGAGACAAGCTCAAAATTTAATGATGGTTTTGGTTCCAAAGCCGAAAAAGGTTTATGGTTTTTTGAAACCATGTGAGATGGCATACATGGGCCCGCGTTCTCGAATGTGTGTACGTGTCAACCTACTATCACATATGGTCCACACATCCTCATCGTGCCCGATGGATGGGCCAATGCACCTCCCACAGGTGCCAGATGACGGTTGAGAAGAATTGGCGCCCTTCCGAGTGATACATGGTGTATAGGTGCTAAGCATGCCACATAAGTAAAAAAATTACATGGCACACCAATTAAGAAGGAGAGAGAGCGCTTTGAGCACCGACATAGAATGGATTTGAATTTAATTAACCTAAATAATTAATTCCTACCAAAAGGTCGATATGCGACATTTCCATACAGCTATAATAAAACAGGCTAAAAATGGAAGCGCTAGTGGCCTTTCGACGACGGTCTGCTCGGAATCCATGGTCAGCAGACAGAAGCACCCTTCCGGTCATTCACTCCGAGTGTCCGGATCCGCGGCCATGGTACCTGTATCCTCCTGAGCATTTGTTATCGTTGCCAGTAGGCTCTTTGGGCTGCTGGGTGGCCTGGGCCTCATCGAGTAGAGCTTTACAGCATGCAATCACGTGCATGACATTGCCATGGAACCGCTCCATCTCCATGCCTTCCCACTGGTAGAGAATTCCACCCATGACCCGCCTTCATAGTATTTCATGTTGGTATATGTCTGCTTCGCCGGGGACCTCATCTCCTCCGACGATGCGCTTGATCTTGGCCACATAAAAGTCGAGATCGACGATGACTCTGCCACCATCGAGCTTGATGAACATGCACATAAACATGCTCGTCGTTGAATCACATAAGGGTTTTGCCGATTCTTAGCGGGACATCACACTGTTGAAGGGCACCTATGACGACGACCCTTCGAGTGGGTCGTCGATCATGCTGACAAGCAACTCTGGATCTTTTGCATGGTGCATGGCAAGTAGCTCTTCATACTTCCTTGGCAGGTAGAAAATCATGCACTCAAGTAAAGACATGGCAAGAGCGGCGTCGATGGTCCACGACACCTGCACCGTCTTTTCCTCCTCCTTGAAGATGTTACCAATGAAGGGTCCGCCAACGAACTTCAAGCTTTCATTGCCTTACAAGGCACCGATGTCGACCTCCGATCCTTGGTTGCATGGAAAGGGGCTGACGTCGAGCTCTGGGCTTTGGTTGCCTAGCAAGGGGCCACCATCAACCTCTGAACTTTGGTTGCCTCGCATGCTTGGAATAATTAATGGAAGATACATGTGGACTAGATCTTTGCAGAGTGTCATTGCATCGTGGCAAGGGTCATATAGAGCTAGCCACTCGCTGGTGGCGGGAAACAGACGGAGGAAGAGGCGGGAAGCACTGGCGTGGATTGCGGGACACGCATATAACGCCATTAATTTCTGCACTAGGGCTCCTCTGTTCATAGGTACCGGCTGGTGCATGCCTTCATTGGCTATACTAGGGCCTGTTTTGAGGTTTCTCCTAGTTTATTATGCATGTAAATAATTTATTGAGGTAGTGAGTGCATTTTAATTTGGTTATGCATCTTGTATTGTTTTTTCACAAATATGCAACGCTTGTGTACCATTGCATTGGTTATCCATCTTGTATTTGTAAGCATTTATCTTCTTGTTGTGTAGACAGAGCAAATCACACACATCGCGAACGATTAAACCAACAAATATGACGGTGTGGATTTGAAAAATCACACACAAGTGTTCACCAGCAAGTGTTTGCACACACCACACATAGCTTATTAGCAAAAATCGTGTGTACTATTATCGGTGTTCACACACAGTTCAAAGAACTGACCTGTTTGCCCGGTATCACACATATATAGCTACAACCATTCATTTTTGTTATTTTGTCTCATCTCACACTTCATCCGGGAGACTTGTATGATGTATATCACACACATCTTGATCTGCGCAACCGTTTGTGTTATCTTGGGTTGTTGCAAACAGTTCATCCGGGCAACATGTTTGCCATCTATTGCACATATCTTGATCTGGTTAATCGTTTGTGTTATTTTATGTCATCGCAAATAGTTCATCCGGCTGACTTGTATGTCGTCTATTGCACACATAATCGTCTGGACAATCGTTTGTGTTCTGCTTTATTAGCACAAACAGTTTATCCAGGTGAACTGTATGTCATACATCACACACACTTGTTTTTAGTTAACCTTTTGCTTTATTTTGGATCATCGCAAAATAGTTTATTTGGGTTAACTTATGCCGCATATCGCACATGCAACTTTTTTCTGAATCATATTTGGTGGATCCTCCATCGCCCACATTTCATGTTATTGGTGATGGAACTTGAACTATACCATTTGTGATTCATGCATTGCACACAGTTTCATCGAAGGGTCTCTGGTTGATGTGTCATCTTAGGACCTTCCTGCAGTAGTGTATCATTTAGTCTTCTATGATCGCTGACAATCACGTCATATTTGTGAACACTTTCAAGATGTCAATTGCGAGACCGGCTCAACATATTTTTATCTAGTTGAAGCATTGAAAGATCGGTCAACATCATACGGATTTCTTTAATCCCAATAATTTGCTGAAGTCAATTGGAGTTCAGTTTTCTGACCAGGCATTACCAACAATCATGACCCGCCATTATCAATCATAACCCGACAACTTCGACGGTAGTAACTTGATAAAGTTCTAAACATCCTCAAGTCAGAAGTATTCATAGTTGGTTCAGCACCAGAAGGATATTCTAAGTCTAAATTTTTCATCAAGCCAAAGGTTGGAGGCCGACTCAATGGCATATGTATTTTATAGCAAAGGACACGTACATGCAAGATGATTGTGAAGACGGCTCTAAGAAACCCGGATTTTCAAGGAGCCACTTCATTGAATCAAAACGGCCAATGGAGCAAGCTGGTCCCTTAACATATTTGTTCTTCTTATTTCAGGAGCTTACCATGAATAAATTCAAGCTAACCTGGGGGCCAATGTCGGGGATATACCCCATGGTGTAACCCGACTTGAAGTATGACCCGACTGGTACTTGGAGACTCGCTGGTGACTCATCAATGACCTGGCGGGCGACTCATACATGACCTCGCAGGCGACTCAGACAAACTACAAAGACACAACGGCCTAGAAGGAGGCTCATTGGAGGGTCGACTCACAAGAGAAGGCACAAAGAATAGAAAGACTCCCTCACACAGGAAACTAGACCCAGATTAAGATTCAAGAGAGACTAGTCCTAGTCCTACTCCTAGTAGGACTCTACATGTAAACCTACCCCTTCCATTTATATAAGGAGGGGTAAGGCGCCCCAAGAGGGACAAGTTAGGTTGAGCCATGACAAGTTCAAGTCATTAGAGATAGACAGATTAGACACCCTCAAGATTAGAGGTAGCGATTTCGCACCCTTGTAATCGAGATCATCATCTTCATAAATGAAACAGAAGCAGGACGTAGTATTTTACCTCTATCGGAGGGGCCGAACCTGGGTAAACTCACGTCTCTCGACTCCGACCAACCCCTCTCAAGCCGCCACATACCTGCGATGGCTCCACATCTAAGTCCTTGCACGAGGACATATGCCGTGACAAAACCACAACACATACCAAACGAAGCCCAATTGACCTCAAACTTTTAGGTGATTTTTTTGGACCAAAAGAAGACCGGGGAGTATCGGAAGAGGCCTGGAGGCCGCACGAGGGGACCACAAGCAAACAGGGCGCGACCTGGGGGCTCCCTGATAGCTTTTGCCTCCCACATGCCCCTCGTGACTCTGTTCTCTGTCTTTTAAATTCTCTTTTACCCTAGAAACACCAAAAGGAATCCCCAAACTCTTTCTACACCACCGCAAGTCTCTGTTCCGATGGGACGCTATATGGAGCTCCATTTTGGTACCCTGCCAGAGGGGGGATCGATCATGGAGGGCATATTCATCAACCTTGCTGCCCTCATGATGATGTGTGAGTAGTTCACCATAGACCTACGGGTCCATGGCGAGTACCTAGATGGCAATCTCTCTCTTGATCGTCAATATGATGATCATCGCATCTTCGCTTTGATCCACATGATGTAATTCCTTTTGTGCGGTGCGTTTGTTGGGATTCGATGAATTGTTGGTTTATGTTCAGATTATTCATGATAAATATTTGAGTCTCCTCTGAATACTTATATGATTCTTATGTGCATGATTATGATAGCTTCATAATTCTCTCCGATCTATTGAAATAGTTTGGCCAGCTAGATTGATATTTCTTCGGTGAGGGAGGTGCGTTGTAGTAGGTTCAACCTCGCAAACTTGTGTTGCTGCTACTAAGGATAAAACGATGGGGTTTATTCATATTGTTTGAGTTTATTTGTCTACATCATATCATCGTTGTCCATGCATTACTCTATTTTACTTAATATTCTAGATGCATGCTGGATAGCGATCGCTGAGTGGAGTAATAGTAATAGGTGCTGGCATGAGTTGGCCTATTTGTTTATGGACATGATGCCTATATACACATGATCATTGCCATGAATATCACATAACTATCCATTTGTGTCAGTTGCCCAACTGTAATTTGTTTACCCACTTGTATGCTATTTTTCATGAGAGATGCCATTATGAAAAATATGCCCCCTGGTGTATTCACAACATATTGATAAAACCTTCAATACCTTGCTGCCATTTACTTTTATTTTATTTTATCTTGCTATCTACAATTATCTACACACCTCATTCGCTTGCAAATAATAAGAACAAGAGGATTGACAACCCTCTTGCCCGCGTTGGGTGCAATTTGTTTGTTCTTTTGTGTGCAACCATTGAAGACGGTTGTGGTTGATATTCCTATTGGTTTCATAAACATTGGTTTCATAACTGAGGGAAATACTTACCCACATTGTGCTGCGATAACCCATTCCTCTTCACAGAAAACCCAACGCAGATCACAAGTATCAGTCAACAACAGAGCTCACACTCTTTCATGTTTTCTTGCGTTATGCATCTCTTAACATTACCTTCTACTTTATCATCTTGTTCACATCTTAGACTACGAGTCAGGTCAAAATTAATGCTCAAACTTGATTTTTAAAATGCATGCGGGGCACATATCGGGGCAATAGTGAATAGTATAAGTGTCTACTATCTGGTTCATCTCGGGTGTATACTATGTGGTTCACGTTGGGTGGGAAACAAACAGTAAAGGAGACATTATTTGTCTTTTTTAAACTGAAAATATTATTTGTCTGTTATCATTGGTTTTGGGTCTATCCACTGGTTGCTACCATTACTCTGGACTCTGCATGCACTCCTTACATAATCTTAGTATGTTTTGTTCCTATGCATGTCAGTTATTATACACAATGGCACTGAACAGTAGAGAGAAAAGATAAGAGCATTGCATGGAAATATAATGTCAATGTAACATCGCTCCACAGTGGGCGTAATGACACCCCCACGCCACCAGTTCGGATTGTAATCTAGAGGAAGATGACTATTCAGAGGGGGATTCATAGGTAGCAAACCACTCGTATTTACACCCTCAGGCATGTGCTCTAACTTGGCATGCTAATGTTGGTCATATCATGCATATGGAGCCTTTCATTGCTTACTTTATACATCATATTTGTCATCTTCTTAGTTTAGACATGTTTTGTGTGAATGTCACCTCTTTAGTGTCTATATCACATATGTGAATTATGCAATGTCATCTTATTTATCCACACATCATATATGTGAATTATGCAATGTCATGTTTTTTATTGAAACATCATATATGTCGATTATATCATGACATCCTTTTGCATTATGTATTCCATTAGTCAAAAATGTTTGTATATTCAACTACTCTCCCTGTGCATGTTAGATTTGACTCGGTGATGAAAAAATATGGAGTGAAAACAAGGTCTTCACAATAGACAATGCTACCGCTTAAGGTGATATGTTGTTGGTTATAGATAGCTCCTCGGAGGAGGATTCACAGACATCTGACGAGTCCTATTTTCTACCCGAGGTCTATGCTCTAACTTTATAGGGTTATATTACTCACATCATTCATATGGTGTCTTTCATTGCTTAGTTTAGACATCATATACACAATATTCAATGACATATGCTTAGTTTACACATCATATATGCAAAGGTCATGTGCTTACTTGCTTAGTAAATAAATTATATATGTGAATTATATCATGCCAGACAACATGTATGTCAATTATGGTATGTCGACCTATTTAATAAAGACATCATAGAGTTATACCATGTCATACTATTTAGATAGTCCTCATATTCTGAATTATGTCATTCTATCATGTTTAGTTAGCCATCATATATGTGAAACTCAATCATGCTATCCTATTTAGTTGGCCATCATATATGTGAAATTGTGTCATGTTATGATGTTTGGTCACACAACATATATGTGAATTATTTCATGCTCTCTTTTATTCCCCACTATCCATTACATGTGTCTATCATACATTGTTTGTACATGCAATTACTTTTCTTATTTATCATCCATTTGAATTGGAGGGGGTGCGGGCAGTATCTAAGGGAGTAAAAACACGGTCTTCCGAAAAGACAGTGCTATCCGCTGATGCAGATAGAACTATGGTTGTACTTGTCCAATAACGAGCCCCACAACACGTAACCGAGACTCTCACAGATTGTACCCCTATCCCTTTGGATAGAGAACCGGCTTCACCGATCTAACCCCAACCCCAGTAGATAGTAACCCGGTTCCAGTTGACATGGCACCATCTCCACCACAGATCACCCAAACACTAGTAGTTAGTAAGTCAACTACAGTGACCAAAGCACGAGGACCACCACTGTGAACCCGAACTCCATGCTTAAAGGAGAAGAACAAATGGTCTCATGTAAAATTCTATAGTTATGGTGCATACTCCTTTGTTCTTGCATCACTTTATTAATTCTTACCAACTGATTTCAAATTTGAAGGATCCAATCAAAACTCCAATGGTGCAAAAAGTATGTTTTAAACCTGTTTCTTTAACCAGGTTGCTCATGTAACTTCTTGCTCTATGTTGATTTTAGTTTAAATTGTATAAAAAATTATCTTCCTATATCATGCACATTAAAAGTGGTGTGTAGTTTCCCACACTTATATTCTATTTATGTTGCTTTGTCTTAAACATATATGATTTGAACTGTGTCATTGTTTTAATCTGGCAACATAAAATAAGATGATATAGACAATAAAGTGACCATAGTAGATAGATATCTATTTGTTTCATATTGTTATTATGTATTACTTTGCAATAGAACACATGTTAGTATAATCATGACCACCTTACTCCTGAACTAGATTACCAAATTGAGTTTCATATACTACATGCTAAACCTGTCTTGTGTCTGCTTGTCCCTCTTTTCGAATGATGGCCGAATATCGGAGTAGAGCACCCCCATTATGCAATGGTTAAGGAAGTAATGTAGATAAGGTTCAAGATAGTGAGATAAGCATGTTGGTATCCAATAAAGTTTATAAACCAAATAAGGAAAACTATCTTGAAGACAGTGAGACAGCCCCAAAGTCATGTCTTAATGTAGGGTTCGAGTTATTGGCCACTACCACCGGCACAAAATCTTCAAACTCATTAATAACTCAGTTCGACTTCTTGAGTCTCAACTATAAGATGAAAGACATCGACCAATTGTGCTGCGACAAGAAGCCGAAGGACTGAGGAAATCCCGACAGTATTCAGATGCACAACAAGTGTTGGAGGATTTTAGTGCCAAACAAGAGAAAGCTAATAAGCTTTCTAAGCTTATTACCGGCATGGTGGGTACCCATGATAATGTTTCTTGAGCTATTTTGAAGTGTTTTTAGTTCTAGAGTTGTTTTGTTGTCACGTTTATTTGCACTCGTGGCCAACTTGGACGCCTAGTGTATGTAATATACTGCTTTGCAGTTGCCTATATTTGCACTGGTTGTAAACTTTGATGCCTAGTGAATGTAATATGTGTAATAGCATAATATCATAGCATTAGTTGCTTGATTATTTATTTCCTTGTAGTCTTGTTTATTTATTTTCTTATAATCATTGTAGTTCTTTTTCCTTAGTTTGCTAGTGGCCACAAAAACCATGGGAAACATACGGACTGTGGTAACCACGAGCCTGCTACCTGTCGTAGTGACCATGGGCCTCCTACGGGCAATAAGATCCATGGGAAACACATGGCTCTTACTATTCATGGGATAAAACTAGACCAAAATATGGGCCATAAACAACCTAAATACATAAAGTTCATTTATGGTCCCATACCATAACAGGGGGTAACGAACGTGAAGGCATCATCGACTTAATTCAGTCGACACACATAACGTTTGTTAATGGGCCAGACTACATGATGGGTTGAAAACGGGCCAATGGATTAACAACCACAAATGTGTGAAATGTATCCTCACACTGAATTTGGCCCAGTTGGAGAACATGCGAGTAACAAAATGTAAGTAATGGAGGGCCAGAAATAGTTTGAATAATTTACGGGCCCTTAGAAGGGCGAAAGATAACATGGGCTATAAATGACCCAATTGAATCTTGGGTCATTGATGGGTCCAAAGACATTAACTATTGTTTATGGGCCAGAGTCGCTAGGGGCCATTAAAGGGCCAAGAGATACAAAAGGTCTCATATTGGCCAAACGACGCATAGGCCATACATGGGCCAGAAGTGTGAGCGGGCTGGAATCATATTGGATGGACAACATGACCCCACCGGGGTGAATTCATAAAGGCCATAACATCACCTGAGTACATGTGTTGTAAATGGGCTATATGTGACTAGGTCATTAACATGCTTTCCATGGGTCGGGCCACCAAATTTTGACCAAGTCAAATATGCCAAACTTTTTAACCACAATGGGCCATTGTTGGGTCATGCCACGTGTCCATGTTCCATAGGCACGTCTTGTCCATTGGATGGATAACATGTGTCGCAACATAGAGCCGGCACGTGGTTTCGTTGTAGAATAAGAAATTAGCATGTGGATAATCTGTTGGAAATATGCCCTAGAGGCAATAATAAAATGGTTATTATCATATTTCCTTGTTCATGATAATCGTCTATTGTTCATGCTATAATTGTATTAACAGGAAACAGTAATACATGTGTGAATAAATAGATCATAATGTGTCCCTAGCAAGCCTCCAGTTGGCTAGCTCGTTAGTCAATAGATGATCATGGTTTCCTGGTCATGGGCATTAGATGTCATTGATAACGGGATCACATCATTGGGAGAATGATGTGATGGACAAGACCCAATCCTAAGCATAGCACTAGATCGTATTGTTCGTATGCTAAAGCTTTTCTAATGTCAAGTGTCTTTTCCTTCGACCGTGAGATTGTGCAACTCCCGGATACCGTAGGAGTGCTTTGGGTGTATCAAACGTCACAACGTAACTGGGTGACTATAAAGGTGCATTACGGGTACCTCCAAAAGTATCTGTTGGGTTGGCACGAATCGAGATCAGGATTTGTCACTCCGTGTGACGGAGAGGTATCTTTGGGCCCTATCGGTAGAACATCATCATGAGCTCAATGTGACTAAGGAGTTAGTCACACGATGACGTAGTACGCAACGAGTAAAGAGACTTACCGGTAACGATATTGAACAAGGTATAGGTATACCCACGATCGAATCTCGGGCAAGTTCTATACCGATAGACAAAGGGAATTGCATACGGGATCGATTGAATCCTTGACATTGTGGTTCATCCAATGAGATCATCATGGAGCAAGTGGGAGCCACCATGGGGATCCAGACCCCGCTGATGGTTATTGGCCGGAGAGGTGTCTCGGTCATGTCTGCCTGTCTCCCGAACCCGTAGGGTCTATCCACTTAAGGTTTGATGACGCTAGGGTTATAGGGAATTGTTATACGAGGTTATCAAAAGTTGTTCAGAGTCCCAGATGAGATCCCAGACATCACGAGGAGCTCCGGAATGGTCCAGAGGTAAAGATTGATATATAGGACGGATGGTTTTGGACACCGGAAGTGTTTCGGGCGTCACCGGTAACGTACCGGGGCCACCGGGACCACCGGAGGTGGCCCCGGGGGTCCATCGAAAGGGGGCAACGACCCCGGGAGGCTAGATGGGCCAAGTGGGGAAGGGAACCAGCCCCTAGGTGTGCTGGTGCGCCCCCCCACTCAGCCCATGGCGCAGGAAGAGGGGAGAGGGGGGGACCCTAGCGCAGGTGGGCCTAAGGCCCACCAGAGGGGTGCGCCACCCCTCCTCCCTGCCCTGGCCGCCGCCACCTCTCCCATCTGGGGCTGCCGCACCACCTAGGGGGGAACCCTAGGGTGGCGCACCCCCCCTCCTCCTATAAATAGTGGGGGTTTTGGGGTTGTTGGAAATAGACTTTTCCCTCTCCCTCGGCGCAGCCCTGCCCTTCTTTCTCCTCCTCTCTTCCGGTGCTTGGCGAAGCCCTGCCGGGAGACCTCGTCTCTCCATCGACACCATGCTGTCGTGCTGCTGGAGTTCTTCCCCAACCTCTCCCTCCTCCTTGCTAGATCAAGGTGCGGGAGACGTCACCGGGTTGCACGTGTGTTGAACGCGGAGGTGCCGTAGTTCGGCACTAGATCGGAATCACACCGCGATCTGAATCGCCGCGAGTACAACTCCATCAACCGCATTCTAGTAATGCTTCCGCTTAGCGATCTTCAAAGGTATGAAGATGTACTCACCCCTCTCTCGTTGCTGGTCTCTCCATAGGAAGATCTGAATATGCGTAGGATCTTTTTTGAATTTATGCTACGTTACCCTACAGTGGCATCCGAGCCAGGTTTTCTATGCGTAGATTCTATGCACGAGTAGAACACAAAAGGTTGTCGGCGATGATTTTTCAATTGCTTGCTGCTACTAGTCTTATTCTTGTCCAGCGGTATTGTGGGATGAAGCGCCCCGGACCGACTTTACACGTACGCTTACGTGAGACTGGTTCCACCGATAGACATGCACACCGTGCATAAAGGTGGCTAGCGGGTGTCTGTCTCTCCTACTCTATTCGGATTGGATTTGATGAAAAGGGTCCTTATAAAGGGTAAATAGCTTTGGCATATCATCGTTGTGGCTGTCACGTAGGTAAGAAAGCGTTCTTGCTTGAAACCCAAATCAGCCACGTAAAACTTGCAACAACAATTAGAGGACGTCTAACTTGTTTTTGCAGGGTTTGACATGTGATGTGATATGGCCAAAGTTGTGATGTTGCATGTATGATGTATGAGATGATCATGTTATTGTAATAGCTTTCACGACTTGCATGTCGATGAATATGACAACCGGCAGGAGCCATAGGAGTTGTCTTAATTTATTGTATGAGATGCAACGCCATGTGCTTACTACTTTTACTTCATTGCTAACAGTTAGCTATAGTAGTAGTGATAGTAGTAGTTGGCGTGACGACTTCACGGAGACACGATTATGGAGATCATGGTGTCACGCCGGTGACGATGATGATCATGCGATGCCTGAAGATGGAGATCGAAAGAGCAAAGATGATAATGGCCATATCATGTCACTATATGATTGCATTGTGATGTTTATCTTGTTTTTCATCTTATTGCTTAGAACGATGGTAGCATAATAAGATGATCCCTCTTAAAATTTCGAGAACGTATTCCCCTAAGTGTGCACCATTGCGAAGGATCGTTGTCTCGAAGCACCACGTGATGATCGGGTGTGATAGATTCTAACGTTCGCATACAACTGGTGTAAGCCAGATTTACACACGCGAAACACCTAGGTTGATTCAACGAGCTTAGCATGTATATACATGACCTCAAATACAAGAGACCGAAAGGTCGAACATGAGTCGTATGGTTGAATACGATCAGCATGAAGTTGCTCACCATGGTGACTAGTCCGTCTCACGTGATGATCGGACACGGGTTAGTCAACATGGATCAGGTATCACTTAGATGACTAGAGGGATGTCGATTTAAGTGGGAGTTCATACTTAATTTGATTAAATGAACTTAATTGTCATGAACTTAGTCTAAAAGTTGTCTTTATAAATATTGTATATGGCCAATGTCAACCTCAATTTCAACGCATTCCTAGAGAAAGACAAGCTGAAAGATGATGGTAGCAACTATGCGGACTAGGTTCGCAACTTGAAGCTCATCCTTGAAGCAGCTAAAAAGGCTTATGTCTTTGATGCGCCGCTAGGTGACCCTCCCGCTCCCGTAGCAGCCCAGGACATTCTGAACGTCTGGCAAACGCGGAGTGATGACTACTCTCTGGTTAGGTGTGGCATGTTATACAGTTTAGAAACGGGGCTCCAAAGGCGTTTTGAGCAACACGGTGCATATGAGATGTTCCAAGAGATGAAGCTAGTTTTTCAAGCTCATGCCCGTGTCGAGAGATATGAAGTCTCTGACAAGTTCTTTAGTTGTAAGATGGAGGAGAACAGTTCTGTTAGTGAGCACATACTCAAAATGTCTGGGTTACACGGTCGTCTGACTTCACTTGGAGTGAAACTTCCGGATGATGCTATAATTGACAGAATCCTCCAGTCTCTTCCACCAAGCTACAAAGGCTTGTGCTTAACTACAACATGCAAGGGATGGAGAAGACCATTCCTGAGTTGTACTCGATGCTCAAGTTTGCAAAAGTAGAAATCAAGAAAGAGCATCAAGTGTTGATGGTCAACAAGACCACTAGTTTCAAGAAGGGCAAGGGTAAGAAGAACTTCAAGAAAGACGGCAAAGCCATTGCCGCGCCCGGTAATCCAGATGCCGGAAAGAAGAAAAAGAATGGACCCAAGCCTGAGACTGAGTGCTTCTATTGCAAGGGAAAGGGTCACTGGAAGCGGAACTGCCCCAAATACTTAGCGGACAAGAAGGCCGGCAACGTTAAAGGTATATGTGATATACATGTTATTGATGTGTACCTTACCAGCGCTCGTAGTAGCTCCTGGGTATTTGATACCGGTGCTGTTGCTCACATTTGCAACTCAAAGCAGGAACTGCGGAATAAGCGGAGACTGGCAAAGGACAAGGTGACGATGCGCGTCGGGAATAGCTCCAAGGTCGATGTGATCGCCGTCGGCACATTACCTCTACATCTACCGTCCGGATTAGTTTTAAACCATAATAATTGTTATTTAGTACCAGCTTTAAGCATGAACATTGTATCAGGGTCTTGCTTAATGCAAGACGGCTACTCATTTAAGTCAGAGAATAATGGTTGTTCTATTTATATGAGTGATATGTTTTATGGTCATGCTCCGCTCGTGAATGATTTATTCTTGATGAATCTCGATCGTGATGTTACGCATATTCATAGTGTGAGTACCAAAAGATGTAAAGTTGATAATGATAGTCCCACATACTTGTGGCACTGCCGCCTTGGTCATATCGGCGTTAAGCGCATGAAGAAGCTCCATACTGATGGACTATTAGAGTCTCTTGACTTTGAATCATTTGACACATGCAAACCGTGCCTCATGGGCAAGATGACTAAGACTCCATTCTCAGGAATAATGGAGAGAGCAACCGACTTATTGGAAATAATACATACTGATGTGTGTGGTCCAATGAACGTTGAAGCTCGCGGTGGCTATCGTTATGTTCTCACTCTCACCAATTATTTGAGTAGGTATGGGTATATCTACTTGATGAAGCACAAATCTGAGACATTTGAAAAGTTCAAGGAATTTCAGAGTGAGGTCGAGAATCAACGTGACAGAAAAATTAAGTGTCTACGATCTGATCGTGGTGGAGAATATTTGAGTCACGAGTTTGGCACACACCTAAGGAAGTGTGGCATCGTTTCACAACTGACGCCGCCTGGCACACCACAACACAACGGAGTGTCTGAACGTCGTAATCACACTTTATTAGATATGGTACGATCTATGATGTCTCTTACCGACTTACTGCTATCATTTTGGGGATACGCATTAGAAACTGCAGCATTCACTTTAAATAGGGCACCATCTAAATCCGTTGAGACGACACCGTATGAACTATGGTTTGGCAAGAAACCTAAGTTGTCATTTCTTAAAGTTTGGGGCTGCGATGCTTATGTGAAGAAACTTCAACCAGAAAAGCTCGAACGCAAAGCGGAGAAATGCGTATTCATAGGATACCCTAAGGAAACTATTGGGTATACCTTCTATCTTAGATCCGAAGGTAAAACCTTTGTTGCCAAGAACGGATCCTTTCTAGAGAAAGAGTTTCTCTTGAAATAAGTAAGTGGGAGGAAGGTAGAACTTGATGAGGTAATTACACCCCCTCTCGAACAGGATAGTAGCGCAGCGCAGGAAGTTGTTCCTGTGACGCCTGTACCAACTGAGGAGGAAGTTAATGATAATGATCATGAAGCCTCAGATCAAGTTACTACTCAACCGTGAAGGTCCACGAGGGCACGCTCCGCACCAGAGTGGTACGGCAACCCTGTGATGGAAATCATGTTGTTAGACAACGGTGAACCTTCGAACTATGAAGAAGCGATGGCGGGCCCGGATTCCAACAAATGGCTTGAAGCTATGAAATCCGAGATAGGATCCATGTATGAGAACAAAGTATGGACTTTGGTGGACTTGCCCGATGACCGGCGAGCCATAGAAAATAAATGGATCTTCAAGAAGAAGACTGATGCACACGGTAATGTAACCGTTTATAAAGCTCGACTTGTCGCAAAGGGTTTTCGACAAATTCAAGGAGTTGACTACGAAGAGACTTTCTCACCCGTAGCGAAGCTGAAATCAGTCCGATTCATGTTAGCGATTGCCGCCTTTTACGATTATGAAATTTGGCAAATGGACGTCAAAACAACGTTCCTTAACGGGAACCTTAAGGAAGAGTTGTATATGATGCAACCAGAAGGTTTTGTCGACCCTAAGGGTGCTAACAAAGTGTGCAAGCTCCACCGCTCCATCTATGGGCTGGTGCAAGCATCTCAGAGTTGGAACATTCGCTTTAATGAGGTGATTAAAGCGTTTGGGTTCATACAGGTTTACGGAGAAGCATGTCTGTACAAGAAAGTGAGTGGGAGCTCTGTAGCTTTCCTCATACTGTATGTGGATGACATATTATTGATGGGGAACAATACAGAAATGTTGGAGAGCATAAAGGTCTATTTGAACAAGAGTTTTTCAATGAAGGACCTTGGAGAAGTTGCATTCATATTAGGCATCAAGATCTATAGAGATAGATCGAGACACCTCATAGGTCTTTCGCAAAGTACATACCTTGACAAGATATTGAAGAAGTTCAATATGGAAAACTCAAAGAAAGGGTTCTTGCCAGTTTTGCAAGGTATTAGATTGAGTAAGACTCAGTCGCCGACCACGGCAGCAGATAGAGAGAAGATTTGTTATGTCCCCTACGCTTCAGCCGTGGGCTCTCTTATGTATGCCATGTTGTGTACCAGACCTGATATAAACCTTGCCATAAGTTTGGCAGGGAGGTACCAAAGTGATTCCGGTATGGAACATTGTACAGCGGTCAAGAATATCCTTAAGTACCTGAAAAGGACTAAGGAAATGTTTCTCGTTTATGGAGGTGACGAAGAGCTCGTCGTAAAGGGTTACGCCGACGCCAGCTTCGACACAGATCCGGATGACTCTAAGTCACAGACCGGATACATATATGTTTTGAATGGTGGGGCAGTGAGCTGGTGCAGAAGCAAGCAAGAAGTCGTGGCAGCATCTACATGTGAAGCGGAGTACATAGCTGGTTCAGAAGCGGCTCATGAAGGAATTTGGATGAAGGAGCTCGTCACCGACCTTGGAGTGGTTCCAAGCACGTCGGGTCCAATGACACTCTTGTGTGATAACAATGGGGCCATTGCCATAGCCAAGGAGCCCAGGTTTCACCGAAAGACGAAGCCCATCAAATGCCGCTACAACTCCATCCAGGACCGTATCCAGAGTGGAGTAATAGATATTTGTCAAATACACACGGATCTGAATATTGCAGACCCGTTGACTAAACCTCTTCCACGAGCAAAACATGATCAACACCATAATGCTATAGGTGTTCGATACATCACAATGTAACTAGATTATTGACTCTAGTGCAAGTGGGAGACTGTTGGAAATATGCCCTAGAGGCAATAATAAAATGGTTATTATCATATTTCCTTGTTCATGATAATCGTCTATTGTCCATGCTATAATTGTATTAACAGGAAACAGTAATACATGTGTGAATAAATAGATCACAATGTGTCCCTAGCAAGCCTCTAGTTGGCTAGCTCGTTAGTCAATAGATGATCATGGTTTCCTGGTCATGGGTATTTGATGTCATTGATAATGGGATCACATCATTGGGAGAATGATGTGATGGACAAGACCCACTCCTAAGCATAGCACTAGATCGTATTGTTCATATGCTAAAGCTTTTCTAATGTCAAGTGTATTTTCCTTCGACCGTGAGATTGTGCAACTCCCGGATACCGTAGGAGTGCTTTGGGTGTATTAAACGTCACGACGTAACTGGGTGACTATAAAGGTGCACTACGGGTACCTCCGAAAGTATATGTTGGGTTGGCACGAATCGAGATCGGGATTTGTCTCTCCGTGTGGCGGAGAGGTATCTCTGGGCCCACTCGGTAGAACATCATCATGAGCTCAATGTGACTAAGGAGTTAGTCACACGATGACGTACTACGGAACGAGTAAAGAGACTTACCGGTAACGAGATTGAACAAGGTATAGGTATACCGACGATCGAATCTCGGGCAAGTACTATACCGAGAGACAAAGGGAATTGTATACGAGATTGATTGAATCCTTGACATCGTGGTTCATCCGATGAGATCATCGTGGAGCAAGTGGGAGCCACCATGGGTATCTAGACCCCGCTGATGGTTATTGGCCGGAGAGGTGTCTCGGTCATGTCTGCCTGTCTCCCGAACCCGTAGGGTCTACACACTTAAGGTTCGATGACGCTAGGGTTATAGGGAATTGTTATATGAGGTTATCGAAAGTTGTTCGGAGTCCCGGATGAGATCCCGGATGTCACGAGGAGCTCCGGAATGGTTCGGAGGTAAAGATTGATATATAGGACGGATGGTTTCGGACACCGGAAGTGTTTCTGGCGTCACCGGTAACGTACTGGGACCACCGGGAGCACCGGAGGTGGCCCCGGGGATCCATCGAATGGGGGCAATGACCCGAGGAGGCTAGATGAGCCAAGTGGGGAAGGGAACCAGCCCCTAGGTGGGCTGGTGCACCCCCCACTCAGCCCATGGCGCAGGAAGAGGGGAGAGGGGGGAACCCTAGCGCAGGTGGGCCTAAGGCCCACCAGAGGGGTGCGCCGCCCCTCCTCCCTGCCCTGGCCACCTCCCCCTCTCCCATCTGAGGCTATCGCACCACCTAGGGGGGGAACCCTAGGGGTGGCGCACCCCCCCTCCCCTCCTATAAATAGTGGGGTTTTTGGGGTTGTTGGAAATAGACTTTTCCCTCTCCCTCGGTGCAGCCCTGCCCTTCTTTCTCCTCCTCTCTGCCGGTGCTTGGCGAAGCCCTGCCGGGAGACCTCATCTCTCCATCGACACCACGCCATCGTGCTGCTAGAGTTCTTCCCCAACCTCTCCCTCCTCCTTGCTGGATCAAGGTGCGGGAGACGTCACCGGGCTGCACGTGTGTTGAACGCGGAGGTGCCGTAGTTCGTCACTAGATCGGAATCACACCGCGATGTGAATCGCCGCGAGTACGACTCCATCAACCGCGTTCCAGTAATGCTTCCGCTTAGCGATCTTCAAAGGTATGAAGATGCACTCACCCCTCTCTCGTTGCTGGTCTCTCCATAGGAAGATCTGAATATGCGTAGGATTTTTTTTTGAATTTATGCTATGTTACCCTACATAATCATCATTGGTCAAGGCTGTTAACGGGCACCAGATCAAAAACCACCACCTGATATCTTAACGAAAACCCATTATGGTGGCTGCCACGTGTCGGTTACCCTTGACGAAAACACTTCTGTGACGTGCCATTTATTGTCATAGAAGTGGACACTATCGTGATGATAAATTGAGTATTTTCACAGAACACTTTTACGAGATCACATGTATGACTATCTTAATTTTTTCATAAAATTGTCGCGGATGTACATGTGTGACAGAAAACATGACCTACTATGACAAACATGTATTATCACGGAAGTGTTTTTTGTAGTGTGGGGTGTGACCAATGGTTGTCGTCCTAGCTAGATTGCTTGAACACTCCTATCTCTAGCCTTGTTCTTCTCTATAATCGATTCGATGGTGGGTGCTTGGAGTACTAGTATGTGAGTATATCTCCACCCTCTTTACTAACCTTGGTCCTCCCTTTATATGGGCCTAGGAGTACCGTCATCTACTTACGTGTGAACTTGAACATGGAACAGTAGGCGGGGCGTACAACTGGTTCTCTGTACGCCTAGTAGATGACCTAACACTTCAAGGTGTCAAATGCTCGAGTACTCCTTATTGATGTAACACACAGCACCATCCATCATTGGTCTTGGTTCGTGCCATGGTCAGGTTGCATCATTCGTTCCCCCCGCTCATCATGATGATGGCCTCCCTCGTAGGCCTACATCGAGCTATGCCTCATAGCCTACATGGGCACTAAAATCCCGATCGATGGAGTGTGCTGCAAGGGCGGTCTGCCATCATGACACATGTCATGTATGATCGGGGCTTCAGCCCCTAGTTCGTCACTCCTGGCGTCATCAATCTCCTTGAGGATCTTCTATGGCAAGCTTGGTCATGGAGTGGAGGTTCATCTGCCCTTTTGATGCATCAATAGTAAACCTGCGAAGCAGAAATATTACTGCTAGTTTTAGTCTAATCTGTGTATTTTGAAGAAGGCCCATTTGTTGATTATTAAGGGCACCCGGGTTTCTAATGCTATGCAGTGCGCAGGATCTTAAAGAATCCACTCGGGATTATATCCAAAGGTGGACTCGAATTCATAGTTCTATGGAGAATGTCACTAAGGACCAATAGTGTGTCCCTTCCGGTTGGATGGGAGATACGAGCACCTTCACCACAATCTTGGTCGTATAGAGGTCCCATCCATGCATGAATTGATGGAAATAGCTAATTGGTGCACAGAGAGCAAATAATAGGACATGATCAAAAAGGGCGAGTCACGGAACAAACCGATTACCTAGAAAAATCAAAACATCAAAACCCATAGAATGCCAAGAATAAACATCAGCATTCAGATGGCCATGATGATGTCGATGGAGCAAATTTAGTAGTTGTAGTTGTCCATGAAGATAGTATTGGTGGAAAATGTAAGGAATGGGTGTCATGCAAGAAGCACGTGGGTGATGACATCTTGGGAAAATATTGTCATAATAACGAGGAGAACATGCCATCCATGCCCACCACTTTGTAGTGTAGAGGCCTCAAGAGAATCTCATTGGGGAAATAAAAACAATGGCTTGACGATAGTGGCCGTGATGGCGAAGATGATACAGAAGGTAAGTCATGCAGATACCCTAACAAAAATGGTGTGATTTTTATTTTTGCTAGTCTAGAATCCAATCGGGTTTGCGGAATTCGCAGTAGACAGGTCAATTCTATAGCCTTAGCGGTACCAGAATATCTAAAGTGGTTTGAGACTTCAATTACATTTGATCGCAAAGATCACCCTGCGCGGGTGCCATTTTTGCATCGATAAATCTCATGATTTATCCATTAATTGAGGGGTTTCTCTTACAAAACGGTTTCATTTATAGGAGAGTCGGACTCAACATCTTGTACACAAGCACACTAGAGAAGATGGGAATTCTCGTGTCGAGGCTCACTCCAACTAGGATGACCTTCCACAGTATGTTTCCAGGTGTCAAAGCCAAGCCATTCAACTAGATATATTTAGATGTTGTAGTTGGTGGGGAACACAATTTCCGAAAGGATACCCTCTCTATTGAGGGGTCAATTCAGAGAGCGAGTACAATGCCTCTTCACGTGCCTAGTCTATACCAAGTTCATGATCTGCCATGCTACTAATGAGTCCAAGATTTGTGTACTTTTATATTGTGCTTTTGTGCCTTGGTAATAGTTTTGCGAGATTTTACCATGTTCACACATTATTTTGGATTGTTTTCACGAGAATGTGTGTTACGAAAGTGTTTGAGAATTTAAGAAAAGAACACCATGATATGGTGATAAAATCATGCCAATTAACATGATATAATATTACCATAAAAAGGATAAATAAAATGGGAGAAAGATTCCATGAGTTCAAATTTATGACGATTTTATTTTTCATGGTGTGCCCACATGGTAGGATTTGTTGGATTTTATCATGTCCATGCGCTTCTTTCTGTCAATTTTCCCCAAAATATGTTTTTGGACATAATTGGGACATTAAGGAAAGACCTTCACGAAAAGGTAAAAAAATCATGTTAGTTAATGTGATAATTAATCACCATAAAAAGATAAAGCGCTATGGGAGAAGTTGGAGTGGCGCATCACCACGAGAGGGCTCGAAGACATCTGGTATGAGCGTGTGCGCTCGTACCAGTGCTCATAGCAACCGCCGCCACTTCCTCCTAGCTACTATACTAATTCCGCCCCATGGAATTGGATCGGGGATGAGACGCATTGAGACACGAGAAACTCATCTCAAACATAGAACCCTAGCCTCGGGAAGGCATCCAAAGAGGGAAATTGGCAAGGAGGATATTGCCATATTCACCACTGTGTGCAAGGGAACGTCAGTATCAACCATCTCCATTAATAACCTTCATTACATCCTTGTCCATTGTGTTCTAATATGGAAATATTTATGGATCACTACGTGTATTACTCATCAGTACCGTTCATGTTTACATTCGCTATCATATGATGCTTGTCATTCCCATGTGCGAGTAGACTCCCCAAGTTATTGAGGATATGGATGAACCTTCGTATGTATAGTTTTTGAAAACATTAATAAGGATATGATATCCTCTATTGAATATTTGGTTAAATAGCCTTCGTGAATGTTTGTGAAAGGGCCCCACTCAACATTACCGCCATGAGTCCACGCAGCATATTACTGTCGTTGTAAAGTTTAGGGTGTCAGGGTAATTAGAGATCATGGTAGAAGTCTCAGTTATTTGCATTTTAAATAGATAGGGCAATAATGGAGAACCATTGGTGAGGCCCTGTCCACGGGGAGGTGTGAGGGAAATATGGTAGTGGCGTGTGTTAAATGAAGTCTACCTCAAGTAGAACATATTTTGTACCCGGATTCACCCATCTCAAATGTCAAGAGTGTCTCAAGTATGTAGTTAGAACTATGCTACGTCATACGTTTCAATAGGCACATACCAATGGGAATCCTCGACTCCCTCAGAACTCCTTACTCCTCTGCCAGTTCCAGCGGTTTACTTGTTTTTCAACACTCATTTAAATTCTTTGTGTTATTTACTTGTAGTTTGTAGCCTACCTTCAAAAATAATTATTTACTTCTGTCCTAACTTATGTTTTATTTTACAACTACTTGCAAGAAAAATTCACCAAGTCTCTACAAGGGATAAGTACAATTATTTTGATCCTTATAGTATCAATACTCTTACTTCAAAAAGGCTACAACTAAATCTTCTACACTTGCACGCCATCATAAGTCAAGAGCACTTGGTGGCGCGTGTACCACCGGTTGTACCACACGTTGCACCTATGCCTCTGCCTAGTCTAGTATTTCGCCCTTGCGTTATCTTATCAACGATCGCACACCCATAGCCACCAGAAACCAATCCAGCATCGAGAACCCTAGCTTCACAAAGGCATCCAAAGATGGAATTGTCAAGGAGATTCCGTCATCGTCGTCATTTTGTGCAAGGAGACGCCAACATTAACCATGCCCATCATCATCTTCATCACCATCCCATTCCTATTCTATTGTAATGCCAAATCCTAGTTGAACCCTATATTTATTACTTTGATTTATCATCCATGTTTGTCGCCTCTATTCATATGATGTGTAATGCTCGACCAAACCCATCGTTCACCCACCAGTTCCATCCCATTACGCATGGGATCTAGATAGGCCCCACACACCAACACTAGTCTTTCATGCACACTTTGTCCTCACTCATGCACAGCCTGGAACAATTTCCATGTCTGTCACCCATACTCAAATTTCTCCAAGCCAAGCACGGTTAACTTTGATGTTCGTTGTGGATGGGTGAAAGTGCATGTAATCCCCGGTTGGTATTGTTAATTCATAACAACATATATTGCACTGTACTGATGCATATTCACAAGAATATTTTAGGAAAGTTAAATATAGGTACAACAACAGGATGTGAAACTGAACCCCTCAAAGAGCTAAGTACAAGTATTGGATCAAGCCTCTAACTTCATTTTATATTCGAGTGATCCAAGATCACATTGAGTCCATAGGTATGCCAATACTATATAATGGGGATGAGGCTATGATAATGAGTTTGTTTCTCAAAGTGCATAAATAGCAAACTCCAAATGCCTCACACCGTTTCACATGACTCCACTATATCACAAACCAAAATTTTCAAGTTGGACTCACCGAATCCATATACAACAGAGTCACCAAGTTACATCGATATAGTCATTGTCCTAAACCCTAGACTTTCGGTCTCACCAAGTTGACCCTTTGGTATTACCAAAGATCACTTGCCAAGCTTCTCTGGCCTAGTGAATTTCGTTCAGATTGTTTGAACAGTTTCAATTGATGAAACCAAAGGGTGGAAATTTCTTAGGTCATCACAACTTGGAGTCACCGAAATATTGAAAGTTCAAACCTTTGTACAAACTAGACTAACCAAGACTTTTCAGTCGATCTCACCAAGATGGGATAAAAGGTGAATAACATTCAGGTTTTTGGTGAAGCATATATATAGCCCCAACCACCGCACCGGTGTATCTTGAAGAAAAAAAATCACATATCCATATTTCTAAGAGCAAGCTTTGTCTCCTTGTGGTTATTTCAAAGGGATTCTACACCAACCATCGATCCTTTGATTCTAGTCTCCTCATTGCTTTCCACCCAAACCGCTCCTACCGAAAGCCAAATTTGGCACACAGTGTTTGAGTATTGATGATATTATCTTTTGAAGCACAAGAGCAAGGAGTTCATCCTCAACAACACCATCTATTACCTTTTGGAGGTGGCGCCTCCAAGATTGTTTAGATGTGCTTGGGAGTCAACAAATCTTGTGGAGAAACCAAGAAGTTTACAAGCGCAAGGAGATCTCCTACTTAGCGGAGATCTACCAGACTAAGGCCAACCATATGTGAGCGTAAGCCATGGTGGGATAGGCAAGGTTACTTCTTCTTAGCGCCTTCGTGTGAGTTAGTGATACGTCTCCAACGCATAGATAATTTTTTATTCTTCCATGCTATTATGTTACCAATCTTTGATACTTTATATGCAATAATATGCTATTTTATATCATTTTTGGAAACTAACCTATTAATATAGTGCCTAGTGTGAGTTGTTGTTTTCTGCTTGTTTTTGTTTTTCGAGGAAATCAGTACAAAACGAAGTCCAAACACTACAAAATGTTTTGAAGATTTTTTTGGAAAAAGAGACCTTGGAAGCTTCGGAAGGAGACTAGACGATAGATGAGGAGACGGAAAGGAAACACGACGCGTCCAGGGGGATAGGCACGACGTGATGCCTTGTGGTCCCCTCATGGCTTTGTCTGACCTAATTCCACCTCCATAAATTCCTTAAACTTGGGAAACAACCATAGAGCCACCGAAACACTTTTTTCGCCGCTCCAAGTCTCTATTATGTCGTGATCCCATGTGGAGACCTTTCTCGGTGCCCTGCCGGAGGGAGAATCGATCATGGAGAAAGTTTACATCAAACTTTTTGCTTCCATGATGATATGTGAGTAGTCCACCACAGACCTATGGATCTATAGCTAGTACCTAGATGGCTTCTTCTCTCTCTCCCTCTTTGATATTCAATACAAAGTTCACCATGATTCCCACAGTGATATATCCGATGTAATCCTCTTTCATGGCGTGTTTGTTGAGATCCAATGAATTGTGGGTTTATGATCAGATTATTCATGAATATTAATTGAGTCTTCTTTGAATTATTTTAAGCATGATTGTTATATCTTAGTATTTATCTCTGATCTATCGGTTTGATTTGGCCAACTAGATTGATTTACCTTTAGTGGGGGTGGTGTGTTGTAATGGGTTCAATCTTGAAGTGCTCAATCCCAGCGACAAAGGGACATGGCATGTATTTGTATTGTTGCCATTAAGGAGAAAATTACGGGGTCTGAACATATTGCTTGTCTTACTTTGTCTACATCATGTTACCTTGCTCTAAGCATTAATCTGTTTTATACTTAATACTCTAGATGCATGGTGGATAGTGGTCGATGAGTGGAGTAATTGTAGTAGATGCAGACAGGAGTAGAACTACTTGTTTATGGACACGATGCCTATATACATGATCATTATCACTAATAACATGTCATAGCTATGCACTATTATGTCAATTGCCCACGAGTAATTTATTTGCCCACCGTATGCTATGTTCAAGAGAGAAGCCTCTAGTGAAAATTATGGCCCCTGGGTCTTCTTAATCCTATTTTTAAAAACCTCATTTACCTTCCTTAATTTTTTTACTTTTATATTTATATTATCTATCTATTTGTATTTAATCCTTGCAAGTAACGAGTTGAAGGGGCTTGACAATCCTCTTGCCCATGTTGAGTACAAGTGTTTGATTCTGTGTGTGTAGGTGTTGCAAAAAGGGAGTTTGTGTAGGTGCCATATTGGTTCATTAACCTTGGTTCTCACTAAGGGCTTGTTCGGTTAATCCCACAAGGAGGGGATTGGAGAGGATTGGAGGGGATTGAGGTGGAATTTGACTTGTAGGGGATTTAATCCCTCCCAATCCCTTCCAAACCCCTTCAATTCTAAAAGAACCGAAGAAGGCCTAAGGGAAATACTTATCTCTATTGTAATGCATCTCCTCTCCTCTTGGGGGGAAACACAACGTAGTTTACATGTAGCAGGAAGAATTTTGGGCGTCGTTGCCACAGAGACATCATCAATTCTCATGAGGTTCTTTCATACAAATTGTCATTCACTATTTCTACCTTTTATTTGCCTTTATATTTTCTTGTGAAAAAATATCAAAAACACAAAAATATTTATCTTTGCTAGTTTACTTGTTTCGCTTGTTAGTTTACTTGCTTGCCATTATGACTAGTTCTTCTCTTGTTACGTGTACTCATGATAGTGAAGTGCTTAATTTTAAATAAAGGGGAGGAGAAAGTTTAAAGGATGCTTGGTATAAGATTTGTGATGCTCAAAATATATGAACTTGTAGGCAATCCACCAACATGTTGCTTCGTAATTTCTATGTGGGTGTTACTACTTGGTATATATTTGTGCTTTATACTATTACATGTGATAGTTTCTTAATTAGTCGTACTTTGGACGCCTTCAATGCCATGGAAAATTTAGTGGGATCACCATCTATCACTATTAATGAAACAATGTTGACTTTAGAGCATATGATGCAAAGTTCAGGAATTATTGAAAATAAAAACACCTACCATAGAACATTTTGAGGATTTAGATAAAAAGATTCATAATCATATTACTCAATTCGGATCAAAGGTAGGAGTTACTTTGAAAACACTAATATAGAAGGAAATGATAATTAATGAGAGGGTGGAGTAAAGTCCCGCTAGGATTGATAAGTTGGAAGAAATTATTAACAAAATGGGTTCCACTTTTGCTTCCACGAAACTATAGGACCCCACTCAATAAGAGTCCCAAGGTTATGTATGTTCCTAATCATACACGTGCCACACCTAGTAAAACGAATGAAGATCTTAAAATTATTAGTGTGCACCCCAATTTTATAGACATGATAAAGGAACCTATCATCAAGCCTCCTCTCTTTGTTCCTTGGAGCGAGGTCATTAATAACTTATGTGCTAAAACTCCTAGTAATCATGGTTGCATAATTGAGGAGCTCGATGTCAAAGATGACAACACTCTATGCATTATGCCTAGCTAGGGGCATAAAACAATAACGCTTGTTGGTAGGCAACCCAAAAGTTAGCTTAATTGTTTTATCCTACTTTATATTTTATATGTTGACATAACTGTTGCTACTGTAATAATTGTATTTTTATGTTTTAATTATTATTTTTCCAAGTAAAGTCTTTGGGATGATTTGGACAATAGTAGAATTGATCATGTGCAAAAACAGAAACATTTACGTCCAGTGTAGAATTTTTATGATTTTACTAGGGCATGTCTGGTGTGCATTTTTACACAGTATTGATATAAAAAAATCCCAGGTTTTCCTAATTTTTTCAAATTCCTGGAGTTACATGAGTATGGCTTTAATGTCGATCACTACATATTGTTCTCTTTTAGGCATATTTTGTTTTTGCTTGCATAGTTTGCTTGTTTTGATGATTCTATGGATTATATCGGGGGTATAAGTCATGGAGAAGCTAGAAAACAGTAACTTATGCAATAGTTAAATATGAGTTATTTTACAATGGTACCTAAGTTTCTAATTTGGCTATTATACTAACGGATCTCACGAGATCACTGTTGAGTTTTGTGTGCTGAAGTTTTCAAGTTTTGGGTGAGACAACGATTGATAAAGGAATAAGGCGCGACAAGACCCTAGGCTTGGGGATGCCCAAGGTGCACCAAAGTAATATTCAAGGTAGACCCAAGCATCTAAACTTGGGGATGCCCTAGATGGGATCTCCACTTTCGTCTCCATTATATCGGTATGTTAATTGGAGCTATATTTTTATTCATCACATGATATATGTTTTGCTTGGAGTGTCGTGTATTATAGATTGCTTTTATTTTAGTTTTCCACAATCTTTGTTTACTAGACACACATATTTGAGATAGACTGATAATATCCAAGTGCAAGGAATCGTCGTAGCACTTTGCAAAGATGGAAGTGGTAAGTATGGAGTGTCGAACCCAGAAGGAGCTAAAGGTAAGATCAATATTCTCTCAAGTCCTATCTGCCACCGATACGACTCTACATACACCGAATGTTTTCTTCTATCTAGTAACGAGAAATAAAACTGTGTTGTGCATATAAAGGGGATAGCTTTGCATGATATTGCAGAACTAAAATATGAAAATAATTGCTGCAATAAATAGAGTTAGAATATATTGCAATATATTACAAATAGTGAGTGTGGAATAATGATGGTATGGAGGCAAAATCATCCTAGGAAATGGATAACAAGATCGGTAATCATTCTTGTAATTTTATATGAGGGAGAGGCATGAGCTAACATACTTTCCGTACTTGTATCATATGAAATTACAATTGCATCTCTAGCAAGCATCCGAAACTACTAGGGATCATTAAGGGAAACCCAACCATAGCATTAAACATCAAGTCCCCTTTACTCCCATACACAAACAACTACCTTACTCGGGTGTAAGATTTTGTCACTCTAGCCACCCACTATACGTGAACCATGAACATGTTGCAAACCCTACAACGAGAATTCTCTCACGTGTGCGCTGCACGAAGGGAACCATAGGACAACACCAAAATAAAACATTCACTCAAATCAATCAAGATCATCAATCAACCCAAAGGACAACATAAATCTTCTCAAACATCATAGGATGTCAACACATCATTGATTAATAATATGTGGCATGAAATACCATGTTCAAGTAGGGGATTACAGCAGGGTGCAGGAGAGTGTACTGCCATAGATAGATGAGGGAAGGTGATAGAGACGGTGATCTTGATGACAACAATCACCACATCGATGGTTCCTCCAGTGACACTCTGAAGCCGCAGTAAGAGAGAGGGAGAGTATCCCCCCTTAGGCTTCCTCCTACATGGCCTCTCTCCATCTTGGGAAAGGTTCTCCCTATGGTCCTTAGCCACCATGGCACCCGGAGGAGCGAGAGCCCCTCCGAGATTGGATCTCTCCGTCTGTTTCTCTCCTATTTTCGCTCTTGTTTTCTCTCGGGATTTCTTTTTGTTGATACATAGAGTTGCAACAGAAAAACGGAGGTTCTCTTTTTTATTTCTGGAGTTTCTAGTATATATAGGATGTTTCAGCATTTGAATCACGCCAAGCGGAGCCATGTGGGCTCGAGAAGCCATCAGGGCGCGACCTAGGGGGTGACCCGTTAGCTTGTGGCCCATATGTGGCTGCCCTTTGGTGGTTCTTCGCTCCAATATTTCTTATTTCCTCCAAAAAAATATAAAATTTTCGGGCAATTCTGAGAACTTTCATTTTGTGCACAAAAACAACACTACGGTAATTCTGCTGAAAACAGCGTCAGTCTGGGTTAGTTCTAAATAAATCATATAAAGTGCATCAAAACCATATAAATGTGTTGTAAGCATAGGCTAACATGGCATGAATACTACATAAATTATTGATACATTGGAGGCATATCAGCATCGCCAAGCTTAATTCCTACTCGTCCTCGAGTAGGTAAATGATAAAAGAAATAATTTATGAGGTGTGAATGCTAGCATAGTATATAAGCTTGACCAATGATACTTTCAATCACTTTTTCTAACATCATAAAACAGAAACTTTTTTCTCATAGAACTTCTCATAATCTAGTAACAAGCTATTCACATGTTAAAGTATAGAACATAAACTTTCTTGAAAGCTAGCAGACTATATTTTCAGTCCTCAAACAATTACAATTCATCTAATTTTCCGAAAGGGTATATCTAAGATATTTGATTTAACAAATTCCACATACTCAACTATCATTTTGTCTTCCATGATTGTTGACACTTAAGGCATATTTTGGAACAAGCAGTTTCAATCAAACACATAGGAAGATAGGGGCTTAATGTTTTGCCTCCCAACTTATTTATCTCAGGGATAATGTCAGCAATAATGAATCATGATCACCTATATCTAACTAGATATATGTGCTTGGATCTTTCCCCATCACATGATGCTTGCCAACTAAAGAATTAATAGATTGGAATAGGGATGAATATTATTGACTCTTGCATAAAAGTAAAAACAAAAAGTAAAATATAAGCCCATCGCAGAGGGAAGCAGAGGTTGTCATGCACTTTTTATGTTTGGATGTGCAATCTCTTAATGAAAAGGAACGTCACTTTATATTGCCCCTTGTGATAGCAAACTTTATTTTGCAGTCCGTCGATTTTATTTCTTTGCCATCACAAGATCGTACAAAGCTTATTTTCCCTTACAATAAAATATCGTACATGTTTAGGAGCAATTTTTATTGCCTTGTGCACTCATGACAACTTACTTGAAGGATCTTATTCAATCCATTGGTAGGCATGATGGACTCTGATGGCAAGAAGCTGGGTTTAAGGGTTACGTATGCACAAGTAGTATCTCTACTTAGTGTGAATTTTCGGGCTAGCAAAGGATCTAAAGCAAGCACCACATTTTAGAGGATCCATGAAAATATAACTTATGTGTGAATATAAGCAAACATAACCATTACATTGTCTTCCTTGTCCAACGTCAACTACTTGATCAAGTTCGAAAATAATTATTGGGGGTTGAAAAATCATAGAAGATGTCCAAGATAGTATATTTATACGTGAAATATCTCTTCCTTAAATATTCTTTAATGAATTTTTCAAGTGACCAAATATATGTTTGCTAACCTCCAATAAATTTTATTGCGTATACTCTTAGTATGTGAAGCCACTACTCCACATGGGACAAGCATATGAAGCATATATAATTTATCGTTTTATGACATTCAGTTCATTCAACATTTTCTCTTAGGTTATAAGTGAGGCATAAGAGTGATTACAAAACTACTCTCAACAATATATAAGTGAAGGTCATAGAGCGTTCTTCAATGAATATAGAGAGACCAATATCCAAGCTCAAAATATATAAGCGAAGCACACAAAGAATTCTATAAAGCCATACTCAAAACAATTAAGTGAAGCACACGAATCATTCTATAAGTAAACAAAGGATTATATTGTACCAACATGGTGCATAGAATAGAAGGGAATATTAATGTAGCGACCCGACTCAAGACGAGTCAAGCCTCTGGTGTTTCTGTACCATCCCAAGATCATGCTGGTACACACACAGTACATAATGTATATATTCAAGAGTGCAATCACACAACTTTATTAATCGAAATCTCATAAAGAGTACTTTATTACAATAAAGGAGTACAGTAAAGTGGCTGAAGGCCATCTCATGAGATTATCTAACGAAGACTAAGCGGAAGCATCAGGTAGACGAGTCCATCCGACTCCAAGGGCATGTCGCTGAGCGTAGAATCATAGCCTCACTCCTAGTCGGAAAAGTACTCTGCAACATGATACGTTGCAGCCGTGTAGGTCAGCATATTGAATATGCCGGCAAATCATCAAAGAGAGGGGTAAAATAATAATCAACTATCTCTACATGCATATTTGGCCGGTGGAGCTAAGTTTTGCATAAAGCCAGTTTTCTCCTACAACAAAAGGGGTTGAAAGCAAAATATTACTACAATGTTTGTTGTTAACGAGATGGTTCCGCCAACCAGTTCTCGTACCCGAATAGTTGTTAACACCCACATCATTAATAAGTTGTGTCGAGAGTTCAGGGGAAATTCAATGCCTTCGGCTCAAGTTGTCCATGACCATGGACACGGCTAATCGATTAGGTTGGGTACTCTACAGAGTTTTGCACACGTTCCCCACAAGATTTGATCGCCTCCTGGTTTGTCCTCGCACTTCAGGGTGTTTGAAGACCGGATGATCAAAACATGGTCTTTCAACGGGTCCCTCTGAATCCCTGTCGGCGCCCATCCATTCCTACCGTTCGTCTACATCTGCTAGCACCGCCTGTCCAGAGTCACCGCGTTGTCCAACCAAACCAGAGCCCATAATGACTTGTGGTTGTGCAGGTAAGCCTTGGGTCTTGAATATATCCGTCCGTCTCTTTGAGCCTGGGTGAAGCTTTCCGCAGGATGACATGGCCTCTCCAGCATCCCGGGCATCCACTGGGTTTTCCAGGGAGCCGATCAACCGTCCTTCACCCAGTGTTGCATTGCGTCCGGGGTCTTGAAAACTTGTCTTTAGTCCGGTCTTGATTATAATATCAATCTCGCATCACTCGTGGTATACACTCAACCGATAACCCGTCTACTCAAGCATAGCATTAAGAAATTGTCGTCCCGGGGCCAAGTGTCGGGGTTGTTGTGTTCCTACCACATGATACTACAACTTATGCTAAAGTTTCCAAGTACCTAGGCAGCATGCAAATAGGGCAAAGAAGGTGATCTACTATGCATTGAAAACATAGGTAAAAATAACATGATCAAAGATGACTTGCCTTGATGATAGTTGTCCTGCTCGAGCGTCTCTAAGTAACACGCTTCACACTCCAGATGATCTACCGATACAAACACAAAGCACACCATAAGCAATTCAATCATGCCACAAGTAAAAAATAACATCACATGCAATGATTTGCAAAAGACTACGCAAAAGAATTTATCGCGCGCCGGTAAGGCAGAAACTTGTTTCTGTTGAAAACACCAGTAAAAATACTTTAAAAATTCTAAAACTTCTACCACAGTAAGATTTTATCACTAGAAAACAGTAGCAAAAATAATCAACTCAATATCATTTTTCAAACTCCTGGAATAGGCAAAACAGTGTTTAAACTAAATATGCTCTAACTTATATTTAAAAATTTCAAACATAGACAAATTATATATTTTTAAAAACTACAGGAAATTTGTGAGCTACTCGAAAAAGAATCAATGCCATTGGACTTAGGGATAAAACGTTGTGGCCAAAACAAAACAGAAAGTTTCTGTTTTTGAAATCTAGACAGAAAGTTACAAAACTGCTAGTGCTAATGAGAGGCACACGTGGCAAGTTTCTACTGGCTGTAGTGGCTGTTTGTTTCGTGACTTCGGGCTAACGTCCTAAGGCTAGCAAAGTCGCCGGTTAATTCATAAGTGACTAAAAGGACCTACTGGTTTTCTGGAATAAACCGAAGGGGTACTAGTTGATCTGATCTTGGTCGTTGCATGGAGATCTAAAGGCTAGAATCTAATGCATGCAAATAGAGAGAGAAGAGAGGAAACCTACCCGCTGTTGATGCTGCTTGCACCGGCGAGGGGGGGAGTTGGCCGGCGGGGAGAGTTGGCTCCGGCGGTGGAGGGCTTCGGGGGGAGGCGGCGAGGTTCCTCCTCAGCGGGGGGGGGGGGGACGGCGGTGGAGACGGCGGGGCTCGACAGGGATTCCGAGGGGCGAGGCGAAGTGCAGCCTCGGCTGCTGCTGCTGCTGCTGCCCGTGGCGGCGGCGGCGGCTCGTGGAGGCGCGGCGGGGTGAAGTGGCGGCGGTGGCTAGGGTTGGGGGAGGGGTGGCGGTGGGAAGGGGGGTTTATATAGGACTAGGAGGGAGAGTAGAAAGGAAGGAGAGGGAGCTTCGGTAAGGGAATCGCGAGGGAGAGAGGAGAGCTGCTCGGTTTCAGTTCGTACTGGGAAGGAAATAGAAGGGGAGGAAGAAGAGGAAGGGGGACGTGGGGAAAGAAATCTCGGTCTGGGCAGAGAGAAAGAAGGAGAGAATCGCTGGAGAGAAGAGAGGGAGGAGAGGCTCGGGTGGGAGAAGGAAGGAGGAGGGAGAGACAAGGCAGGAGAGAGGGAACTGGGGAAAGAAATCACGGGAGAAGGAGCTGCTCGGTTCGGTCCGTGGGAAAGAAAGAGAAGAGAGGAGAGGAGAGGAGAGGAGAGAGATTACGTGGGGAGAGAGAGAGGATTGGGTGGGGCCGGCTGCATGGATGCATGCTGGTTACGTGCGTGCATGCCTTGGTGCATGTGGGGCTCGGTGCAAGGCTGGGTTGAGCCCCTTTGGCTCGGCCTGGCCGTTTCCATCTTTTTTTTTGAAAAATAACAAACAACAGCAAAAAAAATAAAAAAAATATTTCCTAGCTAACAACTACTAGAAAAAAAATATGTACTAGTATATGTACACTAGAATACTTAGGAAAAAAAACATAATAATATATATACAACTAATATATATATATATATATACATAAAATATCTATGGAAACCCTAGTTCCACCTAATGCAACTTTAGAAAATGAGTTTTATGCAATAGGTCACACAACGAGATTTGAAAAACTCAACTAAAAATAATTCGGAGTTTAGAAAATTTGCAAAACCAAATTGGTGACTCCAAAATAAAATTCGAAACGTTATGCACTTTAATTCGACGGGGGGGGGGGGGGGAGAAGTCATATTATCTCCACTCCAATAAATTGCCCAAAGTTACATAACGAATAGAATTTTCAGAAGAACACAAATATGCATAAAATATGAGATGCATATGAATGATCTATTAACATCCGAGTTTAAGAAAATTGGGATGTTACAAACCTACCCACCTTAAGATGAATCTCGCCCTCGAGATTCGGGTTGGTTAGAAAATAGGTGCGGGTGGTCTCGACGAAGATCGTCTTCTCGTTCCCAGGTGGCTTCTTCCTCGGTGTGGTGGCTCCACAACACCTTGCAGAACTTGATGATCTTGCTGCGGGTAACTCTATTGGCAGTCTCGAGAATCCGGACGGGTTTCTCCTCATACGTCAGATCGCTGTCAAGCTGTATGGCCTCTAGGGGCACTGTATCTCTCAACGGAACATCGGCCATCTCAGCATGGCATTTCTTCAACTAGGAAACATGGAAGACATCATGAACTCCGGACAATCCTTCCGGCAGTTCCAGTTTGTATGCAACTTCGCCTCTACGTTCAAGAATTTTGTAGGGGCCAATGAAACGTGGTGCTAATTTTCCATTCACACCGAATCTCTTGATTCCTCGAAGTGGAGGCACCCGAAGATATGCTCGGTCTCCCACTTCGTACGTTACTTCCTTGCGTTTGCTGTCGGCATAACTCTTCTGCCTGGACTGAGCTATCTTGAGTCGGTCACGAATAAGCTTGACCTTTCTTCAGAATCTCGGATGAGGTCGGGACCAAAAAGTTGTCGGTCTCCAACTCCATCCCACATCAACGGTGTTCTGCACCTCCTTCCGTATAGAGCTTTGAAAGGGGCCATCTTCAGACTGGTCTGGTAGCTGTTGTTGTATGAGAACTCGGCATACGGTAAATTGTCATCCCAACTAGACCCATAGTCTAGTGCGCAAGCTCTCAACATGTCTTCCAGAATCTGATTAAATCTCTCGGTTTGTCCATCTGTGTGCGGGTGAAATGCTGTACTGAACTCCAGTCTTGTTCCCAAGGTTTCATGCAGTTGGTGCCAAAATTTCGATGTGAACTGAGTCCCTCTATCGGACACAATGCTCTTTGGTACTCCGTGCAGACATACGATCCTCGTCATATAAATCTTGGCCAGCTTGGCACTTGTGTAGGTAGTCTTCACCGGAATGAAGTGAGCTACCTTGGTCAAACGATCAACCACAACCCAAATAGAATCATAGCCGGAACGGGTCCTGGGTAATCCTGTGATGAAGTCCATACCAAGCTTTTCCCATTTCCATTCGGGTATCGGCAGAGGTTGGAGCAAACCTGCTGGCTTCTGATGCTCGGCTTTTACTCGCTGACAAACATCGCATATTGCTACGAACTCGGCAATGTCTTTCTTCAATCCTGTCCACTAGAAACTTTCTTTCAGATCCAGATACATCTTCGTGTTACCGGGGTGTATCGAGTACGGGGAATCATGAGCTTCCTGAAGTATCAACTTCCTGAGTTCGGGATCATTGGGCACATAGATGCGATCCTCAAACCATAAAGTTCCGTGTTCATCCTCACGAAAACCTTTAGCTTTCCCGTCTTCCATTTTCTGCTTAATCTCAGCTATCTCCTTGTCAGCTTTCTGTGCTTCGCGGATCTTTTCCGTCAAAGTAGACTGAATTTCCAGTGTGGCAACAAATCCTCTTGGAACTATCTCCAGTTTGAGCTCTCGGAGATCATCGACTAACTCTTGGGGTAATCCTCCCGCTGTGAGCGTGTTCACATAACTCTTGCGGCTCAACGCATCGGCTACAACATTTGCCTTGCCTGGGTGATAATGTAATCTCATGTCATAGTCTTTGATCAACTCTAGCCATCGCCTCTATCTGAGGTTCAACTCCTTCTGCGTGAAGATATATTTCAGGCTCTTGTGATAAGTGTAAACATCACAACTATTTCCGATCAGGAAATGTCTCCAGGTCTTGAGAGCGTGCACTACGGCTGCTAGTTCCAAGTCATGTGTGGCATAATTCAACTCATGAGGTCTGAGCTGTCTGGATGCATAGGCTACAACTTTTCCTTCTTGCATGAGCACTCCTCTGAGTCATTGACGAGAAGCGTCACAGTAAACCTGGAAATCCTTCTGAATGTTCGGCAATATCAGCACTGGGGCTGTAACAAGACGTTTCTTAAACTCTTGAAAACTGGTTTCACATTCCTTAGTCCAAATATACTTGGATTCCTTCTTCAACAACTCTGTCATGGGCTTGGCAATATTTGAGAAATTCTCAATGAACCTCCGGTAATACCCGGCAAGTCCGAGGAAACTGCGGATCTCCTTGACTGAAGTGGGTGCTACCCATTCGGTGACTGCTGCGACCTTGGCAGGGTCCACTGCTATTCCTTCTCCTGAGATGACGTGTCCGAGAAATCCGACTTCCTTCAACCAAAACTCACATTTGCTGAACTTTGCATATAGCTTATGCTCTCGAAGCTTCTCCAGAACTAGACGCAGATGTTCCTTGTGTTCCTCTTCGTTCTTGGAGAATATCAGTATGTCATCGATGAACACCACGACAAACTTGTCCAAGTACTCCATAAATACCTTGTTCATCAGATTCATAAAATATGCCGGAGCATTAGTCAGTCCAAATGACATGACCGTGTACTCATACAAGCCGTACCGAGTGGTAAAGGCTGTCTTGGGTATATCCTGTTCACGAATCTTCAACTGATGATACCCGGATCGAAGATCGATCTTTGAGAATACGCGAGCTCCAACTAACTGATCAAACAGATCATTGATCATCGGCAAGGGGTACTTGTTCTTTATGGTCACATCGGTCAATGCACGATAATCGACAACCATCCTCAAGGACTTGTCCTTCTTTTCAACCAAGAGCACTGGGGCTCCCCAAGGTGAAGAACTTGGGCGAATATACCCTTTGTCCAATAACTCCTTAATTTTCTTCTTGATTTCTATCAAGTCATTTGCGGGCATCCGATAAGGTCTCTTGGATATCGGGGCTGTTCCGGGTAATAGCTCAATCAAGAACTCAATCTCTCTATCGGGTGGCATGCCCGGCAATTCCTCCGGAAATACATCTGGATACTCCTGTATGATCGGTACCTCCTCCTGGACTACTCCCGTGAGAGAGTTTACTCGCTTACTCCGTGTCGGGCGCTGAGACACGTACTTAATCCGCTTCTGCTCGGGGGTGGTGAGCAAAATAGACTTAAGGGCACAATCGATATTACCTTCATACTTGGCCAACCAATCCATGCCTAGGATTACATTCGATCCCTGGGACTCTAATACGATAAGGTCGGTGGGGAAATTATGGTTCCCGATGTTGAGACTCAAAGCATGGCATCCTATCCCGGCTGTCATCATGCCTCCTAGGGAACTGACCTTAATAGGTTGGCTGAGGGTTCTAGTTGGCAAACTATACTTTTCCACAACTACCCTTGATATGAATGAATGCGTTGCACCAGAATCAAAAAGTACCAATACTGGATGTGAATTTAGCAAGAACTTACCAACCACAGTATCGGGGTGCTCATAGACTTCTTCCACATCAATGTGGTTCACCTAAGCTCGAGGAAAAGGATTGGGCTTCTTTGCTGCAGAGTTTCCGTTGCCGTTGCCGTTGCCGTTTCCATTTCCCTGCTTGTTCTGGGGACAATCAGTGGCATAGTGTCCCTTCTTCTGACACTTGAAGCAAGTGATGTGAGTTAGATCCTTCTGAGCTGGAGCTGAATTCTGCTGAGTGCCAGTACCGCCATTCTTGAAGTTGTTGTTGTTGCGGTGGTTCCCATTTCCTCCATGGTTGTGGCCTCCATGGTTGTGCACAGGGTGGTTATGCTGAACGTGTCCTCCAAACTTACCGGATCCAGTCCCGGTATTCCCTGGATAAGGGGTGTAGCGAGGCTTCTGCTGAGTGCCGGAGTTGAACTTTCCAACCCCATACTTCCGCTTGCGGTTCTCCATCTGCTGATGTTTCCCCTCCAAGATGAGGGCCTTATCAACCAGCTCCTGGTAGTTGTTGAAGGTGGCTACCGTCAACTGAATGCTCAGCTCATCATTCAGTCCCTCCAAGAACTTCTCCTGCTTGGCCGCATCATCGGCCACATCTCCAGGTGCATAACGGGCAAGCATGCTGAAATCATCAACGTATTGGGCCACAGTGCGATTCCCCTGGCGTAAGTTGCGAAACTCACGCTTCTTCAGACTCATTGCACCAGCTGAGACATGCGCGGTGCGGAAAGCTTGCTTGAATTGCTCCCAAGTGACTCCAGCAATGGGATAAGTGTTGGTGTAGTTCTCCCACCAAGCAGCTGCAGGGCCTTCAAGTTGATGCGCGGCAAAACGCACCTTCTCAGCTTCAGAACAACCAGCGGTGATGAGTTCACGCTCCATCTTGCGAAGCCAATCATCTGCCACAATGAGCTCAATGCTGCTGGAGAAAGTTGGAGGGTTCAACCTCAGAAAACGGGTGAGATTGTCAGCCTGGGGTGGATGATGGTTGTTGTTGTTGTTCTGGTTCTGGATGATCAGCTGCATCAGGGTGTTTTGTTGCTGGATCAACTGGGTGAGTTCCGGCGGAAAGTTGGACTCAGGGGCGCGTCTTGGAGGCATCTGATGTTTGTAGAGGGGTGAGATTAGCATAGAACAATGGTCTAAGAGTAATTACACTACCCATATGAATGCAACACACAAGTATCACACCACACATTTTATTCAATCATCACAAAGGTTCACACGGGGATACAAAATCGATAATCCTAAACATCGGCCTAACACGTAAAACGATAAAGTAAATTTGGTGGTCTAGTCTAAGTGTCCTCCTCAAAATAGCATGGTGTCGGGTCCTTCAGTGGAGCTTTCTTCATAGTCCTCGTCGTTGCTGATCACGGGGGCTACGTCTCCTTCGGGATGAAGGTTCTCGCCCATGTCCAGTTCCTCCTCCAGGTATGCAACTCGAGTCTTCAGCTTCTCGATCCGTTCCAGAAAGTCCTTCACTTCCAGCTCATGCTCATAGTGGGCTTCCCGGGCTGCATCTTCAAGCTCAAGCTCACGGAGTGACAGATGCTTGATCTTCCTGGCATCCTTGATCGCGTGATACTCCAGAGTTCCGCTGTGCTTCTCCAAGGTCTGGGCATAAGACAAGAGAGCGTCGTTGGTCTTGCTTGAGATGATGTCTCCGCCTTCATTTCTCCGGGATACAGCGAATAGGTCTGGAGAAATAGGGCAGCCTTTGTATTCATCCTTGATACGTCCGAGTGCACAATGGATCGCCATGTCCCTTCCGAGAATCCAGCTGGGTGCGATGAACTTGAAATCCATCGGCTCAGTGCGCGGCTCGAATGTCCTTCCGGGAATATGCACCTCGATCCTGTAGCGTGAATCCTCCGGGTAAGACGAAGTTGGCTTCCCTGTGATAGACGGCAGAGCAATCCTCAAGTCCTTGGTGATCTGCACCAGCTCCTTTCCGAACGGCATAGTGGTGTCGGGCTGGCAAAACTCCGTGAACTTAACAGGGACGAAGGTGGCCATCTAAACATTGGAAAATCGGAGAGAAGTCAAAAATGATCAGAGGGGGAAATAGACATAAGAGAAAATAGTTTTCTTCCTAAGGCTTTTCCATTCCTAGAGGTTACGTCCTAAGGTCAGCGTGTGCTCTGAATACCATTTCTGTAGCGACCCGACTCAAGATGAGTCAAGCCTATGGTGTTTCTGTACCATCCCAAGATCATGCTGGTACACACACAGTACATAATGTATATATTCAAGAGTGCAATCACACAGCTTTATAATCGAAATCTCATAAAGAGTACTTTATTACAATAAAGGAGTACAGTAAAGTGGCTGAAGGCCATCTCATGAGATTATCTAATGAAGACTAAGCGGAAGCATCAGGTAGACGAGTCCATCCGACTCCAAGGGCATGTCGCTGAGCATAGAATCGTAGCCTCACTCCTGGTGGGAAAAGTACTCTGCAACATGATACGTTGCAGCCGTGTAGGTCAGCATATTGAATATGCCGGCAAATCATCAAAGAGAGGGGTAAAATAATAATCAACTATCTCTACATGCATATTTGGCCGGTGGAGCTAAGTTTTGCATAAAGCCAGTTTTCTCCTACAACAAAAGGGGTTGAAAGCAAAATATTACTACAATGTTTGTTGTTAACGAGATTGTTCCGCCAACCAGTTCTCGTACCCGAATAGTTGTTAACACCCACATCATTATTAAGTTGTGTCGAGAGTTCAGGGGAAATTCAATGCCTTCGGCTCAAGTTGTCCATGACCGTGGACACGGCTAATCGATTAGGTTGGGTACTCTGCAGAGTTTTGCACACATTCCCCACAAGATTTGATCGCCTCCGGGTTTGTCCTCGCACTTCAGGGTGTTTGAAGACCGGATGATCAAAACATGGTCTTTCAACGGGTCCCTCCGTATCCCTGTCGGTGCCCATCCATTCCTATTGTTCGTCTACATCTGCTAGCACCGCCTGTCCAGAGTCGCCGCGTTGTCCAACCAAGCCAGAGCCCATAATGACTTGTGGCTGTGCAGGTAAGCCTTGGGTCTTGAATATATCCGTCCGTCTCTTTGAGCCTGGGTGAAGCTTTCCGCAGGATGACATGGCCTCTCCAGCATCCCGGGCATCCACTGGGTTTTCCAGGGAGCCGATCAACCGTCCTTCACCCAGTGTTGCATTGCGTCCGAGGTCTTGAAAATCTTGTCTTTAGTCCGGTCTTGATTATAATATCAATCTCGCATCACTCGTGGTATACACTCAACCGATAACCCGTCTACTCAAGCATAGCATTAAGAAATTGTCGTCCCGGGGCCAAGTGTCGGGGTTGTTGTGTTCCTACCACATGATACTACAACTTATGCTAAAGTTTCCAAGTACCTAGGCAGCATGCAAATAGGGCAAAGAAGGTGATCTACTATGCATTGAAAACATAGGTAAAAATAACATGATCAAAGATGACTTGCCTTGATGATAGTTGTCCTGCTCGAGCGTCTCTAAGTAACACGCTTCGCACTCCGGATGATCTACCGATACAAACACAAAGCACACCATAAGCAATTCAATCATGCCACAAGTAAAAAAATAACATCACATGCAATGATTTGCAAAAGACTACGCAAAAGAATTTATCGCGCGCCGGTAAAGCAGAAACTTGTTTCTATTGAAAACACCAGTAAAAGTACTTTAAAAATTTTGAAACTTCTACCACAGTAAGATTTTATCACTAGAAAATAGTAGCAAAAAGAATCAACTCAATAGCATTTTTCAAACTCCTGGAATAGGCAAACAGTGTTTAAACTAAATCTGCTCTAACTTATATTTAAAAATTTCAAACATAGACAAATTATATATTTTTAAAAACTACAGGAAATTTGTGAGCTACTGGAAAAATAATCAATGTCATTGGACTTAGGTATAAAAAGTTGTGGCCAAAACAAAAACAGAAAGTTTCTGTTTTTGAAATCTGGACAGAAAGTTACACTTGAGGGTAGAAAACAAAGGGACAAGTAGGATGTGTAACATGCATGGATAGGAGAACAAGTAGATTTCTTTCCAACTCACGCAAAACCGTGTATTGCGTCACCGTAGGTTCTTAAGGAGAGATCACCCTTACCGAAAAATGAAATCTGAATTTGATGGTACGTTAGGGAAAGGAACGAGCCCAAGACCCCATGATGGGAATGTAGTCCACAACATGGTTAAAATTTAAACTTGTGCTTGGCAAGGGATCCGGTTCAACGTAAAAAACACCCAAGGACCAAGTGTTTAAGAAGAGATCAGTGTTCTGGGAATAACCTTACTCAGAGTTCCTAAGTGTACATCACTGCATTGATGTCATGCACGTAGAGAAGAATGTCTATGAATGCATCCTTGGTACTCTACTCAAGATTAAAGGCAAAAGAAAGGATGGTGACGGTGCACGACTCGATATGCTTGGCGATCAATGAGAACACATGAATGAAGCAGAACATGATGACAAATTGCTCCAGCTACACCAGTGTTACAATCTCACTATAGCAGAAGTAAAAGAGTTCTTCAAAAATTTTCTTGTCAATTAAGACACAGTCTTCCTACTCCACAAACACCAGAATTCTCATGGATGACATATTGTCAAAAAAGAAGTTGTCTCACATGAAATCACATGGTTGCCACGTAATGTTGACACACATCCTCCCAGTGGCCATAAGGAAGATGATGGACGCAGACAAAAGAAACACACTGATTGATCTATGTGATTTCTTCAACAAACTATGCAGAAGGTGGTAAATATTTAAGATTTGGGTGTATTAAAGATGATATTGCAAGAATGTTGTCAAACTTAGATGTCATGGTCCATCCCACTGTGCACCTTGTCGGCGAGATAAAGTATTGTGGTCCTGTGTTTCTTCGCAACATGTATCCCTTTGAGCGGTACATGGGAAGCGTTGTTGTTGGAATTGATGTCATTTAGAGGCAAGCATCCTACAAGGTTATACAATTGAGGAGGTGGTTGAGTTTTGCATCGAATATGTGAAACTTAGACCTATAGGTGTGCCCCTCTCTCAACGTGATATTCTGAGTCTGTTTGTATTTCCTGTAATTAAATTACCAACATTTATTGTGTCGGTGGACAAATCTCCCATCAGAAATGTTTGAAAATTCTTCTCATTCCTTTAACAATGACGAAAATCATGGAAAGTGACACACAAATGATTTGTAAGAGCTTCTTTGCTAGCATCCACATGTAATTCATGTTGGGATTTTTTTTATATGCACTAATGCATGGTAAATGCAAAAAGTTCCTTAGATATAGCAAACGAGCCCTGAAATACACCAGAAGATCAATACTATGAGTACAAGGATGTTTGCATACCATGGAAAAAATCAAGGCGAAACGATGAGGTCGACACCGATTGGAGTGTGAAATGTCAACTATACTTTTGGAAACTACGATCCTTCTTGTGAGATGCCTTGGTTTCCAAAGGGGTGGTCATCACAACTTCCGCCAAACATTACCAACTTTTTTCCAGGGGATATTCACATCATGCCATAGCGACACACCCATTTTCGTGATTTCAGAATACATCCGCATTTCCTTCAATTAAATTACTAACAAGCCCTACATTGCTGAAAATGTCTTAAAATTAGCAAATGAGTCATGAAATGCGACCGAAAACCAATACAAAGGTTCAAAGGTGATTGTGCACCGATGAAAGTAATTCAAGGCAAAATGATTAAGTCACGTATTCATTTGATATGAAAATATGATTGTTGTGCATAAACAGATAGCAAATTGTTCATTCATTAAATCCATGTGCTTCCCAAACCGTGGCCGATGACACCTAATGCGCGCAAAGTGAGTCATGCATTCTGATTGGCTAAAAAAGAAACCACACGGATCGTATCTCTCCACCGTAAGATGCACCTAGATCAAAATACACTCGTTAGTCCTCTTGACAAGACACATAGTTGTTGCTGAGATTTGATTTATATGCACTAAATGCCTCATAAATGATAAGAATGACCTAAATATATAAAACGAGCCCAGAAATGCATGAAAAATCAAACCTGGCATATAATGATGGGATAATTAGTTTTGTCCCCCTAGTTGGATCAACACTCGACTAGTTTACCCCTAGTTTCCTAAAGCACCCGCCGAAAACACTTTGGTCGTCTTATGCTTTTGCCCTTTGACCATTTGACCGTCATTTTGAAAACTTCATAACTAATTCATACTAACTCTAATAAATACAAATAAGATATCAAAATTTTCAGGAAAACATCACCTAAACGTGCATGTTATTTGCATTCTTGACAAAAGTGTTGGAAAGTTGCCATCACCTATAAGAGCTAAAACTCAGATGGGGACTTTCCACACTTTCTCATGAATGCAAATGTAATGCACATATAGGTGATGTCTTTCAGAACATTTTGATATCGTGTTTGCATTTTTCCGAGCTAGTATGGATTAGTTATGAAGTTTTCAAAATGATGGTCAAATGGTCAAAGGGAAAAAGCATATGATGAGCAAACAGGTTTGGGCAAAAATGCGTGTTTTTAGAAACAAGGGGTAAACCAGTCGAGTGTGACTCAACTAGGGGTATAAAACCAATTATCCCCATAATGATTTGCGTTCGTTGCGAAAAAATTGGAGGAGAGGCAATGAAGACACTTTTGATTGGAGTTTGATTTGCCACTTCTCCCTTTGAAAGTATGATCCTTATACTCAGATGTTAGGCTTTCCAAGGAGCTATCATCGTAAGTTGTGTCAAAGTTTACAAAAAAATCCGTGTTGTCTCGAGATCATGCCACGACGACACACCGATTTCCATGATTTGTTGAGTCTATCAACATTTCCTGTAATTAAATTACCAACATGCCTTATTTAGGTGGACGCATCTTGCAACCGAAATGTTTGAAAATTCTTTTCATTCCTTGGACAATTAATGAAAACACACAAAGTGACACATATATGGTTTTTAATGCCTTATTTGCCAGCACCCACATGTAGTTGCAGTTGGGATTTGGTTTATATGCACTAAACGTACGGTAAATGAAAAAATGGCTGAAAAATATCAAATGATACATGAAATGCAGCACAAAATCAATACTAGGGTACAACAATAGTTGTGTAGCATGGGAAAAATTTCGAGGCAAAACGATGAGGTCATGTCTACATTCCAAAATTGTTAAGTTTTCATTTCAAATGAATTTATGTTGCTTGTACACACGGGTTACTATATGAAACCATTTGCATAGGCCTTTCCGCGGGGCACCGACGCTCTTTTTTCAACCTTTTCATCGAGGCTGCCAACATGCCCCCCACTCGTGCCCTCCCCCATTTCGCTCAAAGGGCTGCATATTCTACCCAAACTTGATTGACAGCTCCCTCCTGTCCCCGAGAATCACACCAAAACCCTTTCTGGCACCGCCGTGCTCAACCCGACTGTGTACGCGCTTCTCGATGTCAACCCTACCCTTCATTATCGTTCTGAACACGCGACTGCCCATGCCTCGACGTCTTAATTTGCTCGCCAGCCACCCTCGAGCCTATCGATCATGTACCCTCGCCTCTCCTGCCGGTTTTGCACTCAAAAACTGCCACTTGCTGCCCTCCATCGTGGTGAGGTCTATTATCTCGCGATACCTTTTCCTATTTGGTTCAGTTTGTCCCCAAATTGGTTATAAAATAATGGATAGCGTATTTATGTTTATCATCTACCTTGTAACTACATATAAGCTATATTTGTTCCAATTAGTTATTTTTGAGTTACATATCATGTGCCCATGAGTCCCACATAATAAACAGATTAGCCGTGCATTTCCAAATTTTCACATGCCATGTTTAGACACCTTACTGCCAAGGTGTCACCTTTAATTTCTTACCCCCCTTTTCTAAATTTCACATGCGTCTTCTGTAGATGACAATTAGCAACAATGATAGTCATACTTCTGCCAGTGCATCTTCATATGAGTCCGAAGCCAACATGTCTGCAACAGATGATCGTGTATCAAGAAATGAGGATCAGGATAGAGCTGCCACAATCACCCTTCGAGTCAAGAGTCGGAAGAATGCTCCAAGAAAGCCCATACACCAGCCTAAAGGTGTACATGAATTAACTAACATCAATTTGAACTCTTGCTAACCAACTAAACCAGATAAAGCATGCACGAGGTTCAGGAGTGTGTGTGGATTTTTTGGCTGAGAAAGGCTCAACATTATTTTGTCGGGGGTTTGGAAGGCCGATACAGAAACACGACACAGGATAGTCCGGGAAATCATGGAGCACTTCAACGTTCTTGAGGAGTGGAGAGAGCAGGTGGAACAAGCTACACTAAAGAAGGCCATGGATGCTTGGAGAAACTGGAAACATGTTGAAAGGATGTGGATGTCGCCTAGAGGTGGGTGAATAGGCGCTTTAAAATAATTACAGTTTAGGCTTGAACAAATGCGGAATAAAACTAACATTTAATTAGTCAAGCACAAAACCTAGAACAACTAGGCTCACCTATGTGCACCAACAACTTATGCTAAGCAAGATAAACAACTAAGTGATATCAAAATATATAACAAGAACCAATATGTCTACAAGAAAGTAAACTAGACACATGAAGACACCGATGTATCCCGAAATTCACACCCTTGCGTATGCTAATCTCTGTTTGGAGCGGTGTGGAGGCACAGTGCTCCCCAATAAGCCACTAGGGCCACCGTAATCTCCTCACGCCCTTGCACAATGCAAGATTCCATGACCACTAAGGGACCCTTGAGGGCGGTCACCGAACCCATACAAATGGCAACCCTTGAGGGCGATCACCGGTACCCGTACAAATTCCTTGGGGCAAACTCCACAACCTAATTGGAGACCCCGACGGTTTCCCGGATATTTACACCATAATTATTGAGCCCTGAGGCACCACCAAGCTTCTAGGACGCCAAAGCACCCAAGAAGAACAAGCTCTAGGGTACCAAGCACCCAAGAGTAATAAGCTTCTGAAACTTCACTTCCACGTATCACCGTGGAGAACTCAAACCGATGCAAGTAATGCAATGGCAAGAACACACGAAGTGGCCAATTCCCTCACACTCAAATCCCTCCACAACAACAAAAACTATGGAGGAATATGAGAGGAAGAACAAGGAGCTCACAAAGAACTCCAAGATCAAGATCCAAGGGGTTCCCCTCACATAGAGGAGAAGGTGATTGGTGGAAATGTAGATCTAGATCTCCTCCGTCTTTTCCCTCAAGAACTAGCAAGAATCATTGGAGGGATTGAGAGTTAGAAATCTCAAAGAAGGTCAACAATGGGGGAAGAATATGAGCTCAAGAGTTGGGGACCAATGGGGAAGAAGACCCCATTTTATAGGTCCCCACAAATCTGCTTGTTATGTGCAAAATAACATAGGAGCGGTACAACCGCTACACATAGTGGTACAACCGGAAAACACGGTACCCTCTAGAAACCCTACCGAGCGGTACAACTCACGACGTGGGAAGTAGTACCGGTTGAAATGAGTAACCGAAACAACCACTAAACAACCACTTCAAAACATAGAGGATCCACCCCCGAGCGGTAGTTGAGATGGTGGTTGCATCGGTGCAACTGCTAGGATCAAGCACGGGTGGTGGCTAAGTCCCGAGCGGTACTATAGCTGTGGACACCGGTAGTACCACTAAAAACGAGTTGGCCGGAACTACCAGGCCACCACCTCCCAAGAACCACACCAAACAAGAGACGTGTCCGATGGTAGGGCGGTACTGGGCCCGTACAACCGCGTGAAGCTACTCTCCAGGGTTGGCCTGATCATAACAGGTACAACCGCGCGAAGGCAACGGTACAACCGTTGGCACGAACTGAGAGCAGCAACCCCAGGTTATCACCCCTAGGGCGGTAGTTGTATCGGACGTACCGATCAAGCGGTACAACCGCTCGAACAAGCGGTACAATAGTATCAAGAAAACACATAAGACCAGAACTGCCATAACTTCTGTAAATGAACTCTGAATTGGGCAAACTCAAGCTTGTTGGATTCGGGATGCTAATGATATAGTGATGTGAAACCTCTATGAATGAAGAACTTGCAAAAACTCCAACATCAAAAACATCATAGAAGATGCATATGGACTCCATTTTTTGATGAACCTGAGCTTATCATGAAGATGACCATAAGCTCAAGAACCCACATAGAGAAAATCCAAACAAGAACCAAGAAAGATGATGATGCCAAGAATACAATGGTTTGAGCTCTCAACGAATGATACGATCAAGCTTCTCACTTGAGGGCCCACCTTGATAGTACGTCAATCGATCCTATAACCTAGTCTCCCAACTAACACACTGAGACCGTAAAATGGAAAACCTATCAAGGACAAACCTATACCTTGCACATGATCCACTTGAGCTAGACGACGACCTTGACTTCCTCAGGTTGGACCACTGATGTAGACTAGTTCATTTCTCCCCCATACTCAATGATGGGTGAGCCACTCTTCAGCACATCTTCACAAGTCCATTTTCACCACAATGGACGACAAGCTTCAAGCATGATCTCTTTGTGATGCTCCACTTGAACTTGCACACCGCAAACTTGATGACAATCACCACTTGGTGTCATCCTCCATGGGTTGTATGAGATCCTCCTCTTGACTCAAGCCCATGGAAACATACCCAACCCCACATAGAACTCTCACGTAGACCATGGATTAGTACACAAAGTGTAATGGACAATGATTACCATACCATGGGATCACTTGATCCCTCTCGGTACATCTTGTACGCTTTCTGTGTTGATCAACTTGATTCAATCTTTGACTTAGTCTTGATCAATCTTGTATCTTACCTTCTCTCTTCATAAAGAAGATGTCTTGAAGGTAAACATAAATGCTCACACAATCTTCTTCATCAAGACATGCTTGCAATAAGCTCAACCCCCACATGACCAATCTTTCGATAAAACCTTGAATACCACCTTGGTCACCATATAAACTTCTTGAAACCAACATATGAACTTCAATAAGTGCATACGGACAAATCCTTCGAATGTAACTCAAGGCAACCATTAGTCCATAGAGATTCTCATCAATTACCAAAACCACACATGTAGAAATATGCTCTAATACCTGTGTTGTACAAGAAGTACTTGACTCAAGCAAGCACCCAATCCCCTCATACCCCCAAATTACAAAGGAAAACTGGACATAATTCAAAAGGGTAAGGGACAGTGAAGAGTTTCTTAATAAGAGTGCCATGCAATCGAAACTTCAGAAGAATAACACACACACCCACCATATGGGTGTGGGAGGATACTACAACATGAAAGAGATATGGGATCAGGAGGACAAATAAGTAGTAGCTGTGGATGGCCAACCGGCCTTTAGTGAAATTAGAGGCATTCACGGTAGGGAATACTTGCAGGCACATGAAAAGAGGCATGGAGACAGTTATTATTACTTTGAAAACTTAGTAGATCAAGAACTATATAATGTGATGGTAGAGGCTTCCAGAAATATCAGAAGGTTCTACAGGAAATTAGGGCCATGTGACATTCTGCCTGAGGCTCTGAATACCAAAGAGCCCCTTGGTAGTGCAAGGGTTATTGGGGTTAATGTACCACACAAGAGAGCTTTCTCAGTAAACAAAGAAGAGAGGCTCGGCATGAAAAAAGCTAGGAGTGATGGTAAGCAGAAACAATTATATGAAATATTTAAGAGGGACATGTATCCTGAAATTCGAAAGGAAGTTGAGGAGTCATTTATGCAGCAGAAGACATTAACGCTAAGAGATAGCTAGGAGACGCAAGGGGGTGTCAGCATAGATGATGACACTTATTATATGGCAACACTGCACAAGAGTAGGTGTGCATCAGCTGACCCCATCGACACTTAGGCTACAACTGGATATGATGGTGATATATCTGATCTCTATGGATAGGAGGAGAATGAAGGCCATGCTTACACATTATGAAGGTACTTTAAAATGCACAACAACATGGGTTTACAATCCCGACTTGGAAGGGGGACTCTTGTTGGATAATGTGCCATTGAAGTCGTGTTATGTGAAGTGTTATGTGACTGAAATAAAGCCTGGATTGAGTAATTTTTAGTTGAAGAATGTCCTTGGGGACCCTGAAGAGCACATGACCTTGGAAGAAACACTGTTAAATCATATCCAGTGGCACAGAAACAAATATACTTCCTATATGAGATCCCTCCAGCCCCCCCCCTCCAAAGCAACCAGTGTCGCCCTCGAACCGATGCCTCTGTTTTCGCCACAATAGATCTTGTGTGACTCCACCGATGAACATACTCTTGGGAATACGATGTCTGAGGCATCAACATGTGATCAGCCCGTCCGACTTCCTACCGTACAAATCAGGTCATCATTCGCTCCTAAGCAGCCTATGGTAAAGCCTACAAATGTTGTAGACGTATCATCGGTTCAGATGATATCCACTGAAGCAGAAAGTGCAAGCACATCGGCACTGCATGCTCAGCACACAAACCCAGTCGAATTGCCTGCTAAGCAGTCCGAAAGTCTGGAACCGCGTGCCAGGGAGTTTGAAAGTCAGGAACTACCTGCTCATCAGTCCAACTCTTCACAGTCGCTTGATAAGCATACCGATGTGTCGGCACTTCCTGATTGACAAACCAACGCGTTGTCATAGCCGCATCAACACACCAAAATGTTGGCACCAACTACTCACAAGCCCGGCATAGCTTTAATGGTTGGTCAGCTGCCCGTCGCCTGTGGTACTATAGATCAGCAGTGCGTCACATCGGCACCATCTGTTCAGCAGTCCATCATACCTTCACCTCCTTCCCAACAACATGATGTTCCTGCAACTAGACCTCAAACAAGAAGTGATTCTGCTTACAAGAGGAAAGCACACATAGTTGCACATATGAAGATGAGGCACCCAAAATCAAGAAGGGATGGGACCAATAGCCTCCTACTACAAATACTCATCGCCCATAATCAAATTAACAACATGTTTTTCAAAGGGATGGGTAATTCTGGTTCTGGCAGCATGCCCAAAGGAGAAGTTGAAAAGCTACATTCTAGTAAGAAAGCACATCCATTTGAAGCATGCAAGTACAAGCATGATCAACCATTCTTGTTGGCAAATAATTTGATGAGTGCAGTTCTAGTTGATGCAAGTTACATAAATATTGCATGGATAGAATGTCAGAAGGAGAAGATCATAGCACTCTTGAAGTGCACTACGACAATATGCATTTTTCTCACCTTGCAGGTACTAATAGTGTGGAATTCGAGGACTTTCATCTCATCTTAAACTTTGATGAGCTTGTTGCCACTCTTGTCAAATGCTTGATGTTGTAAGTACTTCATAAACTCTTACCAACTTCTTCATACAAGGATGTAAATGAGAAAAACATTAACTCTATTGTATTCCTCTTAGCGATTGAAGGCGTGATACTTGTGATCTGTGTTGGGTTTTCCGTGAAGAGGAACGGGTTACCACAACACACTGTAGGTATGTAATTCCCTCAGTTATAAAACCAAGGTTTATCATATAAATAGGAATATCAACCACAACCGTCTTCAGCAATTGCACACAAAAGAACAAACAACTTGCACCCAACGTGGGTAAGAGGGTTGTCAATCTTCTTGTCTTGTTATTTGCAACCGAGTGAGGTGTGTAGATAATTGTAGATAGTAAGATAAAATAAACACAAGTAAATGGCAGAAAAGGTATTGCGGGTTTTATCAATAGGTTGCGAATAGACTCAAGGTCCATAGCTTTCCCTAATGGCATCTCTCATCAAAAATAACATATGGGTAAACAAATTGTTGGGCAATTGACAGAAAAGCGGATAGTTATGCGATATTCACGGCAATGATCATGTGTATATTGGAATCACGTCCATAAACAAATAGGCCGACTCTGGCTTGCACCTATTACAATTACTCCACTCATCAAGCGCGATCGAGCATGCATCTAGAGTATTAAGTAAAACAGAGTAATGCATGGAGAACAATGACATGATGTAGACAAAGTAAACTCAAGCAATATGAGTAAACCCCATCGTTTTATCCTCAGTAGCAGCAACACAAAGATGCATCTTGTCCCCTTTTGTCACTAGGGTATAGAAATTTTCTAGGTTGAACCTACCACACTGCACCTCTCTCACCGAACAAATGTCAATCTAGTTGGCCAAACTATTTCAATAGTCGGAGAGAATTATGAAGCTATCATAATCATGCACATAAGAATCATATAAGTATTCAGACGAGACTCAAATATTTCTCATGAATAATCTTAACATAAACCAACAATTCATCGGATCCCAACAAACGCACCGCAAAAAAGGAATTACATCATGTGGATCAAAGCGAAGATGCGATGATCATCGTATTGAAGATCAAGCCAGAGAACGGAGTCAGGAGGGCCACGAGGGAGGCACAAGCCATCAGGGCACCCCGGGTCGTGCCCTATTGGCTTGTGGGACCCTCGTGCAGCCTCTAGCCTTCTTCTGATACTCCTTGGTCTTCTTTTGGTCTAGAAAATCACCAAAAAGTTTCAGGTCAATTGGGCTTCATTTGGTATGGAAAACCTGAAAAGTGAAAAACATGCACAAAACAACAGGTGACACTACGCGTTGGGTCAATAGGTTAGTGCTAAAAAATAATACAAATTGGTAAATAAATACCCCAAAAGTATTCTAAAATGATAATATGTCAGCATGGAACAATAAAAACTTATAGATACGTTGGAGACGTATCAAGCATCCCCAAGCTTAATTCCGGCTCGTCTTCGAGTAGGTAAATGATAAAAAAGAATTTTTATGTGACATGCTATCCATGATCTAACGTTATGCATGTATACTCATTGAGAAATGATGAATTAACAAATATTAACACAACAATACTTATAGGTATAAGCAGCAAAATCATTAATCTTTCAAAGTATATGATCCTCAAAGATTGTTTTACCCCATTCATCTTATTATATTAGCAATGCATGGCTCCATCTTCACCATATTAATACAAATGTCAAGCACGACGGTGTCCAAGTCAGGCAATTGGATCGTACTTTTTCAATATGCATCAACTTTTTATTCTTCACGCAATACATGATCATGAACCATTGGACATAGCATAAAGGTTGAATAGAATATGATGGTAGGTTTCGAAGGGGTAGAACTGGAGAAGATAGTCTCACATCAACTTGTTGTACCTATAGGATATGGAGATGCCCGTCAACAGATATCGATGTACGGAGTAGGGGTTCCCATGCAAATGATGCACAAGAGCTATAAGTGTATGAAAGCTCCACTGAAGTTAAGTGAGGTGTGTATCCAACTTGCTTGCTCATGAAGGCCTCGAGTATTTTAGGAAGCCCGTCATCGAAATATACAAGCCAAGTTTATGAAAAAGTGATTCCCACTAGCATATGAATGATATAACATGAGACTCTCTATATGAAGAATAATGTGCCACTTTGAGGCACAAGTGTGGTAAAGGACAGTAGCAAAGTCCCTTCTCTCTTTTTCTCTCATTCATTTTTTTCATTTTTTATTATGGTGGCCTCATTTTGCCTCCCCCATTTTTATTTCCGCAGTGGGACAATGCTATAATAATGATGATTATCACACTTTTATTTAATTACAAGTCAATATGAAAAATAATAGGACGATATGACTATTTATGAATGCCTCTAGCAGTGTACCGGGATGTGCAAAGATCTAGCTTGACATGTATCAAAAAATAGGATAAACGGTGGCTTTGCCACAAATACTATGTGAGCTCTATATGATCATGCCAAGCGTTATCATGATGAACGAACTAGTCATGTGAAGTGACAATGGCATTTGCATGGCAATATATCTCGGAATGGTTATGGAAATACCATGATAGGTAGGTATGGTGGTTGTTTTGAGGAGGATATAAAAAGGTTTACGTGCAACAGAGCATGTCATGTCATGGGGTTTGGATGCACTGGCGAAAGTTGTACCGATCCTCAACGTGAGAATGGGCGATGCACGGTACCGAAGAGGCTAGAAAATATGAGGAGGTGAGATTGCGTATGTCCATGGTGTCACATTACTCATGAAGAAATCATGTACCTGTTGCAAAGTTCTATTAGTTTTATGACAAATCAAAGTACTACTCGCATGCCCCGAGGGAGTGGGTTAGCAGGAATTAACCATCGCGCGACTCCGACTCAGAACAACACTAGGATTTCAATGAGGAATAGAAATGCTCACACGACATGACCATGCCATTTTAATTTTATAGATGAACAATACGTTTAACATATCTTAATATTGGGATCTATCTAAATTAATAATAATCCACTCACACCTTTTTCATTCCACCACATCAATATCATTAGTGGCGGAACCACCTCGTCGCGACCCCGGGTGGCTGCCCGGGCTGCTCCAAAAATTTACGCCTAAACACTAGTGATAATCTATGGTTAGAGATTATTTGTTTGGGCAGGTTGCAGCTCACACTATCATAGTTGAGTCTTGCTCGGGAAACATTCATGGGCTGGCTCCGCCACTGAATATCATTAACCCACAATTTCTCTATATGTGCTACATGATGGTTTTAATTATCACTCATTGAATACGCATTAGTTTTTATCTACTCTTATGACCCATGTAAATTAACTTCACTATTTATCCAGATCTCAAATAAATAGAAGTAAATAATGAGAGGATAATATTTCTATAAAATCTATACGCCACCGTGCTCAAAAAGATATAAGTGAAGTAGTAGAGCAACTGCTAAGATATAAGTGAAGCACAAAGAGTATTCTAACAAATTATGATGATGTGGTATTTCTCTCAAATAGGTGTGTCCATAAAACAATGATTGTGGCAAACTTAAAGTAAGAGCAATCAAAAGCAGATGACGCTCCAAGCAAAACTCATATCATGAGATGAATAAAAATATAGCTCCAAGTGACATACCGATTGATTGAGACGAAAAGGGGGGATGCCTTCCGGGGCATTCCCAAGCTTAGACGCTTGAGTCTTCCTAGAATATTACCCTAGGGTGACTTGGGCATCCTCAAGCTTAGTATTTTTCTGCTCCTCAATCCTTTGTCCATCGGGATAATACACAAAGCTTCAAATCTTCAATCACATAAAACCCAACAAAATTTGTGAGATCAGTTAGTATAAGCAACATATGAAATACTTTCAGGTGCTGCTATAAGTTAATTCTAATTTTAGCTTAGCATAGGTTACTATATCCTAACTCCTGCATGTCTTATACCCCCGATACAATCCATAGCATCATCAAAACAAGCAAACTACGCAAGCAAGAAACAGAATCTGACTCAAATAGACCTGTGTGTAGTAATATGTAATGAACCTATACGTCTGTACCTCCAAAATTTATTAAACATTAGGAATACCTGAGGAATTTGTATAGAAATACTTTGTAAAAAAATCAGCTTACAAATACATTCCAGTAAAACCATAGAAATTATGCATTGGACGTCAAAGTTTCTGTTTTTGCATCGTATCAATTCGACACATCATGCAAATCATCCGAAATGCTTTATTTGGCACAAACACTAATTAAAACATTAAAACACAATCATTACAGAGGAAATAATAATTTTATAAGAAACTAAGAGAAAGTTAAAATAAAAAATAAATATAACTATTGGGTTGCCTCCCAACAAGCATTATTATTTTACTCCCCTAGTTAGGCATATTGCATAGTTTCACGTGTTGTCATGTTTGTTCATAAGGGGTACAATATCCTTCATAACCTTGTTTTCCCTAGCACAAAGAACATCAAGCTTTTGTTCTATGGTATCAATCCTCCTATTGTGTAGCATGACATTCCCGTGGATCTTAGAGATTGAATTGAACACCCCCCTAAAATTAGATCCCATACTAGTTCTAGCCTCTTTGATTAGCTCAGTTTGGAGTTGGCATACTAGTATAGAAAGTTCAATGGTCTCTATTTTAGGTTGCCCAAATAATTTTTTGATCTTATCATAAGTGTCAAAAGCATTGCTTCCAAGGATATTTTTTCAAACATAGAATCCAAGACACTTCTATGGGAAAGAGATAAAAGCAACATAAAAACTTCTAAGAAGCAATTTAATATGACTGTTAGGATTAGCTCTAGCTTGTATTGTTAGTAATCTATCCCACGCTTATTTGAGAGACTCATCACATACTAGCTTAAAATCCAAGATTGGGGAAGCCTCTCCGAAGTAAGGAGGAAGAGGCATATCTGGAGAGGAGGTATCCATGGCGTTAAAACGTAAACTAGAGAGCGAAGATGCAATCTAGTGACAAGCTAAGCAAGCAAAGGTAAATATTTTGGTATTTTTTAGGAGACAAACTAAATATACCAGCAAATAGAAACATGAACAAGTGAATGAAACTTTGTGTGGAGTTACTTGGAGTTGGTGATGACATTCCTTGGCAACGATGCCAGTAATCCTTCCTCATACTTGTGGTCTGCGTTGGGTTTTCTGTGAAGAAGAACGGGTTATGGCAAAAAAATGTGGGTAAGTATTTCCCTCAATTATGAAACCAAGGTTTATCGAACCAATAGGAATATCAACCACAACCGTCTTAAGCGGTTGCACACAAAAGAACAAACAACTTGCACCTAACGCGGGCAAGAGGGTTGTCGATCCTCTTGTCTTGTTATTTGCAAGCGAGTGAGGTGTCTAGATAATTGTAGATAGCAAGATAAAATAAAAACAAGTAAATCACACCAAGGTATTGAAGGTTTTACCAGTATGTTGTGAATAGACCCGGGGCCATAGTTTTCCCTAATGTTATCTCTCATGAAAAATAGCATACGATGGGTAAACAAATTATTGTTGGGGAATTGACAGAAAAGCGGATAGTTACCGATATTCACGACAACGATCATGTGTATATATGCATCACGTCCATAAACAAATAGGTCGACTCCTATTTGCATCATTACTATTACTCCACTCATCAACCGCTATCCAGCATGCATCTAGAGTATTAAGTAAAATAGAGTAATGCATGGAGAACAATGACATGATGTAGACAAAGTAAACTCAAGAAATGTGAATATACCCCTATGTTTTATCCTTAGTAGCGGCAACTCAAAGATGCATCTTGTCCCCTTCTGCCACTGGGATAAAGAAATTCGCCAGGTTGAACCTACCACAACGAACAATCTCACCTAAGAAATATTGATCTAGTTGGCCAAACTATTTCAGTAGATCAGAGAGAATTATGAAGCTGTCATAACCATGCACATAAGAATCATATAAGTATTCAGAGGAGACTCGAATATTTATCATGAAATATCCGAACATAAACTCTCAAGTCATCGGATCCCAACAAATGCACCACACAAAAGGAATTACATCATGTGGATCAAAGCAAAGATGTGATGATCATTGTATTGAAGATCAAAGAAAGAGAGAGATTTCCATCTAGGTACTCGCTATGGAACCGTTGGTCTGTGGTGAATTACTCACACATCATCAAGAGGGTAGCAAGGTCGATGAAGAGGCCCTCCGTGATTGATGCCCCCTCAGGCAGGGTGCCATAACAGAGCTCTAGATGGCCTCCCATCAGAACAGAGACTTGCGGCGGCATAAAAAGTGTTTCGGGATTCCTTCTGATGTTTTAAGGGTATAAGAGAATTTATGAGCCAGAGAACGGAGTCGGGAGGGCCACGAGGGAGGTACAAGCCATCTGGGCACGGGTCCCCCCCACGCTGAACCATGTTAGCTTGTGGTCCCTCGTGCGGCCTCCAACCTTCTTCCGATACTCCTAGATCTTGTTTTCGTCCAGGAAAAATCACCAAAAAGTTTCAGGTCAATTGGGCTTCATTTGGTATGGAAAACCTAAAAAGTGAAAAACATGCAGAAAACTGCAACTGGCACTGGGCACTGGATCAATAGTTTATTGCTCAAAAATAATATAAATTGGTAAATAAATACCCCAAAACTATTCTAGAATGATAATATATCAGCATGGAACAATCAAAAATTATAGATGCGTTGGAGACATGTCAGAGTGTTGAGATCAGTAAGGGTGCATGCGTATTTCATGAATCCTGATTTAGCTAATGGCATCTTGTTACGTAATAATGTTACACTCAAGGCTTCCATTGATCATGTCGCCCATATCTTGTGGAAGTTACTCGTAGGAGAATTCTTCGTGTGGCCATATCATGAAGGGTAAGTTAAATTTACAACCATGCATACAGTCATTGTCTTTCTATTTTCAACATAGTTTGTGAGTTCAAGGTTTTCTTAAAATTTTGCCATTAGTGGATCTTGGTGGTCATTGTTGCAAAAAAAACACAGTTTACTACCTGGATTCTCTCAGAGAGTCAAATAAGCCTCAGGATCTCAGTCATCTTCACGATTTCATGGATAGGTATTGAATTCTTTGATATTAATATGTTGTGGTCATATCTCGTTCAAGAATTCAGTATGTGAAAATCCATCTTCATTTGTAGTGTATTGTCAAAGAACATAACTTTAGGAGGGTTATGGTTAGACCGCTAACTACCTCTACAGCACACGATCATTTGTCGTGTAAGACAACGAAATCTGTTATTTTTACAAAATGTTAGTCAGATGTTCAAGTTTCTAAGTAAACCTCTTTCTATTTCTCTCCAAAGAAAAAAGAAACAACTTACACTAGTTAGGTTGTTCCTAAGAGGGCAAATACATGACTAATAATGTACAAAAAATTTGAGTGTCCTTAACGACAACAAGGGACCAACCTATGAGGATACTACATTTGCACACACATTATGAACCTATGCACACATGTTGAATGTGGTACTGATGTTGTAGGATCGAAAGTATGTCTAGAGGGGGTTGATTAGACTACTTCACAAGATAAAAACTTAGCTTTTCCTAATTTTTAGTGTGGGCCAGTTTTAGCAAGTATGACTAGTCAAGCACACCCTACATATGCATATCTAAGATTATTGCAGTGTTAAGTAAAACATGAAGTGTAATATAGGGTAAGGTAGGGAGATCAAACGAAAAGGTTGACACGACGATTTTTGGCATGGTTCTGATAAGAGGCGCTATCATACGTCCATCTTAGTGGAGATTTCAACCCACAAATAGTAACGGGTGCGAGAGCCCACGGAGGGCTCCACCCACAAGGGGTCCATGAAGAAGCGGCCTTGTCTATTCCACCACGGCTTCCGTCCACACAGGACGAGCCTCACTCACGGTAGATCTTCATGAAATAGGCAATATCCTTGCTCTTACAAACATCCTGGTTCAACTCCACAACACGAAGTAGGAGGCTCCCAAGCGACACCTAACCAATCTAGGAGGCAGCACCCTCCAAAAGGTAATAGATGTGGTAGAACGATGAACTCCTTGCTCTTGTGCTTCTAAAGATAGTCTCATCAACACTCAATCACTCTCTCTTATATTTGTTAGGGGTAGGAGAGATTGATCTTGTGGAAAGCAACTTGGGGAGGCTAGAAATCAAAGTTCAAATGGTTGGAATGGAATCTTTTGATCTCAACACATGAGTAGATGGCTCTCTCTCAAAAAATGGATGTGGTGAGTGATTCCTCTACGAGTGAGAGGAAGGTGGAGGGGTATATATAGGCATCTCCCAAAATCCAACCGTTACAACATTATTGGCCAACTCGGTGACACCGAAATGTTAATCTTGATGGTACGGAGTGCACTAAATGTGGCAACTTTGTTTTCTCGATGAGACTGATATATGAATCTCGGTGGTACTGATATGATGATCTAGACCGGATTTCCAAACTCGGTGAGACCGACTTCAAAATCAGAAATTCCAAAACTTGATATGATTAACCAAAAGTTGGTCACCCTATCTTGATGGCACCGATAGGAAGGTTGGTTGTACCAAGATGGTGGGATTGGCATAGGATCTGTCTAAGTGTAAAATTGGTATAGCCGAGTAGGAAAAGTTGGTGACTGAATATTTTTGGTGGCTATCTCTAAGAACTTGAGCAACCAATTCATCATAATACCTCACCCCCTTTCAAAATTATTGGTTTTCCTATGGACTCAAATGTGATTTCTCACAAAGTGTAAAGTGAAGAGTCTTCTTGCTTGAAGCTTTATCCAATCCTATTACTTTCTTCATCTAAGGGGTTATGTCCACACAATCCTATAGTCAAAGCATCTTTGAACTTTTCTGAAATATACTTGGATAAATTCATTAGTCCAATGATTCATATGTTGTGATTAATTACCAAAACCACCTTATGGAGCAATTGTGCTTTAATCTCACCCTTTTTGCTAATTGATGACAACAGATAGACCAAAGTTTCGACAAAAGATATAATCAATGATTAGCATTGATGCTTTGAGAGGTATGTGAAAAGCAAGAGCTTCCCCTAAATTTGTGCATTATTTTAAATTTTTGTTTGAATGCAAATGCACAATCGATTAGGATCATGGGTTACTCTTCCATGTCACATACAACTTGGTGGTGCGCATAAATGATAAGAATGAAAAGTAATGCACATAACACATGCTTGTTGGTACTAAAAGTGAATGATCATGATGTAGATAGATCAAAGGTAGTAACGTGGTAGCATCTAAACAATCAAATTGTATGATAAAACACAGTTCTAAATGATAATGTCATCCAAAATACCAAATAAAGTTTTGAAAACCAAACGAGAGCAAATAAATTCAAAAGCTCTCCCTCTCTCGAAGCCCTATGATCTAGACACTTCTCCCCCTTTGGCAACAAGTACCAACAAGTTCAAAGGTCTAATCTAAGCATCTCTCTCGGCATGACCTCCTCCGATAGAACAAGTTGGAGTAGACAAGAGAGCATCGACAAAGGCCTGGGCTGATATCGCTGGAGCAGGAGCTGGGGGTGTAGACACTGGAGGTCGTGGAGCGGGAGTTGAAGCTTGAGCTAATGAATATCTATCATCTGGTACTAGCACAACTGCTGACCTGGTTTGGGTCATGAACCGTGTGGTAGTACGAAGAGGTGAATCATCATCATCATCATCTTCATCATCTAAGCATGGAATCTTCACTGAGCCAACTTCATGCTGAAGCTGCTCAATTGTGGTGGTCAACTCCATAACCTTCACATCCAGGTCATGGAACTTTGTTTCCACGATCCTCTCTAGGCTCTTCTGGTTTAGCAGAATCTCTGAAATTTCTCCATCCCTCGGACGGTGCTGACCAAGAATGACATATGTTCATCTGTGGTTTTGAGCTGGGGTGGGGGGACTGCAGCATTCCTAGGAGCTTCTGCAGTTGTTCTCTCTAGTTTTAGCTAAGCTTGGATGAGTGTCATCCATCACAACTTCGTGATCCTCAAATTCTAGCTGAAGTGGAAAATGAGTACGATCAAGCTGATATGGATGCTTGCCAATCTTGGCATTGATGAGCATCTGAATGTATGGTGCATATCCGCAAGATCTCTTCTGGTCTGCATAAGTTCTCCTGATAGTCTCAGAAATTAAATTCATGACTTTAAAGCGAGTGTGGGTGTCTAAATGAAGCATCATGTTGATGGAATAGCCTCTAATCATTATGTCGTCACCTGATTTGGGCATCAGGGTATGCCTCAAGATAGTGTTCGTAGTGGTTATTCCAGCTTGCAAGAAATAGACATGCCCAAGCTTTTCAGACGGTAGATAGTCACTGGGCATTGTCTTGTACATATTGGTCATGGACTTGTGATTCTTCTTAGGTTTAGAAAACACATCCAAGTCCTCTGCTCGTGACTTTGGAGCACCAATGATAGTAGCCCATTATTCAACTGTGGCTTCATATCTATGACCATCAGTCATCCAGACAATTGTGCCATCTAAATAGAAATGAACTGTTGAGTAGAATTGCATAATCATCTCATCATTCCATGTAGTCATCTCTCTGCCAACAAACTCTTCAATGTCAACAAGACTGAAGTTCTCTCTCACATGGGGGAAGAAATGTTCATTGGCTTTGATATAATTCCACTCGACATATCTCATGTCACTCACTGCTGGAAATTTGTCAAATTGAACTGTCTCATAGAAGTCTTGTTGTTCCCTTGTGTGAAACCTCGGATCAACAACAGTTCTTCTCCTCACAGCATAGGGATCAATAGCTCTCCACTTCCTCAACCCTGCATCTCTTCTCTTCTTCATGTCTTCAGCAACTGGATGAGCCTCATTTTGAAGGGGCAAATGAGGTCTTAGCTTCATGAGAATAGGTGCATTCTCATCATATTCCTCTACAACAAAGGCTCTGGAAGCAGTGCCTTTCTCTTTAGTAGCTGCAGGTATGTCCTTTGTAGTCCTCTTGTGAACTACAGGCTTCTTAGGAGCTGAAGGCTTTGGAGCATAAGGCTTCATAGCATCTACCGTAAGCTTCTTCTTCTTTGGAGGAGGGGCCTTAGGTGGTATTTCCCCTTCCTCAGCAGCAGCAACAATTTCTGCTGGGTCTTCGTACATGGAGGTTTGTCTACCAATGACATGAATAGTTCTCTTCCTGGATCTCTTCACACCTGGCTTCTTAGGAGGTATTTCAAGGGTAAGTGCCATCCCTTGCCTTGCAGACTCTGGAGCTCTCATGTTACAAGGTTTAGCATACTCCTTCCTCACAGTTTTCTTGACAACAGGCTTCACTTTCTGCTTCTGTGGAGCAGACTGTACAGGAACAAAATCAGAATCATCCTCATCAGAATTTAGCTTCCTCCTAGTCCTCGTGGCAGCCTTGGGCAAGCTATTGGATCCGGGGGTGTATGGGTCACAAGGGGTCCTCTCAGGACTATTGCCTAAATCAGACTTAGCATGGGGCTCACTGAAATTGTTCTGAGTGTCATCGGAACATGACATCTTGTAAACCAAGCTCATGATACGTCTCCAACGTATCTATAATTTTTGATGGTTTCATGCTATTATCTTGTCAAACTTTAGATGTTTTGTATGCCTTTTATATATTTTTTGGGACTAACTTATTAACTCAGTGCCAAGTGCCAGTTCCTGTTTTTTTCATGTTTTTGACCCCTTTCAGAGGAGGATTTTGAACGGAGTCCAAACGGAATGAAACTGCCAAAAAGATTTTTTTCCGGTACAGAAAAAGATCGGAGAGCCGGAGAATCAGGGCACGGCCCCACCACGGACCCGACAAGCCCTCATGGCGCGGCCGGGGGGGGTCGCGGCCCCCTCACTTGTGTGCTCCCTGAGGCTCCTTTGCCCTAGGTTTTGCGCCTATATATTCCCTAAAATTCCATAAAAAATCAGGAGATCATCGAAAGTACTTTTCCGCCGCCGCAAGCTTCTGTCTCCGCAAAATCCCATCTCGGGCACGTTCTGGTGCCCTATCGGAGGGGGGATTCGGATACGGAGGGCTTCTTCATCAACACCATGACCTCTCCGATGATGCGTGAGTAGTTCACCATAGACCTACGGTCCATAGCTAGTAACTAGATGGCTTCTTCTCTCTCTTGGATCTTCAATACAAAGTTCTTCATGATCTTCATGGAGATCTATCCGATGTAATCTTCTTTTGCGGTGTGTTTGTCGAGAACCGATGAATTGTGGATTTATGATCAAATTATCTATGAATCTTATTTGAGTTTCTTCTCATCTCTCTTATGCATGATTTCATATCCTTGTAATTCTCTTCGAGTTGTGGGTTTTGTTTTGTTTGGCCAACTAGATCTATGATTCTTGCAATGGGAGAAGTGCTTGGTTTTGGGTTCATACCGTGTGGTGACCTCACCCAGTGACAGAAGGGGTAGCGAGGCATGCATCGTGTTGTTGCCATCAAGGGTAAAAATATGGGGTTTTCATCATTGGTTTGACATTATCCCTCTACATCATGTCATCTTGCTTAAGGCATTACTCTGTTCGTCATGAAGTCAATACACTAGATGCATGCTGGATAGCGGTCGATGTGTGGAGTAATAGTAGTAGATGCAGAAAGTATCGGTCTACTTGTCTCGGACGTGATGCCTATATGTATGATCATTGCCTTAGATATCGTCATGACTTTGCGCGGTTCTATCAATTGCTCGATAGTAATATGTTCATCCACCGTGATATTTGCTATTTTGAGAGAAGCCTCTAGTGAACACTATGGCCCCCGGGTCTACTCCACACCATATTTTCAGCCTTACACTTTTTACTCCGTTGCACTTTCCGCCTTCAGATCTCACTTTGCAATCAATCTTGAAGGGATTGACAACCCCTTTAAAGCGTTGGGTGCAAGCTCTTTTGTGTTTGCGCAGGTACTCTGGACTTGACGAGATTCTCCTACTGGATTGATACCTTGGTTCTCAAACTGAGGGAAATACTTACTGTTCCTGTGTTGCATCACCCTTTCCTCTTCAAGGGAAAAAACCAACGCAAGCCCAGTCTCCGTCAACGTGTCAATTTCTAGCGCTGTTGTATGTTATCATCGCAAAAGAATTTCTGGCACCGTTGCCGGGGAGGATCAAGTCAAGAACTCATCCAAGTAAGTGTCGCAAACTCATCTCTTGGATTTAATTTGTTTGCCAGTTGCCTCTCGTTTTCCTCTCCCCCACTTCACCAATTTGCCTTTTTCGTTTTCCTTTTCCGTTCGCCCTTTTCTCTCGCTTGCTTTCTGTTCGCTTGTGTGACAGTTGCCTTCAATATGCTTGCATCTTCGCTTGCTGAAAATCTAGTGATATGGATCCTCATCCACTTGCTAATCTCTTTAAGAGATCCAATTATGTTGATCCAATTGCTAGTGAGTTGATAGCACTTGACTATCTTTATGGAGTTTTGCTTGAGATGCGTGAATCTGAAAATTGTGAGGAAGAAATTTATGAAGTGATTCACGAGGGCTCCTTGGATGAAAAGCATGATTGCAATGGTTCCACTATAAATTCTATTAGTGACAATCATGCTAAAAATATGCAAAAACCCTAAGCTTGGGGATGCTAGTTTTGCTATGTCCACCACTTGTTGCAATGATCATGAGTGGGGCGGTGATTTTTTTATGATCTTGAAAATTTGTTTAAGCCTCATGATGAATATGATATTTGCAATATTATTGAAAGTGGGTTTGGAGAAGTCACGACTTTAGTTGATGATAATCCCACTATTTTGAAGACCGTCAACTTTGCATGCATGTGGATCATGAAAAGAATATCCTTCGTGATAGCTATATTGTTGAATTTGATTATGATCCCACATATAATTGCTATGAGAGAGGAAAGTATTGTGGTAGAAACTTTCATGCTACCAAATCACCTCTCGTTATGTTGAGATTGCTATTGTCCCTTTCTTCTTCCTTGCATTTGGTAGCTCTTGGTTGTCTTGACAATTTGTTTTCCTATAAAATTCCTATGCATAGGAAGTATGTTAGACTTAGATGTGATTTTCACATGCTTTATGATGCTCTCGTTGTGCTTCAATTCTTTTCTTTTGTGTGAGCATCATTGATTTATCAATGCCTAGCTAATGGCGTTAAACAATATCGCTTGTTGGGAGGCAACCCAATGAATTTATCTTTTTCTTTCTGTTTTGTTGCGTCCACACCATCATAATTCTGTTGTGATTGTGTTTTTTGTGTTTCTTTTTGTGTTTGAGCCAAGAAAAACGTTTATGATTAGTCTTGGTAATGGTTGTTTGATCCTGCTGGAAAAAGACAGAAATTTTTCTCTCACGAGATGATTTTTCGTTTTTATTTAGAAAGAGCTTTTTAGTTGATTCTTTTTGCTTCTGGTTGATATGCCTTTTTCCCAGGCAGTCGTAATTTTTCAGAATTTTTGAGGTACCAGAAGTATACGAAGTATACAGATTGCTACAGACTAGTCTGTTTTTGACAAATTCTGTTTTTGTTGAGTTGGTTGCTTGTTTTGATTAAACTATGGTTAGTATCGGGGGGTACTAGCCATGGAAAAGTGAGAATACAGTAGCCCAACACCAATATAGATAGAATTCAAGTTTGCTATAGTACCAAAAGGGGTGGTAGTTTGTTTTCTTGTACTAATGTTATCACAAGTTTCTGTTTAAGTTTTGTGTTGTGAAGTTTTCAAGTTTTGGGTGATGTTCTCATGGACAAAGAGATAAGTAGTGGAAAGAGCTCAAGCTTGGGGATGCCCAAGGCATACCAAGCCAAATTCAAGGACACCAAAAATCCTAAGCTTGGGGATGCCCCGGGAAGGCATCCCCTCTTTCGTCTTCAATCCATCGGTAACATTACTTGGAGCTATATTTTTATTCACCACATGATATGTGTTTTGCTTGGAGCGTCTTGTATCGTAGGAGTCTTTTCTTTTTGTTGTGTCACAATCATACTTGCTGCACACCTTTTTTAGAGAGAGAGACATGCACTCATCGTGATTTTGCTAGAATGCTCATAGTGCTTCACTTATATCTTTTGAGCTAGATAATTTTGCTCTATGTGCTTCACTTATATCTTTTAGAGCACGGCGGTGCATGACCTGGTAGTTGGCTTATGCTATGAAAGTAGTCCCAAAGGTGATAGGTACCCAAAGAGGATACAAAATCCTCCATCTTCATGTGCATTGAGTAGAAAGAGAAGTCTTGTTTCCTCTCAATTAGTTTTGAGATGTGGATTCGGTAATATTAAGAGTTAGGTTAGTAGGGTGTTGTGAATCTAGAAATACTTGTGTTGAAGTTAGTGATTCCCGTAGCATGCACGTATGGTGAACCGCTATGTTAGGAAGTCTGAGCATAATTGATCTATTGATTGTCATCCTTTGTGTTGAGGTCGGGATCGCGCGATGGTTAACACCTACCAACCCTTCCCCTAGGAGTATGCGTTTAACACTTTGTTTCGATTACTAATAAAAACTTTCACAACAAGTATGTGAGTTCTTCATGACTAATGTGAGTCCATGGTATAGATGCACTTTCACCTTCCACCTTTGCTAGCCTCTTTAGTGCCGCGCAATTCTCGCCGGTACACAAACCCACCATATGCCTTCCTCAAAACAGCCACCATACCTACCTACTATGACATTTTCATAGCCATTACGAGATATATTGCCATGCAACTCCCACTGTTCCGTCTCATGACTTGTGCCGTCACTCTCATATTGCCATTGCATGATCGTAAGATAGCTAGAGAGATGTTTCAACATCATACGCCAAGCTAGATCGTTCCACATCCCGGTACACTGTCGGAGGCATTTCTTATAGAGTCATCATCGTTCTAAGCTTTGAGTTGTGAGTAAATAAAAGTGTGATGATCAGCATTATTAGAGCATTGTCCCATGTGAGGAAATAAAAAAATATAGTCCAAAGTGCCCAAAAAAAAAAGAGGCCTAAGAGCACAAATAAAAAAAAGAGAGAAAAAGAGAGAAGGGACAATGCTACTATCTTTTTCCACACTTGTGCTTCATAATAGCACCATGTTCTTCATGATTGAGAGCTTCTTGCTTTGTCACTACCATATACTAGTGGAATCTTCATTATATAACTTGGCTTGTATATTCCAATGATGGGCTTCCTCAAAATTGCCCTAGGTCTTCGTGAGCAAGCAAGTTGGATGCACACCCACTAGTTCTACTTTTGAGCTTTCACATACTTATAGCTCTAGTGCATCCCTTGTATGGCAATCCCTACTCATTCACATTGATATCTATTAATGGGCATCTCCATAGCCCTTTGATACGCCGAATCAATGTGACCATCTCCTCCTTTTTTGTCTCACAACCACCACCACACTCTATTCCACCTATAGTGCTATATCCATGGCTCACGCTCATGTATTGCGTGATAGTTATAAAAAGTTAGAGAAAGTAAGAGTGCGAAAAAAATTACTTGTCCAATACCGGGGTTGTGCATGATTTACATTAGTTGTGTGAGGATGACGGAGCATAGCCAGACTATATGATTTTGTAGGGATAACCTTCTTTTGCCTTGTTATTTTGAAAGTTCATGATTGCCTTGCTAGTTTGCTTAAACTATTATTGTTTTCATGTCGAAAGCAAACTATTTTTTTGAATCTTACGGATCTGAACTTTCATGTCACGTGAAAGAAGTTGCAAAGGACAACTATGCTAGGTAGCATTCCACATCAAAAATTCATTCTTTATCACTTCCCTACTCGAGGACGAGCAGGAGTTAAGCTTGGGGATGCTTGATACGTCTATAGTTTTTGATGGTTTCATGCTATTATCTTGTCAAACATTGGATGTTTTGTATGCATTTTATATATTTTTGGGGACTAACTTATTAACTCAGTGCCAAGTGCCAGTTCCTGTTTTTTCCCATGTTTTTGACCCCTTTCAGAGGAGGATTTTGAACGGAGTCCAAACGGAATGAAACTGCCAAAAAGATTTTTTCCGGAATAGAAAAAGATCGGAGAGCCGGAGAATTAGGGCAGGGGTCCACCAGGGACCCCACAAGCCCTCATGGCGCGGCCAGGGGGGCCGCGGCCCCTGGCTTCTGGGCTCCCTGAGGCTCCTTTGCCCTAGGTTTTGTGCCTATATATTCCCTAAAATTCCATAAAAATCAGGAGATCATCGAAGGTACTTTTCCGTCACTGCAAGCTTCTGTCTCCGCAAGATCCCATCTGGGGCACGTTCTGGTGCCCTGCCGGAGGGGGGATTCGAATACAGAGGGCTTCTTCATCAACACCATGACCTCTCCGATGATGCGTGAGTAGTTCACCATAGACCTACGGGTCCATAGCTAGTAACTAGATGGCTTCTTCTCTCTCTTGGATCTTCAATACAACATTCTCCATGATCTTCATGGAGATCTATCTGATGTAATCTTCTTTTGTGGTGTGTTTGACGAGATCCGATGAATTGTAGATTTATGATCAGATTATCTATGAATCTTATTTGAGTTTCTTCTCATCTCTCTTATGCATGGTTTCATATCCTTGTAATTATCTTCGAGTTGTGGGTTTTGTTTGGCCAACTAGATCTATGATTCTTGCAATGGGAGAAGTGCTTGGTTTTGGGTTCATACCATGTGGTGACCTCACCCAGTGACAGAAGGGGTAGCGAGGCACGTATCGTGTTGTTGCCATCAAGGGTAAAAAGATGGGGTTTTCATCATTGGTTTGAGATTATCCCTCTACATCATGTCATCTTGCTTAAGGCGTTACTATGTTCGTCATGAACTCAATACACTAGATGCATGCTGGATAGCGGTCGATGTGTGGAGTAATAGTAGTAGATGCAGAAAGTATCGATCTACTTGTCTCGGACGTGATGCCTATATGTATGATCATTGCCTTAGATATCATCATGACTATGCACAGTTCTATCAATTGCTCGACAGTAATTTGTTCACCCACCGTGATATTTGCTATTTTGAGAGAAGCCTCTAGTGAACACTATGGCCCCCGGGTCTACTCCACACCATATTTTCAGCCTTACACTTTTTACTTCGTTGCACTTTTCGCCTTCAGATCTCACTTTGCAATCAATCTTGAAGGGATTGCCAACCCCTTTAAAGTGTTGGGTGCAAGCTCTTTTGTGTTTGCGCAGGTACTCTGGACTTGACGAGATTCTCCTACTGGATTGATACCTTGGTTCTCTAACTGAGGGAAATACTTACTGCTCCTGTGTTGCATCACCCTTTCCTCTTCAAGGGAAAAACCAACGCAAGCCCAGTCTCCATCAACGTGTCAATTTCTGGCGCTGCTTTCTGTTGCCGTAGCAGCTGACAAGCTGACACACAGACTGGCTGACCATGTGAAAAGATATGGAAGAGCTTGAAAAGATAAGCATCACAAAATTGAAGAATTTTTTCAAAATTTGAACTTAGAAACTTTGGGTATGATCTACTTTAGAATGTATTTCGATAGCACTGGGTTGTAGTTTTCAGAGTCACCGAGACTGGCCACTTGCATTAACAGAAACTTCGGCAGCCTTTTCGGTATAACCGAAAAGAACTACTTGGTCTCACCGAAGTGATTCTCAATAACCCTAAAATTGAATCAGTGGAACCGATTTTATCAACTCGGTAACACCAAGATGCATGTTGCGGGAGATCAGATCCAGGATTTCTTAGTTCTCCATTCTATGGAATTTTCTTGCGGCATAGAAGATTTTCACATTGTGGATTATAGAGGGGGGTAACCTAATGCGCATGAATCGGATTGAGTAGCGCACAAGGGGTCGGATTCATACCCTAGCTCGATGATGAATCTGCCACGGGACGACGGTGGTGAAGATTTTGTCGGCTGCGGCGATTCCCAACTGCCAAGGTGCTCGGGGATGCAAGGGAGATGACCAAGGGGTCCTGGTGCTGCAGTTTAGGGTTGGGTACTTGACGTTTGAAGATAGAAATTCAAAGTGTCGGGTCCGCAGATATAGGTACCCCTCATTGTCGGTGTCATCGATACGAAAATTTTGGTGCCACCGAGTTCCACTGCTATGTGTTGATAGGGGAACTCGCTGAACCCGAGATTATGGTATGGGTGGTACCGAGATGAAAACCTAGATCAACTTTGAGAATCGATGGAACCGGGAATGTGGGGTTGGTTACACCGATATTCACAAAGAGGTTTTGGAAGCCAGCCGTTATCGACACGGAACTCCGAGTGCTCCTCACATAGAGGGATCGGGAAGTGCTTGTTCAAGTTTTGTGATGTAGCATGAATAGAACTTGAGACGAGAATGCACAAATAGCTAGAGAAGGGTCCTAGGCATTTTTGTCCATCCAATTGACAAAAGATAAATCAAAAGCCAAATAGCAACAATTGGATATCCTCGAATGAGCAAAGATATGCAGACCAACATGCTCACACAATAAGAAGTCAAATGGAATCATGATGAACATGCACAAACATGCTAGCATCTATCAAGCACTTTGGCGATGACGAATTCATCTATATATGAGTATATTGGCTTAGGAGTCAAGTAAGAATACTTGATCATAGGCCATAGTCATCGATTAAGCACAAATGGGGTTACCACCTTTACATAATGTATTAATGTGTTCACATCATTTAGGAGATGCTTGTACTCAAGTCTTAGAGTAAATCTCCCCCTAGATGTGACATCCCCCCTAACAGGGATCAACTAACCATGGGTTTTGTCATAGAAGACTTCAAGTAGGTGAAGTGGTGGTGGATGCCCATTGTTAATGAAGTTCATCTTGAGTTGGGAGCAATCCTTGTTGTTTCTTACTATTCTCTCGCCTACATGGGTTAGTCCCAAAGCAAATAGACAAACACAAAGATATCTATGGACATGGAGTGAAATACATGGGAGGTGATGTCCAAAGATGCATTAATGACCTTGTCCCTTGCTCACCTTTGAGGGAATGTGTGACTCCTTGAACTAATGCATATGGCTGAGGTTGATTGCATGTAGTTCTTGCCAAAATGAATAAGAGTGAATTTCATTGGTGGAGTCACCCCTCAAGAACTTTCTAGTTCTTCCTCTTGGGAACCCACATCACCTTGATGGGGATCCTTCGAGTTGTGGTAGCACTAGATGAGGTAGTGCTAGAAGTGTCCTTGGGAACTCACTCGACCTTGGCTTGGGGTTGTTCTTCAAATGAGTCAATGTCCTCTTGAAACTTTCCCTTGCCCTTGTGGTATTATGGTAGAAGGCCATCTTGTGAGCTTCTTCCCTTAGGAGGAGTAGGATCATACTTCTCCTCTTGAGGAAAAAAACTTGGGAATGGGAGATGGACCTTCTTCCCAAACATCTTCGTTGACATTGAAGTAGCCAACACCTTGATTATTTTGATGTCCTCCTCGCTTGCGCACAATTTCCTCAAATTTCTTACTTCCGGTAAGACACTTGAAGACACCTTTCTCTATAATCCCTTTCAATAAATTGTTTTCTTGCTCAAGTGTAACTTGGCTAAGAGAATCATTAGTGGAATCAAGAGAGCTACTAGCAACAATATCATTTGATTTAGCTTTAGCATTGTTGTTGCTAGATGAAGAAACTTTCTTGCCTTTGTTACTAGTGTTCTTAGATTTAACTTGTGGAACAAAAGTAGGCAAGAGTAATTGTTTGGCTAGATAAGAGGAACTCTTCTTTCGAAGATCATCATTGATTGCTTTTAGGAACTCATGCTCTTGCTCTAAATTTAGCTTCTCGAAGCATAGCTTCTCATGAGTTCTTGCAAGTTCTATATGATCTTCTAGAGTAGTTTCATGAGCTAACTTAAGAGTGTTTAATTCTTTCGATAATCGTTCAATCTCTTTCTTACCATCATCATTCAATTTATGTTGACTAGCATGAAAATTAGCAAGTTCATTTTCAATATTATCACTAGTCTTATCAAGGAGCAAGTCATATTCCCCTAACAAGTCATCCTCATCCCTATCAAAGTCAAAATACTCGGGGTGTGATACCTTGTGGCCTTTTGCCATGAAGCAGTTTCCAATCCCTTCATTTGGTGAATCTAATAAGTTGTAGGAGTTGGAGGAAACAAGTGCAACACCGGCAACACCTTCATTTTGACTATAGTCAGAGTTGGAGTGATAACTTCTCTCAGAGTAGTTGTGAGACTTGAAGCCAAAAACCCATTCACCAACGTGAGCTTGATGTCTTCTTCTTGAACTGCTCTTGGTGTACTTGTCCTTCTTCTCCGATTCTCTGCCTCTCTGGGAGTGTCTTTGTTCATAGTGATCTTCTCTACTCCTTCTCTCTCTACGAGGTGACTCATCTCTGGAGCCTCATCTTCTAGGTGACTCTTCTCTTCGTTTGTGGGGAGCCGAGCACTCATTCAAAAAGTGTCTGGGCTTTCCACAGTTGTAGCAGTTTCGGTCACGACTAGACGAACGCTTATCATCATATCTTGAGCTTGAGCTTCTCTCTTTGCCTCTACTCTTCTAGAACTTGTTCAACTTTCTTACCATGAGGCTAATCTCTTCATTGGTAACAAGGTTGTCACTTGAAGTAGCATGAGCATCGACTGAAGCTTTGTACGCACCGCTTGACTTGTTGTGCAACTCATTTTTGTCTTTGAGAGACATTTTATGAGCAACAATCCTTCCAATGAATTTAGTAGGCTTGAGATATTTGTAGTTGGGCATCATTTGGGTTAATGTGCACACAGTGTTGTATCTTCCATCCAAAGCTCTAAGTATCTTCTTGATGATGAATTTGTAGGTCATCTCTTCGCTTCCTAAGCCGGCAATCTCATTTGTGATGAGAGCTAGCCTAGATTACATATCATCGACTCCTTCGCCATCCTTCACCTTGAACTTGTCAAGCTGACTTTGAAGCACATCCAACTTAGATTCTCTGATGGAATCGGTACCTTCGTGCATATCAATTAAAGTATCACAATTTTCCTTTGCATTCTCAAGGCGAATGATTTTGTTGAATTCTTCGGGACATAAGCAGTTGAACAGGATGTCACAGGCTTGAGCAATGAATTGCAGCATCTTCAATTCTTCAGTTGTGGCATCAGGATCTGGTTCTTTTCCTTCTTCGAAGAAATCACCTTGCACACAAACACAAACAACAGCCCAAGCGGCAGGATTATGACCAAGAATATGCATTTTCATTTTATGCTTCCAACTAGCAAAATTAGTGCCATCAAAATATGGACCTCTACGGTGATAATTTCCCTCACTATACGCCATACTCTCCTAGGTTTTGAAACCAATGCAATGGAGACCAAAGCTCTGATACAACTTGTAGGACGAAAGTATGTCTAGAGGGGGGGGGGTGATTAGACTACTTGACAAGATAAAAATTTAGCATTTTCCCAATTTTTAGTGTGGGCCAATTTTAGCAACTATGACTAGTCAAGTACACCCTACAGATGCATATCTAAGAGTATTGTAGCAGAAAATAAACATGCAAGTGTAAATAGAGGGTAAGGTACGAAGATCAAACACAAAGGTTGACATGGCGTTTTTTGGCATGTTTCCGATAGGAGGTGCTACCGTACGTCCATGTTAGTGGAGACTTCAACCAACGGATAGTAACGCCTGCGAGAGTCCACGGAGGGCTGCACCCACAAGGGGTCCACGAAGAAGCGGCCTTGTCTATTCCACCACGGCTTCCGTCCACACAGGACTAGCCTCACTCATGGTAGATCTTCACGAAGTATGCAATCTCCTTTCCCTTACAAACATCTTGGTTCAAGTCCACAACACGAAGTAGGAGGCTCCCAAGCAACATCTAACCAATCTAGGAGGCACCACCCTCCAAAAGGTAATAGATGTGGTAGAACAATGAACTCCTTACTCTTGTGCTTCTAAAGATAGTCTCCTCAACACTCAATCACTCTCTCTTAGATTTGGCAGGGGTTGCAGAGATTGATCTTGTGGAAAGCAACTTGGGGAGGCTAGAAATCAAGGTTCAAATGGTTGGAATGGAATCTCTTGATCTCAAAATATGAGTAGGTGGCTCTCTCTCGGAAAAATGGATCTGGCAAGTGAAAGTGTGTTCTGAGTGTTTCCTCTACGAGTGAGAGGTAGGTAGAGGGGTATATATAGGCATCCCCCAAAATCCAACCGTTACAACATTATTGGCCAACTTGGTGAGACCGACTTCAACCTCGTAAATTCCAAAACTTGAAATTAGATTAACCAAAAGTTGATCACCCAATCTCGGTGGCACCGATAGGAATGTTGGTTGTACCGACATGGTGGGATTGACATAGGATCTGTCTCAGTGTAAAAGCGGCATAGCCGAGTAGGAAAAGTTGGTGGCACTGATTTTTCATATTTGGCTTGGGACACACATATTTTGTGGGAAAGTGTTGAGTATTTTTGGTGGCTATCTCTAAGCACTTGAGCAACCAATTCATCATAATACCTCATCCCCTTTTAATAGTATTAACTTTCCTATGGACTCAAATGTGATTTCTCACAAAGTGTAAAATGAAGAGTCTTCTTACTTGAACCTTTAGCCAATCCTATTCCTTGCTTCATCAAAGGGGGTATCTCCACACAATCCTACAGCCAAAGCATCTTTGAACTTTTCAGAAATGTACTTGGATAAATTCATTAGTCCAATGATGCATATGTTGTGATTAATTACCAAAACCACCTTAGGTACCAATTGTGCTTTCAGATGCTGACAAAATAGAAATAGTAAGTTTGTTTCTTAATTACTATCTCCTACTCCACACATATGTCATATTCTGGTAAAAAACCCACAGTTGATCTTCAGACCGATGACCTCTGAAACACTCGTTGCAGCTGAATTGTTGTGTATTAGGAAATTATCGACACCTTCTTTGCGAAACACTATATCAAGCCCACTAAAGAATTCGATTTTTTTTAGCATTCATATCCCCCAATAATAAGTATGCATTCATATAGTGCTATCATCTAAACATATACGCATGGATGCATTGTTTTCCATGTGAGCATGTGTTTGTATTTCATACACTATAATTATGTAATGCATATGTCGGTCATACATCTATGTAATTTAGCTTGCATTTGTTCAATTGCATATTGTGGAAAATTTTGATGATTGTTCTTCCTATGGACACTATTTGTTCAATTGCATATTGTGGAGAATTATGATGAATGCTCTTCATGTCGACACTACTTGTTCGATTTCATATGGTGGAGAATTTGCTATTCGTAGGGTGATTCAAATGCGATATTTTATAATAACCTGGGCATTTAGTGCACATCGTATAAGAAACTAAGCGTGTGCGATCCAGAACAGAAAGCACACACAACTCATAGCACAACCGCGTGTGATCTATAGGAAGAGCACACACAACTCATATCGCAACTGCGTGTCATCTAGAGGAAAATCACATGAGATATAAACTGAAACGTTGCTTATACATTATAAATCATAGACGATTTGCATCACTTGTATGTGTGCGTAGGAGCTCCTCAATCGTTTGTGATAGCACCTTCTCTCACACGTGAGCCAACAGGAAACCATGCCCGATGCAAAGATGATCCCACACGTAATTTTTTTGGGAAATGTGTGCGATGATATCATACATGTAGACGGTTGCCAGGGAAATCTCGTGTGCGATGATGAAGATATCACACACAGTTTCTACCATGGCCCGTGTGAATTAGGTAATGTTTTGCAAATGGTAAAAGGTCAAACACTGTTTGTTTTCCATGAGCAATTAGACATGTTTGACTCATGATAGACGTGTGTGATTGATCCCAAATTCCACATGTACACACATAATTATATTTGGGAGGTCGTTTGTGTTCATAGGTCACCATCATTGATGATTTTTGTATGTAGTGTGGGATCGACCCCTATCACCCACATAGGCAAGGCGATGGTTTAAACATTCTTCGTGGAAAAGGGGTTAAAAATTATTTGTATAGCATGTCGCTACACAAGTGAGTGTCTCTACTTTATGCTGCCCGTGCTCTAGACTTGTGTGTGTAGGGTTCTATTTGACTTGGTAGATATTGCTAATATCTCCCAAGAACTGAAATTTGAAAAGGAATTCATTAACTTTTGGCAAGTAGTCTAATCAACCCTCCCCTCTAGACATACTTTCTATCCTACAACGGGCTCCTAAAAAAGATGGTGCACCTTGTTGATATGAGTAGTTTATTCTTCCTATTATGTGAAGATATCACATACACCTCCCTCAAAGGAACCTACGTCCTCGTCAGCCCAGCAGGAATGCTACCAGTTGATGCTAGTGTCAACATCCACATGTGCTCCTGCCCCACATATGCATCATTGACTCGCATATGCATGTGTAACCACGAGGGTCGAGTCTGATACGAGTTGTAACGCCCCAACCAAACTCATTGGTTCACCCATCGGTTCTATGCCCTTATGCGTGGGATCTATACCGGGCTCATACACACCAACACTAGTCTTTCCTACACACTTTATCCTCACTTCTGCACACCCGGAATCCACTTCCCAGTCGGTCACCCATCCTCAAATTGCTTCAAGCTAAGAATGCTTAACTTTGAGGTTCCTTGTGTATGGACTCTCATAAAAGATGGTGGACCTTGTTGATATGACTAGTCCATCGTTCCTATTGAGTTGGGATGTGACATGATGTTTTCTATCTCCATGTGCGAGTTGCTCCCCTAGTTCTCGGGGATATGGATGAACCTTGGTATATATAAGTGTTGAACGCTTGTAAGGACATGAGTTTCGTTGTCAAATGTTTGATTTAATAGCCTTCATGGATGTTGTGAAGGGCCTCACTAATAATTTCCACCTTGAATGGCCATGAAACATATTTCCATCATTATAAAGGTTAGGATGTTGAGGTCATTCGAGATGACTATAAAATCATGTCTACCCCACTTTTGCAATTGATTGGGAATAATGGAGAATCCTTAATGTGTCATCCACGGGGTAACCCTTAATTATCGTATTCGGAATTGGAGTGGGGAAACCATGGTAGTAGCGTGTGTGGTACGAAGTCTACTGTGAGTAGAATGTATACAATATCGGATCCACCCAATTACAAACATCAATAGTGGCTCACGTATCCAACATAGAACTATGCGATAACATATGTTACGTTAGACACATACCAATGTGAATTTAGAACTCGCTGATAACACTTTAATCATCTTTCTCATTTATCCACTTTATTCACCTCATTGTGCTCTTTTACCTCTTTTATGCTATTTACATGTTTCACCTCTCAAAATTATCACAACTTTTCGTTTTCATTTTGCTTTGCGCCTACAACTAACTTGCATGCGCATTTTAGTCTCTAGAAGGGACCAATTCCAACTCATGTACTCCCTATGGGATTGATACTCTTACTTCGAAAAGTCTAGAACTAAAATATGTGCACTTCATACCATCAACTGCATATATGTGATGTTGACTTCCCGGGGGCAATGGAGTAATCACCATGGTTGACAATCCTAGGCATGCGAAGAACTAGCAAACAAGAAGGCCAACATTGTTGTTGCATATGCATCCAATAGAGAATTTGTTGTGTACAAGTTGTTGATCGATCTAACTGAAATGCCCAGGGTCAAGAAACCAACTCCGGTTGAGTCATCCTTCCACTTGGTGATAGGCACAAGGAAAGTGCAGGTTCATCGTGATGATCCAGCAAAGATCAGCAAGATTGCATATGATCTTAGCATAAACTAGGAAAATGGTTCCGTCAGCTTCCTCTCTTAGAATTGGTACATCTTTGCATGGAAATCGTCTCACATGCCTGGAGTTCCAAGAGAGCTAGACAGGCACACACTAAATAACTGAAGGGGAAAGGCTTGTGAAGGAGACTCTGCATTGCTTCTCTGTCCCAAAGCAGAAGGCAACCAGATAGAAAATCGCGAACCTCTCGACAGTCATATTCATAAAGGAGATCATGCATCAGTATATAATCCATTTGTCATCACAGAAACAATGGTACTTGGAGCGTATGAACTTACTTCAAAGACGTCAATCATGTGTACCCTAAGGACCACTTCCCCTCGCCTCACATAGACGAGATAGAGGACTCCACTACTAGGTATGAGAGTTTGTGTTTCCTCAATGCATGTTCCGCATATCATCGTATCAAGATGAAAGAGTTGGATCAGATGAAAACTTTGTTCATAACCCCATCCGGGTTGTTCAGTTACATAACCATGCCATTTGGTTTGACAAACGTGGGTGCAACTTACCAATGAACTGTTCAAAATTATTTACATCCATAGATTGGCAGGAATACATGGATGACATCATTGTCAAGACGCCTCGGGAATTCAATCTTCTAGCCGACCTCGCTGAGATATTCGCTAATTTCAGGAGGTGCAACATGAAGCTGAACCCGAACATGTGAGTTTTTGGGTGCCGCGGGAGTGCTACTTGATTTCGTCGTGCCCGCACGTGAGGATCAAAGCAAAGCAGGAGAAGATCAACACCATCATCAACATGAGAAAGCCAAAGAAGTCGAGGGATAAAGAAAGGTTGACTCGGCTCCTTGCAGGGCTCAGTTATTTCCAGACTCGGTGAGAAGGCCTTGCGTCTCTACCAGTTGATGAAGAATTCCAATACTTGTGAGTGGACATCTGATGCTTAGTTGGCCTTCAATGATTTGAAGCATTTGTTTTCTATGAAACAAAAACTTGAATCTCCTAGGGAGTCAGAGCCCATGCTCTTATACGTCGTGTCCACCACCCGAGAGGTCGGTGTTGTCATGACAGTCAAAAGAGAAGAAGTCGGCAAGGTCCAAAAAAATCAGCAACATGTATACTATCTCATCTAAGTCCTGACCAACTCAAAGTAGAGATACCCGCACTACCATAAGCTCGTCTGTGGTGTCTTCCTGGTTGCTAAAATTGGCTCACTACTTCTAGGGCTACTTTATCACCATGGTTATATATCAACCCCATTGTCCAAAAACATCAACTACCGAGAGGGCACGGATGAGGGGACAAGTGGGCTATTGAGTTTTTTCCTCATGATATCAAATATGAACCAAGAAGAAAGATAAAGTCTCAGGCCTTGGTTGATTTATTTGCGAAGCGGAATGAAGCCCAAGACTCGCCCACCCAGTTGTGGTCGTATAATTGAACAATGTACTTCAATGGGTCTAAAGTAATAGCTAGCATAGGCCTGGGGTATTCCTTATCTCGTCCCAAGGGTGACAAGATATGTTATGTCATGTTAATCCATTACACGACATCTAACAACACTACGGACTATGAAACCTTGCTCTATGGGATTCGAATTTCAATCTCACACGAAATCACCCGACTGTCAGTCTATTGCGACTCTAATCTTATCATGCAATAAGTTATAAAATAGCGGGTTTTATGGAGAAAAACAATGACTGCTTAATGTTTGGTACTCTCGCAATTGGAGGGGAGATTTGAAGGACTAGAGTTGGCTCATGTTCCAGAAGTTGAGAACAAGGAGGTAGATGCTTTGGATAACCTTGGTTCCACTTTGAAGTCAGTTCCACCCAGAATGTTCTTGAACACATCCACGAACCAACTATTGTTCAGAACCATTATGTCAATCCGGAAGTGGCTCAAAAATTGGCGAGTGATGCAGATCCAAAAGTTCTACATATATGAGGAGTAATCGACCCAATTCATGAGGTTCTAGTCATCAACTTCGACTGGACACTACCATTCATCCCATACCCTCTCTAGAAGGAACTCCATGTATATGAGAGACAAACCAAACAAATCGTACGATGATCAAAGGCTTGTACGCTGTTGAATGACGAGTTGTACAAGCTCAATGCCACAAGCGTTTATTAACGTCGTATCTCTCTAGAAGAGGGTTGTGAATTCCGATCTGAAATCTATTCGGGCAGTTGTGGACACCATGTGTCCTCTCGGACCTTGTTCGCCAAACTTTTGGAGTTGTTTTTTCTGGACGACTAATCATATTGATGCAATTAAACTGTCCAAAAGTGCTTGGCTTGCCACATGTATGCCAGACAACCACACATGTCAGCTTCCAAGTTGAAGAAAATTCCACTCACCTCGCCTTTTGCAGTTTTGGGTCTTGACATGCTTGGTCCATTCAAGATAGCTAAAGGGAATTTCACTCATCTCCTCATCCCAGCCGACAAATTTACAATGTGGATTGAGGCCAAACAAGTCAAGAAATTGGATGTGTCAATGAAGTCAACTTCATGTGGGGAATCATCTTCCGATTTGGCATCCCCCATGAATTCATGCAGTCACTGATGCGTCCACCGGTGTTGGTCACAAGTGGTCACTTAGTGCCTTCCTCATACGGCTCATGGCGCATGTGTTAACGGTTGATCTGCCCCCAGCCCAGACCGGATTGGTGACGATGACGACTGGTGGTGCACTTGACTGCCGGGTTGCCTCGGGTCAGCCTCTGTGGGGCATGATTTGGACATCGCATGGAGGCACAAGGAGGTTGTGCGCTCGTACGTTGGTTGCTCCGACGGTGTGAGTTTCCTGCCCAGATCGAGTGTTTTCATCGTGGTTGTGGCATGGCGGTGCTTCTTGTGGTTCTTCAGGCGGCATGACTATCGTTGTTTGGCGGTGGTTCAACTCGTGTCAATGGCATGCATACATGTCGCGGTGTGGGCTATTTTCAATGGGTGGCGCAAATCTAATCCGTGTTTGTGGATGACGGTTGGCTGCTTGTATGTACTGGGGGTCTATCGATCCTGTGTTGATGCAAGTATTCACAATGTGGTCTCCTTACCTTATGCTCAGTTGTGGCGTTGGTCCGAGTCAGGCTCCACTAACACTACTGCTTCATCGGGCGAATTGACACCGAGGGCCATGAGCACTCGCAAAGTTGTGTACATTTGGGGGGGGGGGGATTTCCCAACCTTGGATCATTTTTTCAAGGAAAAAATAGGGAGGACTTAGACTTTTTTAGCATTTTCCATGCCCCAAACATCGATGATTTATGTGCCACCCAAGACATTTTCGTCAATCTCAACCACTAGCAACGGGCATGGCGGCATGCCGCATGCAAGCTCACCTAGGCTTTCTCGAGAACGCTCATTGACAACCACTAGGTTGTGTCCCTAAGATCGTCGGGACTAGTTGGGTAGCGCATGTATGGACACTTCCTACCATGGAGGCGTTGACCAAGACCTGGTGGCTGATGTCGGACTAGGAGCAGAAGGAGATGCCTTGCACCCTTTCTACCATGGTGATTGTGTTATGATGTGGATGGTTGGTGGTGTCTCAAGAGATGGATGTCGGGTTGGTGGCCCCGGATGGTGGTACGCATGGTTCTTTCTTTGCCAGGCTCCACGGTGGTCATGGTGGTTGTGCATCTTGGTTGTTTGGGCGGCGAGGGGTGTCATGGCGGGTGGCTCAGGCTCGCTCTCTGCCATTGGCAGTGATGATGCCCTTATCCGGATATGGAGGTTTGTGCTTGTCGCGGTTGTCCTGGGTGCTTCGTGGTGACACAGTTCAGCTATCAAGAAAAATGTCTACGCATTGGCACCGATGGTTGCGATGCCCGAGGGTGCTATTTTCCTCTAAAGGATGTTGTGATGATTCTCCTCTCCCTGTGGTTCGAGATGAAGACCCTTGTCCATTTTAACTTAGCAATGATGATGCTTTGCGTAGTTCCCCTCTTGAGGGCCTTGTCATGGAGCTTAGGTGTCTACATGTATTATGACATTATGTTCACGCCTTCTGTGTTTTCTTTCGGCAATGTAGCGAGTGGGCTTCCTCATTACCTTCTACCATTAGGCTGTGTATTTTAATTTGGTATGTGCATGCGATGGAGGATCAATATTTATTAAGACAGTAAATGTTTATATCGGACAAATCTTGATGCAACATAAGGTTATGTTTTAATTATACAAAGCTTGATCTTTTTGCCATTTATTAAACTGATATAATATGTATGTGTCCGTAATTGATATGTTTTATTGGGTTTATAAGGATAAAATATTGATTGATATTTATTTGTCTATAAACAAGGAATTTATTTCTATTTATTTATTTACCAAAAGATTGATGAAGGGTGGGAGGTTGAACCAAGAGGTGATGGAACGAAAGTCCTTAGTTTCTTCTTTTAAGTTTATTGTTTGGGAAAAGATTACATCCCACCGGCTGATCCCGCGCGATCCATCAGCCGTGCGCTCATTCGTTGGATCTCGATCTGATGACGAACCGTTTCTTGAAACTGGATCATTGTTTCAGGAAACGGTCATGAAGCTGAGCTCCTCACTTTTCCACCCTACGGCTCCGCCTCGGCTCCGGCGACCTCGCCCGCCGCCTGCTTGTTGCCGCTCAGCCTCCCCGGAGCTGCCGCCGTTGCCATGGCCTTCCCCGCCCTGCTCCCGGCCCCGTCGGCGAGCTCCCGCGACCACGGGGCAGCCGCCTCGCCTCACGCGGCCAGCCGCCCGTCACCCCACACCGCCGGAGTGCTGCGGCGTCCCAGCCCGCTCTCGGCTCCGCCGTAGCCCCTCTCGGCCACGCCGGCGAGCTCCCGCAACCAGGGGGCTAGACGCCTCGCCGCCCGTCGCCCCGCACCGCCATAGCGCTGCCCCATCCCAGCCCGCTGCAAAAATTTCCTGAAACATGACCTTTGTTGCAAAAAATTCTTCCGCAACATCACCTATGTTTGCAGAAAGACGAACAATTTTTTTTCTGAAACAAGCAATTGTTTCTGAAACTCGACCGTTGTTGAAGGAACTAATGGGTCCAAAGTTTATTTTTTGCAACAAAGCGATTGTTTCTGCAACTCGAACGTCGTTTCAGGAATTAAGTCCAAGAGCGGATCAGACGGCTATGCGCGAGATCGAACGGATGTCCAGGTGACGGATGTTTAGTAAATATCCACCGATGGATTCGTAGCAGTTCCCTTATTATTTCAAGTATATGTAGCATATAGATATATAGATATGGATAGACATAGATTTGCGTTTATTCATAAGATGCCACAAGAGCATATTTCAAGAGAGCAAGTCAAACCATGCGCAATAAAGCTCACCGAAATTTGTTCTTTTGCGAAAACTGGGGGCATTATAAAATTATTACTTCAGGCAGGATGCAATGGACATCTTATCCCACTTATCTAAGGCAGCAACGTTATCTTATCTGCTCAGAACTACTTAAAGAATCCTTCGCGCTGTCGGGGCCAACAGAATGACTTTAGAGGAAAGCTAGCAAAACCTAGTCAGCATGCACGTTGGTTTAACTTGGACATCCAAGGGCAGAAATTAAAAATGACAGAACTGGGGATGGTGGCTAGGATGAGTTGAGCAGAGCACGTCGGCTGAGTGCAACTTCTCTCCTAATGGTCCTGTTTGTTTTGTTTGCTAGGAAAAAAATGCGTACTTCCAGTATTTGAATCATGAAGACAACGTGATTGTAGTGGCTAATTGATATGTAGGGTGTGCTCCAGCATAGATAAATACTATCTCCATTTTATAATATAAGATGTTATTACAACCAAGCTAGTCAGTGGAATTTATTTTTATGGAGCGATGTTTCATCTTACAACGACGGATCCCGACGGCATGACGTAGTGGAGACTCATCGTTCGATGTCCGGAGATGGACTCGCATAGGAGAAGGACGTTGTCTGATGTTATGATGACGTCGATGGCAGAGAGTCCCGACAAGGTCGGTGCGTTATTCTTCTCTGAAGATGGATTGGTGAAAGACGACGAGGATGATACATGAGAGTGCGTCGGACCGGTTTATAGTCAAAACTCAGTATATGGCTTGGTTGGGGCATTCATTTTAGATATTAGGCTTTCGTACTATGTATGTTTGATATTAGGCTCGGACTATTAACACCACTTTATTAAGTAAATAGAACTAGCGAGAATTGTTGTTAAGATGACGACTTTAGACAACCTGATATACTATTTTATAAAGTTTTTATGAATAATCAATACAATGATTGAATGCAAGATGCAGGAACCGTGTAATCCTCTTTTCTAGGAAAACAATTAAGCTGATCACGACGGATCACATGATTCAAATTCGATGTGTCTAAGGTGCGGATAGAGAGAGATATAGGAGAGGTTGCTTGATTATACCATCCGGATATGTATGCGTTTGAGTAAGTTGATGAAATTGAACAAATTAAGTATCATCCCTTGCAAGACACTGGCATATCTTCTAATCATTTAGCGATGATAGCGATCACCTAAAGGAAAAGCTGACAGTGACATATACTAGACCATGTCCACACCTTTTTTCTGCGAAAAGGAACCATACAATATCCACACCTGATAACACGCACCCAGCATTAGCAAAAAAGGAAAAGGATGCATGCACCCGAATGGGCCTTAACGGGATCGATTTAGTCCTGGTCGGGATGTCACATCAGGCTGTGACATGAGGTCGCGACTATGTCTCGCTCGCCGCGACACGGTAGAAAGTCTAGCCTCAAGCAGCCGTCGTAATGAGCCGCTCCAGCGCGGACTACAAGCCTTCAACGCTTTTGTTTTCAACCTTTTTTTTTAACTTTATCTTTCTTTTTTGCATTTTCTAAATTTATTAATATTATACATACATATATTGCAAAACAAATTTTACATACAAATCATAAAAATCTTAATCGCGCTCCAAAAATATTAAATCTGTTCAGGAAAATGTTACTAGCGTACATAACAATTGTACAATGTGTATGAAAAATAGCAGATAACAAAATACATATTTAAAGAACAATAATGTGCATATAAAAAATGTTCCTGGTGTATACAAAAAATATATATGATGTGTATGAAAAAAAGGAGTCTACCAAAACTTGTTTGGGACTAAAGACTTTGTTGCTCTTGTAGTATGAAAAAAATAGAAAACTAAAATATATGTATAGAAATGTTAATCATGTTTTGGAAAAATCTTAAACTTATCTGCCAATAATGATTCTAATGTATAGGTTCTTTTAGAAAAATGTGTATGAAAAAATAGATATAAAAATCATTTTTTTGCAAAATTTAATCACGTATTTGGAAATGTATAGGTTCTTTTAGAAAAACGTGTATATAAAAAATACCTGGTGTACACATAAATATTGAATGTGTTTGAAGAAAAAATGACATCAAATATATGTTCGAAAAAAGTAATATTTTTGTACTTTAAAAACTGTTCAATCGTGTACATAAAATTTATCATGCAATGTAAAAAATGTTTGCATATGACTAAAATTGTTTGTTGCCACTAAAGAAATGTGTTTAACATTTTAAATAAATATTTACGTGCCACCAAAAAATGTCTGTGAAATTTTAACAATGTTAAGCAATTGTTTGCATTGTCATAATAAAAAAATCAACGCGTATTTAAAAATATTGACCATGTATACAAAAGGTGCTCAAAACCATACACTAAAACAAAAATGCAAATCCTGTATTTAAATTTTTTTGAAATTTTATCAAATATATATTTCATGTCTAAACTAAAAATATATGTTGTGTGTTCATAAAAGTTGACATGTGCCAAGAAAAAGAAAAACAAAGAAACTTCACAAAGAAATAAAACAAGGGAAAGCAAACAAAAAACATGAGTACATAAGCAAATTAAAAATAAAAAAACAATTAAAATCAAGAAAGAAATAATGAAAAGGGTGAAGAGGAAAAAAATAAAAATGTGGAAACTGAGAAAGAAAGAAGGGAAAATCTAACTACAAGCGCCGCGCAATAGACTTTCCCTGCGGCGACGCAATGCATGTGAATCATGCGTCTCTATCGTGCTACAGTACTTTTGCTAATGACTATAAAAGTCAAGCAAACACATGCGATCTAGTGTGCTATAGTGCTTAAATAGTTTGAACATGCAACCATAAATCTCCTTTATTTATCATGCATGCATGCAATGACGTCATTAGAATTCCCTTCAATATTTGAAATTCAAAATGTTTTATCTCTAAACGATTAATTTGATCGATGATCTGTTATTATAATTGTCTTTGTCGCGATGAGATCTTCGAAACTAGATCCCATATCGATATGTTTTGACAACTCTTTTTTTCGTCCATATTTGCCACATTGTTGCACTTACTTATCATATTTGTAAACACTAAGTTGCTTAATAAAAAATAACTAAAATGCCATGTTTTAAGGTTGTCAGGTTTATTATTTCAAGTTGTCATTTTTACATGCAATTGTAAAACATGGAAATTTAGTTATATTTTTACCGGTAAATTAAGTGTTTACAAATATGACAAGTAAGTGCAACAGTTACTTTTTATTAGGCAAGTAAGTGTTTACAAATATGACAAGTAAGTGCAACAATGTGGCAAATATGGAAGAAAAAAAGTTGCCAAAACATGTCGATATGGGATCTAGTTTCGAAGATATCATCGCAACAAAGACAATTGTGAAAACATATCATCGATCAAATTAGTCGTTTTAGAGATAAAACATTTTGAATTTCAAATATTGAAGAGAATCTTGATGATGTCATTGCATGCATGCATGATAAAAAGAATGAGATTTGCCGCCGCATGTGCAAGGTATGTGAAGTAATGTAATTATGCGATTAAAGGGACACACTAATTTTGCATGCATACTAATGTTGCATTAGCTGAGCCGCAACACGAAAAGACCCTAATGCGGCGCCGCTACATAGTGGGGTCCAAGAAAGAAAGAAAACATGTGAAAAAAACAAAGAAAAACCGGAGAAAACAAGTGCAGAAACAAAGAAATCGAAGAGAAAACAAAATCAATAAAGAAATAAGAAAACCGAGCCAAAACCACTATCGTGAGTCGTGACCGAACAAAACTACAAGTGTCTCAATAGAAACCTAGTGAACGGAAAAAAATGAAAAATAGGTCGGCATGGTATCGCTATGAGGGAGATATATTCTTCGCGGTGGCATTATCATGCAAAGTTGCAAAATCATTCAACACTAAACTTTACCAGGACGAATGGGACCTTCTATATGACGTATTGTGTGTCATTTAACAGCGTGACACACGTGGGTCCATGCGAAGCGAGTTATGTTTTGTAGCGTGTGCCATGAAAATCCAAATAAACCTCGCGCTTGCGAGGTACTCCCCCTTTGTTTCTTAATATAAGTCTTTTTAGAGATTTCACTAGAAGATTACATACGGAGCAAAATGAATGTATCTACACTCTAAAATATGTCTATATACATCCGTATGTAATTCTGTAGTAAAAACTTTAAAAAGACTTATATTTAGGAACAGAGGGAGTATCAAACTAAACAAGAGTCATGAACTCATAATGCTAGGATACGGAACTGCTTACTGCTAGTCAATAACACGAAGCGTGAAATATTTAGGAGCACACCGTAATGTTGACTTTTGAAAACATTTTTGAAATATTTTGAAGCATTTCTTGAAAACTATGAAGAACTTTTTAATTCCAAGTATTCTTTGAAAACTCAAACGATTCTTGTAATTCTAAATTTATTTGAAATACATGACATTTATTTATTTCTAGATTCTTTTTTAAAACATGATATTTTTAAATGACAATTTCTAAATCCCTAAAAAAATTGAAAATGCGAGCAATTTTCCGAAATTATGAATATTGTTTTGGAAAAAACGAACAAGTTTTGAAGACATAAGAAGTTTTTTCTAAAATGAGTTATATTTTTTGAAAATGATAATATTTTTTCAAACACCAAATAAGTTTGGAAAAAAGAGAGGGAAATGGACCTGTGAACAATTTTTTTGAAAAAGAAACTTTTTAAACCCTGAACCAAATATGAAAAGACGATGTTTAAAAAATTTGTTAAGAGTTTTGAAAAACACATGCATTTTTTAAATCCCATAGGTAAGATCACGCTAAATGGGTTTGAAAAACTTCATAGACTTTGTCGGGCCCGATCTTACCTACTTCACGATTGTTCTTCTTTTTTAGCACAAAATTGAAGTAATCATCCTTCGCCTTATGTGTACTCTCAAACCCTATATGGTACTTATTATTATATACACTTCTTAAAACCTTCATGAGTAACCCATATCACTTCATGTACCAAGACAAATGAATGAGATTTCAACAATCAAAACAACGTTTGCAAAAGAAGCACCATAAGCATGGATGTTTCATATACCTGAAAAGTATCACAAGTTCATCATGTCTACTCGAAGGACGTGGGTATTGCCCAATGGGGTGGTGAATAGGTGCTTTAAAACAATTACGGTTTAGTCTTGTACAAATGTAGAATAAAACCAACGATTTAATTTGTCAATGACAAAACCTAAATATACTAGGCTCAACTATGTGCACTAACAACTTATACTAAGAAAGATAAACAACTATGTGATAGCAAGATATATGACATGAATCATGAAGGGTGTGATAAAGTAAAGTGCATAAGTAAAAATGATCGGGTAAGAGATAATCGAGACACGTGAAGATGATGATGTATCCCGAAGTTCACACACTTGCAGATGCTAATCTACGTTAGAGCGGTGTGGAGGCAAAATGCCCCCCGCCCCTAAATGTTGTTAGTGTCACCATATTCTCCTCACGCCATCGCACTATGCAAGATGTCATGATTGCACTAAGGGATCCTTTAGGGATGTCACCGAACACGTACAAATTGCGACCCTTGGGGGCGGTCACCAAACCCATACAATTGGAACCCTTGCGAGCGATCACCCAACCCATAAAAATTACAAGGACAGTCTTCAGAACTTAATTGGAGACCATGAAGCTCGCCGGAGCTTTACACCACAATGATTGAGCTCTGCGACACCACCAAATGTCTAGAGCACCCAAGCACCCAACATGCACAAGATTGAGGGTGCCTAAACACCCAAGAGTAATAAGTTTCCGAAACTTTCATTTCCACGCATCACCATGGCGAATTCAAACCTATGAACCAAATGCAATGGCAAAAACACGGGGAGTGCTCAAGTCATTCTCTCCCAAATCCCACCAAAGAAACAAAAGTTGTGGAGGAATATGAGAGAAAGAACAAAGAAGAGAACACAAAAAACTCCAGGATCTAGATCCAAAGGATTACCCTCATTTAGAGGAGAGATGGATTGGTGGAAATGCAGATCTAGATCTCCTCTCTCTTTTTCCTCAAAAAGATGCAAGATACATGGAAGGAATTGAGAGAAGGCAAAGCTTTTGGAAGTCAATAATGCAGAGAAAGCTTCCCAAAGTCAATGGGAGCAATTGGGAAGAAGAACCCCTTTTATAGTGCGGAGTGATACATCTCCAACATATCGATAATTTATGATGTGTTCATGCCAACATTATACAACTTCCATAAACTTTTGGCAACAATTTATATTATTTTTGGGACTAACTTACTTATCCACCGCCTAGTGTCAGTTCGTGTTTTGTGTGTGTTGTTTGTTTCGCAGAAAATCCATATCAAACAAAGTCCAAACGCGATAAAGATTGATGGAGACTTTTTTGTAATAAATGTGAATTTTGGGAAGAAGAATCAACGCAACACGGTGCACGAGGGCCACACAATCTAACAGGGTGCGACGAGGGGGTCGTCGCGCTCTGATAGCTTATGGCTACCTTAAATCGATTGGGCCCCTTCTTTCATTGCAAGAAAGATAATTTATAGATAAAAATCCCCTCAAAATTTCAGACCGATCGGAGTTATGGATCTCCGGATATTTAAGAAACGTCGAAGGGCCAAAAATCAGCACCGAAAATAGGAGATAAAGAGAGAGAGAGAGAGATCCAATCTTGGAGGGGCTCTCGCCCCACCGGGAACCATGGAGGCCAAGGATCACAAGGGAGAACCTATCCCCATCTAGGGAGAGGCCATGGAGGAGGAATCCTACGCGAGGAGACTCTCTCCCCCTCTCTCCCGGTGGCACCGGAGTGCCGTCGGGGGGAACCATCGTCGTGGTGATCGTCTTCATCAACATCACTGTCTTCATCACCTTCCTCATCTATTTCCAGTTGTCCACTATCCCGCACCCCGATGTAATCCCCTACTTGAACATGGTGTTTCATATGCCACATATTATTATTGAATGATGTGTGTCCATCCTATGATGTTTGAGTAGATTTATGTTGTCCTTTGGGTTGATTAATGATCTTCATTGGTTTGAGTTTTATGTTTTATTTTGGTGATGTCCTATGGTGCCCTCCGTGCCATGCACACGTGAGGAACTCTCGTTGTAGGGTGTTGCAATACATTCATGATTCACTTATAGTGGGGGGCTAGAGCGACACAAGCTTACAACCGAGTAAGGGGAATGTTGCTTATGGGAGTAAAGGGCACTTGATATTTAATGCTATGGTTCGGTTTACCTTAATGATTTCTAGTAGTTGTGGATGCTTGCTAAAATTCCAAATGTAAGTGCATATGATCCAAGTACGGAAAGTATGTTACCGCATGCCTCTCCCTCATATAAAACTACAATAATGATTACTGATCTTGTTATCAATTGCCTAGGACAATTCCGCACACCATATCATTATTGCACACTCACTATTTGTAATATATTTTAATATATTCTAACCTTATTTAGGCAGTTACTATTTTTATATATTTTTTCTCCAATATCATGCAAAGCTATACTCTTTATAGCCACAACATAGTTTTATTTCTTGTTACTAGATGGAAGCGAACGTTCGGTGTATGTAGAGTCATATAAGTGGCAGATAGGACTTGAGAGAATAATGATCTTACCTTTAGCTCCTTGTGTGGTTGACAATTCATACTTATCACTTCCATCTTCGGAAAGTGCTACAATGATTCCTTGCACTTGGGGATTATCAAGCTCTTTTCTGGCGCCATTGCGGGGGAGCAATCGCGTGGGGTTAATCAGACGAGAACAAGTCGGGTTGATCTCTCGTTGTCAGACGAGACGCTGTTCCGGGTCCTAATTTGGAAATTTTGAACGTCCCCGTCCCGACCTGCGCTCAGTTTGGCTTCAAGCCCGATCACAAGGAATTTTATTTCCCACCCACCACCCACTTGATAGCCACTATCGAAGATTTAACCGATATGTTAGACTTCTCCTCGGATGAGGCCGAAGATACATATACGGATGTCGACACCCCTGCTCCTCCCACAAATGGATGATGGACTGCCACCTCCACTTACGATGTGTACATGGTGGATACCCCCAAGGACGATGGCGCCACAGGGAAGAGCGGTGAGGACACCCCAATAAAAAATAGTGGTGATGAATCCCCCGAGGCGCCAACGCCAACGCTAAAAGCCTAAAGCGTGTAAGAGCAAGGAAAGAAATATGGGAACCAGAGAAAACTCTATCCTGGATGACCCAGAGAACCCCGTTGATCCCACTGTTCCCAAACAATCCCGATGATTTGGAGGGGCGCACGGATACGGAAAAGCCCAAGGACCTCGACGACTCCAAGGATAGCAACTACCCCACTCGTTCCGAAGAGGAGGAAAGCCTCGGAGACGAGGATTTTGTCATCCCCAAAGACCCGCTGGATAAAAAACGGTTCAAGTGGCAACTTATACCCACTACTCGAAGCCTCAAGATAAAACAACAACAAATCAAAGCCAAACAAGATTCCATCAACGAAAGATGGACTCAAGTCCTAGCCATCGAAGAAGGGTATGGAAAGGAACGACAGGGACAAAACAGAAGTTCCCTACACCGCCGGTTGCTGCCAGAGTCTGAAGACGAGGCCTTCGAGCCCACACTCCCGAGATAGACTCACGACAACCAGTCGGACACCCTCCCTCGAGGACGAGATAGAATGGTTGGAGAAGCTGGTGAAGAACTGCGAGCATCCTCATAGAAGAAGGAAAGAGCCAACACAACCCATAGACCCATTTGACCTGTGACACAATTTGAATGCCAAAGCAGGACCAACAAGATCCATCTATGGGTCCAGAGGACGCATCCCCGCTAGACGGGACGGGTATAAAGCTCGGCTCGATTAGAATGATAGAGTCCGGGAACTGCCTCGGGTCAGGACTTCATCCAACCTCCAGCATGACGGAGCTCAGGTCAAGGGTGCCGCTCACCCAATATGTTTCACTGACGAGGTGATGCAACACCTATTCCTCAAAGGGTTCAAGCCCATAAAAATAGAATGATAAAACGGGACAACAGAACCAACCGTGTGGATCGAAGACTTTCTTCTCCACATTCATATGGCCCGATGTGGTGACCTCCATTCCATAAAATGTTTAACATTGAAGCTCAAGGTATGAGCACATCATTGGCTGAACAACCTCCCACAAAACTTCATTTGGAGTTGGGAAGAGCTCGAAAACGCTTCCCATGCTAACTTTCAAGGCAACTATGTCCGGCTGCCGAGTTCCGATGACTTGAGCCACATAGTACAACAAGCCGGAGAGTCATCCCAACAATTTTGGAATCGATTTTTGACCAAGAAAAACTAAATTGTCGACTGTTCGGACGTCGAGGCACTCGCTTCTTTCAGATAAAATATCTCGGATGAATGGCTAGCCCGGACGTTTGGGCAGGATAGGCCAAGAACAATGACATACCTTACCTCACTTATGACTAGCTTTTGCGCGGGCGAGGTGATACGTCTCCATCGTATCTACTTTTCCAAACTCTTTTGCCCTTGTTTTGGACTCTAACTTGCATGATTTGAATGAAACTAACCTGGACTGACGCTGTTTTCAGTAGAATTGCCATGGTGTTGTTTTTGTGCACAAATGAAAGTTCTCGGAACGTCCTGAAAATTTACGGAGAATTTTTCTGGAAAATATGAAAAATACTTGCTCAAAGATCAACCACAGGGGGTGGGCGAGTGGGCCACAAGCCCTGTTGCCGCGGCCACCCCCCTGGCCGCGGCAACCAAGCTTGTGGGGCCCACGTGGCTCTGTCGCCCCCAATCTCAGCTCTATAAATTCACTTTCGCCCAGAAAAAAAATCAGAAGAGAAGATTTTATCGCGTTTGCGATACGAAGGCGCCGCCACATCCTGTTCTTCATCTGGAGGACAGATCCGCAGTCCGTTTTGGGCTCCGGAGAGGGGAAATCGTCGCCATCGTCATCATCAACCTTTTTCCCTCTCCAATTCCATGAAGCTCTTCATCGTTCATGAGTAATCTATTCATAGGCTCGCTGGGCGGTGATGAGTAGGATGAGATCTATCATGTAATCGAGTTAGTTTTGATGGGATTGATCCCTAGTATCCACTATGTTCTGAGATTGATGTTGCTACTACTTTGCCATGCTTAATGCTTGTCACTAGGGCCCGAGTGCCATGATTTCAGATATGAAATTATTATGTTGTCACCAATATATGTGTGTTTTAGATCCGATCTTGCAAGTTGTAGTTACCTACTATGTGTTATGACCCGGCAACCCCGGAGTGACAATAACTGGAACCACTCCCGGTGATGATCATAGTTTGAGGAGTTCATGTGTTCACCAAGTGCTAATGCGTTGTTCCGGTTCTTTATTAAAAGGAGAACCTTAATATCCCATAGTATCCTTTTGGACCCCGGTGCCACGGGAGGGATGGACAATAGATGTCATGCAACTCCTTTTCCCTAAGCACATATGACTACACACGGAATGCATGCCTACATCACATTGACGAACGGGAGCTAACACATATCTCTCCGTGTTATAACTGTTGCATGATGAATATCATCCAAACGAATCACCAACCCATTGCCTACGAGTTCGTCCCACTGCTGTTGTTACTTGTCTTGCTCTGCTACTACTGATGTTACTACTGTTGTTGCTGCTGTTACTACTGTTGTTACTTGCTGCTGTTGTCGCTTGCTACTGTTGCTACTTGCTAGTGCTGTCACTACTGTTGTTCCTTGCCACTGCTATTACTCGTTACACTGCTGCTACCTGCTACAATTTTGATTCGCTCGACGTTGACGGGAAAAGACAATTTCCGTCAATGGGCAACTTGGCGCCATTGATACGACAATTAGGAATAATCTGCCGTCAACAGATTGTTTCTCACACCGTTGTTATCATACTACTTTGCCGCTGACTCTTTGCTTGCAGATACTAATCTTTCAGGTGTGGTTCAATCTGATAAATTCAGCTGCTAATACTCGAGAGTATCCTCTCACCTCCTTTTGGCGTATCAACAAATTTGGGTCGAATACTCTACCCTCAAAAACTGATGCGATCCACGCGCTGGTGGGCCGTCAACAACATTCTTCTAGTTTCGTTGCCAGGGAGTGCTAGCAGCATTCTTCTGGTGCCGTCGCCGGGGAAGGACTGTTGTCACGGAGTCAACATTTTTCTGGCGCCGTTGCCGGGGAGGTATTGCTATATTCTCTGAATCACCTGGGATTTATATCTGCTGATCACTATGAAGAATCTGAAAGATCCAAAAACCAAAGTCTTGCCCTCAACTACGAGGGGAGGTAAGGAACTATCATCTAGCTCTGCACTTGATTCACCTTCGGTTATGAGTAAGTTTGCGACATCACCTCCTGCTAGAAATCTTGATATGTCGCCTGTGCTTGATGATGCTTATGATGTTACTGCTAGAGATACTATGCTTGATACTATGCCTGATAGTGCTAGAGATGCTATGCCTGATATTGCTAGAGATGCTATGCTTGATACTATGCCTGATACTGCTAGAGATGCTAGGCCTGATATTGCTAGAGATGCTATGCCTGATACTGCTTTGCCTGATGATGCTAGAGATGCTATTTTGCCTGACGATGCTATGCTGGATACCGCTAGAGATACTACTTTGCCTGATATGCCACTAGGGGTATTCCTTGATGCTCATATTGCTAGAGTTACTGCCAATGCTCGTGATGCTTCTGAAACTGCCGATACTATTGAGATAGAACCTGCTTTTGCTCCTGTTAGATCTAGCTCTCCTAGATATGAATTACCTGATATACCTGAGGGTTACGTTATGGAGGAAGAGATAGTTGAGGATTTTCTTGCGTCTAAGGATGCCTATGATGCTGAGAAATTACTTCTCAAGTGGAAGGAAAAATCTCTGAAAGCTAGGATGAAATACGACCCGAAGTTTTCCACTTCACCTATTTTTATCACCGATAAGGATTATGAATTCTCTGTCGACCCTGAGATAATCTCTCTAGTCGAATCTGATCCTTTTCACTGTTATGAGTCTGAGACGGTCGTAGCCCATCTTACCAAACTACACGATATAGCCACCCTTTTCACTAGTGAGGAGAAGATTCGCCACTACTACATCCTTAAGTTGTTTCCTTTCTCTCTAAAGGATGACGCTAAAGCCTGGTTCACTTCTCTTGCTCCTGGATGTGTGAGTAGTCCCCAGGATATGATCCATTACTTCTGTGAGAAATATTTCCCTGCCCATAAGAAGCAAGCTGCCTTGCAGGAAATATACAACTTTGCTCAACTCAAAGAAGAGAGTCTCCCACAAGCTTGGGGGAGGCTCCTCCAGCTACAAAATGCTTTGCCTGATCACCCTCTTAATAAGAACGAGATACTTGATATCTTCTATAACGGACTTACCGATGCCTCTAGAGACCACCTAGATAGTTGTGCCGGTTGTGTTTTTAGGGAACAAACTGTAGAACAAGCTGAGACTCTACTGAATAACATCTTGATCAATGATAATGCTTGGACTATTCCCGAACCACCTCCTAAGCCAACTCCGGAGAAAAGAGGTATTCTATTCCTCAGTCCCGAAGATATGCAAGAAGCCAAGAAATCTATGCAAGAGAAAGGCATTAGATCTGAAGATGTCAAAAATCTACCACCCATCAAAGAGATCCATGGTCTCGATAACCCGATACAGGTAGTAGAAGTGAATTCTCTGCGTAGGTTTGATGAGAGTGATATTCCTTTTGATAAACCTGCTAGCCTATGCTTTGATGATTGACAACTTTGTTGCCAAACAACAGAGTTCCAATGATTATGTTAGCAGACATTTGGAACAAAGCACTCGTATGCTTAGCCATTTAAGTGCTTGTGTGGACAGAAATGTCAATGATCTGAAGCTTCTGAGTAAACATGCCTCTATGATTACTACTCAGGTAGAAAAAGTACTTAAAGCTCAGAATGACCTGCTCAATGAACTAAATGACAACTTTGTCAGAGTCATTACTAGAGGAGGCAAAATGACTCAGGAACCTGTGTATCCCGAGGGTCATCCTAAGAGAATTGATCAAGATTCTCAAGGAATTAATGCAGATGCACCCAGTCATCCTAAGGAGAAGAAGAAGGATGATAGAAACCTGCATGTTAGTTCACCAAATACTGTCACACCTGAAGAACCAAATGATATTTCTGCGTCTGATGCAGAAACCCAATCTGGTGATGAACATGAACCTGGTGACAATGTGGACAGCGATGTTCATAATGATGCTCAACCTAGCAATGGTGAGGATGTGGAGATTGAACCTACGGTTAATCCTGATGACCCACAACCTAAGAGATATGATAAGAATGACTTCACTGCTAGGAAGCATGGTAAAGAAAGAGAGCCATGGGTTCAGAGACCTATGCCCTTTCCTCCTAAGCCATCCAAGAAAAAGGATGATGAGGATTTTGAGCGCTTTATTGAAATGATAAGACCCGTCTTTCTGCAGATGCGGTTAGTTGATATGCTCAAAATGTCTCCATATGCCAAGTACATGAAAGATATCGTGACCAATAAACGGAAGATACCAGATCTTGAGATCTCCACCATGCTTGCCAATTACACTTTCAAAGGTGGAACTCCTAAGAAACTTGGTGATCCTGGAGTGCCCACTATACTTGCTCCATTAAAGGAAACTACGTAAGAACTGCCTTATGTGACCTTGGAGCCGGAGTTAGTGTTATGCCGCTCTCTCTTTATCGTAGACTTGAACTGGATAAGTTGACATCCACTGAAATCTCTCTGCAAATGGCCGACAAATCAACTGCTTTCCCTGTCGGCATTTGAGAGGATGTACCTGTTGTGGTTGCTAATACCACTATCTTAACAGACTTTGTTATCTTGGATATTCCCGAGGACGATGCCATGGCGGTCATCCTCGGAAGACCCTTTTTAAACACTTCAGGGGCTGTTATAGATTGCAACAAAGGCAATGTCACTTTCCACGTCAACGGTAATGAGCATACCGTGCACTTTCCGAAGAGACGATATCCAGTACATTGCATCAATGCTATCGAAAAACCTTCATCGCTTCTTATTGGGAGCTTTGAATGCCCTATTCCCTGTGTCAAGATGAAGTATGATTTTCTTGTTGGGGAGATTCACATCCCCATTGAGGTAACTTAGTGGCTATTCGAAAATTCTCCGTTCTCTTTTGTGATTCGAGAAAGTTTTGTCATGAGGATTTGATCAACCCCATTGACGGATTTCTTTCGATAACCATGAAATGGATGAATCAAAGAGTCACATACCTCTGTTTTAAGCTTTCACTTTCTTTTGCTTAGAAGAAAAATGATAGGTTTAGTTTAGTTTTCCCTGTTTTCTGTTTTAGCGTCCCGGAGAAAAATACCTCTAAAATAAAAGTTCTCCGATGGTCCTGAAAATCTAGTATGATTTTTCTGGAATATTTGAAAAATACTGGGACAGAGAGCTGGCCTGGGGGCCACCCCAGTGGGCCACAAGCCCTGTCACCGCGGGGTACCCCCTGGCCGCAGGGAGCAAGCTTGTGGGGCCCACAGGGCCCCCTACACTCATTCCAGCTCCCATCCTCTTCTTCTTCCTCCAGATTTTTTTTTCGCAACTCAAACCCGTGTCCTTGCTCATTTGGCCGTGATTTTCGATCTCCTTGCTCAAAGCACCATTCTCCGAACCGTTTTGGGGAAATTACTCCTTGGTAAGTGACTCCTCCATTGGTCCAATTAGTTATTGCTCTAGTGATTTATCCTTCGTGTATTCTTGCTACCTTGGTGACCCTGTTCTTGAGCTTGAAATGTTGATTTTAGCTGGTCCCAAGTAGTTTTAGCGCGTGATACGGTCTCTAGGCACTAGTAGGAGTAGTTGCTATGAGTTGGGCTAATCTTTACTCACTTTTCTTTCGAAGTCTCTAAAAATTTCAGAATTTTTCACAGCTAGAAAAGGAAAAATATGAGTAGGTTCTTGAGAGGATCTTCAAGCCGTAACCCCAAGGAGGATGAGAAGAACCTCCCCAAGTACGTGGTTCCTCGAGTCACAGAAGTTCGAGCGTGCGAGTGGCCAAGTGATGAATTTTTACGCGTCGCCGGGCTTTATGAAGACTTTAATTACTTGGTGGAGAACGCAGGTCTTACCGCGTTCGTTGAAGATAAGTGCTCACAATACCTCCTCCTCACCAATATTTTCGTTCAAAGCTTCAACTTTTATCCGAGGAAGAATCCTCCCATGGTTGAATTCATGTTGTACGATATCCCCCAGTGCATGACACTACAGAATTTTAGCAATGCATTCAAATTACCTTATGTTGGGGATATTCATGATCCTCGTCCACGAGACTTGGAGGATTTCATAGGTACTATTGCTGTTGGAGAGGAGAGAGGAGTGTCTCGCGCTAGAATTGCTAGCATACATTTTCCTGTGCTTCGGTACTTCTCATTATTTGTGGGAAATGTCTGATTGGCCGTGGGGAGGCTGGATCACTTAGCTCTCCATACCTTGCGGTTTTGCGCGAAGACCTTTATAACACTAAGACTTATAGCCTAGGTGCTATAGTAGGTCAGCGGTTGAACACAAACCGTTCTAAAGGTGTCGACTATGGAGGTATCTATGCTACTCGTCTCGCTAGACACTTTGAGATACCCATTAGACTTCGCGAGGAAGAAGAGATGCTTCTTCCTCAGAAATATCTGGATTATGACAGCATGGTTCGCCAAGATTTTCTGGATAGAGATGCTAGTAGACGGATGATTTATAACCTGGTATTTAGTCAGGGTACTCGAGAGACTATTGATTTGCCTGCTCCTTCTTTGTTCGATCTTCATGCAGGCAGGTACACTATGATGCCTTCGGACATCTACGCATATTGGGGCTTAGCCCAACCACAGGTGCCCGTGCCCGAGCCGCCAGTCGAGTACCATACGCCAGTTTATCAGTGGAAGCCAGAGGAGCTCACACAGCAGTGGCATCCACAGTCCGCTCCGGAGTATCCCGGAGCTGGTTATTTCCCGCCTTGGGAGTAGACCAAGCTAGGACAAAAGCCTAAGCTTGGGGGAGTACGTGTTCTCACCGACCTTACATTCATGCTTATGCTTTTACTTTGTTCGTCGGTGTTCACACTTTGCCACTGTATTATCCATGCTAGTTTATTTTCGTTTTCTTGTTTTCTTGTTTTGTGTCCTTTTGAGAAAACCCAAAAAGATTTTATTTTCTTCTTTTCCTTGTTGGGAGCTTTCCCGTGTAAATAGTTTTCTTTTTCTTTGTGTCAAGGTAGAAGATATTGGTTACAATGTTTAGTGGCTCTTGTATGCATACCTGTTTAGCTTTCAAAGAGCCATATTACTTTGTCTTCTCCTTTGTGTTTGCGTGTAGATTCAGCTTAGTCCATTGCACGAGCACTCTTATTATTGTTCACATCGTTCGATCGTGCAAGTGAAAGGCAATAATGATGATATATGATGAAGTGACTGAGACTGGAAAAGCTGGTATGAACTCTATCTTTTTTTTGTAAATATGACTAGCTTGTCGTTCCAGATTCAGCTTTGTTGTGAGAAAACCATGTTTGCAATGACAACTTAGAGATCATAGTTTCTGATGCCATGCTTATTTAGCTAGGAGCTTATAATGGGTTGTCTTGAATGGCAACATAGATTTTGAGATGACTATGATGTAGTATGATAGGATGGTATTCTCCTTTGAATGATTCAAGTGGCTTGACTTGGCGCATGTTCACGCATGTAGTTGAAAGAAAATCAACATAGCCTCTATGATGTTCGTGTTCATGGTGATTTATATCCTGTTCATGCTTGCACTCCATGTTAGTCAAACTCATTGCATTCTGATGACTGTTGTCGCTCTCTAGTTGGTCGCTTCCCAGTCTTTTGCTAGCCTTCATTTGTACTAGGCGGAATACTGCTTGTGCATCCACTTCCATAAACCCAAATTTTTTTCCATGAGAGTCCACCATACCTACCTATGTGCGGTATTTACGTGTTGTTCCAAGTAAATTTGCATGTGCCATTCTCTAAACCTTCAAGAAATAATCTGTTTTGCATGCCCGAACCGCTCATGTTGTGACAGGGGGCTATTGGTATCTTCCATGCTAGGCGTGTTATCCTCGACATGTGTTTATTCACTGTCATTCACGAGAAAGGGGTCGGTAATTGGAATGCCCAGTTCCACGCTTAAATCGAAAACATAACAGTAAAACAAGACTCCCCCTGGATTGATGTTAGTATGGACGGTACCCGAGGATTCGGCTAGCCGTGGAGTGTGATTGATTGGTGGTGGGGGAGTTAAAACTTTACTTTTCTGTTTGGGAACCACCAATAGCATGAGTAGCATGGAAGATATTGAGAACTCTTGGTCATTGCGTTTTCAAAGCTTGAGCTCTGGCACCTCTGCAAATCAATGCTTCCCTCTACGAATGGCATGTCTATTTATTTTCCTGTTGAGTCATCCTCTTCTTATTTAAGCACCAATTAGAGAGCACCTATGTCATTTTTATGCTTTTCTTTTGATTGATATTGAGTATGACTATGACTGGATCTTCGTTGCTATGAATTACAATGTTTAGTCAGCCCTTGATCTTTGAAAGTGCTCTGCATTTATGTTTTGCGGTCTCAGAAAGAGCTAGCGAGATACCACCTATTCATATTGCTTCATGCTTGTTTTGATTGAATTGTTGGTATCTGAAACTCATTATTATTTGCTCGCTAGCTGATTATGCCATTGATATTAGTTTACCGTGAGACCTTTGTGTCACTTGCTTATGTGGTTAACTTGTGATCTTGCTGAAATTCTGGTTATGAGTTAGACATAGTTGCAACAACAAGATCAAACAGAGTTTGTCAAAGTTTTTTTTCTTTGTCTCTCAGTTTGTCAACTGAGATGCTTGAGGACAAGCAAGGTTTTAAGCTTGGGGGAGTTTGATACGTCTCCATTGTATCTACTTTTCCAAACTTTTTGCCCTTGTTTTGGACTCTAATTTGCATGATTTGAATGGAACTAACCCAGACTCACGCTGTTTTCAGCAGAATTGCCATGGTGTTGTTTTTGTGTAGAAATAGAAGTTCTCGGAACGTCCTGAAAATTTACGGAGAATTTTTCTGGAAAATATGAAAAATACCCGCGCAAAGATCCACCAAAGGGGGTGGGCCAGTGGGCCACAAGCCCTGTTGCCGCGGCCACCCCCCTGGCCACGGCAACCAAGCTTGTGGGGCCCACGTGGCTCTGCCGCCCCCAATCTCAGCTCTATAAATTCACTTTCGCCCAGAAAAAAATCAGAAGAGAAGATTTCGTCGCGTTTGCGATACGGAGGCGCCGCCACATCCTGTTCTTCATTTGGAGGACAGATCTGGAGTCCGTTTTGGGATCCGGAGAGGGGAAATCGTCGCCATCGTCATCATCAACCTTTTTCCCTCTCCAATTCCATGAAGCTCTTCATCGTTCATGAGTAATCTATTCGTAGGCTCGCTGGGCGGTGATGAGTAGGATGAGATCTATCATGTAATCAAGTTAGTTTTGACGGGGATTGATCCCTAGTATCCACTATGTTCTGAGATTGATGTTGCTACTACTTTGCCATGCTTAATGCTTGTCACTAGGGCCCGAGTGCCATGATTTCAGATCTGAAATTATTATGTTGTCATCAATATATGTGTGTTTTAGATCCGATCTTGCAAGTTGTAGTTACCTACTATGTGTTATGACCTGACACCCCCGGAGTGACAATAACCGGAACCACTCCCGCTGATGATCATAGTTTGAGTAGTTCATGTGTTCACCAAGTGTTAATGCGTTGTGCCAGTTCTTTATTAAAAGGAGAACCTTAATATCCCGTAGTATCCTTTTGGACCCCGCTGCCACGGGAGGGATGGACAATATATGTCATGCAAGTTCTTTTCCCTAAGCACGTATGACTACACACGGAATGCATGCCTACATCACACTGACGAACGGGAGCTAGCCACATATCTCTCCGTGTTATAACTGTTGCATGATGAATATCATCCAAACGAATCACCGACCCATTGCCTACGATTTCGTCCCACTGTTGCTGTTGCTCGTCTTGCTCTGTTACTACTGCTGTTACTACTGTTGCTATTGCTGCTGTTACTACTGTTGTTACTTGCTGCTGCTGTCGCTTGCTACTGTTGCTACTTGCTACTGCTGTCACTACTGATGTTCCTTGCCACTGCTATTACTCGTTACACTGCTGCTACCTGCTACAATTTTGATTCGCTCGGCGTTGACGGGAAAAGACAATTTCCGTCAACGGGCAACTTGGCGCCATTGATACGACAGTTAGGAATAGTGTGTCGTCAACATATGTTTCTGACACCGTTGTTATCATAGTACTTTGCTGCTGACTCTTTGCTTGCAGATACTAATCTTTCAGGTGTGGTTGAATCTGATAAATTCAGCTGCTAATACTCGAGAGTGTCCTCTAACCTCCTTTTGGCGTATCCACAAATTTGGGTTGAATACTCTTCCCTCGAAAACTGCTGCGATCCCACGCGCTGGTGGGCCGTCAACAACATTCTTCTAGTTTCATTGCCAAGGAGTGCTAGCAGCATTCTTCTGGTGCCGTCGCCGGGGAAGGACTGTTGTCACGCAGTCACGAGGACATCTGGATAACCCATCAGAACAACCCTCCTGGAAACCCCGGCACATCCGAAGTTCGAGACGGAAATGGGAAGCCACAACACAACAAGAACATGCATTGACACAATAGAGGTGAAGCCAAGGACACGACAGTCAATGCCAAATTTAGCAACTGTAGGTCTAGACTGCACAAGAAACCCTCTAAGGGGAATCGGGATGGACCGACCACATTGGACAAAATACTGGACAGACCCTGCGAGATCCATGGCACCTCAAATAAGCCCACTACTTATACCAACCATTAAAGAGGCAAGCAAGCGCACACCCGACGACCAGGGAAAGAGTCCCGCAGCAAGGACGATGAGGGACCTCGCAGGGCGAACAATGGATGCCAAAAGAAATTCCCTCCTGAGTTCAAAATTGTGAACATGATTTACGTCACACACATACCATAGAAGGAGAGGAAGCGCGCGCTTCGGGATGTCTATTCCATAGAACCCGTGGCCCCGAAGTATAAGCCATGATCGGCATGCCCGGTCACCTTTGATCGCACGGATCACCCGACTAGTATTCAGCATGGGGGTTCAGCGGCCTTGGTACTTGACCCCATTATCTATGGGTACCACCCCACTAGGGTCCTCATGGACGGTGTTAGTAGCCTTAGTTTGATCTATGCAGACACAGTGAGAAAAATTGGGCATCGATCCATCAAGGATCAAACCCACTAACACCACCTTTGAAGGAATGATCCCTGGTGTCGAGGCCCGCTGATCGGTACCATCACTTTGGAGGTAGTATTCGGCTCGCCCGACAACTTCCGCGGTGAAGACTTGACCTTCGACATTGTCCCTTTTTGAAGGGGCTATCATGCACTTCTCGGCCATACATCGTTCGCTCTCTTCAATGTCATTCCTCATTATGCATACTTGAAGCTTAAGATGTCGGGACCCAAGGGCGTTATCACCATCAATGGTAACACCGAGTGATCCCTCCGAACTGAGGAACATACGGCAGCTCTGGTAGCCGAAGTACAGATCGGCAATACAACTCCAAAGCCCGAGCTTCCTGTTAAGGAACGAGGGGCAAAAAATGAGCCCGAGTCCCGCCACATTTCTCAGATTCTTCCCATGCTCAAAACAAATAGGTATACAGTCCCCACGGTACGACCTTGCTTGTCGTAAAATATGTGCCGCGGAGGCACAATTTTGCACTCAAAATACCATGGGAAGCTATGGGGACCAAATACATAAGTACCAAGTATCCCGCTGGACCAAGCTATGGTCAAACATGTCTTCGAACAGTATGAGGTACCGTCAAGGACCTCCTCAAGCATTAACCTAACATATTTCGGTGACTTCTCAAGACCTTCTCTTTTAAAGCTATTTTTTAAAATATTTGTGTTTTTTATTTATTTACACAAATAATACACCATTTTGAAAATTCACAAAAATAATACGACCTCCGCCGCACCGAAGCCTTTGGCTCAGTCGGCCTTGATGTGGCTGATAGGGCCTAGTCGGCCTTGTTGTGGCTGATATGTGGCTAGTCGTCCACGTGTGAGCCAACTATTGGCTCAACCAGGTCATGCCCGACCACTCAGCCTGGTGGGTAGGCAGTCGACCTACTAGTGACTGAGAGGGTAGTCGGCCTTGGCGCAGCCGATAGGAGGCAGGTAGGCCTCAGCCGCCCCGCTCCCCCCTTCTTCCTCCTCCATTCCTCTTATTTTCTCTACTTCTCCTCTTTCTTTCTCTCCCCACCCAAAAAAACTCTCATTTCTACACGAAATTTGAGCCGTTTTTCCTCATTTCCCACCGTAGTTGGACTCTATAGGGTTAGGGGAGTCAAGGCAACCACCATTCTCACGATGGAGTAGTTTGTGGTGGCGGTGTTGAACATTTTGGTGGTGGTGGTGGTGGAGGTTGAGGTGGAGTCGGTGGTGGTGGTGGAGTTGGGGGTGGAGGTGGTGGTGGTGGTGGAGCTATTGCGTTTGTCGTTTTTTCTCGGTGTTCGTTGTTTGTCGTTTCTGCACACGCTTCAAGGGTAAAATTCAACGTTTGTTCCCCTAGATTTGTGTAATATATTTAGCTCTATTAATTATTGTGTTTAAATATTTTTAGGTTCTCCCATAGATTTGGATATATTTAGGTCTGTGAATTAAGGTGTTTGAATATTTTTAGGTGCTCCCGTAGCTTTGGGAAATATATTTAGGTTTGCATATATTTAGTTGATTCAGAAATAATTTAGGTTTGTTCTTCTGCTAAAATTTGTCAATGTTGAATAATTTTTTAGGTGAGCAGAGATATTTGATGTAATGAAGTTAGGTTTTCACTACGGTCCCGGTACTGTTCAAACAAATGAGATGGGAGCCGATCTAAGTGAATTTCAATACATTGAGGTGCGAGTGACTTCCCGTGAAACATGGTGTGTTAGTCAGTTGACGGAATGGATGGACGGGTGTTTAGGGTTTAATATTGAAACACACACCATTGGTGTTCATGCATTATGGACCCAGTCCAGTTCAAATATTTACTTTTATTTGAAGCATATAGAGCGAGATGATTAGTAGGTGCACTGGTTAAAAGCTTGCGAGCGTAGGGATTGTAATCTTGTCGCCTTACTACTCCCCGTGCTGAAGCCGAGTAGTGCACCTGAAGCAGAATGTAGTTACGATTATGGCCATAGCAGTGAAGGGATGCATGATTCATAGCCAAATTATGTGTCCCATGTTGGAGATGATGTTTACGAATTAGGGCAGAGCAGTTAGGCAGAAGGAGCAAGTGCAGATGATTATGTAAATGGCGAGGCAGACGCTGACGAGATAGACGGGCACATGCAAAACCAGATGACGAAGAAGATAGAGAAGGTGATATTGCCGATGATTCCGTCGAGTAGGACAAAGAAGAGAACACACATGAAGCGCCTATTCGTGCATCATGGAATCGGGACTTCTCATCTGCAATGATCATCAACGATGGTTGTGATTCTGCATGGCAGAATCACTAGAACAACATTGCGACAGGTGTCCTTTCTGAAAGCAAACAAGCTTGGAAGGATGCAATCATTGATTGGGCAATGTCCATGCAAATGGTTTTTGTAGATGATGTTTCAAGTCCGAAATACTTGACAATGGTATGCAGAAACCAGGGTTGTCCCGCAAGTGTGCATGGCTATCTCCCTAATTATGGAAAAGCTGGGCCGTTAGTGACATAGTTCATCATACTTGTGTTATTCCATGTATCCCTAAAGATCATCCTAACCTTACTTCTACGGTAATTGCTCGGTTGCTTTACAACAATATAGTGTAGAGCAAAGCGATGGAAGTTAAGGCTATCCAGGTAAAAGTCTTCGTCACGTTCAAGTACAAAATTTCTTATGGCAACGCTTGGAAGGCTCAGCAGAGGGCACTTGAGACTAGATTTGATTCGTATTTGGACGCATATGACTATGTAGTCCAACTCCTCCACACACTTCAGAACTGGAATCCAGGCACCTATGTAGACATCCAAGACTTGTTCATGCCTGAGTTCCCAACTGTGAGGGTGCTGCATTGATTGTTCTTCTCTTTCGGTGTCTGCATCAAAGCTTTCACACATTATCGATCGGTGATATGTGTAGATGGCACTTTTCTCACTAGCAGGTACAATGATTAGATCCTCACCGCCATTGGTCAAGATGGCCAAAATCAAGTCGTCCCACTTGCATTTGCTTTTGTGGAGAGCGAGAACATTGAGAGTTGGACATGGTTCTTCAGGCAGTTGAAAATAGCAGTTGTGCATGATAAGCCGAATGTGCGCATCCTTCATGACACACATGCATGTATACTCAGCGCGATCAAGACATTGTCAAACCTTTGTACCGTTGAACAAACTCCATGGCAGGACCTGCAGAGCCGTTGGTGCATGTGCCATCTTGGGGCCAATTTCTTCTCGCATTTCAAAAATAAGAACCTCAGGAATCTATTCAAGAAAGTCTGCAAGGAGAACTAACAAATGAAGTATGAGCTAATACGTAATAGACTTAATGTTTGCACACAAAGACATGTTAGGGATAGGAGAGCTGCAAGAGATGCAGCTGTGAGGGCACATGTTGAAGCAGCAGCTACACAATTAGCAAGAGGATCAGTTGTCGTGGAGGAAGAGCCTGTTGGGCTTTGTGACTTGCTAGGATTTGACCCTCCTAGTACAAGGATAAGGCTTGGGAGGACGATTAAAACCTTTGATCAGTGGATAGAGCATGAGCCTTTGGAGAGGTGGTCTCTGTTGCATGACACACATGGAGTAAGGTACGACGTCATGACTACCAATCTCGCTGAAACATATAACTTTGTCCTTAGAGGAAACATGGCTTTACCACTTACAACCATCGTGGAGGGTATTTTCTATGGCACAGTGAAGTATTTTAGAGATAGATGTCAAAGCACTGGCCTGCATATCACTAACAACCCGAACACACGTTACTGTGAAAGTGTTATGAAGTACATGGATGAAAAGATGAAGAAAGCCCGGTCACATAGTGTTGTTGCCATCGGATATCTAGAGCAAAGGTTCGAGGTCTGCTTAGCTAACAACAAATTCAGATGTGCAAGTGAGGTGAGGACGCATGAGGTGAAATTGTAAACAAAGTCATACCAACGTGCGAGTGCACATGCAACAAACCGAAGTTGCTTCACCTACCTTGCTCGCATGTATTTGCTGCTTGCGGGGAACTAGGCCTTGACGCAATCTCATTCATGTCTCCATACTTTTTGAAAGACTCCATCCTCAATACCTGGACATGTGAGTTGATGGGTTTTCGATCAATGGGTAACTTCAACACTGTTGACCCTGTTGAAAGGCGATACATTCAACACCCTGAGAATATAAGTACAAGTAGAGGTAGACGGCAGTGTCAGCACATCCGGAATGACATGCATGGATGAATCTGAAGCTAGTGGCGCACCATGCAATGAATTCTATGCAATGAATTTGGGCATCGGGACCCTAATAGTCCCACTTTCGTCACTGCAAGGGGCACCAGGCGTGGACGAGGCTGTCGGGGAAGAAGAGGAGGAAGAGGGAGAGCAAGAGGGGGATGAAGAGTTTAAGTTTATATTAACTATGGCATTGTTTTTTAATTTGTACTAAGTGAAACACTATGTTTTAAGTTTCTATTAAGTATGAAACTGTCTTGTTATTTGTAATAAGTGTGGCACTATCTTTTAATTTGTACTAGGTGTGGCACTGTCTTGTTATTTGTACTAAGTTTGTATTAAGTATGGCACTTTCTTGTTATTTCTATGGCATGTGGCACTATATTTCATTACTATAGTGATGGAGGGAATGTTTTTGCTTAAGCCAGACATTGCTAGTAAGCATTGTGTTGCGCTATAAACTGAGCCGAAGCTCGTACCCTTGTCACTCGCACTCCTAAGGTGGACTTGAGTATACATCCATATTGGGTTTACAGGTAAATGTTTTAATTATTTATTGAAAGCAGGTGTATTAAAGGGACACACTAACTGAAATTTTATGTTGTCTGATATGGAGGATGAAATGGGTCGGGCTTTTACCTTTCGCACGTCTAGATGAGGCCACTGAGACATCAAGGCACCTCAGCATTGACTCCTCTTTGCTCACTTGCTTAGTGGACCGATGGAGGCCTGATACCCACACATTCCACTTCCTATGCGGTGAGATGGCTCCTACTCTGGAAGATAACTCAATGTTGCTGGGACTACCATTGGCGGGACCTGCCATAGGACCGTTGGAGGACCAGCGAGAGTGGCATCAATCTTTGGCAACACGTTTCTTGGATATATATGATTGGGCTCCGGCTCTTGCGTTAGAGCCTTATGGACCTAAGTATGACTGGTTACAACATTTCAGGGTTAGTTCCTAAGCCGTATATCTTTCATTTGACATTCTTCAAGTTATGAACTAATACTTTCTCTTTACGTGATTACAGATCTAGAAATTTCTATAGTATCCACAAGTCCCTTTGAATGCGACACAGATCATTCGCAGCCTGGAGGCATACCTAATGTGGCTTCTCGGGAAGGTGATGTTCACAGAGAACCATGTCACCACTTTAAGTGCGGGCTACATCCCTATTGCACTGGAGATCGTGAGAGCTGAGATGCCGAATCAGAGCACACCGAGGAGTTGGGGTTCAACTGTATTAGCGGCTACATACCGAGGTATGTGCAACGGTTGCGAGCTTTCCACGACCAAGTCGGCCCTTCTTGGATGCCCTCTATTTTTAGAGTTGTGGTCCTGGGAGAGGTTCTCTATAGGACGACCAAACATAGATGTCGACCAGGGTTTTCCTGTGGGCAACATGTTTGATGTTGAAAACATTGACATGCCTACTTTCGGTCTGTGCTGGACACGCCGCAAGGTATGTCTCGTGGTATAATTTAATCCACCTTCTTTGTGTACACTATGGCTGAAACTCACTTATGTTTTGCAGAGAGATGCTTTTCTAGTGAACAGACTAGGTGATCCTACACTGCATGAAATGAGCAGTTCGATACGTACACTCGGGTTATCTGGCAACCGTACACGCAAGCAGCCATAGCTGCTAGATATCCCACTGGTATTTCTAAGCTATGCACGAGAGATCGGGGTTACTGGATGACGAAATCAAAGATTATTTTCGATGTATTAGATAAAACATAATGGCCCCACAACTTGACATTACAAACAAATAATAGAAAATACATCTGAATTAAAAGGCATGTCTAAACGTAGAAAATACAAGTGAAAAACTACATTAAGGCATCATCCTCATCCTCCGTCGATGCAGAGCTCTTGCCCTTCATCGACGCAGATCTCTTGCCCTTCGTCGATGCATAGCTCTTGCCCTTTGACGATGAGGTGCTCTTGTCCTTAGTACTCAGCATGAATATATCATCTTCGTCCTCGCTCTCGTCCATCCATAAAAAAGGATGTTTTAATGCACCATGTATGTGTTGGCATTTCTTCTTCCATATTTCATTCAACCTGATAAGTTCTTTCCGTATCTCCTCAAATCTCATTGGAAGCTGCCCCTTCCTATATAATGCATGAGCAACCTCATTCAGTAGTGCGTCACTACTGATGAGTTCGTCCCATGAAACTATTCTATTATCTATCTTGAAATTGCTAGCTAAGCGCAGAAGACATTTGGACATACCAGAGTGGAAACTACGATCGAAAGGATAATGGGACATCTTGATGAGAGTAAGCTACTAGACTACACTGCTTACCCACCTTAGTGTGGAGGGGGATTTATAGGTGACGGAGAGCGAGGCGGGAAAGAAATGGCGGGAAAACGAAGTGACAAAAAAATGGTGGCAAAGTGAGGCGGGAAATATTAACATCTTCAAATTAAGATACACCTTGCTGAATTAAGATACACCTTGCTGAAATTAAGATACAATTTTAGGATATAATAACATAAATCTACTCAGTCCAACGTGGATATTTTCCTTTTCCATCACTAACTTCTTCTACTTCCTTGGCTGCACGAGCCATTTCTTTCTTTCTCTGCCTCTCAGCATCACGGGCCTTCTGTCGCTGTCGTGCACCTCCGCGAGTCGAAGTCCCTCTTCTCAATTTTTCTTCTTCATCTCATCAAGAAAAGCCCTCTGCTTCACATAGTACTCTTGCCACTCTCTCTCCTGCTCTGTTTTCTCCTCTGCTTCCACCTTCTCGCGCGCTCTTCCGCGTACAAACTTTCCCATGCATGACGACTTATTTCATGAATCTCGGTCACAACCCTGTCCGGTATTTTCGTTACAATCTAACGATAGTACATGCACAGAGTAGGAGGACACTACGACAAAAATAGAAATAGAAATATCAAGTCAACAATAATATCAACAATGTGTTTATTCTTGATGACTGAAGCATACCGGAGGCCTGATATACAATGAAGTAGCAACGGGTGGATCTTCCTCATAATTGGTGCACATGAAAAACTTCATCCCAATCAATCTAAAAAATACGTCACCTCCTTCACCTAGCAGAGATCTCCACACCAACAATGTAATACGGATGTGTATGCACGCTTCTATTATTGTAGACTATGTTGGGCCTCCAAGCGCAGAGGTTTGTAGGACAACAGCAATTTCCCTCAAGTGGATGACCTGAGGTTTATCGAACTCAGGGAAGTAGAGGTTGAAGATGGTCTGTCTCAAGCAACCCTGCAATTAAGATACAAGAAGTCTCTTGTGTCCCCAACACAACTAATACAATTGTCAGTTGTATAGGTGCACTAGTTCGGCGAAGAGAAGTTAAAAGGCAAGTGATATGGATGGTAAAACAAGCTATTGTAAATCTTAAATAAAAATGGGAGCAAGGTAGGAAGTGACAAAATGTCACAGCCCTAGAATAATTGTTGCAATCATTTGCATCATCACCATGCATCATGTTAATTTGTTTTTAATTTGAAATGGGGATGATCAAACCCTAGCACTAAATAAAACTCAAATAGTTCAACAAAAAATCTTTTGAATGAACCCAAATGGTTTTAAAAAATGTTCACCCTCTCTAATAAATGTTGGCAACAACATACCAGGGGTGATCCACTTTTTATCAACCTTTTTGGAATTTTAAATAAACCAGCAAAGTTGCATAAAATGACAAATACCAGATTATAATTATTTTTAGTCTTTCAAAAATGATGAAACATTTTGAGGAGGTTTGCAATATTCAAACTACACTCTAGAAAATGTATTGGTATTTTTGGAGCTAGGTTTGAGCCCTCGAAAAATAACAAAACAAATGTCAGAACTGAATAAAAAAAGAAAGGAAAAGTCTTACCTGGCGCCACCTTGCAGGCCTAGCCCACCAGGGCACCATTGTCTTCTACCTCTTGCTAGAAGGCAGAGGAGAAGTAGGGGACGGCGCCGTGGCCTCGCGCCATGCCACCTGCCTGCCTGGCCGATCCTCCCGTCGAGCTGGCGAGTGGATACACTCCAGGGAAGCCATCCCCATCTTCCCCCTCTCTCCTCACTCGCTTTCCCTCTCCTTCTCCTCTGTCGCCATTGACGCTGTAGCGAGCTCACCGTTGCCATCGCCCCTTCGTCCACAACAGCGCCTCCCTGAGCTGCCCATCCTCTCCGCCACGACGTGCCGCACCTTCCAGTCAACGGAATCGAGTCGAAGCCCCCTACATCGCCCTCATCGTCTCCAATTCCATCGCCGGTCACCGAAGCTTCTCGCCCTCGATTCGCCAGCTACTGGACTTCCTCGAGCTCGACGTTGGCCCCATTCTCCTCGTGGTGAGCCGTAATTTCCATTCCACCTGTCCCCATGGCTTTCCGTGCACCGCAGCCACATGCCCGCTCATGCCCGAGCTCCGGTCGTCGCTTGCCTCGTCGCCGGCGCCAGCTCCGGCTACTCCAGCCCCTCCTGCTACCCCTCGAAGATGAGCCGCTTCTCTAGCTTGCTATAGCCGCAAACCGCATGCGATTGACCCCTGTAGCGTGATTTAGGCCATCTCCGGCAAGCCCTCCGCCGCAACTATGGTCGCCAGCGACCACCCTCCGGTGGGGGTCGATGTGGCAGGCCATTAGGGCCTAATTAGACCCCCACAGCCACTAACTAGCGGGCCCAACAGCTGGTTAAACCTCAATTAGGGGCTCATCAGCGCGGGATTAGTCCCAGGTCACTGACGAGTGGCCCCCACTAGACAGGTTTGACCTGGCCCGGCTGGGTTGACCTGCTGACGCAAGCATGAGCTCACGCTGACGCAATAAATGATTTTCTGGTTATACATAAATCCAGAAAATATCCTAAACTTCTAAAAATCATAGAAAATAAAATATAACTCCAAATTAAATAAATAATATATGAAAAATTATCAGAAAAATGCAAGGAATCTGTTTATGGCATTTTCATGCATGTTAGAACAACTTTTGTCCTTTGTTTTGGACAAATCAAATAAATTCCATTTAAATAATTATATATGGAGTTTGAATTTGAAACTTTGGTTCAAACTAACTTCATTTAATCCTTAAGCTAGACACATTAGCTCAATCATTAGTATTATACCATGTCATGATCATGCATCATAGTGTTGCATTTCTGTGAAGTAAATATCGTTCTTTTTGTGTTTGACGGTGTTGTTCCCTCTCGGTAGACGATGGTTCCAATGATGTGATCATTGACATTGATGAGGACTCATTTCTATCTTGAAAACTGTCAGGCAAGCAAAACCCCCTTGAACATTCCGATAAAATCCTACTCTCTCGCTCCTGCTCTCTTTTACTGCATTAGGACAACATGGATTCAACTGCTATTTGTTCTCGGTAGTTGAACCCATTCCTCTACATGACCTGTTTTTGCTACAGTAAATAGTTGAAACCACTTAGCATGAGTAGCAACTGCTTGAGCCTTGTTGTGCTTACTCATCCATGCTTGATTACTGTGCCTGCTATGCTTAGAGTTGTGTCGGGTCTGATCCATCTGGACGATGAATCGGAATGGTTGTGTTCATGCCCTACTGTGTAAGAGTAAAGTGTGTGAATACGATTTGGCAAAGGTAGCGATGAGAGGCCATGTAGGAGTCCATGCTGGGTTGTCTCATTCAGACCGTCCTTAAGAACCGAGCTTTGTGTATGTTATCCAAGACAAGATAGTACCACACATTGGGATACTTAATTGACCCTATCGACTTATTAATCACCTAGATGTTTGTCCAAGAGTTGCAACTAGTTTCCGGTGTTTGTAGGAAAAGTGTTGGCGGCCCTGTTTAGCTCTGTCTGACGGGGTAGGCTTCACTACGGTAGATACACAGTGGCACGGTGTACCAAGTGGCACCCGAATGGTGAGCTTGGGAACCCTCTGCACATTGTTTGGGGCCGTTAAGGAAACTTCAGCCAGACTTCCTTGCGGGTTCAGACTCAAATAGGCGATAAACCTGGACTAGGGTCTTGTGTGGTTAACAGTCGTGGCCGACACCCACGTTAGTGCTTCCGCTTGAAGGTTGCCGAGATGCATGACGTGCATATGGTGATAAGTGGTGAGAGCGTGTGTGAAGAAGTATACCCCTGTAGGGTGAATTAATCTATCCGAATAGCCGCGTCCTCGGATATGGACTACTTGGATACATTATGTGGTACATAGACAACTTGAAATGGTTACTCTAAAAACATGCAAGATAAGTGTGAATGTTATGGATGGCCTTCTCGTAGGAAGACGAGAGTGGATCCATAGTGGTGTATTGATTGGTGAATATGTGGACTCGTGTGTGCTATCCCACCTCAAAGAAAGTACTTGTAGTTGTAGTACAGGTTAGCCAAGAGTCAAAGCTGGCTTGCTGCAATTAAACTCCACAACCCCTTCATTGATACTGATGCATATGTAGATAGTTCTGACGTAAGTCTTGCTCGGTACCTTTGTACTCACGATTTCTTAATTTATGTTTTTACAGAGGAGACCTTTGTATCACCATTGGTTTCTACGCGATGTGATCGATGTTGACCGGAATAGCTTGGGAATCCCAAATAGAGGTCTGGTTCCTTTGGTAGGGCCGTTGTAGCTTTTCAGGCTCCTCTAGCCACTTTCATAGATGTCTGTACCCAGACATGTTATGCTTCCGCTTGATGTTTGTATGACTTGAGTGTCAGGTCACGAGACCCCTTTTTGTAATATCATACTATGTTGACTCTTATGAGTCTTTAATAAAAGCTTGAGTCATAGAGTTATGTTGTGATGCCATGTTGTATCTACACATATCGTGCATATTGTGTGTATGTTATGAAATGCATTATATGTGTGGGATTCGACACCTAGTTGTGTGCCTTTAGTAGTACCCTTTACGGGGAAATGCCTCTTTGTGCTTCCACCGAGCCTTGGTAGCTTGCTACTGCTTCGGACACATTGATTGACCGGCATGTATCCTTCTTTGCTGTTGTGTCTGTCCCTTCGGGGAAATGTCATGCGGTGTAATGGAGTCCTTGTAGCTTGCTACAACTCTCGTCTACACACGCTGATGACCGACACCTGCTTTGCTGGGTTATGTATGCATGTCCCTGTACGGATGTACCACTTGGGTTTATAACTAGTCATGTCGACCCGGGTTCTTTGTCCTTTGAATGCTAGCGACACATTCATATACGTGAGCCAAAGGACGCAAACGGTCCTGGCCAAGGTAAGGTGGCAGCCGTAGAGTTTACCGTGCGTGAGGCCACAAAGTGATGTGATGTGTTATAGGCTGGGTTCTTATGATTTAGGATCGGGGTCCCGACACAAAAGTGAGCATAAACGGTGTAACAATGGTGAGAAATAGGGCCTAGGCTACATACTTTCACCAGTGGCAACTCCCAACAATGTTAACATAGTTTAATCACATGATATTTCCACTAAAACATGCAATGGAGACGTACTCGGAGGTCATTCCTTTGTGATCAAGAGAGGGCGAGAATTATGTAGGGCTACAAAAGCATACCTCAGAGTTCGTAGTTCTCATCTATGGATTTCCCAATGTCACTGCGGCCATCCAAAGAGAGTACCACAATCACCACAACATATCTCAACGATAGTCAAAGACAAGCACCAAGAGACTCTCAATCTTCAATCAATTCACAGAAGAGGAAATCACTCATCAAAATATTCTTCCAATCCATGTCCAATAGCCCGTTGTCACCATGGTCTCGGGGATTATACTAGATAAGATCAAGTGAGTACATCAATCCAATACATAGAAGAAGGGGAAACATCATGGGATCACCCTAGATTAACATAGCCTATGATCTCAATCAAGATCACATCATGCGAGAGATAATTAACCACATAGCTATTGTAGAAGACCTCAACCCTGAGGAGGAACTACTCCCACTTCATGGAGGGAGGAAGCAACTTCGATGGAGCTGAATACGGGGGCACTTTCCCGTCCCGGCAGGCTGCCGACACAAGAATTCTGGTCCCCCAAAACTTGTTGGCGATGGCGGCGTATATCAGAATTGCTTCTCGAGAAAAGGGTTCCGTCCTCAGGGTTTCCTCCATGGGGGGTAAATATAGGACCAAGGTAGGGCACCAGAGGAGGTGGGCCCCACCTAGGCAACCTATGGGAGCGGCCAGGAGCCAGGCCGTGCAGGGAGGCCGCCTGGGCAGGCCCTGGCTCTCCTCTGGCCCACCTTTGGTGCTCTCAAAGCTTCTGCACGCTGATTTTTATATATTTTTCTCGGGATTTTTGGGACTCTGGAAATTTGGGTAAAAGTCCCTGCAAAAAATACATCAGCAGACAGAAACTGGCACTAGGTGCACTGAGTTAGTAGGTTAGTCCAAATATGTGTAAAAAGATACAGAAGTGTAGCAAAACATATAACAATGTCACCCGAAAGATCATGGAACAAACAGAAATTATAGATACATTTGGGACGTATCAAATACTTCCACCCCCGGAGGCAAACTCACACTCTTCATTTTCCTAGGCCTAATGCTTTGATCCGAGCAAGGCAAACTCATAATGACTAGCGCGTTGGTGTTTTGGAGTGTGGCTGGACGATGGAGGAAGATAGTTCCAATGATTCATTTTATAGGCTCAGATGACAAGTGCAATGGTGGGAAAAAGGGTGAGGAAAAATTGGCGGGGAAAATTGGTGGGAAAAACTGGTAGGGAAAATTGGCGGGAAAGATAGGTAGGAAAAATTGGCGAGGAAAATTATAGAGGGGCTATTTTGCTATCGTGGTCATAAATTTTTTGGAGTTACACGAGAAAAATCCACCTGTTGGCCTTTCCAACACCAATTAGTACTAATTGGTCACGAGTAGGCCAATCAGTACTAATTGGTCACGGCTAGGTCGATTAGTACTAATTGGTCACGGCTAGGCCGATTAGTACTAATTGGTCACGGCCAGGCCAATTAGTACTAATTGGCCTAGCCAAGGCAGATTAGTGGCAAAGTGGGAGGCCGAGAGGCCTATCGGCCTAGTAGTAGGTGATAGGAACTAATCGGCCTAGGCGAGGCCAACATGATCTAGTCGGCTACGGGGTGGCCAACGGTGTCACAGTGTTGCAAAATTTTGATCCTACGCAATATTTTCCAAATTAAATAAGAAAATGCAATATTCAAAAAATAGCTCATTTAAAAAATGCCGCTCACCGAATACTACCTTCCGTAAAGGAGCACTTCTTGAAGAGAAAAGGCGCATACGTGTAGCAGGGCGCTCTAAAGGACATCAAGCCATCCGCAAAAGACCCTGTGTAAACCTTTCCTCTGTAATTTATTTTTATAGTATCCATAACAGTTGCTTGGGAAGATCGGATTGTACGGATAAACAACACGAGTTCATCGAAAATAAAGACCAATCTTTACGGTCCCATGGCAATCATTTACACTGCATAGCCTTTTTACCTCGTTTCATTTTTTCGCTCTTTAACACTAGCACAAACCTATTTGATACACATTTAAGATGCGATTGGCTAATCGACTAGGGGCTCGGCTATTACACTCTCCCTAAGCATCATTCTGATACCATCGTTTACCATGTGTGTTCCGCGTCTTGGATATTGCGTTATATGCATCGATTCTGAATTATGTCGTGGGTCAATAGTTGGGTTGCCCTGCTCCTGCGCTTAACCTTTTACGTTCCGCCTGTTTGGCTAAAGGGGTAAAGGGAGAACCACAGCGATTGTACTTATAGATCACCTGGTTAAGTACCTGAGTGGAGAAAGCCTAAAAATGACTATCATAATAAGTGAGAATCGATCTGGATCCGATGACAAGTGTTAAACTAAGAACCGATGCAGGTTCACCGTGTTATACAGAGGGTTTGAAGTTATACAAACCAAGTGATAATGATTTTTTTACCTTTGGTATTCCCGAACATCACAAAACACATGGGGGTAGTAAGTAGTCCTGGTAGTCAAGCTCCTATGCTTAAGTGGAGGCGTGAAAGCTGCATAGTCTCATTGCCTGGTTTCCTTCTACACTACCACCTCTAAGTACCAAGACATTGGCTAAGAGTAAAAGTGCGGAACTCGAAAACACCCCTAATAGCATCTACCAGGGGCTTGAAGCCAACAACTGGAAACTTTCTAGTTAAAACAACCACATAAGAGTCCAAATTAAGAGAAGCAACACATAATATATCATGCAAGGCAAAACCATTGTATCGCACAAAAGTTTAAACATCAAATACAGGATAGTATCTTCATTCAAGAATTATATCCTTTGAGCATTAGGTTTCTATCACCCAAGCACACTCCATGACTTGTAAAATATAGCTCAAGGTGCCTATGTTCCTTTCCGGTTAGCGAAGGTCCGGTGGCCATCTCAGTGGGATTCAACTTCGTCCAATGCACCATGGTCTTCGTGAACACCATCCGAGCACCCGCAGTGCAAATGGAGCACTTCAGGATGTCATTCTGGGGTGAAGCAGTGATCAGTTTCTGCACCAGGACAAAGTAGTTGCTTGGGAATGGCTATGTAGGTCATAACCTGATACATAGATCCTTCATGGTTGGCTCTGCCATCCGATGTAGCTCCATAAGTTTTTTTAGTTGATCGGAGACAGGGAGAGGTTGCTCAAGGCTATGCTTATGAGTCCCTTGAGCAAAAAAACAAGAAGCAAGCTTCCGAGCTATCCTCGTTTGCCGCCGCACTCAAGGAGGTGCGAATGGAGGCGCAAGGCCATGAGAATGATATGCATCAAATCAAACACATTGTAGATGGTAAGCGGTACTTAGTGCAATGCATCTTTGGTGGAAAAGGTTCGCATTGCTTACCCGAGTATGGCATTCTCCACGCGTGTTTGCGGATGTCTTGAAGAGTGTATTAGATTTTTCAAGGCACTATGCATCCCAGGAAGGGGATGCCGAGATGAGGTTGTTCTGGGTGCAATTCCAGGAGACTCTCCATATGAAGCCAACTTCTATAACAAAAATTTCCCACAAGTATGTGAAAGTGACAAATCAGGAGACTCTCCATATGAAGAACATGGTGCTAATTTGAAGCACAAGTGTGGTAAAAGGATAGTAACATTGCCCCCTTTTTTAAGTCCAAAACCTCATCCTCATTCTTTGGAGGACTAATTACTCCCCATCATTCTTTTACCTCGATGGGACAGTGCTCTAGTAATGATGATCGTCACACTTCTATGTACTTACAACTCGATAAGCCTAGAACAATATGACTCTACATGAACACATTGGGCAGTGTACCAGGATGTGTAATGATCTAGCATGACATCTAATACACTCTTATACACTAATCTACATGAAAGTTTTTATTATATCACTCTTATACACCTATCATTATGATACTAGTTTTTACAACCCGTGCACATTACCACTTCCTATTTTATGACTCTCAAAAATATTTAAGTGAAGTATGAGAGTGCAATCATTTCTATAAAATATATAACCACCATCGTCCTCTAAAGATTTAAGTGAAGCATATGAGCAACTGCATAGCTCAAAAGATATAAGTGAAGCATATAATGTATTCTAAAGATCATGATAAATGTGTGTCTCTCTCAAAAGGGGTGTCCAGCAAACAATGATTGTGGTAAACTAAAAAGAAACAAGATAAAACTATAATACATGATGCTCTAAGCAAAACCCATATCATGCGATGAATAGAAACATAGCTCCGAGTAACATACCAATGAATTCTGGATGAAAGAAAGGATGCCATCCGAGGGATCACCAAGCTTATATGCTTGGGTATTCCTTGTATATTACCTTGGGGTGACTTGGGCATCCCGAAGCTTAAGGTATTGTCGCCCAAAACATGAAAACTTCAGCACAAAAAACTCAACAGAAACATCGTGAGATCCGTTAGTATAATCAGCAAACTATGAAGTTTAGGTACTGTTATAAACTTATTCATAATTGCTCTTGCATAATGCCTATTGTACTCTAACTATCCCATGACTTATACCTCCGATACAATCCATAGAACAATTTAAACAGTCACACTATGCAATAAAAATAGAGTATGTCTAAAACAGAACAATCTATAATGATTTGTACTAAAACCATACTTCTATAACTCAGACAATTTTGAACAATTAGGACAACATGGTAAATTTGGAGTATAATAGTGTGTACAAATTTCAGCAATTTATCACGTTCCAGAAATACCTGTAAATTCAATATTGGGCGTAAAAGTTTCCGTTTTTGCACAGAATCAATTCTACTATCGTCCAAATCACCCCAAAGGCTTTAATTGGCACAAACATTAATTAAAAGATAAAAACATGATTATTGCAGTAGAAATAATCATGTTATAACAGAAGAACAAACAATATTGGGTTGTTTCCCAACAAGCTCTTTCTTTATAACCACTAGCAAAAAAACCGTGCGTTGCATCGGAAAAAACTCGCACTATTCACATCCTTTTTTTCAACATGACGCCCTTCTATGTCCGCCTCGGACCGCTACACACCGCCACTCGCGTGCTCCTCACCGCCATCAACAGGATCCAGCCCTCCGCTACCGGAACCTTCCCCTCATTGTGGATCATGTCTGCCTCGGACCGCTGCACCACATCCCGCCGTTTCCTTAAATCGCCTCGAGCAGCGGCAGCCTCTTCATCGTGCCCTGCTGCGTTGATTCGGCTGCATCACTGTGCGTTGTGCCTTCTAAGTATTTATTTCAATAATCACTTTAATATGCTCTTAAAATTTAATTATCATCAAAAAAATTCTCAAAAAAGAGCACAATTATTTATTTTGCAGCGGAAAAACATGAATAGAAAATTCATGAAGTTCACTTTTCATAAGCTTTTATTTCTGTCACTTTCTTATTTTTCTATACAAAATTTCGTTGGATTAATTGGAAGAGAAAAACTATATGGAAATCTGCCCAAAACAAACTGGACAAAAACAGAATATGTAAAAGAAAAAACGGCCAGGGCATACTCGGCCGAAACTGGCCCATTCACCCAGCGCCCGAGCCCACTCCCGCGTGGCTATCGGTTTGGGGCGCCGGCTCGCTCTGTCGGCCCACTCCCTCCCAAAGGCCCGGTAGGCGGGCTAGGGTTTCGCCTCTGTCGTCGGATGTCGAGCGTGCCGATCGGGAGTGCAAAACCAACTGCCTGCGGGGCGGGGGAAACCTAGCTCATTTCCTCCCCCCGCGCCCCGCTCTCAAACGCCAACCATTCTCCACCTTCTCGCAAATCCCGGCCGTCTCTCCGGCGACCACATCACCAGCCCGCTCACTCTCCACCGCGAATCCGAAGATGGAAATTTCCGGCGATAGCAAGACGGGCAAGGCGAAGCCCACGGGCAGAGCGAAGTCCCGGTCCTGTTCGTCTAAGTCCGGCCTTATGTTCCCCGTCGGCTGCATCGCACGTACCTCAAGGCCGACAAGTACGCGGAACGCATCGGCGGCGAAGCCCCCGTTTGGCTCGCCACCGTCCTAGAGTACCTCGCCGCCGAGGTACGCATCCTACCGCCTGCTCATTCCCCTCCCCCGCGTGCTTCCTTTGTTACTCGATCTCACCGTTTCTTTGTATCTGTCCAGGTGCCCGGTACTGAGCGAGCCGAATGGTGATTGCCAGGGGGGTTTACATAAAAACGAAACATTTTTTAACTTAAAACATGAGTTTGGGTTAAATTCTTAGAAATACAGGGACTCTTCTGCAAAAACGGCAACGACGTAGACGACAGACGACAGAAGCGAACCGCGCTCTATTATTATGGGAGATTAAGAGAGACTTGGGATAATAATGATGCTCACATAGAAGATACGAGTTGCAGAACAAAGAGAGCATCATAAAACATTGGACAAACACATTTAAGTCTAACATACTGCTTATTCATGTTGGAAATATGCCCTAGAGGCAATAATAAAATAGTTATTATTATATTTCCTGTTTCAAGATAATTATTTATTATCCGTGCTATAATTGTATTGAATGGAAACATAAATGCTTGTGTGGATATATAGACAAGACAATGTCCCTAGTGAGCCTCTAGTTGACTAGCTTGTTGATCAAGGATAGTTAAGGTTTCCTAGCCATAGACAAGTGTTGTCACTTGATGACGGGATCACATCATTAGGAGAATAATATGATGGACAAGACCCAAACTATAAACGTAGCATATGACTGTGTCATTTTGTTGCTATTGTTTTCGGCATGTCAAGTATACATTCCTATGACCATGAGATCATGTAACTCACTGACACCGTAGGAATACCTTGTGTGTATAAAACGTCGCAATGTTACTGGGTGACTATCACTACTGGAAATCAGTTTTTTCCCGTCTGCCATATCTTTGCCGTCTGCTAGCTGATGGCAAAGAGTGTCTTTGCCGTCAGCTGCCATAAAGCAGACGACACAGAACTGGCTGATGGCATAGAATGTCTTTGCCATCAGTCACATCTTTGCCGTCAGCTGCAGACGACAAAGAGTCGGACAGCAGACGGCAAATATGTAGGTGGGGCCCACCTGACCGCGGTGACGTTAGGTCAAACTGGAGTCCCTTCTTTGCCGGTTGCTAGCGGACGGCAAAGAGTCTGGAGGCAGACGGCAAAGAGTCTAGACTCTTTGCCGTCCGCCGGCACACGACAAAGAGCTAACTCCGTGTGTAACGGCTCCACCCCGCCCCTCTCTCTCTCACCCACTGCGTAACGGCTCCACACCCCGCCCCTCTCTCTCTCCCACTCCTCTCCCCGACACCCACCGCCGCCACCACCGTCGTGCCGCCGCCCCTGTCGCCCCCGGCGCCGCCCTGGTGCCTCACAGCCCCGCCCCCGCTGCCCCACCGCCTTCGTCGCCGCCCCGGTGCCCCATAGCCCCCTAGCACAGCTGCCCCACCTCTCCCTGACGCGCACCCGAGCCACCACCGTCGCGCCGCCGCCCCTGGCGCCCCAGGCGCCGCCCCGCCACCCCCACACCCCCTGCCCCGCCACCCACGACGCCATAGCCGCCCCTCCCGGTGAGCCCCCACACCCCCACCCCACCCCCCCGCACGGGAAAGTTTATTTTTTTATTGTTTGGTATTTAGTTTTTTGGAATTAGATTATAACTACAAAGTTGATTTTTTGTTGTTGTTGTAGTAGTTGTTCTTGTTATTGTAGTTGTTGTAGTTGTTGTTGTTATTGTTGTTGTTATTGTAGTTGTTGTAGTAGTTATTGTTGAATTATTGTAGTTGTTGTAGTAGTCGGTGTACTGGTTGATGAGCCTTATATTCTTAGCTTTTCATATAAAGACCATCTGCCACTAGTTAGTTAGCTTAATAGAAATAAGAGGAAGAAGAAGGGAAGAAGATAAGAAGAGAAGAAGGGAAGAAGAGAAGAAGAAAAAAAAATAAGAAGGAGAAGAAGAGAAAAAAATAAGTAGAAGAAGAGGATAAAGAAAAATAGAAATAGAAATAAGAGGAAGAAGAAGAAGAAGAAGAAGAGGAGAAGAGGAGAAGAAAGAGGAAAAATTAAAAGAAGAAGAAGAGAAGAAGAAGGAGAAGGAGGAGGAGGAGAAGGAGCCCTCCTTCTTCTCTCCTCCTTATTTTTAGCTTGTTTAGCTAATTATCCTCCAAAATGACATAATAAGCTAAAAACCTTAGTTAGCTCATGAATATTATATTCTTAACTTGTTTTCCTCTAAAATGACATAATTAGACATAATTAGAATATTTGTGTTGATCGGGTGGATTTACATGTGATAGTTGTCTCGCCGCTGTGAGGTCTGCTGTGCGAAGACCTCCCCGTGCGTTGTACGAGCTCTGCCCCTGCATTCGTGGTTCAGTACAAATTTCATCTCCTCCTCGCCCCTTCATTTACTGTGGCTCGGTTTCCGGATGAAACTTTCTAGATTTAGGTAATTAAATTAATTTATCAGTATGTGTGACCAGTATGCGTCTCCCGTTCGAAAGGGCGACATCTATAAATATGCATGTCTTTGCATATTTATAACCGCCATCCTTTCGAATTGTCCAACATTATCCATGGACAGCCCGAGTATGTGTAGATTGGGTTCGTTTTCCCGTATGCTGTGCTCTGGTTCTGATGCGGAATTTCGTCAGTGCCTCCCTGTTGTTCTTTGGATGCACATCCTCTCTGTTTATTGCGGAGACGTGTATCAGGAGAACAACGGGGAGGTGCTGCCGAAATTTTGCGTTGGATCCAGAGCAGAGCATGGGAAAACAAACCCAATCTACACGTACTCAGGTGGGATTAGGACCTATCTTTACCTATTAGCGTGTAGGTTGCCTGGACGTAATAAAAATGGCGAACCTGATTAACCGATGAATATAAATGCTAAATTATATATAAATATATTTCTTCTGTCTTTACTAGCTAGGCAAGATGAGTGATCGTGCATGGATGTATACCGGTCACCCTAGTCAGAATGAGATGACGAAAGAATGGTTTGTAAAAACAAAGAAATTTGTGAAAGCCGCATTCGCGAATGGCCAGGAAAGAAACTATTGCCCGTGTCCTGGATGCGACAACTATAAAAAGACGACAGAGGCTGTAATGATTAAACACCTGCAGAGGAGGGGTTTTAAGCCTAATTATACGGTGTGGACATTTCATGGTGAGTCTATACAACGCACAAGAGCTGAGGTGGTCCGTCGTCGCACCGATGAGCATGGTACCGGGATCGAAGACATGGTGCAAGACTTTGATGATGCTCGGGATTCGGAAGATGAGATGGAGGAATCTGCAATGGCCTTTTATGAAATGTTGGAGTCTTCAAAACTTCCTCTCCATGAGCACACAGAGCTCTGTCAGCTAGATGCAATTGCACAAGTAATGGCTCTGAAGGCTCGGTTCAACTAGGGAAGAGAATGCTACGACGCGATGATGACACTATTTGGACGCTTCCTGCCCAATGGCCATGTCATGCCTGCAAACCTGTACCAATCGGACAAAATACTTCGTGTACTTAAGATGCCCTATGAGAAGATAGATGCATGTGAGAAAGGATGTGTCTTATCTAGGAAGGAGTATGCACACTTGGACTATTGTCCCAATTGCGAGTCTTGCACGTATCTTGTGGTAGACAACGGTATGAGTGAGAAGAGGCAGACCAAAATCGTAGTTAGTGTTCTTCGGTATATGCCAATCGTACCAAGACTTCAACGTCTTTTCATGGTCGAAGAGACAGCCAGACAGATGACATGGCACAAATTGGGCAAAAGAACCGAACTAGATGCGGATAGGAATAAGATGGTGGTACACACATCGGATGGGGAAGCGTGGAAACATTTCGATGGATTGCATCAGGATAAAGCGGCAGATCCAAGGAATCCCCAAGTCTGCATCGCCACGGATGGTTTTAATCCCTTCGGCATGACGACAACCAAATATAGTTGTTGGCTTGTATTTGTCATTCCACTCAATCTCCCCTCGGACAGATTATGCAAAGAAAGAACATATTTCTGACGTTGATAATTCCAGGGCCCAATTATCCGGGGAAGAATATGAATGTGTACCTGCAGCCACTTAAGGATGAATTGGAAGAAGCTTGGGATAATGGGGTCAAGACATACAATGCCGCTAGAAAACAAAACTTCAAAATGCATGTGTGGTACATGTACTCCATGCATGACTTGCCAGCGTATGCACTATTCTCTGGATGGTGTGTGCATGGAAGGTTCCCGTTCCCCCAATGCAAGGCAGCTCTTCAATTTCATTGGTTGCAGGAGGGTCGGAAGTATTCTTGCTTTGACTTGCATAGACAGTTCCTGGATCCTGACCATCAGTTCAGAAAAGACAAGAAGAACTTTACCAAAGGTAAAGTTGTCAAAAACTTGGCACCACCTGCGTTGACAGGCCAACAGATCCTGGATCAGTTAAACGCCCTCGAGCCTGGTCTAGAGCGTCCAGGGTATTTCAAGGTTTATAATTCAAAACACGCCTGGACTCACAAGCCATGCTTCTGGGATCTGCCTTACTTCAAAGACCTCCTTCTTCCACACAATATCGACATGATGCACACTAAAAAGAATATCGGAGAGGCTATTTTTGGTACATTGTTCGACATAGATGGGAAGACAAAGGATAATACTAAGGCTAGAGTCGATCAAGAGACAGTATGTCATAGACCGTTACAAAACATGCGAGAAGGCAAAGGAAAGCAAAAGTGGTCGAAGCCAAAGGCCTGGTTCAATCTTGGAAGGCCAGCTATGAGGGAAATTATCTTGTGGGTCAAAATGCACTTGATGTTCCCCGATGGGTATGCAGCGAATCTAAAGAGGGGAGCGAGTCTTGAAAAATTAAAAATCTTTGCTCTCAAGAGTCATGATTGGCACATATGGCTAGAGCGGGTAATGCCGGTGAAGTTACGTGGCTTTATTCCTGAGGATGAATGACTAGTACTGGCGGAGCTCAACTATTTCTTCCGTGTTCGTTGTGCGAAAGAATTGTCGCCTGGCGTGGTAGAAGACATGGAGGAGTTTGCATCGGAGTTGTTGTGCAAGTTAGAGAAGATCTTTCCACCGGGCTTCTTTAATCCAATGCAACATTTTATTTTACATCTACCGACCGAGGCAAGATTGGGTGGGCCCGTGCAATTTCGTTGGTGCTATGCAACTGAGAGGATGGAGAAGACCCTTCGAGCTAAATGTAAAAATAAGCGTAGAATTGAAGCATCGATGGCTGAGGCATTCATTACTGAGGAGGTGGCAAACTTTGTGACAGCACACTACGAAGCCAAAAATCATCATTTGCATAATCCGAAGCCTCGGCACAATGATGCAGACCCTAAAAAAGGTGGGTCCAACCTCAGCCTATTCAAAGGGAAGCCCGCACCAGCCGGTGCTTCGAAACCAATAACGTTGGATGTCGAATAATGGTGGAACATTTCGTTGTATATCTTCAAAAACGTAACAGAAGTGCGCCCGTACATCGAGTGAGTTCTCGACACATTTTCCCGTAACTTCTAATTCCTTTGAACTGCTCTTATTCCCAGATATTTCAACCAGCCATTACGTCGCCAAATACTCGGATGGAGCGGTGATCGAAAATGATTCCGTCGAAGAGTATGAGCTTCTGTCAAAGACAGGAGGCGGCTATCCCGGTTTCATCTCTTGGTTCAAACAAACGGTAATTATCAATAATGGACCATTTCATTTCTTGGTCTAACTTGCGGCTAATGCAACAATTGTTTCGTATTAAACTTGTAGGCTAATTCAGAGTCCATGGATGCCGAATTGATACAACTCGCTAATGGTTTTGACTATAAGGTCCGTTCATTTGAGAAATACAACATCAACGGGTATCTCTTTCGTACCTTTGGCAAAGAGCTATCTATGCCCGACCGGAAATCTACAAATTGTGGTGACTCTGCTATCGGCGAAGGTGTTATCGAGTATTATGGAAGAGTTGAAGCAATTTATGAACTTCAATTCTATGGTGAAAACCCACCGAACGTCGTAGTCTTCGAATGTTATTGGTTCCAGCCGAAGGAGACTAGAAGGACTCATGAACATATAGGACTAGTCGAAATCAATCCAAACACCCATTTAGATGTTCCCGATGTCTATATTACGGCTCAACATGCGACCCAAGTTTTCTATCTACCGTGGGCATGCCAAACGGATAAGAATCTGGAAGGTTGGTATGTTGTTTATGAAGTGCCACCACATGTTAGACCACCTCTCCCAAATGAACAGGATTATGAACCTCACATTAACCCAGACACATATGATGGAGAATTCTTCCAAGAAACACGTCTTTCCAACAAACGTTTCAAGAACCGCCGTGCTTCACCCAAGAACATGGAAGTAGACAGCGACAATGAATCCGACTCCACCCCTGAGCCGGAACCAGAAGACCTGGAACTCGTAGAGGTTACTGATGCGGATGACCTGTCAATGCTTCAACAATTAAAGAAAGGCCTTTCACAACTTCACGCCGTCGAACCCGACGAGCACGTCATTCATGAAGACATGCTTGATAGTGATGATGATGATGCATTTATTGATGATGATTATTAGTTTGTAAGATTCACAACTTAAATTATATATATTTTAATCTTTATTATTCATGTACATATTATTATTCATGTCAGTTATTCAATTTTTTTATGTTGTACTAATTTCTTTTAATCTTTATCATGGCAGGTCACCAGGTGTTGAAAGATGGTGGGCGCTGGTCCAGATCGCTCGACGGGTTCTTCCCAGGCGCCCCGCACGAGGGGTGGTACTTCCCTTCCACCCCTATCTCTCCGTAGAGCCTTGGAAGACAGTCTGTCGACACCACCCGTGGGTTCTTCTTCGTTGGCGGCATTGCCCACTAGGAGAGGTGCTAGTCAGGTAGGGAAGAAGGGGAAGGGTACAGGGAGAGGTGGTGGCCGTGGAAGATCCAGGAGGACTGTTGAGCCGTCCTCGCCACCACCACCAGCTCATTCACCCGAGCATAGGACTACTATGGTTGACCCATTTGCGGAGGAGGCTACAGGGACTCCGGTCCAGGAGCCTGGTGTTGACGGGCATTCGTCCCATGAGACTCCGATCCAGGATCAGCCTCGGGTCGAGGTGCATTCGGCCCACGAGACTACGGTTCCGGAGGCTTCACGCGACGTGGAGAGGCCCGGATGGGATGCCTGGCCGGATCGGACCGAGTTGCCGGATTGGACCGAGGGTGCGGGTGGCTCAGGGGGCGGGGATGGCGGGGATGAGTTTACGGATAGTGAGGGCGATGTGCAAGTGGACGGGGCCACCGTGTACAAGCGTGGTAGTACACGTCTCCTGGTCGTGCCGGCTACCCTCGAGCAGAGGCCGGTGATTAAACCTGAAGGAGATAGGTAAGTACATTTACTCTTTTTTCAGCTTTTGCCTTCAAGTTTGTTCAAATATCTAATGCGTTGACCTTATCATACTGCAGGGGATGGGCACACCCTCGTGGAGTCCGCACGCCGAACTCCGTCCTTGGTGTGCTTTGCCGGACAAATTTCCCGGGGTTTGTCACGTTGCCTGGTGAGGGTCAGGTTCCTACACTAGGATTTTCCTGGGAGCACTACCAGGCTGCGCAGGACCTGCCGGAGGAGATTATAGACGGTATCTTGTGCCACACGAGGGCCGAGATGGTGATCAAGAGCTTTTGGGTAAATTATCCTTTTACACAATCTAAAATTAACAATATAGCTAATTATTGTACTAATCGGTATTTTCACGTTTGATTGCAGACTTTCTATAGGTGTGAGGATGGATATGAGGAGGAGGTGGCCAAGGTTCTCGAGGTCGAGTGTAGGCGGTTACTACAGAACTTACGCCACGAGGCTCGGCCGTGGGCTATTCGAGACTACTACGCCACACGTGGTATTAAGAAGCAGAAGAAGGATTGCCGCGGAAAGTTTCTGAAGAAGGAGCAATACATGAAGGTAATTACCTATTCTTAAGTCCTTCTACGTAGTTTTCTTGATTTCATTCATAGGCGTAGCGCTCAAAATTCTTTCTAATAACTTACAGGTGCCCCCGAGATGGTGTGCGGATAATATGGATTGTTGGGAGGCGTTGGTTGATGAGTGGTGCACATGCAGCTGGCGAGCCGTCCACGACAATGCGAAGGATCGGTGTAGCCAAATGGTTGGTGTGCCACACCATCAAGGCAGCGCCAACTTACTTCAGTTCGGACGAAACTAGGTATGTGATTTGCTTCATGATTCAGGCAATTCATTCTTCATGCTAATATTTTGTTCCTCTCTTTTAGGCGCATTACAATAAGATGGAGATGCCACCCTTGTACGACCTTTATGGCATGGCCCATACTGCCTCGTACAAGAAGGCGAAGGCATTCTCTGAGTATGACCTGGATGATCCAAATAACTTCACCAACATATCATCCCACCACAAGCTCGTGACATATAGGGACACGGGGAAGGCTACGAAAGGGGATGACTTTAACCCGAGCCACGAACCTTTGGATCCAGAGCTGGTGATGATATCTGGTGGTGGGAGGCCCCATGGCTCGATAGCCATTGGAGATGGGATAATATGTTGTCCACTTACTCTCCCGGAGATCAAGGCGCACCAGTCGAGGAGCTGTCCTGAGATAACGCGTCATCCATGGCCAGTCGATCTTGCCATAGAGGTTAGTTGTACGGACTAAGAAAACTTTCATCCATTTCATTATGTGTGTCACCATAGATCATTACTGTGGTAACGAGGAATGGTGTTTCAGGCTGCTCTTTAGAAAGAGAGAGCGGCAAACCAGGCTGCTCTTGAGAAAGAGAGATTGGCAAGCTAGGCTGCTCTTCAGGCTACTCTTGATGAGAGGGACCAGACCACGGCACGATTGATTGAGGAGGAGAGGGCCCGGAATGAGGCGGGTCAACGGGCCCTGTACGAGCTTTTTGTCGTAAGTTTTTTCGCATTAGCCAAATCATGTGTTAACGTCTTTTTCATTACTCACTAATATGACCCACTCTTCAGGGTCTGTGCGAGAAGAGCGGTCAAGTCCCTCCGCGATGCCCGTCTTCTCTTCAATTGGCACGATGAGTTTCATTATAAACTAGTATTAATAATTGAGTGTCATCATGCTAACTGAGACATTGCAAAATATCTTTTCTGCAGAATAACTCCCGAGCGGCATCGCACGACCCTTCTCTAGGTTTTCTCCTCCTTGATGACCACTACGGTAAGTTTCTCTTCTCCTCTTTCATATTCTCCTTGCCTCAATTTCCCCAACAACGACATAATTAGCCCATTTAGCTCTAAAATGCCATAATAACCTCAAAATGGCATAAGAACCTTGGTTAGCTCATTAATATTATATACTTAGCTTGTTTTCCTCTAAGAAGAGGAGAAATGAAAAGGAAGAACAAAAAGAAGGAGAGAAAGAGAAGACAAGGAGAAGAAGAAGAAGGAGGAGGAGAAGAAGAAGAGAAGGAGGAGAAGGAGGAGGAGAAGGAGGAGAAGGCCAAGGACCTTCTAGTCCTTCTCCTCCTCCTCCTTATCCTCCTTCTTTATTTCTTCTTCTTCTCCTCCTCCTCCTCTTTCTTCTCCTATTTCATATTCTCTTTGCCTTAATTTCCCCAACAATGACGTAATTAGCCCATTTAGCTCCAAAAAGACATTATAAGCTCAAAATGCCATAAGAACCTTCGTTAGCTCATTAATATTATATACTTACCTTGTTTTTTCCTCTATAATGACATAATTAGCAAAATTAGCTCCAAAAATACATAGTTAACTAATTTAACTCCAAGAAGAGGAGAAATGAAAAGCAAGAACAAAAAGAGGAAGAGAAAGAGAAGAGAAGGAGAAGGAGAAGAAGGAGCAGGAGAAGAAGAAGAGAAGAAGGAGAAGGAGGAGGAGGAGGACGAGGAGGAGAAGGCCAAGGACCTTCTAGTCCTTCTCCTCCTCCTCCTCCTTCTCCTCCTTATTTATTTCTTCTTCTTCTTCTCCTCCTCCTCTTTCTTCTCCTCTTTCATATTCTCCTTGCCTTAATTTCCTCAACAATGACATAATTAGCCCATTTAGCTCCAAAAATCATTATAAGCTCAAAATGGCATAAGAACCTTGGTTAGCTCATTAATACTATATACTTAGCTTGTTTTCCTCTATAATGACATAATTAGCCCATTTAGCTCCAAAAAGACATAGTTAGCTAATTTAGCTCCAAGAAGAGGAGAAGAGGAGAAATGAAAAGGAAGAACAAAAAGAAGAAGAGAAAGACAAGAGAAGCAGAAGGAGAAGAAGGAGGAGGAGAAGAAGAAGAGAAGAAGGAGAAGGAGGAGGAGGAGGAGGAGAAGGAGGAGAAAGCCAAGGACCTTCTAGTCCTTCTCCTCCTCCTCCTCCTTCTCCTCCTTCTTCTTTATTTCTTCTTCTTCTCCTCCTCCTCCTCTTTCTTCTCCTCTTTCATATTCTCCTTGCCTTAATTTCCCCAACAATGACATAATTAGCCCATTTAGCTCCAAAAAGACATTGTAAGCATAAAATGGCATAAGAACCTTGGTTAGCTCATTAATATTATATACTCTGCTTGTTTTCCTCTATAATGACACAATTAGCCCATTTAGCTCCAAAAAGACATAGATAGATAATTTAGCTCCAAGAAGAGGAGAAGAGGAGAAATGAAAAGGAAGAACAAAAAGAAGAATAGAAAGAGAAGAGAAGGAGAAGGAGAAGAAGGAGCAGGAGAAGAAGAAGAGAAGAAGGAGAAGGAGGAGGAGGAGAAGGAGGAGAAGGCCAAGGACCTTCTAGTCCTTCTCCTCCTCCTCCTCCTTCTCCTCCTTCTTCTTTATTTCTTCTTCTTCTCCTACTCCTCATCCTCTTTCTTCTCCTCTTTCATATTCTCCTTGCCTTAATTTACCCAACAATGACATAATTAGCCCTTTTAGCTCCAAAAAGACATTATAAGCTCAAAATGGCATAAGAACCTTGGTTAGCTCGTTAATATTATATACTTAGCTTGTTTTCCTCTATAATGACATAATTAGCCCATTTAGCTCCAAAAAGACATAGTTAGCTAATTTAGATCCAAGAAGAGGAGAAGAGGAGAAATGAAAAGGAAGAACAAAAAGAAGAAGAGAAAGAGAAGAGAAGGAGAAGGAGAAGAAGGAGGAGGAGAAGAAGAAGAGAAGAAGGAGAAGGAGGAGGAGGAGGAGGAGAAGGAGGAGAAGGCCAATGACCTTCTAGTCCTTCTCCTCCTCCTCCTCCTTCTCCTCCTTCTTCTTTATTTCTTCTTATTCTCCTCCTCCTCCTATTTCTTCTCCTCTATCATATTCTCCTTGCCTTAATTTCCCCAACAATGACATAATTAGGCCATTTAGCTCCAAAAAGACATTATAAGCTCAAAATGGCAAAAGAACCTTGGTTAGCTCATTAATATTATATACTTACCTTGTTTTTTCCTCTATAATGACATAATTAGCCCATTTAGCTCCAAAAAGACATACTTAGATAATTTAGCTCCAAGAAGAGGAGAAGAGGAGAAATAAAAAGGAAGAACAAAAAGAAGAAGGGAAAGAGAAGAGAAGGAGAAGGAGAAGAAGGAGGAGGAGAAGAAGAAGAGAAGGAGGAGAAGGAGGAGGAGAAGGAGGAGAAGGCCAAGGACCTTCTAGTCCTTCTCCTCCTCCTCCTTATCCTCCTTCTTTATTTATTCTTCTTCTCCTCCTCCTCCTCTTTCTTCTCCTATTTCATATTCTCTTTGCCTTAATTTCCCCAACAATGACGTAATTAGCCCATTTAGCTCCAAAAAGACATTATAAGCTCAAAATGCCATAAGAACCTTCGTTAGCTCATTAATATTATATACTTACCTTGTTTTTTCCTCTATAATGACATAATTAGCAAAATTAGCTCCAAAAATACATAGTTAACTAATTTAACTCCAAGAAGAGGAGAAATGAAAAGCAAGAACAAAAAGAGGAAGAGAAAGAGAAGAGAAGGAGAAGGAGAAGAAGGAGCAGGAGAAGAAGAAGAGAAGAAGGAGAAGGAGGAGGAGGAGGACGAGGAGGAGAAGGCCAAGGACCTTCTAGTCCTTCTCCTCCTCCTCCTCCTCCTCCTCCTTCTTTATTTCTTCTTCTTCTCCTCCTCCTCTTTCGTCTCCTCTTTCATATTCTCCTTCCCATAATTTCCCCAACAATGACGTAATTAGCCCATTTAGCTCCAAAAAGACATTATAAGCTCAAAATGCCATAAGAACCTTGGTTAGCTCATTAATATTATATACTTAGCTTGTTTTCCTCTATAATGACATAATTAGCCCATTTAGCTCCAAAAAGACATAGTTAGCTAATTTAGATCCAAGAAGAGGAGAAGAGGAGAAATGAAAAGGAAGAACAAAAAGAAGAACAGAAAGAGAAGAGAAGGAGAAGGAGAAGAAGAAGGAGAAGGAGGACGAGGAGAAGAAGTAGGAGGAGGAGAAGGCCAAGGACCTTCTAGTCCTTCTCCTTCTCCTCCTCCTTCTCCTCCTTCTTCTTTATTTCTTCTTCCTCTCCTCCTCCTCCTCTTTCTTGTCCTCTTTCATATTCTCCTTGCCTTAATTTCCCCAACAATTACATAATTAGCCCATTTAGCTCCAAAAAGACATTATAAGCTCAAAATGGCATAAGAACCTTGGTTAGCTCATTAATACTATATACTTCGCTTGTTTTCCTCTATATTGACATAATTAGCCCATTTAGCTCCAAAAAGACATAGTTAGCTAATTTAGCTGCAAGAAGAGGAGAAGAGGAGAAATGAAAAGGAAGAACAAAAACAAGAAGAGAAAGAGAAGAGAAGGAGAAGGATAAGAAGGAGGAGGAGAAGAAGAAGAGAAGAAGGAGAAGGAGAAGGAGGAGGAGGAGAAGGAGGAGAAGGCCAAGGACCTTCTAGTCCTTCTCCTCCTCCTCCTCCTTCTCCCCCTTCTTCTTTATTTCTTCTTCTTCTTCTTATCCTCCTCTTTCTTCTCCTCTTTCATATTCTCCTTGCCTTAATTTCCCCAACAATGACATAATTAGCCCATTTAGCTCCAAAAAGACATTATAAGCTCAAAATGACATAAGCACCTTGGTTAGCTCATTAATATTATATAATTAGCTTGTTTTCCTCTAGAATGACATAATTAGCCCATATAGCTCCAAAAAGACATAGTTAGCTAATTTAGCTCCAAGAAGAGGAGAAGAGGAGAAATGAAAAGGAAGAACAAAAAGAAGAAGAGAAAGAGAAGAGAAGGAGAAGGAGAAGAAGAAGGAGGAGAAGAAGAAGAGAAGAAGGAGAAGGAGGAGGAGGAGGAGGAGAAGGAGGAGAAGGCCAAGGACCTTCTAGTCCTTCTCCTCGTCCTCCTCCTTCTCCTCCTTATTCTTTATTTCTTATTATTCTCCTCCTCCTCTTTCTTCTCCTCTTTCATATTCTCCTTGCCTTAATTTCCCCAAAAATGATATAATTAGCCCATTTAGCTCCAAAAAGACATTATATGCTCAAAATGGCATAAGAACCTTCGTTAGCTCATTACTATTATATACTTAGCTTGTTTTCCTCTATAATGACATAATTAGCCCATTTAGCTCCAGAAAGACATAGTTAGCTAATTTAGCTCCAAGAAGAGGAGAAGAGGAGAAATGAAAAGAAGGAAGAAGAAGTAGTAGAAGAAGAAGAATAGAAGAAGAAGAGAAGGAGTAGGAGGAGAAGAAGAAGGAGGAGGAGAAGAAGAGAAGAAGAAGGAGAAGGAGGAGAAGAAGGAGAAGGAGCCCTCCTTATTCTCCTTCTTCTTATCTCCCACTTCTTCTCCTCCTCCTTCTCCTTCTTCTTCTCTTCTTCTTTTTTTCTTCTTCTCCTCCTCCTTCTCCTTCTCCTTCCCCTCCTCTTCCTTCTTGTTTTTCTTCTCTTTGTTCTCTTCTTGCTTCTTCTCTTTCTTCTTCAATTTAGCTTATTTGTCATATATATGTTGTTGTTGTTCTTTTTCTGACTTTCTTATTCCCATTTTGCAGATTGGATGTACTACATGCATGGAAGATGGCATTGATGGAGTGCTTTAGTTCTAGTTTTCATTTGAGTTGATGAACAATGTGGACTTATATGTATATGTATATATGGATGAACAATATATGTGGAACTATATGTATATGTATATATATGGATGAAACTTTGTGCTATGAATATGTGTTGTGACCTATATATGTGCTATGTATATTTATATGTGTTGTGACCTATATATGTTCTATGTATATGTATATGTGCTGTGAAATAAACAAAAAAACAAAATTGTGACAATATGGCCTTTTTGTCGTCTGCCAGCTGATGGCAAAGGCCTTTGCCATCAGCCGACCGACGGCAAAGGTGCCATGTGGCGCACAGCTGTGCAACCTGGGCAGCAGCAACTGGCCATATAGTCTCTTTGCCATCTGCTTCCTTAGGGGGGCAGACGGCAAAGAAGAGGGCAGAGAGGAGGGGGAGGAGGGGTAGGCAGACGGCAAAGAGTGGGGGGAGGTGGAGGCAGACGACAAAGAGTGGAGGCGGGAGGAGGTGGAGGCAGACGCCAAAGAGTGGAGGGGGGAGGAGGTGGAGGCAGACGACAAAGAAGAGGGAGAGGCAGACGGCAAAGCCTCCGTTAGCCCCTAACGGAGGCAACGACTGTCGGCTGCCGTCTCTTTGCCGACTGCTCTTATGGAAAGCTGACGGCAAAGCTCTTTGCCGTCCACTTCGGTGAGGCTGACGGCAAAGAAGCTACAATGCCGCCGTAGGCTGACGCAGAATTTTTGCCGACAGGAGTTTTCTTTGCCGTCAGTGTATTACTCTTTGCCGTTGGTGGATTACTCTTTGCCGTCTGTGATGGCAGACGGCAAAGAAGCTAATTCCTATAGTGTAAAGGGGCTCTACAGGCATCTCCGAAGGTGTCCGTTGAGTTAGCATGGATCAAGACTGGGATTTGTCACTCCGTGTGACGGAGAGGTATCTCGGTCCCACTCGGTAATACAACATCACAAACAAGCCTTGCAAGCAATGTGACTAAAGAGTTAGCCACGGGATCTTGTATTACGGAACGGGTAAAGAGACTTGCCGGTAACGAGGTTGAAATAGGTATGATGATACCGACGATCGAATCTCGGGCAAGTAACATACCGAAGGACAAAGGGAATGATATAAGGGATTGAGTGAATCCTTGACATAGAGGTTCAACCGATAAGATCTTCGTAGAATATGTAGGATCCAATATGGACGTCTAGGTCCCGCTATTGGATATTTACCGGAGAGTGTCTCGGTCATGTCTACATAGTTCTCGAACCCGCAGGGTCTGCACAGTTAAGGTTCGGTGACGTTTTCCGTATTGTTGAATTATTGACGTTGGTAACCGAATGTTGTTCGGATTCCTGGATGAGATCCCGGATGTCACGAGTGTCTCATGAATGGTCAGGAAATGAAGATTGATATATAGGATTGTTGCATTTGGCTTCCGAAAAGATGTTGGGCATTACCGGTAAAGTGCCGGGAGTGACGAATGGGTTCCGGGGTTTTACCGAGAGGGGGCACCCACCCGGGAGAGGGCCTAATAGGCCCATGCGTGGCACACCAGCCCTTAGTGGGGTGGTGAGATCAGCCCAATAAGCCTATTTCGGCCAAGGCAAAAATAAAGAAGGAAAAGGAAAAAAGAGAAGGAAGGAGGTGGACAAGATGGGAAGGAGTCCTCCACCAAACCAAATTGGAGGAGGACTCCCCCCTCTTGGCTCGGCCGACTCCTCCTCCTTGGAGTAGGAGGCAAGCCACCCCCTTGGTTCCTCCTATATATAGTGGAGGTTTGAGAGGGTTTTTGCACCTCAAGGCTTTGTGCAGCCCTCTCTCCCTCCACTACTTCGTGACACCCTGTAGTTAGTTCGGTATAGCATGGCGAAGCCCTGCCGGAGTAGCAACACCATCATCACCGCCATGCCGTCATGCTGCGGAGAATTCAGCTACCTCTTTGTCTCTCTTGCTGGATCAAGAAGGTGGGGATCGTCATCGAGTTGTACGTGTGCTGAATGTGGAGGTGCCGTCCGTTCGGCGCTAAATCGGGACGGATCGTGGGACGGAGGATCGCAAAGCCGTTCCACTACATCAACCGCGTTTCTTAACGCTTCCCGCTTAGCGATCTACAAGGGTATGTGGATCCGATCTCCCTCTCGTAGATGATCATCACCAGGATAGGTCTTCGTTTGTGTAGGAAATTTTTTGTTTCCCATGCAACTTTCCCCAACAGTGGCATCATGAGCTAGGTTCATGCATAGATGATATCTCGAGTAGAACACAAAAGAGTTTGTGGGTGTTGATGTTCGATTTGCTGCCCTCCTTAGTCTTTTCTTGATTCAATGACATTGTTTCATCGACTGGCATGCAAGTTGTTGCATAAAGATGACTGGCGGGTGCATGTTTCTTCAACTTTAGTTGAATCAGATTTGACCAAGGCGGTCCTTGGAGAAGGTAAAATAGCAATTTGCATATCACCATTGTGGCTTTGCATAAGTAAGATGCGATCATACTAGATACCCATAGCAGCCACGTAAAACATGCAACAACAAATTAGAGGACGTCTAACTTGTTTTTGCAGGGTATGCTTGTGATGTGATATGGCCAAAGACATGATATGATATATTGGATGTATGAGGTGATCATGTTGTAATAGTTAAATATCGACTTGCACGTCGATGCTACGGCAACCGGCAGGAGCCATAGGGTTGTCTTCAAATTTATTTTGCGCTTGCAGATGCCCTTGCTATATTGCTAGGCAGTAGCTTTAGTAGTAACAACATAGATAGCGCGACAATCTCGATGGCATCACAATGATGGAGATCATGGTGTGGCGCTGGTAACGATGGAGATCATGACGGTGCTTTGGTGATGGAGATCAAGAAGCACAAGTTCATGGCCATATCATGTCACTTTTGACTTGCATGTGATGTAATCCTATCATGCACCTTATTTTTCTTAGAACGACGGTAGCATTATAAGGTGATCCCTCAGTAAAATTTCAAGATAAAAGTGTGTTCTCCCGGACTGTGCACCGTTGTGACAGTTCATCGTTTCGAGACACCACGTGATGATCGGGTGTGATAGACTCAACGTTCACATACAACAGGTGCAAAACAGTTGCACACGCGGAACACTCAGGTTAAACTTCACGAGCCTAGCATGTATAGACATGGCCTCGGAACACAAGAGGCCAAAAGTTCGAGCATGAATCATATAGTTGATATGATAAACATGGAGATGTTCACCACTGAAACTAATCTCAACTCACATGATGATCAGACTTGAGTTAGTGGATTTGGATCATACCACACTCGGATGACTAGAGGGATGTCTATTTGAGTGGGAGTTTATTAGTAATATGATTAGCTAAACTCAATTGTCTTGAACATAGTCTAAGTAATCTTTGCAAAGTATTATATTGTAGATCAATGGCTCGTGCAGTAACAACCCTGAATTTTAATACGTTCCTAGAGAAAGCTAAGCTGAAAGATGATGGAAGCAACTTTATTGACTGGGCTCGTAATCTGAGGCTTATTCTCACAGCTGGCCAAAAGCAATATGTCCTTGATGCTGTGCTAGGTGATGCACCACCTGATACGGCAACCCAAGATGTTTCGAACGCTTGGCAATCCCGTAAGGATGCCTACTCACTAGTTCAATGTGCAGTTTTCTATGGCTTAGAACCGGGACTTCAAAGACGTTTTGAACGTCATGGAGCATATGAGATGTTCCAGGAGTTAAAGTTTATCTTTGAGAAGAATGCCCGGATCGAGAGGTATGAGTGTTGGGGAACGTCGCATGGGAAACAAAAAATTTCCTACGCGCACGAAGACCTATCATGGTGATGTCCATCTACGAGAGGGGATGTGTGATCTACGTACCCTTGTAGACCATACAGCAGAAGTGTTAGTGAACGCGGTTGATGTAGTGGAACGTCCTCACGTCCCTCGATCCGCCCCGCGAACCGTCCCGCGATCAGTCCCACGATCTAGTGCCAAACGGACGGCACCTCCGCGTTCAGCACACGTACAGCTCGACGATGATCTCGGCCTTCTTGATCCAGCAAGAGAGACGGAGAGGTAGAAGAGTTCTCCGGCAGCGTGACGGCGCTCCGAAGGTTGGTGATGATCTTGTCTCAGCAGGGCTCCGCCCGAGCTCCGCAGAAACGCGATCTAGAGGAAAAACCGTGGAGGCATGTGGTCGGGCTGCCGTGGAAAAGTCGTCTCAAATCAGCCCTAAAACCTCCGTATATATAGGGGGAAGAGGGGGATCCTTGCCTTGGGGCTCAAGGAGCCCCAAGGGGGTCGGCCGAGCCAAGGGGGGAAGGTCTCCCCCCCCAAACCGAGTCCAACTTGGTTTGGTTGGTGGAGTCCTTCTTCCCTTTCCCACCTCCTCCCTTTTTTTTCTTTTCTCTTTGATTTTCTTCCTATGGCGCATAGGGCCTTCTTGGGATGTCCCACCAGCCCACTAAGGGCTGGTGTGCCACCCCCAAGGCCTATGGGCTTCCCCGGGGTGGGTTGCCCCCCCGGTGAACTCCCGGAACCCATTCGTCATTCCCGGTACATTCCCGGTAACTCCGAAAACCTTCCGGTAATCAAATGAGGTCATCCTATATATCAATCTTCGTTTCCGGACCATTCCGGAAACCCTCGTGACGTCCATGATCTCATCCGAGACTCTGAACAACATTCGGTAACCAACCATATAACTCAAATATGCATAAAACAACATCGAACCTTAAGTGTGCAGACCCTGCGGGTTCGAGAACTATGTAGACATGACCCGAGAGACTCCTCGGTCAATATCCAATAGCGGGACCTGGATGCCCATATTGGATCCTACATATTCTACGAAGATCTTATCGTTTGAACCACAGTGCCAAGGATTCATATAATCCCGTATGTCATTCCCTTTGTCCTTCGGTATGTTACTTGCCCGAGATTCGATCGTCAGTATCCGCATACCTATTTCAATCTCGTTTACCGGCAAGTCTCTTTACTCGTTCCGTAATACAAGATCCCGCAACTTACACTAAGTCACATTGCTTACAAGGCTTGTGTGTGATGTTGTATTACCGAGTGGGCCCCGAGATACCTCTCCGTCACACGGAGTGACAAATCCCAGTTTTGATCCATACTAACTCAACGAACACCTTCGGAGATACCTGTAGAGCATCTTAATGTCACCCAGTTACGTTGCGACGTTTGATACACACAAAGTATTCCTCCGGTGTTAGTGAGTTATATGATCTCATGGTCATAGGAACAAATACTTGACACGCAGAAAAACAGTAGCAACAAAATGACACGATCAACATGCTACGTCTATTAGTTTGGGTCTAGTCCATCACGTGATTCTCCTAATGACGTGATCCAGTTATCAAGCAACAACACCTTGTTCATAATCAGAAGACACTGACTATCTTTGATCAACTGGCTAGCCAACTAGAGGCTTGCTAGGGACAGTGTTTTGTCTATGTATCCACACATGTAAATGAGTCTTCATTCAATACAATTATAGCATGGATAATAAACGATTATCTTGATACAGGAATTATAATAATAACTATATTTATTATTGCCTCTAGGGCATAATTCCAACAGTCTCCCACTTGCACTAGAGTCAATAATCTAGCCCTCACATCATCATGCGAATTACATTGTAATAAATCTAACACCCAAACAATTCTGGTGTTGATCATGCTTTGGCCGTGGAAGAGGTTTAGTCAGCGGGTCTGCTACATTCAGATCCGTGTGCACTTTGCATATATTTATGTCCTCCCCTTCGACGTAGTCGCGGATGAGGCTGAAGCATCGTTTGATGTGTCTGGACTTCTTGTGAAACCGTGGTTCCTTTGCTAAGGCAATGGCACCCGTGTTGTCACAAAACAAAGTTATTGGATTCAGTGCGCTTGGCACCACTCCAAGATCCGTCATGAACTGCTTCATCCAGACACCCTCCTTAGCCGCCTCCGAGGCAGCCATGTACTCCGCTTCACATGTAGAATCTGCTACGACGCTTTGCTTGGAACTGCACCAGCTTACTGCACCCCCATTAAGAATAAATACGTATCCGGTTTGCGACTTAGAGTCGTCCGGATCTGTGTCAAAGCTTGCATCGACGTAACCTTTTACGGCGAGCTCTTCGTCACCTCCATACACGAGAAACATCTCCTTAGTCCTTTTCAGGTACTTCAGGATATTCTTGACCGCCTCCAGTGATCCACTCCTGGATTACTCTGGAACCTACCTGCCATACTTATGGCCAGGCTAACGTCCGCTCTGGTGCACAACATTGCATACATGATAGAACCTATGGCTGAAGCATAGGGGACGAAGCGCATATGCTCTCTATCCTCATCAGTTGCTGGGCGCCGAGTCTTACTCAATCTCGTACCTTGTAAAACTGGCAAGAACCCTTTCTTGGACTGTTCCATTTTGAACCTCTTCAAAACTTTATCAAGGTATGTGCTTTGTGAAAGTCCTATCAGGCGTTTTGATCTATCCCTATAGATCTTAATGCCTAGAATGTAAGCAGCTTCTCCTAGGTCCTTCATAGAGAAACTTTTATTCAAGTAATCCTTTATGCTCTCCAAAAACTCTACGTTGTTTCCAATCAACAATATGTCATCCACATATAATATTAGAAACGCCACAGAGCTCCCACTCACTTTCTTGTAAATACAAGATTCTCCAACCACTTGTATAAACCCAAATGCTTTGATCACCTCATCGAAGCGTTTGTTCCAACTCCGAGATGCTTGCACTAGTCCATAAATGGATCGCTGGAGCTTGCACACTTTGTTAGCATTCTTAGGATCGACAAAACCTTCGGGTTGCATCATATACAATTCTTCCTTAAGGAAACCGTTAAGGAACGCCGTTTTGACATCCATCTGCCAGATTTCATAATCGAAAAATGCAGCTATTGCTAACATGATTCTGACGGACTTAAGCATCGCTACGGGTGAGAATGTCTCATCGTAGTCAACTCCTTGAACTTGTGAAAAACCCTTTGCCACAAGTCGAGCTTTATAAACGGTCACATTGCCGTCAGCGTCCGTCTTCCTCTTAAAGATCCATTTGTTCTGAATAGCCTTGCGGCCCTCAGGCAGTACTCCCAAAGTCCACACTTTGTTCTCATACATGGATCCTATCTCGGACTTCATGGCTTCTAGCCATTTGTTGGAATCTGGGCCCACCATTGCTTCTTCATAATTTGCAGGTTCATTGGTGTCCAACAACATGATTGGTAAGACGGGATTACCGTACCACTCTGGAGCAGCACGTGGTCTCGTCGACCTGCGTGCTTTGACAGAAACTTGAACCGGAGTTTCATGATCATCATCATTAACTTCCTCCTCAACCGGTGTCGCAACGACAGAGGTTTCCCCTTGCCCTGCGCCACCATCTAGAGGGATGAGAGGTTCGACAACCTCGTCAAGTTCTATCTTCCTCCCACTCAATTCTCTCGAGAGAAACTCCTTCTCGAGAAAAGCTCCGTTTTTAGCAACAAACACTTTGCCCTCGGATTTGAGATAGAAGGTGTACCCAACTGTCTCTTTTGGGTAACCTATGAAGACGCACTTTTCCGCTTTGGGTTCCAGCTTTTCAGGCTGAAGCTTTTTGACATAAGCATCACATCCCCAAACTTTAAGAAACGACAACTTTCGCCTTTTGCCATACCACAGTTCGTATGTGTCGTCTCAACGGATTTTGATGGTGCCCTATTTAAAGTGAATGCAGCTGTTTCTAATGCATAACCCCAAAACGATAACGGCAAATCGGTAAGAGACATCATAGATCGCACCATCTCTAATAAAGTACGATTACGACGTTCGGACACACCATTACGCTGTGGTGTTCCAGGCGGTGTCAACTGTGAAACAATTCCACATTGTCTTAAGTGAGCACCAAACTCGAAACTCAGATATTCACCCCCACGATCATACCGTAGGAACTTGATCTTCTTGTTACGATGATTTTCAACTTCACTCTGAAATTGCTTGAACTTTTCAAATGTTTCAGACTTGTGCTTCATTAAGTAGACATAACCATATCTACTCAAATCGTTAGTGAAGGTGAGAAAATAACGATATCCGCCGCGTGCCTCTACGCTCATCGGACCACACACATCGGTATGTATGATTTCCAACAAGTCACTTGCACGCTCCATTGTTCCGGAGAACGGAGTTTTAGTCATCTTGCCCATGAGGCATGGTTCGCACGTGTCAAGTGAATCAAAGTCAAGTGACTCCAAAAGTGCATTGGCATGGAGTTTCTTCATGCGCTTTACACCAATATGACATAAGCGGCAGTGCCACAAAAATATGGCGCTATCATTGTTAACTCTAACTCTTTTGGTCTCAATGTTATGTATGTGTGTATCGCTATCAAGATTCAATATGAACAATCCTCTCACATTGGGTGCATGACCATAAAAGATGTTACTCATAGAAATAGAACAACCATTATTCTCTGACTTAAAAGAGTAACCGTCTCACAATAAACAAGATCCAGATATAATGTTCATGCTCAACGCAGGCACTAAATAACAATGATTCAAGTTCATAACTAATCCTGATGGTAACTGAAGTGAAACTGTGCCGACGGCGATTGCATCAACCTTGGAACCATTTCCTACGCGCATCGTCACTTCATCTTTCGCCAGCCTTCGTCTATTCCGCAGTTCCTGTTTCGAGTTGCAAATATGAGCAACAGAACCGGTATCGAATACCCAGGCACTACTACGAGAGCCGGTTAAGTACACATCAATAACATGTATATCGAATATACCTGATTTTTCTTTGGCCGCCTTCTTATCTGCCAGATACTTGGGGCAATTGCGCTTCCAGTGACCCATACCCTTGCAATAGTAACACTCTGTTTCAGGCTTAGGTCCAGCTTTGGGTTTCTTCGTCGGATTGGCAACAGGCTTGCCGCTCTTCTTTGAATTTCCCTTCTTGCCTTTGCCGTTTCTCTTGAAACTAGTGGTCTTATTCACCATCAACACTTGATGCTCTTTACGGAGTTCAGACTCTGCGACTTTTAGCATCGCAAACAACTCGCAGGGTGACTTGTTCATCCCTTGCATGTTGTAGTTCAACACAAAGCCTTTATAGCTTGGCGGCAGTGATTGAAGGATTTTGTCAGTGATAGCCTCTTGCGGGAGTTCAATCCCCGGCTCAGCTAGACGGTTTGAGTACCCAGACATTTTGAGCACATGTTCACTGACACACGAGTTCTCCTCCATCTTGCAAGCATAGAATTTATCGGAGGTCTCATACCTCTCGATCCGGGCGTTGTTCTGAAAGATAAACTTCAACTCCTGGAACATCTCAAATGCTCCATGACGCTCAAAGCGACATTGAAGTCCCGGTTCTAAGCCATACAAGACTACACATTGAACTACTGAGTAGTCCTCCTTACGTGCTAACCAAGCGTTCTTAACATCCTGATCAGCCGTAGCGGGTGGTTCATCTCCTAGCGCAGCATTAAGGACATAATCCTTCTTCCCAGCTTGTAAGATTAGCTTAAGATTACGAGCCCAATTTACAAAGTTGCTTCCATCATCTTTCAACTTAGCTTTCTCTAGGAACGTATTAAAATTGAGGGTGACTGTCGCGTGAGCCATGATCTACAACACAAATATATTCAAAGTGGACTTAGACTATGTTCAAGATAATTAGAGTTTAACTTAATCAAATTATTTGCTAAACTCCCACTCAAAAAGTACATCTCTCTAGTCATTTGAGTGGTTCATGATCCACTTACACTAGCTCAAGTCCGATCATCACGTGAGTTGAGCATAGTTTCAGTGGTAAGCATCCCTATGCTAATCATATCATCTATATGATTCATGATCGACCTTTTGGTCTCATGTGTTCCGGGGCCATGTTTGCACATGCTAGGCTCGTCAAGCTTAACCCGAGTGTTCCGCGTGCGCAACTGTTTTGCACCCGTTGTATGTGAACGTTGAGTCTACCACACCCGATCATCACGTGGTGTCTCGAAACGACGAACTGTAGCAACGGTGCACAGTCGGGAAGAACACAATTTCGTCTTGAAATTTTAGTGAGAGATCACCTCATAATGCTACCGTCGTTCTAAGCAAAATAAGGTGCATAAAAGGATTAACATCACATGCAATTCATAAGTGACATGATATGGCCATCATCACGTGCTCCTTGATCTCCATCACCAAAGCACCGGCACGATCTTCTTGTCACCGGCGCCACACCATGATCTCCATCAACGTTTCGCCATCGGGGTTGTCGTGCTACTCATGCTATTACTACTAAAGCTACATCCTAGCAAAATAGTAAACGCATCTGCAAGCACAAACGTTAGTATAAAGGCAACCCTATGGCTCCTGCCGGTTGCCGTACCATCAACGTGCAAGTCGATATTATCTATTACAACATGATCATCTCATACATCCAATATATCACATCACATCGTTGGCCATATCACATCACAAGCATACCCTGCAAAAACAAGTTAGACGTCCTGTAATTTTGTTGTTGCATGTTTTACGTGGTGACCATGGGTATCTAGTAGGATCGCATCTTACTTACGCAAACACCACAATGGAGATATATGAGTTGCTATTTAACCTCATCCAAGGACCTCCTCGGTCAAATCCGATTCAACTAAAGTTGGAGAAACTGACACTTGCCAGTCATCTTTGAGCAACGGGGTTACTCGTAGCGATGAAACCAGTCTCTCGTAAGCGTACGAGTAATGTCGGTCCAAGCCGCTTCAATCCAACAATACCGCGGAATCAAGAAAAGACTAAGGAGGGCAGCAAAACGCACATCACCACCCACAAAAACTTTTGTGTTCTACTCGAGAAGACATCTACGCATGAACCTAGCTCATGATGCCACTGTTGGGGAACGTCGCATGGGAAACAAAAAATTTCCTACGCGCACGAAGACCTATTATGGTGATGTCCATCTACGAGAGGGGATGTGTGATCTACGTACCCTTGTAGACCGTACAGCATAAGCGTTAGTGAACGCGGTTGATGTAGTGGAACGTCCTCACGTCCCTCGATCCGCCCCGCGAACCGTCCCGCGATCAGTCCCATGATCTAGTGCCGAACGGACGGCACCTCCGCATTCAGCACACGTACAGCTCGACGATGATCTCGGCCTTCTTGATCCAGCAAGAGAGACGGAGAGGTAGAAGAGTTCTCCGGCAGCGTGACGGCGCTTCCGAGGTTGGTGATGATCTTGTCTCAGAAGGGCTCCGCCCGAGCTCCGCAGAAACGCGATCTAGAGGAAAAACCGTGGAGATATGTGGTCGGGCTGCCGTGGAAAAGTCGTCTCAAATCATCCCTAAAACCTCCGTATATATAGGGGGAAGAGGGGGAGCCTTGCCTTGGGGCTCAAGGAGCCCCAAGGGGGTCGGCCGAGCCAAGGGGGGAAGGTCTCCCCCCCCAAACCGAGTCCAACATGGTTTGGTGGGTGGAGTCCTTCTTCCCTTTCCCACCTCCTCCTTTTTTTCTTTTCTCTTTGATTTTCTTCCTATGGCGCATAGGGCCTTCTTGGGCTGCCCCACCAGCCCACTAAGGGCTGGTGTGCCACCCCCAAGGCCTATGGGCTTCCCCGGGGTGGGTTGCCCCCCCGGTGAACTCCCGGAACCCATTCGTCATTCCCGGTACATTCCTAGTAACTCCGAAAACCTTCCGGTAATCAAATGAGGTCATCCTATATATCAATCTTCGTTTCCGGACCATTCCGGAAACCCTCGTGACGTCCGTGATCTCATCCGGGAGTCCGAACAACATTCGGTAACCAACCATATAACTCAAACACGCATAAAACAACGTCGAACCTTAAGTGTGCAGACCCTGCGGGTTCGAGAACTATGTAGACATGACCCGAGAGACTCCTCGGTCAATATCCAATAGCGGGACCTGGATTCCCATATTGGATCCTACATATTCTACGAAGATCTTATCATTTGAACCTCAGTGCCAAGGATTCATATAATCCCGTATGTCATTCCCTTTGTCCTTCGGTATGTTACTTGCCCGAGATTCGATCGTCAGTATCCGCATACCTATTTCAATCTCGTTTACCGGCAAGTCTCTTTACTCGTTCCGTAATACAAGATCCCGCAACTTACACTAAGTCACATTGCTTGCAAGGCTTGTGTGTGATGTTTTATTACCGAGTGGGCCCCGAGATACCTCTCCGTCACACGGAGTGACAAATCCTAGTTTTGATCCATACTAACTTAACGAACACCTTCGGAGATACCTGTAGAGCATCTTAATGTCACCCAGTTACGTTGCGACGTTTGATACACACAAAGTATTCCTCCGGTGTTAGTGAGTTATATGATCTCATGGTCATAGGAACAAATACTTGACACGCAGAAAAACAGTAGCAACAAAATGACACGATCAACATGCTACGTCTATTAGTTTGGGTCTAGTCCATCACGTGATTCTCCTAATGACGTGATCCAGTTATCAAGCAACAACACCTTGTTCATAATCAGAAGACACTGACTATCTTTGATCAACTGGCTAGCCAACTAGAGGCTTGCTAGGGACAGTGTTTTGTCTATGTATCCACACATGTAAATGAGTCTTCATTCAATACAATTATAGCATGGATAATAAACGATTATCTTGATACAGGAATTATAATAATAACTATATTTATTATTACCTCTAGGGCATAATTCCAACAATGAGACCTCCGATAAGTTCTATGCTTGCAAAATGGAGGAGAATACGTCTATCAGTGAACACGTGCTCAGAATTTTTGGGGTACTCTAACTGTCTAGATGAGCTGGGGATTGACCTCCCGCAAGAAGCTATCACTGACAAAATTCTTCAGTCACTGCCACCTAGCTATAAGAGCTTCATGTTGAACTATAACATGCAAGGGACGAATAAGTCACCCGGCGAGTTGTTTACGATGCTGAAAGTCACTGAGTCAGAAATCCAGAAAGAACATCAAGTGTTGATGGTCAATAAGACCACTAGTTTCAAGAAAAACGACAAAGGCAAGAAGGGTAACTTCAAGAAGAGTGCACTCCGACGAAGAAACCCAGGGTTGGACCTAAGCCGGAAACTGAGTGTTATTAATGCAAGAGAACTGGTCACTGAAAGCGCAACTGCCCCAAGTATTTGGCCGATAAGAAGGCGGCCAGTGCCAAACAAGGTATATTTGATATACATGTTATTGATGTGTACCTCACCAGCTCTCGGAGTAGTGTCTGGGTATTTGATACCAGTTCTGTTGCTCACATTTGCAACTCGAAACAGGTTCTATGGAATATACGAATGCTGGCGAAGGATGAGTGACGATGCTCGTGGGAAATGGTTCCAAGGTTGATGTGATCGTTGTCGGAACGCTCTCACTTTAGTTACCATCGGGATTAGTGATGAATTTAAATAGTTGTTATTTAGTGCTTGCGTCAAGCATGAACATTATATCTGGATCTTGTTTATTGCGAGACGGTTACCCATTTAAGTCAGAGAATAATGGTTGTTCTATTTATATGAGTAATATCATTTATGGACATGCACCTAATGTGAGGGGTTTGCTCATATTGAATATCGTGATGACACTCATGTCCATAACATTGTGACCAAAAGATGTAGAGTTAATAATGATAGCGCCACTTTCTTGTGGCACTATCGCTTAGGTCATATTGGTGTAAAGCGCATGAAGAAACTCCATGCCGATGGACTTTTGGAGTCACTTGATTTTGAATCACTTGACACATGCGAACCATATCTCATGGGCAAGATGACTAAGACTCCATTCTCCGGAACAATGAAGCGTGCAAGTGAGTTGTTGGAGATCATACATACTGATGTGTGCAGACCGATGAGCATAGAGGCGCGCGATGGGTATCGTTATTTTCTCACCTTCACTAATGTTTTGAGTAGGTATGGTTATATCTACTTGATGAAGCACAAGTCTGAAACGTTTGAAAAGTTCAAGCAATTTCAGAGTGAAGCTGAAAATCATCATAACGAGAAGGTCAAGTTCCTATGATCTGATCAAGGAGGTGAATATCTGAGTTACGAGTTTGGTGCTCACTTGAGACAATGTGGAATTGTTTCATAGTTAACACCGCCTGGAACACCACAGCGCAATGGTGTGTCCGGACGTCGTAATCGTACTTTATTAGATATGGTGCATTCTATGATGTCTCTTCCGATTTGCCATTATCATTTTGGGGCTATGCATTGGAGACAGCTGCATTCACTTTAAATAGGGCACCATCAAAATCCGTTGAGACGACACCATATGAGCTGTGGTATGGAAAGAAGCCAAAGTTGTTGTTTCTTAAAGTTTGGGGATGTGATGCTTATGTCAAAGAGCTTCAGCCTGAAAAGCTGGAACCCGAAGCAGAAAAGTGTGTCTTCATAAGTTACCCAAAAGAGACAGTTGGGTATACCTTCTATCTCAGATCCGAGGGCAAAGTGTTTGTCGCTAAGAACAGTGCTTTTCTTGAGAAAGAGTTTCTCTCGAAAGAATTGAGTGGGAGGAAGATAGAACTTGATGAGGTTGTGGAACCTTGATACGTCCATTTTGCATCATGCTTTCATGTTGATATTTATTGCTTTTTGGGCTGTTATATTACTTGTGGTACCATATTTATGCCTTTTCTCTCTTATTTTGCAAGGTTTATTTGAAGAGGGAGAATTCAGGCAGCTGGAATTCTGGACTGGAAAAGGAGCAAATCCAAGTCCACTATTCTGCACATCTGCAAATGCCGTGAAAATTTACGTGGATTTTTTCTGGAATATATTAAAAATACTAGGCGAAAGAACTACCGTAGGGGGGCCACCAGGGCTCCACAAGCCCCCACTCCACCACCACCCCCTGGTGGCGGTGGGCAAGCTTGTGGGCTGCCTGACGGCCCACTAGCCCCCCTCTTTTGCTATATGAAGCATCCTTGTCTGGAAAAAATCAAGAGGGAGCTTTTTCTTAATTTCGCCGCCGCCACGAGGCAGAACTTGAGCAGATCCAATCTAGAGCTCCGGCAGGACGATCCTGCCGGGGAAACTTCCCTCCCGGAGGGGGGAATCGTCGCCATCGTCATCACCAACACTCCTCTCGTCGGAGGGGAGGCATCTTCATCAACATGTTCATCAGCACCATCTACTCTCCAATCCCTAGTTCATCTCTTGTAACCAATCTTCGTCTCGCGACTCTGATTGGTACTTGTAAGGTTGCTAGTAGTGTTGATTACTGTTTGTAGTTGATGCTAGTTGGATTATTTGGTGGAAGAGTTTATGTTCAGATCCTTGATGCTATTCATTACACCTCTGGTTATGATCATGATTTTGTCTTGTGAGTAGTTACTTTTGTTCCTGAGGACATGGGATAAGTCATGTTAATAATAGTCATGTGAATTTGATATTCGTTTGGTATTGTTTTTCCTCTAGTGGTGTTATGTGAACGTCGACTACATAACACTTCACCATATTTGGGCCTAGAGTAAGGCATTGGGAAGTAGTAAGTAGATGATGGGTTGCTGGAGTGACAGAAGCTTAAACCCTAGTCTATGCGTTGCTTCGTGAGGGGCTGATTTGGATCCACTAGTTTAATGCTATGGTTAGACTTTGTCTTAATTCTTCTTTTGTAGTTGCGGATGCTTGTGAGAGAGATTAATCATAATTGGAATGCTTGTCCAAGTAAGGGCAGTACCCAAGCGCCGTTCCATCCACATATCAAACTATCAAAGTAACGAACGCGAATCATATGAACATGATGAAATTAGCATGACAGAAATTCCCGTGTGTCCTCGGGAGCGTTTTTCCTCCTATAAGACTTTGTTCAGGCTTGTCCCTTTCTACAAAAGGGATTGGGCCACTTGTTGCACCGTTTCTACTACTTGTTACTTGTTACTCTTTGCTTGCTACGTTTCACCTTGCTACACAATCACTTGTTACCGCTACTTTCAGTGCTTGCAGTTATTACCTTGCTGAAATCCGTTTATCTGAGCCTTCTGCTCCTCGTTGGGTTCGACACTCTTACTTATCGAAAGGACTACGATTTATCCCCTATACTTGTGGGTCACCAAGACTCTTTTCTGGCGCCGTTGCCGGGGAGTGAAGCGCCTTTGGTAAGTGGAAATTGGTAAGGAAACATTTATATAATGTGCTGAAATTTATTGTCACTTGTGACTATGGAAACTCTTCCTTTGAGGAGTTTGTTCGGGGTATCTTCACCATGAACGGAAGCACGAGGAGTTGCTCCTCAACCTGAGGTACCTACTGAAAATATCTTTTATGAAATTCCTTTGGGTATGCTTGAGAAACTGCTGGCTAATCCTTTCGCAGGAGATGGATCTTCACATCGAGACTTGCATCTAATCTATGTAGATGAAGTTTGTGGTTTATTTAAGCTTGCAGGTTTGCCCGAGGATGTGGTAAAGAAGAAAGTATTTACTTTATCTTTGAAGGATAAGGCGTTGACATTGTCGGGACCCCGATCCTAAGCCATAGGAATCCGGCCTGTAACACATCGCATCCCTTTGCGGTCTCACGCACGGTTAACTCCACGGCTGCAGCCTTACCTTAGTCGGGACCGTTTGTGTCTTTTGACTCACGTATGCAATAGTGTTGCTAGCATTCCAATGTCAAAGAACCCGGATCGACATGTCTAGTCATAAACCAAAGTGGCAGTACCGCACAAGGACAGGCATACATGACCCAACAAAGCAGGTGTCGGTCATCAGCGAACGTAGACGAGTCGTAGCAAGCTACAAGGACTTCATTACGTCGCGTGACATTTCCCCAAAGGGGACAGACACAACAGCTAAGAAGGACACATGCCGGTCAACCAATGTGTCCGGAGCAGTAGCGAACTACCAAGGCTCGTTGGATCACAAAGGGGCATTTCCTTGTAAGGAGTGCTACTAAAGTTCACGACTAGGTAATCGAACCCCATACATATCCAGTACGACACACGTACGTATGGCATACTGATATGTATAGATACATCGATGGCATCACAACATAACCATAAACATACAAGCTTTATTTAAGAGGCTCGGAAGAGCCACACACATAATATTACACATTAAGGGTCTCACGACCCATAATAGCAGTCATTCAGTTACAAGCCAGCGGAAGAGTTTAAACTGTCTGAGTACAGACGGGGCAACTAGATGGCATATGGCCTGACTATACTATAGACCCAACGTAGGGCCAGATCGTAGCTGGGACACCAGCTACTCGTCGTCGTCGATGTCTACGAAGAACCCTCCATTAGGGTCATTAGCAACCTCTGCAACATTTATTAAGCAAACATGAGTACGAAGGTACTCAGCAAGACTTTAGGATAACTAACTATTCACGTAAGGTATCAAATGGTATTGTGGGGTTTCATGCGGAAAGCCAGCATTTGACTCGTGGCTAGACAACTTGCATTTCTAAATAATTTTTGACAACTTGATTTCTCGCACACGAGTCCACTAACACCACAACAATACACTATCGTGGAATCATTCTGTCTCCATACGGAAATGCCGTCAACGACACTCACGCTTATCTTGACAATTTTATGAGTAGCCATTAAAGTTATCTATGAACAACATATGTGTCCAAGTAGTCCATATCCGCGGACGCGACTATTCGAATAGATCATAACCCTGCAGGGGTGTACTTCGTCACAAACGCTCTCGCCACTTATCGCCATGTGCACGTCATGCACCTCGGCAACCTTCAAGCGGAAGCCCAGCGAGGGAGTCGGCCACTACCGTTAACCACACTAGTACCTAGTCCAGGTTTATCGCCTATCTGAGAGTAACCCGTACGGAAGTCCGGCCGAGGTTTCCGCCACGGCCTCAAACGATGTGTGCAGGGTTCCCAAGCCCACCATCCGGGTGCCACTTGGTACACCGTGCCACTGCCTACCGCATCACGGCCCACCTCTCAGGTCAGCACCAAGCATGGCCTCCAGCATTACTATAAACACCAGAAACTACTTGCAACTCCTGGACTGAGTACTAAGCGATTAATAGGCCGAGCGGGGTCATATTTCAGGGCCCAGCATGTGGTAGTATCTAGTCTTGGATTACATACACGGAACTCAGTTCCTAAGGACGGTTCCAATGAAACAGCCCGCCATGTACTCCTACACAGCCTTTCACCGGTACCTTTACCAAATCAGTTTCACACACAACCTTTTCTTACCGAACACGTTCTCACAATTCTGTTCATCTCCCAGATGACGGACCATACACAACTCTAAGCATAGCATGCATAGCAGGATAAGGCACATCAAGGCTTAAGCAACTACCAGGTATGCTAGGTTGCAAGGTTCGGCTATTTACTGTGACAAGGTTAGGTCATGCAAAGAAAGTGGGTTCAACTAATCGTGGCAAAAGCAGTTGAAGCATTTGATCCTAATGCAATAAATAAGTGCAGGAGCAAGAACATGGGATTTATCGGGATGATCAAAGGGGTTGCTTGCCTTGTTGCTCAGAGGAGGGACAATATCCGTCAGACGGATATTCGGTGGAATCCAGGGGTGCGGAGCCTACCGAAATGAATGGCAACAATCAATAACAATCATATGCAAGCAAGATGATGCATGAGCATGGCATGAGAATGCAAGGTGATAAACTATTATGATCAACCTGTATTAGGTTTGAAGTTGATTTGAATCACATTCAAATATCAATTCAAACGAGGTATTCTCGAATACCGATTTAATTGATTCGACCTGATGCTCAGATCAACTTGATGTTAACATGCAAGAGATGTCATGTTAGGGTACTGATTTGTAATTAGGATAGTATGTGATCATGTCATTCATAATGAAATTTGAATATTTTCCAAATTCCATTTATAAAGTATTTATAAGAATTGACTTATTCATTAATCTACATGTTTGGGTTCTGTAACTTTTTCAAACATGCATGAAAATAGCATATTCAGATTCCTTGAATTTTTCTGATACTTTTTCATATATAAGTTATTTTCATCCGAGTTATATTTTAATTTCTATGATTTTTACAAGTTTTAGCAATTTCCTGGATTTATTTTATACACAGAAATACTAATATTGCATCACTACTGACGTCAGCAGGTCAACTGCGCCTGGGCCAGGTCAAACCTGACCAGTGGGGTCCACTGGTCAGTGACCCAGGGGCTAACCCCGCGCTGACCAGCCCCTAATTGGGGTTTGACCAGGCGTGGGGCCCTCTGGCAGTGACTGAGGGAAGGTTAATTACGTCCTAATGGTCGGCCACATCGACGCCCACCGGAGGGTGGTCGCCGGCGACCAAGCCCGCGACGGAGGGCTCACCGGAGACGACCTAAACGGCGCTACACGGCACCAAATCGAGCGCGGCTTGTAGCTACGGGACGCTGGCGAAGCAACCGATCTAGCAGGGGCATCAGGAGAAGCTAGGGTCGCCGGGAGAGGCGCCGGCGACGAGCCGAAGCGGCGGCCGAAGCTCGGCCTTCCGTGGGAGATGGCTCCAAGGCACGGGGAGGGCAGCTGATGGGCTCATCACATTCCTGGCGGCTCCAGGAGCTCGATCCCTAGCTCGAGCGCGTGGAAGAGACACCACAGCGACGGCGACGACATGACCGGCGGCGAGGAGCTCTCGGCCTTGGTGGGGAACGGGGCTACGGTGCGCGAAAGAGCGTGGGGTGAGAGGGGAAATGATGACGAGCTCACAGCGGTTCCGATGGTGTTGTTGTAGGGCTCGGGGGTGCGCCGGAGGGAGCGAATCGACGGAAGAGGTCCGGTGGCTGGAGGCGGAGAAGATGGCGGCGAGGCGATGACAGGCGGCCTCCGGGCTTGATTCCTTCTTCCAAGGGACGAGGAGGAGCACGGCGAGGCTTTGGGACACAGCAGCTGGGCTGGAGGGGGCTCGTGGCCACGGCTACGACGATCGGCGGCGACAAGCAGGCTCGGCCATGGTGGGGGAGGGCGAGAGAGAGATGGAGGGGAGCCAGAGATGGGTGGAGAAGGGAGAGACGTGCACGGGGTACTCATCCCCGCCGTCTGCGTGGCTCGGGCAAGCAGGAGGTGGCCAGGGGACGTGGCCGCGCTCGCCGGCGCGTCGGCAGGCAGCTGCTTCTCCTCCTGGCAGGAGGAAGAAGACAACCGTGCCCCTGGTGGGCTGGGCCTCCTCAGGCGACAGGTAAGGGTTTTCTTTCTCTTATTTCTTTTCTATTTTGTTTCTGTTTTGCTAACTATTGTTTTGCTATTTATTTCAGCTCCAAAATGGGTTGTAAAACTATTTTAAACACACCTGAATATTTGTTGGAATATTCCCAACCATTTCCAAAGTTTTCAGCATTTTTGAAAATTTAAAGTTTCTGATTTCAAATTTAAAACTTGGAAACCAGTAGCTTTTGCATTTATTTAAAATGCTTAAAGTGTCAAGAAAATAGTTTTCTCCAATGCTCATTTACTTTCATGATTTATCAGAAAGTTTGAACATTTCTTGAGGCCATTTTGGGTTCATTGATTTTAACTAGTTTGAGATTTCCTTTATTTGAAGTAGTGGCTAGGGTTTTGAATTTTTGCTTTGCCACTTTCTTGTTCTTGTTGAAGATTTCTTAGATGCAATGCAAAGAAGACATGAGCACAAGACTAACTTGCTTAAGGTGTCAGGGATGTGACAACTCACCCCCACTCAAAAGAATCTCGTCCCGAGATTTAGAAGTCGTCGGGAATAACGCCGGATACTCAAGTCGGAGACGATCCTCTCTTTCCCAAGTTGCCTCCTTTTCAGAATGATTTGACCATTGAACTTTAAGAAACTTGAGGTTTCGACGTCGAGTGGTACGCTCAGCTTGATTAAGAATACGCACGGGGTATTCTCGGTATGAAAGGTTATCTTGGAGATCAAGCGTTTCGTGGTCCACTTCACGGATAGGATCCGAAAAGCAACGCCTGAGTTGTGAGACGTGGAAAACATCATGAACCTTGGAAAGATGTGGAGGAAGTTCCAACTGGTAGGCAACTTCTCCTTGTTTGGCAAGAATGCAAAAAGGACCAATGTAACGAGGAGCCAATTTGCCCTTGATACCGAAACGATGGGTACCCTTCAAAGGTGTAACCCGAAGGTAAGCCTTCTCGTCAACTTCAAAGGTCACAGCCTTATGATGACGATCATATTGGCTCTTTTGACGAGACTGGGCTGTTTTCAACTTTTCACGAATGATGCGAACCTGCTCTTCTGCATCCTGGATCATATCCGGGCCAAAGAGTTGCCTCTCTCCGGTTTCTGACCAATTAAGAGGTGTTCGACATCTTCGTCCATAGAGAACTTCAAAAGGGGCTTTGCCCAAGCTTGATTGATAACTATTGTTATAAGCAAATTCGGCGAATGGAAGGCACTTCTCCCAATTCATACCGAACGAAATAACACAAGCTCGGAGCATATCTTATAGGATTTGATTCACTCTTTATACTTGACCACTTGATTGGGGATGGAAAGCAGTGCTAAAAGATAAGTGAGTCCCCATGGCATTCTGAAAACTTTCCCAGAAGCGAGAAGTAAAGATACTCCCACGGTCCGAGTCAATATCCAGGGGAACACCATGAAGAGACACTATTCGGGAGATATATAACTCTGCTAGCTGGCTAGCTGTTATACTCTCACGAACAGGAAGAAAATGAGCCACTTTGGAAAGACGGTCAATGACCACAAAGATAGCATTATTCCCTTTCTTGGTCTTGGGAAATCCGGTAATGAAATCCATGCTAACTTTATCCCATTTCCATTCAGGAATAGCTAGAGTTTGAAGGGTGCCAGTAGGCCTTTGATGTTCTGCCTTAACTCGACGACAAACGTCGCAGTTAGCAATGAACTCAGCAATTTCTCTCTTCATCCTAGTCCACTAGAACCTCTGGCGTAGGTCCTGATACATCTTAGTACTACCGGGATGAATGGTGAGAGGAGAATCCTGAGCTTCCGTAAGGATTAACTGCCTTAGATGTGGGTTCTTAGGAACCACTAGACGATTCTGGAAGAACACAAAACCTTGATCGTTCATGGAAAATTCTTTAGCATTTCCGCTAAAAATATTCTCCTTGATCCGTGATATAACCTTGTCACGCTTTTGTCCAGCTATAATTTGATCCTTAAGTGTAGGCTTCGCCACCAGGGTAGAAAGGAATCCTTGAGGAACAATGTGAAGATTCAACTTCCGAAAGTCCTCATAGATATGTGGTTGACCTTGTTGTAGCATCAAATTGTTACAATATGATTTATGGCTTAGTGCATCGGCCATAACATTGGCCTTCCCCGGGGTGTAAGTTATCCCTAAGTCGTAATCCGAGATCAACTCAACCCACCGTCTTTGCCTGAGATTCAAATCCGGCTGGGTGAAGATATATTTCAGACTTTGGTGGTCAGTGAATATTTCGCAACGATTACCCAAAAGGTAATGTCGCCAGGTTTTTAATGCATGGACCACAGCTGCAAGCTCAAGGTCATGTGTGGGATAATTATCCTCATGTGGACGCAACTGTCGAGATGCGTATGCGATCACATGACGATCTTGCATGAGAATGCAACCTAATCCTTGTCGCGAGGCATCGCAATAGATAACAAAGTCCTTAGAAAAATCTGGTGGTAGCAACACAGGTGCGGAAGTCAGGCGTCTTTTCAGTTCCTGAAAACTATGCTCACACTGTGGTGTCCATTCGAACTTTTTATCCTTCTTGAGGAGTTCAGTCAGAGGCTTTGCAACCTTGGAGAAATTCTCGACGAAGCGGCGACAATAGCTCGCTAGACCAAGAAAACTCCTAACTTGCTTAACCGATTCAGGTTGAGTCCAATCAAGGACAGCTTGAACTCTCTCGGGATTGACAGCAATACCCTTACCAGAGATTACGTGTCCTAGATAGGTCACTTCTAATAACGAGAATTCACATTTTGAAAATTTGGCATAAAGGCGATGCTCTCGAAGTTTCATCAATACCAGCCTTAGATGCTCAGCATGTTCTTGTTCGTTCTTCGAGTAGATGAGAATATCATTGAGGTATACCACGACGAACTTATCCAAATACTCCATGAAGATTGAATTCATCAGTCGAGAGAAGGTGGCTGGGGCATTGGTTAAACCGAAGGACATGACGGTGTACTCGTATTGGCCATAACGAGTAACAAAAGCCGTTTTTGGAATGTCCCCGTTTTTGATCTTGATTTGATGGTATCCCAACCTCAAATCCATTTTGGAGAAGACTGAGGATCCAGCAAGCTGATCGTACAGATCGTTGATCCTGGGAAGCGGATACTTGTTCTTTATGGTGACCAGATTAACTGGTCGGTAATCTACAACCATCCGATCCGTTCCGTCTTTCTTCTTGACGAAGAGGACGGGACAAGCCCAAGGAGAAGAGCTAGGACGAATGAAACCTTTGTTCAAGGCCTCATCTAGTTGCTTCTTAAGTTCGGCTAGCTCCAGGGGTGCCATCTTATATGGTCTTCTGGCTATTGGGACAGTTCCCGGAACAAGATCTATCACAAACTCTACATCTCTGTCAGGTGGAATTCCTCGCAGTTCCTTTGGAAAAACATCCGGGAAGTCACGGACTACCGGAATGTCTTCAAGTTCTGGAAGAGGGTTGGCATTTAAGGAATAGAGTTGGCATTTGGCAACTCGAGTAGAGACATTTACTATCTCACCCGAGGGATGGCTAAGCTGGACATTTCTAGAATGAGTATCAATCTTGGCATAGTGAGCTGACATCCAGTCCATGCCCAAGATGATATTAATATCCGATGATTTCAGGACTATCAATGAGGCTAGAAAAACTAGCCTGTCTACTAGAATTTCATTGTCATAAGTTATCCTAGAGGTTTGCCATTTACTACCAGGAGTTTGGACAACCAATGGGATTGGCATATCACAAAAAGACATGTTATGCAACTGTGCATAACTTTCTGAAATGAAGGAATGAGAAGACCCAGTGTCAAAGAGAACGGACGATGGGTGATGATTAACAAGAAGCGTACCCAGCATGACGTCGGGATCCTCTGCAGCTTCTTCTGTTGACACATAGTCCACACGGCCACGTGCAGGAGTTGGCTTCACATAGTAAGCTTTGCCTGACTTGGCCTGCCCGACGGACTTTCCGGGTTGCTTGGCACCCACATTCTGAGGACACTCATGGGAATAGTGCCCTGGTTCTCCACACTTGTAGCATATCACTTGGTTGGCACGTGGTGCAGCATTACTAGCTGGACCACCATAAGCTTTTGCTGGAGGGTTGGCCTGATTCGTCTGAGGCGCCACGTAGGATGGCCTCGGAGTATATCTTGGCGGCAGAGAACTGTTCGGAACCCACAACCTGCATTTTGGAAACGCGGAACCAGAAGACGAGCCAAAGTCACGGGAGTGCTTCCTTGTGGCTTCGAAGTCGGTATGACCAGTCTCGGCACTGATCGCTTTGTTGACTAGGGCTTGAAAGCTTGCACACTCATGGAGGCGCAGATCACGACGAAGCTCAGGGCTCAGACCCTTACGGAATCTTGCTTGCTTCTTGGCGCAGTAGACACCTCCTCTGTTGCATAGCGGGCGAGATTACCGAACTCACGGCTATAGGCATCCACAGACAACTTGCCCTGAGTGAAGGCACATAACTCTTCTCTCTTTCTGTCCATCAGGCCCTCTGGAATATGGTGCAGACGAAAAGCTGCACTGAAGTCTGCCCATGTGGCTACTGGTTCAGCGGGACGCATAGCTTCAAAGTTCTCCCACCACAGATTGGCGGGTCCCTCCAGGAAATATGCCGCAAAGGTCACCTTGTCGGCTTCGGACACATTCGCAGAGCGAATCTTGCGTGAGATACTGCACAGCCAGTCATCAGCGTCGAGGGGATCGACGGAATGATGAAACTTTGGAGGATTCAACTTCACAAAGTCATTAAGGGACACTGCGGCATTCCTAGGCTGTTGAGCCGTATTCTGCTCAATACGCTCTAATAGTCGGTTGGTCTCCCTTTTATTTCTCTCTGCCTCAAGCATCACTTCCACCAGAGAAGGCGGGTAAGGCAGGTCTTCCTGCGACGCTTGACTACCCTCGCCTTGCTCATGAGCAGGGGCACGGTTGAACCTGGTGAACACCATCCTGACAAACAAACTCACAGCTTAGACCAATATCATATCAATGCTAGCTATGGATTAAGAATGTACTGAACGCACGGAATGCGGAAACGAATATCCGAACAGCATGGTAACAAGCAACTGCTATATATACACCATGGTTCATACACACCCTTACATAGTTCAGTACAACCTTAACCGAAGAGCAAACTACTGAATTTATGAAACTACTCATCAGAGCCTTACAAGCTTCCTACACATTATTTATCTAGGCCTCCGGAATTCATTTCACATCACAGGCATACTTCACAAGTCACGCAGGACTATGAATGTACGGCTACTACCATACTATCCTTCCGCTCACAGCTCAGGCATCCGCATAGAACATCTCATAGAGATTACCTCCATGACCTGGAAGCTCAACCTGCGGATCTGGAAACACTCTAGCCTGAGATCCCTGGGATCCATAAGGACACGGATGTGGCCTTGGTCCCCTGTCTGGTGGTAAGAGGGGTCCCCGAAGAGGTGTGACTCCTCCTATAGCTGGCCAGTCAACGTGAGCCGGAAGATGGGTCCTAACAGGGTTCAGCATCTCCATATCTCCATACCCTGTCTGGACTACCAGTGCCAGCTGCGTCAAAGCCGTCCACAGACGGGCACGGGTGGCATAAAGCTCCATGCGGAGAGCACGAGCATCCCTGTCTCTGTTCTCTAGCATCTCAACAGTGGACTGCAGTAGTGGATCCTCCATAGAAGAATCAAAATAGACTCCACTGAGGTATCCCTCTTCACCAGGCTGAGAGGCCGGAACATAGCAGAACTCTGAATTCTGCAGCAGTGCATGTCTCGCTCTCATAATGGTCAGCATTGAATAGGCAGCATCCTGTACTGCCATGTCAACAATGACTCCCAACCCATAGGACCAATGGATTGGATTCTCAGCTCCAGGGTAGTCTGGAAATACCCTAACAGTGCAGATGTACTGGCTCAGGTTGAAGTCTCAGTACTGTTCCTCCACTGTGTACTCGGGGTACCAGCGGTAACCGCACACCGACATCACCGTGACCAGCATGGCCGTATGACCCGGTACATCAATGCACCTGGTCAGACGTACCACCTGACGAGAAGGACGGCCAGGCATCTGTAAATAGAGAGTAATGCAAAAGCATTAGAGCTCTGAATGCAAAATTGGGCAGCATAACGGCTGTAATTTCTCAAAAACAAATTTTGAGACAACCCAAAATGGAATAGTGTAACCACTCAACTATCAAGTTCAACTCTCTGATCATCAAACTTACTTCCTTTTTCCTAGGAATGACAGTAACCCAATATCTCTTGACCCGTAGTCCTATAATCTACCGATTAGAAAACACGAGCCTAGAAGAAGATGAGTAACCTAGTCCTTAATTCCCGTAGAAAAGGATGACCAGAATAGAATAACTTGAGAAGAGAACAAGAGTCTTACGTTCCCTTCCACAAACAATTCCCTTATATATAACTAAAGCAATTCTAGACTCAACTTCGACCAGTTTGGCTTAGTAATCCTACAGTTAGTCAGGCTCTGATACCAACGCTGCCGGGACCCCGATCCTAAGCCATAGGAATCCAGCCTGTAACACATCGCATCCCTTTGCGGTCTCACGCACGGTTAACTCCACGGCTGCAGCCTTACCTTAGCCGGGACCGTTTGTGTCTTTTGACTCACGTATGCAATAGTGTTGCTAGCATTCCAATGTCAAAGAACCCGGATCGACATGTCTAGTCATAAACCAAAGTGGCAGTACCGCACAAGGACAGGCATACATGACCCAACAAAGCAGGTGTCGGTCATCAGCGAACGTAGACGCGTCGTAGCAAGCTACAAGGACTCCATTATGTCGCGTGACATTTCCCCAAAGGGAACAAACAGAGCAGCTAAGAAGGCACATGCCGGTCAACCAATGTGTTCGGAGCAGTAGCGAACTATCAAGGCTCGTTGGATCACAAAGGGGCATTTCCTTGTAAGGAGTGCTACTAAAGCTCACGACTAGGTAATCGAACCCCATACATATCCAGTACGACACACGTACGCATGGCATACCGATATGTATAGATACATCGATGGCATCACAACATAACCATAAACATACAAGCTTTATTTAAGAGGCTCGGAAGAAACACACACATAATATTACACATTAAGGGTCTCACGACCCATAATAGCAGTCATTCAGTTACAAGCCAGCGGAAGAGTTTAAACTGTCTGAGTAAAGACGGGGCAACTAGATGGCACATGGCCTGACTATACTACAGACCCAACGTAGGGCCAGATCGTAGGTGGGACACCAGCTACTCGTCGTCGTCGATGTCTATGAAGAACCCTCCATTAGGGTCATTAGCAACCTCTGCAACATTTATTAAGCAAACATGAGTACGAAGGTACTCAGCAAGACTTTAGGATAGCTAACTATTCATGCAAGGTATCAAAAGCTATTGTGGGGTTTCATGCGGAAAGCCAGCATTTGACTCGTTGCTAGACAACTTGCATTTCTAAATAATTTTTGACAACTTGATTTCTCGCACACGAGTCCACTAACACCACAACAATACACTATCGTGGAATCATTCCGTCTCCATACGGAAATGCCGTCCACGACACTCACGCTTATCTTGACAATTTTATGAGTAGCCATTAAAGTTATCTATGAACAACATATGTCTCCAAGTAGTCCATATCCGCGGACGCGGCTATTCGAATAGATCATAACCCCGCAGGGGTGTACTTCGTCACACACGCTCTCGCCACTTATCGCCTTGTGCACGTCATGCACCTCGGCAACCTTCAAGCGGAAGCCCAGCGAGGGAGTCGGCCACGACCGTTAACCACACTAGTACCTAGTCCAGGTTTATCGCCTATCTAAGAGTAACCCGTACGGAAGTCCGGCCGAGGTTTCCGCCACGGCCTCAAACGATGTGCGCAGGGTTCCCAAGCCCACCATCCGGGTGCCACTTGGTACACCATGTCACTGCCTACCGCATCACGGCCCACCTCTCAGGTCAGCACCATGCACGGCCTCCAGCATTACTATAAACACCAGAAACTACTTGCAACTCCTGGACCGAGTACTAAGCGATTAATAGGCCGAGCGGGGTCATATTTCAGGGCCCAGCATGTGGTAGTATCTAGTCTTGGATTACATACACGGAACTCAGTTCCTAAGGACGGTTCCAATGAAACAACCCGCCATGTACTCCTACACAACCTTTCACCGGTACCTTTACCAAATCAGTTTCACACACAACCTTTTCTTACCGAACACGTTCTCACAATTCTGTTCATCTCCCAGATGACGGACCATACACAACTCTAAGCATAGCATGCACAGCAGGATAAGGCACATCAAGGCTTAAGCAACTACCAGGTATGCTAGGTTGCAAGGTTCGGCTATTTACCGTGACAAGGTTCGGTCATGCAAAGAAAGTGGGTTCAACTAATCGTGGCAAAAGCAGTTGAAGCATTTGATCCTAATGCAATAAATAAGTGCAGGAGCAAGAACATGGGATTTATCGGGATGATCAAAGGGATTGCTTGCCTTGTTGCTCAGAGGAGGGACAATATCCGTCAGACAGATATTCGGTGGAATCCGGGGGTGCGGAGCCTACCGAAATGAATGGCAACAATCAATAACAATCATATGCAAGCAAGATGATGCATGAGCATGGCATGAGAATGCAAGGTGATAAACTATTATGATCAACCTGTATTAGGTTTGAAGTTGATTTGAATCACATTCAAATATCAATTCAAACGAGGTATTCTCGAATACCGATTTAATTAATTCGACCTGATGCTCAGATCAACTTGATGTTAACATGCAAGAGATGTCATGTTAGGGTACTGATTTTTAATTAGGATAGTATGTGATCATGTCATTCATAATGAAATTTGACTATTTTCCAAATTCCATTTATAAAGTATTTATAAGAATTGACTTATTCATTAATCTACATGTTTGGGTTCTGTAACTTTTTCAAACATGCATGAAAATAGCATATTCAGATTCCTTGAATTTTTCTGATACTTTTTCATATATAAATTATTTTCATCCGAGTTATATTTTAATTTCTATGGTTTTTACAAGTTTTAGCAATTTCCTGGATTTATTTTATACACAGAAATACTAATATTGCATCACTACTGACGTCAGCAGGTCAACTGCGCCTGGGCCAGGTCAAACCTGACCAGTGGGGTGCACTCGTCAGTGACCCAGGGGCTAACCCCGCGCTGACCAGCCCCTAATTGGGGTTTGACCAGGCCTGGGGCCCTCTAGCAGTGACTGAGGGAAGGTTAATTACGTCCTAATGGTCGGCCACGTCGACGCCCACCGGAGGGTGGTCGCCGGCGACCAAGCCCGCGGCGGAGGGCTCGCCGGAGACGACCTAAACGGCGCTACACGGCACCAAATCGAGCGCGGCTTGTAGCTACGGGACGCTGGCGAAGCAGCCGATCTGGCAGGGGCATCAGGAGAAGCTAGGGTCGCCGGGAGAGGCGCTGGCGACGAGCCGAAGCGGAGGCCAAAGCTCGGCCTTCCGCGGGAGATGGCTCCAAGGCACGGGGAGGGCAGCTGATTGGCTCATCACATTCCTGGCGGCTCCAGGAGCTCGATCCCTAGCTCGAGCGCGTGGAAGAGACACCACAGCGACGGCGACGACATGACCGGCGGCGAGGAGCTCTCAGCCTTGGTGGGGAACGGGGCTACGGTGCGCGAAAGAGCGTGGGGTGAGAGGGGAAATGATGACGAGCTCACGACGGTTCCGATGGTGTTGTTGTAGGGCTCGGGGGTGCGCCGGAGGGAGCGAATCGACGGAAGAGGTCCGGCGGCCGGAAGTGGAGAAGATGGCGGCGAGGCGATGACAGGCGGCCTCCGGGCTTGATTCCTTCTTCCAAGGGACGAGGAGGAGCACGGCGAGTCTTTGGGACACAGCAGCTGGGCTGGAGGGGGCTCGTGGCCACGGCTACGACGATCGGCGGCGACAAGCAGGCTCGGCCATGGTGGGGGAGGGCGAGAGAGAGATGGAGGGGAGCCAGAGATGGGTGGAGAAGGAAGAGAAGTGCACGGGGTACTCATCCCCGCCGTCTGCGTCGCTCGGGCAAGCAGGAGGTGGCCAGGGGACGTGGCCGCGCTCGCCGGCGCGTCGGCACGCAGCTGCTTCTCCTCCTGGCAGGAGGAAGAAGACAGCCGTGCCCCTGGTGGGCTGGGCCTCCTCACGCGACAGGTAAGGGTTTTCTTTCTCTTATTTCTTTTCTATTTTGTTTCTGTTTTGCTAACTATTGTTTTGCTATTTATTTCAGCTCCAAAATGGGTTGTAAAACTATTTTAAACACACCTGAATATTTGTTGGAATATTCCCAACCATTTCCAAAGTTTTCAGCATTTTTGAAAATTTAAAGTTTCTGATTTCAAATTAAAAACTTGGAAACCAGTAGCTTTTGCATTTATTTAAAATGCTTAAAGTGTCAAGAAAATAGTTTTCTCCAATGCTCATTTACTTTCATGATTTATCAGAAAGTTTGAACATTTCTTGAGGCCATTTTGGGTTCATTGATTTTAACTAGTTTGAGATTTCCTTTATTTGAAGTAGTGGCTAGGGTTTTGAGTTTTTCCTTTGCCACTTTCTTGTTCTTGTTGAAGATTTCTTAGATGCAATGCAAAGAAGACATGAGCACAAGACTAACTTGCTTAAGGTGTCAGGGATGTGACAGACATGGTATAGGCTATGTGATGATACTGGATCATGGGGCTACAATCGGTTGAAATTGGAATTTCATCAAAAGTTCAATCCTATGCATTTAGTACATCGTGACCGGAACTTTATTTATAACTTTTGGCCTCGTGACAGGGAAAGCATAGCTCAATCTTGGGGGAGGCTTAAATCAATTCTATATTCATGCCCCAATCATGAGCTCTCGAGAGAAATCATCACTCAAAACTTTTATGCTCGGCTTTCTCATGAAGATCGTACCATGCTTGACACTTCTTGTGCTGGTTCTTTTATGAAGAAGGATATTAATCACAAGTGGAATTTATTGGAGAGAATCAAACGCAACTCTGAAGATTTGGAGCTGGAGGAAGGTAAGGAGTCAGGTATGAATTTCCAGTTTGATTGCGTTAAATATTTTGTTGAGACAAACACTTTTAGAGATTTTAGCGCTAAGTATGGACTTGACTCTGAGATAATAGCTTCTCTATGTGAATCTTTTGCTGCTCATGTTTATCTTCCCAAAGAGAAGTGGTTTAAATATCATCCTCATGTAGAAAGCAACATAGCCAAAACCAATCTAGTTGAGGAGAAAATAATAGCTTTTAGTGATCCTGTTGTTCCTTGTGCTTACATTGAGAAACCACCATACCCTGCTAGGATAAAGAATTATTCTAAAGCTCCAACTATGATACGTAGGGGTTACATTAGATCACTTGCACCCCCTGAGGAGATTAGAGTTGAAACTAGTGTTGCTATTATCAAAGATCACTTAGCCGAAGACATAGATGGGCATGTTTTCAAATTCTGTGAGGATTCTGCTAGAATTGCTAAACCTCACGTGAAAAACAAACGCGGACATGTAGTTGGCCTGCCCGTTGTTTCTGTTAAGATAGGAGATCACTGTTACCATGGTTTATGTGATATGGGAGCTAGTGTTAGTGCAATACCCCGTTCTCTATATGATGAAATCAAAGATGAGATTGCACCTGCTGAGTTAGAACCCATTGATGTCACTATTACACTAGCTAATAGAGACACTATCTGCCCTCTGGGAATTGTGAGAGACGTAGAAGTCATGTGTGGTAAGACGAAGTATCCTACTGATTTCCTCGTCCTTGGTACTGCACAAGATAGCTTTCGACCCATCATATTTGGTAGACCCTTTCGCAACACTGTCAATGCTCACATTGATTGCATTAAGCAGACTGTCACAGTAAGTTTCGAGGGTGTGTCTCATGAATTTAACTTCTCCAAGTTTGGAAGACAACACCATGAAAGAGAGTCGTCTAGTAGGGATGAAATCATTGCTCTTGCCTCTATTGCCGTACCTCCTACGGATCCTTTAGAGAAATATCTGCTTGAGCATGAAAATGATATGCATATGGAGGAGACAGATGAGATAGATAAAATTGCCTTAGAACAATATCCTATTCTCAAGAATAATCTGCCTGTTGAACTGCTTGGGGATCCTCTCCCACAAAAGGGTGATCCTGTGTTCGAGCTTAAACAGTTGCCTGATACTCTTAAGTATGCCTATCTTGATGAGAAGGAGATATATCCTGTCATTATTAGTGCTCTCCTCTCAGAGCGCGAAGAGAAGAAGTTACTAAATACTCTGAGGAAACACCGCGCTGCTATTGGATATACTCTTGATGATCTTAAGGGTATTAGTCCTACTCTATGTCAGCACAAGATTAAAACCGATCCTGACTTTAAACCAGTTGCTAATCATCAAAGGAGATTAAATCCTAAGATGAAAGAGGTCGTTAGAAAAGAAATATTAAAGCTTCTGGAAGCAGGAATCATTTATCCTGTTGCTCATAGTGATTGGGTAAGTCCATTACATTGCGTACCTAAGAAGGGAGGTATCACCGTCGTTCCTAATGATAAGGATGAACTAATCCCACAAAGGATTATTACTGGCAATAGAATGGTGATAGACTTCCGGAAACTGAACAAGGCAACCAGGAAAGATCATTATCCTTTGCCGTTCATCGACCAAATGCTAGAAAGGCTATCAAAACACACTCACTTCTGCTTTCTAGAAGGTTATTCAGGTTTATCGCAAATACCTGTTGCACAATCTGATCAAGAGAAAACCACTTTCACCTGCCCTTTTGGCACCTTTGCCTATAGACGTATGCCTTTTGTCTTATGTAATGCACCTGCCACCTTCCAAAGATGTATGACGGCTATATTCTCTGACTTTTGTGAAAATATTGTCGAGGTTTTCATGGATGACTTCTCCGTTTACGGGTCTTCCTTTGGTGATTGCCTCAGCAACCTTGATCGAGTCTTACAGAGATGTGAAGAAACCAACCTCGTCTTGAATTGGGAGAAGTGCCACTTTATGGTTAATGAAGGTATCGTCTTAGGACACAAAATCTCTGAAAGAGGCATTGAAGTTGATAAGGCTAAGGTTGATGCAATTGAGAAAATGCCTTGCCCCACAGATATCAGAGGTATATGTAGTTTCTTAGGTCATGATGGTTTCTATAGAAGGTTCATTAAAGAATTCTCTAAGATTTCTAGGCCTCTTACCAACCTCTTGCAGAAGGATGTTCCTTTTGTTTTTGACGAGGATTGTGAGGAAGCTTTCGAAATACTTAAGAAGGCTTTGATAACCGCACCTATTGTTCAACCACCTGACTGGAACTTGCCCTTTGAAATCATGTGTGACGCTAGTGATTATGCTGTTGGTGCTGTTCTAGGACAAAGAGTTGACAAGAAGTTGAATGTCATTCACTACGCTAGTAAAACTCTAGACAGTGCTCAAAGCAACTATGCCACTACAGAGAAGGAATTTTTAGCAGTCGTGTTTGCATGTGAAAAGTTCAGATCTTACATAATTGACTCCAAAGTCACTATTCACTCTGATCATGCTGCTATTAAGTACCTCATGGAGAAGAAGGACGCTAAGCCTAGGCTGATCAGATGGGTTCTCCTGGTACAGGAATTTGATTTGCACGTCGTTGACCGAAAGGGTGCTGATAACCCTGTAGCAGATAACTTGTCTAGGCTAGAGAATGTCCTTGATGACCCACTACCTATTGATGATAGCTTTCCCGATGAGCAATTAAGTGTCATCCGCACTTCACTTAGTGCACTGTGGTATGCCGATTATGCAAACTATATCGTAGCCAAATACATACCACCCAGTTTCACCTATCAACAAAAGAAGAAATTCTTCTTTGATTTGGGACACTACTTTAGGGATGATCCTCACCTTTATAAGGAAGGAGTAGATGGTGTTATTAGACATTGTGTGCCTGAACATGAACAGGGACAGATCCTGCAGAAGTGTCATTCCAAAGCCTACGGAGGACACCATGCTGGAGATAGAACTGCCCATAAGGTATTGCAATCAGGTTTGTATTGGCCCACTCTCTTCAAGGATGCTCGTAAGTTTGTCTTGTCTTGTGACGAATGCCAAAGGATAGGGAACATCAGTAAGTGTCAGGAAATGCCTATGAACTATTCACTTGTCATTGAACCATTTGATGTCTGGGGCTTTGATTATATGGGACCCTTCCCGAGTTCCAATGGGTACACTCACATCTTAGTTGCTGTGGATTACGTTACTAAGTGGGCAGAAGCTATCCCCACTAAAAATGCTGATCACCACACCTCTATTAAGATGCTTAAAGAAGTCATATTCCCAAGATTTGGAGTCCCTAGATACTTGATGACTGATGGCGGTTCACACTTCATTCATGGCGTTTTCCGCAAGATGCTAGCTAAGTATGATGTCAACCATAGAGTTGCATCTCCTTATCATCCTTTGTCTAGTGGTCAAGTGGAGTTGAGTAATAGGGAGATCAAGTTGATCCTACAAAAGACCGTTAATAGATCTCGAAAGAACTGGTCTAGCAAACTTGACGATGCACTATGGGCTTATAGGACTGCTTATAAGAATCCCATGGGCATGTCACCGTATAAAATGGTTTACGGTAAGGCCTGTCATTTACCTCTTGAGCTGGAACACAAAGCTTATTGGGCAATTAAAGAGATCAACTTTGATTTCAAACTTGCCGGTGAGAAGCGGTTGTTTGATATCAGCTCGTTAGATGAATGGAGAGCCCAGGCATATGAGAATGCCAGGTTGTTCAAGAAAAAGGTTAAGAGATGGCACGAGAAACGAATACAGAAATGAGAGTTCAATGTAGGTGATTATGTCTTGCTATACAATTCTCGTTTGAGATTCTTTGCAGGCAAGCTTCTCTCTAAATGGGAAGGTCCCTATGTTGTCGAGGAATTATATCGTTCCGGTGCCATCAACATCAATAACGCGGAAGGAAATTTTCCTAGAGTGGTTAATGGGCAAAGAATCAAGCATTACATCTCTGGTACTCCCATAAATGTTGAGACCAACATCATCAATGTCATAACTCCACAGGAGTACATAAGGGATGTTTATCAGCCTGTTTCAGACCTTGAAAACGAAGATGTATCTGTTTCGGTCGGAAATTGGACTCCGATACTTTTCTAATAGGAAATTTCTTCCGTTTTGGAATTTTTGGAAAATTAGAAAAATAAAAAGCAGTCCGGAGAGCGAACGAGGCAGCCACAAGGGCCCACTCCGCCACCACCCCCCTGGTGGCAGTGGGCAAGCTTGTGGGCACCTCATGTGCCTCCCGGACTCTGTTTTCTTGCGGAAGATTCCTTCTGGCCCAGAAAAAATCAATATATAGTCGCCCGAAGGTTTTGATCTCCGTATCGCGCAGTTTTCCTCTGCTTTCGTTTCGAGTTTGTTGTGTGCCGCAGATTTAGGTCAAGATGTCTTCTCAAGATTCAGAGGGAGAGAGCTATGTGGCTGACTACCTTGCTAACCCCAAGGTCTATGGGGACTTGGAACCATATGGCTGGACCACTGATGAGGAAGAGGACTATGAGCCCAAAGGGAAGGAGCAAACGAGTTCCGATGAAGAGGAGGCTCCTCTACCTCAACCTACAAACACCCATGTGGAGTTCAAGAAGTCAAGCCTCCCTGACCATAGGAAGAAGCCTAAGACCTTGTTTATCCCTTCTCATTTCTTGCAGGAGAGTAAGAAGGAGCTTTGCCATATAGTTTTGAAACTTGAGGAGGAAAATGACGATCTAAGGGAGCAAAACTTTTTGCTCAAGTGGAAATTAGACAAGCTCAAGACTGCTCCAACAACACCACCATCACCACCAAAGGAAGACAACTAAGCATTGGTATGGGAAATTCCCTTGGCTTCTGCCAAGCTTGGGGGAGTTGCCCTGGTATCGTATCACCTTTATATATTTTGCTTTTACCTTTGTTTTAGTTCTTTCCTTTTCGGTTTTTATTTCTTCTTTTAGAGGAATAAGTCTTTAGTTTTTAGTTTGAGTCTTTTGCTTTTGTCTCTCCCCCGTTGTATTCGAGCTTACAAGCTATATAATAAAGAGTGTCTTAGTCAAGGGCTTTGCTTTGTGCCATGATCAAAAGTATGAAAAGAACGATAGCATGAAAGATCATGAGACGATCTTATGGAAAGTGATAGCTTGACTTATGACACGTATGATGATTGAAACTTGTTGAGAATAAATCAACATAGACATTAGTCATTGTTGCAATTAATAAGAAGTAATAAGGAAAGAGAGGTTCACATATAAATATATCATCTTAGACACTTTTTACAATTGTGAGCACTCACCAAACTATTACATGCCTAGGAGTAGATGTTGGACAAGGAAGACAACATAACGAATTGTGTTTGCTTGGTTCCAAACAATATTATATGATTAGAGATCCCATAGCATGTGACGATTGCTTCCACCTCATATTAGCCAAAACTCCCGCACCAAGTAGAGATACTACTTGTGCATCCATAAACCTCCAACCAGTTTTGCCATGAGAGTCCACCATACCTACCTATGGATTGAATAAGATCCTTCAAGTAAGTTGTCATCGATGCAAGCAATAAAAATTGCTCTCTAATATGTACAATCTATTAGTGTGTGGAAAATAAGCTTTGTACGAACCTGTGATGAGGAAGACATAAAAGCGACAGACTGCATAATAAAGTTCTTTATCACAGGAGTCAATATAAAGTGACATTCCTCCGCACTAAGAGGACACGCATTCAAACCTCAAAAGCGCATGACAACCTCTACTTCCCTCTGTGAAGGGCCTATCTTGCACCTTTACTTTTTACCCTTGTAAGAGTCATGGTGATCTTCACCAAGACCCTTTTTTGCCTTTGTCTTGGCTACCGTCACATGCTTGGGAAAGATCTATATTCATATATAACTTGGAGTTGAGTACTCATGCTTTATTGTTGTTGACTTTACCCTTCAGGTAAACCGTTGGGAGGCAAAACTATAAGCCCCTATCTTCCTTTGTGTCCTGCTGAAACTTTGACACCATGAGTACCACGTGAGTTGTAACAATTGTGGAAAACAAAAGTGATGATTGAGTATGTGGGTTTGCCTTACAAGCTCTTATTTGACTCTTTCTGATGTTGTGATAAATTGCAATTGCTTCAATGACTATGGACTATTGTTGGTCACTTCTCGGTAAGGTTTTTGCTTCATGCTTTGCTTTGTGAAGGAATTGTTACTTTCCCATAAGAATCTTTATCATGTATTGCTGTTCTATGTGTGATCATGACGCCCTCATGTCCGTATTATGTTTTATCGACACCTTCGTCCCTCAACATGTGGACATGTCTATGGAACTTGGTTTTCGCTTGAGGACAAGCGAGGTCTAAGCTTGGGGGAGTTGATACGTCCATTTTGCATCATGCTTTCATGTTGATATTTATTGCTTTTTGGGCTGTTATATTACTTGTGGTACCATATTTATGCCTTTCTCTCTTATTTTGCAAGGTTTATTTGAAGAGGGAGAATTCAGGCAGCTGGAATTCTGGACTGGAAAAGGAGCAAATCCTAGTCCACTATTCTGCACATCTCCAAATGCCCTGAAAATTTACGTGGATTTTTTCTGGAATATATTAAAAATACTGGGCGAAAGAACTACCGGAGGGGGGCCACCAGGGCTCCACAAGCCCCCACTCCGCCATCACCCCCCTGGTGGCGGTGGGCAAGCTTGTGGGCTTCCTGATGGCCCACTAGCCCCCCTCTTTTGCTATATGAAGCGTCCTGGTGTGGAAAAAATCAAGAGGGAGCTTTTTCGTGGTTTCTCCGCTGCCACGAGGAGGAACTTGAGCAGATCCAATCTAGAGCTCCGGCAGGACGATCCTGCAAGGGAAACTTCCCTCCCGGAGGGGGGAATCGTCGCCATCGTCATCACCAACACTCCTCTCATCGGAGGGGAGGCATCTTCATCAGCATCTTCATCAGCACCATCTCCTCTCCAATCCCTAGTTCATCTCTTGTAACCAATCTTCGTCTCGCGACTCCGATTGGTACTTGTAAGGTTGCTAGTAGTGTTGATTACTCTTTGTAGTTGATGCTAGTTGGATTATTTGGTGGAAGAGTTTATGTTCAGATCCTTGATGCTATTCATTACACCTCTGGTCATGATCATGATTATGTCTTGTGAGTAGTTACTTTTGTTCCTGAGGACATGGGATAAGTCATGTTAATAATAGTCATGTGAATTTGATATTCGTTCGGTATTTTGATATGTTGTATGTTGTTTTTCCTCTAGTGGTGTTATGTGAACGTCGACTACATAACACTTCACCATATTTGGGCATAGAGGAAGGCATTGGGAAGTAGTAAGTAGATGATGGGTTGCTGGAGTGACAGAAGCTTAAACCCCAGTCTATGTGTTGCTTCGTGAGGGGCTGATTTGGATCCACTAGTTTAATGCTATGGTTAGACTTTGTCTTAATTCTTCTTTTGTAGTTGCGGATGCTAGCGAGAGAGGTTAATCATAATTGGGATTCTTGTCCAAGTAAGGGCAGTACCCAAGCGTCGGTCCACCCACATATCAAACTATCAAAGTAACGAACGCGAATCATATGAACATGATGAAACTAGCATGACAGAAATTCCCGTGTGTCCTCGGGAGCGTTTTTCCTCCTATAAGACTTTGTTCAGGCTTGTCCCTTGCTACAAAAGGGATTGGGCCACTTGCTGCACCGTTGCTACTACTTGTTACTTGTTACTCTTTGCTTGCTACGTTTCACCTCGCTACACAATCACTTGTTACCGCTACTTTCAGTGCTTGCAGTTATTACCTTGCTGAAATCCGTTTATCAGAGCCTTCTGCTCCTCGTTGGGTTCGACACTCTTACTTATCGAAAGGACTACGATTGATCCCCTATACTTGTGGGTCATCAAACCTCTACTTCAACAGGATGGTGGCGTAGGGCAAAAAGAATTTTTTGTCGAGGCAACACCAATTGAAGAGGAAGCTAATGATGGTGATCATGAAGCTTCAACCCAAGTTGATGTCGGATCTCGCAGGTCGAAAAGAGCACATACTGCTCCTGAGTGGTACGGGAATCCTGTCTTGTCAATCATGTTGTTGGATAAAAATGAGCCTGAGAATTATGAAGAAGCAATGGTGGGCCCAGATTCCAACAAATGGTTAGAAGCCATGAAATCCGAGATAGGATCTATGTATGAAAACAAATTATGGACTTTAGAAGTATTACCTAAAGGTCAAAAGGCTATTCAAAACAAATGGATCTTTAAAAAGAAGACGGACGCAGACGGTAATGTGACCGTTTTTAAAGCTTGACTTGTGGAAAAGGGTTTTTCACAAGTTTAAGGAGTTGACTATGATGAGACATTCTCACTCGTAGCCATGCTTAAGTCGGCCCGAATCATGTTGGCAATAGCTGCATTTTTTGATTATGAAATCTGGCAGATGGATGTCAAAACGGTGTTCCTTAACGGGTTTGTTAAGGAAGAGTTGTATATGATGCAACTCGAAGATTTTGTCGATCCAGAGAATGCTGACTAAGTGTGCAAGCTCCAACGGTCCATTTATAGACTGGTGCAAGCATCTCGGAATTGGAATCAACGCTTTGATGAGGTCATCAAGGCGTTTGGGTTTATACAAGTTTTTGGAGAAGCTTGTATTTACAAGAAAGTGAGTGGGAGCTCTATAGCGTTTCTAATATTATATGTGGATGACATATAGCTGATTGGAAACAATGTAGAGATTTTGGAGAGCATAAAGGATTACTTGAATAAAAGTTTTACAATGAAGGACCTAGGAGAAGCTGCTTACATATTGGGCATAAAGATCTATAGAGATAGGTCAAGGCGCCTGATAGATCTTTCACAAAGCACATACCTTGATAAAGTTTTGAAGAAGTTCAAAATGGAACAATCCAAGAAGGGGTTATTGCCTGTATTACAATGTATAAAGTTAAGTAAGACCCAATGTCAAGTAAATGTAGAAGATAGAGAAAAAATGAGTGTCGTCCCCTATGCTTCAGCCATAGGGTGTATCATGTATGCAATGATGTGCACAAGACCGGATGTCAGCCTATCCATAAATATGGCAGGCAGGTTTCAGAGTGATCTAGGAGTAGAGCAGTGGGCGGCGGTCAAGAATATTCTGAAGTACCTGAAAAGGACTAAGGAAATGTTTCTCGTTTATGGAGGTGACGGAGAGCTCTTCGTAAAGGGTTACATCGATGCAAGCTTTGACACTAATCCGGATGACTCTAAGTCTCAAACTAGATACATATTTTTTCTTAAAGGGGATCGGTAAGCTGGTGCTGTTCCAAGCAAAGCGTCATAGCTAATTCTACATGCGAAGCGGAGTACATAGCTGCCTCAGAGGCGGCTAAGGAGGGTGTCTCGATGAAGCAGTTCATGTTAGATCTTGGAGTAGTGCCAGGTGCACTGCGCCCAATCGATCTGTTCTGTGAGAACACTAGTGCCATTGCTCTAGCCAAGGAACCAAGGTTTCACAAGAGGACCAGACACATAAAGCGACGCTTCAATGCCTTCACGATTACATCAATGAGGAGGACATAAATATTTGCAAAGTGCACATGAATCTGAATGTTGCAGATCTGCTCACTAAACCTCTAACACGAGCGAAGCATGATCAACACTAGAACCGTATGGGTGTTAGATTCATTACATTGTATATCACATAGAGATGTGAAGCTAGATTATTGACTCTAGTGCAAGTGGGAGACTGTTAGAAATATGCCCTAGAGGCAATAATAAAATAGTTATTATTATATTTCCTGTTTCAAGATAATCGTTTATTATCCATGCTATAATTGTATTGAATGGAAACATAAATGCATGTGTGGATATATAGACAAAACAATGTCCCTAGTAAGCCTCTAGTTGACTAGCTTGTTTATTAAGGATGGTTAAGGTTTCCTAGCCATAGACAAGTGTTGTCACTTGATGACGGTATCACATCATTAGGAGAATAATGTGATGGACAAGACCCAAACTATAAACGTAGCATATCATCGTGTCATTTTGTTGCTATTGTTTTCTGCATGTCAAGTATACATTCCTATGACCATGAGATCATGTAACTCACTGACACCGGTGGAATACATTGTGTGTATCAAACGTCGCAATGTTACTGGGTGACTATAAAGGTACTCTACAGGTATCTCTGAAGGTGTGCGTTGAGTTAGCATGGATCAAGAGTGGGATTTGTCACTCCGTGTGACGGAGAGGTATCTCGGGGCCCACTCGATAATACAACATCACAAACAAGCCTTGCAAGCAATCTGACTAAAGAGTTAGCCACGAGATCTTGTATTACGGAACGAGTAAAGAGACTTGCCAGTAACGAGATTGAAATAGGTACGATAATACCGACGATCGAATCTCGGGCAAGTAACATACCGAAGGACAAAGGGAATGATATACGGGATTGAGTGAATCCTTGACATAGAGGTTCAACCAAAAAGATCTTCGTAGAATATGTAGGATCCAATATGGCGTGTAGGTGCCGCTATTGGATATTGACCGCAGAGTGTCTCGTTCATGTCTACAAAGTTCTCGAACCCTCAGGGTCTGCACACTTAAGGTTCGGTGACGTTTTCGGTATAGTTGAATTATTGATATTGGTAACCGAATGTTGCTCGGAGTCCCGGATGAGATCCCGGACGTCACGAGTGTCTCCGGAATGGTCCGGAAATGAAGATTGATATATAGGATTGTTGAATTTGGCTTCCAGAAAGATTCCGGGCATTACCGATAAAGTATAGGGAGTGACGAATGGGTTCTGGTGTTTTATCGGGAGGGGCCGCCCACCCGGGAGAGGACCTAATAGTCCCATGGGTGGCGCACCAGCCCTTAGTGGGCTAGTGAGGCCATCCCAATAAGCCTATTACGGCCAAGGCAAAAATAAAGAAGGAAAAGGAAAAAAATGAGAAGGAAGGAGGTGGACAAGATGGGAAGGAGTCCTCCACCAAACCGAATTGGATGACTCCTCCCTCTTGGCTCGGCCGACTCCTCCTCCTTAGAGTAGGAGGCAGGCCACCCTCCCCTTTGTTCCTCCTATATATAATGGAGGTTTGAGATGGTTTTTGCACCTCAAGCCTTTGTGCAGCCCTCTCTCCCTCCACTACTTCGTGACACCCCGTAGTTAGTTCGGTACGGCACGGCGAAGCCCTGTTGGAGTAGCTCCACCATTATCACCTCCATGCCATCGTGCTGTCGTAGAATTCAGCTACCTCTTCGTCTCTCTTGCTGGATCAAGAAGACACAGATCGTCATCGAGTTGTACGTCTGCTGAACGCGAACGTGCCGTCCATTCGGCACTAGATCAGGACGGATCGTGGGACGGCGGTGATTTGGAGCACAAAGGCGTTCCACTACATCAACCGCGTTTCTTAACGCTTCCCGCTTAGCGATCTACAAGGGTATGTGGATCCGATCTCCCTCTCGTAGATGATCATCACCATGATAGGTCTTCGTGTGCGTACGAAATTTTTTGTTTCCCATGTAATGTTCCCCAACAATTCATAGGCGATTTGTAAGCAAACAAATTATCTAGATGAGGATTATATAGCATATGCAAATAGGAAGAATGAAGCATTAACAATTTGAACATCAAGAGAGGTAAATGAGCATGAAAATTCATATATACATATTTGCCTCTCTCATAATAGTTGCGTATAAGAGCATAATAAAATTAAAAAATATAGCTATCATATAAAATATTCTCTTCATGGTCGACATGCATAGAAGTTTTATAATCTTTCAAGATAGTGGGATGAACATCAACTAAAGTCATGACCTCTCCAAACCCACGTTATAAAATGTTTCATAAGATTGAACGATCTCCAAATATCTCGGATTCTTACATCAAGTTGACACTCGTCTGAACCCACTTTTAATAGTATTGCAAATTTTATCATCAATAATACATTCATTATAAGACTCAAAATTCTCAAGATCACAAGAATTAGCATAATTAATATTCATAGAATGTATAGTAACAACATTGCAATCATGCTTTTCATTAAAAAATGTATCACAATAGTATTTTCATTTATCACTTCATTATTAGCTACTAATTTATAATAAGTAGCAAGTTTGAAAATATTAGCAAGCGAATGAGGATCCATTTATCTTATTTGCTACTTTTATTTTCTATTTTTGTGTGTTGGTGATAAGGATAACATAACTAGGCAAGTAAAAAGTAGAACAAGTAAATGAGGTGTGTGTAGGTACCTCGAGTTGTTTGATGATATCTCCCCGACAGCGGCACCAAAAATTCTTCTACTACTTGTGATGCGTTAGGGTTTTCCCTGAAGAGGAAGGGTGAAGTAATATAGTAGCATCATGTATTTCCCTCAGTTGAGAAACAAGGTTTATTGAACCAATATGAGACTCAAGTAAACAACTGTCAATAGCACTTACACACAAAAGAGCAAATACTTCCACCATTGGTACACAAGAGGGTTGGCAATCCCCTTGTACTTTTTGATAGCAATGGTTAAATATGATAGTGATAGAGTCTAAATTAAAATAAAACTAAATAAATTTCAGAAAGTTATTTTTTGTTTTTGTAATATGATTAAAGTATATCTGGGGCCATAGTTTTCACTACATGCTTCTCTCTTATAAGCATGGCATACGGTGGGTGAACAAATTACTATTGGGCAATTCATAGAAACACACATAGTTATGATGTTATTCATGGCATGATCAATTATATAGGCTTTACGTCCATGACAAGTAGACCGACTCCTGCCTCCATTTACTAATATTACTCCACCAGTGGACAGCTATCCGGCATGCATCTATGGTATTAAGTTCACGACAAAGAGAATAACACTACTAAGTTCATGACAAATAGAGCAAGATGACATAATGTACATAGAATAAAACCAATCAATATGATTAAACCCCATTGTTTTATCATCGGTAGCAACAATACAATATGTGCCTCGCTACCCCTCTTGTCACTGGGCGAGGACACTACAAGATTGAACCCACTACTATGCACCACTTCCAATATAGATCGATAGATCAATTTGTCCAAACAAAACCAATAGATTGGAAAGCATTACATATTTACTAGTTGAATGCCCGTGCGTTGCCATGAAATAGCAAAATAATCTTACTCTCATAATATGTTTGGTAGTGGTACTTGCATGTGCTTATGCATTTTATTGCATGAAAAACATGGCTTATTTTTATTTAAGATGTCATAAAAGTCTTATGTGCTTCAACTTTTACAAATAAAACATCTTGATTAGGGTTTTTGGAAACTTTATAAGTTAGTGGTACCATATGCATATCATCGACACGATATATTCTATCAATTTTCATATCATTTGATTCAGGATTATCCTTTGCTTTCATAAGAATAGAATCAACACATTGTTATATGAAAACAAGAGTGCAAAAGAACAAACAAAGAGTGCAAAACAAGAGTGGCTACACATTGTTCATAGTTAAATACCCATGCGTTTTCATGGGATGTAAAAATTAGAAACACGATCATTGTTCTAATTCAAAAATGTATGTCAACCATGATGGTTACTCATCCATATAACGACAACTAACAATTCTTTCTCCCAGCACTTTTCTCCTAGACATTAAGCATGTATGTTTTTACCATGAAATAGTAGGCGATGCCCCTAATATGTATTTTACAAATTAGAAGTGTGCGCGTAACTCCCTATGTCACTGTATCTTTCACTACTTTCCTTTCATCCAGAAACACGACATATTTCCCCCCGCCCCTCCTTCCTCTCCACATCCATTCTCTTAATCCAGCTCTATCATTGTTGTCAATTCAAATCTTGGTCACTTCACCCTACTATCGCTAGGCCAATCATGTAAAACATTAGAAGATATATGAAATGGTGCATATATATCAAGAGAAATGATGAGTAGGGATGATGAAGTACCAACAAAGGGACATACAATCACCAACTACCCTTTTATACCTCCATCCTGTGGTGGCCACTTGTATAATCAATGTGACCTGGAACATGTACATAACTCATTGTCTCCATCAAATATGATGGTAATTCAATCAATACAGATGCTCTAACATTGTAGTATGATCATTTTGTTGAAGCAGGTTAAGTGTTGCATTGATATGCATCAACAAGTATGTCCATGAGTGGAAGACCACTATGGAAAAAAGTGGGCTGAGTATAAGAGGAAAATAATCGCTACACCGGATAAATATGTGCACATGGAACATATTCTAAGTTCTTCATGGTCATACTTGTAACTATAAGTGCATCTAGTGCCCCTTAGTGATTTTGGTGGATTGAAGACTTATAGGTTAAGAGACTGATATGTTTGTGAGTGTACACACGATCTATAAGTCGCTAAGTAGTTTGAGTTATTCGATTAATATCGACCCCTAAAAATGGATGTCTTCGGGTGGAGACTTTGGTCATTCCTTGAAGACTTTGATAGCGAAGAAATTGCTATTCCTCATGAAGACATTTAAGATGAGGAATTCGGTGTATCCCGAAAAAACGCTTTGAAGACTTTGAAGCTTGAAGATTTACTCTTTATGTCTCATTTTCTTCTTTGTTGAGTCATAGGAACATCGTACTATTAAAGAGGGTCAAGGTAATACTAAGGAAAGACTACCTCATGATGCTCAAATCAAACCTACACATACCAAATCCTTCAAGTGAGGAACATGAGAGACATGAGGACTTTCACAGTTGAAAGTTATGACCGTTGCCGCGCCATGTGCCACCTGCCCCCAATCTTATCCACCCAATGGTCATATCATTGAGGGCGTTAAATTCATATCATGTCGGGATGCTCCCACGCTATAAGTATACGCCCCCACAACCACTAGTTGGTTGGATACTCCGAGAGAAACTGACACTTGTCATTTAGAGAAACCCAATTCCTCGAGGACTTTGGGGGAAAATCATCAAGTGAGGAAAAACCCCAAACACCCAAATGAAAACCCAAAACCCAAAGTGATTGAGCATCGCTGAAGAGATTGTTCATGTGTGGAACCGACGCTTGTTACCTTTGAGGAATGTGCATCCTCCAGACGGTTAGGCGTCATGGACTAGAGCATCCAATAGTTAATTGTTGATCGCTAGGTAACCGAGTTTGTGAGGGTTTGAAAGTCTGCCCTGAAGCCTTACGACGAGTGTTGGGCGAGGACTTTGTGGAAGGACGTGGATGTCGCCTAGAGGGGGTGAATAGGCGCTTTAAAATAATTATGGTTTAGGCTTGAACAAATGTGGAATATAACTAACGTTTAATTTGTCAAGCACAAAACCTAAAACAACTAGGCTCAACTATGTGCACCAACAACTTATGCTAAGCAAGATAAACAACTAAGTGATAGCAAGATATATGAAAAGAAACAATATGGCTATCACAAAGTAAAGTGCATAAATAAAGGGTTCGGGTAAGAGATAACCGAGGCACGCGGAGACGATGATGTATCCCGAAGTTCACACCCTTATGGATGCTAATCTCCGTTGGAGCGGTGTGGCGGCACAATGCTCCCCAAGATGCCACTAAGGCCACCGAAATCTCCTCACGCCCTCGCACAATGCAAGATGTCGTAATTCCACTAAGGGACCCTTGAGGGCGGTTACCAAACCCGTACAAACAAGGTTGGGGCAATCTCCACAACTTAATTGGAGGCTCCCAACAACACCACGAAGCTTCACCACAATGGCATATGGCTTTGAGGTGGCCACAAATGCTCGGGGCAATCTCCACAACTTAATTGGATACCCCGACGCTTGTCTGGACTTTACACCACAATGATTGAGCTCCGAGGCACCACCAAGCTTCTTAGGGTACCAATTACCCAAGGGTAATAAGCTTCTCAACTTCTCACTTCCACGTATCAATGATACGTCTCCGTCGTATCTACTTTTCCGAACTCTTTTGACCTTATTTTGGACTCTAATTTACATGATTTGAATGGAACTAACCCAGACTAACGTTGTTTTCAGCAGAGTTGCCATGGTGTTATTTTTGCGCAAAAATAGAAGTTCTCGGAATGACCTGAAAATTTACGGAGAATTTTTGTGGAATATATAAAAAATACTAGCGCAAGAATCAACGGAGGAAGTGGAGCTGTGAGCCCACAAGCCCTCCAGGCGCGGCCCCCCTGGCCGCGCCTGGCAGGCTTGTGGGCCCCACAACGCTCCACCGCCTCCAATCTCAGGTCTATTTAGTCCCTTTCATCCGGAAAAAAAATCAAGGAGAAGAGTTCATCGCATTTTATGATACGGAGGCGCCGCCACCTCCTGTTCTTCCTCTGGAGGGCAGATCTGGAGTCCGTTCTAGCCTCCGGAGAGGGGAAATCGTCGCCATCGTCATCACCAACCTTCCTTCATCGCCAATTCCATCATCCTCTTTGATATGTCTCCGTCGTATCTACTTTTCCGAACTCTTTTGCCCTTGTTTTGGACCCTAATTTGCATGATTTGAATGGAACTAACCTGGACTAACGTTGTTTTCAGCAGAATTGCCATGGTGTTGTTTTTGTGCAGAAATAAAAGTTCTCGGAATGTCCTGAAAATTTACGGAGATTTTTTTTGGAATAAAAGAAAAATACCTGCGCAAAGATCCACCGGAGGAGGTGGACCAGTGGGCCACAAGCCCACAGGCCGTGGCCACCCCCTGGCCACGCCGTGAGGGCTTGTGGGGCCCACGTGGCTCCACCGCCCCCAAACTCAGCTCTACATCTTCCATCTCGCCCGGAAAAAAATCAGAGAGAAGGTTTCATCGTGTTTTGCGATACGGAGGCGCCGCCACATCCTGTTCTTCATCCGGAGGGCAGATCTGGAGTCCGTTTCGGGCTCTCGAGAGGGGAAATCGTTGCCATCGTCATCATCAACCTTTCTCCATCGACAATTCCATGATGCTCTTCATCGTTCGTGAGTAATCTCATCGTAGGCTTGCTGGACAGTGATGAGTTGGATGAGATCTATCATGTAATCGGGATAGTTTTTGACGGGGATTGATCCCTAGTATCCACTATGTTCTAGATTGATGTTGCTACTACTTGGCTATGCTTAATGCTTGTCACTAGGGCTGGAGTGCCATGATTTCAGATCTGAACCTATTATGTTGTTGCCAATATATGTGTGTCTTAGATCCTATCCACGTACTATGTGTTATGACCCGGCAACCCCGGAGTGACAATAGCCGGAACCACTCCCGGAGATGACCATAGTATGAGGAGTTCATGTATTCACCACGTGTTAATGCGTTGGTCCGGTTCTTTATTAAAAGGATAACCTTAATATCCCGTAGTTTCCATTAGGACCCCGCTGCCACGGGAGGGATGGACAATAGATGTCATGCAAGTTCTTTTCCCTAAGCACGTATGACTACATACGGAATACATGCCTACATTAGATTGGCGAAAGGGAGTTAGTTACATATCTCTCCGTGTTATAGTTGTTACATGATGAATCACATCTATCATACTCATCCATCACTAATCCACTGCCTACGAGTCTTTTACTACTGGTCCTTGCTATGTTACTTTGTCTAGGCTTGTCCCTTGCTACAAAAGGGATTGGGCCACTTTGCTGCTACTGCTGTCGCTTTGTTGCTACTGTTGCTACTGTTGTTACTCTGCTGCTGCTGCTACTACTGTGCCTGCTACTTCGCTGTTACTAGTTGCAAGATCCTTTTTCGTCAACGTTGTTGGGGAAGCATAGTTCTCCGTCCACGGGCAACTTACTGGTGCCATTGATACAACAGTTAGGAATAGTCTGCCGTCAACAGATCGTTTCTGGCACCGATGCTGTCATACTACTTTGCTACTAATACTTTGCTTGCAGACACTAATATTTCAGGTGTGGTTGAATCTGACAAACTCAGCTGCTAATACTTCAGAATATTCTTACGCTTCCCTTGTGTGAACCAACAAATTTGGGTTGAATACTCTACCCTCAAAAACTGTTGCGATCCCCTACACGTGTGGGTTATCAAGGCTTTTTCTGGCGCCGTTGCCGGGGAAGCACAGCTATATTCTCTGAGTCACTTGGGATTGACGTCTGGTGATCACTATGAGGAATCCGAAAGATCCAAGAACTAAAATCCTACCTTCCACTACGAGGAGAGGTAAGGAACTGCCATCTAGCTCTGCACTTGATTCACCTTCAGTTTTGAGTAAGTTTGCGACTTCGCCTCCTGCTAGAAATCTTGATATGTCGCCTGTGCTTGATGATGCTACTTCTGCTGCCCATGATGCTATGCTTGATACTGTGCCTGATGATGCTATGCTTGATACTATGCCTGATGATGCTATGCTTGATACTATGCCTAATGATGCTATGCTTGATACTATGCCTGATGATGCTATGCTTGATACTGCTTTGCCACTAGGTGCATTCCTTGATGCACAAATTGCTAGAGTTGCTGCTGGATGTGATGATACTTCTGAAATCGCTGATACTATTGAAGTAGAGCCTGCTATTTTGCCTGCTAGAACTAGCTCTCCTATGTCTGAGTTGCCTGATATGCCTTATACGCGTTATGTTATGGAGGGAGAGATAGCTGAGGACTTTCTTGCGTGTAAGGATAGCTATGATGTTGAGAAACTACTGCGCAAGTGGAAAGAAAAATCTCTGAACGCTAGGATGAAATACGACCCAAAGTTTGCCACTTCGCCTATCTTTGTGACCGATAAGGATTATGAATTCTCTGTCGACCCTGAGTTAATCACTCTGGTCGAATCTGATCCTTTTCACGGTTTTGAGTCTGAAACGGTTGTAGCCCATCTTACCAAACTGCACGATATAGCCACCCTATTCACTAGTGAGGAAAAGATCCGCCACTACTACATGCTCAAGTTGTTTCCTTTCTCGCTAAAGGATGATGTTAAGACTTGGTTCACTTCTCTTGCTCCTGGTTGTGTGCGTAGCCCCCAGGATATGGTCTACTACTTCTGTGAAAATATTTCCCTGCCCCATAAGAAGCAAGCTGCCTTGCAGGAAATATACAACTTTGCTCAAGCTGAGGAAGAGAGTCTCCCACAAGCTTGGGGGAGGCTCATCCAGCTACTGAATGATTTGCCTGATCACCCTCTTGAGAAGAATGAAATACTTGATATCTTCTATAATGGACTTATCGATGCTTCTAAAGACTACCTAGATAGTTGTGTCGGTAGTGTTTTTAGGGAATGAACCGTAGAACAAGCTGAGATTCTATTGAATAACATCTTGTTCAATGAGAATGCTTGGACTATTCCCGAACCACCTCCTAAGCCAACTCTGAAGAAAAGAGGTATTCTATTCCTCAGTCCTGAAGATATGCAAGAAGCCAAGAAATCTATGCGAGAGAAAGGCATTAAATCTGAAGATGTCAAAAATCTACCACCTATCGAAGAGATCCATGGTCTCAATAACCCGATACAGGTAGTAGAAGTAAATTCTCTGCGTAGGTTTTATGAGAGTGATATTCCTTTTGATAAACCTGCTAGCTTATGCATGGATGAATTTGATAACTTCGTTGTCAAACAACGGAGTTTCAATGATTATGTTAGCAGACAATTGGAAAAGAATGCTCGTATGCTTAGTCATTTAAGTGCTTGTGTAGATAGAAATGTCAATGATCTTAACCTTCTCAGTAAACATGCCGCTATGGTTACTACTCAGGTACAACAAGTACTTAAAGCTCAGAATGACTTGCTCAATGAGTTGAATGACAATTCTGTCAGAGTCGTTACTAGAGGCGGTAGAATGACCCAGGAACCTCTGTATCCTCAGGGTCATCTGAAGAGAATTGAACAAGATTCTCAAGGAGTTAGCACTAATGCACCTAGTCATCCTAGAAAGAAGAAGGAAGATGATAGGAACATGCACGCTAGCAACCCTGTTGCTGCTACACCTGAGAGTCCAAACGATGCCTCTGTCTCTGATGCTGAAACACAATCTGGTGATGAACATGAGCCTAATGATAATATCAATAGTGATGTTCATGAAGATGCTCAACCTAGCAATGATAAGGATGTGGAGATTGAACCTAGTGTTGATCTTGATAACCCACAGCCTAAGAATAGAAGATACAATAAGAATGACTTCGCTGCTCGGAAGCATGGTAAAGAAATGGAACCATGGGTTCAGAAACCTATGTCCTTTCCTTCCAAACCATCCAAGAAAAAGGATGATGAGGATTTTGAGCGATTCGTTGAAATGATCAGACCTGTCTTTTTGCAGATGCATTTGACAGATATGCTCAAAATGTCTCTGTATGCTAAGTACATGAAAGATATTGTGACTAATAAGAGGAGGATACCTGAGGTTGAGATTTCCACCATGCTCGCTAATTATACCTTCAAGGGTGGAACTCCGAAGAAACTAGGTGATCCCGGTGTGCCCACTATACCTTGCTCCATTAAAGGCAACTACGTTAGAACTGCTTTATGCGACCTTGGAGCCGGTGTTAGTGTTATGCCTCTCTCTCTTTATCGTAGACTTGAACTGGATAAGTTGACACCCACTAAAATCTCTCTGCAAATGGCCGACAAGTCAACTGCCTTTCCTATCGGCATTTGCGAGGATGTGCGTGTTGTGGTTGCTAACACCACTATCTTAACATACTTTGTTATCTTGGACATTCCCGAGGACGATGCCATGGCTGTCATCCTCGGAAGACCCTTTTTAAACACTGCAGGGGCTGTTATAGATTGCAACCAAGGCAATGTCAACGGTAATGAGCATACAGTGCACTTTCCGAAGAAGCAATATCGAGTACATTGCATCAATGCTATCGAAAAAACTTCATCGATTCTTATTGGGAGCTTTGAATGCCCTATTCCTCGTGTCAAGATGAAGTATGATTTGCTTGTTGGGGAGATGCACATCCCCATTGAGGTGACCTAGTGACTATCTAAAAATTCTCCGTTCTCTTTTTGCGATTTGAAAAGGTTCGTTGAGGAGACTTGATCAACCTCATTGACGGATTTCTTTCGATGACCATGAGATGGATGAATCAAGGAGTCATGAACCTCTGTTCCAAGCTTTCACCTTCGGTTGCTTAGAAGAAAAATGATAGGTTTAGTTTAGTTTTCCCTGTTTTCTGTTTTAGCGTTCGGTGGAAAAGTACCCCGAAAATAAAAGTTCTCCGAACGTCCTCAAAATCAAGTATGATTTTTTTTGGATTTTTTGAAAAATACTGGGACAAAGAGTCTGTCTGGGGGCTACACCAGTGGGCCACAAGCCCTTGGGGCGCGGGCACCCCCCTGGCCGGGCCACCCAGGCTTGTGGGGCCCACACGCACCCCCTCCACTCATTCTTGCTCTCATCTGGTTCTCCTACCTCTAGAAAAAATCGTTTCGCACCTCAAACCCGTGTTCTTGCTCCTCTTGCTGGGATTTTCGATCTCTTTGCTCAAATCACCGTTCTCTGAACTGTTTTGGGGGAAATTACTCCTTGGTAAGTGCCTCCTTCATTGGTCCAATTAGTTTTTGCTCTAGTGCCTTATACTCCGCGTATTTTTGCTCCCTTGGTGACCATGTTCTTGAGCTTTGCATGCTGAATCTAGCTGGTCCCAAGTAGTTTTGATGCGTAATATGGTCTCTTGGCACTTGTGGGAGTAGTTGCTACAAGTTTAGTTGAACCTTGTTCACCTTTCCTTTGGGTCACTGAAAATTTCAGAAAAGGAAGATGTTCAGGAGAAACTTTCATGGTGGTTCCTCAAGCAAGAGAGGTCCCCGTCTTGCGACTCGGGAGCATGATCCTTACCAACCAAGGGACGCGAAGGTACAACCGTGTGAATGGCCTTCTGATGAATTTATGATTGAGGCAGGATTCAAAGATGAGTTTGATGCACTTGTTCACAACGTCGGACTTGAGGAATTCATCTTCGATAAATGTGAACAGTATGTTACTCTCACTGCCTCTTTTGTTCGTAGATTCAAATTTTCAGCTGGCCGTGAGACAACGGTACTGTTTGATCTCTATGATAAATCGTATACCAAGGATTTAGAGGATTTCAATAGAATTTGCAAAATACCTATTTGGGGTAGCCTCAATGATCCTCCTAAATCTTCGGTTAGAGATTTTTGCTCTGGTATTACTGTTGGAGAAACTAGAGACATTACGCAAGCTACCATGGGGAGTATTCATTTTCCTGCCTTGCATTACTTTGCCCTCTTCGTAGGCAGATGCATTAATGGCAAGATTGAACATTGTCACCTCTGCACACTCGACCTTAGTATCCTTAAGAGCGCAGTGACGGGTGACAAAAGTTTCAACATGGGAGCCATAATAGCAAGGAGGTTGAATAAGAATGCTAATGAAGGGGATTTCTTTGGTGGGATCTATGCCACCCGTATAGCAAATTTTCTTGGAGTGCCCATCCGCGAAGGAGATCCCCCTCTCCATACAGCTTTCCTTGACCGTGTCGCTTTGACACGCTACCAGTTCCTTGAGAGGGATGATGAATCCCTCCTATACCGATTGATATTTAACCGGCAGCGTGTTTTCCATATTACCCTTCCTACTCCTGCCTTCTTTGACTTTTAGGTAAAACGGAGATATTACATATTCAGAGGAGAGGCAGAGGAGTATGAGAGGGAGGCAAAGGTTGCTCGTCTCCGTGAGGCAGCTATTCAGGTAGTGGCTGCAGCGATCCCGTATAACCACCATTATGATTTTGGGTTTCGCCACGACCATCCTTGGGAGTAGACCAACTTAGGCCAAAAGCCTAAGCTTGGGGGAGTACGTGTTCTCACCGACTTTACATTCTTGCTTATGCTTTCACCTTGTTAGCCGGTGTTCCCACTTTGCCACTGTATCATCCACACTAGTTTATTTTGTTTTTCTCGTTTTCTTTTCGTGTGTCTGTCTAGTTTGAGAAAAACCCAAAAAGATTTTCTTTTTCTTCTTTTGCTTGTTGGGAGCTTTCCCGTGTAGACAGTTTTCTTTTTTCTTTGGGTCAAGGTAGAAGATATTGGTTACCATGTTTAGTGGCTCTTGCATGCATACCTATTTAGCTTTCATAGAGCCATATTACTTTGTCTTCTCCTTTGTGTTTGCCTGCAGATTCCAGCTTTAGTCCAATGCACGAGCACGCTTATTATTGTTCGCATCATACGGTCGTGCAAGTGAAAGGCAATAATGACGATATATGATGAAGTGACTGAGCCTGGAAAAGCTGGTATGAACTCGATCTATTTTGTTTTTGTAAATATGAGTAGCTCATCATGCTTGATTCAGCTTTGTTGTGAGAGAAACATGTTTGCAATGACAACTTAGAGATCATAGTTGCTTATACCGTGCTTACTTAGCTAGGAGCTTATAATGGTTTGTCTTGGATGCCCACATGAATGTTGAGATGACTATGATGTAGTATGATAGGATGGTATCCTCCTTTGAATATTTCAAGTGGCTTGACTTGGCGCATGTTCACGCATGTAGTTGAAACAAAATCAACATAGCCTCTATGATGTTCATGTTCATGGTGATTTATGTCCTACTCATGCTTGCACTCAATGTTAGTTAATCTCAATGCATTTTGATGACTGTTGTTGCTCTCTAGTTGGTCGCTTCCCAGTCTTTTGCTAGACTTCGCTTGTACTAAGCGGGAATACTGCTTGTGCATCCACTTCCATAAACCCAAAGTTGTGCCATATGAGTCCACCATACCTACCTATGTGCGGTATCTACCTGCCGTTCCAAGTAAATTTGCATGTGCCACTCTCTAAACCTTCAAGAAATAATCTATTTTGCATGCCCGAACCGCTCGTGTGGTGACACGGGGCTATTGGTATCTTCCATGCTAGGCGTGTTATCCTCGATATGTGTTTGTTCACTATCATTCACGAGAAAGGGGACAGTAATTGGAATTCCCAGTTCCATGCTCAAATCGAAAAGATAATTGCAAACAAAACTCCCCTAGGATTGATGTTGGTATGGACGGTACCCGAGGATTCGGCTAGCCGTGGAGTGTGATTGATTGGTGGTGGGGCAGTCAAAACTTTACTTTTCTGTTTGGGAACCGCCTAGAGCATGTGTAGCGTGGAAGATGTTGAGAACTCTTAGTCATTGCGTTGACAATGAAAGCATGCCACCCAAAATTATTATCTCTGTTTTCAAAGCTTGAGCTCTGGCAACTCTGCAAATCAATACTTCCCTCTGCGAAGGGCCTGTCTATTTTTGTTCTTGTTGAGTCATCCTCCTCTTATAAAAGCACCAATTAGAGAGAACCTCTGTCATTTTTATGCTTTGCTTTTAACTGTGTTGAGGATGACTATGAGTGGATCTTCATTGCCTTGAATTACAATGTTTAGTCAGCCCTTGGTCTTTGAAGGTGCTCTGCATTTATGTTTTGCGGTCTCGGAAAGAGCTAGCGAGATACCATCTGTTCGTACTGCTTCAAGTTGTTTTGATTGAAGTGTTGACGTTTGAGACTTATTATTATTCGATCGCTAGTTGATTATGCCATTGATATGAGTTTACCGTGAGACCTGGATGTCATTTGCTTATGTGGTTTACTTGTGATCTTGCTGAAACTGTGGATATGAGTTAGACAAAGTTGCAACAACAAGATCAAACAGAGTTCGTCAAAGTTTTTCATTTGTCTCTTTCAATTTGTCAACTGAATTGCTTGAGGACAAGCTATGCTTTAAGCTTGGGGGAGTTGATACGTCTCCGTCGTATCTACTTTTCCGAACTCTTTAGCCCTTGTTTTGGAATCTAATTTGCATGATTTGAATGGAACTAACCCGGACTAACGCTGTTTTCAGCAGAATTGCCATGGTGTTGTTTTTGTGCAGAAATAGAAGTTCTTGGAATGTCCTAAAAATTTACGGAGATTTTTTCTGGAATCAAAGAAAAATACCTGCGCAAAGATCCACCGGAGGAGGTGGACCAGTGGGCCACAAGCCCACAGGCCGCGGCCACCCCCTTGGTCGCGCCGTGAGGGCTTGTGGGGCCCACGTGGCTCCACCGCCCCCAAACTCAGCTCTATATCTTCCATCTCGCCTGGAAAAAAATCAGAGAGAAGGTTTCATCGTGTTTTGCGATACGGAGGCGCCGCCACATCATGTTCTTCATCTCGAGGGCAGCTCTGGAGTCCGTTTCGGGCTCCGGAGAGGGGAAATCATCGCCATCGTCATCATCAACCTTTCTCCATCGACAATTCCATGATGCTCTTCATTGTTCGTGAGTAATCTCATCGTAGGCTTGCTGGACGGTGATGAGTTGGATGAGATCTATCATGTAATCGAGTTAGTTTTTGACGGGGATCGATCCCTAGTATCCACTATGTTCTAGATTGATGTTGCTACTACTTGGCTATGCTTAATGCTTGTCACTAGGGCCCGAGTGCCATGATTTCAGATCTGAACCTATTATGTTGTCGCCAATATATGTGTGTTTTAGATCCTATCTTGCAAGTTGTAGTCACCTACTATGTGTTATGACCCGGCAACCCCGGAGTGACAATAGCCGGAACCACTCCCGGAGATGACCATAGTATGAGGAGTTCATGTATTCACCAAGTGTTATTGCGTTGGTCCGGTTCTTTATTAAAAGGAGAACCTTAATATCCCGTAGTTTCCATTAGGACCCCGCTGCCACGGGAGGGATGGACAATAGATGTCATGCAAGTTCTTTTCCCTAAGCACGTATGACTACATACGGAATAGATGCCTACATTAGATTGACGAACGGGAGCTCGTTACATATCTCTCTGTGTTATAGTTGTTACATGATGAATCACCTCTATCATACTCATCCATCACCGATCCACTACCTACGAGTCCTTTACTACCGGTCCTTGCTGCGTTACTTTGTCTAGGCTTGTCCCTTGCTACAAAAGGGATTGGGCCACTTTGCTGCTACTGCTGTCGCTTTGTTGCTACTGTTGCTACTGATGTTACTCTGCTGCTGCTGCTGCTACTGCTATTTCTTGCTACTTCGTTGTTACTTGTTGCAAGATCCTTTTTCGTCAACGTTGTCGGGGAAGAATAGTTCTCTGTCCACAGGCAACTTACTGGCGCCATTGATACAACAGTTAGGAATAGTCTGCCGTCAACAGATTGTTTCTAGCACCGTTGCTATCATACTACTTTGCTACTCATACTTTGCTTGCAGACACTAATCTTTCAGGTGTGGTTGAATCTGACAAACTCAGCTGCTAATACTTGAGAATATTCTTTAGCTTCCCTTGTCTGAACCAACAAATTTGGGTTGAATACTCTACCCTCGAAAACTGTTGCGATCCCCTACACCTGTGGGTTATCACTCTTCACCGTTCGTGAGTAATCTCATCGTAGGCTTGCTGGACGGTGATAGGTTGGATGAGATCTATCATGTAATCGAGTTAGTTTTGACAGGGATTGATCCCTAGTATCCACTATGTTCTGAGATTGATGTTGCTACTACTTTGCCATGCTTAATTCTTGTCACTAGGGCCCGAGTGCCATGATTTCAGATCTTAACCTATTATGTTCTCGCCAATATATGTGTGTTCTTGATCCTATCTTGCAAGTTGTAGTCACCTACTATGTGTTATGACCCGGCAACCCCGGAGTGACAATAGCCGGAACCACTCCCGGAGATGACCATAGTATGAGGAGTTCATGTATTCACCAAGTGTTATTGCGTTGGTCCGGTTCTTCATTAAAAGGAGAACCTTAATATCCCGTAGTTTCCATTAGGACCCCTCTGCCACGGGAGGGATGGACAATAGATGTCATGCAAGTTCTTTTCCCTAAGCACGTATGACTACATACGGAATACATGCCTACATTATATTGACGAACTAGAGCTAGTTACATATCTCTCCGTGTTATAACTGTTGCATGATGAATAACATCCGGCATAATCATCCATCACGAATCCAATGCCTACGAGTTTTCCCTAGTGGTCCTTGCTACGTTACTTTGCTGCTACTGCTGTCACTGATGCTACTGTTACTCTGTTGCTACTGTTGTTACTTTGTTGCTACTGGTTACTATTGCTACTGCTGCTATCACCCTACTTTGCTACTGATACTTTGCTGCAGATACTAAATCTTTCAGGTGTGGTTGAATTGACAACTCAGCTGCTAATACTTGAGAATATTCTTTGGCTTCCCCTTGAGTTGAATCAATAAATTTGGGTTGAATACTCTACCCTCGAAAACTGTTGCGATCCCCTATACTTGTGGGTTATCAAGACTATTTTCTGGTGCCATTGTCGGGGAAGCACACCTATATTCTCTGAGTCACTTGGGATTTACGTCTGCTGGTTACTATGAGGAATCTGATAGATCCAAAAACTAAAGTCTTGCCCTCAACTACGAGGACAGGTAAGGAACTGCCATCTAGCTGTGCACTTGATTCACCTTCAGTTATGACTAAGTTTGCGACACCACCTCCTGCTAGAAATCTTGATATGTCGCCTATGCTTGATGATGTTACTTCTGCTGCCCATGATGGTTATGATGATGCTATGCTTGATACTGCTTTGCCACTAGGTGCATTCCTTGATGCACAAATTGCTAGAGTTGCTGTTGAATGTGATGATACTTCTGAAACTGTTGATACTATTGAAGTAGAACCTGCTATTTTGCCTATTAGAACTAGCTCTCCTAGACATGAATTGCCTGACATGCCCGAGTGTTATGTTATGGAGGGAGAGATAGCTGAGGACTTTCTTGCTCGTAAGGATAACTATGATGTTGAGAAATTACTGCTCAAGTGGAAAGAAAAATCTTTGAACGCTAGGATGAAATACGACCCGAAGTTTGCAACTTCGCCTATCTTTGTGACCGATAAGGATTATGAATTCTCTGTCGACCCTGAGTTAATCACTCTGGTCGAATCTGATCCTTTTCACGGTTATGAGTCTGAAACGGTTGTAGCCCATCTTACCAAACTGCACGATATAACCACCCTATTCACGAGTGAGGAAAAGATCCGCCACTACTATATCCTCAAGCTGTTTCCTTTCTCGCTAAAGGATGATGCTAAGACCTGGTTCACTTCTCTTGCTCCTGGTTGTGTGCGTAGCCCCCAGGATATGGTCTACTACTTTCCGGAAAATATTTCCCTGCCCATAAGAAGCAAGCTGCCTTGCAGGAAATATACAACTTTTCTCAAGCTGAAGAAGAGAGTGTCCCACAAGCTTGGGGGAGGCTCGTCCAGCTACTGAATGCTTTGCCTGATCACCCTCTTGAGAAGAATGAAATACTTGATATCTTCTATAATGGACTTACCGATGCTTCTAGAGACCACCTAGATAGTTGTGTTGGTTGTGTTTTTAGGGAACGAACTGTAGAACAAGCTGAGATCCTATTGAATAATATCTTGTGCAATGTGAATGCTTGGACTATTCTCGAACCACCTCCTAAGCCAACTCCAAAGAAAATAGGCATTCTATTCCTCAGTCCTGAATATATGCAAGAAGCTAAGCAATCTATGAAAGAGAAAGGCATTAAATCTGAAGATGCCAAAAATCTACCACCTATCGAAGATATCCATGGTCTTGATAACCCGATACAGGTAGTAGAAGTAAATTCTCTACGTAGGTTTGATGAGAGTGATATTCCTTTTGATAAACCTGCTAGCTTATGCCTGGATGAATTTGATAACTTTGTTTCCAAACAACAAAGTTTCAATGATTATGTTAGCAGACAATTGGAACAGAATGCTCGTATGCTTAGTCATTTAAGTGCTTGTGTGGACAAAAACGTCAATGATCTTAAGCTTCTTAGTAAACATGCCTCTATGGTTACTACTCAGGTAGAACAAGTACTTATGGCTCAAAATGACTTGCTCAATGAGTTGAATGACAATTCTCTCAGAGTCATCACTAGAGGCGGTAGAATGACCCAGTAACCTTTGTATCTTGAGGGTCATCCCAAGAGAATTGAACAAGATTCTCAAGGAGTTAGCACTGATGCACCTAGTCATCCTAGAAAGAAGAAGAAAGATGATAGGAATTTGCAAGCTAGCAACCCTTATGCTGTTACACCTTAGAGTCCAAATGATGTCTCTGTCTCTCATGCCGAAACACAATCTGGTGATGAACATGAACCAAATGACAATATCGATAGTGATGTTCATGTTGATGCTCAAACTAGCAAAGATAAGGATGTGGAGATTGAACCTGCTGATCTTGATAACCCACAACCTAAGAATAGAAGATACGATAAGAACGATTTCGCTTCTAGGAAGCATGGTAAAGAAAGGGAACCATGGATTCAGAAACCCATGCCCTTTCCTCCCAAACCATCGAAGAAAAAGGATGAGGAGGATTTTGAGCGATTTGTTGAAATGATTAGACATGTCTTTCTGCAAATGCGTTTGACAGATATGCTCAAAATGTCTCTGTATGCTAAGTACATGAAAGATATTGTGACTAATAAGAGGAGCATACCTGAGGTTGAGATTTCCACCATGCTCGCTAATTATACCTTCAAGGGTGGAACTCCTAAGAAACTAGGTGATCCCGGTGTGCCCACTATACCTTGCTCCATTAAAGGCAACTACGTTAGAACTGCGTTATGCGATCTTGGAGCCGGTGTTAGTGTTATGCCTCTTTCTCTTTATCGTAGACTTGAACTGGATAAGTTGACACCCACTGAAATCTCTCTGCAAATGGCCGACAAATCAACTGCTTTTCCTATCGGCATTTGCGAGGATGTGCCTGTTGTGGTTGCTAACGTTACTATCTTAACAGACTTTGTTATTCTGGATATTCCTGAGGACAATCCCATGGCGGTGATCCTTGGACGACCCTTTCTAAACACTGCACGGGCTGTTATTGATTGTAACAAAGGCAATGTCACTTTCCATGTCAACGGTAATGAGCATACGGTGCACTTTCCGAAGAAACAATATCGAGTACATTGCATCAATGCTATCGAAAAGAATTCATCGATTCTTATTGGGAGCTTTGAATGCCCTATACCTCCTGTTAGGATGAAGTATGATTTGCTTGTTGGGGAGATACACATCCCCATTGAGGTAACCTAGTGACTATTCGGAAATTCTCCGTCTTCTTTTGCAATTCGAAAAAGTTTGTCAAGGAGACTTGACCAACCTCATTGACGGATCTCTTTCGATGACCTTGAGATGGATGAATCGAGGAGTCACAAACCTCTGTTCCAAGCTTTCACCTTCGGTTGCTTAGAAGAAAAATGATAGATTTAGTTTAGTTTTCCCTGTTTTCTGTTTTAGCGTCCCGTAGAAAAATACCCCGAAAATAAAAGTTCTCCGAATGCCGTGAAAATGAAGTATGATTTTTTCTGGAATTTTTGAAAAATAGTTTGACGAAGAGCTAGTCTGGGGGCTGCACCAGTGGGCCACAAGCCCTGGAGGTGCGGGCACCCCCCTGGCCGCGCCTACCAGGCTTGTGGGGCCCACGTGCACCCCCTCCACTCTTTCTAGCTCCCATCTGCTTCTCCTACCTCCAGAAAAAAATTGTTTCGCAGCTCAAACCCGTGTTCTTGCTCTTCTTGCTGGGATTTTCAATCTCCTTGCTCAAAGCACCATTCTCCGAACTATTTTGGGGAAATTACTCCTTGGTAAGTGACTCCTCCATTGGTCCAATTAGTTTTTGCTCTAGTGCCTTATACTTCGCGTATTTTTGCTGCCTTGGTGACCATGTTCTTGAGCTTTGCATGGTAATTTTAGCTGGTCCCAAGTAGTTTTGATGCGTAATATGGCCTCAAGGCACTTGTGAGAGTAGTTGCTACGAGTTTAGTTGAGCCTTGTTCACTTTTTCTTTGGGTCACTGAAAATTTCAGAAGAGGAAGATGTTTAGGAGAAACTATCATGGTGGTTCCTCAAGCAAGAGAGGTCCCGGTCTTGCGATTCGGGAGCCCGATCCTTACCAACCAAGGAACGCACATGTACAACCATGTGAATGGCCTTCTGATGAATTCATGATTGAGGCAGGTTTCAGAGACGAGTTTGATACACTTGTTCACAACGTCGGACTCGAAGAATTCATCTCCGATAAATGTGAACAGTATGTTGCTCTCACTACCTCTTCTGTTCGTAGATTCAAATTTTTAGTTGGTCGTCATACATCTGTACTGTTTGATCTCTATGACAAATCGTATACCATGGATTTAGTGGATTTCAATAGAATTTGCAAGATACCTATTTGGAGTAGTCTCAATGATCCTCCTAAATCTTCGGTTAGAGATTTTTTCTCTGGTATAACTGTTGGAGAAACTAGAGATATTACGCAGGCTACCATGGGGAGCATTCATTTTCCTGCCTTGCATTACTTTGCCCTCTTCATAGGCAGATGCATTAATGGCAAGATTGAGCATTGTCACCTCTGCACACCACACCTTTGTATTATTAAGAGCGCAGTAACGGGTGATAGAAGTTTCAACATGGGAGCTATAATAGCAAGGAGGATGAATAATAATGCTAATGAAGGGGATTTCTTTGGTGGGATCTATGCCACTCGCATAGCAAATTTTCTTGGAGTACCCATCTGCGAAGGAGATCTCCCGCTCCATACAGCTTTCCTTGATCGCACCGCTTTGACACGTATCAATTCCTTGAGAGGGATGATGAATCTCTCCTATATCGTTTAATATTTAACCAGCAGCGTGTTTTCCATATTACCCTTCCTGCTCCTGTCCTCTTTGACTTTCAGGTAAAACAGATATATTACATAACCATAGGAGAGGCAGAGGAGTACGAGAGGGAGGCAAAGGCTGCTCGTCTCCGTGAGTCAGCTATTCAGGCAGTGGCTGCAGCACTCTCGTACAACCCTCATTATGATTTTGGGTATCGCCCGGACCATCCATGGGAGTAGACCAACTTAGGCCAAAAGCCTAAGCTTGGAGATACGTGTTTCTCAACGACTTTATATTCTTGCTTACGCTTTCACTTTGTTAGTCGGTGTTCACACTTTTCCATTGTATCATCCATGCTAGTTTATTTTCTTTTTATCGTTTTCTTTTCGTGTGTCTGTCTAGTTTGAGAAAACCCAAAAATATTTTCTTGTTCTTCTTTTTCTTGTTGGGAGTTTTCCCGTGTAAATAATTTTCTTTTTCTTTGGGTCGAGGTAGAAGACCATGGTTACAATGTTTAGTGGCTCTCGCATGCATATCTGTTTATCTGTTATAGAGCCATATTACTTTGTCTTCTCCTTTGTGTTTGCCTGTAGATTCCAGCGTAGTCCAATGCACAAGCACACTTATTATTGTTCACATCATTCGATCGTGCAAGTGAAAGGCAATAATGACGATATATGATGAAGTGACTGAGCCTGGAAAAGCTGGTATGAACTCGATCTATTTTGTTTTTGTAAATATGACTAGCTCATCGTTCCTGATTCAGCTTTGTTGTGAGAGAAACATGTTTGCAATGACAACTTAGAGATCATAGTTTCTGATGCCATGCTTAATTAGCTAGGAGCTTATAATGGTTTGTCTTGGATGCCAACATGAATTTTGAGATGACTGTGATGTAGTATGATAGGATGGTATCCTCCTTTGAATGATTCAAGTGGCTTGACTTGGCGCATGTTCACGCATGTAGTTGAAACAAAATTAACATAGCCTCTATGATATTCATGTTCATGGTGATTTATGTCCTACTCACGCTTGCACTCAATGTTGGTTAATCTCAATGCATTTTGATGACTGTTGTCGCTCTCTAGTTGGTCGCTTCCCAGTCTTTTGCTAGCCTTCACTTGTACTAAGCGGGAATACTGCTTGTGCATCCACTTCCGTAAACCCAAAGTTGTTCCATATGAGTCCACCATACCTACCTATATGCGGTATCTACCTGTCTTTCCAAGTAAATTTGCATGTGCCACTCTCTAAACCTTCAAGAAATAATCTGTTTTGCATGCCCGAACCGCTCATGTGGTGACAGGTGGCTATCGGTATCTTCCATGCTAGGCGTTTTATCCTCGATGCATGTTTATTCACTATCATTCACGAGAAAGGGGCTGGTAATTGGAATGCCCACTTCCATGCTCAAATCAAAAAGATAATTGTGAACAAAACTCCCCCTGGATTGATGTTGGTATGGACGGCGCCCAAGGATTCGGCTAGTCGTGGAGTGTGATTGATTGCTGGTGGGGGAGTCAAAACTTTACTTTTCTGTTTGGGAACCGCCTATAGCATGTGTAGCGTGGAAGATGGTGAAAACTCTTAGTCATTGCGTTGACAATGAAATCATGCCACCCAAAATTATTATCTCTATTTTCAAAGCTTGAGCCTTGGCACCTCTGCAAATCAATGCTTCCCTCTGAGAAGGGCCTGTCTATTTATGTTCCTGTTGAGTCATCCTCCTCTTATAAAAGCACCAATTAGAGAGCACCTCTGTCATTTTTATGCTTTGCTTTTAACTGTGATTGAGTATGACTGTGACTGGATCTTCTTTACCTTGAATTACAATGTTTAGTCAGCCCTTGGTCTTTGAAGGTGCTCTGCATTTATGTTTTGCGGTCTCAGAAAGAGCTAGCGAGATACCATCTGTTCGTATTGCTTCATGATTGTTTTGATTGAAGTGTTGACGTTTGAAACTCATTATTATTTTCTCGCTAGTTGATTATGCCATTGATATGAGTTTATCGTGAGACCTAGATGTCATTTGCTTATGTGGTTAGCTTGTGATCTTGCTGAAATTTTGGTTATGAGTTAGAGATGGTTGCAACAACAAGATCAAACAGAGTTCGTAATTTCTTTTGTCCCTTTCAGTTTGTCAACTGAATTGCTTGAGGACAAGCAAGGCTTTAAGCTTGGGGGAGTTGATACGTCTCCGTCGTATATACTTTTCCGATCACTTTTGCCCTTGTTTTGGACTCTAATTTTCATGATTTGAATGGAACTAACCCGGACTAACGTTGTTTTCAGTAGAATTTCCATGGTGTTGTTTTTGCGCAGAAATAAAAGTTCTCGGAATGACCTAAAAATTTACGGAGAATTTTTGTGGAATATACAAAAAATACTGGCGCAAGAATCAAAGGAGGAAGTGGAGCTGTGAGCCCACAAGCCCACCAGGCCCGGCCAGGCTTGTGGGGCCCACAACGCTCCACCGCCTCCAATCTCAGGTCTATTTAGTCCCTTTCGTCCGAAAAAAATCAGGGAGAAGAGTTCATCGCGTTTTACGATACAGAGGCGCCGCCACCTCCTGTTCTTCCTCTAGAGGGCAGATCTGGAGTCCGATCTGGGCTTCGGAGAGGGGAAATCATCGCCATCGTCATCACCAACCTTCCTTCATCGCCAATTCCATGATGCCCTTCATCGTTCGTGAGTAATCTCATCGTAGGCTTGTTGGACGGTGATGGGTTGGATGAGATCTATCATGTAATCGAGTTAGTTTTGACGGGGATTGATCCCTAGTATCCACTATGTTCTGAGATTGATGTTGCTACTACTTTGCCATGCTTAATGCTTGTCACTAGGGCCCGAGTGCCATGATTTCAGATCTGAACCTATTATGTTGTCGCCAATAAATGTGTGTTCTTGATCCTATCTTGCAAGTTGTAGTCACCTACTATGTGTTATGACCCGGCAACCCCGGAGTGACAATAGCCGGAACCACTCCCGGAGATGACCATAGTATGAGGAGTTCATGTATTCACCAAGTGTTAATGCGTTGGTCCAGTTCTTTATTAAAAGGAGAAGCTTAATATCTCGTAGTTTCCATTAGGACCCCGCTGCCACGGGAGGGATGGAGAATAGATGTTATGCAAGTTCTTTTCCCTAAGCACGTATGACTACATACGGAATACATGCCTACATTACATTGACGAACTGGACCTAGTTACATATCTCTCTGTGTTATAACTGTTGCATGATGAATAACATCCGGCATAATCATCCATCACCGATCCAATGCCTACGAGTTTTTCCTACTGGTCCTTGCTACTTTACTTTGCTGCAACTGCTGTCACTGGTGCTACTGTTACTACTGCTGTTACTTTGCTGCTACTGGTTACAGTTGCTACTGCTCCTATCACCCTACTTTGCTACTGATACTTTGCTGCAGATACTAAATCTTTCAGGTGTGGTTGAATTGACAACTCAGCTGCTAATACTTGAGAATATTCTTTGGCTTCCCCTTGATCCAAATCAATAAATTTGGGTTGAATACTCTACGCTCGAAATCTGTTGCGATCCCCTATACTTGTGGGTTATCAATCACCGTGGATAACTCAAACCTATACACCAAATGCAATGGCAAGGGCACACGGAGTGCCCTAGCCCTTCTCTCCCAAATCCCACCAAAGCAACTAATGCTAGGGTGGAAAATGAGAGGAAGAACAAAGAAGAACACGAAGAACTCCAAGATCTAGACCCAAGGGGTTCCCCTCACTTAGAGGAGAAAGTGATTGGTGGAAATGTGGATCTATATCTCCTCTCTCTTTTCCCTCAAGAACTAGCAAGAATCATTGGAGGGATTGAGAGTAAGCAGGATCGAAGAAAGTCAGCAATGGGGGGCTAAGTCGAGCTTAACAGATAAGGTTCAATGGGTAAGAAGACCCCCTTTTATAGGTGGGGAAAAATACAACCGTTATGCTTCACAGCCCGCACAAAGCGGTACTACCACTCAGTAGGTTCACCAGCCATGCTAAGGCAAGAAGGATGCGCAAATAAAGTCCGACGGAGCGGTATTACCGCTCGTGGGAGCGGCACTACCGCTCGGTAGGTTCACTAGCCATGCCGAGGAAAAAAGGATGCAGAAATAAAGTCCGACGGAGCGGTACTACCGCTCGGCACAAGCGGTACTACCGCTCGCCACAGAAACTGCCTTAACTTTAGCATACGGACTTCGAATTCAATGAAACCAAGTTTGTTAGAAAGCTAACGACATGGGCTAACACAATCTTGATAGAAATGTCAATAAAAAGCAAGTGAGAAAAGTCCTATAATAAAATGGTGAGAACCCTTCCTCGAGTAAGACCGGTAAAAACTCCCAACATCGAAAACATCATAGGAGATGCATATGGACTCCATTTTCGATGAATTCGAGCTTGTCATGAAGATGACCATAAGCTCTAAAACTAACAAAGAGAAACACCAAACAAGAACCACGAAGTATGATACAAGGACGCAAATGGTTTGAGCTCTCAACGAACGATACGATCAAGCTACTCACTTGAGAGCCCCCTTGACAGTAGGACTATCTATCCTAAAATAGAAAACCTATCAAGGGCAAACCTATACCTTACACCTAGTCCTATTGAGGTAGATGATGATGATCTTGGCTTCCTCAAGATGGACCACCTTTCTTGATTGCCTTGGTTTGATGAAGACTAGTTGATTGCTCCCCGATACTCACTATGGGTGAGCCACTCTTCAGCACATCTTCACAAGTCCATTGCCACCACAATGAACGGCAAGCTTCAAGCATGATATCTTCGTGATGCTCCACTTGAACTTGCACACCGCAATATTGATGACGATCACCACTTGATGTCATCGTTCATAGGTTGAATGAGATCTTCCTCTTTACGCAAACCCATGGAGACACACCTAACCCCACATAGAACTCTCACGAGGACCATGGGTTAGTAAACAAAAAGCGTTATGGACAATGCTTACCATACCATGGGATCACTTGATCCCTATCGGTACATCTTATACACTTTGTGTGTTGATCATATTGATTTACTATTTGCTTAGTCTTGATCAACCTTGTGTCTTTATGACCAATCTTTGGATTATACCTTGAATACCACCTTGGTCATCATATAAACTCCTTGACACCAATAGATGGACTTCAAGAAGTGCCCATGGACACAACCTTCGAATATAACTTAAGGCAATCATTAGTCCATAGGGATTTTCATCAATTATCAAAACCACATCTGGAGAAATATGCTCTAATAGTCTCCCCCATTTTGGTAATTGATGACAATCACTACAAGAGAGTTTATATAAGGAAATAAGCATAACCAAGCGCACACATACAAAGCTATAATGCATGCGTACAAGATGTAAATGCTTAAGCAATAAAAGAAAAAACCCTCTATGCATCACCAAACTAAACTCTGTAAACTTCTCCCCCATTGGCATTGATTGCCAAAATGGACAAAAAGTTTAGAAAGCCAATATAGTAGGTGGTCCTTCAAAAAGTGTGTACTTCTCAACAATAGAGTGCAAACAAATATACATAAACAATGATAAGAAGCTGGAGGAAAAAAAACTATATCGAGGACCCAAAGATTGCAAAAAGAAGGATCGTATGCCACAAAGACATACAAAAATAGAAGGAAGCAATCAAAAGATACGAGATGGAACAAAAAATCACATGATCCTTCGAACGACATGAATAAAATATATTAAGATAAATCTATTGTTTTATCAAAAAGAGAGAAGCTCCCCATGATTTGTGCACTAATAAGAATTTTTATATTTGATAAAAGTACACCAAATAGGATCCTTTCTACCTTAAAATTAATAAAAACACAGAACGAGTGCAAGAAGATAGATGAGACAATAAGCATGTCACTTGCACAAAACATATGGTTGAGCATCATGTAAAAGAGGCAACTTAAGGATAGGCTCAACCAAATTGATGTGTGTGATTCATGGCAAAGCACTTGAGAAGACTAAGATAAGGATGAGCATTACTCATCAACATAGTCTTGATGAAATGAGAAACAAAGTGCAAGACATATCATTCCCACACACACACTAGAAAATGGGTTCACAAGCTTACTAATAAACAAGATAAGAACCAATGCTTGTGACAACCCATGGTGAAGATAGGAAATAATAACCTTGTCAAGAGGAGCGATACCAATCGAAATGGCAAAACACTCATCAAGACAAGCATGATGAAAAATAATCTTCACCACCAAAGAGTGCATCAAGATGCAAGAATATAAGATACACACTCAAGACAAATCCTTTCACGAAGCTACCAAAAACTGAAAAAGGAAATGCAACGGTGGACATGAAGGAAAAGAGGATATCAATTAGAGGTGTAACTTATCTCATGTGTAAAAGATTCTAGGTAGAAGACAATCATGATGATATATATCCACAAATAAGGATGTACACACGAAATGGTTACAAGAAGGAACAAACAAGATATACAAAAGGGAGTCATAAATATATCAATAAGATCTTTGCTTGGAAGCATAGCACATGGCCTAATATTTTCTAATTGTACAATATGAACTTCCAACATACGAATATTAAAGACATCCCAACTAGAAATAAGACATCATCGTTCGGATGCTTTGAGAAAGGAAACAAGTACCACAAGAACGAATCAAGAGATTCATGCCATGATGCAACCTGGAGAGAGAGACAGAACCACAAGAGGAGAGTATAACCCCTCGCGGTCCCGATGGTGCGGTAGTACCGCACGTCATGTCGGTAGTACCGCCTGGCCAGCGGTTGTAAAATTTTACAACCGTTGGCTAGGTTGTAGTACTGTTCGTCCAGCCGCAGAAGAAAAATACTCTCGTGGTGGATGCGGTAGTACCGTGTCGGTGCTGCTAGTGCACGAGTGCATCAGTAACACCTCTCCAGCGGCAGTACCGTGGCTAACCACGGTAGTACCGCTCAGCCAAGAAAAGGCAGGTTCGGGCCTTTGTAAGAAATGTATGCATGAAGTAGATACTTGTTACCGAGACAACATTGGATTGATGTAGTATATAGTTGTCTGTTGATCATCCTGAGTTGGCTCCAATAAGCACATGGTGTCAACAACTTCCTTGTAGGTGAGTCGAGCATCCAATGCATCTCCAATTGTTCCTCGAACAACAAAACAAACAAAACGGTGCCCAAACTCATTGGGACCAAAGAGTCAGAAAACCAACAATACATAGGACAAACTCCACATAAATATGTGCATATAGATATGAAATTGAATTTCATGCACACTTTAGTCAATTTATGACAAGATGGAGTTTCCCTTATATATCGGGTCAAAGGAAGAAAGCATGCAAAAGAAAAAATGTAAATATGTATGCTCAAGGCTTTCAAGACTCACATCAACACATAGTTGATAAGACACCAAAAGGCAATGTATCAAGTGAAAATAAAATACCAACTGGAAAATTATCACTTGAAGGATATCAATTAAAAGATACATCATGGAATGATATCCATTGATACAATCCAAATAAAAGGCAACAAGATGCCAATTGAAAGGAAAGCAAACACAAGGTATCTAGTTCCCAAAATAGAGCAAGGTTCCAAACAAACCAAACCCTCGACAAATTTTCATGATGGCACAAAGCATCATAAAGAGCAATACTTGCCTCCCATCAACACGCACTTGATGGGGATCAAAAGATGTTATGATATACACATAAAGAGAGTGTTCTAAAGATAATAGTATAGCTCCCCAAAAATATGTGCATTATATAGAATTTGCATTTGAATACAAAATGCACAAGATGGAATCATCACTTTCACTATATCGATAAGAACACTAGACATGTTCAAATAGATCCACAAAAGGCAAGGAAGACAAACAATACACAAAATCCGATGTAAAGATGATTAGCAATTTCTACCACATGAAGGGAATACCAATTGTCAAAGGACAAGAATATTTGGAAATAATTTCTATTGGTAGAATGAAAATATATCCAACATCATGTTTACTCCAAAAACACAAGAAAATGACACTTGTAGAGATAACATGCCACCCAGGAACAAGATAATTTACAATCAACACTAAGTGGCAATATCTCAAATATACACATTTTCTAGGCTTGTCATACCCACATAGCATATTACTCCCCCATAATGTGATAACCCAACATTATTAACAAGTGGCAAATTAAAACCAACAAGAGATAATTAATGGACCATTTAGAATTTGAATTTCTCATGAGTAAGACATACCACATAGAGAATAGATAAATTTGAAATATCAAAACTAAGTGGTATTCCTCATGTATACACATTTATAGGATTGTGAGGTGCGCAAAGCACATCACGCCCTCACAATGGGACATTAATCTCTCACAAGAGCCAACACAGATACAAAGAGGATGCAAAAAGGCTCAACACATGTCACATCCCTAGTTTCCTTTTGATGTTAGCAAGAATGTGCTCATGTTTTATTCTTGCATTAAATATGAAAATAGAAATCCACGAGAAAAACCCTAGAACTTCCATATTCAACCAATTCAAATCTTGTGATAAATCAATGAACCCAAAATGGCCTTCATAAAAGCCCACCCTTTGTGATAAATATTGTAAACAATATTTCATGGGTGGAACTTATTTTTAAAATACATTTGGCATTTTATTTAAATCATAAAAGCTACTGAAATCACCCAAATATGTGATTTTAAATATTTTAGAATATCATAAAATGTTGAATTATTTATATGGGCTTGGAAATAATTCAAATACCACCCGCAACTATTTTCACTATTTATGGGAATAGTTTGGAGCCAAAATAAAATCAAAGCAATGTCAGAAATGATTTAACAGAAATCAGAAAAGAAAGAAAAATAGAAAAAGCTTAGCCCAGCCCAGTTGCTCCAGTCGTCTTCCCCTCACCGGTCAGCAGCAGGAGGTGGCCGCCGCTTCCTCCCGCGCGGCCACGCACCTGAGTGCCTGCCTGGCCTCTCCGTTGTGCTGGCCGCAAAGTGATAAGCCTCCCGAGCCCATTTCATTCCTCTCCCTCTCCCCATTCGCTCTCCTGCTCGCCTCTCTCTCGGCCGCCATTAGAGCCGAGCTCGAGCTCAAGCTAGCCGTCGCTTCCAGCCACCACAAGCCTCCCCGAGCACGCCATGCTCTCCGCCTCGTCGAGCATGTCGTCCCCGCCAAAGGAAACGAGCCCCCGAGCCCTGCATCGCCTCAACACCGTCGTCTTCTTCCTCGGATCACCGAAGTTCGCCGCCGTCGTTCTTCCTCTCTAGGCCATCTCTGAGCCCGGTCTCGACGCCTCTGCAACCCTCGTGAGCTTAGGGTGCCTTTCCCCCTCTTTTTCCCCTTGATCCGGAGCTCTAGGCCTCGATTTCACCGGAGCCCGACGAGATCCTCCGTCCCTAGTGCTGCCGGAGGCTCACCGCCCACGAGATCGACCTCATAGCCGGTGGGTTCAACCCCCGTGAGCCTATGACAGGTGGGGCTAGCCCTTGGTTAAATAAAACTAACCAAAACAGAATTAAAGAAAATATTAATTGCAAACCAGTCACTGACATGTGGGCTAGCCACTGTTAATTAGCTATTTAACTTAAAGTTTAATTAAAAACTAACCAGAGTCACTGACTAGTGGGTCCCACTTGTCAGGTTTGACTTTCAACGGCCAGATTGACCTGCTGATGCAGTAATGCTATTTCTGTTTTAAAATAATTCCAAAATAATTTCAGAACTTTGGAAATTCCCAAAAAATTAAATATAACTCCAAATTTGACAAATAATATATGTAAAATGATCAAAAAAATCAATGAACACAATAGTGCTATTTTCATGCATGACAAACAAAGTTATGAAACAGCATCAAGTCAAATCAATTAAATGAATTTGATAAATATATTATTTCAAATAATATTTGAATTTTGAATTCAAATCTGATTCATACTAAGGTTCTGTTAGTCACCTTAAACCATGCTACATTTCGATTTATGCCATGATCATGCATCATATTGTTGCATATGAATGATATTGATTGTCGTTATTATTTCGGTAGGCTTTGCCCTTCTGGATACGTCCGAATATCCGACTGACGGATTTAATCCTTCTGCTGAGCAACAAGGCAAACACCCTTTTGATCATCCCGATATAAGCCCATGTTCCTGCTCCTGCTCCCACTTATTGCATTAGGACAAAATATTTCAAATGCATTACTTCACTAGCTGAACCTATTCCTTTGCATGACCTGTCATTGTCACAGTAAATAGCCAAAGCTTGCAACCTAGCATACCTGGTAGTTGCTTGAGCCATGATGTGTCTTATCCTGCTATGCTTGCTATGCCTAGAGTTGTGGAAGGTCTGTTTCATCTGGGTGATGAACAGGAATGGATGAATGTGTTCTAGTGACAAAGAATAAGTGTGGAACCTGATTTGGTAAAGGTACCAATGAAAGGCTATGTAGGAGTACATGGCGGGTTGTTTCATTTGAACCGTCCTTAGGAACTGAGTTCCGTGTATGTAATTCAAGACTAGTTACTACCACATGATGGGCCCTGAAATATGACCCCGCTCGACTTATTAATCGCCTAGTACTCGGTCCACGAGTTGCAAGTAGTTTCTGGTGTTTATAGTCATGCTGGAGGCCGTGCATAGTGCTGACCTTAGAGGTGGGCTATGATGCGGTAGGCAGTGGCACGGTGTACCAACTGGCACCCGGATGCTGGGCTTGGGAACCCTGCGCACATCGTTTGGGGCCGTGGCGGAAACTTCGGTCGGACTTCCGTGCAGGTTCACTCTCAAATAGGCGATAAGCCTGGACTAGGTATTAGCATGATTAACGGTCGTGGTCGACTCCCTCGCTGGGCTTCTGCTTGAAGGTTGTCGAGGTGCATGACGTGCACATGGCGATAAGTGGAGAAAGCGTGTGTGAAGAAGTACACCCTTGCAGGGTTATGATCTATTCGGATAGCCGCGTCCGCGGATATGGACTACTTGGAGACATATGTTGTTCATAGATAACTTTAATGGCTACTCATAACAGTATCAAGATAAGTGTGAGTATCATGTATGGCATTTCCGTAGGGAGATGGAAAGGAATCCATGATAGTGTATTGTTGTGGTGGTAGTGGACTCGTGTACGACTTATCAAAGTTGTTTATACCTATTTAAAATTGTAGTTTAGTCTAGCCAAGAGTCAAAGCTGGCTTGCTGCATCAAACCCCACAACCCCCTTTATTGATACATGTGCATGAGTAGATAGATCCGTTCTAAAGTCTTGATGAGTACTTTTGTAGTCATGTTTGTTTAATAAATGTTGAAGAAGATACCCACGAGCCAACAGGTGGGTTCTAAATAGACCTCGATGATGACGAGTAGTTGGTGTCCCAGCTACGACCTGGCCCCTTTCAGAACGGATATGTTGATAGTCAGGCTTTATGCATTTTCCTTTCAACTGTCTATACTCAGACAGCTTTAATGCTTCCACTTGGTTTGTATGACTTGAGTGTCGGGTCATGTGACCCCTACCTGTATGAACTTATTATGCAAGACTCTTTCGAGTCTTCTAAACAAATGTTGTGATGTTGTATGGTTATGTTGTGATGCAACTATTGTATCTATGCATATCGAATATATCATGCGTACGTGTGATGCACTGTGATATGTATGGGATTCGACACCTAGTCGTATGCCCTTAGTAACTCTCTATACACAGAAATGCCCCTTTGTGTTTCCAACAAGCCTTGGTAGTTTGCTACTGCTTCGGACACATTGGTTGACCGGCATGTATCCTTCTTAGTTGTTGTGTCTGTCCCTGTGGGGAAACGTCACGCGGTGTAATGGAGTCCTTGTAGCTTGCTACGACTCGTCTACACTCGCTGATGACCAACACCTACTTTGTTGGGTTATGTATGCATGTCTCTGTACAGTTGAGCCACTTGAGTTTATGACTAGTTACGTCGACCCGGATTCTTGACATTGGAATGCTAGCGACACAATTGCATACGTGAGTCAAAAGGCGCAAACGGTCCCGGCTAAGGTAAGGTGGCAGCCGTGGGGTTAACCGTGCGTGAGATCGCAAAGGGATGTGGTGTTTTACAGGCTGTATTCCTATGGCTTAGGATCGGGGTCCCGACAGCGTTGGTATCAGAGCCTGACTGACTATAGGATTACCAAGCCAAACTGGCCGAAGTTGATTCTAGAAATGCTTTAGTTATATATAAGGGAATTGTTTGCGGAAGGGAACGTAAGTTTCTTGCTTCTCTTCTCATATGATTCTATTCTGGTCATCCTCATCTTTTCTACGGGGATTAAGAACTAGGTTACTAATCTATCTCTCAGGATCGCGTGTTACTAATCGGTAGATTGTAGGAAAAAGGTTCGAGAGTTAATCTAAGTTTTCTTTTGTTCCAAAGAAAAGAAAAAGAAGTATTTGATGACCATGGAATTGAACTTGATAGTTGAGTGGTTATGCTATCCTATCTTTTGTGGGTTGTCTCAAAACTGTTTTTGAGCATTTACAGCCATTATGCTGCCCAATTTAATTTCCAGAACTCTAATGCCTTTGCATTATTCTCTATTTCAGATGCCTGCCCGTCCTTTTCATCGGGTGGTACGTCTGACTAGGTGCATTGATGTACAGGGTCACACGGCCATGCTGGTCAGGATGATGTCAGTAGCCAGTTACCGCTCGTACCCAGAGTATACAGTGGAGGAGCAGTACCGGGATTTCAACCAGAGTCAGTACATGTGCACTGTTAGGGTATTTCCAGATTACCCTGGAGCCGAAGAGTTAATCCATTGGTCTTATGGATTAGGGGTTACCATTGACATGGCGGTACAAGATGCCGCCTATTCAATGTTGACCATCATGAGAGCCAGACATGCACTACTGCTGAATTTAGAGTTCTGTTATGTTCCCGCTTCTCATCCAGGAGAAGAAGGATATCTCAGTGGAGTCTACTTTGATTCTTCTTTGGAGGATCCGCTGCTGCAGATTACCACTCAGATGTTAAAGAATAGAGACCGAGATGCTCGTGCCCTTCGTATGGAGCTTTATGCTACTCGTGCCCGTTTGTGGACAGACTTGACACAGCTGGCACCTATAGTTCAGACAGTTTATGGGGATATGGAGATGTTGAACCCCGTTAGGACTCATCTTCCAGCTCATGTTGACTGGCCTGCTATAGGAGGTGTCACCCCTTTTCGGGGACCTCTACGGCCACCAGTCAGGGGACCAAGGCCACACCCATGTCCCTACGGTTCCCAGGGGTCTCAGGCTAGAGTATTTCCTGATCCATAGGTTCAGCTCCCGGGCCATGGAGGCAATCTATACGAGATGTTTTATGCGGATGCCTGAGCCCGTGAGTGGAAGGGTAGTGTTGTAGTAGTTATATTTCCACAGTCCTGTATGTCTTGTGGAGTATGACTATGTCGTGAGATGAGTTCCGGAGGCATAGATAAATATTGTATAGGAAGCTTGGAAAGCCTCTGATGAGTAGTATCATCTTTTCAGTAGTTTGCTCTTCAGTTGAGGTTGTATTGAACTATGTAATGGTGTGTATGAACCATGGTGTATATATAGCAGTTTGCTTGTTACCATGTTGTTCGGATGTTCATTTCCGCATTCCATGTGTTCAGTGCATTCTTAATCCATAGTTAGTGTTGATGTTGATCTAGTCTAAGCTGTGAGTTTGTTTGCGAGGATGGTGTTTACCAGGCACAACCGTGCCCCTAGCCATGAGCAGGGAGAAGGTAGTCAGGCAGCACAGGAGGAACTGCCCCACCCGCCTTCTTTGGCGGAGGTTATGCTCGAGGCAGAAAGAAACAAGCGAGAGACCAACCGTCTGCTAGAACATATTAAGCAAAATACGGCTCGTCACCCACGAAATGATGCAGTGTCCCTTAATGACTTTGTGAAGCTAAATCCCCCGAAGTTCCATCACTCCATCGATCCTCTCGATGTTGATGACTTGTTGTGCAGTATATCGCGCAAGATACGCTTTGCCAATGTTTCTGAGGCTGACAAGGTTACCTTCGCTGCGTACTTTCTGGAAGGCCCCACAAATCTGTGGTGGGAGAATTTTGAAGATATGCGTCCTGCCGGACCAGCAGCCACATGGGCAGATTTCAGTGCAGCTTTTCGTCTGCACCACATTCCAGAGGGTCTAATGGACCGTAAGAGAGAGGAATTATGTGCCTTCACTCAGGGAAAGTTGACCGTGGATGCTTATAGCCGCGAGTTCGGTAATCTCGCTCGCTACGCAACTGAAGAGGTGTCAACTGATGCCAAGAAATAAGCAAGATTCCACAAGGGTCTAAGCCCTGAACTTCGTCGTGACCTGCGCCTTCATGAAGGTACAAGTTTCCAAGCTCTTGTCAACAAGGCGATCAGTGTCGAGACTGGTCATACCGACTATGAAGCCACGAAGAAGCACTCTCGCGATTCTGGCTCCTCATCTGGTTCAGCGTTTCCAAAGCGCCGGGTGTGGGTCCTGAATAGCTCTCTGCCGCCAAGATATACCCCGAGGCCTCCTATGTGGCGCCTCACACAAACCAGACCAACCCCCCAGCAAAGACCTATGGTGGTCTGATATGTCTCCAACATATCTATAATTTTTGATGGTTTCATGCTATTATCTTGTCAAACTTTGGATGTTTTGTATGCCTTTTATATCTTTTTTGGGACTAACTTATTAACTCGATGCCAAGTGTCAGTTCCTGTTTTTTCCGTGTTTTTGACCCTTTTCAGAGGAGGATTTTAAACGAAGTCCAAACGGAATAAAACTTCTGAAAAGATTTTTTCCGAAACAGAAGACGATCGGGAGACTTGAGAACCAAGGCAGAGGGTCACCAGGGACCCCACAAGCCCCCTAGCCGCGGCGAGGGGCCGTGCCTCCCAGGCTTGTGGGCTCCCTGGGCCTCCTTTCCCTAGGTCTTTCGCCTATATATTCCCTAAAATCCCAGAAAAATCAGCAGATCCATGAAAATACTTTTCTGCCGCCGCAAGCTTCTGTCTCCGCAAGATACCATGTGGGGCACGTTCTGGTGCCCTGCCGAAGGGGGGATTCGGATACGGAGGGCTTCTTCATCAACACCATGACCTCTCCGATGATGCGTGAGTAGTTCACCATAGACCTTCGGGTCCATAGCTAGTAGCTAGATGGTTTCTTCTCTCTCTTGGATCTTCAATACAAAGTTCTCCATGATCTTCATGGAGATCTATCCGATTTAATCTTCTTTTGCGATGTGTTTTTCGAGATCCGATGAATTGTGGATTTATGATCATATTATCTATGAATCTTATTTGAGTTTTTCTGTTCTCTCTTATGCATGATTTCATATCCTTGTAATTCTCTTCGAGTTGTGGGTTTTGTTTGGCCAGCTTGATCTATAATTCTTGCAGTGGGAGAAGTGCTTGGTTTTGGGTTCATACTGTGCAGTGACCTCACCCAGTGACAGAAGGGGTAGCGAGGCACGCTTCGTGTTGTTGCCATCAAGGGTAAAAAGATGGGGTCTTCATCATTGGTTTGAGTTTATCCCTCTACATCATGTCATCTTGCTTAAAGCGTTACTCTGTTCGTCATGAACTCAATACACTAGATGCATGCTGGATAGCGGTCGATGTGTGGAGTAATAGTAGTAGATGCAGAAAGTATCGGTCTACTTGTCTCGGACGTGATGCCTATATGTATGACCATTGCCTTAGATATCGTCATGACTTTGCGCGGTTCTATCAATTGCTCGACAGTAATTTGTTCACCCACCGTACTATTTTCTATTTTGAGAGAAGCCTCTAGTGAACACTATGGCCCCCGGGTCTACTTCACATCATATTTTCAGTCTTACACTTTTACTTTGTTGCACTTTCCGCCTTCAGATCTCAATTTGCAATCAATCTTGAAGGGATTGACAAACCCTTTATAGCGTTGGGTGGAAGCTTTTAACATCCCAATTTTCCTAATTGGGAATGTTTTACATTGTAGCTAAGCATCTATGCATATTGAGTGAATTAAATTTAGCACGTGAATTTCTTTCGTCTTTTCGATTTGCATTTCCATTTTTCCTCGCACGAGAAATGCCCGGAGGAATACTCTCTTGCACGCAAGAGAGAGAGCGGAGGAAAATGACCCTCCAAAGTGCGGGCAAATCTCTGAAATACTTGAGCCAAGAAAACCCAAAGTTCTTTTGCAAAAATAATTGCAAAAAGAAATAAAGCAAATTGGGAATTTCTGAAAAAACATTTTTTTAAGTTTTTATTTTTGCTTTGGAAAAATGTTATTCGGGTAGAGGATATTTTTCTGATTTTTTGGTATATAATACCATATATTAATATTTTGATTTACTTTCCTTTTTATTTGTTTTTATTTTCTGTCTCGGAAAAGTTAGAAATTAGGAAGTATTTTTTTTTTTAGAAGCAGCCGCCCGAGCGTTTTTTTGACATGGGCCGAATCCCCCTTTCCCTGGGATCCCAGATCCCTTTGAACTCGGCCACCCGAGCCTCCTTTCTCCTCCCCCTCTCACTGGCCCGTGGTCCCCACCCTAGCCGAACCCTCTCCCCGTCGGCCTTCTCCTACCTCCCTCTCCTACCATACCAGTGCCCGAGCCGAGCCCTCCCAGGAAACTCGGGATTTCCTACCCCGAGTCCTCTCTCTCCCTTCCATAGCTCTCTCCCTCATGGCCTATATAAGTACCCCCACCCGAGCCGACCCCGTTCCCAACCCTACCCCGAGCCGCCGCCACCCCTAGCCCCTGTAGCACCGCCACCTCGCCGGCAGCAGCCACCTTCGGCAGCCCCTGGAGCAGCGCCCCCCCCCCCCCCCCCGAGCCCCTTCACTCCACCGCCGCCTCCCCTCGGAGGAGGACCCCGCCGCCGCCTCCCTGACGTCTCCACCGCCCCGGAGCTCCCCCTCCCTCGCCGGCAGCCATGCCCCTCGTCGAAGCTACTGTCCCAGCACGGTAGACATCTCTCCCCCTCTGTTCTTTTTCTTTTTCTTTTCTTAGCCGTTGGATCTTAGCTGTAGGGCCTAGATTAGATCACTAGTTACCTCTTCGGTCTATATGAGAAAACCAACGGTTTTTAGTTCACTTAATAATTTAGCCAGCAGGTTTTGTTAAGCCTAGGACGTTTGCTCCAAACCATGAAACAAACACCCCTCCCAGCCAACAGTAGCTTGCCACGTGTACCCCTCTGTTAGCTACTAGTAGTTTTATAATTTTCTGCCTGTTTGCAAAAACAGAAAGTTTCTGTTTTGTTTTAGCCACAACTTTTTATCCCGAAGTCCAATGACATTGATTCTTTTTCCAGTAGCCCCCAAATTTCCTGTAGTTTTTAAAAACATATAATTTGTCTATGTTTGAAATTTTAAAATATAAGTTAGAGCAGATTTAGTTTAAACCTTGTTTTGCCTATTCCAGGAGTTTGAAAAATGATTTTGAGTTGATTCTTTTTGCTCCTGCTTCCTAGTGATAAAATCTTACTGTGGTAGAAGTTTCAAAAAGTTTAAAGTATTTTTACTGGTGTTTTCAACAGAAACAAGTTTCTGCCATACCGGCGCGTGATGAATTCTTTTGCTTAGGCTTTAGCAAATCCTTACTTGTGATGTTATTTTTACTTGTGGATTGATTGAAGTGCTTATGGTGTGCTTTGTGTTTGTATCGGTAGATCATCCGGAGTGCGAAGCGTGTTACTTAGAAGCGCTCAGCAAGACCACTATCATCAAGGCAAGTCATTTTGATCATGTTATTTTCCTATGTTTTCGATGCATGGTAGATCACCTTTCTTTGCCCAATTGCATGCTGCCTAGGTACTTGGAAACTTTAGCATAAGTTGTAGTATCATGTGGTAGGAACACAACAACCCCAATTCTTGGCCCCGGGACGACAATATTTTAATGCCATGCTTGAGTAGACGGGTTATCGGTTGAGTGTATATCACGAGTGATGCGAGGTTGATATAATAATCAAGACCTGCTAAGACAAGATTTTCAAGACCTCGGACGCAATGCAACTCTGGGTGAAGGACGGTTGATCGGCTCCCTGGAGAACCCAGTGGATGCCCGGGATGCTGGAGAGGCCATGTCATCCTGCGGAAAGCTTCACCCAGGCTCGAAGAGACGGACGGAGACTTCAAGACTCAAGGCTTACCTGCACAGCCACAAGTCATTATGGGCTCTGGCTTGGTTGGACAACGCGGCGACTCTGGACAGGCGGTCCTAGCAGATGTAGAAGAACAGTAGGAATGGATGGTCACCGACAGGGATTCAGAGGGACCCGTTGAAAGACCATGTTTTGATCATCCGGTCTTCAAACACCCTGAAGTGCGAGGACAAACCCGGAGGCGATCAAATATTGTGGGGAACGTGTGCAAAACTCTACAGAGTGCCCAACCTAATCGATTAGCCATGTCCACGGTCATGGACAACTTGAGCCGAAGGCATTGAATTTCCCCTGAACTCTCGACACAACTTAATAATGATGTGGGTGTTAACAACTATTCGGGTACGAGAATTGGTTGGCGGAACCATCTCGTTAACAACAAACAATGTAGTAATATTTTGCTTTCAACCCCTTTTGTTGTAGGATAAAACTGGCTTTATGCAAAACTTAGCCCCACTGGACAAATATGCATGTAGAGATAGTTGATTATTATTTTACTCCTCTCTTTGATGACTTGTCGGCATATTCAATATGCTAACCTACACGGCTGCAACGTATCATGTTGCAGAGTACTTTTCCGACCAGGAGAGAGGCTACGATCTATGCTCAGCGACATGCCCTTGGAGTCGGATGGACTCGTCTACCTGATGCTTCCGCTTAGTCTACGTTAGATATCTCATGAGTTGGCCTTCAGCCACTTTATTGTAATCCTTTATTGTAATAAAGTACTCTTTATGAGATTTCGATTAATAAAGTTGTGTGATTGAACTCTTGAATATATACATTATGTACTGGGTGTGTACCAGCATGATCTTGGGATGGTACGGAAACACCAGAGGCTTGACTCGTCTTGAGTCGGGTCGCTACAGAAATGGTATCAGAGCACACGCTGACCTTAGGACGTAACCCCTAGGAATGGAAAAGCCTTAGGAAGAAAACTATTTTCTCTTATGTCTATAAATCTTCTATTTCCTCTTCTGATCATTTCTGACTTCTCTCTGATTTTCCAATGTTTTAGATGGCCACCTTCATCCCTGTTAAGTTCACGGAGTTTTGCCAGCCCTGACGCCAGTATGCCGTTCGGAAAGGAGCTGGTGCAGATCACCAAGGATTTGAGGATTGCTCTGCCGACTATCACAGGGAAGCCAACTTCGTCTTACCCGGAGGATTCACGCTACAGGATCGAGGTGCACATTCCCGGAAGGACATTTCCAGCCGTGCACTGAGCTGATGGATTTCAAGTTCGTCGCACCCAACTGGATTCCCAGAAGGGACATGGCGACCCATTGTGCACTCGGACGTATCAAGGAAGAATACAAAGGCTGCCCTATTTCTCTAGACCTATTCACCGTATCCCGGAGAAACGAAGATGGAGATATCATCTGAAGCAAGACCAAGGACGCTCTCTTGTCTTATGCCCAGACCTTGGAGAAGTACAGCGGGACTCTGGAGCATCACGTGATCAAGGACGCCAGGAAGATCAAGCAACTGTCACTCCGCGAGCTTGAACTCGAAGAAGCAGCCCGGAAAGCCCACTATGAACATGAACTGGAGGTGAAGGACTTTCTGGAGCGGATCGAGAAGCTGAAGACTCGAGTTGCATACCTGGAGGAGGAACTGGACATGGGCGAGAACCTTCATCCCGAAGGAGACGTAGCCCCCTTGATCAGCAACGACGAGGACTATGAAGAAAGCTCCACCGAAGGACCCGTCACCATGCTTTTCTGAGGAGGACACTTAGACTAGACCACCAAATTTACTTTATCGTTATATGTTTTAGGCCGATGTTTAGGATTATCGAATTTTGTATCCCCGTGTGAACCTTTATGATGATATTGAATGAAATGTGTGGTGTGATACTTGTGTGTTGCATTCATATGGGTAGTGTAATCCCTCTTAGACCATTGTTCTATGCTAATCTCACCCCTCCACAAACATCAGATGCCTCCGAGACACGCCCCTGAGTCCAACTTTCCGCCGGAACTCACCCAGTTGATCCAGCAACAAAACACCCTAATGCAGCTAATCATCCAGAACCAGAACAATAACAACAACCGTCACCCACCCCAGGCTGACAATCTCACCCGTTTCCTGAGGTTGAACCCTCCAACTTTCTCCAGCAGCATTGAGCCCATTGTGGCAGATGATTGGCTCCGCAAGATGGAGCGTGAACTTATCACTGCTGGTTGTTCTGAAGCTAAGAAGGTGCGTTTTGCCGCGCATCAACTTGAAGGCCCTGCAGCTGCTTGGTGGGAGAACTACACCACCACTTACCCCGTTGCTGGAGTCACTTGGGAGCAATTCAAGCAAGCCTTCCGCACCGCGCATGTCTCAGCTGGTGCAATGAGTCTGAAGAAGCGTGAGTTTCGCAACTTACGCCAGGGGAATCGCTCTGTGGCCCAGTACGTTGATGAATTCAGCATGCTCGCCCGTTATGCACCTGGAGATGTGGCCGATGATGCGGCGAAGCAGGAAAAGTTCTTGGAAGGACTGAATGAAGAGCTGAGCATTCAGTTGACGGTAGCCACCTTCAACAACTATCAGGAGCTGGTTGATAAGGCCCTCATCTTGGAGGGGAAACACCAGCAGATGGAGAACCGCAAGCGAAAGTATGGGGTGGGAAAGTTCAACTCCGGCACTCAGCAGAAGCCTCGCTACACCCCTTATCCAGGGAATACCGGGACTGGATCCGGTAAGTTTGGAGGACATGTTCAGCATAACCACCCAGTGCACAACCATGGAGGCCACAACCATGGAGGAAATGGTAACCACCGCAACAACAACAACTTCAAGAATAGCGGTACTGGCACTCAGCAGCATTCAGCTCCAGCTCAGAAGGATCTGACTCACATCACTTGCTTCAAGTGTCAGAAGACGGGACACTATGCCACTGATTGTCCCCAGAACAAGTAGGGAAATGGAAACGGCAACGGCAACTCTGCAGCAAAGAAGCCCAATCCTTTTCCTCGAGCTCAGGTGAACCACCTTGATGTTGAAGAAGTCTATGATCACCCCGATACTGTGGTTGGTAAGTTTTTGCTAAATTCACATCCAGTATTGGTACTTTTTGATTTTGGTGCAACACATTCATTCATATCAAGGGTAGTTGTGGAAAAGTATAGTTTGCCAACTAGAACCCTCAGCCAGCCTATTAAGGTCAGTTCCCCAGGAGGCATGATGACAGCCGGGATAGGATGTCATGCTTTGAGTCTCAACATCGGGAACCATAATTTTCCCACCGACCTCATCGTATTAGAGTCCCAGGGATTGGATGTAATCCTAGGCATGGATTGGTTGGCCAAGTATGAAGGGAATATCGATTGTGCCCTTAAGTCTATTTTGCTCACCACCCCCGAGCAGAAGCGGATTAAGTACGTGTCTCAGCGCCCGACACGGAGTAAGCGAGTAAACTCTCTCACGGGAGTAGTCCAGGAGGAAGTACCGATTGTACAGGAGTACCCAGATGTATTTCCGGAGGAATTGCCGGGCATGCCACCCGATAGAGAGATTGAGTTCTTGATTGAGCTATTGCCCGAAATAGCCCCGATATCCAAGAGACCTTATCGGATGCCCGCAAATGACTTGATAGAAATCAAGAAGCAAATTAAGGAGTTATTGGACAAAGGGTATATTCGCCCAAGTTCTTCTCCTTGGGGAGCCCCAGTACTCTTGGTTGAAAAGAAGGACAAGTCCTTGAGAATGGTTGTCGATTATCGTGCATTGAACGATGTGACCATCACGAACAAGTACCCCTTGCCGATGATCAATGATCTGTTTGATCAGTTAGTTGGAGCTCGCGTATTCTCAAAGATCAATCTTCGATCCGGGTATCATCAGTTGAAGATTCGTGAACAGGATATACCCAAGACAGCCTTCACCACTCGGTACGGCTTGTATGAGTACACGGTCATGTCATTTGGACTGACTAATGCTCCGGCATATTTTATGAATCTGATGAACAAGGTATTTATGGAATACTTGGACAAGTTTGTCGTGGTGTTCATCGATGACATACTGATATTCTCCAAGAACGAAGAGGAACACAAGGAACATCTGCATCTAGTTCTGGAGAAACTTCGAGAGCATAAGCTATACGCAAAGTTTAGCAAATGCGAGTTTTGGTTGAAGGAAGTCGGATTCCTCGGACACGTCATCTCAGGAGAAGGAATAGCAGTGGACCCTGCCAAGGTCACAGCAGTCACCGAATGGGTAGCACCCACTTCAGTCAAGGAGATCCGCAGTTTCCTCGGACTTGTCGGATATTACCGGAGGTTCATTGAGCATTTCTCAAAGATTGCCAAGCCCATGACAGAGTTGTTGAAGAAGGAATCCAAGTATATCTGGACTGAGGAATGTGTAACCAGTTTTCAGGAGCTGAAGAAACGTCTTGTTACAGCCCTAGTGCTGATATTGCCGAACATTCAGAAGGATTTCCAGGTTTACTGTGACGCTTCTCGTCAAGGACTTGGAGTAGTACTCATGCAAGAAGGCAAAGTTGTAGCCTATGCATCCAGACAGCTCAGACCTCATGAATTGAATTATGCCACACATGACTTGGAACTAGCAGCCGTAGTGCACGCTCTCAAGACCTGGAGACATTTCCTGATCGGAAATAGTTGTGATGTTTACACTGATCACAAGAGCCTGAAATACATCTTCACGCAGAAGGAGTTGAACCTCAGACAGAGGCGATGGCCAGAGTTGATCAAGGACTATGACATGATATTGCATTATCACCCAGGCAAGGCAAATGTTGTAGCCGATGCGTTGAGCCGCAAGAGTTTTGTGAACACGCTCACAGCTGGAGGATTACCCCAGGAGTTAGTCGATGACCTCCGAGAGCTCAAATTGGAGATAGTTCCAAGAGGATTTGTTGCCACTCTAGAAATTCAGTCCACTTTGACAGAAAATATCCGCGAAACACAGAAATCATACAAGGAGATAGCTGAGATTAAGCAGAAAATGAAAGACGGGAAGGCTAAAGGTTTTCGTGAGGATGAACACGGAACTTTATGGTTTGAGGATCGCATCTGTGTGCCCAATGATCCTGAACTCAGGAAGTTGATACTTCAGGAGGCTCATGATTCCCCGTACTCGATACACCTCGGTAACACCAAGATGTATCTGGATCTGAAAGAAAGTTCCTGGTGGACAAGATTGAAGAAAGACATTGCCGAGTTTGTAGCAATATGCGATGTTTGTCAGCGAGTAAAAGCCGAGCATCAGAAGCCAGCAGGTTTGCTCCAACCTCTGCCGATACACGAGTGGAAATGGGAAAAGCTTGGTATGGACTTCATCACAGGATTACCTCGGACCCGTTCTGGCTATGATTCTATTTGGGTTGTGGTCGATCGTTTGACCAAGGTAGCTCACTTCATTCCGGTGAAGACTACTTACACGAGTGCCAAGCTGGCCAAGATTTATATGACGAGGATCGAATGTCTGCACGGAGTACCAAAGAGCATTGTGTCCGATAGAGGGACTCAGTTCACTTCAAAATTTTGGCACCGACTGCATGAAACCTTGGGAACAAGATTGGAGTTCAGTACAGCTTTTCACCCGCAGACAGATGGATAGATCGAGAGAGTCAATTAGATTCTGGAGGACATGTTGAGAGCTTGCGCACTAGACTATGGGTCTAGTTGGGATGACAATTTACCGTATGCCGAGTTCTCATACAACAACAGCTACCAGACCAGTCTGAAGATGGCCCCTTTCGAAGCTCTATACGGAAGGAGGTGGAGGACACCGTTGATGTGGGATGGAGTTGGAGACCGACAACTTTTTGGTCCCGACCTTATCCGAGATTCTGAAGAGAAGGTCAAGCTAATTCGTGACCGACTCAAGGTAGCTCAGTCCAGGCAGAAGAGTTATGCCGACAGCAAACGCAAGGAAGTAACGTACGAAGTGGGAGAACGAGCATATCTTCGGGTGTCTCCACTTCGAGGAATCAAGAGATTCGGTGTGAAAGGAAAATTAGCACCTCGTTTCATTGGCCCCTACAAAATTCTTGAACGTAGAGGCGAAGTTGCATACAAACTGGAACTGCCGGAAGGATTGTTCGGAGTTCATGATGTCTTCCATGTTTCCGAGTTGAAGAAATGCCACGCTGAGATGGCCGATGTTCCGTTGAGAGATACAGTGCCCCTAGAGGCCATACAGCTTGACAGTGATCTGACGTATGAGGAGAAACCATCATAGGGCTATGACCTTTGAATTTGGCGAGAAGGCTTACCTTCGGGTTACACCTTTGAAGGGTACCCATCGCTTCGGTATCAAAGGCAAATTGGCTCCTTGTTACATTGGTCCTTTTCGCATTCTTGCCAAACAAGGAGAAGTTGCCTACCAATTGGAACTTCCTCCGCATCCTTCCAAGGTTCATGATGTGTTCCACGTCTCGCAACTCAAGCGTTGCTTCTCGGATCCTATCCGTGAAGTGGACCACGAAACGCTTGATCTCCAAGATAACCTTTCATATCGAGAATACCCTGTCCGTATTCTTGATCAAGCTGAGCATACCACTCGACATCGAAACCTCAAGTTTCTTAAAGTTCAATTGTCAAATCATTCTGAAAAAGAAGCAACATGGGAAAGAGAGGACCGTCTCCGACTTGAGTATCCCGCGCTCTTCCCGACGACTTCCAAATCTTGGGACGGGATTCTTTTGAGTGGGGGTGAGTTGACACATCCCTAGTTTCCCTTTGATGTTAGCAAGAATGTGCTCATGTTTTATTCTTGCATTAAATATGAAAATAGAAATCAAGGAGAAAAACCCTAGCACTTCCATATTCAACCAATTCAAATCTTGTGATAAATCAATGAACCCAAAATGGCCTTCATAAAAGCCCACCCTTTTGGATAAATATTGGAAACAATATACATTTGGCATTTTATTTAAATCATAAAAGCTACTCAAACCACCCAAATATGTGATTTTAAATATTTCAGAATATCATAAAATGCTAAATTATTTATATGGGCTTGGAAATAATTCAAATACCACCCACAACTATTTTCACTATTTATGGGAATAGTTTGGAGCCAAAATAAAATCAAACCAATGTTAGAGATGATTTAACAGAAATCAGAAAATAAAGAAAAATAAAAAAGCTTACCTGTCGCTCACCATGGCCCAGCCCAGTTGCTCCTATCGTCTTCCCCTCGCCAGTCGGCAGCAGGAGGTGGCCGCCGCTTCCTCCGGCGCAGCCACACACCTGAGTACCTGCCTGGCCTATCCGTCGCGCTCGCCGCAAAGGGATAAGCCTCCTTATTCCATTCCATTCCTCTCCCACTCCCCATTCGCTCTCCTGCTCCCCTCTCTCTCGTCCGCCATTAGAGCCGAGCTCGAGCTCGAGCTACCATCGCTTCTGGCCACCGCAAGCCTCCCCGAGCACACCATCCTCTCCGCCTTGTCGAGCACGTCGTCCCCGCCAAAGGAAAAGATCCCCCGAGCCCTGCATCGCCTCAGCGCCGTCGTCTTCTTCCTCGGATCACCGAAGTTCTCCACCCTCGTTCTTCCTCTCCAGGCCATCTCCGAGCCCGATCTCGACGCCTCTGCAACCCCTGTGATCTTAGGGTGCCTTTCCCCTCTTTTTCCCTCGATCCCGAGCTCTAGGCCTCGATTTCACCGGAGCCCGACGAGATCCACCACGGGAGCTCGTCGCCGGTGATGCTCCGGTGATCGGTTGGTCATCCCGAGGACACCATCGGCTCCAGCTCGTCGAGTAGGTGTCGTAGGAGCCCAGCCCCGCGCATGTTGAGCCCTGTAGCAGTGACCTCCACGAGGCCCGAGCTTCGGCCGCTGCCAAGCTCGTCGCCGACGTCGATTCCGGCCACCCCAGCCCCTGGGGTTTGCTCCATCGTGCGCGCCATCGAGTGGCCATTCTTCCAGTGCCTTCCGCCACTCGATTGGTCATCGGAGACACGTTTCCGACGCTCTCCGTCGTCCCTGGTGCTGCTGGAGGCTCACCGCCCGCGAGATCGACCTTGTCGCCGGTGGGTTCAACCCCCCTAAGCCTATTACAGGTGGGGCCAGCCCGTGGTTAAATAAAACTAACCTAAACAGAATTAAAGAAAATATTAATTGCTAACCAGTCACTGACATGTGGGCCAGCCACTGTTAATTTGCTATTTAGCTTAAAGTTTAATTAAAAACTAACCAGAGTCACTCACGAGTGGGTCCCACTGGTCAGGTTTGACTTTCAACGGCCAGATTGACCTGCTGATGTCATGCTGATGCAGTAACACTATTTATGTTTTAAAATAATTCCAGAATAAATTCAAAACTTTGGAAATTCATAGAAAATTAAATATAACTCTAAATTTGACAAATAATATATGTAACATTATCAGAAAAATTCAATGAACACAATGGTGCTATTTTCATGCATGACAAACAAAGTTATGAAACAGCCTCAGGTCAACTCAATTAAATGAATTTGATAAATATATTATTTCAAATAATATTTGAATTTTGAATTTAAATCAGACTCATACTAAGGTTCTGTTAGTCACCTTAAACCATGCTACATTTCATTTCATGCCATGATCATGCATCATATTGTTGCATATGAATGATATTGATTGTCGTTATTATTTCGGTAGGCTCTTCCCTTCCGGATACGTCCGAATATCCGACTGGCGGATTTCATCCTTCTGCTGAGCAACAAGGCAAGCACCCTTTTCATCATCCCGATATAAGCCCATGTTCCTGCTCCTGCTCCCACTTATTGCATTATGACAAAATATTTCAAATGCTTTACTTTGGTAGCTGAATATATTCCTTTGCATGACCGGTCATTGTCACAGTAAATAGCCAAAGCTTGCAACCTAGCATACCTGGTAGTTGCTTGAGCCATGATGTGTCTTATCCTACTATGCTTGCTATGCCTAGAGTTGTGTCAGGTCTGTTTCATCTGGGTGATGAACAGGAATGGATGAATGTGTTCTAGTGACAAAGAATAAGTGTGGAACCTGATTTGGTAAAGGTACCGATGAAAGGCTATGTAGGAGTACATGGCGGGTTGTTTCATTGGAACCGTCCTTAGGAACTGAGTTCCGTGTATGTAATCCAAGACTAGTTACTACCACATGCTGGGCCCTGAAATATGACCCCGCTCGACTTATTAATCGCCTAGTACTCGGTCCATGAGTTGCAAGTAGTTTTTGGTTTTTATAGTCATGCTGGAGGTCGTGCATAATGATGACCTTAGAGGTGGGATATGATGCGGTAGGCAGTGGCACGGTGTACCAAGTGGCACCCACATTGTGGGCTTGGGAACCCTGCGCACATCGTTTGGGGCCGTGGCGGAAACTTCGGCCGGACTTCCGTGCGGGTTCACTCTCAAATAGGCGATAAACCTGGACTAGGTATTAGCGTGATTAACGATCGTGGCCGACTCCCTTGTTGGGCTTCCGCTTGAAGGTTGCCGAGGTACATGACGTGCACATGGCGATAAGTGGAAAGAGCGTGTGTGAAGAAGTACACCCCTACAGGGTTATGATCTATTCTAATAGCCGCGTCCGCGGATATGGACTACTTGGAGACATATGTTGTTCATAGATAACTTTATTGGCTACACAGAAAAGTATCAAGATAAGTGTGAGTATCATGTATTGCATTTCCGTAGGGAGACGGAAAGTAATCCATGATAGTGTATTGTTGTGGTGGTAGTGGACTCGTGTACGACTTATCAAAGTTGTTTAAAACTATTTAAAATTGTAGTTTAGTCTAGCCAAGAGTCAAAGCTGGCTTGCTACATGAAACCCCACAACCCCCTTTATTGATACATGTGCATGAGTAGATAGATCCGTTCTAAAATCTTGCTGAGTAATTTTGAACTCATGTTTGTTTAGTAAATGTTGTAGAAGATACCCACGAGCCAACAGGTGGGTTCTATCTAGACCTCGATGATGACGAGTAGTTGGTGTCCCAGCTACGACCTGGCCCTTTTCAGAAGGGATCTATAGATAGTCAAGCTTTATGCCTTTTCCTTTCAACTGTCTGTACTCAGACAACTTTAATGCTTCCGCTTGGTTTGTATGACTCTGCTTGTATGACTTGAGTGTCGGGTCATGTGACCCCTACCTATATGAACTTATTATGCAAGACTCTTCCTAGTCTTCTAAATAAATATTGTGATGTTGTATGGTTATGTTGTGATGCCATTGTTGTATCTATGCATATCGAGTATATCATGCATACCTGTGATGCACTGTGATATGTATGGGATTCGACACCTAGTCGTATGCCCTTAGCAGCTCTCTATACAGAGAAATGCCCCTTTGTGTTTCCAACGAGCCTTGGTAGTTTGCTACTGCTCCGGACACAATGGTTGGCCGGCATGTATCCTTCTTAGTTGTTGTGTCTGTCCCTACGGGGAAACGTCACGCGGTGTAATGGAGTCCTTGTAGCTTTCTACGACTCGTCTACACACGCTGATGATCGACACCTAATTTGCTGGGATATGTATGCCTGTCTCTGTACAGTTGAGCCACTTGAGTTTATGACTAGTTATGTCGACCTGGGTTCTTGACATTGGAATGCTAGGGACACAATTGCATACGTGAGTCAAAAGGCGCAAACTGTCCCGACTAAGGTATGGTGGCAGCCGTGGAGTCAACCATGCGTGAGACCGCAAAGGGATGCGATGTGTTACAGGCTGGATTCCTATAGCTTAGGATCGGGGTCCCGACAGCGTTGGTATCAGAGCCTGACTGACTGTAGGATTACCAAGCCAAACTGGTCGAAGTTGAGTCTAGAAATGCTTTAGTTATATATAAGGGAATTGTTTGTGGAAGGGAACGTAAGTTTCTTGCTTTTCTTCTCAAGTCATTCTATTCTGGTCATCCTCATCTTTTCTACGGGGATTAAGAACTAGGTTACTTATCTATCTCTCGGGATCGTGTGTTACTAATCGGTAGATTGTAGGAAAACGGTTCGAGAGTTAATCCGAGTTTTCTTTTGTTCCAAAGAAAAGAAAATAAGTATTCGATGACCATGGAATTGAACTTGATAGTTGAGTGGTTATTCTATCCTATCTTTTGTGGGTTGTCTCAGAACTGTTTTTGAGCATTTACAGCCATTATGCTGCCCAATTTCATTTCCAAAGCTCTAATTCCTTTGCATTATTCTCTATATCAGATGCCTGCTTGTCCTTTTCATCAGGTGGTCCGTCTGACTAGGTGCATTGATGTACCGAGTCACACGGCCATGCTGGTCAGGATGATGTTAGTAGCCGGTTACCGCTGGTACCCAGAGTATACAGTGGAGGAGCAGTACCGGGATTTCAGCCAGAGTCAGTACCTGTGCACTGTTAGGGTATTTCCAGATTACGCTGGAGCCAAGGATCCGATCCATTGGTCTTATGGATTGGAGGTTACCATTGAAATGGCGGTACAAGATGCCGCATATTCAATGTTGACCATCATGAGAGCCAGACATGCACTGCTGCATAATTCAGAGTTCTGTTATGTTCCCGCTTCTCAGCCAGGAGAAGAAGGATATGTCAGTGGAGTCTACTTTGATTCTTCTTTGGAGGATCCGCTGCTGCAGATTACCACTCAAATGTTAGAGAATAGATACCGAGATGCTCGTGCCCTTATCTCAACATTCTCCTTTAAAACGGATGCTTCACAAGAAATAGAGTTAGTAGCACAAGCATCATTATTAGCAATAAGAGTAGAAGGCAACTTGGCAAACTCTTAATAGCCCTTGATCAATTTTCGAGGTGCTCATAGTCCTCAAGGCAACTTCAAGCTTATCATTTTTAGTTCTAAAATCATTAGCCACCTCGAGAGCTCTATCATGGGATTCCTTTAATCTAGATAATTGTAGAGAAAAGGTCTCCTCAAGAGATTCCTTGGTGGTTTGTTTATTTTCAAGAGCTTGAGATAGCTCTGCGATCTCATTAGCATAATCACGCTCATGACCTTCCATTGTCTCAATGGTGGCCTCATGCTCCTCGAGATGAGCTTCCAACTCCACAATGTATTTCTTTCCCAGTGGCAATAGAGATGATTTCCAAGAAGTTGGAACAAGCAAGTTTATTCTTATAAAGAGATTTAAAAATCATTTCACCCTTATATTTTAAGGATGCGATATCATCACTCTCTTCATCATTATCCTCATCCTCATTATCATCAACATCATCATCATGAGATATATTGGGATTCAAAGTAGGAGATACCTTTGAAGACTTAGCCATAAGGAAAAAGTCAGAAACAATAAATGATGATGTAGGATCCCTTGAAGCATCATTCAAGGCCACATGTTGTTACATGGAGTGATGGATTTCCTCTACATTGTTAGCACAACAACTCGAGGAAATAGATACATTTTTACCATCGCAACAAGATCTAGAAAGCATATCATCATGAGATTTAGTCAAGCAGTTTTTACATGATATGCAAGGACTATCAACACAAGCATGTAAAACATTTAGAGTGCTCGAAGTGTTAACGCCCAAAGATGAAGCATTGCAATAATATAGTGATGAAGGATCATCAACAATAAACCCACTATCATCATTGCAATGATCACCACTACTCACCATATCATTACCTTGTGGCAATCCACATGTAGGTGAAGTATATGAAGTTGAGAAGACCACACGATCGGAGGTGGAGGGAGAAGAATCATCCCTACAAATATTGGACACACCATATTTATCTTGAAGCTTTGTCCACAACTCATGAGCATCTCGAAACGGCATGAGTTGAAATATAACTACATTGCTCAAAGCATCAAAAATCACATTAGAATCTTGAGCATTGAGATAAGAGTTTTCTCATCCTCTAAAGATATATTTTGAGAATCCTTTGGAGGAGAAAAACCCATATCTGCAATTCACTCTAAATTTGGGTCCATAACCCTAAAGAGATTAAGCATGTGAATTACCCAACCATCAAAATTTGTGCCATTGAAACTAAGAGTGTCAAAGAATCCTAATCCCCTAGTCCACATCCTTACTCTCTAGGTGGTTAAACCCAATAAAGAGAGACCTGGATCTGATACCAATTGGAAGGACGTGGATGTCGACTAGAGGGGGTGTGAATAGGCGCTTTAAAATAATTACGATTTAGGCTTGCACAAATGTGGAATAAAACTAACGTTTAATTTGTCAAGCACAAAACCTAAAACAACTAGGCTCAACTATGTGAACCAACAACTTATGCTAAGCAAGATAAACAACTAAGTGATAGCAAGATATATGACAAGAAACAATATGGCTATCACAAAGTAAAGTGCATAAGTAAAGGGTTTGGGTAAGAGATAATCGAGGCACGCGGAGACGATGATGTATCCCGAAGTTCACACCCTTGCGGATGCTAATCTCCGTTGGAGCGGAGTGGAGTCACAATGCTCCCCAAGATGCCACTAAGGCCACCGTAATCTCCTCACGCCCTCGCACAATGCAAGATGTCGTGATTCCAGTAAGGGACCCTTGAGGGCGGTCACCGAACCCGTACGAACAAGGTTGGGGAGATCTCCACAACTTAATTGGAGGCTGCCAACAACACCATGAAGCTTCACCACAATGGCATATTGCTTTGAGGTGAGCACAAATGCTCGGGGCAATCTCCACAACTTAATTGGATACCCCGACGCTTGCCCGGAGCTTTACACCACAATGGTTGAGCTCCGAGGCACCGCCAAGCTTCTAGGGGTACCAAGTTTCCAAGGGTAATAAGCTTATCAACTTCTCACTTCCACGTATCACCGTGGAGAACTCAAACCTGTGCACCAAATGCAATGGCAAGGGCACACAGAGTGCCCAAGTCCTTCTCTCCCAAATGCTACCAAAGCAATTAATGCTACGGACGAAAATGAGAGGAAGACCGAAGAAGAACACGAAGAACTCCAAGATCTAGACCCAATGGGTTCCCTCACTTAGAGGAGAAAGTGATTGGTGGAAATGTGGATCTAGATCTCCTCTCTCTTTTCCATCGAGAACTAGCAAGAATCATTGGAGGGATTGAGTGTTAGCAGCTCAAAGAAGGTCAACAATGGGGGGCAAACTCGAGATTAATAGATAAGATTCAATGGGGAAGAAGACCCCCTTTTATATGTGGGAAAAAATCCAACCGTTATGCATCACAGCCCGCACAGAGCGGTACTACTGCTCGGTAGGTTCACCAGCCATGCTGAGGCAAAAAGGATGCGCAAATAAAGTCTCACGGAGCGGTACTACCGCTAGATGGGTTCACCAGCCATGCCGAGGCAAAAAGGATGCGCAAATAAAGTCCGATGGATCGGTACTACCGCTCATGGGAGCGATACTACCGCTCGGCACAAGTGGTACTACCGCTCACCACAGAAATTGCCTTAAGTTTCGCATACAGACTTCGAATTCAACGAAACCAAGTTTGTTAGAAAGCTAACAACATGGGCTAACATAATCTTGATAGAAATATCAATAATAATCAATTGATAAAAGGCCCATAATAAAATGGTGAGAACCCTTCCTCGAATAAGACCGGTAAAAACTCCCAACATCGAAAACATCATAGGAGATGCATATGGACTCCGTTTTCGATGAACTCGAGCTTGTCATGAGATGACCATAATATCTAAAACTAACAAAGAGAAACACCAAACAAGAACCAACAAGTATGATGCAAGGATGCAAATGGTTTGAGCCCTCAATGAACGATACGATCAAGCTACTCACTTTGGAGCCCCCCTTGACAGTATGACAATCTATCCTAAAATAGAAAACCTATCAAGGGCAAACCTATACCTTGCACCTAGTCCTCTTGAGCTAGATGATGATGATGATCTTGGATTCCTCAAGATGGACCACCTTTCTTGATTGCCTTGGTTTGACGAAGACTAGTTGATTGCTCCCCCATACTTACTATGGGTGAGCCACTCTTCAGCACATCTTCACAAGTCCATTGCCAGGACAATGGACGACAAGCTTCAAGCATGATATATTCATGATGCTCCACTTGAACTTGCACACCGCAATCTTGATGACGATCACCACTTGATGTCATCCTTCATAGGTTGAATGAGATCTTCCTCTTGACGCAAACCCATGGAGACACACCTAACCCCACATAGAACTCTCACAAGGACCATGGGTTAGTACACAAAAGCGTTATGAACAATGCTTACCATACCACGAGATCACTTGATCCCTCTCAGTACATCTTGTACACTTTGTGTGTTGATCATCTTGATTTACTCTTTGCTTAGTCTTGATGAACCTTGTGTCTTTATGACCAATCTTTGGATAATACCTTGTATACCACCTTGGTCATCATATAAACTCCTTGATACCAACAGATGGACTTCAACAAGTGCCTATGGACAAATCCTTCGAATATAACTTAAGGCAACCATTAGTCCATAGGGATTGTCATCAATTACCAAAACCGCATATGGAGAAATATGCTCTAACACTGTGTGTCCTCATCTCAAGGAGGCTACGGTAGGGATTGTGTGTCTCGGGACTTTATGTCCTTTGGTTTCAATACCAAGCCGCTACAAACCAGATGTATGAGTATCACAACAGTTGGAACTGGGTCATTAAACCATTATGTTCATCGAGCTACGGTTTCTATTTCTTCAACTCTTCCATTTACTCAATTGCATGTTGATGACTTTGATGTGTACTATTTGAAGAATTTGACTGAAGACTTTCTGTGAATTCCTCACCTCAAATTCTTCACGTGAGTTATTCATCACGTGCTTATCCTGTTCACGTGACCTATGCAAACCGATTACTTCAACTCACTCTGAGGACTTAGCTATATTCGTTTTTGAGTATCCGTTTAAGTACTATTTCCATTGCACACAGTTCATAACTGAGGACTTTCCTCACTAGGAATTTGCTCAGTGATGAATTTGTAAAAATCGCCTATTCACCCCCCCCCCCTCTAGTCGATATAACGTGCTTTCAGTAACCTGTATTCAATAAAAAAATACAGTAAGGATACACAAATATGAAAATAGGATGTTGATCTACTAAATAGTAAGTGTGGTGTTTGATGTTGACATAATTCATTCAAATGCTTACAGGAGCAGGTACGCTTGTGAATCCATGATACATTTATTTATTAGAGAAAATTCTAGTTCATTTATGAAACTTCTTCATGCTAGAGAGATATATACATGATGGAAAACATATCCTCTCCAAACACTTTTAATGACGTGACATCAATACAAAACCAAAGAAAGAGCTATTACTAACCACAACAATTAGTCCATTGGAATTGGACCTGTTGTACCTGGGTAAAGTAAACTTGCTTTGCCCAAGGATGGCATACATTTTGATATACATTAGTGACCAAAATGTATGCCATCCTTGGTCAAAGCAAGTTTACTTTAAGGTGTTATAGCAAAGATGATTGTGCATTGCAATGGAGGAAAAATAACATATGCTTGTAGCCACAAATCATAGCTCAAGAACCCCGAAAAATAACATGTGCTTGTGCCAAAAATCATACCTCAAGAACCCCTACTGGTCCTTCAATAAAAAGATCCCCTACTGTTCCACATCCTTGATTTCAACACGGTGCCTCACCAGTGTTGCCGATATTCTCCTCCCGTCGATATTGGTTGCGATTTGCACCTAATAGAAATGTGTTTGAACATGATCCAAGGGGGTGAGATCGGACACCGCACGACACACATGCCATTGAACAATGCAAGCGCAATCAAATGTTTACAAATCTCATCGAGCTGGAGTGAAGGCTACCATCCGTAAAATATACCCTGTAGATGGTCCATACATCGTTCCTCATACTACCTCTTGCATTTGACTTGAAATGTCATAGACTTGACCCACCGAAGGAGGACGGGTCCCTCACATGTCCCATCATGACAACTTAGTGTCCTAACGCCTCCTAATGGGCGTCAATTTGTTGCACCACACATGCATATAACTCAAGGCCATGGGGCCCAGGATCGAACCTTCTCTGCATGACTTGGTCTCTTCTCCGCCCCCCTCCTCCCCCCCCCCCCTCTTGATGCCAACTAAACCAAAGCTCAACTCAGTCTGTTACCCCATTTGAGCCTTGTCGAGGCATCGACCAATTGGGAGGAAGCCCATCGACTCATATTTTGATAATCCAAGAAGAGACTGCATGTTTCGGACTTGAGAGATGCCTCACATCGAAACTCACATTGATCTCCATGACAAAGAAAAAAGCAAAAGAAAAAATAAAATGAAATGAAGCATGTAGAACATGAATCACATACAATAATAGATGATTAGCATGTTTTCTACCACAAATGATGTGTAGTCTAACACTAAGATACAAACAACAATAGATGTCCCAGCCTTCTCTTAACAATCAATTTTTTTGCATCGAATAAAGGCATAATTAATTTATAAAGTTCCAATATTCTGACGACATGGCTACATTTTCTGGTTCATGTTTACATGCAACCAATGGGGGTAAAAGAAATGGTTCTCCAAGCAGGAGATTATGAACATCCATGGATGTATATTACCGTAAGAAATTCCCCACAATTAAACATTTTTCTTTGACAAATCCAATAAAACTGATGAATTTCTTAAAATTCAGTCATTGACTTCATATGGAATCAAACTGCATCTCTACTTTCTTAAAAAAAACTGCATATGGGCGTGAATGGTTTCCTAAAGTGTTGGACCAAACATGTTCAATTGGATTGTGCTAGGAACCGGATCAAGTCATAAACTAACTTATAAACTGAAAAGTAGGATGCTTCTATTGTATTAAGAAAACACGAGGAAAACATAACAAAACTCATAGCTACATGAAAACTAATAGACATACCCATTGATTTCACTCAAATGCCAAGTATATTGGGTTTGCTCTGTGTTATACAGTTTTTCTTTGACGCATATATAGAAGAATAAGGAGACTTATCCACTGATTCACACATCTGTGAAACCTTTGCTTGGTCCTCTAATTCGCTTGATAAGGTTAGAATTATTTTGAATGAATAAACTCTGTCGGGACGGCTTCTTATCAGCCTGTCTAATTGCACTCTTGTCAGCACGACGAACTCATACCCAGCTGCCACTTGAAGCATATAAAAGCAAAAGAAACATGTATGTATAGTAAACTCAGGTGACTACCACCATCAATGTTTTTTAGCATATTTATGGGCATCCAAGGTTTTACATTTGTTCTTCAAGAAGATGTGCATGGGCAGATATCTAGATGAACTGAAGCACTAGCCATAGCAGAAGGATTGATGAACACTTAACATAAACATTATCGATCGCAATATTCAGTCAAAGATTTTTGTCACCAATGAGGGAGAGCCATGACTCATGCAACGCGCTAGTCTGGAATTTTAGATTCATTCACGCCTGTGCATTATTGTAACTGCATGAATAGTCATCACCTCAAGAAGATATACTCCATGCAATTCTGTAGGCCCTAGCAAGGTTAAAACTTGGAAATTGGGATCAAAGCTTGGTGAGAAAGACAGACATGAGACTTTGATTGGATCGTACCTTCTTGAGAACTACGTAGTATATGCAAAAAAGGACAACTGCAGAAAAAAAATACAAAGTCATGACTCACTCCAATATACCAAGCACACAACTCTGTCTCTGATTTCAAATGACGTGTGGACCTCTATCAACATACCTTGGTGATGCCATCGGTGCTGTTGACGGTGTGGTGCATTGGCAACCGGTCAGCGCTTCATCCCGCGCCAACCAGTGCCTCCCACAACAACTTCAGCATTGCACGACGACGAACAGTGAGAGTGTACTGTCAAGAAAAGAGCTGTCAAATCAACCCAGTGGGCACTCACCATAGGAAAAATCCTCGACCTGATTGGTTGTGCAGCTGCAACAGCCGGTAGTGCCAGCAGTGAGCGGAGGAATCTGTACATAGGTTTCATAGGTTGATCCCGTTATAAATACTCCTAACTATTCCGCTAGATTAGTATGGATCATGTCAAATAGTCCCTTTGCCCCATAATATAAGAACGTTTTTAACACTGAGATGAAGGGAGTAATAGTTTTTACTACCATAGAGGTTTACTATGTGTTGAGTATATTGATTATTAGGAAATATAAGATAGACTAGGATTTTTTCTACCGTGCCTTGTACTTCAAGATGATCATGTACTCCTATATATATGCCCACGAGGCTCAAGCAATACAACAACTATTCCACCAATCCCTCTATTCCCAATCAACATGCTATCGATCAACACTATCCATATGAAATTATCGTCCCTACTGTGTCAATGACCTCGGGGCGTCGCTCGTGAGAGGCAAAGGACGAGCGTGTGATGTCGGTCGAGGCAGGGCTAGAGGACAATAGTTCAACATACTATCATAAATTGAACATACAAACTATCATGCCATCCATATATCTAAATTCATATAAGATATCTTACTAAATCTCGATACTTATCAAATAGGTAGATAATGGATATGCAATTTACTGTACATATTACACAAGACTTCACTCATATAGTCATCCTCGTCTTCGACCAATTTTTTTTGTCTGTGTTTGCTACACGTCCCTGCTCAAATAAAATTTACAGGTCAGTGCAAAGAGGGGTGCCATAGAGAGTTTAGGAAAATACCTGATAGACAACACAAGCAAAAAACATCAAGCTCTATAGTAAACCCCGCGGAAGAGTGGGAAATAGGCCTTTGATTTCATCAGACATGGGATTAGTTGAATCGTCAATCGAACCAGCTACAAGCTCTCTCTTCCACAACTAAAAAAATGTACAGACTGACTTACATTTCAAGAACTGAATTTTACCCAAGAACTGAAATCATGTCATAGAAACTATCAAAGTGTATGCATGGGGTTTATACCAAAGAGTACAGTTTAAACTCCCACCGTCCAGCTCGTCGGCCCACTAGTCATCCACCGGCTTGGTTGTCGTGCCCACGCCATTGTAGACATTGTTGTCCCCCAACACCACTTCCTTATGCAGCCGCATTTGAATGCCAGAGGAAGCTACATAAGTTGTCATTAGAACTCATGATTTTTGCCAATTCCATGTGATTTCTAAGCAAGTGCGGTAAGAATCCAAGTTGGGGTTGGTTGGTTACCTTCTGCAAGTTGAAATCGCTCTCCCCAACTTGGATGGTAATATCGCTTGGGAATTCTTGTGAACGGATCCTACACCAACAAGTTCGAAAAGCTATAAATACCATCATAGAATATAACGCACTCCATGGATAATCAAACTAAGCTTCACAGTTGAGGAGTAGATTAATAGCAACGAATTATATATGACCAAATGAAGCTAGTGATTAGGAGTACTAAAGTTTATAGTATGTCTGCCTTCCTTCAATCAAATTATTCCATTCTTATGCAGCCCGCATTTGCGCTAGCCGACCAACCCCTTGACTGGAATCTACAATGGCCCCATCGCTTGGTCCCCAACCCGCAATGTTGTAGACACATTCTACACTGGCAACATCCCTCTAGGGGGCTCCAAATCAATGGATGGCTGGGCGGCGGGACCGTGGGAGTGAATGCGCCAAGAAGATGGCGCCCGTCACAAAGGATCATGGTTCAAGCCAGCGACTCCCTCTCTCATCGCTTCGGACAGAGACAAAGTCCCAATTGACGTGATCGGTTCGAGCGCTTGCCTTGCATGCTCCATCGCCGACCATGACAGACACATAGGATCCATGACAAAGGTCTCTAGGAGAGCACGACATCGCTGCTTGGCAGCATGGGGGATTGGTGGAAGCAACACGATGAGGGCCGAGCTTGGTGTGGGCGTCTGCTGTGAAGGTTGAGGGGCAGAAAATGAACGATCCAATGATCGTGCTTGCGAGGGTTGGTTTACTGGAGTTGTGTGTGCGTGGTCCTTTTCCCAATTTTCTTCAGATCGATAGGCGGGAGTAGGAACGAAAAGACAACGCAGGCATGGTTGGTTGAACCATCACGATGACAGATCCTCTTTAATAATAGAGATAAAGATTATTGAGTACACAGTAGGCCTTATTGAAATTATACAAGGGAGCCTAGTGACTATTTCAATTAACGACCAATGCCAGATCGAAACCATTCCTATGGTTGTGCCTCATTCTAGCTCATGCCAACAAATTTGACTGATAAGATATTTTCCAATATGCCCATCTATTATATAATTAAAATAGAAGGAAAGTAACGGCTCGGATTAAGCATATAAAAAGAAACGGCTTGGATTTGAAGGAACAACGGCTTGGATTTGAAGGAACCAAGTCCAAAGAAAAAAAATACATGAACATCACGATTACACGTGATATAGAAACCCACCAGGCCACGATTGCACAAATACAACATGTACGCGACGTAAAGAAAAAGATGTACATCTCTATTAGCAGCCAATCAGAATCCACTTTAAAAAAAGGCAATCAGAATATGCACAAAAATATTCCATATACTCCGATAGGAGCCCTCTCGATAAAAAAAGGCAATCAGAATCCACATGGAAAAAAGTGAATATAGAAAGATGTGTTCCTACCCTATACCGAGTAGGAATCAACTAATCCGACTGTAGCTAATAAATTGAATCGGCCCCTTGCATAATTATTATTGAAGAAGGAGAAAAACTAAAAACAGAGAAAAATCAGTTACTTGCACTTGCATGTTTCGGTTATTGAGTCACAAGATACGTTATACTCCATCTGTTTCTAAATATAAGATCTTTTAAAAAATATATTATAGACTACATACAGAACAAAATGAATGAACATATGCTCTAAAATATGTCTATATACATTTATATGTACTTTACAATTAAATCTTTAAAAGGTCTTATATTTAAAAACAGATGAAGTATATATGCGCTGGCTATTAGGTGTAGCGAATACTATACGGATTTGCTTGGGCTTTTGAGTGTACTTGACAAACTCTTTTTTTGCGGGTTTGAGACACTCAAAATGACTAACAAAATCGTGATGACCTAAAAAAATAAATGTACGAGAGCATATATTGTACAAACGAATTTAAGAAAATGAATTAATATAAATCAATAAAAGGGGATTAAGCCACTTAATTTAAGAGGGCTATACTGAGATCAAATGAGTCACAAATATTTAAGAGCAGTCGTATAAAAAGTTACAAAGGTCAAGTAAAAGTTATAACATTTTATTCATTATAAATCTATTATATTATTAAGACAATAGAGAAGGAACGATGAGAATTTACTGCTCTAAAACCTAGGTATTTTAAAGACGGAGATTTGTGAAATCTGTCGTCTAATATCTCACGCTTACGGTCAAGGAGTTTGCATCAGCCACGACTTTGCCAAGACGGGTCTCCAGACATGAGTAAAAACATATTAAGGTCTTCAGAGACACCTAGGATACAATTTAGGCATACATACACGTTAAAAAAAGCATGTACATGCATGCTAACATCTATTAACAAAGATGGAGTAGGTCCCCACAAAACCAATTGTGATAGGAATCCATTACGAACCACATGCACGTTGAAATAAAAAACAACATGCTTGCCAACGTCTCTACTTGCAAACAATTTCATCAATTATTAAAAATAAGCGTCTCATATCAATTGAATTTGGTCTACTGGATACACATGCTCATCTATCAGCTAGGCCACTTGCATATCCAGGCCATACTGACGGATCATACCACTAAGTATGGAAAGCATAAAGACTACACAACAACCCCGGTCAACAAAAGGAAACCAAAGGCGTTAGAAATAATGATGTTTACCACGGTTCTTTGAGTATTTGCTTTGACAGCATTGCATCTTCAGCGGAGGCAGGCAACATGGTGTCTTCTTTTATTTTGTTTTACAGGGGAACATGGTGTCTTCTAAATAAGCGTTTGGTAAACTTTAACATATAGCAAATGTATGATTTAGTGATTTTTTTGCGGGTAGTGATTATTTTTTCTACAAGGTGGTAATTTCAGCATTTGATGAATTTACTAGAAAAATGTCGTCCCAGGTATTGTTCTCTTTTCCAACTAATTAAGTGGAAAAATCTAACATTAAAAGTTATGTACGTGTCCTATAGAAGAGGTACATGTTAGTGCGTTTCCCAACTCAAAAGCTACAAAAGGCCAATCGATGTGGAAAAAATGCTACAGAATTTCAATTCGGATAAAACAATGAAATTAGTACAATAGTAGGAGTAGCATTGCATGCGACAATCTCATCACGTACATAAATTTGATATACGTACACCATATTTTCTCCTAATCTAATTCTTAAGTATAAGTGTGAAGTCGGAGTGTGACAATGGTTTTAAGATTTCCAGTAATTATATTTTACATAAATTCACTTTTGCATAAATAACTGTATTAGTAATTTTACACATGAAGTTTTTAATAAAAATATTATTGCTATATTTTAGAATAATTTTACGGCAATTGATAAATATATGTATTTATTTGTACAAGAAACTTGATGAACAATTATGTGAAATATAAGTTGAAAGCTAGAAAATATTTTAGTAAAAGATAAGTACAAATGATCTCTTAGAAAAATGTACACAATTAACTTAATTTTTCAAATAATATTTTTAAAGTGAAATTAAGAGATTTTGTACATTATTCAACTTAAAGTGAAATTATTAATTTGTAGGTGTATGACTTAAAAAAAGCTGGTGCAAATAACAGGTTTCTGGGAGAAATTCTAATGGCAAAAATTATGTTTAGATTCTACTTCCTCGGCGACAAAATAAAAGAGCCTTCTTTACACTATCATTGTGTCACTATCATACTGTAAAAATGTTATTATTTTTGAGAGGGAGGTTGTACTAAAAAAGATGAAATTGTATTACCTGTCTGGTTAACCATATATAGAGAAACCATTTACAACATATAGTATGGTACCAACAAGTATTTTATGAAAAGTTGAAACAACTCCACGCACAAAAGCACATATCTAGCCGCGCAATTGCGCGGGACACTCCGCTAGTTGTTCAAACAGAGAGAAAAGGAATAAAACACGTAGCTGTACCTTCTCCCATGGAGGTTGCAACCCAACAAGGAACAATCTTAGGCCCCCAAAACATCAAGTAACTCGTAATTAGGCCAAATCATGTAGTAGTTCATATTTCAATTACAGCTGGAGCTTTCAAGTTACAACACTTGTATAAAATATGATCAACTGATTTTGTTAACACATCAAAAATGAATTGAGTATCACATATCCCTCCTTTCAAGCATCAGCACAACACTTACTCTAGAGAAGAACATCTAACTACAAAGATCAATACGGATGAGACGCAGAAATCACAAACTTCACAAAACAAACAATGAATTGGGTACTTTATCTCTACAACCATGCATAGGAAAAAGTGCTACTGCCGTACAGATAAGGGCATATCACATTGGACTCCAAGTAGTTGAAGGAAGGAAGAGAAGCTGATGCCAAGCCTGCCACCATGCATGGGCGACCGATGAATATATATCTAGTAGTCCATCATCAACTAGGAAACCACGAAGGTGTGGCAGATCAAGTGGGTCGGACAAGGGTCAACCATCGAGCCTTGTAGCATGGCCAGATCCGCTAGCCCCATTACTAGTACTCCAGTACGAAGATGGCAGGATGGTTGGTGCAGAGTGGACGTCGACTGATTGGCCCATCCATATTGGTAGTAGAGGCAAGCGACCCACCCCTTGGAGGCGGAAAAGGAAATAGGTCCCTGACGGCGTAGAAGTGACAGAGGGAAAGTGTATTATCACTGCAAGATTGGTTTTAGGTAATGGGGATAAGAGATGGGCAATGGAGGCTAACTAGCAATTGAAGCGGCGATGGTGGAGGGCTGGATGTAGCAGGAGAATAGATGGGCGATGGTAGGGGAGGATAGATGGGGAGCAACGGCGCTCACGGCACACATATCTGGAGATGAAAAGTGGCAGATTAGGAGAGAACCGGAGAAGGTGGGAGGACATGGGTTTCTTTTCAGTTTTTCATTGGTTCGAACGTGTAGTTTTTCATCGACTGTTACCAGCACGTACGAGGGGGAGGCTCTACACCGCATGGGACATGTGGTTAGCAAAACCAAAATTCAAAAGAGAGGAAGGCTCTACGTGCGATCGAGGGGTGGGAGGGGAGGTCAAACCATCATGACGTTTGATCCCCCTTTAATAGTAGAGATATAAATCACACACAAAATAATTCAGAGAGTATTTGATAAAAATTCAGAAAATATTCAATTACTTTCAATGAATAGTATGATCATAGATCCACAACTCATCGGATCCCAACAAACACACCGCGAAACAGGATTGCATCGAATAGATCTCTGAAGAGAACATGCTATTGAAGATCAAAGAGAGAGATGAAGACATCTAACTAATCACTATGGACCTGTAGGTCTGTGGTAGAGTAATCACACATCATTGGAGAGGAAACAATATTGGTGTAGAAGCACTCCATGATCGGTTCCCCCTAGGGCAGGGTGTCGGAAAAGACCTAGAGACGGGATCCCAAAAAATAGAGACTTGCGACGGCAGAAAAATTGTTCCGGGTGGGTCTGTGGGGGTTTCAGAATATTTAGGAATTTATAGATTGGAATTAGGTGAGGCGGAGACATGAGGGTCCCACAAGACATCCGGGCACACCCTACCCCCTAGGTGCGCCTTGTTGTCTTGTTGTCTCATCGTAGGTCTTGTGGTCCTCCCCGAAGCTTCTAGGGTATCTTTTGGTCTAGAAGAAAATGTGAAAAGTTTCAGAACGTTTGGACTCCACTTGGAATTGATTTTCTGGAAAACCAAAAATAGGTAGAAAACAACAACTGGCATGAGGCATTGGGTTAATAGGTTAGTTTCCAGAAATGATATAAAATTACATAAAAAGTACCTAATATTTTTAATATAATAGCATGGAACAAAAAAATTATAGATATATTGGAGACGTATCAGCACGCGGAGTGCACAAGGTGAAGTGGACGGCCTCCTCGACTGCTTGGGTAGCGGGGAGCCGGAAGGAGGTGGTCGCGACACGGTCTTCTTCTACTCCAGATCTAAAGGTAGGGGTTTTCTCCTCCTCTGATCACTCCTCCCCTTCGATTGTGCCTCATCTGGTGCTTTGGCTTCTAATTCTAGTGCTGTCGGGTGCATGTGGTATAGGCAAGAGTCTGGGGTAATCCCTTGGCCGGTTCACTAGCCACGGGAGCGAAAACGCGTGTTCGCATTGTTTTTCTCCCTGGAGACATTGCTGAGGAGTTATCATTTCCATCTTGTCCCAGATCCTAGGTGAAAACCTCAAACTCGTCCTGGGTTGGGCGGCGGTGGTAGCGGCGTGTGCGTCGTTCTCTCCCTAGAGACGTCGCATGGGGATGTTTTGTTCTTTGGGAGAGTGATGTTGAGTTCGAGAGCACCCATCGACACTGAGCCTAAGGGGTAGTTTTTCCGTGTAGGGTGTGTTCCTGCAGGTGTTTGTGTGCTTGTGGAGTAGTGATCTTCGGTGAAAAGGTCATGGTTGTGTCCTGGTGGCTCTACACGTGTGTCGCGTCAGAGGGGGATAGGGTTCCTCTTCCCATTGACATCTCCACGACGAGCACCATAGACACCGGTCCTGGTGTACGGACACTCAACGACACCTAGTGCTCCCATTCTTCGCCCTAGGTGCTTTGTAGCTTGCTTATTTGACCCTCCTAAGAGCTTTCCTTTTGTTCTCAATGGTCCAAGGAAGGTGGTAGTGCATCTAGTGTTGTTATAACGTTGTTGCCCATGTTTGGTTTTGGCAACTCATGACAATCCCTATGGAGTAATGGTTGCCTTGAGTTATATCCGAAGAATTTGTCCATAGGAATTTCTTGAAGACCATTTGTTGGTTTCAAGGAGTTTATGTGATGACCAAGGTGGTATTGAAGGATTTATCCAAAGATTGGTGGTGTGAGAGTTGAGCTTATTGCAAGCATGTCTTGAAGAAGAAGATTGTGTGAACATTCATGTTTACCTTCAAGACATCATCTTTGTAGAGAGAAGATAAGTCTCAGGGTTGATCAAGACTAAGTCAAAGAGTCAATCAAGTTGATCAACACACAGTGCCCACATGATGTACCGAGAGAGATCAAGTGATCTCATGGTATGGTAAGTCCATTACGCTTTGTGTACTAACCCATGGTCTTCATGAGAGTTCTATGTGTGGTTAGGTATGTGTCCATGGGATTGCGTCAAGAGGAATATCTCATACAACCCATGGAGGATGACATCAAGTGGTGATCGTCATCAAGTTTGTTGTGTGTAAGTTCAAGTAGAGAATCACAAAGAGATCATGCTTGAAGCTTGTCATCCATTGTGGTGAGAATGGACTTGTGAATATGAGTCGAAGAGTGGCTCACCCATAGTGGAGTATGTGGGAGCAATCTACTATTCTTCATCGAGCTGGTGCAATCAAGAAAGGTGGTCCATCTTGAGGAGCAAAAGATCGTCATCATCTACCTTAAGTGGACTATGCGCAAGGCAAAGGTTTGCCCTTGATAGGATTTCTGTTTTACCGGTCTCATGGTGGTAGTTGAGAGACCGGGTTATAGGATCGATTGTCGTACTATAAAGGGGGGGATCTCAAGTGAGTAGCTTGATCGTATCGTTCGTTGAGAGCTCAAACCATTTGCATCCTTGCATCATCTTTCTTGGTTATTATTTGTTGTTTTTCTTTGTGAGTTTTAGAGCTTATGGTCATCTTTGTAACAACGAAGAGTTCATCTAAAACGGAATTTGTATGCATCTTCTATGATGTTTTAGATGTTGTAGTTTATGCTTGTGCTTATCTAATGGAGGTTTCACTCCTTTATATCGCTGTTTGGATAGTATTTGTCACCATATATCCAACAAGGTCGAGTTTGCTCGATTCGGAACTCATTTACATAAGTTATGGCACTTCTCGTGTTCATGCATTCATCTATTTCCTTTGTTATGTTTTTGAAGGAAACAAGCAGTTGTACCGCGCTCGCCAACGGTAGTACCGCCTATAGTGTAAGCGGTAGTACCACTCCTGGGCGGTAGTACCACTGCCTAGTAGTGCACGTTGTACCACTTCATGTCATTTCTTGACTTTTTGTGCTGCACTCGCGGTTGTTGGGACGGTAGTACGACGCGGTAGTACCACCTATAAGTGGTAGTACCTCCTGCCACTACTTCTCAACTACTGGCTAACCTTCTGGACTCAGAACTGTTAGTGGACTTAAGGGCGGCAGTAGGGCGAGGCACTACCACTTACAAGTGGTAGTACCGCTTCAGTGGTACTACCCCTATTCCTGTCGCTGCCCTACATCCGAGGGCCTCTGCACTGCAACCCGAGCAATAGTACCGCTCCAGCGGCAATTTGTCTCATGGCCTTGTGCCGTTGCAGGCATGCCTCCCAAGCGGTAGTACCGCTCTCATGAGCGGTAGTACCGCTTGTGTGCGGGTTGAGGGGCTAACGGTTGAATTTTTTTCCCACCTATAAAAGTGGGTGTTTTTTCCCCAATGAACCTTATCTTTTGACCTTGTGTTCTTCCTCCATTGTTGACCTTGTTCGAGCTTTCTAACTTTCAATCCCTCCAACGATTCTTGCCAATTCAAGAGGGAAAAGAGAGAGGGGATCTAGATATACGTTCCCACCAATCACTTTCTCCTCTATGTGAGGGGAACCCCTTGGATCTAGATCTTGGAGTTGTTTGTGTTCTCTTCTTCGTTCTTCCTCTCATTTTCCGATGTAGCATTAGCTGTTGTGGTGGGATTTGGGAGAGAGGGACTTGGGAACTTTGTATGCCCTTGCCATTGCATTTGATGCATAAGTTTGAGTTCTCCACAGTGATACGTGGAAGTGAAGTTTGAGAAGCTTATTACTCTTGGGTGTTCGGGCACCCTAGAGCTTGTGCCTCTTGAGTGCTTTGGTTCCCTAGACGTTTGGTGGTGCCTCAGAGCTCAATCATTATGGTGTAAAGCTCCGGGAAAGCGTCACTTGTGGAGACTGCCTCGAACAATTTTTATGGGATCTCGTGACCATCCCCAAGGGTTGCAAAAGTGTACGGGTTCGGTGACCGCCCTGAATGGACCCTTAGTGGAATCATGGCATCTTGCATTGTGCGAGGGCACGAGGGGATTAGGGTGGCCCTAGTGGCTTCTTGCTGAGCATTGTGCCTCCACACCGCTCCAAACGTAGATTAGCATCCGCAAGGGTGTGAACTTCGGGATACATCACGTATCCGTGTGTCTCAGTTATCCCTTACCCGAACCCTTTACTTATGCACTTTACTTTGTGATAGCCATATTGTTTCTTGACATATATTTTGCTATCACTTAGTTGTTTATCTTGCTTAGTATAAGTTGTTGGAGCACATAGGTGAGCCTTTTTGTCTTAAGTTTTCTGCTTGACTAATTAAATGTTAGTTTTATTCTACATTTGTTCAAGCCTAAACCATAATTCTTTTAAAGCGCCTATTTACCCCCCCCCCCCGGGCGACATCCATGTTCTTTCAGGTGTGTACGACATGACAAGGTTCGCAAGCTTTGCCTGCTCTGGGATGTCAGTCGACGCTTGATCTAGCTCTCAGGTGAGCCCCCAACAATCCTACGGTATGGTGCCTTCGAGCCTAGGCGAGAGGATAGGGTTCCTCTCCGGTAATAGTAGAGAGGCGTTCATTGCCTCAAGTTCCATGATGAGGAAGCTCTTAGTTCTTCCAGGCTATTATATTATCCTTGATGATTCTATGCTTCCATCTTTTGGTCCCATGGTGCAACATGCTTCAACATTACTACCAGGATTTTCCATGTATTTTCTTTGTGAGCAGCAGTCTGCATTGCATTGTAAGGTGCACATTCGTCACCCTTATATCTTTCGGTCGCATATGCTTGGTTGCCTTGTGTAATCCTTGCCGGTTGATGGCTTCGTTAATTCAAAGTTGGGTTCTTCTTGAGATTTCATTCTAAAAATAGGACCTTGTGCCTGTTTTCCAAGAGGTGGGTATGAGCGATCATGAGAACACGCTGAACCCAATGTTGTCCATGACATTGATGTATAGGCCAGGGTGCATGTCGATGGGCTTGCATTCCCTGTTGCCTGTTGGCACCTCCTTGATGGCCACACTCATGCTAATAAAGAAGATCAACCCTTGCTCCATCAAGCCACCTCTCTTTCTCTCAGCAGCAGGAGTGTACTGTTGAAGTAATAAATTGACTATAAAACTTTATCGCTTCATGACAAGGACATGGGACGGGCGAATCTAACACTATTTTTCACATCTTGATCTAATCCCTCTCACCGCCGCTAGGGTGCTCTGTTGGGCGAATCCCACGAGGTCTTGGCATTGAGGTTTCTGTTTGTGGGGAGCCAGCATGGAGGATCTTGTGGGATGTTGTGGTACGACAACAATGCTACGTGGTCGGGCTACGGTTGTCGGTGTGCGATGTTCGACAACAACATTAGTGATCCAACACAGTGATTTTCAACAAGGGTCCGGCCTGGCTAGGCCGTCGGGGACGAGGGAGTCGATGCACTGTCCTAGATGGTGGTGAGCTCGACATCAGATCCGGACCTGGCGTGCGGTGACATTGATGTTTCCTTTCCAAAGTTTCTTTACGGAGTCTTCTAGTTTGGTATGGAAGCAGCAAGACGGCACACTATCCACGTATCTAAATAATGTTCTCCCTCTCCCACCCCCTCTTTCCACGTTTTGTTGCGTTCATCACATGTGGATGGCATGTGGAGCCTTTTGTCTGCGGGTCTTGTGTGATCCAACCGATTTAGGTTTTGGGTGGACCGGTTTGGATTCAACCGATGTTTGTGGTCTTGAGAGTTTGTACATGACCTTATGGGCGTTTTCATCTTTGAAGGGGTGGTTTACTTTGCAGATCGCAACCGCCTCCGTCTCCTGGTTTGCCTCGATGACTTCCCGACCATTGTTTCTATAAATTCCCGGGTTTAAAAAAGTTTGCTTCACTAAGACGGAGGCTAATAGGCACCATCGAGCTTTCCTCACGTCGCGACGCCAAGGTGGACAAAGAGTTCAACACCCCAAATATTTGAACTAACTTATCCCTATGTATGAATTTATTTGTAACGATATGTAATAATATATGGACTTGGCCCTGTCTAAATAATATAATAAACCGGCATGACACCATCCATTATGTTAGAACATCGAACGAAATATAACTCGTCCGCATACCATAACAGAACAATTGACGAGTGACTGGGCGAGACCACAAGCGCGAGGCACTCCATATTGGGGGTGACTAACAAGGTCTCACCTAAAGTGGTTCTCGTAGTAATACAAAACAGTTGACTCAGTGACTAGACTAGACCACATGCGCGGGGTGCTCGATATGAGGGATGACTAACAAGGTTTCGCGTGAAGCCGGTGATCAATGGGACGATCAAATGCCGAGGAGGTTCACAAGTCTTGAGCGCTTGTTTATTCACATATTTTTTTCTTTCTTTACTTCTATTTATGTTTCAAAATATTTTAAACATATATATAACAAAAATCAATATACATTATTTTTTGAATAAATGTTAATCATACATTTGAAAATATTAAACATGTATAGAAAACAAATTCTAATGTATACGAAAAATATAGAACATGTATTTGAAAACTAGACATCAAAACTTTATAGCCGAAAAAATGTTAATGTGTATATTTTGTATGGTGTACCCAAACAATGTATATGGTGAATGGAAAAAAGTACACAAGAAAATATATATTTTAAAGTATATTAATTATGTATTTGAAAAATGTTGAATGTGTATAGAAATATATTCCTGATGTATAGGAAATTGTATACTATGTATGCAAAAAAAGATGACATCAAAACATATGTTTCAAAAATATATTAATCATGTACTTTTTTTAAGTAATACTAATCATGTACCTGAATTTTTTTAAACATTTATAAGAAAAAGAATCGTATGTATACAAAAGACCTGTTTGAAAAAAAGTAAACAACAAAACATTTACCTTCAAAAAAAATTATTTACTTGAAAAAAAATTAAACTTGTATATGCAAAAATTGTACAATCTTTATAAAAAAATAGTAGGCATCAAAACATATATCTGAAAAAAAAACATGTATTAGGAAAAAAAGAGTATAAAAATGTTTCTACTATATATGAAAATATAAGTATGTAGCTGAAAGAAATTATACAAGCATACATAAAATGTTCTTGTCAAATAAGAAAAATTTAAAATCTACATTAAATAAAATAATAAATTAATTTTTTAGACATGTTAAACATGTATATTAAAAATGTCTTCAAGTACCTGAAAATGTATATCATGTGTAAAATATATTTATTGCCATTGGAAATATATTCACCGTGTGTTTGAGAAATGTTGACCTTGTATTAGTAGTGATTAAAACTTGTATCTAAAAGGCATGTTAACTTGTATCAACAAAATATTTCATGTGTGCACTAAAAATAAACAATGCATACTAAAAAACGCAGACAAGTGTTAAACAAAGAAACCATTGAAAACTGACAATGAAACAGAGAAAAAAATAAGACCAAACATAAAAATAAAAACTCACAAAACCAAGAAACTAGTGGAAAGAATGGAAATTGTGAAAACCAAAAAGGAACGAACAAAAACAATGAAAAAGGACAAAAAAGAAAACCAGATAACCATAAAAATAGAGAAACTAATAAAACATAAGCAATCATAGAAAAAATAATGAGAACAGGGAAAAAAAGAAGAAAACCAAAGAAAAACAAAGGAAGAATGAAAAACTAACAACAACAAAAAAACTAAAGAATACTCCCTCAGTCCCAAAATAACTGTCTCAAGCTTAATACAAATTTGTACTAGAGCTAGTACAAAGTTGAGACACTTATTTTGGGACGGAGGGAGTACCATAGAACATCATTTCTACATGTTATTGTATATTACTAACAAAAATATCATAGAACAATTGTTCTACGGTCCAGAGTTCAAAATAATAATACATGTGCTAGAAATGCGTGATTTTAATATTTTTGTCTAGGTCGTCGTTATGAAAATTTGCGTACAAGTAGTATACATCCATATATATGCAATGTTTTTTTCAGACTATTTTCTATAAATTAAAGTTTTGATTTTTGAACCATTTAAAGTATAAATGCCGAGCCAACACCGAGACCTCACAGTGTTCACCCATCTTGGGCCATCAGATCTGACTTCTGGCTCTTTTACACCATCGGATATTTGTATTTTAAAATTAACGGCTCCTTTGGACTCGAGCTCCATTAGCAATTCCATGGTTTTACTCTGATATTATTATTTTTAGATAAGTTCTACTTCATCCGTTCCTAAATATAAATCTTTTAAGAGATTCCACTAGAAGATTAATACAGATATATATAGACATATTTTGAAGTGTAAATTCATCCATTTTGCTTTGTATGTAGTCCTTTATGAAATATCTAAAATGATTTATATTTAAGAATGGAGTGAGTATATTAGATTTCTTTGGGAATGGTCAAGCCAGAGAGCTTTCCGGCCCAAATATCACTGACAGATGCGCTATCCCAACACAGGAGTCAGGGGATACTAGAAAAGAGAAAACAGAGGAGTCGGGGGAATAGAAATGATAGGATCTCGAGCACGGGAGTGTATCTCGCTTAGGCTTTGTTCGTTTGACAGGGTTGTGAAGGGATTTTGGTAGGGATTGAGGTGGATTTAATCCCCTACAAGTTAAAATCCTTCCAAATCCCTTCCAATCCTCTTGACAAAGGGTGCAACCGAACAAGGCCTTATAGAGATACATGTTCCCCTCGCCTGAAGGGTTTCACCTCTCACTACAGTATTATGCCTTTCTCACATATTTTACTCTTTTATACTAGTGTTTTTAGGATTTTTTTAGTTTTTAATTTTCTTGGCTTTTCATTGTTTCCACTGTTTGCTTTGGTTTTCATGGCTTCCATTGTCTTGCAACGTTCTCACTTCGTATTCTTTGGTGTTTCCTTTTCTTTTTAATTTTTCATTCATCCTTTGTTTTTTCTTTGGGTTTCTTTGTTTTTTTTCTCGGTTCTCATTATTTTTTCCTATGATTGTTTATGTCTTTTTAATTTCTCAATTTTATTGGTTAGTTGCTTTTCCTTTTTGTCCTTTTTTCATCGTTTTTGTTCATTACTTTCTTGGTTTTCACAATTTTCATTTTAAAATCGTTTAAGTACATATCGATGTACTATTTATTATAAAAGCACATAATTTTATTTTCTACAGCACACATTAAAACATATTTTATTGATGAATTTTCATACACATTTGTGTATGTCTTTTTAATTTCTCAATTTTATTGGTTAGATGCTTTTCCTTTTTGTCCCTTTTTCATCGTTTTTGTTCATTACTTTCTCGGTTTTCACATTTTTCATTTTAAAATTGCTTAAGTTCGTATTGATGTACTATTTATTATATAAGCACATGATTTTATTTTCTACAGCTCACATTAAAATATATTTTATTGATGAATTTTCATACACATTTAATGTACATGGATAAGTACTTGCGTATTTATTTATAATTTCTAAATCCATGGAGCCCGAGAGCAAAAAATAATAATGAAACACACCTATTACCACTTGGCTGGTCCCTGATTTAGTGGTGACAGTGGTGGTTAATAACCGATCAATTTCCTATCGCCGGAGGAGGACTAGTACGCATCGTCGCTAGCCAGCCACATACGACTCCAGTATAGTAGTTCTTCAAGGGAACATGATCCCTTGATTGCTGCGTTGAATTCATGATCCTTCTCGATCATTTCTCAGTCACCATCTGTCCATCTCTACGCACTTAACCTTTAGTAGCTTGGATTCTGACTTCAAGACGTCCAGTTATGGGGTGTTTCTTTTCAGGGATTTTTTGATGTTTTTTTTTAGAAAAGGAGGATGATCCCGGTCTCTGCATCTCGGAGATGTATGCGATCATTTTATTAATTATTTTCGAAAATCTTACAAAGTAGTACAATAATATGTCTGAATCCGCCATCTTAACAATATTTGCCGCTACTCCTATCCATATGATGAAGGAGTGCAAGCTGAGCCATGGAACTTTTTGTGTAGGGACTAAATAGTTTAGCGACAATGATAGCTTAGCGACAATGGATTTCTTAATTGACTGGTACTCCAACCCGTTGACGCATCCAGTTAGTTAATACTATAGGTTGCCACATCCAGGACCTATACTCTGAGAATGTGTTGCCGGGGCCACGCTCGTGTCAACCAGTCCAAATTGTGAGCCGACATGCACGTATAGTATTCATTATTCAAACACAATTGATGTGTAGCTGTAAATCAAGAACACTCTACGTACATACGATACCGAAATGCATGGGAAGATTCTGAAGCTTGGACTACAGGACCGAAATATTCGTTCTCATCCTTCTCTCAAAATCAAAGGGCGAACGATCGACGATAAGATATTTTCATATTTTTTAACACAGTACAGAAGCAAGTGTTCATATACACGTGCATACACACTCATCTTTATAACACACACATACGTTTTATTCATGTGAGCATCTTCGAGAAACTGAGTCGGCATATCATCTTGAAATTTACATAGTCAGCATAGACACCTCGTCATCGACGAAAACATCTTCTTTCACTGAATGTGCATCGCCGAAAATTCTAAAATACATCCAGAAATAAAAGCGAGCATCAGGATTTAAACCTTGATGAGCTGGTGATACAACAGTTCCTCTAACCATTCAACCACAGATTGGTTCGCAGATATTTCCATACTTGTATAGTAGGAGTTGTGGGTCCTGGCGGTAGAATATAACACGATGCTAAGCCTTTCATTTATAAATATATAAATACTTTTAGAGAGTCAATAAAAACTACATACAAATGTCTATAGATGCAGTGTAACCTGTAGATTCACTTATTTTTTTTACGTAGTCTATCAATAAAATCTCTAAAAAATAAATACCGTATTTAGGAACGGACAAAGTATATGTGTACACCGCTGTATGGGCCTATGGTCTCAAGATAGCACAAGAATATGCATGGTACTGCTACTATTGTAGGATTAATTTTGGAATATCCATGACCTGCTAGCTGGTCATTGGCTCGATGCACACACTGTAACTAATCGGCCGATTCTTACGTGGCAGCAATCCTTGGTTTTGGAAACAACTGCATCGCTTTGATCAAGAACTAGCCAAGGTATAGCTACCCAGTTCCCACGCGATCGCATATGATTGCACTTGCACGTAGACGTAGGTACACCAGCCTTGGCCTTGGCCGGGTCATATCCCCACGTCACCTGACACGATAGGATGGATCCAGCTAGAGCGTAGCAGCTCAGCACCGCACGGGGACCTGCACATGCTGCGTCGTCGTACCTGCATGCGTTCGCGCTCACCACCATGCCCACACGTGGTTGCTGAACGTCGTGCCCTCGCGACCAAGCTAAGTCAGGAGGGTAGGTATACTACTTGTACTACGCACACAGGGTACGGTCAGCGTTGAGACTTTCTCTGATCAACTTATTGATGCTGATTATTGGTCTATCATTCAGGCTCCACGGCACGCTTGGCTCCCAAGCTTGCCCTCTGCATGCAGCGACGGGCCACGTGTTCAGGACGTGGCGGGAAGCATGCATGTGCATACAGATGCCGCGCCATGCACGGTTTATCGTTGATCCATCTGCTTTCTGCTAGCTTGTTAGTAGTAGGAGTAGGAGTATTAAATTCCTGTGATCCATAGCGGTGTTACAGTTGTGGCTCCATGGGTGGTGCTACGTACGTGCTACACAAATTGGCAACTTGCATGAAGGTTCTTGGAGCAGCGTACGTGTCCGATGGCATTTTTCTGGCTAGTTTTAGACTATTCTACGACACGTACGCGAGCATGGGATAGGCCGGATTGGTGCTAGTTTGGGGAGGGGATCTATTTATGCCCATGATGTACTAGCTGCCACCGGAATGGAGGTGGAATCGACTCACTAAACTTGCGGCATGCACGCTTTATACCCGACATGCGTACTTGATCCATATACGTGATGCATGGCGCAATTATTAAGCATGGTTCAGGCAATAGTTAATCGAGAGTGGCCCAACCGGGGTAACTGATGCACGCGGCATCTGCACGGGTCCTGGTCATAATCATGCCACTCATGGCCAAACAAATAATTGGCCGTGGCCATAGGACCAGGGGAACCCGATCAGCTTGCAAGCGCTGACATACCAAGCAAAGCTAGCTGGTTAAATTCCAGAGAAAATTTAAAATATCAACGACGGGAGCACATAGAATAATCGAGCGTCATGGCTTGGCCACAAGACCGAGATCCCATGGAGTAGTAGAGTAAGTAGTCATATCTACAGTGGTGGACGGGTGGGTGCGATCTTTGAACAATGACTAGCGCTGATTCGACGAAGATATTGCTAAGCGCTGCGTCACCCAGGTCGCGTGGGATTTAACCCGGGTGAAACGGGAATGTCAAGCCGGATTCCAAAGGGCATTCGTTGATAGAAAGGCCCGGCCATGGCCATGGAAAGTGAGAAAGGAAACAAGCAAAAGTGGAACGAAAGGGGCGCGGAGGAGGAGAATGTCAATGATTGGGGAAGGTGGGTGCTGTCGGTCGGGCGCACGCACAGAGCGACTGACGCCGCAGGCGCCCGCGCGCGCATTCCTCCTCCTCGTCGTCGTTGTCCTAGCATAGCAGCTCTCGTCCTCCTACGCCCGAGTCCGACCTGACGTAGGGACGCCGGAGCCCGGACGACCGGCTCCACGTGACCACGCCCCGGTTTCCCTCCCCGTTTCCCGCCCCACTCCACGTGAGCCCTGTCTCGGCGTCCGCGGCCCAGCCCAACCACCTTGGTCCCCGAACCAATCCGGCGCTCGGCCCGGGCCGGCACGTGGGGCGCGCGTGAGCGTTTGCGGTGGTGGCGCCGAGCCGAGACCTAATCATGTCATGGCCATGATTGAGGCGATGATGCCAAGCTACGCTACGGCCCGTTTCTTTGAAAAGTCTTAGGATTTTTTTTGTCCCAACTAAAAAGTCTCTATCCGTTTCTTTTCAAAGACTAAATATGAACTAGAGGTCATTAAATGACATGTAAAAAGACCATGTTATCCCTAATAATATACTAGAAAAGTGTCAAAAAAGTCCTGTGGAAAGAAACACCCCCTACGTTTACGAACAGGACGGCGTGGGGCGTGGGCCTGCACGCGTGGTGCGCCGGTGCTGGTGCCGGTCGGGCGCGAGGGGACACCGCCGCACCGGGTGGGACAGCTCGACGAGGAGACCGGCGAGAGCCCTGCTGCCGCGTCGGCGCGCCCGAACCACAGTCCACACGGCGCAATCATGCTCCGCTCCGGCCGGGGCGCCATGCATGTGCCACGATCGACACGTCCGGGGCCACGTCCCCGTAATCCCGACGCATGCGGACAACCGTGTCGTTTTCGCCGTGTGAGAAAAAAATTAGGGAAGACGGTGGACGAGGACGTTCTATTTGACATCGAAAAGTAGGCGGGAACCAAATCCTGCGTCCGTGATTTTGTGCCGGGTGCGGTGTAAACGAAATACTCGTAGGTCACTGTACGTGCCAGGTGAAACATGCTACACACACCGCGAATCTGAACGCGCGGACTGCTGGAGAATTTTCCAATCCGTAGATATCATATCTCACCTCCTTTGGTGGCTTGTCGCATGTGTGCGTATACCTCTGGAAACAACCACGCGCTGGTTATAAAGTCAACACACAGAAAAAACTCGAAAACAAAAGGAAGCACCCACTCGCCCAGACAGCCGACCTCGGTCCTGTATATTCAGACTCATGGGAATTTTGGAAGGGGTTGGAATCTTCAGATAATTTATGTGCGTTTCACTTACTTGGATTTTGCAGGAACGGAAGCAGCTGCTAGATACTCAACCGCGCATGCCACGTGCCTGAAGGTCTATTTGATTCCACAAGTCTTTGTAGAAACTAGAAAGGATTAGACCCCAAAAATGAGGATTATAATATTAAAAAGTTTATATTTGATTTTTTCTTCCTAAGCCAGCATGATTTTAGCAACGGTCTATTATAGGAAAATGATTCAAATCAACCGAGTGATAACGACCGTGCGTTTGCCGGCTTTGTGGCCGTAGGATCATATTTTATTAAGATAGCTTGGGAGCAACATATTTACCTAAACAGAATTTTATAAGGGCATCTCCAACGATAATTCATAAATTTTATAAGGTCCACAAACACACATGCGGGAGACCATCATCTAACCGTAGACGCATATATTTTAACAACAATTTGAACCAATCGAACGAAATTCATGCAAATAGGGTCATAGTTCGTTTGAACATAGCCGGATTTCATACAAAAATAACGGATTTAATATATACATGACAGATTTCATATAAACATGACGAGTTTCATTACATTTACATCAACTAAGCGGTGATCGTCCTGCTCTAGAGGTATAATTAAAATGCCTAATCTATGATCGATGGAGCGGCAGAGCCCGTTCCCCGTGTCCGGCCATGAATCCCGAGAATTGAAGCTTTGCTTTCGCCAGCTACGTCATGGTGCTCTCCAGCTTCGCCTCTATAACCTCCTTGCCCGGTGTCGCGGGAAATGAAGTTGTGTGCCTTCATGTCGCCGCCAAGCGGCTATATCGACCGACGATGTTGAGGCCGCCAAGCTTTGCTTCAACGGAAGGAAGGGGCAGTGGCCTTCTTGGGACCACGAGCAACGACGACTTACTCTTACTCATTGTCGACGGCACCCTGAGACATGTTGGCTTCGTGGTTGTTGCGACGAGGTGCAGCCTCGGCGATGTTCTCCTCCTCCTCGCCCGTCCCGTCGAACACCGCCTCGCCCGCGTCGTCGCACTCCTTGTAAGAGCAAGTACAATAGTATAGCCAGCTGCTGGCTATAAGCCATTGTCATGTCATCTATAGCTCATTTTATAGCCAACATGTACAATAGTTCATTGCAAAAGTGTGCTACTTTTTTATTATATGATCCACCTTTCATACTCACAAAAGGCCTAGGAGCACGTGCTAGAGCTGGCTCTTAGCTAAGAGCCCGCTTTCCTCTAACTAAACAAAAATATATTAGTTTATTCCTTATAGCCAGCTGACTCAGCTCTATTGTACTTGCTCTAAGTGGTCGCCACATTCGTCGCCACCCATTCGCAGTATCGCTAGCGGGCGAGACGGATCTTGTGGACGGAGTGATAGGACTCCAGCAACGGCTCCTACTCCGCCAGGTTCGCGTCTGGTGTGACTTCCCTACCTGCAGCGAACTCCCTCTCTGCCTGCACGTGCTCCTCGAAGAGATGGTGGTTGTAGGCGGCCTCGTCCTGCGCCTCCCGAAACCAATTGGATATACAAGAATGCCTAAGTCACTACAAGAAATATGCTAACTTCGACCTTCAATATTGGTCACCGAATGGTCGTTGATTTCCATTTGCGACCTTTTTACGATAAAAAACACATGGTCAAAAGTTGAGGGTCTCTAATGAACTAAAACGACATTTTTCTCGAATGGTCGAACACATTTACGACCAAATGAAAGGTCGTTGGTTCTACGACCAATTGTTTTGGTCATTGGTTGTGTGCTGAGGCCATGTCGGATCCAACATGGCAAGCTCATGTGGCAAATTTATGATAATTCGATTGGTCGTTGATAAGAATGAGCCCGGTCCAGTTCGGTGCTTTAGATGGGCCGAGCCCACTAATTCAGCCTTTTTAATTATCATTTTTTTGTCATTCTGGTCGGCTACATGGGCCTGACCCAATATTTCTGCTTTTTTGTTTTTTGGTTGTGGCCTTTGTGGCCCAATGGTTCCATTTTTTAAAGATGGGTCCAATACTCAAATGGGCCCCGATTGTCAAGTTCTAGTATGAGGATTCATGTTTTCAATTCACCAATAAATAAATAACCAATATTCAAATCAAAACAGACAAAAAGAGCACATAATACTTCAAATAACAGCCAAAATAAGTCTATTACAGCATATAACTTAGATAAAATGGTAATCACAACCACAGGCTCTACAAGTGTAAACACGACCAAAAGCTCTACAAGTTTCTACAAATGTAATCACAACCACAAGCTCTATAAGCGCCCTTTGACACATGGTTTCTATTAGTCCTGATTTGAGGAACACACCAGGCTTCAAGGATCTTGTCGGTGTTTAGTCACAACATAAGCCATGGGTAGGCTAAAGATGGTGGGAACTGAAGTAACACCGGTGGACGCTGGGGACGAGGTTGGTATAAGCATGGAAGACACGATGTAACCAGGTTCAGGGCTCTCCGTAGAGATAACACCCCTAATCGTGTCGGAGTGTATAATGTATCAATGAGGCTATAATGTGCTCCTCGAGCTGTTCTGTGGAGGAGGAAGAAGGAGCAGCCGACTCGCGTCTACCTCTCCTGTATGGTGTGTGTGTGTGTGCTGAGTTGACCGACCCTCTGCATGGAGGGGGATCGGGGGTTTTATAGACGAACCCACCGACCTACAATAAGGATAAAAGTACATGAGTGGGACCCGGCTGGCAGCCTCGCTAGCTGGCCAGGGGGCCCACGGGGGTCTTGTCTTGTCGCTGGAGGGGCCCTCCAGCTGCGAGGTCCCATCTGGCTATAGGGCCCGCCGGCTAGCCAGTAAGGCTCTCGCGTAAGACCGATGCAGGACACGTGTAGTACGTGCGGTGTCGTCATGCGAGATTCGTCATGGGATGCCAGTACGGCCGTCTCCACTATTCCCACGCCGAGTGCAGTAATGGAGTGGGAGTTTGACGGACCGACACTGTGCGGGATGATGGATCGGAGCCGGAGTAGGTCAGCGGCATGGCCGCCGATGATGTACCTGCCGTGCACTCCAACCCAATACCTTGGATGACGCGTAGCCACCTTTAACCGTAGGGTCTTGTCATGACCTACAACCTGATGTGACTTGAGCTCACTAGCTGGCTAGTTGCTTAACTAGCCGGCCAGGGCATGACCGCCTCCCCTCTAACCGGCCGGCATGGCCTAGACGGCCAGAGGAAGGTAGCCGTCTGCTACGGCAACAAAAGTCCTTCCTTGGCGCTAGGAATTCTTCTTGCTACTTCTCTTATTCGCGTCAATTTTTCCCTTGAAGAGGAAAGGGTGATGCAACACAGGAGCAGTAAGTATTTCCCTCAGTTTGAGAACCAAGGTATCAATCCAGAAGGAGGGTCTCGTCAAGTCCAGAGTACCTGCACAAACACAAACAAGCTTGCACCCAACGCTTCAAAGGGGTTGTCAATCCCTTCAACATTGTTTGCAAAGTGAGATCTGAAGGCGGAAAGTGCAACAAAGTAAAAAGTGTAAGGCTGAAAATATGGTGTGGAGTAGACCCTGGGGGCCATAGTGTTCACTAGAGGCTTCTCTCAAAATAGCAAATATCACGGTGGGTGAACAAATTACTGTCGAGCAATTTATAGAACCGCGCAAAGTCATGACGATATCTAAGGCAATGATCATACATATAGGCATCACGTCCGAGACAAGTAGACCGATACTTTCTGCATCTACTACTATTACTCCACACATCGACCGCTATCCAGCATGCATCTAGTGTATTGAGTTCATGACGAACAGAGTAACGCCTTAAGCAAGATGACATGATGTAGAGGGATAATCTCAAACCAATGATGAAAACCCCATCTTTTTACCCTTGATGGCAACAACACGATGCGTGCCTCGCTACCCCTTCTGTCACTGGGTGGGGTCACCGCACGGTATGAACCCAAAACCAAGCACTTCTCCCATTGCAAGAATCATAGATCTAGTTGGCCAAACAAAACCCACAACTCGAAGAGAATTACAAGGATATGAAATCATGCATAAGAGAGATCAGAAGAAACTCAAATAAGATTCGTAGATAATATGATCATAAATCCACAATTCATCGGATCTCGACAAAAACACCGCAAAAGAAGATTACATCGGATAGATCTCCATGAAGATCATGGAGAACTTTGTATTGAAGATCCAAGAGAGAGAAGAAGCCATCTAGTTACTACCTATGGACCCGTAGGTCTATGGTGGACTACTCACGCATCATCGGAGAGGTCATGGTGTTGATGAAGAAGCCCTCCATGTACGAATCCCCCCTCCGGCAGGGCACTAGAACGTGCCCCAAATGGGATCTTGCGAAGACAGAATCTTGCGGCGGTGGAAAAGTAATTTCGATGATCTCCTGATTTTTTTGGGATTTTTAGGGAATATATAGGCGCAACCCCTAGGTCAGAGGGCGCCCAGGGGGCCCACAAGCCTGTGGGCCACGGCCTACCCCCTGGCCGCGGGGTGGGTTCTTGTGGGGCCCCTGAGGCTCCCCTACATTGGCTCTCAAGCTTCCCGATCTTCTTCCGTTACGGAAAAAATCTTTTCGGGGATTTTCTTCCGTTTGGACTCTGTTTCAAAATCTCCTCTGAAAGGGGTCAAAAACATGGAAAAAACAGGAACTGACACTTGGCACTGAGTTAATAAGTTAGTTCCAAAAAATATATAAAAGGCATGCATAACATCCAAAGTTTGACAAGATAATAGCATGAAACCATAAAAAATTATGGATACGTTGGAGACGTATCACCGTCTCGCCTCTAGCTGACAGGAGCTTCCTGGCCGGCCAGAGAGAGTTGGCCATCTCGCCCCAGCCGGCAGGTGCTTCCTAGCCGGCCAAGGGGACTTGGGCCTTGTAGAATGATTCATGCTGCTCCTTCAAGGTAGAAGGCAAAGGAGTAGGCTTGATGAGCCTACCCCGGGGTTATCCCCCCATCAGGTCTTCTCCATAGTGCCAACCAAGATATCACCATTCATGGGCATCAAAGTGATGCAACTAAACGTGGCAGGGAAAAGGATTACCTGGCAAAAGCCAAATTTATACAAGATATCAGCCTTTCAGTGGTGCAAAATATCATAGATAGAGACATGCTTCAAAATTACATGGCATGGAAACGTAGAATGCATTTTTTTACAGAGGGCATACAATTGCAAATTTACTATCCACAAAATAAAATTAAAAAAACAAATAAAAGACTGGAGTATAAAAAATATCACCCATAGTGTTTCTACTTCCTACAAATGACTCAGACCATGGTGTTTCAACCTTTTGCAGAACACTATTCTATAACAATATATATTGAGCATGCTACAACAGAAGCTTGAATTTATGGTTTCTATACTTCTACATTATACATCCCCGATAATATAGACATGTTTATCACATATAATGTACACGACAATAGGAGAAAAATTCTAATAAATTCATTAGAGGCTTGCCAATAAAAATGACAAGTTACCTACAGACCAGGAAACATAAACTTGAGAGGTTCAGATCAAGGCCTATCAACTACATCATATATATGCATTAAAAAACAAGGCCAATGGACCAATGCATCATAATTATCAGTTTTAAACACTACATGACCAGGAAGTAGGTGGTGCTTCAAATTTAAAAACTCAACCATTCATCATTAAGAGTAGCGATTTAATCTAATAGTAAAATAGTGCTCCTAAAATAGTTTTCACACTCGAACTAAGATACTCCAACCTTGCACGCTCCCTTGCAGCAGTCATTGCTCGTGCTGTAAGCAGGTGCGTGGTATGAACTTGTAACGTTGGAAGTGTGATCCCTGTTACCAACGGAACATATGTCATTATCTGAGAGCTGAAATGATACAATGCTCCTAAAATGATACAATGATTCAAAAGTCAAAAGTTGTTTGCGAAGAAAAGTAAGAAACTGAACTATGTTTATGTATCTAGTGATACTTATCCTAATTAACTTATAATTGGCTGGGAAAAGGTGTATTGGGCAACCTACACTGAAGTGCGTGGTGCCAAAACCTATTAATGTTGCATTATCTTTTGGCAATTTGATATTGAAAATAACAGTATTATACCACGAATTTATAATTTCGCTCGTAACCAAATGGATGGTAAATACCTAGGCATCAACAGTCAATACAACAGTGTTGGTAACTGCCGGAATACTAACACAACACATAGTGAGCCTCCATACTTGTAATGTAACTTTTAGAGCACATGATAGCTAGTTATATTGACGTATCACAGATAAAAATTCACATGATATAATCCTCTCCCCTCGGTGCATAGCAATGCTACTCACGCTTGAATCTTATAGAATCCGCACTCAATCATCAAGGAAAACGAGGCTACGCTAATATGCTTCTGCCGATAGGTTTCCTCTGAATCACGACGCTGGCACTGATGTGAAAATTGCACAAGCACTGGAACAAAGAATCAAGACATGATTTGATGACCCAAAACTAGAAGTGGGATGAAAAGTAGCGTCAGTTTTCAGAGATGACCAGTAGACCCTCCAGAAAAATAAGAGAAATTTCATTAGGAGTACATCCATGAAGCGGGAAATTAATAGTACCCTTGCTAAAATTTTGCAAGTTGCATTGTTGGAATGCGATGTTCTGAGCTGGTAGATTGTACAAAGAAAAATCCGAACTGGAGCATGAATAATCACACGTATCGAAAACAGAGCAATACTGGGAGTTACCCGATCGGTCGAGGAAGCAGAACACTCGCATGTGGAAGCAAGCGCGGTGGCACCTCCAGATCCGGGCGGGCAACTCGCCTTCTCCGGCAGCAAGCAGCGCGTGAAAGTCGACCACCGTGGACAGGTCCCCTCCGCTGCTAACGCCACCGCCACCGCCACCGGATTGCTTGCCCCTGCAGCGCTTGAAAAGTCAGGGTTCTGCTCTGCTGTTTTCGCCTGTTGGAGATGTCGGAGGGCGAAGGAAGTGATACCTGGACCTAGACCTACCCTTGCGACTGGGCGGAGGGATTGGCACCTGATACGTCTCAAACGTATCTATAATTTTTGATGGTTGCATGCTGTTATCTTGTCATCTCTGGATGTTTTATGTACCTTTTATATCTTTTTTGGGACTAACTTATTAATTCAGTGCCAAGTGCGAGTTCCTGTTTTTTCTGTGTTTTTCGCTCTTTACAGATCTGATTTTGGAACGGAGTCCAAATGGAATAAAATCCCCAAAATGATTTTTTCCCGAACGAAAGAAGATCAGGGGGCTTGTGGGCCAAGCCAGGAGGGCTACAGGGAGCCCACAGCCCCCCATCCGCCACCAGGGGGCGGTGGGCAGGCTTGTAGCCTCCCTGGCGCCCCCCTGACCTAGACCCTTTGCCTATATATTCCCTAAAATACAGAAAACAATCAAGGGATCCACGGAAATACTTTTCCGCCGCCGCAAGCTTTCGTTTCCGTGAGATCTCATCTGGAGACCCTTCCCGGTGCCCTGCCGGAGGGGACTTTGGAGTTGGAGGGCTTCTACATCAACATCATCGCCCTCCAATGACTCGTGAGTAGTTCACTTCAGACCTACGAGTCCGTAGTTAGTAGCTAGATGGCTTCTTCTCTCTCTTGGATCTTCAATACAAAGTTCTCCATGATCTTCATGGAGATCTATCCGATGTAATCTTATTTGGCGGTGTGTTTGTCGAGATCCGATGAATTATGGATTTGTGATTAGATTATCTATGATATATATTTGAGTCTTTGCTGATTTCTTATATGCATGATTTGATATCCTTGTAAGTCTCTCCGAGTCTTGTGTTTTGTTTGGCCAACTAGATCTATGATTCTTGCAATGGGAGAAGTGCTTGGTTTTGGGTTCTTACCGTGTGGTGACCTTTCCCAGTGACAGTAGGGGCAACAAGGCACACATCGTGTAGTTGCCATCAAGGGTAACAAGGTGGGCTCTGTCGTAGATATGAGATTGTCCATCTACATCATGTCATCTTGCTTAAGGCGTTACTCTGTTCTTTCAGACTTAATACAGTAGATGCATGCTGGATAGCGGTCGACGTGTGGAGTAATAGTAGTAGATGCAGAAAGTATCGGTCTACTTGTTTTGGACGCGATGCCTATAGATATAATCATTGCCATAGATGACGTCATGACTTTGCGCGGTTCTATCAATTGCTCGACAGTAATTTGTTCACCCACCGTCTACTTGCTTTCATGAGAGAACCACTAGTAAACACTACGGCCCCCGGGTCTATTCACACCTATCGTTTCCACTTTTGCTTTTACCTTGCTTTGTCAGTTTGTTGCTTTTAGTTCTCACTTGGCGAACAATCTATAAGGGATTGAAAACCCCTTCATAGCGTTGGGAGCAAGCTTTTTGTGTTTGTGCAGGCACTTGTGATACTCCTTCACTGGATCGATACCTTGGTTCTCAAAACTGAGGGAAATACTTACCACCGCTGCGCTACATCACCCTTTCCGCTTTGAGGGAACACCAACGCAAGGCTCCAAGGCCACGGGGAAATCCTTTGCATATTTTCCTAGGAAGTCCCTTAAGGCGTAGCCGTAGCAGAACAATTCCTGGTGCCATCAACACACCTATTTCTGGCGCCGTTGGAAGGTCTTTTGTTGCAGTAGTAGAAGTATTTCTGGCACCGTTGCCGGGGAAGGAGAGATCTATCCAAGTAGGTCTCACAAACTCATCTCTTGCATTTACTGTTTTGCCAGTTGCCTCTCTTTTTCCTCTCCCCCACTTCACATTTGCCTTTTTCTCTCGCTTGTTTTCTGTTCACTTGTGTGCCATGTGCCTTCAATATGCTTGCATCTTCGCTTGCTGAAAATCTAGTGATATGGATCCTCATCCACTAGCTAATCTCTTTAAGAGACCCAGTTATGTGGAACGAATTGCTAGTGAATTGAGTGCACTTGACTATCTTTATGGAGTTTTGCTTGAGTTGCGTGAATCTGAAAATTTTGAGGAAGAAATTTATGAAGTGATTCACGAGGGCTCCTTGGATCAAAAGCATGATTGCAATGGTTTCACTATAAATTCTATTAGTGATAATCATGCTAAAAATATGCAAAACCCTAAGCTTGGGGATGCTAGTTTTGCTATGTCCACTACTTGTTGCAATAATCATGATTGGGGTGATGATCTTTCCTATGATCTTGAAAATTTGTTCAAGCCACATGATTATTATGATATTTGCAATAATATTGAAAGTGGGTTTGGAGAATTCATGGCTTTGGTTGATGATAATCCCACTATTTTTGAAGAGCGTCAACTTTGCATGCATGTGGATCATGAAAAAACATCCTATGTGATAGTTACATTGTTGAATTCATTCATGATGATACTGATAATTACTATGAGAGAGGATCATATGCTTCTACTTATTGCAATAGTATCAAGCCTCCTCTCCATGTGTTGAAATTTTTGAAGCTATGCTTGTTTTGCCTTCCTATGCTAGTTGAATCTTGCTCCAACAAGTTGTTTGTTCACAAAATCCCTATTCATAGGAAGTGGGTTATACTTAAATGTGATAGCCACATGCTCCATGATGCTCTCGTTGTGTTTCAATCCTTACCTTTTATGTGAGCATCGTTGAAATCAATGCCTAGCTAAGGGCGTTAAACAAAAGCGCTTGTTGGGAGGCAACCCAACGAATCTATCCTTTTTATTTCTGTTTTGTGTTTTCCACACTTTCATAATTCTGTTATGATTGTGTTTTTTGTGTTTATTTTCGCATTTTTGCCAAGCAAAACCGTTACGATTAGTCTTGGGGATGATCGTTTGATCATGCTGGAAAAGACAGAAACTTTCTGCTCACGAAAATAATTTTCATTTTGTTTCGGTAAGATAGTTTGAGTTGATTCTTTTTTCTTCTGATTGCTACGCAAATTCTTCAGACTGTCGTAAGTTTTCAGAATTTTTGAAGTACCATAAGTATACGCAATATACAGATTGCTACAGACTGGTCTGCTGTTAACAGATTCTGTTTTTGTTGTGTTGGTTGCTTATTTTGATGAAACTATGGATATTATCGGGGGGTATTAGCCATGGAATATTGAAAATAAAGTAACCCAACATCAGCATAAGTAGAATTTAAGTTTGCTACAGTACCTAAGGAAGTGGTGATTTGCTTTCTCATACTAATGTTATCACGAGTTTCTGTTTAAGTTTCGTGTTGTGAAGTTTTCAAGTTTTGGGTGAAGTTCCTATGGACAAAGAGATAAAGAGTGGCAAGAGCTCAAGCTTGGGGATGACCAAGGCACCCCAAGAGATTCAAGGATGCCGTAAAAGCCTAAGCTTGGGGATGCCCTGGGAAGGCATCCCCTCTCTCGTCTTAAATCCATCGGTAACGTTACTTGGGGCTATATTTTTATTCACCACATGTTATGTGTTTTTGCTTCGAGCGTATTGTATCGTAGGAGTCTTTTATTTTTGTTGTGTCACAATCATCCTTGCTGCACACCTAGATAGAGACATGCACTCACCGTGATTTTGTCGAGCTTCACTTATATCTTTTGGTAGACAATTCACCTCACATGTGCTTCACTTATATCTTTTGAGCTAGATATTTTTGCTCTATGTGCTTCACTTATATCTTTTAGAGCGCAGCGGTGCGTGGCTTGGTAGTTGATCTATGCTTTGAAAGCAGTCTCAAAAGGGGTAGTTATCCAAAGGGATACGAAAACTTCCACCTTCATGTGCATTGAATATTTAGAGAAATTTGATTCATCTCAATTAGTTTTGAGTTGTGGTTTTGGTGATATTGAAGTCATGCTAGTAAGGTGTTGTGGATCTAGAAATACTTGTGTTGAAGTTAGTGATTCCCATAGCATGCACGTATGGTGAGCCGCTATGTGATGAAATCTGAGTATAATTAGTCTATTGATTGTCATCCTTTGCGTGGCGGTCGGGATCGCGCGATGGTTTATACCTACCAACCCTTCCCCGAGGAGTATGCGTTGAATGATTTGTTTCGATTACTAATAAAACTTTTGCAACAAGTATATGAGTTCTTCATGACTAATGTTGAGTCCATGGTTTAGATGCACTTTCACCTTCCACCATCACTATCTTCGTAGTGCCGTGCAACTTTCGCCGGTGCACAAAACCCACCATTAGCCTCCCTCAAAACAGCCACCATACCTACCTACTATGGCTTTTTCAAAGTCATTCCGAGATATATTGCCATGCAACTACCACCATGACATGTGCCACCACGTCTACATTGCCATTGCATGGTCATAAGATAGCTAGCATGATGTTTCCATTAGTGTCTATACCATGCTAGATCATTGCCACGGTACAGTACCGAAGGCATTCCATATAGAGTCATCGTTGCTCTAAGTTTTGAGTTGAAACTGTGATGATCATCATTGATGGAGCATTGTCCCATGTGAGGAAATAAAAGAGGCCAAAGAAGCCCACCAAAATAAAAATAAAATATAAAAAAGAGGCCAAAGAGCCCACAAAAAAAATAAGAGAAAAAGAGAGAAGGGACAATGTTACCACTTTTCCACACTTGTGCATATTAAGCACCATGATCTTCATGATTGAGAGTCTCTCGTTTTGTCACCACCATATAGCTAGTGGGAAATTTTCATTATATAACTTGGCTTGTATATTCCAATGATAGGCTTCCTCAAAATTGCCTTAGGTCTTCGTGAGCAAGCAAGTTGGATGCACACACACTAGTTTTCTTTAAGAGGTTTCACATACTCTTAGCTCTAGTGCATCATTTGTATGGAAATCCATACTCATTCACATTGATATCTATTGATGAGCATCTCCACAGCTCATTGATGTGCCTAGTTAATGTGACCATCTTCTCCTTGTTTTGTCTTGCAACCTCCACCACACTCAACACCATCTATAGTGCTAAAACCATGGCTCACGCTCATGTATTGCGTGAGAGTTGAAAAGGTTTGAGAAAGTAAAGGTGTGAAACAATTACTTGGCCAATACCGGGGTTGTGCATGATTTAAATTCGTTGTGCAATGATGATAGAGCATAGCCAGACTATATGCTTTTGTAGGGATAACTTTCTTTTGGCCTTGTTATTTTGAAAGTTCATGATTACTTTGCTAGTTTGATTGAATTATTATTGTTTCCACGTCAATAGAAAACTATTGTTTTGAATCTAGTGGATCTGGACATTCACGTCACATAAGAGGAGTTACAAAGGACATCTATGCTAGGTAGCATGAAAGCATCAAAAATTCATTCTTTATCACTTCCCTACTCGAGGACGAGCATGCGTTAAGCTTGGGGATGCTTGATACGTCTCAAACGTATCTATAATTTTTGATGGTTTCATGCTGTTATCTTGTCATCTTTGGATGTTTTATGTACCTTTTATATCTTTTTTGGGACTAACTTATTAATTCAGTGCCAAGTGCGAGTTCCCGTTTTTCTGTGTTTTTGGCTCTTTTTAGATCTGATTTTGGAACGGAGTCCAAACGGAATAAAATACCCGAAATGATTTTTTCCTGAACGAAAGAAGATCAGGGGGCTTGTGGGCCAAGCCAGGAGGGCTACAGGGATCCCACAAGCCCCCCATCCGCCACGGGGGGGGGGGGGGTGGCGGTGGACAGGCTTGTGGCCTCCCTGGCGCCCCCTGGCCTAGATCCTTCGCCTATATATTCCCTAAAATACAGAAAAAAATCAAGGGATCCACGAAAATACTTTTCCGCCGCCGCAAGCTTCCGTTTCCGCAAGATCTCATCTAGAGACCCTTCCCGGTGCCCTGCCGGAGGGGACTTTGGAGTTGGAGTGCTTCTACATCAACATCATCGCCCCTCCAGTGACTCCTGAGTAGTTCACTTCAGACCTACGGGTCCGCAGTTAGTAGCTAGATGGCTTCTTCTCTCTCTTGGATCTTCAATACAAAGTTCTCCATGATCTTCATGGAGATCTATCCGATGTAATCTTCTTTGGCGGTGTGTTTGTCGAGATCCGATGAATTGTGGATTTGTGATCAGATTATCTATGATATATATTTGAGTCTTTGATGATTTCTTATATGCATGATTTGATATCCTTGGAAGTCTCTCCAAGTCTTGGGTTTTGTTTGGCCAACTAGATCTATGATTCTTGCAATGGGAGAAGTGCTTGGTTTTGGGTTCTTACCGTGTGGTGACCTTTCCCAGTGACAGTAGGGGCAACAAGGAACACATCGTGTAGTTGCCATCAAGGGTAACAAGGTGGGCTCTGTCGTAGATATGAGATTGTCCATCTACATCATGTCATCTTGCTTAAGGCGTTACTCTGTTCTTTCAGACTTAATACACTAGATGCATGCTGGATAGCGGTCGACGTGTGGAGTAATAGTAGTAGATGTAGAAAGTATCGGTCTACTTGTTTTGGACGTGATGCCTATAGATATAATCATTGCCATAGATGACATCATGACTTTGCGCGGTTCTATCAATTGCTCGACAGTAATTTGTTCACCCACCGTCTACTTGCTTTCATGAGAGAAGCCACTAGTAAACACTACGGCCCTCGGGTCTATTCACACCTATCGTTTCCAATTTCACTTTTACTTTGCTTTGTTACTTTGTTGCTTTCAGTTCTCACTTGGCGAACAATCTATAAGGGATTGACAACCCCTTCATAGCGTTGGGAGCAACCTTTTTGTGTTTGTGCAGGCACTTGTGATACTCCTTCACTGGATCGATACCTTGGTTCTCAAAACTGAGGGAAATACTTACCACCGCTTTGCTACATCACCCTTTCCGCTTCGAGGAAACACCAACGCAAGGCTCCAAGGCCACGGGGGAAATCCTTTGCATATTTGCCTAGGAAGTCCCTTAAGGAGTAGCCATAGCAGAAGGATTCCTGGTGCCGTCAACACACCTATTTCTGGCACCGTTGGAAGGTCTTTTGTTGCAGTAGCAGCACCCTCGCGGCCGGAGGTGGTGGTGGCACATGGCGGAGGGAGCTGTCGAAGGTGGTGGTGGTGGGGAGGGAAGGAAGGAGCCGATGGATCGATGGGATCTGGAGAGGCAGCTCGATGGAATCTAGAAACTGAGGAAGGGTGGGTGGGTGTGTGGGTGTTTAGGGTTGTGCTTTCTCACGGGAGGCTCCGCCGTTGGATGGATGTTGACGGATGGCTCAGATCGCGTCCAACTTGGTGATCCGTGTGAAGGCAGTTTCTCGTCCCTCCTTGGCCAGCTCGAAACGTGATTTTTTTACCAAAATCCTTGGAACCATTACAGATAATATTAAATATTGTTGCAAAATTGGACTACACCATTTTTCAAAAATATTATACCACATTTTCAGTGTCACGATGTTGCCTAAGGAACTTTTCATTTTGTTTGGATGAAAAAATCATTTTCCATTTTTTAGTGTTCAAAATCAGTTTTTTTGTAAAGGATCTACCATATATTTGTTATAAATTTGGACCCAATCCATTTTATAAAATATTAGGCAATATTTAATGTATAATTGACCTAATGGTTGGTTGTCAAAAGTTTGTATCCACCTCTCGTGAAAAAGACAAATTTCCACCAATTCAGCTCGAAGCGTGTCAAATTTGAACTACAATCGCCTCATACTTTGTAATTTATTTTTTCTAAAAAATATTTGTAGTTAAAAAAGTATCTATTTGATCAGATAAACACTAGAAAAATTCCAATATTCATCCACTAGCTAGGAATGGTCATACCCGCCGATTTGACCGCATTTTGAAATGGGCATGAAAAATTCAAAAAAACAAAAAAATGGAAAACCTTCCCATTGTGTCATTATATGTGACCAAATTACAAGAAAAAATATTAAACTTGTAATATGACAACTTTTTTTAAAAAGTGTTCTTAGAAATGAGCTATCATGTGTGAAGATTCATGACTTTCAAGCAAAATGATCAATCCTATGGCCACATTCATGGCATAGTTTGTTCAAATGATCTCATATTGTGCACAAGGGTGTGTATTGGAATGACAAACAATGTTGCATAAGGAAATTTTCATGTTTTTTTGGACGGAAAATTTATTTTCCATTTTTTTAGTATGCAAAATGAGTTTTTTTGTGAAGGACCTACCATATATTTGTTGCAAAATTTTACCAAATAAATTTTCTAAAATAATAGGCCATATTTAATGTAGAATTGACCCAATGGTTGGGTGTCAAAAGCTTTTATCCACCACTCGTGAAAAGATAAATTTTCGTCGATTCACTTGGAAGCGGGTCAAATTTGAAGTGCAACTGCATTATAGATTGCTCTTTATTTTTTCTAAAAATCATTTATAGGTAAAAAAGTATATATTTTATCAGATAAACACCAAAAAATTTCCAAGATTCAACCACTAGCTAGGAACCGTCATACCTGACGCTTTGATCGCATTTTGAAATGGGCATGAAAAATTCAAAAAATATCAAAAAGATGGAAAACCTTCGCATTGCGTCATTATATGTGAAAATGTTATTAGTTAAAATAATAAACTTGTAATATGGAAATTATTTTTAAAAAGTATTCTCACAAATAAGGTGCCATATGTGAAGATTCATGGCTTTCAAGCCAAATGATCAATCTTATGGCCACATTCATGGCATAGTTTGTTCAAATGATTTCATATTGCGCACAAAGGTGCATATTGGAATGGCAAACAATGTTGCCTAAGGAAGAATTCATTTTCTTTGGACGGAAAATTCATTTTCCATTTCTTGAGTGCCCAAAGTAAGTTTTTTTGTGAAGGACCTACCATATATTTGTTGCAAAATAGGACCAAATCATTTTTCTAAAATAGCAGGCCATATTTAATGTACAATTGACCGAATGGTTGGGTGTTAAAAGATTTTATCCACCTCTCATGAAAAAGACAAATTTCTTGCAATTCAGTTGGAAGCGGGTTAAATTTGAACTACAGCTGCATTATAGTTTGCTCTTTATTTTTACCAAAAATCATTTATAGGTAAATAAATATCTATTTAATCAGGAATACATGGTGTGGTGGCCAGACGAGGTTTGGATGGTGGGCGAGGGCCCCAACTCCAAAGCGCGTAAACTCGCATGCCCGCCGCGTGGTCACCGCCTGATCGTGGCGTTGCCACACGCTCTGGGTGGACTAGGAATGTGTGGTGGGTCTGACACTCCCTCGATAGGTGTTAGGAAGAAGAATATAATAGAAGAGTCTCACGAGTATAAAAAAAGTAAGCTCAAACATGAATTATCAGCCAAGTGTTTGATTAGCGGTGGGGGAAATGTACAAGGACAATGGGCCTAAATTTTGGGTGAGGATGATCACCTACTAAGAAGACTCTCTTGGCAAAATTTTAGCTCAAATGGATGATTCTAGGTGGCACATGCTTTGTAAAGTACCACAATGTGTAGAACTATGGATGTTGATGCTGGGATCAAATTAATGTATGGATTGAGTTGAAATTTGGTGGATGATGTTCATTTGGGCATCTGAAGGCACTTGTCAAATGTTATTCTGTTTGGACATGCCAAAGTGACACTTCCTTCACAATGTGCCAATCTAGACAAAAAATGGTAATCAAAACTAGGCTCACATATATGATTAGATTGAGTTGAAATTTGGAGGAGGAGGATAACTTGGGCACATTAAGGAATTGGGAAAGTTTCATAAAATTTGGATAAATAAAAATTGTACTTCCTTCATAATGCTCTCCATTAAACAAAACATTGGGAAAATATTGAGAGAAATTGGATAAAGTAAATGAGCTAAAATTTGGTGGAGGGGGTTATATGGTAAGTTTCATGACATGGTAAATTTTCTTCAACTATAAAGCAATATAAAATGTAGTTGCTTCACAAACTTAAAATATTACCAACAACAAAGATTGGATGATGAGCTCACATGGATTGTTAGATGGGGCTCAAATTTTCTGGAGTGTTATGGTTTTGGCATATAGAAGATGTGGAAAAAATTCAACTCATTAGGATAATCCTAGCTAGTACGTCCTTCACAAAGCTGTTAGCTAAACACAAACTTTGGAAATTTGCTGAGAAAGATTTACTAGGAAAATGGAGACGAAAGTTTTCATGAGGCAATTATTTGGATAGGCAAGAGTGACCAAAAAATTTGAGGGCAATAAAAAAAATAGAAATAACAAGTCCTTCCCAAAGTGCTATTCTCAACACAATAGGAAAATGAATATTGCTGAATTATTTTTGAACTATGGAAGGACACATATTTGAGGAATATATGATCCAAAGGATTTATGAGAATTTTTGGAAAATTTTAGGAATGACAGAATAGGAGGTTGCTTCACAAACTAGGGCAAAATTGACACATGGACATGTCACGTAGGCAAAACTGATGATGTGGCGCCTAGTCATAGCTATGACCATCTATATTGGTCGTAATTAGCTACAAATTAGGCGACCAAGGCTATCTGCTTTACGACCATTTCTCATAAGGAAATTACGACCTTTTTTAACCAAATTGGTCATTATGGTCTGGGGTTGGAGCCTCCCGAATAGCTTACGACCAATTGATCTCAAATGGTCATTGATTTACGACCATTTCAGCCAGGGTCATTGCCAGAAGGTCACTAGTTGACATGTTTCTTGTAGTGAGCACTCCACTCTAGCTATCTATGCTTTCTCGTCTCAAATTCTATTCATTCTACATCACAAAATTTGAGCAAGCACTTTAGGGACACTCTGTGTGAGGAGTAATCGGAGATCCGTCTTGACAAGGGTTGACTTGCAAAACCTCCCAACTTCATTTCGGTGTGACACTTTAGGTCCCATCAATGCCTAGGGTTGATCTGGTTTTTCCATCTCGGTACCACCGATAGAATGTTTTCGGCCTCACCGAGTTTCACTGTCACTTGAGAGTTATGGAACTCGGTGGCACCAAATTTTTTAACTCGGTGTCACCGGCAGCTAGGGGGTATATATACTCTGTGAACCTGACGTTTGAAATACTTCCTCAATCGTCGTCTTCCGCACCTCCTCGTTGTCGAGTCCTCGTCCCTTGGACATCACCTTCATCTCTTATACGCCCTCACTGCAGGACTCCTCGCCGCCGATGGAAATGTCATCCGCCGTCGTCGTTGTTGCGAGACCTTCACCAAGTTAGGGTAAGGTTTCGGCTCTCTTTGCGCTCCCCAATCCAAATCTTGCGCAAATTGGTTTAATCCATCTTCAGTCCATGATTGCAATGTGCCTATGCAGAAGAAGATTCCATTATATTAGAGAACGGCGACATTTTAGGGTTAACCGTTTGCAAAACCAAATCTCGGTGTCACCAAGTCACAGAAATCGGTCTGATCAATTTTACTTTTGGGCTCCTCAGAACAATCTCGGTAAAACCGAGTTACTCTTTTCGATGGAACCGAAAAGTATGCCAAGTTTCTGTTAAGGAGGTTGTCTGTCTTGGTGGTTCCGAAACATTTGACTCGGTGGAACCAAAATCCCTTTTTGCAGAATGTTAAACTTACGATTTTTAAGTTCAAAATTTAGAAAACTTTTGCGTTTTTTGATGCTCATCCATTCGTGCTATTCTCCTTCTATTCACAGGGTCAGCTTGTTTTCTTGGTTGCTTGTCAGTATGTCAGGTTCACAGGATAGCCAGAATAATCTCAAAGATCCCAATGTGTAAATGAAGTTAGGCACTAGTCCTCAGAGGACAACTTCTGACCCAGGTACTCCAAGCTCCCATGATACAGCCAATGCAACTATGAGGGAGCGAGGAAGAAGCTTAATTCTGATGAGGAGGATTGTCGTGGTTTTTTCACGGCAAATGTCCTCGTACAAGGACTTAGGTGTGAGGCCATCGCAACCATGTGGAGGCTTGAGAGGGGTTGGTCGGAGTCGAGAGACGCGAGTTTACCCAGGTTCGGCCCCTCCGATGGAGGTAAAAGCCTACGTCCTGCTTGTGTTTCATTGATGAAGATGACGATCTCGATTACAAGGGTGCAGACTCGCGACCTCTAATCTCATGGGTGTCTATTCTGTCTATCTCATGATTTGTCTTGTCTAGACCTAAGTTGTGAATCTGTCTATTGAGACGTCTCAAAAACCCATGACCCTCTTGAGGTGTCTCGCCCCTCCTTATATAAGCTGAAGGGGCGGGTTACATATAGAATCCAAGTCGGATTTAGGCTTAACCTATTATGATTCTCCATCACGGGCTTCTATTCGTGGGCTTCTGAGTTCCGGGTGGCTTATGACCGGGTAACTTACAACTGGGCTCCTCTTCGTGGGCTTATGAGTCCTGGGCGGCTTACGACCGGGCGACTTACAACTTGGCTGCCGAGTCCTGGGCGGCTTACGACCGGGCTGCTGAGTCCCGGGTGGCTTACAACCGGGCTGCTGAGTCCCGGGCGGCTTACGATCGGGCAACTTACAACCGGGCTTCTCTTCGAGACTCATCTTCAGGGACTCGTCTCCGGAACTTGATTGTTTGACGGGTCATAACTGTTGGAATTATGCCCTAGAGGCAATAATAAATGTATAGTTATTATTATAATTCCTGTATCAAGATAATAGTTTATTATCCATGCTATAATTGTATTGAATGAAGACTCATTTACATGTGTGGATACATAGACAAAACACCGTCCCTAGCATGCCTCTAGTTGGCTAGCCAGTTGATCAATGATAGTCAGTGTCTTCTGATTATGAACAAGGTGTTGTTGCTTGATAACTGGATCACGTCATTGGGAGAATCACGTGATGGACTAGACCCAAACTAATAGACGTAGCATGTTGATCGTGTCATTTTGTTGCTACTGTTTTCTGCGTGTCAAGTATTTATTCCTATGACCATGAGATCATATAACTCACTGACACCGGATGAATGCTTTGTGTGTATCAAACGTCGCAACGTAACTGGGTGACTATAAAGATGCTCTACAGGTATCTCCGAAGGTGTTAGTTGAGTTAGTATGGATCAAGACTCGGATTTGTCACTCCGTGTGACGGAGAGGTATCTCGGGGCCCACTCGGTAATACAACATCACACACAAGCCTTGCAAGCGATGTAACTTAGTGTAAGTTGCGGGATCTTGTATTACGGAACGAGTAAAGAGACTTGCCGGTAAAACGAGATTGAAATAGGTATGCGGATACTGACGATCAAATCTCGGGCAAGTAACATACCGAAGGACAAAGGGAATGACATACGGGATTATACGAATCCTTGGCACTGAGGTTCAAACGATAAGATCTTCGTAGAATATGTAGGATCCAATATGGGCATCCAGGTCCCGCTATTGGATATTGACCGAGGAGTCTCTCGGGTCATGTCTACATAGTTCTCGAACCCGCAGGGTCTGCACAGTTAAGGTTCGACGTTGTTTTATGCGTATTTGAGTTATATGGTTGGTTACCGAATGTTGTTCGGAGTCCCGGATGAGATCACGGACGACACGAGGGTTTCCGGAATGGTCCGGAAACGAAGATTGATATATAGGATGACCTCATTTGATTACCGAAAGGTTTTCGGAGTTACCGGGAATGTACCGGGAATGACGAATGGGTTCCGGGAGTTCACCGGGGGGGGGGGGCAACCCACCCCGGGGAAGCCCATAGGCTTTGGGGGAGCCACACCAGCCCTTAGTGGGCTGGTGGGACAGCCCACAAGTGCCCAATGCGCCAAGAGAAGAAAAATCAAGAGGAAAGAAAAAAAAAGGGAAGGAGGTGGGAAGGGAGGGGGACTCCTCCCACCAAACCAAGTCCAACTTGGTTTGGGGGGGGGGGAGTCCTCCCCCCCTTGGCTCGGCCGACTCCTTGGGGGTTCTTGGACCCCAAGGCAAGGCCCCCCCTCCCTCCTCCTATATATATGGAGCAATTAGGGCTGATTTGAGACGACTTTCTCACGGCTGCCCGACCACATACCTCCACGGTTTTTCCTCTAGATCGCGTTTCTGCGGAGCTCGGGCGGAGCCCTGCTGAGACAAGGTCATCACCAACCTCCGGAGCGCCGTCACGCTGCCGGAGAACTCTTCTACCTCTCCGTCTCTCTTGCTGGATCAAGAAGGCCGAGATCATCGTCGAGCTGTATGTGTGCTGAACGCGGAGGTGCCGTCCGTTCGGTACTAGATCGTGGGACTGATCGCGGGATTGTTCGCGGGGCGGATCGAGGGACGTGAGGACGTTCCACTACATCAACCGCGTTCTCTAACGCTTCTGCTGTATGATCTACAAGGGTACGTAGATCACTCATCCCCTCTCGTAGATGGACATCACCATGATAGGTCTTCGTGCGCGTAGGAAATTTTTTGTTTCCCATGCGACGTTCCCCAACAATAACTGTCTGCCGAGTCATAATTGTCTACCCAGTCATAATCGTCTGCCTAGTCATAACCGTCTGTCTGGTTATAACTGTCTACCGGGTCATACCGCGGGGTATATCCCCGACATTAGCCCCTAGGTTAGCTTGAATTTTTTCATGGTAAGCTCCTGAAATAAGAATAGCAAATATGCTAAGTGACCGTCTCTCTCCCTTGGCCGGTTTATGAAGTGGCTCCTCAGAAATCCGGTCTCTTCTTCGTATGAATGAGCTGTCTTCACAATCATCTTGTAGGTCTATGTCCTTTGCAAAATAAATACATATGACATTGAGTCGGCCTCCAATGCTTTGGCTTGATGAAAATTTGGGAAATAAGAAATCCACACAATGTTGAACCAGCTTCTCTTGCTTCGGCGGTTTATGATTGACAATGAAGGGTCATGATTGCTAATGGCGGGTCATGATTGTTGGTAACACCCCGTCAAACAACTGAACTCCAATTGACTTGATCAAACTACTGGGATAAAGAAATCCTTGTGATGTTGAGCCGGTCTCCCAATACTTCACCTCCATGACGAAATGAAATGTGCTCTTCAATTTTTTGATATATCCATATTACCTGTAGCCCCCTAGGGCTGGGTCATCAGTGTGTGATGGGTCGGGTCTTCAATTTGAACCTCATGATCTGTGAAACAACTTAGTGTTGTAGCCCCCAAGTGCCGGGTTCTCTTGCCTGCGGTAACCTGGGACTTTAAAAATTATGATCTGAATAATGTAGCCCCCAAGTCACGGGTCGATTTCTTGCGGTGACTCGAGACTTCCACGTTCTTCTACTTTGAAAATAAAACATCATATGATGTAGCCCCCAATGGCCGGGTCATTATGCAATAATGAGCAGGGACTTTGTAAATCTGATGATGGAACCTTGAGCAGCAATGTGTAGCCCCCAAGGACCGAGTCATTATAAAAATGATGAGCCGGTGCTTCCTTGAATCCATACTTGAATAAAGAGCGATATGTAGCCCCCCAGGGCCGACTTATCTCCTTGAGGTAGCCGGGTCTGATGATGATGTGATGATTTGAAAGAGAAGTTTGCATTAGCCCCCAAGTGTCATGGTGCATCCTTGGAGCGACATGGGACTTTCATACTTTGATGTAATCTTGATCTGAATAGTGTAGCCCCCAAGTGTCGGGTTGTGTGCGTGCAGCGACTCGGGACTATTCCTTCCATTGAAGAATAAAATCATATCCACTCTGCGAGCTGAGGATGCCTTTGTGATAAAAGAAATCCTTGACCGTGGTTTGCAATGTATCCCGGAAAATATATCCTTTGATAAATCCATATTTTTGAGAAATCCATAAGTGTTGTAGTTTACTACAGAGCACAATTTGAAGAAATCCAAGGGCCGGTCAATTAGATGACTCGACATTATATGTGATAGGGCGGCTCTTCGACAATAGTCAATTCTTCCGAGCTGGCTTAAAAACCCCAATCATTTAACACTCGTTATGATAAACCATGATGAAAATCCAGCCAAATTAGCTATTCAAAGAATTATTTGCACCTGCAAGAATTTATGCTTTGACCCGGTTTGAAGACCGACATGATATGTATGTATGATGCATGATGTAATGCAAGATGATGCATGTATATGACAAAATAGTACTGGTTTATGAGACTTGAATCTCACTTCAATGAAACTAGCTTGATAGACACTGGTTTATCCTCGCTCCCTGTAAGCCGGCACTCACGACCAATCGATGTTTTAACGTGGAAGTCAGGGCCAAATGGATGACTTATCGAGAGTACACGGGGTTCAGAGTATCATCATGCAGACATGCAGGTTTAACCAAGTTTTAAAGAAGGCGTCTTAGTAGCCCATGGAATATCCTCGCTTTCTGTAAGCCAGCACTCTCGACCAATCGATGTTTTAACCTGGACAGTTCAGGGTCCAACTGGATTGACATACCGAGAGTACATGGGGTTCGGAGTAGCATCATGTAGACAGGCAGGTTTGACCAAGAAGGCGGCTTAATGGCACATGGAGTATCCTCGCTTTCTGTAAGCCGACACTCACGACCAATCGATGTTTTAACCCAGATAAGTTCAGGGTCCATATGGATTGACTTATCATGAAACGGAGTACACGGGGTTCGGAGTAGCATCACGCAGACAGGCAGGTTTAACCATGAATTTTTGCCATTAAGCGGGGCACCCATGTTTGAACTACGCATCATGGCGACTCGTCCTCTTGGGCGACTTTAAAATGCCGGCCAATGAAGCAGGGCACCCATGTTTGAAGGGCGCATCATGGCGACTCGTCCTCTTGAGCGACTTTAAAATGCCTGCCAATGAAGCAGGGCGCCCATGTTTGGAGTGCGCATCATGGCGACTCGTCCTCTTGGGCGACTTTAAAATGCCTGCCAAGTAGGCAATAGCCCTCGGGGTCGGGTTATCTTGCCTGTAATGACCTGGGGTTCTTGAATTTATTCAGCCTGGTCGGATCCGGCGAGCCATGTCTGTGTAGCCCCCGAGTCTTAAGTAGACTCAAGGAGGCGGCTTGAGAATCTCCATACTTGATTGTGACATAAGCCGGTATAATGTTGGTGGCTGCGCATGTCTGTTGGGCGGTTCATATAAGTGAGAACTGTACCAATATGTTGATGTCGTCCGAACCATGAGGGCTGCATCTTATGCGCATCTATCTATTGGGCGGCTCGCATAGGCAAGCACTACACCAGTATGTTGAGTTGAATGCGAGAGTTGTCTGACAATTTGATACGGACGCGAGAATCGGTCGCGGCGTTGTAAGCCATATTGGTCGCGCGGACATGAGAGATGGCCGCGTCATTGTAAGCCCGTGTAGTGCGACACGGACGAACGCCGGTCCAAACTGATGTTGGCACACCTCCATCTCAGCAGTGCGGTGCCACTTTGGTAATGAATAATTTCCCTGCGTAAAAATATCACAGACCAAAGTAATTGTTCTCACAAGAATTTAAGATGTATAAAAATTTTGATGGTAAAGATAGCACCTGATCTTCTTGTGACCGCCTAGATTGATCTCTAAGGAAATAGTAGTACTCACATGGCCCTCCTTCTTTTAAAGTGACGTGTGTCAGCCGGCCTCACTTATTTTAGCAGTCAACCCCATGATCACCTCGGTACCCACTTGCTTTAGCTGCTTTTGAGGGGTCAGATTGTGGGAGAACATCCGGAGCCGGCCAGAGCTGCAACCTAGATCAGAGCTCAAGGTGGCGGTGCCGGAGGTGGACTGGGCTGGCGAGCTGGCGCGTGGGCGCGCGAAAAGGAGGCAGGTGGCTCGGCGATGAGGCAGAGCGGGACCACTGCCGTGGTAGTGGTAGGTGCGGTGGTTGTCACAGGCTCCGACGCGGCTGCGGCGAGACAGGAGGTCGAACCAACGCAGACGGAGGTGCGTGTGGACGCCAGAGCGTCGTCCACAGTGGATCTAAATCCGGCTCAGGGTGGAGGTGAGCCGGCAGAGGGCGAGCGGCGAGAGCAAATCCATGGCGACGCGTCAAAGTGTTGAATCCGCCTATGGTTGGAGATGCAGCGCTGCAGGTGAAGGTGAGCCGCCGGAGCTGCAGCTCGGTGACTCGGATGCGGCCAAGGCAAGGAGAGCCGCCGTGGGCAAGGCTTTGGCCGCGGAGGTCGCCGGGATTTCTGAATAACCCAATTGATTGTCGCATACATTGGTTAATGTATAGATTCCAGCCCATCCATGGGGAGTACCGTCCTGGCGAATCGGCACACGTATAGAACACACCGGCTCGGTGGCTCTTTATTCCTTTTGCACCTTCAAGAAATACTTGTGCACATGAATTTTGCTTCGGTCTACACTGGAACAAATTGTGCAAACATGAAGGCCCCGAAGAAATGTTTCAAGGCACTACTTCTTCATCACAGCTTATCAATCATTGAACAAAGTCCTCTACTGACAGAATCTCTTCGACAACCCGGGCATCAACGTGAGCCATCGTACTTGTATGAATTTTGTATGATTATCCCGCCATCAAAACAATATGAGAGCGTAGAACTTTGCAGCCATATCTGGCCACTGTACACTGATAACCCAGAAGTATAGGGGATCGCAAAAGTTTTCGAGGGTAGAGTATTCAACCCAAATTTATTGATTCGACTCAAGGGGAAGCGAAAGAATATTCTCAAGTATTAGCAGTTGAGTTGTCAATTCAACCACACCTGAAAGATTTAGTATCTGCAACATAGTATCAGTAGCAAGGTAGTATGATAGCAACAGTAGCAACAGAGTAACACCAGTAGCACTAGAGTAACAGCAGTAGCAACAGAGTAACAGCAACAGTAGTGACAGCAATAGCAGCAAAGTAACGTAGCAAGGACCAGTAGTAAAAGACTCGTAGGCATTGGATCCGTGATGGATGATTATGCCGGATGTTATTCATCATGCAACATTTATAACACGGAGAGATAAGTAACTAGCTCTAGTTCGTCAATCTAATGTAGGCATGTATTCCGTATGTAGTCATACGTGCTTAGGGAAAAGAACTTGCATGACATCTATTGTCCATCCCTCCTGTGGCAGCGGGGTCCTAATGGGAACTACGGGATATTAAGGTTCTCCTTTTAATAAAGAACCGGACCAATGCATTAACACTTGGTGAATACATGAACTGCTCATACTATGGTCATCTCCGGGAGTGGTTCCGGCTATTGTCACTCCGGGCTTGCCGGGTCATAACACATAGTAGGTGACTACAACTTGCAAGATAGGATCAAGAACACACATATATTGGAGACAACATAATAGGTTTAGATCTGAAATCATGGCACTCGGACCCTAGTGACAAGCATTAAGCATGGCAAAGTAGTAGCAACATCAATCTCAGAACATAGTGGATACTAGGGATCAATCCCCGTCAAAACTAACTCGATTACATGATAGATCTCATCCAACCCATCACCGTCCAGCAAGCCTACGATGAGATTACTCACGAACGGTGAAGAGCATCATGGAATTGGCGATGAAGGAAGGTTGATGATGACGATGGCGACGATCTCCCCTCTCCGGAGCCCAAAACGCACTCCAGATCTGCCCTCCAGATGAAGAACAGGAGGTGGCGGCGCCTCCGTATCGTAAAACGCGATGAACTCTTCTCCTTGATTTTTTTCCGGGCGAGACTGACTAAATAGAGCTGGATTTGGAGGCAGTGGAGCATCGTGGGCTCCACAAGCCTGCCACGCGCGAGTAGGGGGGGGCCGTGGTGGGCTTGTGGGCTCACGGCTCCACTTCCTCGGCTGATTCTTGCGCCAGTATTTTTCATAAATCCCAGAAAAATTCTCCGTAAATTTTCAGGTCATTCCAAGAATTTTTATTTTTGCGCAAAAACAACACCATGGCAATTCTGCTGAAAACAACGTTAGTCCGGGTTAGTTCCATTCGAATCATGCAAATTAGAGTCCAAAACAAGGGCAAAAGAGTTTGGAAAAGTAGATACGACGGAGACGTATCAACTCCCCCAAGCTTAAAGCATTGCTTGTCCTGAAGCAATTCAGTTGACAAACTGAAAGAGACAAAAGAAAAACTTTGACGAACTCTGTTTGATCTTGTTGTTGCAACTATGTCTAACTCATAACCGGAATTTCAGCAAGATCACCACCAAACCATATAAGAAAATGAGATCTAGGTCTCACGGAAAACTCATATCAATGGCATAATCAACTAGCGAGCAAATAATAATAAGTCTCAAACGTCAACACTTCAATCAAAACAATCATGAAGCAGTACGAACAGATGGTATCTCGTTAGATCTTTTTGAGACCGCAAAACATAAATGCAGAGCACCTTCAAAGACCAAGGGCTGACTAAACATTGTAATTCATGGCAAAGAAGATCCAGTCACAGACATACTCAACACAGTTAAAAGCAAAGCATAAAAATGACAGAGGTGATCTCTAATTGGTGCTTTTATAAGAGGAGGATGACTCAACAGGAACATAAATAGACAGACCCTTCGCAGAGGGAAGCATTGATTTGCACAGGTGCCAGAGCTCAAGCTTTGAAAACAGAGATAATAATTTTGGGTGGCATTTTTTCATTGTCAAGGCAATGACTAAGAGTTCTCACCATCTTCCACGCTACACATGCTATAGGCGGTTCCCAAACAGAAAAGTAAAGTTTTGTCTCCCCCACCACCGATCAATCACACTCCACGGCTAGCCGAATCCTTGGGTGCCGTCCATACCAATGTAACTCGAGGGGGAGTTTTGTTTGCAATTATATTTTCAATTTGAGCATGGAACTGGGAATTCCAATTACCGGCCCCTTTCTCGTGAATGATAGTGAATAAACACATATCGAGGATAACACGCCTAGCATGGAAGATACTGATAGCCCCCTGTCACCACATGAGTGGTTCGGGCATGCAAAACAGATTATTTCTTGAAGATTTAGAGAGTGGCACATGCAAATTTACTTGGAACAGCAGGTAGATACTGCATATAGGTAGGTATGGTGGACTCATATGGAACAACTTTGGGTTTATGGAAGTGGATGCACAAGAAGTATTCCCGCTTAGTACAAGTGAAGGCTAGCAAAAGACTGGGAAGCGACCAACTAGAGAGCGACAACAGTCATCAAAATGCACTGAGATTAACTAACATTGAGTGCAAGCATGAGTAGGACATAAATCACCATGAACATGAAAATCATAAAGGCTATGTTGATTTTGTTTCAACTACATGCGTGAACATGCGCCAAGTCAAGCCACTTGAATCATTCAAAGGAGGATACCATCCTATCATACTACATCATAGTCATCTCAAAATTCATGTGGGCAACCAAGACAAACCATTATAAGCTCCTAGCTGATTAAGCATGGAATTAGAAACTATGATCTCTAAGTTGTCATTGCAAACATGTTTCTCTGACAACAAAGATGAATCAGGCACGATGAGCTAGTCATATTTAGAAAAACAAAATAGATCGAGTTCATTCGAGCTTTTCCAGGCTCAGTCACTTCATCATATATCATCATTATTGCCTTTCACTTGCACGACCAAATGATGTGAACAATAATAAGCGTGCTCGTGCATTGGACTAAAGCTGGAATCTGCAGGCAAACACAAAGGATAAGACAAAGTAATATGGCTCTTTGACAGCTAAACAGGTATGCATGCGAGAGCCACTAAACATTGTAACCATTATCTTCTACCTTGACCCAAAGAAAAAGAAAACTATTTACACGGGAAAGCTCCCAACAAGCAAAAGAATAAAAATAAAATCTTTTTGGGTTTTCTCAAACTAGACAGACACACGAAAAAGATAACGAGAAAAAGAAAATAAATTAGCATGGATGATAGAGTGTCAAAGTGTGAACACTGACTAACAAAGTGAAAGTGTAAGCAAGAATATAAAGTCGGTGAGAAACACGTACTCCCTCAAGCTTAGGCTTTTGGCCTAAGTTGGTCTACTCCCAAGGATGGTCTGGGCGATACCCAAAATCATAATGACGGTTGTACGGGAGCGCTGCAGCCACTGCCTGAATAGCTGCCTCACGGAGACGAGCAGCCTTTGCCTCCCTCTCATACTCTTTTGCCACTCCTCTGGTTACGTAATATATCCGTTTTACCTGAAAGTCAAAGAAGGCAGGAGCAGGAAGGGTAATATGGAAAACACGCTGCCAGTTAAATATCAAACGGCATAGGAGGGATTCATCATCCCTCTCAAGGAACTGATAGCGTGTCAAAGCGGTGTGATAAAGGAAAGCTGTATGAAGCGGGGGATCTCCTTCACGGATGGGTACTCCAAGAAAATTTTCTATGCGAGTGGCATAGATCCTGATACGTCTCAAACGTATCTATAATTTTTGATGGTTTCACGCTGTTATCTTGTCTTCTTTGGTTGTTTTATGTACCTTTTATATCTTTTTTGGGACTAACTTATTTATTCAGTGCCAAGTGCGAGTTCCTATTTTTTCCGTGGTTTTGACTCTTTTCAGATCTAATTTTGGAACGGAGTCCAAACGGAAGAAAAACCCCGAAATGATTTTTTCCCGAACAGAAGAAGACCAGGGGGCTTTTGGGCCAAGCCAGGTGGTCTCCAGGGAGCCCACAAGCCCCCACTCCGCCACCAGGGGGGAGGTTGCGGTGGGCAGGCTTGTGGTCTCCCTTGCCGCCCCCTGACCTAGGTATTTGGCCTATAAATTTCCAAATATTCCGCAAAAAATCAGGGGAGCCTCGAAAATACTTTTTTGCCGCCGCAAGCTTCCGTTTCCGCGAGATCTCATCTAGAGACCCTTCCCGACGCCCTGCCGGAGGGGACTTTGGAGTTGGAGGGCTTCTTCATCATCATCATAGCCCCTCCAATGACTCGTGAGTAGTTCACTTCAGACCTACGGGTCCGTAGTTAGTAGCTTGATGGATTCTTCTCTCTCTTGGATCTTCAATACAAAGTTCTCCATGATCGTCATGGAGATCTATCCGATGTAATCTTATTTGGCGGTGTGTTTGTCGAGATCCGATGAATTGTGGATTTGTGATCAGATTATCCATGATATATATTTGAGTCTTTGATGATTTCTTATATGCATGATTTGATATCCTTGTATGTCTCTCCGAGTCTTGGGTCTTGTTCGGCCAACTAGATCTATGATTCTTGCAATGGGAGAAGTGCTTGGTTTTGGGTTCTGCCATGTGGTGACCTTTCCCAGTGACAGTAGGGGCAGCAAGGCACACATCAAGTAGTTGCCATCAAGGGTAAAAAGATGGGGGTTTTATCATTGGTTTGAGATTATCCCTCTACATCATGTCATCTTGCTTAAGGCGTTACTCTGTTCTTATGGACTTAATACACCAGATGCATGCTGGATAGCGGTCGATGTGTGGAGTAATAGTAGTAGATGCAGAAAGTATCGGTCTACTTGTTTTGGACGTGATGCCTATAGATATAATCATTTCCTTAGATAACGTCACGACTTTGCGCGGTTCTATCAATTGCTCGACAGTAATTTGTTCACCCACTGTCTACTTGCTTTCATGAGAGAAGCCACTAGTAAACACTATGGCCCCCGGGTCTATTCACATCCATCGTTTACATCTCCGCTTTTACTTTGCTTTGTTACTTTGTTGCTTTCAGTTCTCACTTGGCAAACAATCTATAAGAGATTGACAACCCCTTCATAGCATTGGGAGCAAGCTTTTGTGTTTGTGCAGGATCTTGAGATACTCCTCCACTGGATTGATACGTTGGTTCTCAAACTGAGGGAAATACTTACCAGCGCTACGCTACATCACCTTTTCCGCTTCGAGGGAACACCAACGCAAGACTCCGAGGCCACGGGGGAAATAGTTTGCACACTTTCCTAGTAAGTCCTTTAAGGCGTAGCCGCAGCACAAAGATCAAGCCAAGTATTCTGCCGTCGACGTGCCTATTTCGTGCGCCGTTGGAAGGTCTTTTGTTGCAGTAGCAGTTACCGAATGTTGTTCGGAGTCCCGAATGAGATCACAGACGTCACGAGGGTTTCCGGAATGGTCCGGAGACGAAGATTGATACATAGGATGACCTCATTTGATTATCGGAAAGTTTTTGGCATTACCGGGAATGTACCGGGAGTGACGAATGGGTTCCGGATGTTCACCCCGGGGGGGGGGGGGGGGGAGCCCATCCCGGGGAAGCCCATAGGCCTTAGGGGTGCCGCACCAGCCCTTAGTGGGCTGGTGGGCAAGCCGTGGAAGGCCCCTGCACATGAGAGAAAGAAAATCAAAGAAAAAAAGGGGAAGTGGGAAAATAGAGAAGGACTCCACCTTCCAATCCTAGTTGGACTAGGATTGGAGGAGGAATCCTCCTCCCCACTTCGGCCGACCCCTTAGGGCTCCTTGAGCCTCAAGGCAAGGTCCCTCCCCTCCCTCCTATATATACTAAGGTTTTAGGGCTGAATTGAGACAACTTTGCCACGGCAGCCCGATCACATACCTCCACGGTTTTCCCTCTAGATCGCGTTTCTGCGGAGCTCGGGCGGAGCCCTGCTGGAATAAGATCACCACCAACCTCCAGAGTGCCGTCACGCTGCTGGAGAACTCATCTACCTCTCCATCTCTCTTGTTGGATCAAGAAGGCCGAGATCATCGTCGAGTTGTACGTGTGCTGAACGCGGAGGTGCCGTCCGTTCGACACTAGATCGGAGCGAATCGTGGGACGGATCGCGGGACGGTTTGTGGGACGGTTCGCGGGGCAGATCGAGGGACGTGAGGATGTTCCACTACATCAACCGCGTTTCTTAACGCTTCTTGCTGTGCGATCTACAAGGGTACGTAGATTGGAAATCCCCTCTCATAGATGGACATCACTTGATAGGTCTTCGTGCGCGTAGGAATTTTTTTGTTTCCCATGCGATGTTCCCCAACAAGTGTTGATCACAACACTTCTATGAGGATGCTTAAAGAAGTTATTTTACCTAGATTTGGAGTCCCTAGATATCTAATGACCGACGGTGGTTCACATTTCATTCATGGTGCTTTCCGTAAAATGCTTGCTAAGTACGATGTCAACCATAGAATTGCGTCCCTCTATCACCCTCAGTCCAGTGGTCAAGTAGAGCTAAGCAATAGAGAGATTAAATTAATTCTGCAAAAGACTGTCAATAGGTCTAGAAAGAAGTGGTCTAAGAAGCTCGATGATGCACTGTGGGCTTATAGAACTGCCTATGAGAATCCCATGGGCATGTCTTTGTAAAAAATGGTGTACAGTAAAGCATGTCATTTACCTCTTGAGCTAGAGCATAAAGCTTATTGGGCAATCAAAGAGCTCAACTTTGATTTCAAACTTGCTGGTGAGAAGAGGTTATTTGACATTAGCTTTCTTGATGAATGGAGAACTCAGGCATATGAGAATGCCAAGTTGTTCAAAGAAAAGGTTAAGTGGTGGCATGATAAGAGGATACAAAAGCGTGAGTTCAATGTAGGTGATTATGTCTTGCTATATAATTCTCGTTTAAGATTTTTTACAGGCAAGCTTCTCTCTAAATGGGAAGGTCCCTATATTGTCGAGGAAGTATATCGTTCTGGTGCTATGAAGATTAACAACACGGAAGGTAATTGTCCGAGAGTTGTAAATGGGCAGAGAATCAATCATTATATCTCAGGTACTCCCGTAAATGTTGAAAGCAATATCAGCAAGACCATAACTCCGGAGGAATACCTAAGGGATATTTATCAGCCTGTTCCAGACACCGAAAACGAAGAGGTATGTGATTCGGTAAGAAAACAGGCTCCAAAACTTTTCCAGTAGGAATTTTTCTCCGTTTTGGAATATTTGAAAAATAGAGAAAATGGAAGTAGTCCAGAAAGCGCGCGAGGAGGCGACAAGCCTGCAAGGCGCGGGCCCACCCCCTGGCTGCGCCTGGGGGGCTTGTGGCCACCTCGTGTGCCTCCTGGACTCCGTTTTCGTGCGGAGTACTCCTTCTGGTCTGGAAAAAATCATTATATATTCTCTCGTAAGGTTTGACCCTCGTATCACGCAGATTTCCTCTATTTTTGTTTCGAGCCTGTTTTTTGCCGCAGATTTAGAGCAAGATGTCGTCCCAGGAATATGTGGGGGAGAACAATCTCCCTCGAGTCTATGGAGAAGTAAATGCTGATTTGAAAAGAATGGAGGCCAAGGAAAGGCTAGCTAAAGAAATCAAGGGTAAAACTAAGGAGAAGAATCAGGCGTGGGACGAAGCACAATTTGTGTTCAACAAGGAAGAAGTTGAAGAAGTGTATTTCCTCCAACCCTACCTCCACCTATTGTCTCCATCCTTGATTGAACTCTTGAGGTTTTGTGAAACAACTCATGCTTGCAATACTTATCTCACTCGTGAAGTTGTTTTGCTGGAGAAACATATCACAGATCTGCAAGGTATAAATCAAAGATTAATGGCCCTCTTGGAATCAAAGATTGCAACAACTCCACCACCATCACCTCCAAAGGAAGACAACTGAGCATGGGTATGGGCAATCCCCTTGGCTTGTGCCAAGCTTGGGGGAGTTGCCCCAGTATCGTATCACCATCACATCTTCTGCGTTTACCTTTGTTTTAGTTTGTTCCTTTTTAGTTTTCTTTTTCTCTAGTAGAATAAAAGTCTTAGTGTTTTAGTCTTGAGTTTTGCTTTGTGTCACCCCCGATGTATTCGAGCTCGTGAGCCATATAATAAAGGGTGTCTTAGTTGAGGGCTTTGCCTCTTGCCATGATCAAAAGAGTGAGAAAAGAACAAAAGCATGAAAGATCATGTAATGATCTTATGGGAAGTGATGGCTTCACATATAAAAAGAATGTTGATTGAAACTTGTTGAGGGTAGACAAACGTAGACCTTGGTGATTGTTGCAATTAATAGGAAGTGATAAAGAAGGAGAGGTTCACATATAAATACATCATATTTGACACCATCTATGATTGTGAACACTCACTAAACTATTGCATGCTTAGAAGTAGATGTTGGACAAGGAAGACAACATAATGAATTGTGTTTTCTTGGTTCCGTACAATGTTATATGACTAGAGATCTCTTAGCATGTGACAATTGCTTCCACCTCATATTAGCCAAAACTCCCGCACCAAGTAGAGATACTACTTGTGCATCCATAAACCTTCAATCTAGTTTTGCCATGAGAGTCCACCATACCTACCTATGGATTGAATAAGATCCCTCAAGTAAGTTGTCATCGGTGCAAGCAATAAAAATTGCTCCCTAATATGTATGATCTATTAGTGTGTGGAAAATAAGCTTTGTACGAACCTGTGATGAGGAAGACATAAAAGCGACAAACCGCATAATAAATTTCTTTATCACAGGAGGCAATATAAAGTGACGTTCCTCCGCACTAAGAAGACACGCATCCAGACCTCAAAAGCGCATGACAACCGCTGCTTCCCTCCGCGAAGGGCCTATCTTGTACCTTTACTTTTTGCCCTTGAAAGAGTCATGGTGATCTTCACCAATTCCTTGTTTCGCCATAATCTTTGCTAACATCATATGCTAGGGAAAGATCTATATTCATATGTCAACTTGGAGGTAAGCATTCGTGAATTATTATTGTTGACATTACCCTTGAGGTAAGTAGTTGGGAGGCAAAACTATAAGCCCCTATCTTTCTCTGTGTTCAGCTAAAACTTTGATCTCATGAGTATCGCGTGAGTTATAGCAATTGTAGAGAACGAAAAGATGATTGAGTATGTGGATTTGCTTTACAAGCTCTTATTTGACTCTTTCTGATGTTGTGATAAATTGCAATTGCTTCAATGACTAAAGGCTATCGGTTGTTAATTCTCGGTAAGGTTCTTGATCCATGCTTTACTTTGTGAACAAATTTTCACTTTAGCATAAGAGTTGATATGATGGTATTGCTGTTCAGATCATGATCATGATGCCTGCATGTTCGTATCTTGTTTTGTCGACACCTCTCCCCCTAAACACGTGGGCATATTTATTGAGCTCGGCTTTCGCTTCAGGACAAGCAACGTCTAAGCTTGGGGGAGTTGATACGTCCATTTTGCATCATGCTTTCATGTTGATATTTATTGCTTTTTTGGCTGTTATTTGACTTCACGGTACAATACTTATGCCTTTTCTCTCTTATTTTGCAAGGTTTACATGAAGACGGAGAATGCCGGCAGCTGGAATTCTGGCCTGAAAAAGGAGCAAGTTTGAGATGCCTATTCTGCGCAACTCCAAAAGCCGTGAAAATCAATGTGGATTTTTTTGGGAATATATAAAAAACACTAGGCCAAAGAAGTGCCACAGGAGCGCAACCAGGGGGCCACAAGCCAGGTAGGCGCGGCCACCCCCTGGCCGCGCCTAGGGGGCTTGTGGGCTCCCGGCTGGCCCACTGGCTCCCCTCTTCTGCTATACGAAGGGTTTCATTCCGGAAAAAATCAGGAGGAGGCTTTTCAGAGGATTCGCCGCTGCCACGAGGCGTAACTTGAGCAGAACCAATCTAGAGCTCCGGCAGGACGATCCCGCCAGGGAAACTTCCCTCCCAGAGGGGGAAATCATCGCCATCGTCATCACCAACACTCCTCTCATTGGAGGGGACTCATCACCATCAACATCTTCATCAACACCATCTCATCTCCAAACCCTACTTCATCTCTTGTAACCAATCTCCGTCTCGCGATTCCAATTGGTACTTGTAAGGTTGCTAGTAGTGTTAATTACTCTTTGTAGTTGATGCTAGTTGGATTATTTGGTGGAAGAGTTTATGTTCAGATCCTTGATGCTACTCATTACCTCTCTGGTCATGAATATGATTATGCTTTGTGAGTAGTTACTTTTGTTCCTGACGAGATGGGATAAGTCATGCTAATAGTAGTCATGTGAATTTGGTATTCGTTCGATATTTTGATGTGTCGTATGTTGTTTTTCCTCTAGTGGTGTTATGTGAATGTTGACTATGTAACACTTCACCATTATTTGGGCCTAGAGGAAGGCATTGGGAAGTAGTAAGTAGATGATGGGTTGCTAGAGTGACAGAAGCTTAAACCCTAGTTTATGTGTTGCTTCGTAAGGGGCTGATTTGGATCCACTAGTTCAATGCTATTGTTAGACATTGTCTTAATTCTTCTTTCGTAGTTGCGGATGCCTGCCAGAGGGGTTAATCAAAAGTGGGATGCTTGTCCAAGTAAGGGCAGTACCCAAGTGCCGGTCCACCCACATATCAAACTATCAACGTAACGAACGCGAATCATATGAACATGATGAAAACTAGCATGACAGAAATTCCCGTGTGTCCTCGGGAGCATTTTTCCTCCTATAAGACTTTGTCCAGGCTTGTCCCTTGCTACAAAAGGGATTGGGCCACTTTGCTGCATCGTTGCTACTTTTTTTTACTTGTTGCTTGCTACGAATCATCTCACCACACAACTACTTGTTACCGATAATTTCAGTGCTTGCAGATTTTACCTTGCTATAAACCATTTGTTAGATCCTTTTGCTCCTCGTTGGGTTCGACACTCTTACTTATCGAAAGGACTACGATAGATCCCCTATACTTGTGGGTCATCAGACACCATACCAAGTTTCATGATTTTCTTGTGATTTTTGAATTTACGGGGACATAAAAATCGAGATTCCCAATGTTTGAGGCCGAGCCAAGACACCCATACGGTTGTAATCCATTCTCATTCCTTGCATGGGACTTAAACATGCACCCAATGACACGTGTATGATTTCTAGAATTTTTAGTGCATTGTAGCATGTATTTGTAGTTAGATTTGAATCACGGACATTAAATGCCTAGAAAACTCATTTAATTTGTAAAAAAGGCCAAACGAACCCTGAATAATTTCAAATATCAGCACGATCTCGTGTTGGCCCATGTTGCCTCTAGAAAAAATACAAGGTGAGAAGAGGCTGCGATTATTGTTTCGCTCACAAGGTGAACATGTTTCTCTATCGGAACCACGAGGCTTCTTGAGAGAGAAGCTCCGGTTTGTAAGAGGCTTGTAATATAGCTTGGCCCAAAAGGGACAAAAAATAATTCCACGACAGATATGTGCCACCATGCCAAGTTTCATGATTTTTGGAAGCGTTTTGGATATAAGTGGATTTAAAAACAGAGATTCTCAATGTTTGAGGCCGAGCCACATGCCCCGACGGTTGTATTTCATTCCTATTGTTTGCATGGGGCCTAAACAAGCATCGAAGGACACATGTATGATTTTTGTAGCCATTTTGGTGCACTAGAGCATGTATTTGTAGTTCAAATTTGAATTATGCACATTAAATTAATGCTTAGAAAACTTAATTATAATGTACAAAAAGTCTAAGCGAAGCCTGAATATTTACAGTGGTTATGGTCAACTGTGTGGCACCCGTGGGTAACCACGTCGTGCTAGCTCGCGCTTCCTTCTTTACTAAGTTTTCCATATTATTGGTGTTATATATCCAAACACGCTACCGTTTCCCACCACTCCTATCACCGGTTTCCTGCGTCTTCTCCCATCAGTTTCCCGCTGCCAGTGTCAATGCTCATATAGCAAAATTCCGGTAGCCGAGGCATTTGAACCATCACCCTCCCTCATCCACCACCGTCTCCACCCACCGTTACTAAAAAATTCAGTAGTCGCGGTTTATATTCAAACAACACCCTGCGTCCCCCTCCTACTCGAACCATAAATCACCGGTGCTGCCATCACCGACGCCTCCAACCACTGCAGGTCTGCCCGTACCTCCTAGCTTAGATAATAAAGTTCAGGTTACCCAGTGATTCCCATATCGTCGCCCCCTAAGTTTTTGGATGAGGCCTGCGATGTCCCTCCCCGCCAGATTTACATCCCCTACTCCAGAGAGTCACAGCCTAAGCCTGGCCACGTATCGTCGGGAGCCTGATGACCCACAAGTATAGGGGATCAATTGTAGTCCTTTCGATAAGTAGGAGTGTCGAACCCAACGAGCAGCAGAAGGATCTGACAAGTGGTTTTCAGCAAGGAAATGTCTACAAGCACTGAAATTGTGGGTAACAAGTGATTGTGTGGTGAGATGACTCGTAGCAATCAACAAGTAACAAAAGTAGCAACGGTGCAGCAAAGTGGCCCAATCCCTTTTGTAGAAAGGAAAAAGCCTGGACAAAGTATTATAGGAGGAAAAACGCTCCCGAGGACACACGGGAATTTCTGTCATGCTAGTTTCATCATGTTCATATGATTCGCGTTCGTTACTTTGATAGTTTGATATGTGGGTGGACCGGCGCTTGGGTACTACCGGTACTTGGACAAGCATCCCACTTTTGATTAACCCCTCTTGCAAGCATCCGCAACTACGAAAGAAGAATTAAGACAAAGTCTAACCATAGCATTAAACTAGTGGATCCAAATCAGCCGAAGTAACGCATAAACTAGGGTTTAAGCTTCTGTCACTCTAGCAACCCATCATCTACTTACTAATTCCCAATGCCTTCCTCTAGGCGCAAATAATGGTGAAGTTTTATGTAGTCGGCGTTCACATAACACCACTAGAGGAAAAACAACATACAACATATCAAAATACCGAACGAATACCAAATTTACATGACTACTATTAGCATGACTTATCCCATGCCCTCAGGAACAAAAGTAACTACTCAGAAAGGATAATCATATTCATGACCAGAGAGGTAATGAGTAGCATCAAGGATCTGAAAAAAAACTCTTCCACCAAACAATCCAACTAGCATCAACTACAAAGAGTAATCAACACTACTAGCAACCTTACAAGTACCAATCGGAGTCGCGAGACGGAGATTGGTTACAAGTGATGAACTAGGGTTTGGAGATGAGATGGTGCTGATGAAGATGTTGATGGTGACGAGTCCCCTCCGATGAGAGGAGTGTTGGTGATGACGATGGCGACGATTTCCCCTCCGGGAGGGAAGTTTCCCCGGCAGGATCGTCTTGCCGAAGCTCTAGATTGGTTCTGCTCAAGTTCCGCCTCCTGGCGGCGGCGAATCCACGAAAAAGCTCCTCCCTAATTTTTTCCTGGACAAAACCCTCCATATAAGAAAAGAGGGGGCCTAGTGGGCTGCCCACAAGCCCCCATGGCGCGGCCTTGGGGGTGGCCGCACCGTGCAAGCTTGTGGGCACCCCCTGGTGCCCCTCTGGCACTTCTTCGGCCCAGTATTTTTGATAAATCGGAAAAAATCCCCGTTGATTTTCACGGCGTTTGGAGTTGTGCAGAATAGGTATCTCAACATTTCTCCACTTTCAGGCCAGAATTCCAGTTGCCGGTATTCTCCCTCTTCATGTAAACCTTGCAAAATAAGAGAGAAAAGGCATAAGAATTGTACCGTGAAGTGAAATAACAGCCAATGAAGCGATAAATATCAACATGAAAACATGATGCAAAATGGACGTATCAGAGCCCGACTTGCTTTCGTCAAAAAGAGGTTTATCAAGGCCTCTCCGGCTGACGTCGCTGAGCTGACCACCATTCATCCCGACCTGTCGATCCTAGAGCAACACCTTGCCATGAAAGATGGTGAGGACGTTGACATGTCGAAAGCTTCACGTCAGCGGGCTAGCGTATTATAGTATCTCTGGAAAGCTGGCTACGACATCAAGCTCATCGACAGTGATGGCTTCACGCAGGCCATGTCATAGGTTAAGTGGTCCATCCCCAACCCCTTGGTTCAACCGCGTCAATCTCTTCGAAGGCCGTACCGTTGATCTCCTCTATCACGTGGTCAAGGATTTGCGATCCTTTGACGCCATCGAGCCCATTTTTTCATATCTGAAGGACATTTTGTGCGGCGGAGGCTTCGGATCCTCAATTGCCAAGTTAGATGTCATCGACCATGACCACGAGGAGGGCACCCACAAATGGTCTTCCAAGGTGAAACAATGCATCTGCAACATCGGTGAGTGCACCATGGATCTGTGCTCTTCCAACCTGAAGGATCCCGTCCATGACAACTGAGACGACATCCTATCAGGAAATATTATTTTTTCTAACTAGCCAAACCGTACCCTTTGTTGTAGTAAATTTTGCCATGCGGTGTTTTAAGTGTCCCATGTTTAATTATTTCAGTTATGCAAAAATGTAATGTTCAATAGGGCTATGTGATGTTTAAGTATGAGTTGTCCACTTCAGTTTCACGAATGGCTATATTTGGTTGTTTATAGTGAGTTGATACCTTGCTTATGTTTATTTGGTTGTTATGTTGGTTGCAGTCAGCATTTGTCCATTTTTCAAGCAGATGCCTTTTTTATCTGTATTTGCTTGTTAGGCTGGTTGCAACGAGCATTTGTCCAGTTTTCAAGCATATCTTGTGTTTATGTGTATTTGCTTGTTAGGTTGGTTGAAGTGAGCCTCTGTACAATTTTCAATGGCTATACTTGGTTGTTATACTTATCATATATGCCTTGTTTGTTTCAGTTATTCACAATGTGATGTTCATTATGTGCAAGTCGGAACTGTGTACTTTGATTTCATCAATACCAATTGAATGGCTATATTTTGTTCCTTCTATATTTGCGGTGAGAGTTTGTCCAATTTTCAAGCATATACTGCACACGTTGTTTATTTCAGACACATTTATCCACTGTGATGTTTAAGAATGAGCTATGTTCTATTCATTTTCGACAATACCGGTTTGAATTGCAATATTTGGTAGTTGTTAATGTTGTTGTAGTTAACATTCCCTTCCATTTTATATTTGCTTTATCATTTGGAGGTGATGTTGTTTACCTTGTCTATATTTGTTAGATATTAAGGTTGATGTACTTATCACGCCTTTCCACTACTTATGCAGGACATCAACGAGAGTGGCCAACATTTTCCACCGAGGTTAGTTTCATCCCTCGGCTTGTACTCCCCCGTCGTTCCATAATGTAGTGCATATAGATCCAGGCCTAGACACTTTTTAGCTTCTAATATTGACTTGTTGCTTGTAGGTACATGTGTCCTTGGTAAATATCCACACATCGACCCTTTTTGCATATGGGGCAATGATATATTCATGAACCATCATCAAGTGAGGAAACTGATAAGGATTATTAGCAAAAAGATACGAATGATGCCAATCAGATTATTTGTTTACGCTCTATCCAACACAAGAGTGGGTTGTAGGATGGTAACTACGAACTCTCAAGCCTTCTCTTTTTACTGCCCATAATGAGTTTTTACACAACAATGTCTGATTATTTTTCGTTTGCAGTGGTTCCCAAAGCAGTTTACTCAAGTTTACCCTCACAAAGTAAATGATTGGTCGACATGCAATGAAGGTTAAAGTATTTCATCGAGACCACAACGAGCATCGAGAAGTTCTAATTAAGATAGTTAAGGATGAGCGTGCAACCATCACAAGGGTTGGCCTAGAGTCGTGTGTGCATTATGCGTGGAGGAGGGCACAATTTGGGCATTCCGCTTCACCTTCTCAAGCAACCAGAATGTCTTTCGCCTCTCTCTTTACAATCTTTAGTACAACTGTGGTTCATCATTCTTTAGTTGGTCTTCAACATGGTTCAATATGAATTATGCATTCGTGTTGGAACCTATATTTGTAATAAATATGGTTCAATATGAAATAAGTGATTGCCTACTTTCAAATTCAAAATTTGTGATTTTTAAATGCAGGGATTAGGGATAAATTATGTTTTGTAGGCCAGTACCATGCACAAGGTTTGTGAAATTCGGTACAATTTTAAATAGCAGAAATTAAATTAGGGCGAAAATACGCTCTGCAAGTCATTACGATGCACACGGTCTATAAAGCACAGCGTGTGTGATATACATCTTAATCCGACACGGTTCATGGAGAAGAAACGTGTGTAACCATGCACACAGTTGTCGTTTGCAAAGTGTGTGTGGTGTGGCACGCATCTTAAACGTAGAGCCAATTTGGTACATGCGTGGAAAAATCACGTGCTTGGACTATGCGTGGTCTACGCGTGGTATTTAAGTTAAAACCACAGAAGTCCGACTGCGATGGTAATGCAATCACAAACGAGTAGCCAGGATGGAGTGTTTGGGATATTGGAGATATCAGAAACAGTTGTGTGAAAACTCACATTTGGGATAGATGTCAGCATCGCATACTCTTAGTTCTGCAAAACGTATGCATTCCCACACCATATCCTTGACAGTTTTTGGGTCGTGTGGGAAGGACCCACCCTATCGCCCACACTCACTAGGCGACGGTTTAAAATGGCACCGTAGAAAAGGGTTAAAAACCGTTTGTATAGCACGTCGCCACACGAGTGGGATGACTTGGATGTGTACTCTGAGCCAAAAATAAGCCACAACACTATGGATAATAAGTACAATCCAGTGCCCCACCAGTACTTGAAGACTCACAAGTTTGGATCTCTCTACTTTCTGCAAACAGGGATACCCACTACCAACACCATTATGAGGTACACCCTGATGCCGAAGTTAGGAGATGAGAAGATGATTAGAGGGTATTCCATCAATATATTGCACCATGTTGATTCTCACACAAGGATTAGAGTGATGGGTCTGATAGTTGAGACAGTCAGGAGGATAGCTTCTCATGTGAAGAGATCATGTGGATATGCTCCATACGTTCAGATGCCAATCAATGCCAAGATTGTAAAGCATGCATATCAACTTGATCGTCCACATCTGCCACTTCAGCCAGAGTTCAAAGACAACAAGGTAGTGATGGACCCCATCCATCCTAGCTCAACTACAACTTGTCCCGAAGAAGAAGCAGCAGCAGAGGAAGAGGCAGCCAGAGCAGCTCTAGCACCACGGCTGTGATCCAGAGAGGAGCAGATGTCATTTCTTATTAGCATCATGATGTGTGCTAGAACTACGTCGGTATTTCCCCAAAGAGGAAGGGGTGATGCAGTATAGTGACGGTAGGTGTTTCCCTCAGTGATGAGACCAAGGTTAACGAATTAGTAGTAGAACCTCGTGATACGTCCAAAATGCATCACTATTTTGTATCATAATTTGTATCTACTCATTGATATATTTCACATTATGATGATGTACCTATAGTGTTTTGGCTTATTTTACACAGTTTACAACATTCCAGTGTCGAAACAGCATAGGCAAGATTCAACGGAGAAAATAGCACAAAGAGTTACCATATGAGAACATCTCCAACTATGCTGAAAATTTGAGGGAAGGAGTTTTCGAACAGATCACGAAGACATGCCGAAGAATGTCCGAAGGGGGGCCACAGGGCACCCAGGCAACGTGTTGGCGCGGGCCACCCCTAGGCCGCGCCCAGAGGTCGCCTGGATGGTGGGTCCCGCATCCGGTGCCCTCCTTTGGCCTATATGATCCTCGTGACCTAAAAGTTACGGTGACAGAAGTTTCTCCGGAGTTCCGCTGCCGCTCCGAGGCGGAAACCTACAGAGAAGAAAAGACCTTTCCGGCGGGCAGATTCTGCCGGGGAGAACTCCTCCCGGAGGGGGATATCGTCATCCTCGTCATCACCGTCGTCATGGGCATCATCGAGATCATCATCACCATCACCCTCAACACCAGCACCATCTCCATCTTCACCCCATCTTACTTTACCATTGCAATCGTAGTTGTACCTTGCATTATTCATCCCCTCTACCCTACCGGTGTTGATTACTCTTTTGTGGTGAATGTTGTTGAGTTTTGTTGGAGGATTATTGTTATGACCATATTGTTTATCATATTTTCATCACCTCTGATCATGATCTCTTTTATGTCTTATGAGTAGTTGCTTTAGTTCTTGAGGACATGGGAGAAGTCTAGTTGCTAGTAGTCATATGATGTTGAAGTAATTTGTGTTGATTGATATTTAGGTTATGGTGTTATTCTTCTAGTAGTGTTATGTGAACGTCGACTACATAACACTTTGCCTTTTTAAGGACCTAGAGGAATGCATCATGCATAAATAATGCTTATGGTGGGTTGCCGGAGTGACAGAAACCTGAGCCCAGTTCATATACTTTTGCACGAGGGAGCATGGATCCTAAAGCTTATTGCTATGGTTAGGCGTTGCCTTAATTTCTCTCTTGTATTTGCGGACGCTTGCAAGATAGATTAATCATAAGAGTGTACTTGTCTTAGCCTAGACGGTGCACTAGTTAAGATCCACCCACATAACACTTATCAATACACAACATAGTACTAGACGGAATATGGCGAAAGTACTTGACTATCTCTCCCGTGTGTCCTCAGGAACGCCTTAGTCTTCATAAGCTTAGTCCCTCGGCTTATCCTTTGTGTTCAAAAGGATTGGGCCACTTGCTACACCTCTGCACAATTTACTTTCCTTGCATTTATTTCCTTGTTGCTTATACCAGAAAACCCATAAAAAGTTACCTTTTAGTACTTGCAGTTATTCCTTGCTCAAGATCGCTTGTCAATACCTTCTGCTCCTCGTTGGGTTTGACACTCTTACTTATCAAAAAGTCTACGATAGATCCCCTACACTTGTGGGTCATCAATACCATTTTCTGGTGCCGTTGCCGGGGAGTGTAGCGCTATTGGTAAGCGAAATTGTTAAGGGAACCTTTACGATGTATGTGCTGTTTTTATTTTACTGTTTCCGCTTTTTGTCCCTATGGGCAGCTCTGCTCTTAGTTTGTTGCTTGTGGGGAACCGCCCCAACGCTATTTTGGTGGAGAATCCTCCGCCACCTACTGAAATTGTGCCCTTTAAAATACCAACTGGTATTATTGATTGTGTCTTGGCTAATCGATATGCAGGAGATAGACATCCAGGTGAACACTTGCTATATCTTTCACAACTATGCTCCTTCTTCAAGCTTGCAGGTATAACGATGGATTTTTTATGAGAAAGCTATTCTCTCTATCATTAAAAGATAAGGCTTTGGATTGGTATAGGCTTCTTGATAACTCCCATTTACTTAATTGGCAAGATCTTATGCCTCTCTTTTATGCAAAGTTTTATCCTCTTCATGAAATACATCGAGACAAGAACTATATTTACAATTTTTGGTCTCGTGACAGAGAAAGCATTGCTCAAGCTTGGGGGAGATTGAAGACCCGAATGCTCAAATGTCCCAATCATGAGCTCTCCAAGGAAATTATTCTTACAAATTTTTATGCAAGGCTTTCTCGTCAAGATAAAGAGATGCTTGATGCCTCCTCTAGTGGGGAATTCTCCAACAAAAGCACTAAAGCTAAGTGGGATCTTATTGAAAGGATCCGGAAGAACACTGAAAACTGGGAGATTGATAAAGGTATTGAACCTGCTATAAATTATGAGCATGATTACATTGAGAGCTATGTGGAAACTGATTACTTCAATACCTTTTGTGCTAAGATTGGTCTTGATTCCCAGCTTCTAATTGATTTTTGCAAAGACTTTGCCTCTCATATTGACTCTTCTAATAAGAGGGAGGATCAACACCATAAACCTTTTAAGGATTTACCTGTTGATATCAATGTTGTTAGCCCTATCTGGCCTGCAGTTTTATATGAAAAGCCCCATTTTCCCACAAGGATGAGGGAGCATTCTTTTGTCACACGCATACTGAATAAAAGTGAAAGAACGATTGATGAGCATGATGACCTGATTAAGGTCGATCCTCAAGTTGCATTAGTCAAGGATCTTGTTACTAATAATATTGATGATTCCAATATAAATTTTGTGCTGTTTCTACTAACCTCGTTACAGCCGAGAATAAAGGCCCAATTTCAGGTACTCCAGTTGTATCTGGTAAAATAGGAGATCATAATTATTACGGGCTATGTGATTTGGGATTGAGTGCTAGTGCTATTCCTTTTTCACTTTATCAAGAGATCATGAATGAGATTCTACCATGTGAAATTGAAGACATCGATGTTACTATTCATCTTGCAAACAAAGAAACTATCTCTCCTATTGGAATTGTGCGAGATGTGGAAGTCCTATGTGGAAAGGTAAAATATCCTACCGACTTTCTAGTACTCGGTTCAGTGCAAGATAGTTTTTACCCTATTATCTTTGGTAGGCCTTTTCTCAAAACTTGTGGAGCTATTATAGATTGCAGGAAAGGAAAAGTATTTGTTGAATTTAATGGTGAGCCATATGAATTTAACTTTTCAAAATTCTCGAAGCAAACTCGTGGTACTGATTTGCCTAGTAATGATAAAATTATTGAAGAGATTGCTTCTATTACTATTCCTCCTAACGATCCTTTGTAGCAATTTATGGAGGACCATGAGAATGATATGCATATGCAGGAAAGGAATGAGCTAGATGACATCTTTTTGAGAAAACCTGCTATCGTGAAGCACAACCTTCCGGTTGAGCCTTTGGGAATTTTATCGAAACCGAAAGAAGACCCGATGTTTGATCTTAAACCTCTTCCCAGTATGCTCAAGTATGATTATTTAGATGAAAAGAAAGTATATCGTGTTGTTATCAATTCTAACCTTTCAGGATATGAAGAAGAGCAATTATTGGAAGTCCTTCATAAACACCGAGGCACTATTTGCTATACCCTTGATGATCTTAAAGGGATTATCCCATCTATTTGTGAGCATACTATCAATCTTGAGCCTGATGCTAAACCGGTTGTTGATCATCAACGACGGTTGAACCCGAAGATGAAGGATGTTGTGAGGACCGAAATCCTCAAGCTTCTAGCCGCACGTATTATCTACCCTATAGCTGATAGTAAGTGGGTAAGTACGGTACATTCTGTTCCCAAGAAAGGAGGTACAACTTTGGTTCCTAATGATAAGAATGAACTTATACCTCAAAGAATTATTATTGGATATAGAATGTGTATTGATTATAGGAAGTTGAACAAGGCAACCATGAAGGACCACTACCCGCTGCCGTTCATCGACCAAATGCTTGAAAGGTTATCCAAAAACACTCACTTTTGCTATCTTGATGGCTATTCTGGCTTCTCTCAAATTCATGTTAACACTGCCGATCAAAAGAAGACCACTTTTACTTGTCCTTTTGGTACTTATGCTTATATATGTATGCCTTTTGGTTTATGCAATGCTCCTGCTACTTTTCAAAGGTGTATGTGTGCTATCTTTCATGGTTTTTGTGAGGTAATTGTGGAGGTCTTCATGGACGATTTCTCCGTCTATGGAACCTCTTTTGACCATTGTCTTCACAACCTTAATCAAGTTTTGCAGAGATGTGAGGAGGCGAACTTGGTACTCAACTGGGAGAAGTGCCACTTCATGCTTAATGAGGGGATTGTTCTTGGCCACAAGATTTCTGAAAAGGGAATCGAGGTTGATAGGGCAAAGGTCAAAGCAATCGAGAGGATGCCTTATCCAAAGGATATCAGAGGCATTCGTAGTTTCCTCGGTCATGTTGGTTTCTATAGAAGATATATTAAAGACTTTTCTAAGACTTCGAAAGCCCGCACTAATATTCTCTAGAAGGATATTCCTTTTGTGTTTGATGAATATTGTAAGGATGCCTTCGAAGTTCTTAAGAAAGCCTTGATAACCGCCCCTATAGTCCAACCACCTGATTGGAATTTGCCTTTTAAAATCATGTGTGATGCTAGTGATTTTGCTGTTGGAGTTGTGTTAGGACAAAGGGTTGATAAGAAATTGAATGTTATAAATTATGCTAGCAAAACCCTTGGTAGTTCTCAAAAGAATTACGCTACTACCGAAAAAAAATTAGCGGTAGTGTTTGCTTGTGATAAGTTTAGGCCTTACATTGTTGATTCAAAAGTCATCATTCATACTGATCATGCTGCTATTAAGTATCTTATGGAAAAGAAGGATGACAAACCAAGGCTTATCATATGGGTCCTTCTTCTTCAATAATTTGATTTGCAGATTGTTGATAGGAAGGGAGCAGACAACCGTGTAGCAGGCAACCATTCCAGGATGGAGGACATACCAGATCATCCTATTCCGGTCAACGATAGTTTTCCTGATGAACAATTAGGTGTTTTGAAAGTACAATCTAATTCTGATCATTGGTATGCGGATTATGCTAATTTTATTGTTGCAAAGTTTTTGCCTCCAGGTTTAACATTCCAACAGAGGAAGAAGTTCTTCCATGACTTGAGGCATTACTTTTGGGATGACCCACATCTTTTTAGAGAAGGTGCGGGTGGGATCGTGAGGATATGCATACCGGAGCATGAGCAGAAGGATATCTTGAGACAATGTCATGACTGTCCTTATGAAGGACATCATGACGGTAAGAGGACCACACACAAGGTTCTCCAGTCAGGTTTTTATTGGCCTACTCTCTTTAAAGACGCTAGAAAATATGTTTTATCTTGTGATAAGTGCCAGAGAGTTGGTAATATTAGTAGGAGAAATGAGATGCCTATGAATTATTCTCTAGTCATTGAGCCCTTTGATTGTTGGGGTTTTGATTTTATGGGTCCTTTTCCTCCTTTAGACCAGTACACTCACATTTTAGTGGTTGTTGATTATGTGACCAAGTGGGTTGAAGCAATCCGCACTGAAAGTGTTGATCACAAGACATCTTTGAAAATGCTCAAGGATGTAATCTTCCCTAGGTTTGGTGTACCTAGGTACCTCATGACCAACGGTGGATCACATTTTACAGATGGTGCTTTTAGAAACGCTCTAGCCAAATATGATGTTAATCATAGAATTGCTTCACCTTACCACCCTCAAACAAGTGGGCAAGTTGAGCTCACAAATAGAGAGATCAAGTTGATCTTGCAAAAGACAGTGAACAGTTCTAGAAAGGACTGGTCCAAGAAGTTAGGAGATGCCTTGTGGGCGTATAGAACTGCTTACAAAAATCCCATGGGGATGTCTCCGTATAAGATGGTGTATGGCAAGTAATGCCATCTACCTTTAGAGTTAGAGCACAAAGCTTTCTGGGCTGTTAGAGAGCTTAATGCTGACCCCAAACCTTGCTGGTGAAAAGCGTCTCATGAACTTGACTTCTCTATATGAGTGGAGAAGTGAAGCTTACGAGAGCGCAAAAATGTTCAAAGAAAAGGTGAAGAAGTGGCATGGCAAGAGAATTTTGAAATGTGAATTTAATGTTGGTGATAAAGTTTTGTTGTATAGATCTCGTTTCAGGTTCTCTCCAGGTAAATTACTTTCCAAGTGGGAAGGATTGTACCATATCGAAGAGGTCTATCGCTCCGGTGAAATCAAGATTAATAATTTTGAAGGCACAAAACCACATGTTGTGAATGGGCAAAGACTCAAGAATTACATGGCTGGAGACCCCATCAATGTAGAGGTGGATGTGATACACGTAGCCACTCATGAAGAACATATTGCAACACTGTATTAGACATCGATAGAAGCAGAATAATAATAGGTACGAAATACGGTAAGAAAACTTCACGAACATCAATAAAAGTTGCGTTTTATGTGTTTTTGCGAAATTAGGAAAATTCTGAGACGAAGTGGAGCCGTAGAGGAGCTCCAGGTGCTCCAGGCGACCTGGTGGCGCGGGCTACCTCCTGGCCGTGCCAGGAGGCCGCCTGGACCACCCAGAATCCGTCTCCGACCCCACTTTGGCTTGTTACCTTCCTTTTGATGCAGAATGTTTTTTATATATTCTCCGGGATCATCCCGGCTTCGTATCTTGCGATTCCGGGCGTTTTCTCTTTCGATATTTTTCTGCTAGGATAAGAAGCTATCGTTCGAGATGTCTTCTTGCGACTGAAGCGGGGAAGACTACACGGGTCGTCGTCTCCGCCGTGTCCAGCAAGATATCAACCAAGGGAAGGTCACCGGATGGGCTACTAATGAAGAAATTCTCGCAAGACAAGCGGAGATGGAGCACTTCGTGAGAGAGGAAGTCAAGATGGTCACCACCCAGCAAGAAGGAGATCCTTCATCACGAGGATCCAGCTCCAACAACCCCATCCTTGTGGGGTTTGTTAACCCTCAACATGATCTTTCTGTGAACCTTTCAGAAATTGTCCCTCCTACAGGAGCTCCACCTGTGCCATCCGCTATATGTGAAGCTTACAGAATCACTAACCAATTCTGTGAAGACTTCCGTGTTCTTAAAGTACAGGTGGCCATATTGGAAGCTGAAAACCAAACCCTTCGGCGCATAATAACGGACTTGAAGAACAACACGTAGGATGAAGAGTGAAATCTTCATGGGTAATGGCATTCCCTTAGCTTGTTCCAAGCTTGGGGGAGTGCCCGGTATCTTTATTTTTTATCCTTTATCTTTTATGGTCTAGTTTAGTGTCGTATCATGTCTAGGGAGGTTATCTTATGAAATAGGTGTTTGCATTGAGGTCTATCACTCCTTTGTGGAAAGTCTTGTATCCGTGAGTGTGCAGTTGTCTATGATGGAATATTAATGAGAAGTCTATTGGTTTCTTTGCTGCACCGGGTATTCTCTTCATGCAATCAACCTCATATGTTGATTCTTATGGGGGTATTGATCTTATATATCAGTTATGGCTCTGAAAACTTTATTTAATCTTGGCAAACATAGCATTGGTCATAACAATAAGCATGAGCTTTTTCTAGTACCGACATAGCCAAAACCTTTATGTTCTTATGCTTGAAGTGTTATGCTGACAAGGAAGACAACTTGATGTTTCATGCCAATTCTTTATCTTAAATCTTATCTTGTTTTGCATCCAAGTCAACATCATTTGTATGCTCTCAAAAGCCTTTGCTAGCCAACCCTTGTACTAAGCGGGAATACTGCTTGTGCATCCATACCTTGAAACCTCAACCTTCCCAAGAGTCCACCATACCTTCCTGTTATGTGGTATTTAACCGTCACTCCAAGTAAATTTCTCATGTGCTACCTTTAAAACTTTCAAAATTATTCCTGTTTTGTGCCTCTATTTTAGCTCATGAGGAAGTAGTAGATAATTCATAATTTTCTCATACTGGACAAGTTTTATCCTGGGTTTGCATGTTTAATCTGCGAGCCCCTAATAAGAGGAGGGACTGGCATGAGCGCGCCCAGCTCGAAAAACATAATAACAACAAACAAAACCTCCTTCACGCTTTGTTGATGAGAAATCAGAAAACTTTGGTAGTGATAAACAAAGGAGACTAAGGGGATGTGATCGTCCCCACTTTGGGAACCGTTCCTCAAAACTTGTCCAGCTTGAGAAGTATTGCACTATGTGCTAGCATTTGTTGACAAATTATGCACCTCTCAAAAGCTTGGTTTACAATCTTGTTGATTTCAAAATCTCTAAAATCTCTAGCACATGAGTTTCCCCTACTTCCCTCTGCGAAGGGCTAATCTTTTATTTTTATGTTGAGTCAGTAAACCTACTTCTTTCTATCCTATAAAAGAGTAGAAACTTTATATTGACAAAGATGCATGCATTTATATCGTTTCATTGAGAATTGCCATATCACAACTTTGTTGACAATATCATTAAGATGAGTATGTTGTTTGTTAAGCCTAGCTAAAGAAAACATCTTCCTTTGTGTTAGCATTTTCACTTCTTGACTAATAACATGTGCTTTCAAAAAGCTTAAATTGTTCTCATCAAAATATAAGAGGAAGAGCAAAAGTTAAAAGTTATTAGTTGTTGTTTGACCAAGGACATGTTTGCCATGGTTTGATGAGTTTCCTTAGCCCTACTTTTGATTGTGATTAATACTACTCTTTCATATGAGCCTTATGAGTTGAGATTGCTATTCAAGATGGTTGAGTTTAGTAGAGAAATTATGATGCTTCTTGTCTGTATTCTTATTTATCAACACTTCACTCTCTAAACTAGTGGACAGGTTTACCGAGCTCAGTATTTGCTTGGGGACAAGCAAGGTCTAAGCTTGGGGGAGTTGATACGTCCAAAATGCATCACTATTTTGTATCATAATTTGTCTCTATTAGTTGATATATTTCACATTATGATGATGTACTTATAGTGTTTTGGCTTATTTTACAAAGTTTACAACTTTCCGGTGCCGAAACAGCACACACAAGATTGAGCGGAGAAAATAGAACAAAGAGTTACCATATCAGAACATCTCCAACTGCGTTGAAAATTTGAGGGAAGGAGTTTCCGAATAAATCACGAAGACAAGCCGAAGAAGGGCCAAGGGGCCACAGGGCACCCAGGTGACCTGCTGGTGCGGGCCACCCCTAGGCCGCGCCCAGAGGCCGCCTGGGTGGTGGGTCGTGCCTCTGTTGCCCTCCTTTGGCCTATATGATCCTTGTGACCTAAAAGTTATGGGACAGAAGTTTTTTCGGAGTTCCAACACCACTCCGGGGCGGAAACCTACAAAGAAGAAAAGACCATTTCGGCAAGCAGATTCCGCCGAGGAGAACTCCTCCCCGAGAGGGAGATCGTCATCACGGGCATCATCGAGATCATCATCACCATCACCCTCAGCACCAGACCATCTCCATCTTCACCACATCTTACTTTACCATTGCAATCGGAGTTGTACCTTGCACTATTCATCCCCTCTACAATATCAGTGTTGATTACTCTTTTGTGGTGAATGCTATTGAGTTTTGTTGGAGAATTATTGTTATGACCAGATTGTTTATCATATTTTCATAACCTCTCATCATGATCTAGTTTATGTCTTGTGAGGAGTTACTTTAGTTCTTGAGGACATGGGAGAAGTCTAGTTGCTAGTAGTCATATGATGTTGAAGTAATATGTGTTGATTGATATTTAAGCTATGGTGTTATTCTTCTAGTGGTGTTATGTGAACGTCGACTACATAACACTTATTTTTGGTATTTTTGGTTTAAAAGATCTGAAAGTAAAAGCAAAGTAAAATAGATCGCAAAGGCAAATATGATGAAAAGAGACCCGAGGGCCGTAGGTTTTACTAGTGGCTTCTCTCGAGAAAACAACAAACGATGGGAAAACAATTACTGTTGGGCAATTGATAGAACTTCAAATAATCATGAAGATATCCAGGCAATGATCATTATATAGGTATCACGTCCAAGATTAGTAAACCGACTCCTGCCTGCATCTACTACTATTACTCCACACATCGACCGCTATCCAACATGCATCTAGTGTATTAAGTTCATGGAAAATGGAGTAATGCAATAAGAACGATGACATGATGTATGCAACATCTATTTATGTAGAAATAGACCCCATCTTGTTATCCTTAATAGCAACAATACATACATGTCGTTTCCCTTTCTGCCACTGGGATCAAGCACCGTAACATCGAACCCATCACAAAGCACCTCTTCCCATTGCAAGATAAATAGATCAAGTTGGCCAAACAAAACACAAATATCGGAGAAGAAATATGAGGAGGTGGTGCGGGAGGCCAACAAGGAGGGCACAACCCACCGGGGCGCGCTTGGGCCCCAAGGCGCACCCTGGTGGGTTGTGCCCCCATCAAAGCTCCCCTTAGGTGCGTTCCTCGCCAACTGGATGTCTTGTGGCACAAAAAAATCCACAAAAAGTTTCGCTGCGTTTGGACTCTGTTTGGTATCAATTTCCTCCGATGTAAAAACATGCAGAAAACAGCAACTGGCACTGGGCACTATGTCAATACGTTAGTACCAAAAAATGATATAACATGACTATAAAATGATTGTAAAAATCCAAGAATGATAATATAACAACATGGAACAATAAAAAATTATAGATACGTTGGAGACGTATCAGCATCCCAAGCTTACGTTGCTCGTCCTCGAGTAGGTAAGTGATAAAAACATATTTTTTGATGTGGAATGTTGCCTAACATGTTCATCACATTTCTTTTCTTTATTGCATGGACATTTGGACTTTTATATGGTTCAAAGCAATAGTCTAGTTTTGACATGAAGACTTTAATACTCAAGCATACCAACAAGCAACCATGTCTTTCAAAATATGAACACTAAAGCAAGTTATCCCTAGAACATTATGCTCAATCATTGATCCATTCATGAAACACACTCGAATATTAGCTACACTGAATGCTCAAATACGATCATAGTGCCCCTTAGTTGGTGCTTTATGAGAGAAGATGGAGACTCAAATTCAAAATAAAAATTGTGTAAGTAAAAGAAAGGCCCTTCGCATAGGGAAGTAGGGATTTGTAGAGGTACCACATCTCAAAGCGAAAATTGAGAGATAAAAACATTTTGGGAGGCATACTTTTCCCACCAACGAAAATGACTTAGAGATCCCAACACTTTTCATGCTAGATACATCATAGGCGGTTCCCAAATAGAAAATAAAGTTTATTCCTTTTTCCACCATTACTTTCACTTTCCATGGCTTGTCCGTATCCATGGGTGCCCTCCATACCAACACTTTCCAAGGAATTTATTATTTAACAACAAAAAGTAAATTCTTTTTTTTCATTTCGGGACTTGGCATCCCTAATACCTTTGTCGTACTCTCGTGCAATGGCAAGTCAATAAACACTCATCATGAGAATAACACATCTAGGATGGAAAATATTGGCGACCCCTCCCCACCTCGGGAGCGGTAGAGCACATAAAAGAGAAATTTATTTTGAAAGTTAGATATGGCACATGCAAATTTGCTTAGAACGGCATGGAAATGTCGCATATAGGTAGGTATAGTGGACTCATATAGCAAAACTGGTTTAAAGGGTTTTGGATGCACAAGTAGTGATCATACTTAGTGCAAAATGAAGGCTAGCAAAACGATTGAGAAGCGACCAACCAAGAAACGAAAAATCTCGTACCCAAGCATTAAGAATAAGTAACACCGAATAATGCACCACAAGTAGGATATAAATTTCATTGCATAACTATTGACTTTCGTGCTTGCATAGGGAATCACAAACCTTAACATCAATATTCTTACTAAAGCACAATTACTCATCAACATGACTCACATATCATATCGTCATATCTCAAAACCATTACTAAGAATCAAGTTTATTTCATCCAATGATTTTCATGAAAGTTTTTATTATATCTTCCTTGGATATCTATCACTTTGGCACTATTTTCATATGTTGCTTTTGATAAGCTCAAACAAATTTAAGTGAAGAACATGAGCATAATTTTTATTTCTCTCAAAATAATCTAAGTGAACCAAGAGAGAATTTCTTAAAACAATTACTAACTCCCAAATAAATATAAGTGACGCATGACAGCATTTCTTCAAAAATAACAAATCACACCGTGCTCAAGAAGATATTCCCTCCGTCCCAAAATAAGTGACTCAAAAGTGGCTCTTTTTTGTACTAAAGTTAGTACAAAAGTGAATCATTTTTGAGTCACTTATTTTGGGACGGAGGGAGTATATGTGAAGTACTAGAGCAAATCCATGGCCCTAAAAATTTAAGTGAAGCATAGGAGCAAGCATAGCATAATTTTTGGCTCTCTCAAAAAGGTGTGTCCAGCACGGATTCAAGACTTAAAACGCAAAGCAAAACAAGGAAAGACTCATATCATGCAAGACGCTCCAAGCAAAACTCATAATATGTGATGAATAAAAATACATTTCAAGTAAAATACCGATGGTTGTTAGAAGAAAGAGGGGATGCCACTCGGGGGCATCCCCAAGCTTAGTTGCTTGATACTTCTTGAATATTATCTTGGGGTGCCTCGGGAATCCCCAAGCTTATACTTCTGCTAATCCTTATTCCTTCATCCAGCATAAGATCACCCAAAACATGAAATTTCAATCACACAAAACTCAACAAAACCTTCGTGAGATCCGTTAGTATAAGAAAGCAAACCACTATTGTTAGTACTATTGCCAACCTATTCATATTTCATTTTTGGATTATATATAATGTATTCCAACTTTTCTATGGCAAAAACTCATCAAATAAAACCATAGAATCATCAAAACAAGCACACAACGCAAAGAAAACAGGATATGTCATAAACAGAACAATCTGTAGCAATCTGACTACTTCGAATGCTTGTGTAACTCCAAAAATTCTGAAAAATGGGACGTCTTGAATAATTAGTTTATTAATATTCTTCAACAATAATCAACTCGAAAGCACTCTTATATTAAAAAATAAAAATAATTTCGCTAGTGCAAAGTTTTTGTTTTTCACCAAGATCAAATCAACTTACACCCAAATCATCCCAAAGGCCTTGCTTGGCACAAACACTAATTTAAACCACAAAAACACATATAACCAGAGGTATAATTGTGTATTTTATTGAAAACAGAAAGAAAACCAAAAAGCAAAAAGATACAAGTTGAGTTGCCTCCCAAAAAGTGCTTTTCTTTGAAGCCTTTTAGCTAGGCATTGATAGTTTTAATGATGCTGTCACGAAAGACAAGAATTGAAGCACAAAGAGAGTATCATATAGCATGTCAAAATTAAATTTAAGTCTAAGATACTTCCTATGCATTGGCATTTTATAAGCGAACAAATTATCAAGGTAAACAAAAACTACCATATGCAAGGAAGAAGAATAAAGCATTGACAATCTATACATAACGAGAGGTAAATTAGTAATATAAAAATTCTAGGACCACATTATCCTGTCTCGTAATAATTGCATGTAAGATCATAGTCAAATTTAATAATATAGCTATGATATAAAATTTTCTCTTCATGATCTACATGCATGCAAAATTGACACTCTTCCAAAATAGCCGGATTATCATCAAATAAAGTCATGACCTCTGCAAACCCACTTTTATCAAAAATTTCATAAGATTGAACATTCTCAAAATATGTGGGATCTAAAGTTGACACTATTCCAAACCAACTTTCATTATTATTGCAAACACTATTATCAAGATCACATTCATCATGAGGCTTAAATAAATTTTCTAGATCATAAAAAGAATCACCCCAATCATGATCATTGCAATTAGCGAACATATCAAAATTAGCATCCCCAAACTTGGGTTTTTGCATATTATTAGCATAATTGACATTAATATAATTTATAATAACATCATTGAAATCATGCTTTTAATTCAAAGAGCTATCATGAATCACTTTATAAATTTCTTCATCACAGTTTTCAAATTCACGAATCTCAAGAAAAACTTCATAAAGTTATCTAGTGAAATAAATTCACTAGTAATTGGTTCATCGTAATTGGATCTTTTATAAAGATTGGAAAGTGGATGAGGATCCATAAGCCTTTTGTTTTATGAGTTCCAATAAACACCCAAGTAATATATAAGGGAAAGCGAAAAAGGCAAGTGGAAAGAAGGTAAATACAAAGGCAAATATTTTTGTGCTTTTCGCAAAATTGTTTTACAAGTGGGGGAGATGAAAACGAGAGGCAAATGGCAAATAATGTAAATTGTGAGGAGATGAGATTTGTGATTAGGAACCTGGTTGATTTGAAGATCCTCCCCGGCAACGGCGCCAGAAATTGGCACATTGGCGGGACACTATCTTGACTTGGTCTTCCCCGGCAACGGCACCAGAAATTCCTTTTGATGTCTGCTGGAACTACGTCGGTATTTCCCCAAAGAGGAAGATATGATGCAGTATAGCGACGGTAGGTATTTCTCTCAGTGATGAGACCAAGGTTATCGAACCAGTAGGAGAACCTCCTCACACCACGTAAACAACACCTGCACAGAAATAACAAATACTCGCAACCCGGCGTGTTAAAGGGGTTGTCAATCCCTTTCGGGTAGGGCGCCTCAAGATAGGAAAAAAACATGAGGTAAAAGTGGTAGATAGGATAAATAGATCGAAGAACAAATAAATTGCAGCAAGGTATTCTTGTATTTTTGATTTAATAGATCTGAAAATAAAAGCAAAGGAAAATAGATTGCAAAGGCAAATATGATGAAAAGAGACCCCGGGGCCGTAGGTTTCACTAGTGGCTTCTCTCGAGAAAAATACCAAACGGTGGGAAAACAATTACTGTTGGGAAATTGATAGAACTTCAAATAATCATGACGATATCCAGGCAATGATCACTATATAGGCATCACGTCCAAGATTAGTAGACCGACTCCTTCCTGCATCTACTACTATTACTCCACACATCGACCGCTATCCAGCATGCATCTAGTGTATTAAGTTCATGGAAAAACGGAGTAATGTAATAAGAACGATGACATGATGTAGACAAGATCTATTTATGTAGAAATAGACCCCATCTTGTAATCCTTAATACCAACGATACATCATTCTTTACAGTCTTTAGTACAACTGTGGTTCGTCATTCTTTAGTTGGTGCTTCACATTGTTCAATATGAATTATGCATTCATGTTGGAACCTATATTTATAATATGGTTCAATATGAAATAAGTGATTGCCTACTTTCAAATTCAAAATTTGTGATTTTTAAATGCAGGGATTAAATTAGGGATAAATTATGTTCTGCAGGCCAGTACCCTGCACACGGTTTGCGAAATTCGATACATTTTTAAATAGCAACAATTAAATTAGGGTGAAAATACGCTCTACGGGTCATTACGATGCACACGGTCTATAAAGAACAGCGTGTGTGATATACATCATAATCCGACACGGTTCATGGAGAAGAAACGTGTGTAACCATGCACACAGTTGTCGTTTGCAAAGCGTGTGTGGTGTGGCACGCGTCATAAAGGTAGAACCAGTTTGGTACGTTCCTGGAAAAAAACCGTGCGTGGACTGTGCTTGGACTGCGTGCGATATTTAAGGTAAAACCACTGAAGTCCGACTGCGATGGTAATGCGATTACAAACAAGTAGCCAGGATGGAGCGTTTGGGATATTGGAGATATCAAAAACAGTTGTGTGAATGCCGGCATCGCATACTCTTAGTTATGCAAAACGTATGCATTACCAGACCATATCCCTGACGGTTTTTCGGTCGTGTGGGAAGGACCCCCCTATCGCCCATACTAACTAGGCGACGGTTTAAAATGTCGCCATGAAAAAGGGTTAAAAACTATTTGTATAGCACGTCGCCGCACGAGTGGGGTAACTTGGACGTGTACTCTGAGCCAGAAATGAGTCACAACACTATGTATAACAAGTAAAATCCAGTGCCCCACCAGTACTTGAAGACTCACAAGTTTGGCTCTGTCTACTTTCTGCAAACACTGATACCCACTACCAACACCATTATGAGGTACACCCTGATGCCCAAGTTAGGAGATGAGAAGATGATCAGAGGGTATTCCATCAATATGCTACACCACGTTGATTCTCACACAAGGATTAGAGTGATGGATCTGATAGTTGAGACAGTCAGGAGGACATCTTCTCATCTGAAGAGATCATGTGGACATGCTCCATACATGCAGATGCCAATCAATGCCAAGATTGTAAAGCATGCATATCAACTTGATCGTCCACATCTTCCACTTCAGCCAGAGTTTGAAGACAACAAGGTAGTGATGGACCCAAGCCATCCCAGCTCAACTACAACTTGTCAGCAATCAGAAGCAGCAACAGAGGCAGAGGCAGCCAGAGCAGCTCTAGCACCATGACTGAGATCCAGATAGGAGCAGATGTCATTTCTTGTTAGCATTATGATGTCTGCTAGAACTACGTCGGTATTTCTCCAAAGAGGAAGGGATGATGCAGTATAGCGATGGTAGGTATTTCCCTCAGTGATGAGACCAAGGTTATCGAACCAGTAGGAGAACCTCCTCACACCACGTAAACAACACCTGCACACAAATAACAAATACTCGCAACCAGACGTGTTAAAGGGGTTGTCAATCCCTTTCGGGTACGGCGCCTCAAGATAGGCAAATAACGTGAGGTAAAAGTGGTAGATACGATAAATAGATCGCGGAACAAATAAATTGCAGCAAGGTATTTTTTGTATTTTTGGTTTAATAGATCTGAAAATAAAAGCAAAGGAAAATAGATCACAAAGGCAAATATGATGAAAAGAGAGCCGGGGGCCGTAGGTTTCACTAGTTGTTTCTCTCGAGAAAAATAGCAAACGGTGGGGAAACAATTACTGTTGGGCGATTGATAGAACTTCAAATAATCATGACAATATCGAGGCTTATTATATAGGCATCACGTCCAAGATTAGTAGACCGACTCCTGCCTGCATCTACTACTATTACTCCACACATCGACCGCTATCCAGCATGCATATAGTGTATTAAGTTCATGGAAAAATGGAGCAATGCAATAAGAACTATGACATGATGTATACAAGGTCTATTTATGTAGAAATATACCCCATCTTGTTATCCTTAATAGCAACAATACATACGTGTCATTTCCCTTTCTGTCACTCGGATCAAGCACCATAAGATTGAACCCATCACAAAGCACCTCTTCCCATTGCAAGATAAATAGATCAAGTTGGCCCAAACAAAACCCAAATATCAAATAAGAAATATGAGGCTATAATCAATGACGTATATAAGAGATCAAAGAAGACTCAAATAACTTTCATGGATAAAAACATAGATCTAATCATAAACTCAAAGTTCATCGGATCCCAACAAACACATCGCAAAAAGACTTACATCATATGGATCTCCAAGACACCATTGTATTGATAATCAAGCAAGAGAGAGAGAGAGAGGAAGCCATCTAGCTACTAACTATGGACCCATAGGTCTACAAAGAACTACTCACGCATCATCGGAGAGGCACCAATGGACATGATGAACCCCTCCGTGATGGTGTCTAGATTGGATGTGGTGTTTCCGGACTCTGCGACGGCTGGAATTGATTTTTGTCCCCCCCCTTAGGGTTTCTGGAATATTGAGGTAGTTATAGAGCAAAGAGGCGGTGCGGGAGTTCAAGGAGGAGGGCACAACCCACTGGGGCATGCCTGGGCCCCCAGGCGCACCCTGGTGGGTTGTGTTCCCATCAGAACTCCCCTCAGGTGCGTTCCTGGCCCACTGGATGTCTTCTGGCGCAAAAAAACCCACAAAAAGTTTTGCTGCGTTTGAACTCTGTTTGGTATTGATTTCCTACGATGTAAAAAGCATGGAGAAAAGAACAACTGGCACTAGGCACTATGCCAATAGGTTAGTACCAAAAAATGATATATATTGACTATAAAATGATTGTAAAACATCCAAGAATGATAATATAACAACATGGAACAATAAAAAATTATAGATACGTTGGAGACGTATCACATCATCCAAGGGATGGAGAAGAATATTTCTAAGATTCTGCTGAACCAGAAGAGCCTTGAGAGGATCATGGAGACTAAATTCGATGACCTGGATATCAAAGTAACAGAGTTGGCTACCACAGTTGGGAAACTCAAGCATGAAGTTGATGCAGTCTATACACACCTTGTTCAAGCAGTGATGATGATGTTATGTCTCTTCCTACAACTACTCAGTTTAAGACTCACACTAGGTCTGCAGCCATGCCAGTTCCGGAAGCTAGACCAACTTCATCAGCTCAAGCATCAGCGCCTTCAGCTCCTTCAGATCCACAAGCTCCTGCACCTCCAGTGTCAACACCTCCACCTCAGAGGACATCTGTTGAAGCATTTGTCGACACTCTCCTATAGACTCCATCAACTGCTACCGGAGGATATCGAGCCCAGAGTGACGCTTAGCTCTAGACCTCTGAACTTTTTCATAAATTGTTGCCAAAGGGGGAGAAGTGTATAGATCATTATGGCTTCGAGAGAGAAAAAAGTCTTGCTTTTATTGCTCTCTTTTAGTTTTTACAAAACATTTGGTCTTTTGGGTGTCTTAAACTTCCTTCTTCGTTGTGTTTGATCATGCGCTTTGATTGTTGATGCAACTACGTTATATGTGTGTGCTATCTACATGATGATCGTTCACTCATTTGTTTGGTGCTATGTGCATTACTATTCATTCATATCGTTTATGTGCACCACCAAGATGTATGTGACAAGGAAGAGTGACCCATGATCCGAATTGATTGTGCATTTGCATTCAAATGCAAATTCAAAATAATGCAGAAATTTAGGGGGAGCTCTTGCTTTTCACATACTTGGCAACGCGATGATGTTAATCATTGATTATATCTTTTGTCAAAGCTTTGATCTATATGTTGTCATCAATTACCAAAAAGGGAGAGATTGAAAGCACAATTGCTCCCTAAGGTGGTTTTGGTAATTAATCACGACATATGTACCATTAAACTAATGATTCTATCCAAGTATATTTAAGAAATTTCAAAGATGCATTGGCTAAAGGATTGTGAGGAGAAGCCCCTTGATGCAAGGAAAGGAATAGGATCGACTAAGCTTCAAGCCACAAACCTCTACATTTTATATTTGTGAGAAATCACTATTGAGACAATAGGAAAGCCGATACTATTAAAAGGGGAAGAGGTATCTATGATGAATTGGTTGCTCAAGTTCTTATAGATAGTCACCAAAAATACTCTTCCATTCTCCCACAAAATTCTCTGTCCAAAGCCTAAAAACCAAAATCGGTGCCACTAACATTTCCACTTGGCCCTACCGATTTTTCCATAGACAGAACCTTTGCCAAACCCTAAAATCTCAGTACCACCAACTTTCACTTCGATGGCACTGAAAATCACTGACCAACTTTCTGGTTTGTCGATTTCAAGAATTGGAATTTTCGAGTTTTGTGATTGATCTCACCGAGATTTGGAAACTGCCCTAGGTCACCATCTTGGTACCAACTAGATTCCTATATCGGTCCCACCAAGAATACGAAAGTTGCCACATTTAGTGCAACTCGGTACCACCGAGATTCATGTCGATGTGACCGAGTTGGGCCATAATGTTGTAACGGTTGGATTTTTGGACGTGCCTATATATACCCCATCCATGTAACGACTAAGATGCGGTCCTTTCCGATTTGGGGAACGAGGCCCCGAATTGGAAAGAAGCACATCTAAGCATTTCGCAAGCACGGTAACATAGCACATACATAATAATAGAAGAATGACAATAAGGGATTCAACTGCCATCTCATAAATATATCAGAGTTACATCACGCACCCAAACAAGGTAGTTCCGCTACGGACTACAAAACATGAGAAATGACTATGCTACCCTGCATGCTTGCCCATGATCACGACCACGCCTCAGTCTTCTGGGTAGTTCACGTACAAGCGGTCATTCTCCTCATCGTACTGCCACGCCAGCTGCATGCCGTCGGGATCACCTGTCTCGAGGGTACCTGAACCTGTTGGTGTTTTGAAGGAACCTGTGAGCCATGGGGACTCAGCAATCTATGACCTCTGTGCGAGAACTAGTCAAGTTATTAGGTAAGGAGGGTGGAGTATTTAGGTTGCAGCATCCTAAGCATATATGGTGGCTAACTTACGTAGAACAAGTAGTGAAGGTGTTCTATACTAGCGATCGATGATTATCTGATCACTAAGTGATCCTGAGCACCTACTTACGTCAATCATAATTCCACCATGTTCCCGATCGAAGAGAGGTCTTCGAAGGGGACAGTCACGGTTACGCACACAGTTGGCAATTTTATTAGAGTTATGTTTAAGTTATCTATTACCGGATGTTAACAAATATTCCAAGTGGCGACATAAACGCGGGCATGGCTTTCTGAAAGATTAAACCCTGCAGGTGTGCTCCAACTAGTCCATCACAAACGGTCACGGGCCGCAAAGTAATCCTCTATCACGAATCTTGTGATCTCGTCGGATTCCTTAGAGGAAAACCTCAACTCTGGGGAGAACCAAAGCTTCACCGGGATTCCTATACGCAAGATATATCGCTAAGGTAAGACAAGACTAGCAGGACCTCCCAACGTGTCGACGGCCCTGATAAGAGCCGTGTATCTGAGTCTCAGGACACGCCGGATAAGCGGAGCATACAGTGGCCAGAGAAATCTCCCGAGTTGCCCCGGGATGGCCCCGCACGGTGCTCTAGTTTGGACCAACACTCATGAGGAGCACTGGCCCGGGTTGTTGATTAAATTCCTCGGGGAGGCCATTCCCTATGCATATTATTATTAAGTGATTAGCAAATTAACACCAATGTTGGGTCCTGCCGGACAAGTCTTAGCACTACGCGATTTATCGAGGGGGTCCCCATAACAACCCCGAACGTGTTAGGAGCGATCATTATGGAATCAAACACCGGTAGCCGGTAACTATGGCGGCAATAACAGAACAAAACACCCGGCAAAAGGCTAGGCCTTCCGTTATTTACCAAGTATATAGGTGCATTAATTAAATAACAGATTTAACATAATGATATCAAGCTCATGTTATCACATGAGACCAAAGCACCTCCAACTAGCAACGCTAACATTAGTATCTGAGGAAGCCTACTTAGCCATTGAAAATTTGCTAGGAAGGGATAAGTGTTTGGTTTCATGGCGATTCAGGAGGCAATTATTTCACTCGTAGGAAGCGAGCATATGACGAAGAAAACGTAATCTAGCATAACAAGTCTAGAGATGGAATCAAGGTCATGTCATCTTGCATGTGATATCCTCACCTTGGAACTGCTCTTGTTCGTCCTGCCCGTACTCTCCCAGATCCACGTACTCGTTCTCCGATCCCAATGCTACCAACATAAAAATAGCATCCAATGAACAACAACACCTCAAAATGCAACAAGCTCATGATGCATGAGATGAAATGAACATGCATCTCTATTCTAATCACTAGCACAAGCATGAGAAGTAAATACAAGTTCCTGAACAGAACTCCACACTAAGCTATCTTGACATGCATGAGAATGACATGATCAGATGCGTCACGTGAAAAACGATGCAAAAACATATAAAGAACGTAACGATCGGAGCTACGGATCAACGAGAAACAACAAAACAAGAAATGACGTCCTACGTATCAAAATCATCACAACACACACCAATGGCATACTTTTGGTATTTCCAGGTTGCCAAGACATAAAACAAACCAACATGGATGGGGTGGTGCAAGGAATATCACCACACCATCATCTATACACTCACAAGCATCAAAACAACAAAACTATACAATCTGCCATAAACAACATCATAGCCTTTTGAGAGCTACATGCAAAGCACCTACAGCCACCCAAATATGCCAAATAAGATATGTGGCAGAAGCTATCCAAGATTACTACAAGCACAAGCAAAAAGATAATGCAAAAGAGTTTCACATAGAAAGTTAAATAGCTGCAAACTTGGCCAAAAATATCAGTTTTCAAGGACTTAGTGAAAATTCCAAATTCTCACTAGCCGTTTATGCTCTGAAGCATTTTGACAGCACCCAAAACAATATCTACAGGACTCCAAATGGAATGAAAATTTACAGAGAGCTAGACAAAAACACATGCTAGCAAAAATAGTAGACACAACATGCTGTTGTGAGCTGAATTAATACCATATGGTGTAGATCACACCTTAGCAACACACCTAGCAAACAAAAGAAAAACAAAAGGTAAAAGCAAAAGAAAATAAAAAGAATTGGGGGGGGGGGGGGGTTCGAACCCTGTACCCCCTGGTAACTACACACAACAGCAAGCCACCCTGCTACTACACGAGCACTTGACAGAAGAGGGAATGCTAACGGGGTAACTTCTGTGCTGCTGCGATGCTACTGTCGAAAAAAATCAAAAAGGGGGGGGTGCTCTCTCTGGGACTCGAACCCACAACGCGCCAGAACTACCACAACATACTGCACCACTACGCTACACTATGGGGACTTGATAGAGAGGAAGCCTCCAACTAGGTAACACTACAGGGCAACAAGGTCTCCCTGCTCTGCTACGCAGAGACGCCAGAGACAGAGACTTCACCGGAGCATGATCTCTACTCGCTACTGGTACTACTACGTATCACCTACACATACTACCGCTGCGAGGGAATCCGTACCTTCAGCACGACGAGCAGGGCACACCACAGCAAGGAACAACACCACAACAACCAAGAACTGTGTTCTCCTCTTGGAACAGAGAAGCACAACAACTACTTCAGCGTATGTAATCAGGGGGGAAGGGAGGTAGGAGGCTAGCTCACCTTGTGGAATGAAGAAGAGGGCGATCGATCAGGAAGAAGCCAGAAGAAGACGCGATCTGAAGAAGATGCAGGGGCGCGGTGCAGAACCGACGCATGGGAGGAAGAACACCGTGTGCACGCCGATGACATTGAGCTGGCAGTCAATGTGGTCATTCCCCGGCCTCACCGAGGACGGGAATGGGGCGCGGGCGCCTCTCCCGAGCCCTTGGACATGGCGGCCGGCACCGGAGACGACGAGAGCAGGGGTAGACATCGCGGTGCACTTCTCTCTCTCTCTCTGCAACCTATCTACAGAACCTTACCTAAGGGGGAAGGAGAGATGGAGGGAGAAGGAGGGAGGAGTGGCGGCGGCAGATGGGGATAGGAGGAACCCTAAGGAAGGGGGGCAAGGACGCCAATGTTTTATGGGGGGCCTCGACGTCTGTGAGCCCGCACGGCGACTCTCTCCCTCTCGGTTGTCTGACGGAAAGCGAGCAGGGGGGTAGACTCCGTCAGGAGGAGGAAGGAGGGACGCGCAGGTGGGCTGCCGCGCGGGAAGAGAGGAAGTTGGGCCACGGGAGGAAGAGTGGTGGCCCAAGCTGGCGCCAGGAAGAGAGAAAGAATTCCTGAGGGGGTTTTCAATTTTAAATAAACCAGAGAAAGAACTAAAACCATGGCAAAACTGATGGGGTTTAAAATAAAACAAAATACCCCTGGTCATAAGGGAATTATGACCCATTTGAATAAAATAGGAAAGAATTATTTGGGGCAATTAAATATTTTCAAAACAGCATTTATATTGTCTGTTTTGGAAATATTTGCACCTTTCAAATATGGATTTAAAACAACAAATACACCACTTTGTGACCACCACAAAATATCCTAAACCATGGACATTTTAAAAACAGGGAAGAAGCAAAAGAATATTTGGGATTGAGATAAAAGAGAGAGATGGTTTTGAAACCCTAGTTGAAATCCACAAGCTCCTTACTAGAGTTGGACCACACCACACAATTCACAAAACCACATATCACACAAGATATCACAGCACATCATATGATCACAATGCAACAACACAATGACGTGAAATGATAGAGATGCATGCATGCAAAGGAAGAACAATGCAAGGTGACACATGAAATCATAACACATTGAGCTCTCATATGAATGACAAGTTGGACCCACATGGAGAAGGTTCCAAAAAGGGAAATATACACTCTTGGGACATTACAAACTCTCCCACACCACAAAAAGATCTCGCCCCGAGATCTACGCCTGAAAGAACTCCGGAAATTCAGAACAGAGGTGATCCTCGCGTTCCCAAGTAGCCTCTTTATCGGAATGGTGTGACCACTGCACTTTGAGAAATTTGACAGTCTTGTTGCGGGTCTTGCGCTCAGTCGCCTTGAGAACCGCAACTGGATGCTCACGATAAGATAGGTCAAGTTGAAGGTCGATGTCTTGAAGATGAACAGTGCGTTCAAGGGTCTTGAAGCACCTCCGGAGCTGAGAGACATGGAACTCATGATGCACATTTGCAAAGTTTGACGGAAGCTCGAGCTGGTACGCAAGGTCGCCTCTTTTTCCAACAATTCTGAATGGGCCCACGAAACGAGGCGCAAGCTTGCCTTTGATGCCAAAGCGTTTGATACGTCTCCAACGTTTTTATAATATTTGATGGTTTCATGCTATTATCTTGTCAAACTTTAGATGTTTTGCATGCCTTTTATATATTTTTTGGGACTAACTTATTAACTCAGTGCCAAGTGCCAGTTCCTGTTTTTTCCATGTTTTTGACCCCTTTGAGAGGAGATTTTGAAATGGAGTCCAAACGGAATAAAATCCCCGAAAAGAATTTTTCCATAACGGAAGAAGATCACGAGACTTGAGACCCAAGGCAGGGGGGCCCAGGGGCCCCACAAGCCCCCACCCCGCGGCCAGGGGGGAGGCCGCGTCCCTCAGGCTTGTGGGCCCCCTGGACACCCTTTGCCCTAGGTTTTGCGCCTATATATCCCTGAAAATTCCACAAAAAATCAGGAGATCATTGAAAGTACTTTTCCGCCGCCGCAAGCTTAGGTCTCCGCTAAATCCCATCTGGGGCACGTTTTGGTGCCCTTCCGGAGGGGGGATTCGAATACAGAGGGCTTCTTCATTAACACCATGACCTCTCCGATGATGCGTGAGTAGTTCACCATAGACCTACGGGTCCATAGCTAGTAACTAGATGGCTTCTTCTCTCTCTTGGATCTTCAATACAAAGTTCTCCATGATCTTCATGGAGATCTATCCGATGTAATCTTCTTTTGCGGTGTGTTTGTCGAGATCCGATGAATTGTGGATTTATGATCAGATTATCTATAAATCTTATTTGAGTTTCTTCTGATCTCTCTTGTGCATGATTTCATATTCTTGTAATTGTAGCGACCCGACCTGAAACGGCCATGTCTCTAGTGTTTCCGTACCATCCCAAGATCATGCTGGTACACACGCAGTACATCAATGTATATTTCGACAGTTCAATCACACAGCTTTATTAATCGAAATCTCATATCAAGTACTTTATTACAATAATGAATCCACCCGAGGGCATATCATGAGATAACTAACGAAGACTAGCGGAAGCTTCAAAAGTAGGAAAGTCCATCCGACCCAGGGCATATCACCGAGCATAGATCGTAGCCTCACTCCTGGTCGGAAAAGTACTCTCCAACATGATACGTTGCAGCCGTGTAGGTCAGCATATGGAATATGCCGGCAAGTCATCAAAGAGAGGGGGTGAAATAATAATCATCTATTCTACATGCATATATGGCAGGTGGGGCTATAAGTTTTTAGCAAAAAGCAATTTTTCTCCTACAGCAAAAGAGGGTTAAAAGCAAACTTTTACTACATTGTTGGTTGTTAACGAGATGGTTCTGCCAACTTATTCTCGTACCCGAGTTGTCAATAATTCCCACATTATTATTAAATTGTGTTGAGAGTTCAGGAAAATTTCAATGCCTTCGGCTCAAGTTGTCCATGACCGTGGACACGACTAATCGATTAAGTTTGGGTACTCTGCAGAGTCTTGCACACGTTCCCCACAAGATTTGATCGCCTCCGGGTATGTCCTCGCACTTCAGGGTGTTTGAAGACCGGATGATCAAAACATGGTCTTTCAACGGGTCCCTCTGATCCCTTATCGGTGCCCATCCAATCCTACCGTTCTTCTACATCTGCTAGCACCGCCTGTCCAGAGTCGTCGTGTTGTCCAACCAAGCCAGAGCCCATAATGACTTGTGGCTGTGCAGGTAAGTCTTGGGTCTTGAAGCCTCCGTCCATCTCTTCGAGCCTGGGTGAAGCTTTCTGCAAGATGTCATGGCACTTCCCCATGCATCTCGGGTCGTCCACTGGTTTCTCCAGGGAGCCCATCTAAACCGTCCTTCACCCAGAGTTGCATTGCATCACGAGGTCTTGAAAAGTCTTGACTTAACCGGTCTTGGTTATTATATTATTCTCGCATCACTCGTGATAAACTCTCAACCAGAACCCCATCTACTCAAGCATAGCAAAATAGAATTTGTCGTCCTGGGCCAAGTAACAGGGTTGTTGGGTGCCTACCACATGATACTACAACAAGTAACCAATATTTCCAAGTACCTACTCAACATGCAATTGGGTGTAGAAGGGTAGAACTAAAATGCACAAAACCTAGGTAATACATGATCAAATGACTTGCCTTGTTGATAGTTGCCGTGATCAAGCGCTTCTAAGTAGCACGCTTCGCACTCCGGGTGATCTATCGATACAAACAAAATACACACAATAAGTACTACAACCACTAACAAACAGAATAAAATCACTAACATATAAACACCAATGCATAAAGTGAAGAAAATCACTTAACATAACCAAAACAGAATCTGTTTTTGATAAAACCCCAAGTAAAACTATTTAAAAAGAAATAAACTTAAACTACTGAAAGATATGATCACTAGGAAGCAGCGACAAAAAGAATCAAATTAAAAGATGTTTTTAAACTCGTGGAATAAGCAAAACAAGATTTAAACTAAATCTGATCTAATTCAAATTTTGTAATTTCAAACATAGGCAAATAATGTGTTTTCAAAAACTACAAGAAAATTCTAAACTACTGCAAAAATAATCAACTCCATTGGAGTCCTAGAACAAAAGTTATAAAGAAAGCAAAAAATGAAACTCTGTGTGTTTCTAAACTAAAACAGAAAAAAACAAAAACTAGATCTAACGAACAGGGGGGGTATGTGGCAGCTCCTGATTGGCTAAGGTGGTGTGTGCTACAGGGCTAACTAGCGAATGGCCGGTATTTAAACAAAACCTCCGGCTAAAATTAAGTGGGACAGAAGAACCGTTTGGTTTTATTTTAAAAACCAAAGGGGTATGTGATATCTAATCCTAGCCGTCTTGAGCAGATCGGACGGAGGAGAGAGAGATGGGGTTGGTCACCGTGGGGGCTGCAGGGCTTCTTCTCCGACGAGGCCGAGGCGGGTGGGGCTCGAGGCAACGGCTACGGCGGGTCTCGGTGGCGTCCGAGGGCTGGGGTAGACTGCGGCGGGTCTCCCGCGTCGAATGGCGGCGGCGGCGAGTCGAGACGAGGCCGTGGTGAGGAGGGGGAAGTCGGGTGAGTTCCGGCCGTGCTCGGACTCCGGCGAGGCAGCGGCGTGGCGGTTGGGGCAGCGAGCAGGGGCGGCGACGAGGGGAACGGGGTGCGGGACAACAGGGCTTGATATAGGGGGAGGGGGAGAGCTCGGGAGGGAAAGAGAGGGAGATCCGGGGAGGGGATCGGACTCCGGCGAGGAAGGAAGGGACTCGGGCGTGGGGGAAGGAAAGAGGAAGAAGGGAGGAAGGTGGCGACCGGCGGGGGATCGGGTCGGGCGTGGGGCCTAGCGGCCAGAGAGAGAGGGGGAGGGGATTCGGTCGGTTGACCGATCCGAAGGGATTCGGATCCCGGGCTAAGGGGGATTCGGCCCGATTGCTATAAAGCGCTCAGGCGCTTTCCTAATAAGAAAGAAAAGTTTCCTATTTTCTATTACTTTTTAAAACAGAAAGTAAAATACATAAAAAGGTAATAAAATAAAATCCAAATATATGGGTATGATATACCAAAATTTTCAGAAAAAAAATCTCTATCCGGTTAACATTTTTCCAAGGCCAAAATAAAAACTTAAAAAAATGTTTTTTCAGAAAAACCCCTAAAAGCTTTATTTTCCTTTGCAAATATTTTCTCAACAAAGTTTTGGTTTTCTTGGCTCAAAATATATCAAAAGTGCCCCTCGTTTTGGAGGGTCATATTCCTCCTCTCTATCTTGCTTGCAAGAATTTATTTGCCGGCACTTCTTGCACGAAGAAAAAATAGAAATGCAAAGAGGAAAATTTGAAAGAAATCCAATGCCAACTTTATTTCAACCAAGATGCATATATGCTTAACTACAATTGTAAAACATTCCAAATTACGAAATTTGGATGTTACAAACCTACCCACCTTAAGATGAATCTCGCCCTCGAGATTCGGGTTGGCTAGCAAATAGGTGCGGGTGGTCTTGTCGAAGATCCTCTTCTCGTTCCCAGGTGGCTTCTTCCTCGGTGTGGTGAGTCCACTAAAACCTTGCAGAACTTGATGATCTTGCTGCGGGTAACTCTGTTGGCAGTATCAAGAATCCCGACGGGTTTCTCCTCATACGTCAGATCACTGTCAAGCTGTATGGCCTCTAGGGGCACTGTACCTCTCAACGGAACATCAGCCATCTCAGCATGGCATTTCTTCAACTGGGAAACATGGAAGACATCATGAACTCCGGACAATCCTTCCGGTAATTCCAGTTTGTATGCAACTTCGCCTCTATGTTCAAGAATTTTGTAGGGGCCAATGAATCGGGGTGCCAACTTTCCTTTCACACCAAATCTCTTGATTCCCCGAAGTGGAGACACCCGAAGGTATGCTCGGTCTCCCACTTCGTATGTTACTTCTTTGCGTTTGCTGTCAGCATAACTCTTGTGTCTGAACTGTGCTATCTTGAGTCCGTCACGAATCAGCTTGACCTTCTCTTCAGAATCTCGGATAAGGTCGGGACCAAAAAGTTGTCAGTCTCCAACACCATCCCACATCAATGGTGTTCTACACCTTCTTCCGTATAGAGCTTCGAAAGGGGCCATCTTCAGACTGGTCTGATAGTTGTTGTTGTATGAGAACTCGGCATAAGGTAAATTGTCATCCGAGCTAGACCCATAGTCTAGTGCGCAAGCTCTCAACATGTCCTCCAGAATCTCATTGACTCTCTCGGTCTGTCCATCGGTCTGTGGGTGAAAAGTTGTACTGAACTCCAATCTTGTTCCCAAAGTTTCGTGTAGTTGATGCCAAAACTTTGACGTGAACTGAGTTCCTCTATCTGACACAATGCTCCTCGGAACTCCATGCAAACAAACGATCCTGGTCATATATATCTTGGCCAGCTTAGCACTCGTGTAAGTAGTCTTCACGGGAATGTAGTGAGCTACCTTGGTCAAGCGATCGACCACAACCCAGATAGAATCATAACCAGAACGGGTCCTGGGTAATCCTGTGATGAAGTCCATACCAAGCTTCTCCCATTTCCACTCGGGTATCGGCAGAGGTTGAAGCAATCCTGCTCGCTTCTGATGATCGGCCTTTACTCGATGACAAACATCGCATATTGCTACAAACTCGGCAGTGTCCTTCTTCATTCCTGTCCACCAGAAACTTTCTTTCAAGTCCAGATACATCTTGGTGTTGCCTGGATGTATCGAGTACGAGGAATTATGGGCCTCCTGAAGTATCAACTGCCTGAGTTTAGGATCATTGGGCACATAGATACGGTCCTCAAACCATATAGTTCCGTGTTCATCCTCACGAAAACCTTTATCCTTCCCGTCATTTATTCTCTGCTTTATCTCAGCTATCTCCTTGCCTGATTTCTGTGCTTTGCGGATCTTTTTGGTCAAGGTGGACTGAATTTCCAGCGTTGCTACAAATCCTCTTGGAACTATCTCCAATTTGAGCTCTCTGAGATCATCGGCTAACTCCTGGGGTAATCCTCCCGCTATGAGTTTGTTCACATAACTCTTACGGCTCAAGGCATCTGCTACAACATTTGCCTTCCGTGGGTGATAATGCAATCTCATGTCATAGTCCTTGATCAACTCTAGCCATCTCCTCTGTTTGAGGTTCAACTCCTTCTGCGTGAAGATATATTTCAGGCTCTTGTGATCAGTGTAAACATCACAACTATTTCCGATCAGGAAATGTCTCCAGGTCTTGAGAGCGTGCACTACGGCTGCTAACTCCAAATCATGTGTGGCATAGTTCAGCTGATGAGTTTTGAGCTGTCTGGATGCATAGGCTACAATTTTTCCTTCTTGCATGAACACTCCTCCAAGTCATTGACGAGAAGCGTCACAATAAACATGGAAATCCTTCTGAACGTTCGGCAATATCAGCACTGGGGCTGTAACCAGACGTTTCTTCAACTCTTGGAAACTGGTTTCACATTCCTCGGTCCAAACACACTTTGACTCCTTCTTCAACAACTCTGTCATGGGCTTGGCGATCTTTGAGAAATTCTCAATAAACCTCCGGTAATATCCGGCAAGTCCGAGGAAACTACGGATCTCCTTAACTTAAGTGGGTGCTACCCATTCGGTAACTGCTGCAACCTTGGCAGGATCCACTGCTATTCCTTCTCCTCAAATGACATGTCCGAGGAATCCGACTTCCTTCAACCAAAATTCACATTTGCTGAACTTCGCATACAGCTGATGTTCTCGAAGTTTCTCCAAAACCAGACATAACTGTTCCTTGTGTTCCTCCTCATTCTTGGAGAATATCAGTATGTCATCGATGAACACCACGACAAACTTGTCCAAGTATTCCATAAATAACTTGTTCATCAGATTCATAAAATATGCCGGAGCATGAGTTAGTCCAAATGACATGACCGTGTACTCATACAGACCATACCGGGTGGTGAAGGTTGTCTTGGGTATATCTTGTTCACGAATTTTCAGCTGATGATACCCGGATCGAAGATCGATCTTGGAGAACACTTGGGCTCCAACTAACTTGTCAAACAATTCATTGATCATCGGTAGGGGATACTTGTTCTTGATGGTCGCCTCGTTCAATGCACGATAATCGACTACCATTCTCAAGGATTTATCCTTCTTTTCAACCAAGAGCACTAGGGCTCCCCAAGGTGAAGAACTTGGGCGGATATACCCTTTGTCCAACAACTCCTTAATTTGCTTCTTGATTTCTACTAAATCATTTGCGGGCATCCGATATGGTCTCTTGGATATCGGGGTTGTTCCGGGTAATAGCTCAATCAAGAACTCAATCTCTCTATCAAGTGGCATGCCCGGCAATTCCTCCCGAAATACATCTGGGTATTCTTGCACAATTGGTACTTCCTCCTGGACTACTCCCGTGAGAGAGTTTACCCGTTGACTCCGTGTCGGGCGCTGGGATACGTACTTAATCCGCTTTTGCTCGGGGGTGGTGAGCAAAATAGACTTAAGGGCACAATCAATATTCCCTTCGTACTTGGCCAACCAATCCATGCCTAGAATTACATCAAATCCCTGATACTCTAATACGATGTGGTCGGTGGGAAACTTATGGTTCCCAATGTTGAGACTCAAAGCATGGCATCCTATCCTGACTGTCATCATGCCTCCTAGGAAACTGGCCATAATAGGCTGGCTGAGGGTTCTAGTTGGTAAACTATACTTTTCCACAACTACCCTTGATATGAATGAATGCGTTGCACCAGAATCAAAAAGTACCAATACTGGACGTGAATTTAGCAAAAACTTACCAACCACAGTATCGGGGTGATCATAGACCTCTTCAACATCAATGTGATTCACCTGAGCTCGGGGAAAAGGATTGGGCTTCTCTGCTGCTGAGTTGTCGTTGCAGTTTCCATTTCCCTGCTTGTTCTGGGGACATTCAGTGGCATAGTGTCCCGTCTTCTGGCACTTGAAGCAGGTGATATGAGTCAGGTCCTTCTGAGCTGGAGCAGAATGATGCTGAGTGCCGGTACCGCCATTGCCGTTCTTGAAGTTTCCGCCATTGCGGTGGTTCCCATTTCCTCCATGGTTATGCACTGGGTGATTGATCTGGACGTGTCCTCCAAACTTACCGGATCCAGTCCCGGTATTCCCTGAATAGGGGGTGTAGCGAGGCTTCTTTTGAGTGTCGGAGTTGAACTTCCCATTGCCATACTTCCGCTTGCGGTTCTCCATCTGCTGATGTTTCCCCTCCAAGATGAGGGCCTTATCTACCAGCTCCTGGTAGTTGTTGAAGTTGGCTACAGTCAGTTGAATTCTCAACTCATCGTTGAGTCCCTCCAAGAACTTTTCCTGCTTGGCCACATCATCGGCCACATCTCCAGGTGCATAATGAGCGAGCATGTTGAACTCATCAACATACTGAGCCACAGAGCGATTTCCCTGGCGTAAGTTGCGAAACTCACGCTTCTTCAGACTCATGGCCCTAGCTAAGACATGAGTGGTGCGGAAGGCTTGCTTGAACTGCTCCCAAGTGACTCCAGCAATGGGGTATGTAGTGGTGTAGTTCTCCCACCATGCAGCTGCGGGGCCTTCAAGTTGATGCGCGGCAAAGCGCACCTTCTCATCTTCAGTACATCCAGCAGTGATTAGTTCCCGCTCCATCTTGTGGAGCCAATCATCTGCCACAATGGGCTCAATGCTGCTGGAGAAAGTCGGAGGGTTCAACCTCAGAAACGGGTGAGATTTTCGGCCTAGGGTGGATGATGGTGGCTGTTATTGTTCTGGTTCTGAATGATCAGCTGCATCTGGGTATTCTGTTGCTGAATCAACTGTGTGAGTTCCGGCGGGAAGTTGGAAGCAGGGTCACGTCTCGGAGGCATCTGGTGTTTGTAGAGGGGTGGGATTAGCATAGAACAAGGGTCTAAAGAGTAATTACACTACCCATATGAAATGCATCAAACAATTTTCACACCACACATTTATTCATTATCACCACAAAAAGGTTCACACACGGGTATACAAGTTCCGATAACCTAAACATCGGCCTAAGCTTTTAACGATAAGATAAATTGGTGGACTAGTCTTAGTGTCCTCCTCAGAAGAGCATGGCGGTGGGTCCTTCGGTGGAGCTTGCTTTGTAGTCCTCCTCATTGCTGATCAAAGGGGCTACGTCTCCTTCAGGGTGAAGGTTCTCGCCCATGTCCAGTTCTTCCTCTAGATATGCGACACGAGCCTTCAGCTTCTCGATCCTCTCCAAGAAGTCCTTCACCTCCAATTCGTGCTCATAGTGGGCTTCCTGGGCTGCTTCTTCGAGTTCGAGTTCGCGGAGCGACAGTTGCTTGATCTTCCTGGCGTCCTTGACCACACGATCCTCCAGAGTCCCGATGTGCGTCTCCAAGGTCTGGGCATAGGACATGAGAGCGTCTTTGGTCTTGATTGAGATGACTTCTCCATCTTCTCCTCTCCGGGATACCGTGAATAGTTCTGGTGAAATAGGGCAGCCTCTGTACACTTCCTTGATACGTACGAGTGCACAATGGACCGCCATGTCCCTTCCAAGAATCCAGCTGGGTGTGATGAACTTGAAGTCCACAAGCTCAGTGCGTGGCTCGAATGTCCTTCCAAGGATGTGCACCTCACTCCTGTAGCATGAATCCTCCGGGTAAGACGAAGTAGCTTCCCAGTGATAGTCGGCAGAGCAATCCTTAAGTCCTTGGTGATCTGCATCAGCTCCTTTTCGAAAGGCATAGTGGCGTCGGGCTGGCAAAACTCCGTGATCCTAACGGGGATGAAGGTAGCCATGTAAAAATATTGGAAAATCGGAGAGAAGTCAGAAATGAGAAAAAAAAAGTTTTCTTCCTAAGGCTTTTCCATTCCTAGAGGTTACGTCCTACGGTCAGCGTGTGATCTGATACCATAATTGTAGCGACCCGACCTGAAACGGACAAGTCTCTGGTGTTTACGTACCATCCCAAGATGATGCTGGTACACACACAGTACATCAATGTATATATCGAGAGCTCAATCACCCATCTTTTTTAATCTAAATCTCATATCGAGTACTTTATTACAATAATGAATTACAATAAAGTGGATGAAGGTCATCTCATGAGATAACTAACGAAGACTAGCGGAAGCTTCAAAAGTAGAGAGTCCATCTGACTCCAGGGCATATCACCGAGCGTAGATCGTAGCCTCACTCCTGGTCGGAAAAGTACTCTACAACATGATATGTTGTAGCCGTGTAGGTCAACTTATGGAATATGTCGGCAAGTCATCAAAGAGAGGGGGTGAAATAGTAATCTATTCTACATGCATATATGGCAGGTGGGGCCATAAGTTTTTAGCGAAAAGCAAGTTTTCTCCTACAACAAGAGAGGGCTAAAAGCAAAATTTTACTACATTGTTGGTTTTAACGACATGGTTCTGCCAACTAATTCTCGTACCCGAGTTGTCAATAATTCCCACATCATTATTAAATTGTGTTGAGAGTTCAGGAAAATTTCAATGCCTTTGGCTCAAGTTGTCCATGACCGTGGACACGACTAATCGATTAGGTTTGGGTACTCTGCAGAGTTTTGCACACATTCCCCACAATATTTGATCGCCTCCGGGTATGTCCTCGCACTTCAGGGTGTTTGAAGACCGGATGATCAAAACATGGTCTTTCAACGGGTCCCTCTGATCCCCTGTCGGTACCCATCCAATCCTACCGTTCTTCTACATCTGCTAGCACCGGCTGTCCAGAGTCGCCGCGTTGTCCAACCAAGCCAGAGCCCATAATGAATTATGGCTGTGGAGGTAAGCCTTAGGTGTTGAAGCCTCCGTCCATATCTTCGAGCCTGGGTGAAGCTTCCCGCAAGATGTCATGGCACTTCCCCATGCATCCCGGGTCGTCCACTGGTTTCTCCAGGGAGCCCATCTAAACCGTCCTTCACCCAGAGTTGCATTGCATCACGAGGTCTTGAAAAGTCTTGACTTAATGGTCTTGGTTATTATATTATTCTCGCATCACTCGTGATAAACTCTCAACCAGAACCCCGTCTACTCAAATATAGCAAAATAGAATTTGTCGTCCCGGGCCAAGTAACAGGGTTGTTGGGTGCCTACCACATGATACTACAACAAGTAACCAATATTTCCAAGTACCTACTCAACATGCAATTGGGTGTAGAAGGGTAGAACTACAATGCATAAAACCTAGGTAATACATGATCAAATGACTTGCCTTGCTAATAGTTGTCGTGATCAAGCGCTTCTAAGTAGCACGCTTCGCACTCCGGGTGATCTATCGATACAAAAAAAATACACACAATAAGTACTACAACCACTAACAAACAAAATAAAATCACTAACATATAAACACCAATGCATAAAGTGAAGAAAATCACTTAACATAACCAAAACAGAATCTGTTTTTGATAAAACCCCAAGTAAAAAATATTTAAAAAAAATAAACTTAAACTACTGAAAGATATGATCACTAGAAAGCAGCAGCAAAAAGAATCAAATTAAAATCTATTTTTAAACTCCTGGAATAAGCAAAACAAGATTTAAACTAAATCTGATAATTCAAATTTTGAAATTTCAAACATAGGCAAATAATATGTTTTCGAAAACTACAAGAAAATTTTAAACTACTGCGAAAAGAATCAACTCAATTGGAGTCCTAGAAAATATGTTATAAAGAAAACAAAATTGAAACTCTTTCTATTTCTAAACTAAAACACAAAAAACAAAAAACTAGATCTAGCGAACAGGGGGGTATGTGGCAGCTCCTGATTGGCTAAGGTGGTGTGTGTTGCGGGGCTAACTAGAGAACGTCCGGTATTTAAACAAACCTCCCGCAAAAATTAAGTGGGACACAAAAACCGTTTGGTTTTATTTTAAAAACCGAAGGGGTACGTGATATATAATCCTGGCCGTCTAGAGCAGATCGGACGAAGGAGAGAGAGATGGGGTTGCTCACTGTGGGGGGATCTGCAGGACTTCTTCTCCGGCGAGGCCGAGGTGGGTGGGGGTCGACGCGGCGGCTACGGCGGGTCTCGACGGTGTCCGAGGGCTGGGGAAGACTGCGGCGGGTCTCCCGGGTCGAATGGCGGCCGCGACGAGTCGAGACGAGGCCGGGTTGAGCACGGGGAAGTCGGGGGAGTTCCGGCCGTGCTCGGACTCCGGCGAGGCAGCGGGGTGGCGGTTGGGGCAGCGAAAAGGGTCGGCGACGAGGGGAATGGGGTGCGGGACAAGGGGGGCTTTATATAGGGGGACGGCGACAGCTCAGGAGGGAAAGAGAGGGAGATCCGGGGAGGGGATCGGACTCCGGCGAGGAAGGAAGGGACTCGGGCGTGGGGGAAGGAAAGAAGAAGGGAGGAAGGTGGCGGCCGGCGGGGGATCGAGTCGGGTGTGGGGCCGAGCGGCCAGAGAGAGAGAGGGGGAGGGGATTCGGTCGGTTGGCCGATCCGAAGGGATTCGGATCCCGGGCTAAGGGGGATTTGGCCCGATTGCTATAAAGCGCTCAGGCGCTTTCCTAATAAGAAAGAAAATTTTCCTATTTTCTATTTTTTTTAAAACAGAAACTAAAATACATAAAAAGGGAATAAAATAGAATCCAAATATAGGGGTATCATATACCAAAATTTTCAGAAAAAAAAATCTCAATCCGTTTAACATTTTTCCAAGGCCAAAATAAAAACATAAGAAAGTTTTTTCGGAAAAACCCCTAAAAGCCTTATTTTCTTTTGCAAATATTTTCTCAACAAAGTTTTGGTTTTCTTGGCTCAAAATATATCAAAAGTGCCCCTGGTTTTGGAGGGTCATATTCCTCCTCACTATCTTGCTTGCAAGAATTTATTTCCCGGCACTTCTTGCACAAAGAAAAAATAGAAATGCAAAGAGGAAAATTTGAAAGAAATCCAATGCCAACTTTCTTTCAACAAATATGCATAGATGCTTAGCTACAATTGTAAAACATTCCAAATTAGGAAATTTGGGATGTTACAGTAATTCTCTTCGAGTTGTGGGTTTTGTTTGGCCAACCAGATCTATGATTCTTGCAATGGGAGAAGTGCTTGGTTTTTGGTTCATACCGTGCGGTGACCTCACCCAGTGACAGAGGGGTAGCGAGGCACGCATCGTGTTGTTGCCATCAAGGGTAAAAAGATGGGGTTTTCATCATTGGTTTGAGATTATCCCTCTGCATCATGTCATCTTGCTTAAGGCGTTACTCTGTTCGTCATGAACTCAATACGCTAGATGCATGCTGGATAGCGGTCGATGTGTGGAGTAATAGTAGTCGATCCAGAAAGTATCGGTCTACTTGTCTCGGATGTGATGCCTATATGTATGATCATTGCCTTAGATATCGTCATGACTTTGCGCGGTTCTATCAATTGCTCGACAGTAATTTGTTTACCCACCGTGATATTTGCTATTTTGAGAGAAGCCCTAGTGAACACTATGGCCCCCGGGTCTACTCCACACCATATTTTCAGCCTTACACTTTTTACTTCGTTGCACTTTCCGCCTTCAGATCTCACTTTGCAAACAATCTTGAAGGGATTGACAACCCCTTTGAAGACTTGGGTGCAAGCTCGTTTGTGTTTGCGCAGGTACTCTGGACTTGACGAGACCCTCCTACTGGATCGATACCTTGGTTCGCAAACTGAGGGAAATACTTACTGCTCCTGTGCTGCATCACCCTTTCCTCTTCAAGGGAAAAACCAACGCAAGCTCAAGAGATGACAGAAGGATCTCTGGCACCATTGCCGGGGAAGGATTTTTGTTGCTCTAGCAGCGTTGCATACCCTTCATAGGCGACACCTTGAGATAGACGAAGTCATCAAGCTCATAAGACATGTCATGATGCTTGCTATCATAATAGCTCTTCTGACGGGACTGAGCTGCTCTGAGGTCATTCCGAATGACCCGACACATCTCCTCAGCTTCTTCTATCAAGTCATTCCCCAGAATATGACGCTCGCCGCTCTCGGACCAGTTGAGCGGGGTACGACACTTCCTGCCATAGAGAATTTCAAACGGATAACTGTTCTTATACGAGAACTCCGCAAAAGGCAGACAATCCTCCCACTTCATACCAAAAGAGATAACACAGGCTCTCAGCATGTCCTCAAGAACTTGATTGACTCGCTCCACTTGACCACTAGTCCGAGGATGAAAAGTTGTCCTGAAGCGTATCTTCGTGCCCATTGATACGTCTCAAACGTATCTATTACTTTTGATGGTTTCACGCTGTTATCTTGCCTTCTTTGTATGTTTTATATACCTTTTTATATATTTTTGGGACTAACTTATTAATTCAGTGCCAAGTGCCAGTTCCTGTGTTTTCCGTGTTTTTGACTCTTTTCAGATCTGATTTCGGAACGGAGTCCAAACGGAAGAAAAACCCCAAAATGATTTTTTTCCTGAACGGAAGAAGTCCAGGGGGCTTTTGGGCCAAGCCAGGTGGGCTCCAGGGAGCCCACAAGCCCCCACTCCGCCACCAGGGGGAGGCGGCGGTGGGCAGGCTTGTGGCCTCCCTGTCCGCCCCCTGACCTAGGTCTTTGGCCTATAAATTCCCAAATATTCCGAAAAAAGTCAGGGGAGCCTCAAAAATACTTTTCCACCGCCGCAAGCTTCCGTTTCCGCGGGTCTCATCTGTAGACCCTTCCCGGCACCCTGCCGGAGGGGACTTTGGAGTTGGAGGGCTTCTTCATCATCATCATCGCCCCTCCAATGACTCGTGAGTAGTTCAGTTCAGACCTACGGATCCGTAGTTAGTAGCTAGATGGCTTCTTCTCTCTCTTGGATCTTCAATACAAAGTTCTCCATGATCTTCATGGAGATCTATCCTATGTAATCTTCTTTGGCGGTGTGTTTGTCGAGGTCCGATGAATTGTAGACTTGTGATCAGATTATCTATGATATATATTTGAGGCTTTGCTGATTTCTTATATGCATGATTTGATATCCTTGTAAGTCTCTCCGAGTCTTGGGTTTTGTTTGGCCAACAAGATCTATGATTCTTGCAATGGGAGAAGTGCTTGGTTTTGGGTTCTGCCATGTGGTGACCTTTCCCAGTGACAGTAGGGGCAGCAAGGCACACATCAAGCAGTTCCCATCAAGGGTAAAAGGATGGGGTTTTTATCATTGATTTGAGAATATCCCTCTACATCATGTCATCTTGCTTAAGGCATTACTCTGTTCTTATGGACTTAATACATTAGATGCATGCTGGATAGCGGTCGACGTGTGGAGTAATAGTAGTAGATGCAGAAAGTATCGGTCTACTTGTTTCGGACGTGATGCCTATAGAAATAATCGTTGCATAGATATCGTCACGACTCTGCACAGTTCTATCAATTGCTCGACGGTAATTTGTTCACCCACCGTCTACTTGCTTTCATGAGAGAAGCCACTATTAAACAGTACGGCCCCGGGTCTATTCACATCCATCGTTTACAACTCCACTTTTACTTTGCTTTGTTACTTTGTTGCTTTCAGTACTCACTTGGCAAACAATCTATAAGGGATTGACAACCCCTTCATAGCGTTGGGTGCAAGCTTTTGTGTTTGTGCAGGATCTTGAGATACTCCTCCGCCGGATTGATACCTTGGTTCTCAAACTGAGGGAAATACTTACCTCCGCTGTGCTACATCATCCTCTCCGCTTCGAGGAAACACCAACGCAGAAGGATTCCTGGTGTCGTCAACGTGCCCATTTCTGGCGCCACTCAAAGGTCTTTTGTGCAGCAGCATAACGGACATCAGAAGCATTCCTGCGCCATTGCCGGGGATCCCTTTTGAAACATCAGAAGTATTTCTGGCGCCGTTGCTGGGGATCCCTTTTGAAACATCACCCATCGCTGACTGAAAAGAGTCCCAGAACTTGGAAGTGAAGATACTTCCGCGATCCGAAGAAATCATCATAGGTACGTCGTGCAAACACACAATCCTGGAAGTGTACAACTCTGCAAGCTGAGCTGCCGAAATGGATTCCTTGACTGGAAGAAAATGAGCCACTTTGCTCAACTTGTCGGTGACGACGAAGATGGCATCATTACCCTTCTTGGACTTCGGAAACCCGGTGACGAAATCCATCTCAATATGATCGAACTGCCACTCGGGAATGGGCAAAGGATGCAAAAGACCTGTTGGACGTTGATGCTCTGCTTTCACTCTTCGACATACATCACATTCATTTACTAACTCAGCAATCTCATGCTTCATGCGAGTCCACCAGAAGGTCTGTTTCAAGTCCTGATACATCTTGGAGCTTCGAGGATGAATAGAGAGCAGAGAGTTATGAGCTTCTTCCATGATTACCTTTATCAGATCACCTTTTGGAACGACAAGACGATCTTCAAAGAACAACGTGTCTCTGGCATCAACACTAAAGCACTTATATTTGGGAAGACTCTTTGCCACGCCAATCTTGACTTTCTTCACCATTGCATCAAGAAGCTGAGCTGCTCGGACCTGATCTTCCAAGGTAGGAGAGATCTGAAGGTTTGCAAGAAATTGCTGAGGCACTAACTGAAGGTTGAGCTTCCTGAAACACTCACAAAGCTCAGGCTGGAGAGGTTGCAGAATGAGACTGTTGCAGTATGCCTTCATGCTCAAGGCATCTGCCACAACATTAGCTTTGCCTGGCGTGTACTCAACACTCGGGTTAAAATCTTGGAGCATTTCCACCCAACGAGTTTGTCGAAGATTCAAGTTAGGCTGAGTGAAGATGTACTTGAGACTCTTGTGATCAGTGAATACTTCAACCTTTGTTCCAACAAGAGGTGTCTCCAAGTCATCAGAGCGTGTACCACAGCTGCTAGCTCAAGATCATGTACAGGATAATTCTTCTCCGCTGGCTTCAACTGCCTGGAGGTATAAGCAACCAATTTCTTCTCTTGCATCAGAACTGCACCAAGACCCTGGAGAGAAGCGTCGCAGAACACCTGGTAAGGCTTGGAATCATCCGGAGGAACCAAGACTGGAGTAGAGGTGAGCTTCTCTTTGAGTGTGTCGAAGGCCAACTAACACTCTGGAGACCAAGCATACTTCGCACCCTCCTGAAGAAGACTTGAGAGCGGCTTTGCAATCTTGGAGAAGTTCTCAACGAACCTTCTACAATAGCTTGCGAGCCCGAGAAACCTTCGAAGCTGCTTCACATTCTGCGGAGGCTCCCATTCAACAATGGCATGCACCTTGGACGGATCAACTTCCATGCCCTCGGCAAAGATAATGTGACCAAGATAGACGACTTCTTTCAGCCAGAACTCACACTTGGAAAACTTGGCATACAACTTGTACTCTCTCAGCTTATCAAGCACCAACCTGAGATGTTCTTCATGTTCTTCCTCAGTTTCAGAAAAGACTAGAATGTCGTCGATATAGAGCAAGACAAAGGCATTCTTGAACGGAGAGAATATGTAGTTCATCAATCGACAAAATGTCGGAGGAGCATTTGCCAGACCAAAAGACATGACCGTATACTCATACGAGCCAAAACTAGTCCTGAAAGCAGTCTTCGGAATATCCTCTTCGCGAATGCGAATTTGATGATAGCCCATTCTGAGATCGAGCTTGGAGAAGATCTTAGCACCTTTCAACTGTTCGAACAACTCAGTTACGTTCGGAAGTGGATATTTGTTCCTGGTTGTCTTCTTGTTCAATGGACGGTAATCGACACACAGTCGGTCCGTGCCATCCTTCTTCTTGACAAATAGTACTCCACAACCCCATGGAGACGAGCTCGGTCTGATCAGACCCAAATGCTCCTGCTCATCGAGTAGCCTCTTAAGTTCCTTCAACTCTTCTGGACCCTATTTGTACGGCCGTTTGCAAACAGGCTCAGTACCTGGTTCAAGCTCAATGACAAATTCAACTTCTCGGTGTGGAGGCATGCCTGGCAGCTCTTCTGGAAACACATCTTCATATTCGCAGACCACTGGGACTTGCGAAATAGGATTAATCTCACCCTTTTCATTCAGAGAGAACAGACGGATTGTATCATCGCGCGTCGTGAATATAATCACATCCTCCGAAGAGTGGGTAAGCTTCACTTCTTTAGCTTCACAATCAATTGATGCCTTGTTCATGGCCAACCAGTCCATACCACGGATCAAATCAATGTCGGAATTGCCCAAGACATACGGAGAAGCCAGAAAAGAATAACTTCCTATCTTGACATGGACATGAGGAACTCTAGAATTTGACCTCATTTGAGCACCCGGAGAAACAACACCCAAAGGTCTATGCAAACTTGTCGAGGGAAAATCATGCTTGATGAAAAATGACTTTGACATAAAGCAATGTGAAGCACCAGAATCGAACAAGACTTTAGCAGGAAAATCATTGACTGAAAGGTTACCCATGATCACATCAGAGGAGTTGTCTGCTTCAGCTGCATTCACCATATTGACTCGAGCTTATGTGGGGTTGAACTTGACAAGAGCACTACTTGGAGGTTTGCCTGGAGGAGGAGGCGGCAGACGGAGCTGAGAAGTGCACTTGTTGGCATAGTGACCCTTTTGCCCACACTTGTGACAAGTAACCTCTAATGGCTGACGGTACTGTGTCTGAGGAGCCCTTGCTTCTGATGCTGGAATATCTGCTGAAAGACTGGGTTGGGTGGGTGGGAAGAACCACGGCCACCAGAATGCTTGAACTGTTGCGTGTGCCGAGGAGAAGGAGGAGACACCCAAAACTTCTGTTACTTCTGAACCACCTGGGTAGAGGAAGAGCGGGAATCTCTGAAGCGCTTCTTAGAATTCTCCACCCTGAGCAAGGCTGCCTCTGCCCTGAGAGCTAAGTTGTAGAACTTATCGAACTCCTCAGGATCGTGCAAAGCAAGAGCTAACTGCAAATCTTCTTTCAAGCCACCTCTGAACTGATAAATCTTGCTCTTCTAATCAGGGATATCCTGCAAGGCGTATCGGGCTAGCTCGTGGAACTCGACGTTGTACTTGTACACGGAGTTACCACCCTGCTTCAAGCGCCTGAACTTCTCACGCATTTCCTCCACGAAGCTGGTCAGAATGTAGTGGGATCTGAAGTCACGGCAGAACTCATCCCAAGTGACCACTCTAGCGCCTCTGGAATCCTTCAACTGTTGCCACCAGATAGATGCTTGCCCCTTCAGCTGGAATGTAGCAAACTTAACGAAATCCTTAGGACGAACATTGCTGCACTCAAAATGCTTGTTCATGTCGCGGATCCAATCCTGAACATCAAACGGCTGGTCACAGGAAGTGAAAGTCTTCGGCTGATTCGATAGGAACTGACTCAGATTAGCAAACTGATTGCCACCATGCTGGAAATTGCCTTGCTGCTGATTAGCCCTCTCTTGCAACAACTATAGCAAAATCTGAGTGTTTGCACTTGTAGCAGCCATCACCACTTGCCAAGCCTCTACAGGAGGAGGCGGCGGAGGAGGAGGATTCTCCGGAGGAGGAGGTGGTGGCGGCACATCCTCACGCCCTGGATTCTGATGAGTTGGTGGAGCCATCCTGAAGACGGACAACACATTAGCCCACAGAATAAATTGAAGGTATAGCTGAATCAAAATGACAGGAATATCTGAATAAAAATATGGCAATTACACGCTAACAAAATAGTAAGAATGCTTCCTCAAAGTGAAGGTCGACAAAATTATTATTAAGACCACTTGCAAACAAGTATGAGCTAGAACTTCTCGGAACAACATATGATCGAGATATCATCCGATATCTTCGGGGATAAGATCGCACGGGCTCGAAATTACAGTAGCCATCCCGTGCAAGGTAGTGCACACGACTTACGAAGTATCCCCGAGTCGTAGCGAGCTACAAGGACTCTTTAAGACACAACGAGAACCGATGTAAGACGACCGTGAACAAATATACCCACTGAACATCGAATCCCAACCTCACATCATTCATCTGTAGGAAGATTGTCCTATAAGTTACTACTTGATATCCCACCTATGAATTCCGAAATATCTGGCCATGCAATCTGGTACACAGATACAAGGAGTAATATCACACAACTCCTATACTAACGTGTCACCTCTATCACATACGTCAACACACAACCAGAATCTCGGACCTTCATCTACAACAGACCTTCGTGATCACAACAACACAAAGTATGGCAGTACTCCCGAACAATCTGCACCAGTACTGGGGACATCGGGGTTATCTCGCCACTACTAGTATTGAAGCAATTACGAACATCCTTCGTTCTTAGATACTCAGAAATATGAATGATGGCGATGTGCACAAGAATCCCCTGGAGCTCAACTCCCCAGAAGAAATCAAGGCACACAGGAGGCACCAAGACAGAACTCCATCACATCGAAATCATATAGATTTCACAAATACCCGTGTGATACTAAAAAATTGAGCGAGAAGAGGAGTAGAATTAAGATTTCCTAAGTCGGGAACCTCACTAGAGCAAGGAAGAGGAGAAAAAAGAATCCTACTCTCCGTAATAACTAAGACTCAAAACATTTTACTAGACTCGACTCGGCCAAGTACGATCACACAAAGGGTCCTATGGTCGTAAGGCTCTGATTACCAACTTGTAACGACTAAGATGCGGTCCTTTCCGATTTGGGGAACGAGGCCCCGAATTGGAAAGAAGCGCAACTAAGCGTTTCGCAAGCACGGTAACATAGCACATACATAATAATAGAAGAATGACAATAAGGGATCCAACTGCCATCTCAAAAATATATCAGAGTTACATCACACATCCAAATAAGGTAGTTCCGCTACAGACTACAAAACATGAGAAATTACTATGCTACCCTGCATGCTTGCCCATGATCACGACCACGCCTCAGTCTTCTGGATAGTTCACGTACAGCGGTCATTCTCCTCATCGTCCTGCCACGCCAGCTGCGTGTCGTCAGGATCACCTGTCTCGGGGGAACCTGAACCTGTTGGTGTTTTGAAGGAATCTGTGAGCCACGGGGACTCAGCAATCTATGACCTCGGTGCCAGAACTAGTCAAGTGATTAGGTAAGGAGGGTGGAGTATTTAGGTTGCAACATCCTAAGCATATATGGTGGCTAACTTACGTAGAACAAGTATTGAAGGTGGTCTATACTAGCGATCGATGATTAGCTGATCACTAAGTGATCCTGAGCACCTACTTACGTCAATCATAACCCCACCGTGTTCCCGATCGAAGCGAGGTCTTCGAAGGGGACAGTCATGGTTACGCACACAGTTGGCAATTTTATTAGAGTTATGTTTAAGTTATCTATTACCGGATGTTAACAAATATTCCAAGTTGCCACATAACCGCGGGCACGGCTTTCCAAAAGATTAAACCCTGAGGGGTGCTCCAACTAGTCCATCACAAACGGTCATGGGCCGCAAAGTAATCCTCTATCATGAATCTCGTGATCTTGTCGAATTCCTTAGAGGAAAACCTCAACTCTGGGGAGAACCAAAGCTTCACCGGGATTCCTATACGCAAGATATATCGCTAAGGTAGGACAAGACTAGCAGGACCTCCCGACATGTCGACGACCCTGATAAGAGCCGCGTATCTCAGTCTCAGGACACGCCGGATAAGCAAAGCGTACAGTGGCCAGAGAAATCTCCCGAGTTGCCCGGGGATGGCCCCGCACGGTGCTCTAGTTTGGACCAACACTCATGAGGAGCACTGGCCTGGGTTGTTGATTAAATTCCTCAGGGAGGCCATTCCCTATGCAGATTATTATTAAGTGATTAGCAAATTAACACCAATGTTGGGTCCTGCCGGACAAGTCTTAGCACTACGCGCTTTATCGAGGGCGTCCCCATAACAACCCCGAACGTGTTAGGAGCGATCATTACGGAATCAAACACCGGTTGCCAGTAACTATGGCGGCAATAACAGAACTAAACACCCGACAGAAGGCTAGGCCTTCTGTTATTTACCAAGTATATAGGTGCATTAATTAAATAACAGATTTAACATAATGATATCAAGCTCAAGTTATCACATGAGACAAAAGCACCTGCAACTAGCAACGCTAACATTAGTATGTGAGCAAGCCTACTTAGCCATTCAAAATTTGCTAGGAAGGGATAAGTGTTTGGTTTCATGGCAATTCAGGAGGCAATTATTTCAGTGGTAGGCAGTGAGCATATGACGAAGAAAACATAATCTAGCATAACAAGTCTAGGGATGGAATCAAGGTCATGCCTGTGATATCCTCAGCTTGTAACTGCTCTTGTTCGTCCTGCCCGTACTCTCCCGGATCCACGTACTCGTTCTCCGATCCCAGTACTACCCAACATAAACATAGCATACAATGAACAACAGCACCTCAAGATGCAACAAGCACATGATGCATGAGATGAAATGAACATGCATCTCTATTCTAATCACTAGCACAAGCATGAGAAGTAAATACAAGTTCCTGTACAGAACTGCACCCTAAGATATCTTGACATGCATGAGAATGGCATGATCAGATGCGTCACGTGAAAACGATGCAAAAACATATAAAGAACGTAACGATCGGAGCTACGGATCAACGGGAGACAACGAACCAAGAAATGACGTCCTACGTATCAAAATCATCACAACACACACCAATCGCATACTTCTGGTATTTCCAAGTTGCCAAGACATAAAACAAACCAACATGGATGGGGTGGTGCAAGGAATATCACCACACCATCATCTATGCACTCACAAGCATCAAAACATCAAAACTATACATTCTGCCATAAACAACATCATAGCCTTTTGAAAGCTACATGCAAAGCACCTACAGCCACCAAAATATGCCAAATAAGATATGTGGCAGAAGCTATCCAAGGACAAGCAAAAAATATAATGCAAAGGGGTTTCACACAGAAAGTTACACAGCTGCTAACTTGGCCAAAAATATCAGTTTTCAGTGACTTGGTGAAAATTCCAGATTCTCACTAGTTGTTTATGCTCTGAAGCATTTTGACAGCACCCAAAACAATATCTACAGGACTCCAAATGGAATGAAAATTTATAGAGAGCTAGACAAAAACAAAAGCTACAACTTTCCAGTTGATAGTAAAGGCTGACTCTCAACACATGGACCTCCACAAGCTCAACAATAGGAGAAGAAAATATAAGCAGATTCTCACACTTAGTGAAAATCACAGATTTTCATTAAACTGGAATTTCAGCCACATGCCTACTTTGACTAAGCACCACTTGCACATATGAACTACTAAGCATGAAACAAAACCAACATGCCATAGAGGGGGTTACCCTCTAATGCCACAACAAGGAATCAACCTCTTGGGCTCACCACATCTCATGCAACCAAGCTCCAAACATAGAACAAATCTGAAATATGACATTCTCAGAAAGTGTTCCAAAGGCAAAACTGACTTCGCCAATGGATTCCTAGGATGTTTCTACCCCAAAAACATATATAATAATTATGTACTTGCATAGAACAAAAGGGCACAAACTAGAAAAGAAAAATCTACATAGAATCACATATAGTGAATAGTGCAGCATCACATGTGCTATTCACTAGATCAACAACTACACAAGCTTATGCACACTCTCACAAGTCCAATGGTGACACGAGGGTTTTGACCTCATGTATGTGTGCCATAGCACATCACCATTTCCACACACTTACAACAAGCACAAGCATAAAAGCACCTACACAAGCTAATGAGGACACACACACTAGATGACACCACATCATCTATACCCTACACATATAAGCATGCTCATGATCTCAACAAGGCACTCCATGCTTTGGGCATGTAGGTGGACACATACACACCATCATCACACACACAACACCAAAGCATCTACATATCACATGAGACAAGGTATGTGGGGGAACCCACACACACACACCACCACACTTGCACTCACTAGTGCATCAATTCATCACCATGAGGATGAGCATCTCACACACACACGCACAACACTAGTCTAGTGCAAAGACCCACAAGTTAAAGTCACTCACAAATATGCACATATGGAAGATGATACACACATACACTACACTACAAATACCTAAACATACAACACAAACACATGCTAGCAAAAATAGTAGACACAACATGCTGTTGTGAGCTGAATTAATATTACGTGGTGTAGATCACACCTTAGCAACACACCTAGAAAACAAAGGAAAAAACAACAAGTAAAAGCAAAAGAAAATAAAAAGGATTGGGGGGGTCGAACCTTGTACCTCATGGGAACTACACACAACAGCAAGCCACCCTGCTACTACACGAGCACTTGACAGAAGAGGGAATGCTAACAGGGTAACTTCTCTGTTGCTGCTATGCTACTGTCAAAAAAATAAAAAAGGGGGGTGCTCTCTCTGGAACTCGAACCGACAACGCGCCAGAACTACGACAACATACTGCACCACTATGCTACACTACGGGGACTTGACAGAGAGGAAGCCTCCAACTAGGTAACACTACAGGGCAACAAGGTCTCCCTGCTGTGCTACGCAGAGACACCGGCGACAGAGACTTCACCGGAGTGTGATCTCTACTCGCTACTGCTACTACTACGTATCACCTACACATACTACCGTTGCGAGGGAATCCATACCTTTAGCACGACGAGCAGGGCACACCACAACAAGGAACAACACCACAACAACCAAGAATTGTGTTCTCCTCTTGGAACAGAGAAGCACGGCAACTACTTTGCCGGATCTAATCGGGCGGGAATGGAGGTAGGATGCTAGCTCACCTCGGGGAAGAAAGAAGAGGGCAATCGATCGGTAAGAAGCCAGAAGAAGACGCGATCTGAAGAAGATGCAGGGGCGCGGTGCAGAACCGACGCAGGGGAGGAAGAACACCGGGTGCACGCCGATGGCGTTGAGCTGGCCGTCGATGTGGTCGTTCCCCGGCCTCACCGAGGACGAGAATGGGGCGCGGGCGCCTCTCCCGAGCCCCTGGACATGGCGGCCGGCGCCGGAGATGATGGGAGCAAGGGTATACGTCGCGGTGCACTTCTCTCTCTCTCTCTCTCTGCAACCTATCTACAGAACCTTACCCGAGGGGAAGGAGAGATGGAGGGATAAGGAGGGAGGAGTGGCGGAGGCAGATGGGAAAGGAGAAACCCTAAGGAAGGGGGCACGGACGCCAATGTTTTATGGGGGGCCTCGACGTCTATGATCCCTCACGGCGAATCTCTCCCTCTCGGTTGTCTGACGGAAAGCGAGCAGGGGGGTAGATGCCGTCAGGAGGAGGAAGGAGGGACGCGCAGGTGGGCTGCCGCGCGGGAACAGAGGAAGTTCGGCCACGGGAGGAAGAGTGGTGGCCCAAGCTGGCGCCAGGAAGAGAGAAAGAATTCCTGAGGGGGTTTTCTATTTTAAATAAACCAGAGAAAGAATTAAAACCAAGGCAAAACTAATGGCGTTTAAAATAAAACAAAATACCCCCTTCATAAGGGAATTATGACCCATTTGAAGAAAATAGGAAAGAATTATTTGGGGCAATTAAATATTTTCAAAGCAGCATTTATATTGTCTGTTTTGGAAATATTTGCACCTTTCAAATATGGATTTAAAACAGCAAATACACCACTTCATGACCACAACAAAATATCCTAAACCATGGACTTTTTTAAACAGGAAAGAAGCAAAAGAATATTTGGGCTTGAGATAAAAGAGAGAGATGGTTTTGAAACCCTAGTTGAAATCCACAAGCTCCCTACTAGAGTTGCACCACACCACACAATTCACAAAACCACATATCATACAAGATATCACATCACATCATATGATCACAATGCAACAACACAATGACATGAAATGATAGAGATGGATGCATGCAAAGGAAGAACAATGCAAGATGACACATGAAATCATAACACATTGAGCTCTCATATCAATGACAAGTTGGACCCACTTGGAGAAGGTTCCAAAAAGGGAAAGATACACTCTTGGGGCATTACAATCCACCACCTCTCATTCCCAGAGGAAGCCCCCAGAACACACACACACATAGTTGTCATATCCATTTTTCTGAGAGAGAGCCACCTACTCATGTGTTGAGATCAAGATATTCCAATCCATCCACTATAATATTGATCTCTAGCCTTCCCAGGTAGCTTTCCACCCAATCAATCTCTTCTACCTATGCCAAATCCGTGGGAGAGTGATTGAGTGTTGAGGAGACTATCTTTTGAAGCATAAGAGCAAGGAGTTCATAGTTCAACCGCATCTATTACCTTTTGGAGGGCGGTGCCTCCTAGATTGGTTAGATGTCGCTTGGGAGCCTCCTACTTCATGTTGTGGAGTTTAACCAAGAAAGTTTGTAAGGGAATGGAGATCACCTACTTCGTGAGGATCTACCCCGAGTGAGGCTAGTCCTGTGTGGATGTAAGCCATTGTGGAATAGACAATTCTGCTTCTTCGTGGACCCCTTGTTGGTGGAGCCTCCGTGGACTCTCGCAGTCGTTACCCTCCGTGAGTTGAAGTCTCCACTAACGTGGACATATGATAGCACCACCTATCAGAACCTGGCCAAAAATCATCGTGTCAACCTTTGTGTTTAATCTTCCTATCCCCTCCCTCTACTTACATTAACATGTATTTACTTTCCGCTGCATTACTCCTAGATATGCATGTGTACGGTGTGCTTGACTTGTTACAACTATTAAAACTCGCCCACAACTAAAATTGGGAAGAGGCTAAGTTTTTATTTGGTGAAGTAGTCTAATCACCCCCCCTAGATATACTTCACATCCTACAAAGAACAACTCGAGCCTTGGCCTTGCGGGATGTGATGTCGAATGCCTTCGCGAGACGGCCCCGACCTCGGCGGGTCTCCATCCCGACGGTGCCCTCGGAAGCCGCCCTCTTCCTCAGGGGAGAGGAGTTGTCCTCACTCTCCTCCTCCTCTTGGTCTCCTTCTTACGGGGAGCCGTACTTGAGGTCCCCGGACTAGTAATCCGAGGGTACCTCGATTCGAAGACTTCTGACCTTCTTCCTTTTCCTCCCTAGCTCCCTTTGAGGCTTGACCAGGGGCTTGGGAGACGCTTCAGGTCAAACGCATTTGGAGATAAGGGGAGATGGCGTCTTTGGACCGTGGGGCGGGGCAGTCTATGTTTGCTGCCTGATCCAACCAATTGTGCACACGGAAATAAACATCACATATATGAAGAATCATCTTTGGACCTAGAGTGTCAATGGAATAATAGCTTACATAGGGCAGAGTGTGGGTCGCCGAGTAACCGATGTTGGCCTCGTCCACGGGGTACTTAGTCACCTTTGGCTTGAAAAGGGACGTCCACATGCTATCCATGTTGACGCGGAAGAAGTGGTGGATCGTTCGTGGGTCCTCGGGCGTAAAGAGCCACATCGGATTGTCTCAGAGTTGGAGTGGTAGGATGCCGCACTGCAACATCATATCAATGACGTCCATAATCTTAGTGTAGTTCCCGAGCTTCTGGATCTTTGACTCGAGGATGGAGATCTCCTCGGGGTTACCCCACTCCACCCTCTTTGGCAGCCAAGAGTTCAGCTTCCTCGGAGGCAGTCTTGTAAAGGGTGGGAGCGTAACAATGTTCTCGACATGGGGCTCGGTGATGTAGAACCATCCTCGTTGCCACATCTTCACTCTCGCCACATAAGTGCCCTTCGGCCAAACCGCCTTCTGTCGCGTGCTAATAATAGCCCATCGCATTCAGAGAGGTCACCACCTTCTCCATCGCCACTCTGTGACTTCCAGCAGAAAGTGTTTAACCACACGCTGAAGTGTGGCGGGATCCTCAAGAAAGCCTCGCATACCGTAATAAAGGCAGCAAGGTGGAGGATGGAGTTGGGGCGAGGTTGTATAAGTCGATGCCATAGGATAAAAGACCCCCCCCAACACGAATGAATGCAGGGGAAGCCGAGACCTATGACGAGGTGGGAAACAGAGATGACCGCTCCCCGGAATGGGGAGTGGGGACGCGGTTGTTAGGCTCTAGCACTCTGCAAGCGATATCTGCAGGGATGTATCCTGCAGCTCGGAGCTCATCGATGGTGGCGAGATCCACCTTTGAAGGGGCCCATTGCCCCTTTGAGACTGCATCTGCCATGGTGGTGGAAGGGCTTGGGCGGGGAAGGTTGTTGTCGCTAGAGGCACAGAAAGTATCGATGTGGGAGCAACAAGGGAGTGTGGGAAAAATATTACCCTAGGGACCTTTATAGGCTAGGTGAAAAGACGAATGGTCCCATTAACCGTGTTGGTGAAATCGCCACGTTTTTTCTCGATCGAGTCGTTATGGATGCGTGGGGAATAACACTTGATTGATGAATCCCCCAAAACGCAGGGCATGATCTCCGTTTTCATACGACATGCCAAGAGTCGCATCTGTTGGAAATAATCTCTAGAGGCAATAATAAATTGGTTATTATTATATTTCCTTGTTCATGATAATCGTGTAGTATCCATGCTAGAATTGTATTGATTGGAAACTGAAATACATGTGTGGATACATAGACAACACACTGTCCCTAGTGAGCCTCTAAAGGACTAGCTCGTTGATCAAAGATGGTCAAGGTTTCCTAGCCATAGACATGATTTGTCATTTGATAACGGGATCACATCACTAGGAGAATGATGTGATGTACAAGACCCAAACTATGAACGTAGCATATGATCATGTCAGTTTATTGAAACTATTTTCTGCATATCAAGTATGTGTTCCTATGATCATGAGATCATACAACTCACTAATACCGGAGGAGTGCCTTATGTGTATCAAATGTCGCAACCTAACTAGGTGACTATAAAGGTGCTCTACACGTATCTACAAGGGTGCTTGTTGAGTTGGCATGGATGAAGACTAGGATTTGTCACTCCGTGTGACGGAGAGGTATCTCACGGCCCACTTGGTAATACAACATCACAATAGGCTTGCAAGCAATGTGACTAAAGAGTTAGCCACGTGATCTTGTACTACGGAACGAGTAAAGAGACTTTCCAGTAACAACATTGAACTAGGTATGGAGATACCGACGATCGAATCTCGGGCAAGTAACATACAAATGGACAAATGAAACTGTATACGGGATTGATTGAATCCTTGACATCGTGGTTCGACCAATAAATATCTTCGTAGAATATGTAGGAACCAACATGGGCATCAAGGTCCCGCTATTGTTTATTGGCTGTAGAGTTGTCTTGCTCATGTATGCATAGTTCTCGAACCCATAGGGTCTGCACACTTAACATTCATTGATGATATAGTATTATATGAGTTATGTATGTTGGTGACCGAATGTTGATTCGGAGTCCCTTATGAGATCATGGACATAAAAAGGAGTTCCAGAATTCACCAGAAGAGTTTAGGATGTTCCTGAAATGTTCTGGTGCAAGGATACTTTGGTTGGGCCAAGGGGTAAGGCCCACAGGGCTTTATGTCGATGCAAAAGGAAGTTTTGCGGAGGTGAGGGACCAGACGCCATGGACCCTTGCGTCTGTCCATGGACGACTAAGACCGTGGCGCCTGGTGTAAGAATCGAGGAAGGACTCTTCCTTATGTTCCAAACCGACTTTGGGGAGGCCCACTCCCCAAGTTAAAACCCCGGGGCTCGACATATAAATAGAGGAGAACGGGTAGCCCCTAAAACACAAGTTTTAGAGCCCCCTCTAGTTGATCTAGTTCTAGTTCTAGTTGGTCCTAGTTGACTAATTAGAGCTAGCCCTAGCTACCTCTGATCCTCATTATTAGAAGCCCAATGTGGTTCTAATCTCCTTCCTCCAGTTCATCCTCCGCTCTAATTCTGTTGTGCTTGGTGAAGCCCTGCGGAAATAGTTTCACCACCACCTACACCACACCCTCGTGTTGCCGGAACTCATCTAGTACTTCGCCCGTGTTGCTAGATCAGGAAGGCAAAGATGCCATCGAGCCGTACGTGTGTTGAACATGGAGGTGCCATCCGTTTGGCGCTTGATTGGCATGGATCGCGATTAGTTCATGAAGACGTATGACTACATCACCCTCATTATATACGCTTCCTCTTAGCAATCTACAAGGGTATGTATATCCACTCCCCCTCTCATAGATGTTAGTCTCCATAGATTGATCTTGGTGAGTGTAGGAATTTTTTGTTTCCCATGCAACGTTCCCCAACAGTGGCATCATGAGCTAGGTCTATGCGTTGATGACATCACGAGTAGAACACAAAGGAGTTTGTGGGCGTTGATATTCATATTGCTTCCCTCTTAGTCTTTTCTTGATTCAGTGGTATTGTGGGATGAAGTGGCCCGGACCAACGTTATGCATCGACGTACGAGAGACCGGTTCCATCGACTGACATGTAACTTTGTTGCATAAGATGGATGGCGGTTGTCTATCTCTCCCACCTTACTTGAATCAGTTTTGACAAAGGCGGTCCTTGTAGAAGGTTAAATAGCAACTTGCGTAACACCGCTGTGGTTTTGTGTAGATAATAAGCGTTCTTGCTAAATACCCATAGTAGCCACGTAAAACATGCAACAACAAATTAGAGGACGTCTAACGTGTTTTTGCAGGGTATGTTGTGATATGATATGACCAAATGACATGATAATATATATTTGATGTATGAGATGATCATGTTGTAATAGTTAATATAGACTTGCATGTCGATGCTACGGCAACCGGCAGCAGCCATAGGGTTGTATTTAATTTTTGTATGACATGCATGTCAATCATTAAGCGATATCTAATGCTTTACTTTATCGCTAAACGGTAGCAATAGTAGTAGAAGCATGGTTGTCACGACAACCTTGATGGCAACACGATGATGGAGATCATGGTGTTGTGCTGGTGACGATGGAGATCATGCCGATGCTTTGGAGATGGACATCAAAAGCACAAGATCATGGCCATATCATGTCACTTATGATTTGCATGTGATGTTAATCCTTTTATGCACCTTGTTTTTGTTAGGACGACAGTAGCATTATAAGGTGATCCCTCACTAAAATTTCAAGATAAAATTGTGTTCTCCCCGAGTGTGCACCGTTGCGAAAGATCATCGTTTCGAAGCACCACGCGATGATCAGGTGTGATCGACTCTACGCTCATATACAACCGGTGAAAGACAGTTTTGTACATGCGGAACACTCAGGTTAAACTTGACGAGCCTAGCATGTACACACATGGACTTGGAACATAGGAGACCGAAAGGTCGAACATGAGTTATATAGTAGATCTGATCAACATGGAGATGTTCACCATTGAAACCACCTCATCTCACGTGATGATCAGAGTTGGGTTGGTGGATTTGGATCATGTCACACTAGAACAACCTGGGGGATATTGAGTTGAGTGGTAGTTCTTTAGTGATAGGATTAATTGAACTCATTATCATGAACAATAGTCTAAGTTGTCTTTATAAATTATGTTGTAGATCACTAGCTCGCGATGTAGCTCCCCTGTATTTTTGATACGTTCCTAGATAAAACTAAGTTGAAAGATGATAGTAGAAATTATGCGGTCTGGGTCCATAAACTGAGTATTGTCCTCATTGTTGCACAGAAGGCTTGTGTCCTTAATGCAGTGGTCGGCGTGCTACCCCCCAAGCATCGGTTGTGGATGTTGCGAACATCTGACAGACATGTTTTGATGACTACATGATAGTTCAGTGTGTCATACTTTATGGCTTAGAATTGAGGCTCCAAAATGTTTTGAATGTCACAAAACATATGAGATGTTCCAAGAGCTGAAATTAGGATTTCAGGCTCGTGCCCATGCTGAGAGGTATGAGACCTTCGACAAGATTCTTTGCCTGCAAAATGAAGGAGAAAAGCTCAATTGTTGAGCATGTGCTCATATTGTCTGGGTGCTACAATCTCTTGAATCAAGTGGGAGTTGATCTTCTAGATGAGATAGTGATTGACATAGTTCTCTATTTCACTACCACCAAGCTACTGTGCTTCATGATGAACTATAGCATACCAGAGATGGAGAAGATGACCCCAGAGCTATTCGCGATGTTTGACACCGCGAAGGTACGAATCAAGAAGTACCATCAAGTGTTGATGGTTAGTAAAACCACTAGCTTCAAGAAGGGCAAGGGCAAGAAGGGGAACTTCGAGAATGACAAGTCAGTTGTGGTTCCAATGTAAAAACCCAAGGTTGAACCCAAACCCGAGACTAAGTGCTTCTATATGAGGGGAACTGTCACTGAAGCAGGCCTGCCCTAGATACTTGGTAGATAGGAAGGCTGGTAACATCAAGAGAAGTATATTAGATATGCGTGTTATTGATGTGTACATTACTAGTACTCCTAGTAGCACCTGGGTATTAGATACCGGTTCAGTTTCTAAATGTTGGTAACTCAAAATAAAAGCTATGGAATAAACGGAGACTAGCTAAAGGCGAGGTGACGATGTGTGTTGGAAGTATTTCCAAGGTTGATGTGATCATCATCGCACGCTCCCTCTACCTTCGGGATTAGTGTTGAACCTAAATAAATGTTATTTGGTGTTTGCATTGAGCATAAACACGATCATATCATGTTTATTTTAATGCGATTATTCATTTAAGTCGGAGAATAATGGTTATTCTGTTTACATGAATAATACCTTCAATGGTCATGCACCCAATGTGAATGGTTTATTGAATCTCTATCGTAGCAATACACATGTTCATAATATTGAGGCCAAAAGATAGAAAGTTAGTAATGATAGTACCACTTATTTGTGGCACTACCGCTTAAGTCATGTTGGTATAAAACACATGAAGAAACTCCGTGCTGATGGATCTTTTGGACTCACTTGATTTTGAATCACTTGAGACATGCAAACCATGCCACATGGGCAGGACAACTGAAGGCCTCATTTTCCAGTGAGATGGAACCTGCAAGTGACTTATTGGAAATAATACATTTTGATGTATGTAGTCCAATGAGTGCTGAAGCATGAAGTGGATATCATTATGTCCTTACTTCACAAATTATTTGTGTAGATACATACATATTTACTTGATGAATCACGAGTCTGAAAAATTGAAAAGTTCAACCAATTTCACAGCGAAGTTGACGATCGTCGTGATAAGATGATGAAATGTCTACGATGTGATCATAGAGGTGAATATATGAGTTGCGTGTTTGGTATAAACTTAAGGTAGTGTGGAAATTGTTTAACAACTCATGCCACGTGAACACCATAGTGTGATGGTGTGTCCAAACATCGTAGCCCCGCCCTATTGGATATGGTGCATACTATGATGTCTCTTATCGAATTACCACTATCGTTTTGGGGTTTTGCATTAGAGACAACCACGTTCACTTGAAATAGGGCACCATATTATTCAGTTGAGATGACACCATATGAACTATGGTTTGGCAAGAACCTAAGGTGTCGTTTCTTAATGTTTGGGGCTATGATGCTTATGTTGGAATTATGCCATAGAGGCAATAATAAATAATTTATTATTATAATTCATGTATCAAGATAATCGTTTATTATCCATGTTATAATTGTGTTGAATGAAAGACTTAGATACATGTGTGGATACATGGACAAAACATTGTCCCTAGCAAGCCTCTAGTTGGCTAGCCAGTTGATTAAGGATAGTCAAGGTCTTCTGACTATGTACAAGGTGTTGTTGCTTGATAACTCGATCACATCATTGGGTGAATCATGTGATGGACTAGACCCAAACTGATGAACGTAGCATGTTGATCGTGTCATTTTATTGCTACTGTTTTCTGCGTGTCAAGTATTTATTCCTATGACCATGAGATCATATAACTCACTGGCACTGGAGGAATGCCTTGTGTGTATCAAACGTCACAACATAACTGGGTGACTATAAAGATGCTCTACAGGTATCTCCGAAGGTGTTTGTTGAGTTAGTATGGATCAAGACTGGGATTTGTCACTCTGTGTGACGGAGAGGTATCTCGGGGACCACTCGGTAATACAACATCACACACAAGCCTAGCAAGCAATGTGACTTAGTGTAAGTCACGGGATCTTGTATTACAGAACAAGTAAAGAGACATGCCGGTAAACGAGATTGAAATAGGTATGCGGATACTGACGATCGAATCTCGGGCAAGTAACATACCGAAGGACAAAGGGAATGACGTACGGGATTATATGAATCCTTGGCACTAAGGTTCAAACGATAAGATCTTCGTAGAATATGTAGGATCCAATATGGGCATCCAGGTCCCGCTATTGGATATTGACCGAGGAGTCCCTCGGGTCATGTCTACATAGTTCTCGAACCCGCAGGGTCTGCACACTTAAGGTTCGGCGTTGTTTTATGCGTATTTGAGTTATATGGTTGGTTATTGAATGTTGTTCGGAGTCCCGGATGAGATCATGGACGTCACGAGGGTTTACGGAATGGTCCGGAGACGAAGATTGATATATAGGATGACCTCATTTGATTACCGGAAAGTTTTCGGCATTACCGGGAATGTACCAGGAGTGACGAATGGGTTTCGGATGTTCACCGGGGGGGGGCAGCCCACCCGGGGGAAGCCCATAGGCCTTAGGGGTGTCGCACCATCCCTTAGTGGGCTGGTGGGCAATCCCAAGAGGGCCCTTGCGCAGGAGATAAAGAAAATCAAAGAGAAAATAAAAAAAGGGGGAAGTCGGAAGGAAGGGAAGGACTCCACCTTCCAATCCTAGTTGGACTAGGATTGGAGGAGGAATCCTCCTCCCCCCCTTCGGCCGACCCCTTGGGGCTCCCTTGAGCCTCAAGGCAAGGTTCCTCCCCTCCCTCATATATATACCAAGGTATTAGGGCTGATTTGAGACAAGTTTGCCACGGCAGCCCGACCACATACCTCCACGGTTTTTCCTCTAGATCGTGTTTCTACGGAGCTCGGGCGGAGCCCTGCTGAAATAAGATCACCACCAACCTCCGGAGCGCCGTCATGCTGCCGGAGAACTCATCTAACTCTCCGTCTCTCTTGCTAGATCAAGAAGGCCGAGATCATCGTCGAGCTGTACGTGTGTTGAACGCGGAGGTGCCGTCCGTTCGACACTAGATCGGAGCGGATCGTGGGACGGTTCGCGGGGCGGATCGAGGGACGTGAGGACATTCCACTACATCAACCGCGTTTATTAACGCTTCCTGCTGTGCGATCTACAAGGGTACATAGATCGGAAATCCCCCTCATAGATGGACATCACGATGATAGGTCTTCATGTGCGTTGGGAAATTTTTGTTTCCCATGCGGCGTTCCCCAACAGTGGCATCATGAGCTAGGTTCATGCGTAGATGTCATCTCGAGTAGAACACTAAAGTTTTGGTGGGCAGTGATGTGCGATTTGCTGCCCTCCTTAGTCTTTTCTTGATTCCGCGGTATTGTTGGATCGAAGCGGCTTGGACCGACATTACTCGTACGCTTACGAGAGACTGGTTTCATCGCTATGAGCAACCTCGTTGCTCAAAGATGACTGGCGAGTGTTGGTTTCTCCAACTTTAGTTGAATCGGATTTGATCGAGGAGGTCCTTGGAGAGAGGTTAAATAGTAATTCATACATCTCCGTTGTGGTGTTTGCGTAAGTAAGATGCGATCCTTCTAGATACCCATGGCAACCACGTAAAACAAGCAACAACAATTAGAGGACGTCTAACTTGTTTTTGAAGTGTATGCTTGTGATGTGATATGGCCAACGAGGTGATGTGATATATTGGATGTATGAGATGATCATGTTGTAATAGTTAATATCAACTTGCTTGTCGATGGTACGGCAACCGGCAGGAGCCATAGGGTTGTCTTTAAACTAATGTTTGTGCTTGCAGATGCGTTTACTATATTTCTAGGATGTAGCTTTAGTAGTAATAGCATGAGTAGCACGACAACCCCGATGGTGACAAGTTGATGGAGATCATGGTGTGGCGCCGATGACAAGAAGATCGTGCTGGTGCTTTGGTGATGGAGATCAAGAAGCACATGATGATGGCCATATCATGTCACTTATGAATTGCATGTGATGTTAATCCTTTTATGCACCTTATTTTGCTTAGAACGACGGTAGCATTATGAGGTGATCTCTCACTAAAATTTCAAGACGAAATTGTGTTCTCCCCGACTGTGCACCGTTGCTACAGTTTGCCGTTTCGAGACACCACGTGATGATCGGGTGTGATAGACTCAATGTTCACATACAACGGGTGCAAAACAGTTGCACACGCGGAACACTCGGGTTAAGCTTGACGAGCCTAGCATGTGCAAACATGGCCTCGGAACACATCAGACCAAAAGGTCGATCAGGAATCATATAGTTGATATGATTAGCATAGGGATGCTTACCACTGAAACTATCCTCAACTCACGTGATGATCGGACTTGAGCTAGTGGAATTGGATCATGAGCCACTCAAATGACTAGAGAGATGTACTTTTTGAGTGGGAGTTTAGCAAGTAATTTGATTAGTTAAACTCTAATTATCTTGAACATAGTCTAAGTCCACTTTGAGCATGTTTGTGTTGTAGATCAATGGCTCATGCGACAGTCACCCTGAATTTTAATACGTTCGTAGAGAAAGCTAAGTTGAAAGATGATGGAAGAAACTTTGTAGACTGGGCTCGTAATCTTAAGTTGCTCCTGCAAGCTGGCAAGAAGGATTATGTCCTTAATGTTGCGCTAGGAGATGAACCACCCGCCGCGGCTGACCAAGATGTTAAGAACGCTTGGTTAACACGCAAGGAGGACTACTGAGTAGTTCAATGTGCAGTCTTGTATGGCTTAGAGCCGGGACTTCAACGTTGCTTTGAGCGTCATGGAGCATATGAGATGTTCCAGGAGTTGAAGTTTATCTTTCAGTAGAACGCCCGGATCGAGAGGTATGAGACCTCAGATAAATTCTATGCTTGCAAGATGGAGGAGAATTCGTCTGTCAGTGAACATGTGCTCAAAATGTCTGGGTACTCAAACCGTCTAGCTGACCTGGGGATTGAACTCCCGCAAGAGGCTATCACTGACAGAATTCTTCAATCACTACCACCAGGCTATAAGGGCTTTGTCTTGAACTATAACATGCAAGGGATGAACAAGTCACCCGGCGAGTTATTCGCGATGTTGAAAGTCGATGAGTCAGAACTCCGAAAAGAGCATCAACTATTGATGGTGAATAAGACCACTAGTTTCAAGAGAAACGACAAAGGAAAGAAGGGTAATTCCAAGAAGAGCGGCAAGCCTATTGCAAATCCGACGAACAAGCCCAAAGCTGGACCTAAGCCTGAAACGGAGTGCTATTATTGCAAGGGTATGGGTCATTGGAAGCGCAACTGCCCCAAGTATCTGGCTGATAAGAAGGCGGCCAAAGAAAAATCAGGTATATTTGATATACATGTTATTGCTGTGTACTTAACCAGCTCTCATAGTAGTGCCTGGGTATTCGATATCGTTTCTATTGCTCATATTTGCAACTCGAAACAGGAACTGCGGAATAAGCGAAGGCTGACGAAGGATGAAGTGACGATGCGCGTGGGAAATGGTTCCAAGGTTGATGCAATCGCCGTCGGCATAGTTTCACTTCAGTTACCATCAGGATTAGTTATGAACTTGAATAAATGTTATTTAGTGCCTGCGTTAAGCATGAACATTATATCTGGATCTTGTTTATTGCGAGACGGTTACTCGTTTAAGTCAGAGAATAATGGTTGTTCTATTTCTATGAGTAATATCTTTTATGGTCATGCACCCAATGTGACAGGATTGTTCATATTGAATCTTGATAGTAATAATACACATATACATAACATTGAGACAAAAAGAGTTAGAGTTAACAATGATAGCGCCATGTTTTTATGGCACTGCCGCTTAGGTCATATTGGTGTAAAGCGCATGAAGAAACTCCATACCGATGGACTTTTGGAGTCACTTGACTTTGATTCACTTGACACGTGCGAACCATGCCTCATGGGCAAGATGACTAAGACTCCGTTCTACGGAAAAATGGAGCGTGCAAGTGACATGATGGAAATCATACATACCGATGTGTGTGGTCCGATGAGAGTGGAGGCACGCGGCGGATATCGTTATTTTCTCACCTTCACTAACGATTTGAGTAGCTATGGTTATGTCTACTTGATGAAGCACAAGTGTGAAATATTTGAAAAGTTCAATCAATTTCATAACAAGAAGATCAAGTTCCTACGGTCTGATCGTGGGGGTGAATATCTGAGTTTCGAGTTTGGTGCTCACTTCAGACAATGTGGAATTATTTCACAGTTGACACCGTCTGGAACACCACAGTGTAATGGTGTGTCCGAACGTCGTAATCGTACTTTATTAGAGATGGTGCGATCTATGATGTCTCTTACCAATTTGTCGTTATCGATTTGGGGTTATGCATTAGAAACAACTGCATTCACTTTAAATAGGGCACCATCAAAATCCGCTGAGACGACACCATACGAACTGTGGTATGGCAAAAGACCAAAGTTGTCGTTTCTTAAAGTTTGGGGATGTGATGCTTATGTCAAAAAGCTTCAGCCTGAAAAGCTGGAACCCAAAGCGGAAAAGTGCGTCTTCATAGGTTACCCAAAAGAAATAGTTGGGTATACCTTCTATCTCAAATCCGAGGGCAAAGTGTTTGTTGCTAAGAACAGAGCTTTTCTCGAGAAGGAGTTTCTCTCGAGAGAATTGAGTGGGACGAAGATAGAACTTGATGAGGTTGTCGAACCTCTCATCCCTCTGGATGGTGGCGCAGAGCAAGGGGAAACCCGTGTCGTTGCGACGCCGGTTGAGGAGGAAGTTAATGATGATGATCATGAAACTCCGGATCAAGTTCCTATCGGACCTCGCAGGTCGACGAGATCGTGTACTGCTCTAGAGTGGTACGGTAATCTCGTCTTATCAATTATGTTGTTGGACAACAATGAGCCTGCGAATTATGAAGAAGCAATGGTGGGCCCGAATTCCAACAAATGGCTGGAGGCCATGAAGTCCGAGATAGGATCTATGTATGAGAACAAAGTGTGGACTTTGGAAGTACTACCTGAAGTTCGCAAGGCTATTTAGAATAAATGGATCTTTAACAAGAAGACGGACGCTGACGGTAATTTGACCATTTATAAAGCTCGACTTGTGGCAAAGGGTTTTTCACAAGTTCAAGGAATGGACTACGATGAGACATTCTCACCCGTAGCGATGCTTAAGTCCGTCGGAATCATGTTAGCAATAGCTGCATTTTTCGATTATGAAATCTGGCAGATGGATGCTGATACGTCCATTTTGCATCATGCTTTCATTTTGATATTTATCGCTTTATGCATTGTTATTATACTTTGTGGAACCATGCTTATGCCTTTTCTCTCTCATTTTGCAAGGTTTATTTCAAGAGGGAGAATACCGGCAGCTGGAATTCTGGACTGGAAAAAGAGCAAGTCTGAGTCCTCTATTCTGCGCAACTCCAAATGCCCTGAAAATCAACGGTGATTTTTTTGGGAATATATAAAAAATACTGGGTGAAAGAAGTGTCAGAGGGGAGCAACCAGGGGCCCACAAGCCTGGTTGCCGCGGCCTACCCCCGGGGCTGCGGCAACAGGGCTTGTGGGCACCCTGGTGGCCCACTAGCCCTCCTCTTTTGCTATATGAAGGGTTTCGTCTGGAAAAAAATCAAGGTGGAGCTTTTTCGTGGATTCTCCGTCGCCACGAGGCGGAACTTGAGCAGATCCAATCTAGAGCTCCGGCAGGACGATCCTGTCGGGGAAACTTCCCTCCCAGAGGGGAAATCATCGCCATCGTCATCACCAACACTCCTCTCGTTGGAGGGGAGTCATCTCCATCAACATCTTCATCAGCACCATCTCCTCTCGAAACCCTAGTTCATCTCTTGTAACCAATCTCCGTCTCGCGACTCCGATTGGTACTTGTAAGGTTGCTAGTAGTGTTGATTACTCTTTGTAGTTGATGCTAGTTGGATGACTTGGTGGAAGAGTTTATGTTCAGATCCTTGATGCTACTGATTACACCTCTGATCATGATTATGATTATGTTTTGTGAGTAGTTACTTTTGTTCCTGAGGACATGGGATAAGTCATGCTGATAACAGTCATGTGAATTTGGTATTCGTTCGGTATTTTGATATGTGGTATGTTGTCTCTTCCTCTAGTGGTGTTATGTGAACGTCGACTACATAACACTTCACCATATTTGGGCCTAGAGGAAGGCATTGGGGAGTAGTAAGTAGATGATGGGACGTCGACTACATAACCCCAATCTATGCATTGCTTCGTAAGGGGCTGATTTGGATCCACTAGTTTAATGCTATGGTTAGACGTTGTCTTAATTCTTCTTTTGTAGTTGCGGATGCTTGCGAGAGGGGTTCATCATAAGTGGGATGCTTGTCCAAGTAAGGTCAGTACCCAAGCGCCGGTCCACCCACATATCAAACTATCAAAGTAACGAACGTGAATCATATGAACATGATGAAACTAGCATGACAGAAATTTCCGTGTGTCCTCGGGAGCGTTTTTCCTCTTATAAGACTTTTTTCAGGCTTGTCCCTTGCTTCAAAAGGGATTGGGCCACTTGCTGCACCGTTGCTACTACTTGTTACTTGTTACTTTTCGCTTGCTACGTTTCACCTCACTACACCATCACTTGTTACCGCTACTTTCAGTGCTTGCAGTTATTACCTTGCTGAAAACCGTTGATTAGAGCCTTCTTCTCCTCGTTGGGTTCGACACTCTTACTTATCGAAAGTACTACGATTGATCCCCTATACTTGTGGGTCATCAGATGTCAAAACAGCGTTCCTTAACGGTTTCCTTAAGGAAGAGTTGTATATGATGCAACCCGAAGGTTTTGTCGATCCTAAAAATGCTAACAAAGTGTGCAAGTTCCAGCAATCCATTTATGGACTGGTGCAAGCATCTCGGAGTAGGAACAAACACTTTGATGAGGTGATCAAAGCATTTGTGCTTATACAGGTGGTTGGAGAATCCTGTATTTACAAGAAAGTGAGTGGGAGCACTGTGGCGTTTCTAACATTATATGTGGATGACATATTACTGATTGGAAAGAACGTGGAGCTTTTGGAGAGCATAAAAGGTTACTTGGATAAAATATTCTCTATGAAGGACCTAGGAGAAGCTGCTTACATTCTAGGCATTAAGATCTATAGGGATAGATCGAAATGCGTGATACGACTTTCGCAAAGCACATACCTTGATAAATTTTTGAAGAAGTTCAAAATGGATCAGTCCAAGAAAGGGTTCTTGCCAGTATTACAATGTATAAAATTGAGTATTACAATGTATAAAATTGAGTAGACAATGAGTTCCGTCCCCTATGCTTCAACCATAGGTTCTATCATGTATGCAATGTTGTGCACTAGACCGGATGTTAGCCTGGCCATAAGTATGGCAGGCAGGTTCCAGAGTAATCCAGGAGTGGATCACTCGACGGTGGTCAAGAATATCCTAAAGTACCTGAAAAGGTCTAAGGAAATGTCTCTCGTATATGGAGGTGACAAAGAGCTCGCCGTAAAGGGTTACGTCGATGCAAGCTTTGACACAGATCCGGACGACTCTAAGTCACAGACCGGATACGTATTTATTCTTAATGGGGGTGCGGTAAGCTGGTGCAGTTCCAAGCAAAGCATCATAGCTGATTCTACATGTGAACTGGAGTACATGGTTGCCTCGGAGGCAGCTAAGGAGGGTGTCTGGATGAAGCAGTTCATGACGGATCTTGGAGTGGTGCCGAGCGCACTGAATCCAATAACCCTGTTTTGTGACAACACGGGTGCCATTGCCTTAGCAAAGGAACCACGGTTTCACGAGAAGACCAGACACATCAAACGATGCTTCAACCTCATCCGTGACTATGTCGAGGAGGAGGACGTGAATATATGCAAAGTGCACACGGATCTGAATGTGGCAGACCCGCTGACTAAACCTCTTCCACGGGAAAAGCATGATCAACACCACAACTGTATGGGTGTTAGATTTATTACAATGTAATTCGCATGGCGATGTGAGGACTAGATTATTGACTCTAGTGCAAGTGGGAGACTGTTGGAATTATGCCCTAGAGGCAATAATAAATAAGGGATTATTATAATTCTTGTATCAAGATAATCGTTTATTATCCATGCTATAATTGTGTTGAATGAAAGACTTAGATACATATGTGGATACATAGACAAAACACTATCCCTAGCAAGCCTCTAGTTTGCTAGCCAGTTGATCAAGGATAGTCAAGGTCTTCTGACTATGTACAAGGTGTTGTTGCTTGATAATTGGATCACATCATTGGGTGAATCATGTGATGGACTAGACCCAAACTGATGAACATAGCATGTTGATCGTGTCATTTTGTTGCTACTGTTTTCTGCGTGTCAAGTATTTATTCCTATGACCATCAGATCATATAACTCACTGGCACCGGAGGAATGCCTTGTGTGTATCAAACGTCACAACGTAACTGGGTGACTATAAAGATGCTCTACAAGTACCTCCGAAGGTGTCCCTTGAGTTAGTATGGATCAAGACTGGGATTTGTCACTCCATGTGACGGAGAGGTATCTCGGGGCCCACTCGATAATACAACATCCCACACAAGCCTTGCAAGGAATGTGACTTAGTGTAAGTCACGGGATCTTGTATTACGGAACGAGTAAAGAGACTTGCCGGTAAATGAGATTGAAATAGGTATGCGGATACTGACATACCGAAGGACAAAGGGAATGACATACGGGATTATATGAATCCTTGGCACTAAGGTTCAAACGATAAGATCTTCGTAGAATATGAAGGATCCAATATGGGCATCCAGGTCCCGCTATTGGATATTTACCGAGGAGTCCCTCGGGTCATGTCTACATAGTTCTCGAACCCACAGGGTCTGCACACTTAAGGTTCGGCGTTGTTTTATGCGTATTTGAGTTATATGGTTGGTTACCGAATGTTATTCGGAGTCCCCGGATGAGATCACGGACATCACGAGGTTTTCCGGAATGGTCCAGAGACGAAGATTGATATATAGGATGACCTCATTTGATTACCGGAAAGTTTTCAGCATTACCGGGAATGTACCGGGAGTGACGAATGGGTTCCGGATGTTCACCGGGGGGGAAGCCCATAGGCCTTAGGGGTGGCGCACCAGCCCTTAGTGGGTTGGTGGGCAAGCCCAAGAGGGCCCTTGCGCAGGAGATAAAGAAAATCAAAGAGAAAAGAAAAAAAAGGGGAAGTGGGAAGGAAGGGAAGGACTCCACCTTCCAATCCTAGTTGGACTAGGATTGGAGGAGGAATCCTCCTCCCCCCTTCGGCCAACCCCTTGGGGTACCTTGAGCCTCAAGGCAAGGTCCCTCCCCTCCCTCCTATATATACCGAGGTATTAGGGCTGATTTGAGACAACTTTGCCACGGCAGCCCGACCACATACCTCCACGGTTTTTCCTCCAGATCGCGTTTCTGCGGAGCTCGGGCGGAGCCCTATTGAGATAAGATCACCACCAACCTCCGGAGCATCGTCACGCTGCCGGAGAACTCATCTACCTCTTCATCTCTGTTGCTGGATCAAGAAGGCCGAGATCATCGTTGAGTTGTACGTGTGCTGAACGCGGAGGTGCCGTCAGTTCGGCACTAGATCGGAGCGGATCGTGGGACGGATCGCGGGACGGTTCATGCGACGGTTCGTGGGGCGGATCGAGGGACGTGATGACGTTCCAGTACATCAACCGCATTTATTAATGCTTCCTGCTATGCGATCTACAAGGGTACGTAGATCGGAAATCCACCTCGTAGATGGACATCACCATGATAGGTCTTCGTGCGCGTAGGAAAATTTTTGTTTCCCATGCGACGTTCCCGAACAGCTTATGTCAAAAGGTTTTAGCGTGATAAGCTCGAACCCAAAGCAGATAAATGCATGTTCATAGGATACCCAAAACAGTTAGGTATACCTCCTATCTCAGATCTGAAAGCAAAGTGTTTGTTGCTGAAAATGGGACCTTTATCGAGAAAGAGTTTCTCTCGAAAGAATTGAGTGGGATGATGGTGGAACTTGATGGGGGTTTTTGAACCATCACTTCAACTAGAGAGTAGAAGGGTGCATGAAGATGTTCATGTGGCGCCTACACCAGTTGAAGTGGATGTTGATGATGGTGATCATGAAGCTTCGGATCAAGTTACTCCCAAACCTCGTAGGTTGACAAGACACGTATTGCTTGAGAGTGGTACGATAATCCTGTCTTGGAGGTCGTATTGTTGGACAACAATGAACCTACAAGCTATCGAGAAGCGATGGTGGACCCGAATTCTGACAAATGGCTAGAGGCCATGAAATCCGAGATAGGATCCATGTATGAAACCAAAGTGTGGACTTTGGAAGAACTACTTGATGGTCATAAGGCTATTAAGTAAAAATGATCTTTAAAAGGTGGACAGACGATGATGGTAAGTGTCACCATTCAGAATGCTCGACTTGTCGCAAAGAGATTTTTGACAAGTTCAAGGAGTTGACTATGATGAGACTTACTCACTCATAGCAATGCTCATGTTTGTTGGAATTATGTTAGTAGTTGCTGCATTTTTCAATTATGAAATCTCGCACATGGATATCAAAACATTGTTTCCTTAACGATTTCCTTGAGAAAAGGTTATATGTGATACAACCAGAAGGTTTTGTTGATCCTAAGGATACTAACAGGCGTGCAAGCTCTAGCGATCCTTCTATGGACTGGAGCAAGCATCTTAGAATTGGAATATATGCTTTGATGAGATGATCAAAGCTTTTTGGTTTATTCAAAGTTTATGAGGAACTTGTATTTACAAGAAATTGAGTGAGAGCACTATAGAATTTCTCATAAGTATATGTGGTTGACATATTATTGATCGGAAATGATGTAGATTTTCTCGAAAGCATATAGGGTTGTTTGAAAGGAGTTTTTCAAGGAAAACCTGGATTAATATACTTGAACATTGGACATCAAGATCTATAGAAATAGATCAAGAAGCTTGATAAAACTTTCAATGAATACATACCTTGACAAGATTTTGAAGGAGTTCAAAATAGATCAGTCAAAGAAATAGTTTTTGGTTATGTTGTTAGGTGTGAATTTGAGTAAGAATCAAAGATCGACCACATCAGAATAAAGAAAACGCACGAAGGTCATCTCCTATGCCTTAGACGTAGGCTCTATAGTATGTCATGTTGGGTACCGCACCTGATGTGTGCCTTGCCATAAGTCTGTCAAGGGGTACAAGAGTGATCCAGGAGTGGATAACTGGAAAGAGGTCAATATTATCCTTAGTAACTTGTGGACTAAGGAAATGTTTCTCAATTATGGAGGTGATGAAAGAGTTCGTCGTAAAGGGTTACGTCAATGCAAGCTTTGACACTAATCTGGATGACTGTGAGTAGAAAACCGGATTTGTATAGTGGAGCAGATAGTTGGAATTGTTCCTAGTGAAGCGTGGTAGCATCATCTATACTATGACATAGAGATTTGTAAAGTACACACAGATCTGAATGTTTCAGACCCATTGACTAAAACCTCTCTCACACGCAAAACATGATCAAACCCCAGAACTTATTGGGTGTGAATCACATGGTGATGTGAACTAGATTATTGACTCTAGTCCAAGTGGGAGACTCTTGGAAATATGCCCTAGAGGCAATAATAACTTGGTTATTATTATATTTCCTTGTTCATGATAATCATTTATTATTCATGCTAGAATTGTATTGATCAGAAACTCAAATACATCTATGGATACATCGACAACACACTATCCCTAGTGAGCCTCTAGAGGACTAGCTCGTTGATCAAAGATGGTCAATGTTTCCTGCCATAGACATGAGTTGTCATTTGATGATCACATCATTAGGAGAATGATGTGATGGACAAGACCCAAAACTATGAACGTAGCGTATGATCTTGTGAGTTTATTGCTACCATTATCTGCATATCAAGTATTTGTTCCTATGCCATGAGATCATGCAACTCATTAACACAAGAGGGGTGCCTTATGTGTATCAAACATTGTAACATAACTGGTGACTATAAAGGTGCTCTACAGGTATCTTCGAGCGTGTCTTTTGAGTTGGCATGGATCAAGACTGAGATTTATCACTCCATGTGACAGAGAGGTATCTCAGGGCTCACTCGGTAATACAACATCACAACAGGCTTGCAAGCAATGTGACTAAAGATTTAGCCCACATGATCTTGTATTAGAGAACTAGTAAAGAGACTTGCCAATAACAAGATTGAACTAGGTATGGAGATACCGACCATTGAATCTTGGGCAAGTAACATAACGATGGACAAAGGGAACTGTATATGGGATTGATTGAATCCTTGACATAGTGGTTCGACCGGTAAAGATCTTCTTAGAATATGTAGCAACCAATATGGGCATCCAGGTCCCACTATTGGTTATTGACCATATAGTTGTCTTGGTCATGTGTGCATAGTTGACGAACCCACAGGGTCTGCACACTTAATGTTCGTTGATGATATAGTATTATATGAGTTATGTATGTTGGTGACCAAATGTTGATTCGGAGTCCCTGATGAGATCATGGACATAACGAGGAGTTCCAGAATTCACCATAAGAGTTTTTGATGTTTCTGTAAGTGTTCTGGTGCGAGGATATTTTGGTTGGGCCAAGGTGTAAGGCCCACAGGGCTTTAGGTCGATACAAAAGGAAGTTTTGTGGAGGTCAGGGTCCAGACGCCATGGACCCTAGCGTCTGGCCTTCGATGCCGAAGCCCGTGGCGTCTGTTGCAGGAATCCGAGAAGGACTCTGCCTTACATTCCAAACCGACTTTGGGGAGGCCCTCTCCCCAAGTTAAAACCCCAGAGCTTAACATATAAATAGAGGAGGAGGGCTAGCCCCTAGAACACAAGTTTTAGAGCCTCCTCAAGTTGATCTAGTTCTAGTTCTAGTTGGTCCTAGTTGAATAAATAGAGCTAGCCCTAGCTACCTCTAATCCTCATAATTAAAAGCCCTGTATGGTTCTAATCTCCTTCCTCCAGTTCATCCTCCATTCTAATTCCGGTGTGCTTGGTGAAGCCCTGCAGAAATAGTTTCAGCACCACCGACACCACACCGTCGTGCTGCCTAAAATCATCTATTACTTCGCTCGTTTCGTCTTGCTGGATCAGGAAGGCGAAGACGTCATCGAGCCATACATGTGCTGAACACGGAGGTGACATCCGTTCAGCGCTAGATTGGATGGATCGCGATTGGATCGTGAAGACGTACGACTACATCAACCACGTTATATACGCTTCCACTTAGCAATCTACGATGGTATGTAGATGCACTCCCCCTCTCGTAGATTTTAGTCTCCATAGATTGGTCTTGGTGAGCGTAGGAAATTTTATATTTCCCATGCGACGTTTCCCAACAACATCGACCCGTGGTTCGAGTAAGGGATGACCGATAGGCATGATTTCATTAAAATGACGATTCGAGAAAAGTTTTGAGTGCCTTATTTGAGGACTAGTAAAAATTTAGGTCCTCAGACTCACACAAAATGCTTTGGATAAAAGAAGGTGGCATGCAGATTACTGGAAAGCTATTGAACTCGTCCATCGAGGTGAAGACCGAAGAAGATTATCTCATGAAGATCCGCATGCTCGGTGTCGAAGTCTAGTTCGGGGGCTACTAAGGAATTCCTAGACTACGGGGTCCCAGCCGAGGTGGTTTACTCCATGGGATAGGCTGGGGACCCATGAAGGACAAGGACTAGAGAGGCGTGATGATGAAGTGTGGATACCCCGAATTCTACCAAGGTGTGGCGTGCACTTCAAGGAAGGCATGATTCGTTCAGCATGTGATCTATTGGTGGTAAACGGCATTTATGTAACCCTAGCTACCTCGGTGCCTATATAAAATGTGGGGTTTTAGCCCGTAGAGTATACTAATACGTCTACAATGTATCTATAATTTTTGATGGCTTCATGCTATTATCTTGTCAAACTTTGGATGTTTTGAATGCCTTTTATATATTTTTTGGAACTAACTTATTAACTCGGTGCCAAGTGCCAGTTCATGTTTTTCCATGTTTTTGACCCCTTTCAGAGGAGATTTTGAAACGGAGTCGAAACGGAAGAAAATCCCCGAACGGAAGAAGATTGGAGAGCTTGGGAGCCAAGGCAGGGGAGCCTCAGGGGCCCCACAAGCCCCCACCCCGCGGCCAGGGGGGAGGTCGTGCCATCCAGGCTTGTGGGGCCCCTGAGCGTCCCATGACCTAGGGGTTGCGCCTATAAATTCCCTAAAAATCTCAAAAAAATCAGGAGATCATCGAAAGTACTTTTCACCGCCGCAAGCTTCTGTCTCCGCAAGATCCCATCTGGGGCACGTCCTGGTGCCCTGCTGGAGGGGGGATTCACACACGGAGGGCTTCTTCATCAACACCATGACCTCTCCGATGATCCGTGAGTAGTTCATCATAGTGATGAATTATGGATTTATGAACATATTATCTATGAATCTTATTTGAGTTTCTTCTGATCTCTCTTATGCATGATTTCATATCCTTGTAATTCTCTTCGAGTTGTGGGTTTTGTCTGGCCAACTAGATCTATGATTCTTGCAATGCGAGAAGTGCTTGGTTTTGGGTTCATACCGTGCGGTGACCTCACCGAGTGACAGAAAGGGTAGCAAGGCACGCATCATGTTGTTTCCATCAAGGGAAAAAGATGGGGTTTTCATCATCGGTTTGAGATTATCCCTCTACATCATGTCATCTTGCTTAAGGCATTACTCTGTTCGTCATGAACTCAATACACTAGATGCATGCTGGATAGCGGTCGATGTGTGGAGTGATAGTAGTAGATGCAGAAAGTATCGGTCTACTTGTCTCGGACGTGATGCCTATATGTATGATCATTGCCTTAGATATCGTCATGACTTTGCGCGGTTCTATCAATTACTCGACAGTAATTTGTTCACCCACCGTGATATTTGCTATTTTGAGAGAAGCCTCTAGTGAACACTATGGCCCCCACGGTTTACTCCACACCATATTTTTAGCCTTACACTTTTTACTTCGTTGCACTTTGCGCCGTCAGATCTCACTTTGCAAACAATCTTGAAGGGATTGACAACCCCTTTGAAGCGTTGGGCGCAAGCTTGTTTGTGTTTGTGCAGGTACTTTGGACTTGACGAGGCCCTTCTTATGGATCGATACCTTGGTTCTCAAACTCAGGGAAATACTTACTGCTCCTATGTTGCATCACCCTTTCCTCTTCAAGGGAAAAACCGACGCAAACCAGAGAAGTAACAAGAGGAATTCCTAAGCGCTAGGGAAGGACTTTTGTTGCCGCAGTAGAAGAATTTCTGGCGTCGTTGCCGGGGAGGAAGATCAAGTCAAGAACTCATCCAATTAGGTGTCGCAAACTCATCTCTTGCATTTACTTTGTTTGCTAGTTGCCTCTCGTTTTCCTCTCCCCCACTTCACCAATTTGCCTTTCTCGTTTTCCTTTTTCGTTCGCCTTTTTCGTTCGCCCTTTTTCTTGCCTGCTCTCTGTTTGCTTGTGTGCTTGCTTGCTTGCTGAAGTCACCATGAACGAAAACACCAAACTTTGTGACTTCTCGAAAACTAATAATAATGATTTTATTAGTACTCCGATTGCTCCCGCCACTAGTGCGGAGTCATACGAAATCAATGCCGCTTTGCTGAATCTTGTTATGAAAGAGCAATTCTCTGGCCTTCCTAGTGAAGATGCCGCATCCCATCTCAATACCTTCATTGAGCTTTGCGATACGCAAAAGAAAAAAGATGTGGATAATGACGTGATTAAATTGAAGCTTTTTCCTTTCTCGTTGCGAGATCGCGCAAAAACTTGGTTTTCTTCTTTGCCCAAAAATAGTATCGATTCTTGGGATAAGTGCAAAGATGCTTATATATCCAAGTATTTTCCGCCGGCTAAGATCATCTCTCTCCGTAATGATATCATGAACTTCAAGCAACTTGATCATGAACATGTTGCACAATCTTGGGAGAGAATGAAATAAATGATTAGAAATTGTCCCGCTCATGGCTTGAGTCTTTGGATGATTATTCAAATCTTTTACGCTGGCTTGAATTTCGCTTCTAGAAATATCTTGGACTCCGCCTGAGGTGGAACGTTCATGGAAATCACGTTAGGGGAAGCCACAAAGCTCTTAGACAACATCATGACAAACTACTCTCACTGGCACACTAAAAGGTCACCTACTAGTAAGAGCAAGTACAATAAGGTATAGTCAGCAGGCTATAAGGATTAAAATACTATATTTTTGCTGAGTTGGATGAGAGAGAAGAGGAGAGAGAAGGGAAGCAGGCTCTTCGTGAAGAGCTAGCTCTAGCACGTGCTCCTAGGTGCTTTGTGAGAATGAAAGGTCGACCATATATGATAAAAAAATAGTACTCTTTTATAGGTAACTATTGTACAAGCTAGCTATAAGATAGGCTAGAAGACTGCTTATAGCCAGCAGTTGGCTATACTATTAACCATGCTCTAAGAAGGTACATGATATAGAAGAAATTAACTCGTTGAGTGCTAAGTTGGACGAGTTAATGAATTTGGTTGCTAGTAGAAGTGCTCCTTTGGATCCTAATCATATGCCCTTGTCTTCTTCGATTGAGAGTAGCAACGCTAGCTTGGACGTTAATTTTTTTGGTAGGAATAACTTTGGCAACAACAATGCTTTTAGAGGAAACTATGTTCCTAGGCCTTTTCCTAGCACCTCCTCTAATAACTTTGGCAACTCCTACAACAATACTCATGGAAATTACAGTAGATTACCCTCTGATCTAGAGAGTAATATCAAAGAGTTCATCAACTCTCAAAAGATTTTCAATGCGTCCATAGAGGAAAAAGTACTCAAAATTGACGATTTGGCTAAGGGCGTTGATAGAATTTCTTGTGATGTTGATGCTTTGAAAGTTATATATGCTCCTCCCAAAATCAACATGGATGAAACTTTGAAAGCTATGCGTGATTCCATGATTGAGAGCCAAGAAAGAACCGCCCAAATTCGTGCTAGACATGAATGGCTTAAAAAGGCGGGTTCTCGTGATGAGAATCACGAAGATCTTAAAGTGCTTGGTGTGACTCCCATTGAATCTTTGTTTACTTGTGTCAAACCTAATGATTATGGGGCTGGATATGAATCCACTTTGGTTGAAAAGTGCCCCAATGATTCAGAATCCATCTATCTTGATGCTAAAAGCATTGAAAGTGGAGTAGAAGATGTTACAACTTTGAGTAGTAATGAAATTACTACCGTGGATTTCAAGGAATTCAATTATGATAGTTGCTCCTTGGTTGAATGCATGTCTTTGATGCAATCCATGTTGAACTTTCCACATGCTTATAGACAAAACAAGGCCTTTATCGATCATATCATCGAAGCTATGATAAAATCTCTTGAAGAGAAACTTGAATTGGAAGTCTCTATCCCTAGAAAGCTTCATGATGAGTGGGAACCTACCATCAAAATCAAAATCAAAAACTATGAGTGCAATGCTTTGTGTGATTTGGGTGCTGGTGTTTCTGCGATTCCAAAGTCTTTATGTGATGTTCTGGGTTTTAATGAGATTGAAGAGTGTTCTCTTAATTTGCATCTTGCTGATTCTACTGTCAAGAAACCCATGGGAAGGATCAATGATGTTCTTATTATTGCAAATAGGAACTATGTACCCGTGGATTTCGTTGTGTTTGACATTGATTGCAATCCTACTTGCCCTATTATTCTTGGTAGACCTTTCGTAAGGACTATCGGTGCTATCATCGATATGAAGGAAGGGAATATTATATTTCAATTTCCTTTAAGGAAGGGCATGGAACACTTTCCTAGAAAGAAAATAAGATTGTCTTATGAATCCATGATGAGGGACACTTATGGTTTGAGCACCAAAGACGATGATACGTGATTCTATCGCTTTTATGCCTAGCTAAGGGCGTTAAACAATAGCACTTGTTGGGACGCAACCCAATGAATTTATCTTTTTATTTCTGTTTTGTTGCATCAACACCATCACAATTCTGTTGTGTTTTTTTTTCTTTTTGTGTTTGAGCCAAGCAAAACCTTTATGACTAGTCTTGGTAATGGTTGTTTCATCCGGCTGGAAAAAGACAGAAACTTTTTGCTCACGAGATGATTTTTCTTTTTAATTCCAAAAGAGCTATTGAGTTGATTCTTTTTATTCTGGTTGATATGCTTTTTTCCCAGGCCGTTGTAATTTTTCAGATTTTTTGAGGTACCAGAAGTATACGAAGTATACAGATTTCTACAGACTGGTCTGTTTTTGACAGATTTTGTTTTTGTTGAGTTGGTTGCTTGTTTTGATGAAACTATGGTTAGTATCGGGGTGTACTAGCCATGGAAAAGTGAGAATACAGTAGCCCAACACCAATATAGATGGAATTCAAGTTTTCTACAGTACCAAAAGAAGTGGTAGTTTGTTTTCTTGTACTAATGTTATCACAAGTTTCTGTTTAAGTTTTGTGTTGTGAAGTTTTCAAGTTTTGGGTGAGGTTCTCATGGACAAAGAGATAAGGAGTGGAAAGAGCTCAAGCTTGGGGATGCCCAAGGCATCCCAAGCCAAATTCAAGGACACCAAAAAGCCTAAGCTTGGGGATGCCTCGGGAAGGCATCCCCTCTTTCGTGTTCAATCCATCGGTAACATTACTTGGAGCTATATTTTTATTCACCACATGATATGTGTTTTTGCTTGGAGCGTCTTGTATCGTAGGAGTCTTTCCCTTTTGTTGTGTCACAATCATCCCTGATGCACACCTTTTTGAGAGAGAGAGACATGCACTCATCGTGATTTTTGCTAGAATGCTCATAGTGCTTCACTTATATCTTTTGAGGTAGATATTTTTGCTCTATGTGCTTCACTTATATCTTTTAGAGCATGGCGGTGCGTGATCTGGTAGTTGGCTTATGCTATGAAAGTAGTCCCAAAAGTGATAGATACCCAAAGAGGATGCAAAAACCTCCATCTTCATGTGCATTGAGTAGAAAGAGAAGTTTTGATTCCTCTCAAATAGTTTTGAGACATGGATTTGGTAATATTAAGAGTTATGTTAGTAGGGTGTTGTGAATCTAGAAATACTTGTGTTGAAGTTAGTGATTCCCGTAGCATGCACGTATGGTGAACCGCTATGTTAGGAAGTCGGAGCATAATTGATCTATTGATTGTCATCCTTTGTGTTGAGGTCGGGATCACGCGATGGTTAACACATACCAATCCTTCCCCTCGGAGTATGCGTTTAGCACTTTGTTTTGATTACTAATAAAAACTTTCGCAACAAGTATGTGAGTTATTCATGACTAATGTGATCCCATGGTATAGATGCACTTTCACCTTCCAGCATTGCTAGCCTCTCCAGTGTCGCGCAATTCTCGCCGGTGCACAAACCCACCAAATTCCTTCCTCAAAACAGCCACCACATCTACCTACTATGGCATTTTCATAGCCATTCCGAGATATATTGCCATGCAAATCCCACCATTCCGTCTCATGACTTGTGTCATCACTCTCATATTGCCATTGCATGATCATAAGATAGCTAGCGAGATGTTTCAACGTCATACGCCATGCTAGATCGTTGCACATCCCGGTACACTCCCGGAGGCATTTCCTATGGAGTCATCATCATTGTGATCTTTGAGCTGTGAGTAAATAAAAGTGTGATCATCATCATTATTAGATCATTGTCCCATGTGAGGATTAAAAAAAAGAAAAAATAGGCCAAAGAGCCCAAAAACAAAAAAAGAGAAAAAAAGAGGCCTAAGAGCCCAAATGAAAAAAAGAGAAAAAGAGAGAAGGGACAATGCTACTATCTTTTTCCACACTTGTGCTTCATGATAGCACCATGTTCTTCATGATTGAGAGCTTCTTGCTTTGTAACAATCTTATGCTAGTGGGAATATTCATTATATAACTTGGCTTGTATATTCCAATGATGGGCTTCCTCAAAATTGCCCTAGGTCTTCGTGAGCAAGCAAGTTGGATGCACACCCACTAGTTTCCCTTTTGAGCTTTCACATACTTATAACTCTCGTGCATCCTTTGTATGGCAATCCCTACTCATTCACATTGATAACTATTAATGGGCCTCTCCATAGCCTATTGATATGCCGAGTCAATGTGACCATCTCCTCCTTTTTGTCTCACAACCACCACCACACTCTATTCCACCTATAGTGCTATATCCATGGCTCGCGCTCATGTATTGCGTGATAGTTATAAACAGTTTGAGAAAGTAAGAGTGTGAAAACAATTACTTGGCCAATACCGAGGTTGTGCATGATTTACATTAGTTGTGTGAGGATGATGGAGCATAGCCAAACTATATGATTTTGTAGGGATAACTTTCTTTGGGCTTGTTATTTTGAAAGTTCATGATTACTTTGCTAGTTTGCTTGAAGTATTACTGTTTTCATGTCAATAGCAAACTATTGTTTTGAATCTTACAGATCTGAACATTCATGCTACGTGAAATAAGTTACAAAGGACAACTATGCTAGGTAGCATTCCACATCAAAAATTCATTCTTTATCACTTCCCTACTCGAGGACGAGCAGGAGTTAAGCTTGGGGATGCTTGATACGTCTCCAACGTATCTATAATTTTTGATAGTTTCATGTTATTATCTTGTCAAACTTTGGATGTTTTGAATGCCTTTTATATATTTTTTGGAACTAACTTATTAACTCAGTGCCAAGTGCGAGTTCCTGTTTTTTTCCATGTTTTTGACCCCTTTCAAAGGAGATTTTGAAATGGAGTCCAAACGGAAGAAAATCCCCGAAAAGATTTTTTCTGGAACGGAAGAAGATCGGGGAGCTTGGGAGCCAAGGCAGGGGAGCCCCAAGGGCCCCACAATCCCCCACCCCATGGCCAGGGGGAGGCCGCGCCATCCAGACTTGTGGCCCCCCTGAGCGTCCCCTGACCTAGGGGTTGCGCCTATAAATTCCCTAAAAATCCCAAAAAATCAGAAGATCATCAAAAGTACTTTTCCGCCGCCGCAAGCTTCTGTCTCCGCAAGATCCCATCTGGGGCATATCCTGGTGCCCAGTCGGAGGGCGGATTCGTATACGGAGGGCTTCTTCATCAACACCATGACCTCTCCGATGATGCGTGAGTAGTTCGTCATAGACCTACGGGTCCATAGCTAGTAACTAGATGGCTTCTTCTCTCTCTTGGATCTTCAATACAAAGTTCTTCATGATCTTCATGGAGATCTATCCGATGTAATCTTCTTTTGCGGTGTGTTTGTCGAGATCCGATGAATTGTGGATTTATGATCGGATTATCTATGAATCTTATTTGAGTTTCTTCTGATCTCTCTTATGCATGATTTCATATCCTTGTAATTCTCTTCGAGTTGTGGGTTTTGTCTGGCCAACTAGATCTATGATTTTTCCAATGGGAGAAGTGCTTGGTTTTGGGTTCATACCGTGTGGTGATCTCACCCAGTGACAGAAGGGGTAGCGAGGCACGCATCGTGTTGTTGCCATCAAGGGTAAAAAGATGGGGTTTTCATCATTGGTTTGAGATTATCCCTCTACATCATGTCATCTTTCTTAAGGCGTTACTCTGTTCGTCATGAACTCAATACACTAGATGCATGCTGGATAGCGGTCGATGTGTGGAGTAATAGTAGTAGATGCAGAAAGTATCGGTCTACTTGTCTTGGACGTGATGCCTATATGTATGATCATTGCCTTAGATATCGTCATGACTTTGCGCGGTTCTATCAATTGCTCGAGAGTAATTTGTTCACCCACCGTGATATTTGCTATTTTGAGAGAAGCCTCTAGTGAACACTATGTCCCCGAGGGTCTACTCCACACCATATTTTCAGCCTTACACTTTTTACTTCATTGCACTTTCCGCCGTCAGATCTCACTTTGCAAACAATCTTGAAGGAATTGACAACCCCTTTGAAGCGTTGGGTGCAAGCTTGTTTGTGTTTGCGCAGGTACTTTGGACTTGACGAGGCCCTCCTTCTGGATAGATACCTTGGTTCTCAAAGAGAGGGAAATACTTACTGCTCCTGTGCTGCATCACCCTTTCCTCTTCAAGGGAAAAACCAATGCAAACCAGAAAAGGAACAAGAGGAATTCCTAAGCGCCAGGGAAGGACTTTTGTTGCCGCAGCATATACCCATACACAACATCTCAACCCCTAGGGTTTAGCCCATAATCTCACGATCTTGAGGTAGATCAACTATGTAATTTCTACAACATCAATAAATCAAGAGAAGGACATAGGGTTTTACCTCCATCGAGAGGGCCCGAACCTAGGTAAAATCCTCGTGTCCTTTGTCTCCTGTTACCCTCGATCCAATCTCACAACTCGACCCCCCTGCCCGAGGTTTGATGGCTTTGGCACTGACAATCACCATTTGATGTCATCCTCCATGGGTTATATGATATCATCATTTTTATGTACACCCATGGAAACATACCTCATCCCACAAAGAACTCTCACAAACACCATGGGTTAGCACACAAAGCATAATGGAAAATTCTTACCATACCATGGGATCACTTAATCCCACTCGGTACATCTTCTATGCTTTGTGTGTTGATCAACTAGAATCACTCTTTGTACTTAGTCTCGATCAACCTTGTGTCTTTGCAACACTCTTCATTAAGATGATGCCTTGAAGGTAAAGATGAATGGTCACACAATCTTTTTTTCAAGTCACGTGTGTAATAGGCTCGACACTCACATGACCAATCTTTGGATAACTCCTTCAATAACACCTTGGTCAACACATAATCTTATTCTAATAACCTTGAGACCAATAAATGGTCTTCATGCAATGCCTATGGACAAAGCCTTCAAATATAACTCAAGGTAACCATTAGTCTATAGGGATTGCTGCTACGGCGACAGAAATCTTCTGTCGTCTCTTGAGCTTGCGTTGGTTTTTCCCTTGAAGAGGAAAGGGCGATGCAGCACAGGAGCAGTAAGTATTTCCCTCTGTTTGAGAACGAAGGTATCAATCCAGTAGGAGAATCTCGTCAAGTCCAGAGTACGTGCACAAAGACAAAAGAGCTAGCACCCAACGCTATAAAGGGGTTGTCAATCCCTTCAAGATTGATTGCAAAGTGAGATCTGAAGGCAGAAAGTGCAACGAAGAAAAAGAGTACGGCTGAAAATATGGTGTGGAGTAGTCCCGGGGGCCATAGTGTTCACTAGAGGCATCTCTCAAAATAGCAAATATCACGGTGGGTGAACAAATTACTGTCGAGCGATTGATAGAACCGCGCAAAGTAATGATGATATCTAAGGCAATGATCATACATATAGGCATCACGTCCGAGACAAGTAGACCGATACTTTCTGCAACTACTACTATTACTCCACACATCGACCGCTATCCAGCATGCATCTAGTGTATTGAGTTCATGACGAACAGAGTAATGATACGTCTCCATCGTATCTACTTTTCCAAACACTTTTGCCCTTGTTTTGGACTCTAATTTGCATGATTTGAATGGAACTAACCTGGACTGACGTTGTTTTCAGCAGAATTGCCTTGGTATTGTTTTTGTGCAGAAATGAAAGTTCTCAGAACGTCCTGAAAATTTACGGAGAATATTTCTGGAAAATATGAAAAATAGGGAAAATATGCAAAGATCCACCGGAGGGGATGGGCCACTGGGCCACAAGTCGTGTAGCCGCCACCCCCCCCCCCCCTGGTGGCGGCTAGCAAGCTTGTGGGGCCCACGTAGCTCTGCCGCCCCCAATCTCAGCTTTATAAATTCACTTTCGTCCCAGACAAAATAAAAAGAGAAGATTCCGTCGGGTTTGCGGTAGGGACGCGCCGCCACATCCTGTTCTTCATCTGGAGGGCAGATCTGGAGTCCGTTTTGGGCTCCGGAGAGGAGAAATCGTCATCATCAACCTTCTTCCCTCTCCAATTCCATGAAGCTCTTCATCGTTCGTGAGTAATCTATTCGTAGGCTCGCTAGGAGGTGATGAGTAGGATGAGATCTATCATGTAATCGAGTTAGTTTTGACGGGGATTGATCCCTAGTATCCACTATGTTCTGAGATTGATGTTGCTACTACTTTGCCATGCTCAATGCTTGTCACTAGGGCCCGAGTGCCATGATTTCTGATCTGAAATTATTATGTTGTCACCAATATATGTGTGTTTTAGATCCGATCTTGTAAGTTGTAGTTACCTACTATGTGTTATGATCCGGCAACCCCGGAGTGACAATAACCGGAACCACTCCCGGTGATGACCATAGTTTGAGGAGTTCATGTGTTCACCAAGTGCTAATGCGTTGGTCCGGTTCTTTATTAAAAGGAGAACCTTAATATCCCGTAGTTTCCTTTTGGACCCCGCTGCCACGGGAGGGATGGACAATAGATGTCATGCAAGTTCTTTTCCCTAAGCATGTATGACGACACACGGAATGCATGCCTACATCACATTGACGAACGGGAGCTAGCCACATATCTCTCCGTGTTATAACTGTTGCAGGATGAATATCATCCAAACAAATCACCAACCCATTGCCTACGAGTTTGTCCCACTTCTGATGTTACTTGTCTTGCTCTGCTGCTACTGTTATTACTTGTCTTGCTCTGCTGCTACTGTCGTTACTACTGCCGTCTGCTACTGTTGCTACTTGCTACTGATGTCACTACTGCTGTTCCTTGCCACTGCTATTACTCGTTACACTGCTGCTACCTGCTACAATTTTGGTTCGCTGGTCGTTGACGGGAACAGACAATTTCCGTCAACGGGCAACTTCTGGCACCATTGATACAATCGTTAGGAATAGTCTGCCGTCAACAGATCGTTTCTGACACCGTTATCATACTACTTTGCTGCTGATACTTTGCTTGCAGATACTAATCTTTCAAGTGTGGTTGAATCTGATAAATTCAGCTGCTAATACTCGAGAGTATCCTCTCACCTCCTGCCTAGCGAATCAACAAATTTGGGTCGAATACTCTACCCTCGAAAACTGTTGCGAACCCACGCGCTGGTGGGCCATCAACAACATTCTTATGGTACCGTTGCAGGGGAAGGTCTGTTGTCACAGAGTCTGCATTTTTCTGGCGTCGTTGCCGGGGAGGTATTGCTATATTCTCTGAGTCACTTGGGATTTCTATCTGCTGATCACTATGAAGAATCTGAAGGATCCAAAAGCCAAAGGCTTGCCCTCAACTACGAGGGGAGGTAAGGAACTGCCATCTAGCTCTGCACTTGATTCACCTTCAGTTATGAGTAAGTTTGCGACATCACCTCCTGCTAGAAATCTTGATATGTCACGTATGCTTGATGATGCTTATGATGTTATGCCTGATACTGCTAGAGATGCTATGCCTGATACTGCTAGAGATGCTATGCCTGATGATGCTAGAGATGCTATGCTTGATATTGCTAGAGATACTACTTTGCCTGATGTTCCACTAGGAGTGTTCCTTGATGCTCGTATTGCTAGAGTTACTGCCAATGCTCGTGATGCTTCTGAAACTGCCGATACTATTGAGATAGAACCTACGTTTACTCCTGCTAGATCTAGCTCTCCTAGATATGAATTGCCTGATATACCTAAGCATTACGTTATGGAGGGAGAGATAGCTGAGGATTTTCTTGTGTATAAGGATGCCTATGACGCTGAGAAATTACTTCTCAAGTGGAAGGAAAAATCTCTGAAAGCTAGAATGAAACACGACCCGAAGTCTGCCACTTCACCTATCTTTATCACCGATAAGGATTATGAATTCTCTGTTGACCCTGAGATAATCTCTCTAGTCGAATCTGATCCTTTCCACGGTTATGAGTCTGAGACGGTAGTAGCCCATCTTACCAAACTACACGATATAGCCACCCTTTTCACTAGTGAGGAGAAGATCCGCCACTATTATATCCTTAAGTTGTTTCCTTTCTCTCTAAAGGGTGACGCTAAAGCCTGGTTCACCTCTCTTGCTCCTGGATGTGTGAGTAGTCCCTGGGATATGGTCTATAACTTCTGTGAGAAATATTTCCCTGTCCATAAGAAGCAAGCTGCCTTGCAGGAAATATACAACTTTGCTCAACTCCAAGGAGAGAGTCTCCCACAAGCTTGGGGGAGGCTCGTCCAGCTACATAATGCTTTGCCTGATCACCCTCTTAAGAAGAACGAGATGCCTCTAGAGACCACCTAGATACTTGTGCCGGTTGTGTTTTTAGGGAATGAACTGTAGAACAAGCTGAGACCCTTCTGAATAACATCTTGATCAACGATAATGCTTGGACTATCCCCGAACCACCTCCTAAGCCAACTCCGAAGAAAAGAGGTATTCTATTCCTCAGTCCCGAAGATATGCAAGAAGCCAAGAAATCTATGCAAGAGAAAGGCATTAGATCTGAAGATGTCAAAAATCTACCACCTATCGAAGAGATCCATGGTCTCGATAACCCGATACAAGTAGTAGAAGTGAATTCTCTGCGTAGGTTTGATGAGAGTGATATTCCTTTTGACAAACCTGCTAGCCTATGCATTGACGAATTTGACAACTTTGTTGCCAAACAACAAAGTTTCAATGATTATGTTAGCAGACATTTGGAACAAAGTACTCGTATGCTTTGCCATTTAAGTGCTTGTGTAGACAGAAATGTCAATGATCTGAAGCTTCTGAGTAAACATGCCTCTATGATTACTACTCAGGTAGAACAAGTACTTAAAGCTCAGAATGACTTTCTCAATGAATTAAATGACAACTCTGTGAGAGTCGTTACTAGAGGAGGCAAAATGACTCAGGAACCTTTGTATCCTGAAGGTCATCCTAAGAGAATTGATCAAGATTCTCAAGGAATTAATGTTGATACACCCAGCCATCCTAAGGAGAAGAAGAAGGATGATAGAAACCTACATGTCAGTTCACCAAATACTGTCACACCTGAAGAACCAAATGATATTTCTGCATCTGATGCAGAAACACAATCTGGTGATGAACATGAACCTGGTGACAATATGGACAGTGATGTTCCTAATAATGCTCAACCTAGCAATGATGAGGATGTGGAGATTGAACCTACGGTTAATCCTGATAACCCACAACCTAAGAGATACGATAAGAATGACTTCACTGCTTGGAAGCATGGTAAAGAAAGGGAGCCATGGGTTTAGAGATCTATCCCTTTCCTCCTAAGCCATCCAAGAAAAAGGATGATGAGGATTTTGAGCGCTTCGTTGAGATGATAAGACCCATCTTTCTGCAGATGCGGTTAACTGATATGCTCAAAATGTCTCCGTATGCCAAGTACATGAAAGATATCGTGACTAATAAATGGAAGACCCGGAGAAAAATACCCCGAAAATAAAAGTTCTTCGATGGTCCTGAAAATTTAGTATGTTTTTTCTGGAATATTTGAAAAATACTGGGCCTGAGAGCTGGCCTGGGGGCCTGACCAGTGGGCCACAAGCCCTGCAGCCGCCACCCCCTGGTGCCGGCTACCAAGCTTGTGGGGCTCACAGGGACCCCCTCCACTCATTCCAGCCCCATCCTCTTCTTCCACCTCCAAAAAAAATTGTTTCGCAGCTCAAACCCGTGTTCTTGCTCATTTGGCTGTGATTTTCTATCTCCTTGCTCAAAGCACCATTCTCCAAACCGTTTTGGGGAAATTACTCCTTGGTAAGTGACTCCTCCATTGGTCCAATTAGTTTTTGCTCTAGTGCTTTATCCTTCGTGTATTCTTGCTACCTTGGTGACCCTGTTCTTGAGCTAGAAATGTGGATTTTAGCTGGTTCCAAGTATTTTTAGCGTGTGATACGGTCTCTAGGCACTAGTAGGAGTAGTTGCTACAAGTTGGGTTAATCTTTATTCACTTTTCTTTCGAAGTCCCTAAAAATTTCAGAATTTTTCAGAGCTAGAAAAAGGAAAAGATGAGGAGGTTCTTGAGAGGCTCCTCAAGCCGTAACCCCAAGGAGGATGAGAAGAACCACCCCAAGTACGTACTCCCTCGAGTCACAGAAGTCCGAGCGTGCGAGTGGCCAAGTGATGAATTTTTGCGCGCCGCTGGGCTTTATGGAGACTTTTATTACTTGGTGGAGAACGCAGGTCTTACTGCGTTCGTTGAAGATAAGTGCGCACAATACCTCCTCCTCACCAATATTTTCGTTCAATGCTTCAACTTTTATCCGAGGAAGAATCCTCCCATGGTTGAGTTCATGATATACGATGTCCCCCGGTGCATGACGCTACAGGATTTTTGCAATGTATGCAAATTACCTTATGTTGGGGATATCTGTGACCCTCGTCCACGGGACTTGGAGGATTTCATTGGTACTATTGCTGTTGCAGAGGAGAGAGGAGTGTCTCGCGCTAGAATTACTAGCATACATTTTCCTGTGCTTCGGTACTTCTCATTATTTGTGGGAAAATGTTTGATTGGCCGTGGGGAGGCTGCATCACTTAGTTCTCCAGACCTTGCGGTTTTGCGCGAAGGCCTTTATAATGATAAGACATATAGCCTAGGTGCTATAGTAGCCCAGCGGTTTGATACGTCCATTTGGCATCATGCTTTCATGTAGATATTTATTGCTTCTTGGGCTGTTATATTACTTGTGGTACCATATTTATGCCATTTCTCTCTTATTTTGCAAGGATTATTTGAAGAGGGAGAATTCAGGCAGCTGGAATTCTAGACTGGAAAAGGAGCAAATCCTAGTCCACTATTCTGCACATCTCCAAATGCCCTGAAAATTTACATGGATTTTTTCTGGATTATATTAAAAATACTGGGCGAAAGAACTACCGGAGGGGGGCCACCAGGGCCCCACAAGCTTGCCCATCGATGCCACCCCCCTGGTGGCGCAGGGCAGGATTATGGGCTGCCTGAAGGCCCACTAGCCACCCTCTTTTGCTATATGAAGCGTCCTGGTCTGGAAAAAATCATAAGGGAGCTTTTTCGTGGTTTCGCCGCCGCCACGAGGCGGAACTTGAGCAGATCCAATCTAGAGCTCCGGCAGGACGATCCTGCCGGGGAAACTTCCCTTCCGGAGGGGGAAATCGTTGCCATCATCATCCCCAACACTCCTCTCGTCGGAGGGGAGGCATCTTCATCAACATCTTCATTAGCACCATCTCCTCTCCAATCCCTAGTTCATCTCTTCTAATCAATCTCCGTCTCACGACTCCGATTGGTACGTGTAAGGTTGCTAGTCGTGTTGATCACTCTTTGTAGTTGATGCTAGTTGGATTACTTGGTGGAAGAGTTTATGTTCAGCTCCTTGATGTTATTCATTACACCTCTGATCATGATTATGATTATGTTTTGTGAGTAGTTACTTTTGTTCCTAAGGACATGGGATAAGTCATGCTGATAATAGTCATGTGAATTTGATATTCGTTCGGTATTTTGATATGTTGTATGTTGTTTTTCCTCTACTGGTGTTATGTGAACGTCGACTACATAACACTTCACCATATTTGGGCCTAGAGGAAGGCATTGGGAAGTACTAAGTAGATGATGGGTTGGTGGAGTGACAGAAGCTTAAACCCCAATCTATGCGTTGCTTTGTGAGGGGCTGATTTGGATCCACTAATTTAATGCTATAGTTAGACTTTGTCTTAATTCTTCTTTTGTAGTTGCGGATGCTTGCGAGAGAGGTTAATCATAAGTGGGATGCTTGTCCAAGTAAGGGCAATACCCAAGCGCCGGTCCACCCACATATCAAACTATCAAAGTAACGAACGCGAATCATATGAACATGGTGAAACTAGCATGACAGAAATTCCCGTGTGTCCTCGGGAGCGTTTTTCCTCCTATAAGACTTTGTTCAGGCTTGTCCCTTGCTACAGAAGGGATTAGGCCACTTGCTGCACCGTTGCTACTACTTGTTACATGTTACTCTTTGCTTGCGACGTTTCACCTCGCTACATAATCACTTGTTACCGCTACTTTCAGTGCTCGCAGTTATTAACTTGCTGAAATCCGTTTATCAGAGCCTTCTGCTCCTCGTTGGGTTCAACACTCTTATTTATAGAAAGGACTACGATTGATCCCCTATACTTGTGGGTCATCAAGAATCTTTTCTGGCGCCGTTGCCGGGGAGTGAAGCGCCTTTGGTAAGTGGAAATTGGTAAGGAAACATCTATATACTGTGCTGAAATTTATTGTCACTTGTCACTATGGAAACTCTTCCTTTGAGGAGTTTGTTCGAGGTATCTACACCATGAACGGAAGCATGAGGAGTTGCTCCTCAACCTGAGGTACCTACTGAAAATATCTTTTATGAAATTCCTTTGGGTATGCTTGAGAAACTGCTGGCTAATCCTTTTACAGGAGATGGATCTTCACATCCAGACTTTCAACTAATCTATGTAGATGAAGTTTGTGGTTTATTTAAGCTTGGAGGTTTGCCCGAGGATGAGGTAAAGAAGAAAGTCTTTCCTTTATCTTTGAAGGATAAAGCGTTGACATGGTATAGGCTATGTGATGATGCTGGATCATGGGGCTACAATCGGTTGAAATTGGAATTTCATCAAAAGTTCTATCCTATGCATTTAGTACATTGTGATCGGAACTTTATTTATAACTTTTGGCCTCGTGACAGGGAAAGCATAGCTCAAGCTTGGGGGGCTTAAATAAATGCTATATTCATGCCCCAATCATGAGCTCTCGAGAGAAATCATCACTCAAAACTTTTATGCTAGGCTTTCTCATGAACATCGTACCATGCTTGACACTTCTTGTGCCGGTTCTTTTATGAAGAAGGATATTGATCACAAGTGTAATTTATTGGAGAGAATCAAACGCAACTCTGAAGATTGGGAGCTGGAGGAAGTTAAGGATTCAGGTATGAATTTCCAATTTGATTGCGTTAAATCTTTTGTTGAGACAAACACTTCTAGAGATTTTAGCGCTAAGTATGGACTTGACTCTGAGATAGTAGCTTCTCTATGTGAATATTTTGCTGCGCATGTTGATCTTCCCAAAGAGAAGTGGTTTAAATATCATCCTCCTGTAGAAAGCAACATTGCCAAAACCAATCTAGTTGAGAAGAAAATCAAACTCCCTCCGTCCCAAAATAAGTGTCACAACTTTGTATTATCTTTAATACAAAATTGTACTAAACTTAAGATAGTTATTTTGGGACGGAGGGAGTAGCTTTTAGTGATCCTATTGTTCCTTGTGCTTACACTGAGAAACCACCATACCCTGCTAGGATAAAGGATTATTCTAAAGCTCCAACTGTGATATGTAGGGGTTACATTAGACCACTTGCACCCCCTGAGGAGATTAGAGGTTAACCTAGTGTTGCTACTATCAAATTCTGTGAGGACTGTGCTGAAAACATAGGTGGGCATGTTATCAAATTCTGTGAGGACTCTGCTAGAATTTCTAAACCTCACGTGAAAGACAAGCACGGACCTGTAGTTGGCCTGCCTGTTGTTTCTGTTAAGATAGGAGATCACTGTTACCATGGTTTATGTGATATGGGAGCTAGTGTTAGTGCGATACCCCATTCTCTATATGATGAAATCAAAGATGAGATTTCACTTGCTGAGTTAGAACCCATTGATGTCACTGTTATGCTAGCTAATAGAGACACTATCTGCCCTCTGGGAATTGTGAGAGATGTAGAAGTCTAGTGTGGTAAGACGATGTATCCTACTGATTTCCTCGTCCTTGGTACTGCACAAGATAGCTTTTGTCCCATCATATTTGGTAGACCCTTTCTCAACACTGTCAATGCTCACATTGATTGCATTAAGCAGACTGTCACAGTAAGTTTCGAGAGTGTGTCTCATGAATTTAACTTCTCCAAGTTTGGAAGACAACCCCATGAAAGAGAGTCGTCTGGTAGGTATGAAATCATTGCTCTTGCCTCTATTGCCGTACCTCCTACGGATCCTTTAGAGCAATATCTGCTTGAGCATGAAAATGATATGCATATGGAGGAGAGAGATGAGATAGATAGAATTGTCTTAGAACAACATCCTATTCTCAAGAACAATCTGCCTGTTGAACTGCTTGGGGATCCTCCCCACCAAAGGGTGATCTTGTGTTCGAGCTTAAACAGTTGCCTGATACTCTTGAGTATGCCTATCTTGATGAGAAGGAGATATATCCTATCATTATTAGTGCTCTCCTCTCAGTGCGCAAAGAGAAGAAGTTACTAAAAACTCTGAGGAAGCACCGCGCTGCTATTGGATATACTCTTGATGATCTTAAGGGTATTAGTCCTACTCTATGTCAGCACAAGATTAAAACCGATCCTGACTTTAAACCACTTGCTGATCATCAAAGGAGATTAAATCCTAAGATGAAAGAGGTCGTTAGAAAAGAAATATTAAAGCTTCTGGAAGCAGCAATCATTTATCCTGTTGCTCATAGTGATTGGGTAAGTCCAGTACATTGCGTACCTAAGAAGGGAGGTATCATCGTCGTTCCTAATGATAAGGATGAACTAATCCCACAAAGGATTATTACCGGCTATAGAATGGTGATAGACTTCCAGAAACTGAACAAGGCAACCAGGAAAGATCATTATCCTTTGTCGTTCATCGACCAAATGCTAGAAAGGCTATCAGAACACACACACTTCTGCTTTCTAGACGGTTATTCAGGTTTCTTGCAAATACCTGTTGCACAATCTGATCAAGAGAAAACCACTTTCACCTTCCCTTTCGGTACCTTTGCCTATAAATGTATGCCTTTTGGCTTATGTAATGTACGTGCCACCTTCCAAAGATGTATGATGGCTATATTCTCTGACTTTTGTGAAAAGATTGTCGAGGTTTTCATGGATGACTTCTCCGTTTACGGGTCTTCCTTTGATGATTGCTGATGGGGTTATAGTCCTAGGGTAGGGTCATAGGCCTGCCCTATAGGTCCTACCCAAGGACTACCCTTCACAGAGGGCAAGGCCCTTAGATAGTTCCGATTGAACTAAGGACCCCCCATCATCCAGTCGGTGACGAGCATTCGGAGCGTATTTATCGTACCGACTGAATTCCACTCTGTACATCGTAACCTCCCGGGAGGGCAACGGTCGTACGTTTTCATACACCATTATTAGCATTTAAGACATACGTTACCTGTAACGTATGCATTTATTCGCCACTACTCCACCCCTTTCCACCGGACCGTTGTGAAGGGCAGCGCACTCTATATAAGCCGCCCTTCCCCACTAGTGCAGGGGTTGGCATTTACTGTAATCCTATATTCCACTCGACACTAAAGCTCCCAAGAGCACTGAGACGTGGGGATTTTACCTCCACCGCAGAGGGGCCTGAACTCATACAACCTCGCCATAGCTAAGGCTCTGCCCATCCTTTCGTACCCTACACATCTACTGTCAGACTTATACCACGACAGTTGGCGCCCACCATGGGGCAGGCGTCTAAGCGACTTCCGGCAAGTTTGCAGCTTCATCTTTTCATCATGTTGTCCGTCGGAGATTTGTGCATGGGTCGGGAGATCCTCTTCGGCACACTCTCCTTCATCGTCGACGATTCGGCATGGCTTCGGGATGCATCTCTCGACGTCAAGGCGCTCCCCGGTCGCGGGGCTACGCATTTCCGTGCCGGTTCCCGCGGCGTCCTTCTTCTCCAGCAGTCGGCCCCGGTGTCGACCTTTGCCCCCGTCACGCGCGGCAACAAGCGGTCCCGCCGTCCGCGGCTCCAGCGTTGGGTGCGACACGCCCAGGCGCGCCAGAACGCGTCCTCTCAAGTGGCGGTCCTCGAGTCGGTTGTGGTCGCGCCACCGTCCCAGTGCTTGGACTCAGTTCCGACTGAGTTGCCTTCCGAGTACTTGGGTCACGGGCCTGCAGCTGAAGTTCTCATGGCAAATCCCCATGAAAGTCCCCATCGGACTGGCCGGAACGAGCACGAGGTCGGCGAATCATCTGGCGCTCGCCGTCAACACCACCGTTCTGCCAGTCGACGCACTCGTCAGAGAAACGTCGAGGTGTTCCATACACCCGTCCTCAACCTGGCTGCCGCTGCCAAGATAGCCGATTCCCTCCAACCAACTGATTCGGAGGCTGGTAGAGGAATCGAGAAGATCCGTGCCCTGTTGCACACGGCGCAGCAGCAGAATTCAGCGGTCTCCCAGTCGCACAACAGGATCCACAACAGTTTTGTTCACGCGAACACGCATCGGTCGGTTTACAGCCCCCACTCTCATCAACGACGCGGAGGGGGCAACTGTTCCACGAATCCCGAAGATCGTCGCTGTTCACGCACCCCTCCGCGGGGTGGGCCTTACGGGCCTCGACATCATGATGATCGGCGTTCAGTCGGTGACACGTATGATCCAAGGCCCGACGCAAGAGGGCACATCGCCTAGAGGAAGGTCGACACGAGTCGAGCCCACCGTGATGGTGACGATAGAGACCGTCCGAGTGGAAGCAGGACCATCGTCTCAGGCCCCGAGTGCTTCAGTCGGGCCATCCGTTCAGCTGACATCCCTCCCAACTTCCGATTGGCGACGGGGATCAGCAAGTTCACAGGAGAATCCAAGCCAGAAGGGTGGCTGGACGACTACCGAGTGGCGGTCCAGATTGGTGGCGGAGATGACCAGGTCGCCATGAAACAAATCCCCGTGATGCTCGACGGCTCGGCACGAGCGTGGCTGAATCAGTTGGCTCCATCAAGCATCTACAGCTAGGCAGATCTGTCCCGAGTGTTCATCAGGATCTTTGAGGCCACGTCCAAACGCCCTGCTGGTCTCGTGGAGCTCCAGCACTGCGTCCAGAAGCAGAATGAGCCCTTGCGCGATTTCATCCAGCGCTGGACGACCCTCTACCACACGGTAGAGAACGTCACTGAGCATCAAGCAGTCTGAGCATTCAAGGTAGGCGTGCGGTACAGAGATCTGTACCTGAAGTTCGGTCGGACATGCGACATCTCCATGAGCAAGATGATGGAGATAGCCACAGGCTATGCAAATGGAAAAGAAGAAGACCGCATACGTAGCGGCAAGCACAAGACAGTCGCCGATGGAGATGGGAACAGCAATCGGAAGCAAAAGCAGAAAGCTCCGTCCACTCCGCAGGTAGAGGCAGCTGCCGTTACAAATGCCAAGTTCAAGGGCAAAGGGAAAGCTCAGTATACCCCCAAGAAGAAGCAGTTCGGGAACTCCTTCCTGGATCAACCATGTCCGATCCACACGAAGATGGATGAAGAAGGCAACGCCATATTCCCGAAGCACACCACTCGGCAAGGTCGCCTCCTGATCCAAGGGTTCGGCGAAGGGCAGCCGAGTGAAAAGGACAACGAGCAGGATGATGAGGACAAGGAGGATCCGTTCCCCCAAGTCCACGCAACATTAATAATTTTTGCTGACGTGGAAAACAAGAGTCGACTGAAGCTGGTGAATAGGGAGGTGAACATGGCACCCCGACCAACCCCACGTTCCTCAAATGGTCTCAGACTGCGATCACCTTTGATCAGTCGGATCATCCAGCACATGTACCCACCCCGGGGAGGCAGGCTCTGGTAGTCGACCCGGTGGTGGAAGGAGTCCGACTGCGCAAAGTCCTCATGGATGGTGGCAGCGGCTTGAACATCATGTACGCTCACACTCTCAAGGGGATGGGCATTCCGATGTCCAAACTTAGCGAGAGCAGCAAGCAGTTCCACGGAGTCGTCCCAGGACGAAAGGCCAAGTCACTCGGTCAGATCGCGTTAGACGTCCTTTTCGGCTCTGACAAGAACTTCCGTAAGGAAAAACTGACATTCGAGGTGGTGGACTTCCAGAGTGCATACCATGCGATTCTGGGAAGTCTGGCATATCCACGTTCCATGGCCCGTCCATGTTACGTGTATTTGAAGCTGAAGATGTCGAGTCCCAAAGGTGTGATCACCATCACATGCAATCGGTAACGGGCCGAAGAGTGTCTGCAGCAGGGGTCGCGGATTGCCGATCAGCAGATGTCTATCCTCGAGCTGGATGAGTACAAGAAGACGGCCGACCCCGCTGACTTGATGCGTTCGAAGAAGCCAGCTTCGGAGTCCGCATTCCAGTCGGCGGGCAACACGAAGAAAGTCAGCATCCACCTGACGGACGACACTGCCGCCCAGACAAACATCTCCACCACCCTTGATCCAAAATAGGAAGCCGAGCTCATCCAATTCCTCCGTGAGAACTGGGACATTTTCGCATGGAAGCCCCCTGACATGCCAGGTGTACCCAAGGAGTTGGCTGAGCACCGACTGCATGTGGATCCTACCGCTCGGCCCGTCCGAGAACGCCTGCGTCGGTCCGCCGCGCACAAAAGGAAGGCAATCAGAGAGGAGGTGGCTAAACTTTTGGCAGCCAACTTCATTCGCGAGGTACACCACTCCGAGTGGCTCGCCAATGTTGTCATGGTGCCCAAGAAGGACAAGTCCCTCCGTATGTGCATCGACTTCAAGCTTCTCAATAAGGTCTGCCCGAAAGATCATTTCCCGCTCCCCTGCATTGATCAAATTGTCGATTCGACTGCGGGTTGCGAGCTTTTATCATTCCTTGATGCCTATTCGGGCTATCATCAGATCCGTCTGTATGGTCCCGATGAAATAAAAACGGCCTTCAGCACACCATTCGGGTGTTTCTGCTACATCACTGTGCCATTCGGTTTGAAGAATGCAGGAGCAACTTTTATGCGCATGATCCAGAAATGCCTCCTTGACCAGATCGGTCGAAATGTGGAGGCATATATGGACGATATCATAGTCAAGTCACGCAAAGGTTCCGACCTGCTGACTGACTTGGCAGAAACATTCGCCAACCTTCGTATGTACGATATCAAGCTCAACCCTGCCAAGTGTTCATTCGGTGTTCCCAGCGGAAAGTTACTCGGTTTCTTCGTTTCCGAACGAGGAATCGATGTCAACCCCGAAAAGATCGGGACCATCGTCCGAATGGAGCGGCCGGTTAGAATACATGATGTTCAAAGGCTCACAGGTTGCCTAGCGGCTTTGATCAGGTTTATCACACGACTCGGCGAGAAGGCATTACCTCTGTACCGACTCATGAAGAAATCAGATACTTTCGAGTGGACAGACGAAGCCCAGATTGCATTCGACGACCTCAAAGCCCTGCTTTCCACCCAGTCGGTTCTTACTGCCCCGCTCAGTAAAGAACCCCTTCTTCTGTACATCGTGGCTACAAATCAAGTCGTCAGCACTGTTCTTACAGTCGAACGTGAAGAAGAAGGCAAAGCATACAAGGTTCAGCGGCCAGTATATTATGTCTTCAGAGTCCTGACTCCTTCCAAGCAGAGGTATCCCCATTATCAAAAGCTTATTTATGGGATCTACATGACTGCAAAGAAGGTGGCCCACTATTTCCAAGACCACTCGGTGTCTGTCGTTTCTGATGCTCCGTTGTCGAAAATCCTCCACAATCGAGACACATCAGGCCGAGTGGCGAAGTGGGCTATGGAGATGTTATACTGCGACATCAAGTTTGAAGCCAAGAAGGCTATAAAGTCTCAAGCCCTGGCTGACTTCATAGCAGAATGGGTAGAACAACAGCAACCGACTCACATCTACTCGGCTCATTGGACTATGTTCTTCGACGGGTCCAAGATGCTGAATGGCTCCGGCGCATGCCTAGTGATCATATCGCCGAAAGGTGATAAGCTTAAGTATGTGTTGCAGATACATTTTGATTCCTCCAACAATGAGGCAGAGTATGAAGCTCTCCTTTACGGTTTGCGCATGGCCATCACACTCGGCGTCTGCCGCCTGATGGTCTATGGCAATTCAGATTTGGTGGTTAATCAAGTGATGAAGGAGTGGGATGTCAGGAACCCCACCATGACTGCATACTGCAACGCAGTAAGGAAGCTCGAGAAGAAGTTTGCAGGTCTGGAACTTCACCATGTTCCGCGACTGAAGAACCAAGCAGCTGATGATTTGGCAAAACTCGGATCCACTCGGAGACCAGTCCCGAGTGATGTCTGCCTCGAGCACCTGCATCTCCCTTCGGTGAAAGAAGACCCCTTTACAGAGGAACCGGTACAACCGAAGAGCTCAACTGATCCGACTGAAGTCGACGTCCCCGTTGTGGTTGATTTGATCATGGAGATTCTTGCTATCATCCCCGATTGGACTGTGCCGTTCATTGCATACATCCTGAGGCAAGAATTACCAGAGGACGAAGTCCAAGCGAGGCAGATCGTCCGCAGGTCGAAGTCCTTCACCGTCATTGATGGCCAGTTGTACAAGGAAAGTGTTTCAGGAGTCATTCAGCCATGCATCTCCCCTGAGGAGGGACAATTAATCCTGGAAGAAATTCACTCGGGAACTTGCGGCCATCATGCCTCCTCAAGAGCAATCGTCGCCAAAGCATTCAGATCTGGCTTCTTCTGGTTGCAGGCGAATGAAATGGCAAAGGATACGGTCGACCGATGCGAAGGCTGTCAGCTCTATTCGAACAAGTCCCACAAGCCAACATCTGCGTTGAAAACAATCCCTCTTGTTTGGCCGTTCGCAGTGTGGGGATTAGATACAGTCGGTCCATTCAGAACAGGCCAAGGGGGATTCACTCATCTGTTGGTGGCAGTCGACAAGTTCACCAAGTGGATTGAAGCCAAGCCCATCAAGAAGCTCGACGCCCTTACGGCCATCAAATTTGTCAGAGACATCATCTCCAGATTCGGAGTCCCGCACAGCATAATCACTGACAATGGCACAAACTTTGACTTAGACAGATTCAAAGGTTTTTCCACAGGCCAAGGTATCCGAGTGGATTTTGCATCTGTGGCGCACCCTCAAACCAACGGGCAAGCAGAGCGGGCGAACGGACTTA